>NC_062218.1:8030014-9230014 GCF_902686445.1 Sciurus carolinensis
AGAAGCTTAGCCTATATCCTAACTGATACATGTTGCAAACAGGTCATGGCTACCTGTAACTTCCAAAGGAAGCTTGACAATGTACACTGGACCTCTCATCTTAGACATTCGACATCATCTGTGTATCCTGCCATATCCCTCTCTCCTCCTAAATCCTCTATCTAGTTGGGCTGGTTAACTTGGTTTTCATTGTCAGCCTCACTTGTCTTTGTATTTTCCAACCAAACAGAGCAACTCTTCCAAGATTCTTTTCTTCTTGTCCCCTCAGCTCCAATAGTCCTTTTATTTCATTTCAATCAGCTATTCAAGTTCAAAATGTGTTGCACAGTACAAGTCTGCCATTGCGTTATTCTTTTCTTTTCAACATAGACACAGCTGAACCTGACTCAGCTGGCTCATTACAGGTAAAGCGCCTTTCCAGAGCATCCATCTATCTACTCTTGTGTCTGACTTGGACACACAGTCCCCTCTGAAATTAAAGGAACTTCCTGCAATAGAACACAGAGACAATAGGACTTGGCTAGACTTGTTTGGCCTTTAAAAAATGTCAACATTAAAATAAAGATTCATGTTAATTGGTACCCATATGCCTGACTTCTCTTAATCAATAGAAGTCAAAGGAATAAGGCCAAGGGAGAAAACACCAAATGCCCCTAAATTCTATCTTTAAGGAAAGTTCATGACACTAATTTTCTCTTGCCTAAGTTGGAATATCTGGGGTGAAAACTCTGGACGTCAAACACAGGTGGCTTCAGAGTTTTCTCTGTGATTGATTCCGCTGTTCCTGAGCCTTTTTCTCATGCAGATATCCCATGCAAGTGCAAATAGGGGAGCCTTCTACATTCCAGATCAAAATTAAAAATCAGCGAAGCATTCGTCTGCAAATGTAAACTAATCAGCCAGTCCTGTGTTCTCTCCTCCTCTAGAATAAAGGGCAACGTGGAAACATCTGCACCATTCAATGACATAACTTACCTACTCTGTGTCCCATTTTTTACTTGCAAAATTTTCATCCCTCCATGAACCAAACAGAGGATAAAATATGGAAAAGCCGTATTTCTTCTCCTGCCTCTGTCAGTAGAAGAGCGTACGACCTTGGGGGAGACATCCTTTCTCTGACTTTCCTTCCTCATTTGCAAAACAGGGAAAGCAAAGTTCCACTAATTTAGTAATAAATTATCCTATTACTGAGTGTAAACACTGTTATTGTTTAGCATTTATTTCTGCAATCTGTCAGGACATTTTGAAATTTCCGCATGAAATACACTACTTAATGCACGGTTTCTCCTTTCTCTAACTCAGGGGCGTGTGGGAGCACCGAGGCAGAATGGCGAACACATGGGCCATGTAAATGAAATGCTATTTAATTTATTTTCAAATGGATAAAAGGAAATGTAATTAAGCTCCCTAAAAGCCTTCCAAATAGACTTCCCTTAAAGAAGGAGTGGAAAAGGAGGTCATAAGTGATCAAAGCGGTAAATCAGTTTTTGTGACACTCGGCGATGGAGACCAGATTGGGGCATCCAGCAGAGAATCAAATGCAGTGCAAGCCCGAGACTTCCCGGGACAGGGAGGAAACACCAGAAATGTGGCTCAGATGCTGGCCAGCGCTGGAAGACAACCCTGCTGCGTGAGTCTGACTCCTCCCTCCTCTCTTCAGGCATAAGCTGTTAAATGTGTGTGTGTTTCCATTTAATGGTGGGAAGCCAAGATGTCAGGGGAAAAAGAAACATAAAAATGAGGGGGTAAGAAAGCCTTAGATCTACAGACCCCTGGAGAAAGATTTCCTCCTCTTACATAGGCCTGCCCAGAGGGACCGCAGAGGGTCCAGGTCAACCAACACTGGAGCGTCCATATTGTTTGTTGGTTGAATTCTGGAAAAAATTTGTCCTAATAATTTAAAAGGACCCAAGTAGAACCAGGACAACTATAAATACACATACCTAATACCTCACCTGCATTTTTAGCTTATTGTCAGGTTACATTCGAAAATTAGAAAACTCCACAAAATGAACATGTTTTAGATTTCTTTCCAAAGTTTTACCCTTCAGGGTGTTCAAACTAAAGCAAAAGTATATTTATATCTTAAGACTCAATAATTCTACCTTTTGAAGTGGGAAATGTCACCCTCTGAGGTCATCGATGCTCCTGGAAATTTACTAACCATATAAACGGCAGTATTACCCTTTTAAAATATATGTGTCTCAATGCATCAAAGACCTGGACACAGAGAGGGACACATCTCTGAACTGATTGTGGGATTAACTCTTAAGCATCAATAGAGATTAAGTCATCAAAGTGCAATAGCCTCTCTCAAGGATGATTTCTTTATCATAGAAACCATAAAGTTATGATTCTCCATTAAATGGTGGACAACCCATGATCTGTAGTTTACTAACTATCACACACACACACACTGCTTTGTTCTGTTACCCTCTTTTCCAACATGATCACATATAAATGTGCTGTTCTTACTGTAGCCCGTCATTTTTTAAAATATAATATACAATGTTAATCTGCCATGAAATATGATGATGCATGATAATCAATTACAAGTGACTTTTTCATTTTTCAGCTCTTTGTCTTTTAAACAAAGACAGTAAAGTCCTGAAACAATCTCTTGTTAATATAAGGATTTAATAACTGAAATAAGCATGAAACAATGACCAGGAATAGAATGGAATTAAAGCATAATATAAAAGTTCTATAATAAAAACAGTCTTTGAATCACAGATAAACATAAATTGAAAAATGTATCCTTTTTTCTGTAAACATGCTTCCAGATAGAGCTGTACTACAATTCATGGGAGATGCTTATCAGAAATAGTCAGAAATAATGTTTCCCAGGGAGAAAGATTTCATTACTAGGTGATAAAAAGCAGCATTACCAGAAATATTCTAACCATCAAGGTCTCTTGGCCTATTTTGAAATGTCCTTAGTAATGGTACCCACAAGTATGCACAAGAACCATGAAACGTCAAAGCTGTTCATTATTCTAATAAGAATTATATTGGTAATTGATATGTTTTAAACATAACTTTCTACCAATCTTGTCACAATTCTTAAAGTTGAAATTTAAATTAAGATAGTGAAAAAAAAAGTCTTTACATGAAATACACTAAGCTCATATAGAGTGAATGTGATTAATGGTCATTTTTATTTTATTCTTTTTGGTAT
This sequence comes from Sciurus carolinensis, assembly GCF_902686445.1. Classification (NCBI taxonomy): domain Eukaryota; kingdom Metazoa; phylum Chordata; class Mammalia; order Rodentia; family Sciuridae; genus Sciurus; species Sciurus carolinensis. Next base: position 8,033,193 of record NC_062218.1, read on the forward strand.
CCAAATTGTCTGCAATATAGTTAATACTTTTGGTTAGTAAAATTTCAGTATTATATTTGATTTTTTCCAAACTGACTAATATTTTCACTAGATCAATATAGCACTTCACTGCACCTATGTGAGTCAAAGTCTTCATTGAGATTCTGAGGGGTGCTGAAGTAAACAGTATACCACAAAAATAGTCAGATCTACAAAATAGTCAGATACCACAAAAATTAACTTCAGAGCTACATGTCAAAAGCAGACAGAACATGTCTTATTTAAGCTGGGAGTTTGCTTTAACATCAGTATAAAACACCCTCTTCTCCTAATAAAAGACCCCAAACTAAGGAAGAAATCAGGAAAACCATCCCATTCACAAGAACCTCAAAAACATTTAAACACTTGGGAATTAATACAACCAAGAAAGCATAATGAAGACTATAGAACACTAAGGAAGGAAAGGAAGAAGACCTCAGAAGAGAGAAAGACATCCCATGTTCTTGGATAGGCAAAATCAGTATTGTCAAGATGGCCATAATACCAAAAGCAATATACAGATTCATTGCAACCCCCATCAAGAGACCAATGACAATCTTCACAGAATTAGAAAAAAAAACAATTCTTAAATTCATTTCAAAGAATAAGAAATTCAGAATAGCCAAAGTAATACCAAGCAAGAAAAGCAAAGCAGGTGGTATCACCTTCCTGATCTGAAATTATACAACAGAGCTATAGTAATAAAAATAGCATGGCAATGACATTAAAATAGACAAGAAGACCAATAAAGAAGAGAAGAGACAGAGACAAATCCACAAACCCATAGCCATCTTATATTTGACAAAGGTGCCAAAATATACCTCAAATGGTGCTGGGAAAACTGGGTAGCTATATGTAGAAAAATGAAATTAGGTCATTTCTCTCAGGCTGCATAAAACTCAAATTGAAATGGATCAAAGACTTAGGAATTATATCAGAAACTTCACAACTGCTAGGGAAAAAAAAAATCCCAGGGTCAACACTCCATCACATAGGTGTTATCACTGACTTCCTTAACAAGACCCCCAAAGCACAAGAAATAAAACCAAGAATCAATAAGTGGATGCCATCAAACTAAAAAGCTTCTGCACAACAAGGAAAATGAAGATTAAGAACACTAAAAGAGAGTCTACAGTACGGGAGAAAATCTTGACCAGCTCTTCCTCTGATAGGGGATTAATATCCAGAATATACAAAGAACTTAAAAAACTTACACCAAGAAAAAAAAAAAAAACAAATAACCCAATCAGCAAATGGGCAAAAGAATGAAACAGAAACTTCTCAAAAGAAGAAATAGGAAAGGTCAATAAATATATGAAAAAATGTTGAACATCTCTAGCAATCAGGGAAATGCAAATCAAAACTACGGTAAGATTTTTTCTCACTCCAGTCAGATTAACAATGATCAAGGTTACAAACAATAAATGCTGGTAAGGTTGTGAGGGAAAAGATACACTTGTACATTGTTGGTGGGACTGCAGACTAGCACAACCATTCTGGAAAGCAATGTGGAGATTCCTCAAAAAACTAGGGATGGGACCACCATATGACCCAGCTATCCTGTACCTTGGTGTTTTCCCAGAAGATCTAAAATCAGCATACTACAGAGATACAGCCACATCAATGTTTATAACAGTAAGATTCACAATAGCTAAATTATGGCATCAACCCAGATGCCCATCAATAAATAGATGGATTAAGAAATTGTGGTATAGACATACAATGGAGTTCTACTCAGTCATAAAGAAGAATGGAAACTATGGCATTTGCCAGTAAATGGATGGAAATGGAGAATATCATACTAAGTAATATAGCCAAACTCAGAAACTCAGAGGTTTGATGTTTTCTCTCATGTGGAAGCTAGAGTAAAATAAAATAAAAAGGGAGGGAAGGAGATAGCAAAGAACCAAATACAAATCAATAGTGGAGCAAAAGGAAGTCAAGTGGAGTTGGGGTGGATGGGAGGGAAAAGGGGGGATCATGAACTGAGTTTGTCAGGATGAGCCCAACCACTACTCAGAACTATGAAAATCTAATAAGAATAATAACAAAAAGACCCCAACTAAAATCAGCAGTCATATGGGATATGGGAGTGAAAGTGGACTTTACTTTTATTTTGTAGATACCTATTTAGATTTTTTTGCATTGCTTTCATTTCTGCATTTATTATTTGGAAAAATACACTTTTCTGTTTTCTTGAAAAATGTTTGAGTTTTAAATGAAAATCCTGTGAGTCCCAAGTGCATACTTATTTTTGATTGCACAATAGATACTGACCTAGGTAAAGCCTTGACACTCTTCAAACTAAAAAAAAAAAAGTTTAAGTTACTGAGGTTTTTAACAAAAGGATTTCTCTTCTGGGGTGATGGAAACGTTTGAACTGGACAGTGCGAGGACTGCACAAGCCTGTCCATATGCTAAAAGCCACCACGCTTTAGAGTTTAAGATGGAATTTTTAACATATGTGAATTATACCTCAAAAACGAAACAAACACGGAAGATCCTGCAGAAGGGCGTCAGATCCAGCCTGAACTCTCTGGACCTGTTCCCCAAATCACTGCCTTGCGCCCCGCCAGAAAGAAGATGGGACAGTCAGCAGAGGCCACACTGTCCTCCAGGTCCTTTCTCCCAAGCTGAGCTTTGCTTAACCAGACAGTATTGTCCATGGACACATATCTGATCATATCATGGGGAGTGTCCCAGTGAGGGAACACTCATACCTCGTAAGGTCAGGAGGTGTCTCACTTGCTCAGAGTTGTGGACTCACAAGATCATCCTGCAGAGTGCCTCTTCAGTGTGGTCACCCCGAGGTTTCCCCGCCCTCGGCAGCCCATGTCGGTGCCTGTATCATCTGCCTCTGGCTGCATGATAAACCATCACCAAATTTAGTGGCTCGAGACAGCCACCACGGATATGACTCAGGATTCTGCAGGCTGACCCTCTCCGCTGAGGCTCTTCTGGCCCGGCAGCCGGTGCTCAGGTTGGCGTCTGGGTCATCGGTGGCCTGGCCGTATCCGCCTCTGGGTCCAGTAGGCAAGCCCAGGTTTCCTCACTGCACAGCAAGCGGAGCACCCAGGGTCCAGAGCCCACACTCGGGAGTGGCATGGGCCACTTCCCCCACGTTTCCACAGTCCACTGGTGTCCAGGTCCAGCATGGGCCCAAGGACTGGGGAAGTAGGCTTTGCCTCTTTGGAGGGAGCAAGCCATGTTGCAAGATGTGGGACACACAGAGGGGAATAACTGCAGACTCTTTTTGTTTGTTTTTGGTTTAATTAGTCCTACATGACAGCAGAGTGCACTTGACACATCTTATGTGATGGAGTATACTTTCTCATTCTTCTGGTTGTCCATGGTGTAGAATCCCACCGGTTGTATAGTTATGTATGTACACAGGTGATAATGTCTGGATCTTTCCTACCCCTGCATCCCTCCCCTCCCTTCCCTCCCTTGCAGTGACTCTTTGAAAACAACCTGCCACATGGTTTAGACACCAAAATTTTAAACACAAAGAAATAAGCATTCAAAGGCTCTCAACGCACAGAGCTAGCCCTCCCAGTGAGACCCAAGGAACATAATGTTTTAATGACTTCAAAGCCATGTGTTATTGAAAGAGGAAGAGTTTCCATAGAGAAAACATCCCCAGGTGAGCTGAAATGGGTCTGCGTCCCTCCTCACTCTGTCCCTGCCTCCTCCTGCCAGCCGTGGGGGGATAGAGTGATTCAACAGACAGGGAGCCACGGTCCTTCCAGACCCTGGATGAGGACACAGGGAGGTCTGGGTGGTGAATGGGGCCTGAGAGGCTTCTCAAGGACTCCAAGTCCAGGGGAGCGGCTGGCTCTGCTTTCTTAAAGCAAAAGGCTATGTCTGCATGTGAGTTCTCTGTGCTGCGAAGATACAGTGGTCTGGCCCCAGCACGTGTTTCTCCAGATTCATTTTGTGTGGGGTTAAGTTTGTAGTGTGAGGGGGAAAGTCACTGGGAAACAAAGCAGTGATCTCAAAATACAGGAGAATTGGGAAGAAGACCCCAAATGCCTCTGCACATCAGAATCATTTAGTAAACTTACTGAAAATGCTGTCCCTTAGGCTCCCTTGTCAGGTATTGTGATTCGGTATGTTTGGGGTTCAGGGCAGAAACCTGTAATTTGAGCAAGTTTCCCAGTGTGGTTTTACTATGTAAGGAATGGGGTAATTGCGTCTGCTCCATCTGGCTTCAGTGAGTGTGCTGGTGGACATTGTTAGTTTGAGATCCTGTAATCTAAGCCAATCATTGTCGGGGTTTCCGGGACCCCCAGCCTTGGGCACGGTCAAGATGGCGCCCGGCGCTGAGCCAAAAGCGGCCAGCTATACAGTAAACAACCAGCGAATTCCAATGATTGGCTAGTTAACGATGTGATTAGAGCATGCCCCCCTCGTGTACCTATTCTATGCCTGCAGCTGTCCGCGCGTTTACCTCGTGTGCTCTCCCCTGATTGGTTGAAGTGTATATAAGCTTGGTGGGTGGGGGAGTAGAGGAGAAGCTGAGAGTAGAAGAAGCTGAGAACGGAGAAGCTGAGAGTAGGAGTAGAAGCGAGGAAGAAGAGTGCGAGCAGGCGTGAGCCGAGCGGGAGAAGCGGAGCAGCCGAAGCAGGTGTGAGCCGAGCGGGAGAAGCGGAGCGACCGGAGCAGGCGAGAGTTAAGCAGAGGGAAAGAGAGTGAGAGAAAGAAAAGAGAGAAGGGGATAGAAAAGAGGGAAAGAAAGGAAGACTGTGCACAATAAACTTCCAAAGCTTCAGACGTTTGTCGTGTCTCTCTCTGCGGGCAGAGGGAACGCGATAAATCATAGAGGGGAAAACTCCAAGGTAGGCAAGTTTATGTGCAGTACATTTCCACCTGACTTACCAGGATCTCTATTTCAATTTCTTGCCATCAACTGATCACTCGTTAAAACCTAGTATTTTCATATCACCCCATGTGTATGAAAGGATTGCATACATCTAGTTACAAAGATCCCAAGAGAAGACTACTTAAACAAGATGAATGGAAGTGTGTCTGCTACCATGTAAGAAGCCCACCCCTGGCATACGAGTCAGCTCCAAGAAACCAAAAGGAATGCAGTCTCTCCCGTCCTCACTGCCTGCCATGTCCCGAGCCCACGGCGTGATGTGGAACTGGGCTCCAGCCATCACGCTCGCGTCCCTGGCAGAAGACTGGGGGAGGGAAAAGACAAAGCAAATTGCCCCCCTTTAAAAAAAAAAAAAAAACTTGCTTGGGTTTCTAAATGAGTTCCGCTCACACCCCACTGGTCAGATAGATCTTAGGCACATGGAAAAGAGGTCGCCAGAAAGGAAGATGGAAACGTCAGTCTCTACCCCAGACTGATCACACAGGGGCTAAATTTCCGTGCAAGAGAGAGAAACAGAAATTGCAAGTAGAAATCCCTTTCCTAACCAGGATATGTCAGAACTTTTATTTATAGCCCATGAAAAAGTTTTATGCATGAAAGTGTTCACTGTCAAATTATTCATTGGAATAATAAAAACAGGAGAACACATTAAATGGTCAACAAAAGGAAACCACTAAGTCAGCTGTGGGACATCAGTTTAAAAAAATAATGTAGAATCGCCAGAAAGGTTGTTGAGCAAGATGAAACCGTTATTTCCAGCTTGAATTGGAGACGCAGGCCTCTTCCACCTTCTGTCTTAGACATCAGAGTAACACAGCGCAGCCTGGAAAACTAGCAGAGACGCAGCCGCTGCCTCAGTTCTGGGGAAAACGAGGCCAGGCAGGGTTTGACGTGTCACCGAGGCTCCAGGTCACTGCACACTCAAGCTCTGGGAAACGAATTTCCTCCAGAAAATACAAACAAAAGAACAAAAGCAAGAAGGCATGTCCATCCCCCCAACATCTGTCCCAAGGCACTGAGCTAATTCTCATTCTGGCCCACGGTCAGCCACCCTTCCAGGACTGGAGATGATCAGTCCACTTTCAGACCGACATTCCCCTGTTGTCCGCTCAGCATCGGCTTATAGCTACACAGAAACACAAATCCCAGGAGAAAGCATGCCAGAAAGTCAGGAGAAAGAAAGGCCTGAAGAAGCTTGGTGCTTCTCGATGGATGGTGTGGAGAGACACAGGAAGGACTCAGATGGGACCCAGGCCCGAGTTGCGTTTGCACGACCTTCATGACTTGTGAGTGAGAGAAAATAACACAGGAGGGAGGGGGAGCACGGTACCCCTTTGCACCACAGACTCAGGTGGGATCCACTCCCTGCACCAGAGGCAGAGAGAAGACCCCAGAGAGCTCCCCTGGCTGGAAACGTGGTTTCTTCACTTGATAACAAATATCAATGAAAACGCTACTTCTAATCCGGAAGGATCAGTGAAGAAGCCGGTCTTTCATCAATCTCTGCCTTACGCAGGTGGACGTCAAGTCATCCTTGGGCATCTTCAGGAGGATGCAGGTGGGTGGGTGATTTTGAGACACCTACAGAAGATCCACAAGGCTGGAACAGGCAGAGATGCTGGAAGGAGATGCGGTCATAAACACCAGGTGGCTGAGTAGAATGGGGCACCCTACAGCGAGTGGAAATTTCTGGAAGGATCCATAAGAAATTGATAATGGCTGTTACCTTTAGGGCAGGGAGGCCGGGACTTCCCTCTCACAGAGAGGAAAATCGTTCCCTAGCATATTATTTTATACTTAAATAATCCTATTGTGCATCCTTACTGAATATTAATAAAAAGATCATTGAGATAAAACCACACCCTTGTCTAGTTCTTCCCTTATTAATTTCTAGCCTGATGGTGGACAGGAAAGCTTTGAGATCACCTCCTGTGTCAGTTTCTCATACGTAAAACGCAGGACGCTACCGGTTATGAGAAGGCATGGAGAACACGTCACCTGAAACCTGGGACTTGAAGGTCCTCCTGCAGGAGGGGCCAGCTGTCCAGCTGTCTCTCCAGGGCCAGCGCCCGCAAGGCTGCACCGACTTGACGCTCCCCGAGCACCTGCCTGCCTTGGGACCTTCGCCTGGTGAGTCCACTGCTGTTCACTGCTGTCCCCTTGTTCTCATCTGGGTTCACCCCCAATTTTAAGGACTACATTTTGATTTCCTGATGTCACTTCCTTCTTCAGAGAGGACTTCCTTCACCCCTGTATTAGCACCAGCATTTATTTGTCCTCAGAAAAGTACCTTTGTCTTCATAATATTTTACATAGGGGTTGTAATACTTTTATCTGTAAAATGTATGCAGTTTATGTGATTTAAATGTTCATCAACACACTTTTTACATAAAAATTTATCTGGGAATTTCCTCTATACCAAAATAATAAATTCACAATTACATAGTATTCTAATGGAAATCGGTAATATTCAACCAGTCCCAAGAGATGGAATTAAAGTAATTTCTCCCATTCTTTTGCTGTTAAACTTTGTGCTACAATAAACATGTTCAAATGTTCTGTGTCAAAAACCGAAATTTTAAAAATGAATTTTGCATGCTACAATGAAAAACAGGCACGATCTTGAAATAAGACCCTATGGCAAAGACAAAGTGGCAAGGGGGTGGACAGAGTCCTGCCGAGGAGAGTAGACGCTGCAGTGACCGAGCAGGCACAGCAGACCCTCTCACGGGATGGCAGCTTCCTTCCATCCCCCAGAGCTCCGGGTCTGAAACACAGAGAGAGAATTGTGCAGGATTTATGCACAATAACCACAAACACATCGCTGAAAGAGCAGAGAGAAAAGACTCGATGAAGAGAGATTGTCCATTTTTCTGGATGAGGATTGAATACTTGAAAGGACCCACGTCTCCCCCTGTTGGTGGGAGTGTAAAATGCAACAACATTTCCCGAAGGGAAGCAAGTGGTAGTGAATTGTTTCTGAATTTTTCTTTCATTGTCACCCCTTTTACAACAGTCTAGATATTTTTCCCTCCTAGCAGCCTCGGTGAAGTCTGAATGGGCCTGCAGGTACACGGAACGCCTCTCTGAATCTGAATTTTCTCTAGATGTATGATGGGCATCTGTTTAAAGCGGTGCCTGTGCCTGTTTTACACTAGAGCAAGCAAATCTGCCACCACCCTCTCAAGCTGCCAACAGTGAAACACTCTTCCCCTGAGTGCTATTTCACCCCAGTGGAAACGCATGCTAGATTAAAATTCAAATGGAAGGTGTTTCCATGTAGATTCAACAGAAAACAAAAGTCACAAGAGATGGTCCAAAGTGCCACTCACAGAGGGGGGCAAGACTAAGAAAACCAAAACGGATCTACAGGCACCCAAAGACGAGCTGCCTGCGGAGCGGGTACCACTCAGTTACCTGGAGAGACAGGTGGAGTTACCTGCACCTGCTGGGACTGAGGCAGCAGCAGAAGGACCCCGCCTGCAGGACTCGCTGCCTGGACAGCCCAGCCGCTTCCCAAGCGCAGACTGGAGTGGGAGGAAACCCCACATCCTCACTCTTGCCTCTCTGTCAGACCCAGAGGCCACAGCTGCGGAGCTGACAGCCACTTGTGAAATGGAAATATTCAGTCCCGGCCCTCGTCTGTGCAGTAGGCCGTCCAGGGTCCTCTCCGCCCGGCCTGCCAGCCCGTGCCTCTGTCCAGGCTCGTAGGCCTTCCTCAATCAGGAACAGAGCTCTCTTCACAACCCTGACTTGAAGAAGAGCACCAGCCGGGCTTCCATGAAAGGTCTCGCCTTCTGAATGGGGCCGGTCCCGCCCTCTGGTGTCATTTAGCTTGTTGTTCTATCCCTTGCTTTTCCGGTAACCTGGAAACACAGCCTAGAGCCTTGATCAAGTTTCTCCAAAATGATTATATGGTAGGTGTGAGTGAAGCCGTGTTCTGCCTACTGCATCACATTCCACCAGAAGTAAAGCGACACCGGAGCGGATCTCTGCACAGAGACATAGTCCCGTGCCCAAATGGAAGTCACTGTGCAGTGTTGGCTGGAACCATAAAATGGGGAATCCCAAAGTCTTTGCCAGCTATTCATCTGACAGAGGGATTAGTGTGCAGAATATATAAAGAATTCAAAATATCAATAACAAAAAAGAACAACTGTCCTTCCTACCCCCATACTCCCTCCCCTCCCTTCACTCCCCTCTACCTAAACCAAAGTTACTTTAATCTTCCCTAACCCCCATCCCTTATTGTGAATTAGCATCTGCATATCAGAGAAAACTTTCAGCCTTTGGTTTTTGGGGATTGACTTATTTCACTTAGTATCGTATTCACCAGCTCCATCCATTAACCTGCAAATGCCACAATTTCATTTTTTTTCAAGACTGAGTAATATTCCATCGTGTATATATGCCACATTTTCTTTATTCATTCATCTGTTGAAGGGCATCTAGGTTGGTTCCATAGTTTAGTCATTGTGAATTGAACTGCTACCCTATGTACATACATGATTACATGAGTGGTGTGATTTTAAAACATGTACAACAAGAAGAATGAGAAGTTATACTCCATTAATGTATGATGGGTCTAAATGCATTCTATCATCATGTATAACTAATTAGAACAATTTTTTTTTATTTTAAAAAAAATTAAAAATAAGTCTTTGTAAAAAAAAATAACCAATCAAATCTATAAATGGGCAAATTATCTCAACAGATTTCTCCAAAAACAAAGTAAAAATGTTCAATGTCTGAGCCAACAGGGAAATTCAAATCCAAACTTCCTTGAGATCCTATCTCGCCCAGTCGGAATGGTTGTTATCCAAAGTAGTAATAACGACCGATGCTGGCAAGGATGTGGAGAAAGGGAACCTCATATACTGGCCATGGGGATGCACATTAGTGTGGTCATGAGGAAAAGGGTATAAAACTACCATGTGACCAGGCATCCCTCTCCTGAGTGTGCACCCAAAGGAAATGAAGTCAGCGACCAAGGGCACCTGTGTGCCCACGTTTATAAAGGACACCCGCGTGCCCACATTCACCGTGGTACTCTTCACAATATCCAAAATATGGAACCAGCCCAAAATATGGAACCTCCAGCCAATGAATAAAAAACATGGTATTTGAGTTTTATTCAGCTATAAATAAGAATGAAATCATGTCACCTGCAGGAAAATGGATAGAACTAGAGGACATCATGTTAAGCAAAATTAGCCAGACACAGAAAGATAGGCATCATGATTTCTCTCATGTACAGAAATCTAAAAAAGAAAAAAAAAAATGGTGATCTTAAAGTAGAAAACAGGAGGTGGGCTATTAGGGAAGGAGGGTGGGGAGATGGGGAGAGAGAGGGAAGTAAGGAGGGCAGCTCAGACCAGAGCATGATCTGTGCATGTTTGGAAACGTCACCATGAAACCCATTAATTTGTACAGTGGATGCAATCAATGATTATAAAGAAAAGGAGACATGGGTTCCACCGACCTCTCACATATGATGTTCCACCTAGTGGCTGAAGCTGTTCCAAACTGAGCCTGTCCCCTTGCAAAACAATGCTGAACCCTCCCTTTCCCTTCTCCGACTGGCTAGCATTCCTCTGCAAAGTGGAACCTGCCCTCAACAACTGAAACCATTTGGCTACCCTAGAAAACAGCCCCTCCAGGACAGGCAAGATGGAAGATCAATTTCTCTCTCCTCTAATTTCAAATAAGGGGTGCATTAAACTGCTCCCTCAAGGGACATAGATGAAATTTTTGAACTTTCTCTTTTGCAAACATTGCTGTAGACTCATGGATTTTCAGAGTCTGTCTGTAGAAATCGACTAAAATCACTGTTGGGTGCAAGTTGGAATTTCAGCCAATGGGAGCAACTGGAAACTTAATCCTGTGTCCTTTGGTCCGTCAATCTGATAAACCTTTCTTGGTTTCTGGCACAAAAGAACCTGTTCAAAGCTCCTCTTACCATTTCCTGTCCTGAAATCAGTCATTGCTTCAAGGAGCCAGTATTCCTCACAGAGGTTGTGATGTTAAGGGCCAAAATCGGGAGGTTAGAGTGCTATTTGCTACCAAGGTCATATTGTTTTGAGTTCATTCCAGTGGTCAGAAGCAGAAAATGAAATGGTTAAAATATTAATTTATAAGCCAGGCACAATGGTGTACACCTGTAATCCCAGCAGCTTGGGAGGCTGAGGTAGGAGGATTCAAAGCCAGCCCCCACAACATTGAGGCTCTAAGCAACTCAGTAAGATCCTGTATCTAAATAAAATACAAAAAGGACTGGAGATGTGGCTCAGTGGTTGAGTGCCCCTGGGTTCAATCTCCACTACTCCCCTAAAAATATGGATTTATAAAATATTTTCTATTTAATTAATTTTATCATGATGGTATTTCGAGGCTGAGATTATAGCAAGTGCTGTATGGCAGATAGAGAAGATATGTGTTTCTGCACATCTTGATATATATAAAATATTTTAAATAATAATACTAATATTATAAATAACAAACCTACTTGTTTATAATTTTTATAATTCTTTTATCTTTAGATGAATTCAAATAAAGGTTTACATCCAATTTTATACATCAAAGTCACTTGAAGTAAATCCTCTCTCTGCTGTTACCAATTTTGTATATCTGCTTCAATTTGCTTTAAAACATAGTACCTCCATGATTTAAATGTTTAAAACAATGTAAAAAGTAACACAGAAATGTCAAAATAAATAACGATTTCATTTGTTTCTTATTTGTTCTTTCCATTTCTTTTTACAAATATGTACGTAAGAAATAAGAATATCTCTTGCTTTCTCCTGCCCAAGTCGGCACACACTTAAACAGCCAAGTTAATAAATTTTTCACTTCATGTATATTGGAGCGAGCCCAGTGCACGTTATTATTTTTATAGTTACACATAAAAAGTTTGCTTTTCTTTCGGCATTCCTGTATCACTTTCAATCTTTAAGTATACTTAAAAATAAAAAACTGGAGGGACTTATCTCAGCCCTCACCTCGCTAGTACTCTAGGCAGCATCTGGCACTTCTTGGCCGTCCCTCCTTGTGGTAGTGATCCTTTGTTTTTGTTTTTTTGCGGTGCTGGGGGTCGAACCCAGGGCCTCGTGCTTGCGAGGCGAGCACTCTACCGACTGAGCCAGCCCGTGATCCTTTTTCTTCTGCACCATTTGCCTCCTTTGCAAGGCACCTTGACCTGCTGCCATCCAGGTCTCAGGTCCCACTGACCTGGCCTCATCATCCCTTGACACTCGCCTTCCTTAGGGCTTCCACTCTTCCCACTCCACACGTCCTCCCACGAGTCGGTTTCCATCTATATGTTAATGAATCTCAGTTCCAGGACGGTTCTCACTCTTGAGCTCCGGAAGTAGGTCCACAACCATGACCTAATTCTGAGCCACAGAAACATATTTCCAAGTGTCGCCGGGGTCTCTCTGCTTCCTGCGCAGAGGCCCTCTGCAGTCCGCATGCAGGAGGCTGAGTTCAAGCTGTTGCCCCTCCTCCCCGCCCTCGTCTAGTCTTCTGGTGTTAGAAAACGGTGCCCACCTATTGGCTCAGACGCCAGGCTCCCTTCTTCCATCCTCTCCTCCCCTGCCTCCTGCACGTGGATACCCAGCACTCTTGGTCTACCTAGGACCCGCCCACAAGCACTTCTCCTCGTCCTGGACCAGCCCGTCTCCTGGGTCAGGTGGACATCTTCTCCTCCTGCCTGGGCGACTCCAACACCTCCTGCTTCTCCTTTTCATCTTCTCCGACTCAGTCTCCATGTTATGTTCAGAATGATTTTTTTTCAATTAAACCTCAACATTTCCCTGATTAAAATCCAACAACTTCTTCTCATTCCCCCAACAAAGTCCCAGACTTTACTTACTTATATTCTATATTAACCTACCTACTGATGAGCCTTGCGTGGTATCATGCTTCACCAGTTCCCTCTACTAAATTCTGTTTTGCTAAATTTTCTTCCATTTCTTAAATTCTGGATATTTTCTTGTGCCTTTATATTTTTACGAAGCTGTTTCCTCCACCTAGAGTGCCACCTTTCCCCCTGCCCTTCCAGTACTTGGCTCAGATTTTTTCTTTAGGTTTTATCTTAATTATTACAACTGGGGCCTGGGAATTATAGCGCTGTGAGTAATGCTTGCAAGTACCAAGTGTGTGGTCTGACATAAGGTAGGCTGTCAATAAATGTTAATTATTAACATCATGTAGCAGTTCGTGGATAACAAACAACCTCTAAACCGAATTCATCTTTGGGATCAACTACTTTGCTTTGATTTAATTCATATCTCTGTTCTTCTGTACTTGAAACTAGATATATGTGATTTCCTCATGCAGAAATAAATGCAAAATAACTAATTCTGAATGATGCATTGTGAACAACTCTCCATTCTTAAATGCTGTAAATTATGCTTTTATCCTATATTTATATTCCCAAACTGCTTAAAAACAAAGAGATAATGTATATATCAACCTTGATGTGATCATTCTGTAATAACAAACTCCAAAATAAGGCATAGCTTTTCATTTCACTTGAGGTTGGCAGATAATGGTCCTATCATATAAACTTGGTAGGTGGAACTTTCTCTGTAGGAACACACTCTGTGAGGCTGAGATTATAGCAAGTACTGTATCATGCATACAGAGGAAATGTGTTCCTGCAGAGTGTGAATGATAATTAGCAATTGATAAAGAGCCTCAGCTGTGTCAAGAACTTGAAATAAATGCATTTCTGTTGGCAAGAAAGACAGTGAGTGCAAGGCTGTATACTGCTAGGGAGAGAAATTACTGCAATGTAATGATTATTTAGTCAAAGGCTCAAAATTCCACAAAAGCTCTGAGATGCAAATTTTGAACAATCAAAGACATTAAAATTTTAACCTCACTAGCTCTCATTTTATTCATTCATACTTTTAATAATTCTTATAAAATCAAAAAAGACCAAAGTTTCACCAGTCCATGGTAAGTGGGCGACGGAGAAGAGAGATGAGGATCACAGAACAGGGAAGGGACCCAGAAACAACATCTGTTATTCCTCTGAGAATACCTCAAGATATTGAGACTTTCTATCATCTGTGCAACCACAGACAAGGACTTCTTCTCATCCTCCAAAGTCATTTTTGTGTTCAAATCTCTTGATGACCCAACTAGTTGCCTATGATTCTTGAAATCAGAATCCGGATCTCTCTCTTCCTCTGCTTTTGATTGAGGAAGGAACAAGAATCACCACTAATTTCTGCCTCAGCTCCTCTGCTGGAAAGGCAGGAACCCAGCCTGCTAGGTCCAGCTGAGGATGCAGAACTTGAGCCATAAGTGGCAAGGAACTGTCCCTTCGGATATAGAATGGCGAGTCACAGTCTAGTCAGCCTAGACAATCCTGATCTCCTTCACGCATCAAGGCAGGGAAGTGACGTGAACGTATCAGTTAAATCTAGATGCAGTGCAGCACCTGAAAGAGGGGCTCTGGAGGAAACCAGACAGGAGGGTACCTGAGCAGCAGAAGGTCACAGGGCTTTGGCGTGGACCACCTGCAGCTTTGGCTGTGGAGGGAAGTATGATAAGGATGCCGGCCTGCTCAAAATGTGGCTGGATCCAGACAGACAGACCCTGAGGATCATAACAGATAGTAGGGAGACAGACAGATGAGGACAGACAGGCACACAGGTGTGAAACGACTGAGTCTCTGCACCGGAACGGATCTCACCTGCCCTCACAGTAAGAATCATTCTCTGGCTCCCAACTGGTAGGGCACCACCCAAGGTCTCTTGCCTGATTTCCTCCTCTTCTCCAAGAGCATTTTCTCATGGTCACTCGCACATGGTTCTTAACAGAGCCGAACACAGATGCAGAGAGGCACAGTGACTCACGTAGCTGTGAGGTTCTTCCTGAATCTCTGTTTACTCAGAGGTTTTAGTCTTTCCAGAAAATTCTCACGCACATGGCTCTTTTTGAACATCTCCTGCTTGTGTGTCTTTGGAAAACTCTACGTTCATCTTGAGATTGGTCAAAAATCACTAAGATGTCAAAAAATCAATGGGCAAAGTTATCAAAAGACACAAAAAGAAACAAACTTTATCATCAAGTGCAATATAATTATATATGACTGCGGGAGACAGGAGGTGCATTGCTGCCGGCAGTGTGGTGTGTTGGAAGGCAATTTGGCAAAATTACCACGTACCTCAAACATCTCCCTTTCCATTGGTCCAGAAAGTCAGGACTGGTGTTCTATTCATGAGGAATTGATGAAAACATAGAACAAAGTCTTATGCATGTTTTCCACAAGGTTAGGAGCAAAAGCAAAAAAGCATATAAACTATGGTGTCATCTCACAAAAGCATGAAATTCAATAACCTTTAAAAATGCTTGTTTCATGTAAATTTAAAATAATATTATTCTGAATTGAATAATATGCAACCTTATTTAGACTTTTTAAAGCTAGATAAACATACTAAATAACATAAAATATAATAAAAGGTTAAATGTGAACTGGGCATGATATTCTGGTTTGCTTTTCTTTGTGTGGATTTTTTGGCAATTTTATTTTTCTCTAATAAGCACATTTCACTTTTCTCAAAAACATAACATATTAACTTTAAAGAAAAGCTAGGCTTCTTACTGGATTACATTTTTAGGTTTCTGTGTTATATTAAAGTTACCATCAACTCCTTGTCTCTTCTCTTCCAAGGCAAAATAAAGGTTAAAGATCTTTAAGACTTTTTCCCAAATCTTTAAGCCTTTCTTCTTAATCTCCTGCATTATACTTGTAGCTCTTCCCTAACATGACTTCTAGGTGCTTCTTTAAGCAGTATGCAGACAAAATTCAGGCATATTCGAGAGTTTTTAGAATACCTTCCTTGCTACTTACCTGTTTTCAAAGATATTTCAGTTCCATTCTGACATTTTTTAAATGATAAAAAGAAATGGAGGCCAAGAGAAAGGATGGGCCTCACTCACAGAGCCCCAGCGCCACAGCCAGTTTCTAACTGACCCTCTTGTTCGCATAAGCTGCCACAGAGTCCAGCTCACCCCCAGCCTGAGTGCCTTCTCCGTCTCTGATCTGCAGCCCACATGGGGCTCACTCTCACGGTGACCTGCTTGTTGGACACGAGGATAACTGCTCGCTGATTCTCCAAGCATGCTCATGGCCCATCCTTCACAGCAACAAGGTGCCGCAGAATCCGGCAGGTAACTCATCTGAAAAGCACTTGGGCTTGTCTTGAAATACGACCTCAGACTCACGATAGAAAGTAGGCGGGGATTAATGTTTGGAGACTTTATGAAGGGGATGAATCGTGGATTGAAACAAAGAGCAGACCTCTTGAGAAAGCAGACGGCTGGGCCATCCTGGGGACTCCTAATCCCGGCCCAGTCCCTTGTAGCCAGTGCGAGGGGAAGAGCAGCCACCTAAGAGAACCTCCCTTCTCAACCTCAGAGTAGAGGAGCCCGTCATCAGGGATTCAGAGGGTGACTCCCCGCACACACTGCGCACGTACGAAGAACAAAGTGAAGTAGGACACACAACAAAGCAAGTCATTCCATAGGAGCTGGCCACTCGAGAAGAGAGTCACAAAAAATGAAAACAAAAGAGACGTGGAAAAGCCAGAAGGTTGACAGTAGGATGAAAGGGCTTTAAAAAACATTTCGCAACATTTTATAACTTCATCTTTTTCAATGCTATTGCTAAAGGTATATAAGATTCTCATTGTGAGTTGTGAAAAGATCAAGTTAAGGCAAAATAATAAAAAGGGGTTAAAACAAAGAAAGGTGGCCTGAAACTCATGGATAAATACAAACTAAAGCACAGCTAGGTGACATTCCATGTAAAAAGGGATGCTGTGACAGTGCCCGACAGGGAAAAGAGGACTAAGCACAGACACTTCAGACCAAGAGGAAATACAATCAGTCAACAGCATATGAAAAATGTTCATCATCTCTAGCAATTGGAGAATGCAAATCAAAACTGCTCTAAGACATCATTCCACTCCTGTCAGAACAATAAATGTTGGCGAGGATGTGGGGAAAGGGTGCGCTCGTACATTGCTGGTGGGATTGCAAATTGGTGCAACCACTATGGAAAGTAGTGTGGAGAGTCTTCAGAAAACTTGGAATGGAACCACCATTTGACCCAGTTATCCTCAGTTTATACCCAAAGGACTTAATATCAGCATATTAAAGTGACACAGCCGCTTCAATATTTATAGCAGCTTAACTCACAATAGCCAAACTATGGAACCAACCTAGGTGTCCTTCAATGGATGAATGGATAAAGAAACTGTGGTATATACACACAATTGAATATTACTCAGCCTTAAAGAATGAAATTATGGCATTTGCAGGTAAATGGATGGAGCTGGAGAACATCGTGCTAAGCAAAATAAACCAATACCAAAGGCTGAATGTTTTCTCTGATAGGTTGATGCTAATTCACAATAAGCGGAGGCAGTCTAGGGAAGAATCGAATTACTTTGGATTAGGTAGAGGGGAGTGAAGGGAGGGTATGGGGGTAGGAGTGATAGTAGAATGAATCAGACATCACCTATGTACATGTATGATCACACTACCTATGTAACTCTACATCATGTACAACCAACAGAACGAGAAGTTAAACTCCAATATGGATGATGTTATACTCCAAAATGCATTCTACTGTCATGTGTAACTAATTAGAACAAATTTTTTAAAAGAACAAATATCTTAAAAAGAAGAAAAATGTCTGAATGTTTCATTCTGCCAAATCATTCATCTGAGGAAGGGGAAAGCCACTCTAAGTACAAATACAGTTAACATAAATATGGGTGCACCTTGTGAAAACGCTGTTTGGGTAGGTGAAGAATAGCTTTACTTTGGCCGTTGGAAATGGCCTATAAATCAATGTACAGGATGTATATACTTCCTCTGTGAGACTTGGGGATCTATAAGCCAATTCTGTCGTTATAGGTCAAAACTCCCCGATTTAAGAGAGGCCTTCAGGCATTAGTGTTGGCTCCTTCATGCTACAAGCAACTCCTGGGTTCCCGGCAGGAAGCGTGTGCTGGTGAATGCTTCGTTCCACTGGGAGACAACGCTGCACGCTAGCCACCGTCCCTCGTCTCCACCACATCCACTTTCCAGGATCCAGGCCCTGGCCCACAAATCCCATGGGAGCATAAGTTCTGGAACAGGAAAGGAAGGCAAGCAGAGCACAGCCCCGTCTAAGCTCAGGTGCCAGAACCCAGGGCTCAACGTGAGGTGTCCCGGCGTGTCCTTGATAGCCTGGAAATCAGAGTCACAGCATGCCTGTCTCAGAGGGTGGATTAGCACATGCAAGGCTCCCAGGACAAACAGAGCTGGGCACATAAAGAGACGTCAATAAATATTAGCAATGGTGATTTCAATCTTGTGTGAATGTCCATAATTCCAGAAAAGAAAAGTCATGCACCAAAAAAAAACAGATAAAGAAATATGCCCAGAGTGCAGATATTTATGCTAATGTGTTCACAGCTACAGATAAAAGTTTGTAGAATGAAAAAAAAAAATTAAAGTCCAAATACAGCAAAGCAACCCCAGCTAATGCCTGCATTTGTCTCGTTTCATCCCGAGCAGTTCCCCGGGGATGCAGGCAATCTCTCCCCGCTTGCATTGTAAAGACAACTGTCAAAATTAATCGGCAGCCTTAGGGGCCATGTTGACAGTTTCATCTCTATAAATGTTATTACTGTATTTTTTTTAAAAACCCACAAACCTCTGCCCATCTCTCAGCCCAGGCTTCTGGAGAGTTCTGATGGGGAGAAGCACTTCTCATCGATAGAAATTCAATTTGCTGCACAAGTTAAGACGCAGTAAACTTCTCTCCCCCTTGCTCAACTGCTGCTTTCATGATCATAAAATGAGCCTAATGTTTAAATGTGAGAAAGCACTTAAAGTTTAATCATTGGAGATTAAGTCTCTTTGACGAGGCCTGAGCTGCCCAGCAACAGGTTAGCAATCGATTGTCCACCTGCTCCTAGGGCCATGGCTGCAGCTTTCCAATGCTTGCAAAT
The DNA here is from genome assembly GCF_902686445.1 of Sciurus carolinensis. Taxonomy (NCBI): domain Eukaryota; kingdom Metazoa; phylum Chordata; class Mammalia; order Rodentia; family Sciuridae; genus Sciurus; species Sciurus carolinensis. The sequence goes on from NC_062218.1 coordinate 8,052,111, forward strand.
GCCAAAGAAAATTAAAACTTTCCTCTTCCGAGGCAGTTGCAAGTTTTGAAGAGCAGCATACAGCAGCAATTGGGGTGGTGCAAGGCAGATGGGCACACTTGGGATGGGCGACGTTCCAGGGCCCAGCAGTGTGGCCACAGGACAGCCCAGGGGTTCCCAAAAGCTCCCTTCCCCTGTGGCAGGCTCCTCCACCCACACATGTCAGGAGACAAGTAGACAACGTGGCCTCACATGAGAAATGCTCCAAGCCACCTGCTCAGCATTCACTTGGTGTCCTGTGGCTCAGGCCCATTCACAGCTGGCATTCTGTCCAGGAGAAGTGTTTTTCCTTTGTGTCTGAATAAGACCAGAGAACACAGGCAAAGGAAAGGAAGGAATAATTGCTTGCTGTCGCCCATTCAACCTCTAACAGAGCCAATTTGGAAGAAAAGAATTCAACACTGCTTCCCAGCAGGATGCTGACAACGTGAATGACATCATATAGCCAAACCTCCTGGAGCTCCCCACAAAGCCCAAACAAGAGAAGGATGGCAAGTGAGGACACCCGTGGAGCCACCCTGACAGCCACTTCCTGCCGATCCCTGAGCAAGTCTCCCAGAGAGGCCATGGGGGGAAGGCGGGCTCCAGATCCCCCTGGACCTCACTGGAGCTGCAGCACGGGCAGGGATCTCTCTTGGCCTTTCTTCATGAAACCCAAGTCCCAGGGTCTGGCATAATTGTGCAGGAAAAGCCACTCGGTGGGCACCCAGCTAGTGAGCCAAAACTGGATCTGGAAGTCGTTCGTCGTCAGCGCCCACACACAGTCGGGTCTAGGTGTGCTGTTTGGAGCTCCGGCATTCAACCCTGTCATTGTTGCCTTGACCCCTCTATGGGATGAGGGTTCACCGCTTTGGCACTGTGGACCTTTGGGGCTGGATGGTTCTTTGTGATGGGACTGCCTTGTGCACTGCAGGGTGATCAGCAGCATCCTTGGCCAACACTTCCAATTATCCTAGGCTATGACAACCCTAAATGCCCCTAGACATTGCCAGATGTCTTAGAGGGGAACAAAGGGCAAATTCTCCCCTGGTGGAAACCCAAGTACTGCTGCTGCACATGGTGGAATTTCAGGAGGTCTAACTGAAAAAAACTATTCCTTGCGGTCTATAGATTGCATACTAAACACATGGAAATAACCGTGGAGTCAGGAGATTTCCTTTTCCTGATGGTTAATAATTGTCCCATAAAGTAAACAGCCAAACCACCCCTCATACCATTATGTCCATATCTAGAACCAGCCCTCAGCAAGCTTGGTAGGCACAAGTACAAAATCTGACAAGAAGAAAATGGCTTGCACTCATGAGGAATAGCAAGATGTTGCCCATTTACACCAGTGGAAATCTGGGAAATGTGCATGAGAACATTCTAAAGGCGTTATACTAAAGAACATGGACTATAACACTGGGTTGGCCCAAATATACTTGGGGTATATTGCAGATTCAAGACTTAATGTCAGTTTATGCAGATAGAAGCAGCTCTCATGGTTGGATAGTTTGGTTGGTTGGTTGGTTGGTTGGTTGGTTGGTTGGCTGGTCAGATGGATGGATGAAATTTCCAACTCATCATTGGCTTGCTTTTAATGATGCCCAAACTTTCCTGAAATACTGTGGATAATGAATCTAAAGGCTTAGGAAAATAGAAAAATTGAGTAACACACACACACATACGTACATGCACACGTGTGCACACACACACACACCACCAGATCTACAGAGCCCCCAAAGACTGTCACTATTAGGGAAAGCCTTGGTGGTCACTCTCTCTGAGTAGAGGTGTCACTGAGACAGGTTCTCTGGCTTCACTGGAGATAACAGGATCCTAGAACAGCAGAGACCACAAGGTGGTTCTTAACTAGGAGACAGCAAGAGCATGTTTGCCAAGCAGGCAGCAAGGATAGCGAGGTAATCCAGGTGTTCCACCTACTGGAATCTCCACCTGTGACTAAATGATCGTGGAGCCCCTTGGAAGGATATAAAGGGATGGCCTCCTAACCCTGATCTGCATCGCAGGAATAGACTCAAGTCTGGCAGACAGCATGGGGAGGTGGGCCTAGCCAGGTCCTGCAAGCCTCAGCCCTCCACCCTCCCCTCCTCAGACTCTGGCTTCCTTCTTTGTTCCTTTCATAATATATGTCTCCATCTGAAAAACTGTCTTCATCCACTAAACAAATGCTTTTTATGCACTCTGGGCTGTTCTGGCTTTTGGCCAGCACACAGAACACAGATCCCTGCCCGTCTGCTATGGAATCCTCCACATGACTGGGAAGCCTCAGAGAGAAATGACATGTCGTTGCAACATTTAGGATGTTGCCTGGCTTGTTTACTGCTCAGTGTCCCACACCTGGAAAAGTACCTAGCATGCAGTAGGTGCACAATAAATAGGCGACGACTGAAGAACTGCACCAAATGCTTGCTACTGAGTCGGACGGTCTTTGTCCTCTCTCTCAGTCTCTCTCTTTTCTCCAGGGTCTTTACATCCCAGCCTTGCTTCCTCATCGGAACACACTGCAGAGTAAGCCTCGCGTATTGAGTCTCTCTACCGCATCCATGGTAAAATGCAGTGACATCTGTCATAAAACAATAGTTTCCTAGCCGGGAGGAGGGTCAGAATTACTTTGGGAAGCTTTGAGAACGTGCAGGACCCTGAAATTTTGATTTCCTAGATCTGCCATGGGGTCCAGAAATCTCTGAAAATGCCCAGGAAAATTGGGTGCTCTGCTCTGCCCCTGCCAAGTCTGCACCCCTGCCCCCTCCTTTCACTTCCCCAGGAACGCTGATGGAAACCCAAGTCAGAGAAGGCTCCAGAGTGTATGGGCACTGGGAGATGGGAGAAGGGAATGGAATATACCTCTAAAATGCAGACACCTAGACAACATCCTGAGGAGAGGTCCACACCCCTGCCGGGCTAGTCAGCTTCTCAGTCACATTTTTTATCCCCAGTATCCAAAGAAAAATCTGCAAACAGCACCCTCCACTGTGACAGTTAGGCGTCAGTGATGTGCATTGACACCTCAAGATGCAGGTTCTTTAGCAGCTTGAGGTTTTGGCTGACCTTTGCTTCTGGTTTTAATATCCACAGTTACCGAAAGGGAATAAGCTGAAGGATCTGAAAGCTTTAAATGCTGAACAACACGACTGTCCTCCTGGGCATCACGCCCTAGCAAGCCCAGAGAAAAGGAGGCCTCGATATACACTTTTTAGGAAGAGAATAGGGTGCAATGATCTGACTGTGAAGGCGCTCTGTGCCTGAAGGTCGTCTTCAGAGCTGGAAATGATCGACCTTTAGAACACTGACCTGCCCTGTTTTCTCTGCAGTGTGTTTAAACACCAAGCAGCAAGTTCAACTAGGGATCCGAAATGCCAGGAGAACCGGAAGGTTGGGAGGCTTGGATTTCAGACCTGGAGTAACTGAACGCACCAGTACAGGCTGCAGGGCTCGTGACGGAAGCCGTGGAGACCCAGCGTTCTACGAAGCAAATTCTCCACCCAGGCTTCTTACCCAGCCAGCGTTGAGCAGGCCCGCCGAGCGGGCCCACGTTATCACTGCCGTGAGGAAGTCTAAGCGAAGAGCCACCCAGAGAAGAGGGCTCTGTGCTTGACTGTGGAAATCCAAGGACCAGATCCTCCAGGACCCTGAGCAATGCCCAGCAGCAGAGCAGGCAGGGTGAGGCAGGGAAAACAGGGAAGCAGAACAAGGAAAGACGGTTAGGCTGTCTGAACCTCCAGGTTTGTGATGCTCGGCTGTCAGGCAGAAAGCAAGCAGTAAGAATTCACATGTAATATCAGCAATAAAATAACACCCTGTTTTGAAAGCAATGAAATCACTGAAGACGAGCCTCAGTCTTTTACGAAGACAAGCAGATCTCAGAAGGGAATGAAAATCTCGCCTGTAACTTTTTTTCCTGAAGACAAAATAAAGACAGAAGCTTTATCCCGTGATGTGATGAAACTCCTTGAAATTGCCATCACAACGCCCTTGACGGTCTCAGAAGGAGTGCGCCCGTTTTGCTCCATCGAAACCACAGAAATTGTGCTTGAGGAACTCAGTAAGTGCAAAATGACTCAAAGCTCTATCAGCACTGCCAATCAAGAGCACAAAGCAAACTTCTCCACAGGTTCAATTCTAGAGGTACTGAGTGTTGACAAGACAGAAAAACAGGGACATTTTGTTTTTAAAATATGTACTTCAGTACTTTCTGAAGTTGCAAGGACAACTTTGTAAAATGCAGAATAAAGTCTGTTGTAGTAACTATGTATTTAAATCACAGTTGTTTCTCCTATCTTTCAAGATTCTTTTTTCATGCTGGGGATAGAACTCAGTGCCTCATCTGTGCTAGGCAAGCACTCTACCCCTGAGCCATATCCCCAGCCCCACCCCTACTGCCTTCCAGTAATTGGCAGCTGCTTATAACTCAGTCATTTTCATAAAAATATTTAGTGTGATATATTATTTGTTATGACATTTCTAGGGGAAGGGAACTCTTATCTCTTATCATGCAAGCCCGGTTCTGCTCACCTTTTCTAGATTTCTATCTTCCCAGGAGAGTTCTGAATTCAAACAATCAGGATAATAACTTTGGGTGGGCTGTGGTAAGAGCAAAGGAGGTGACGCTGTGACAAAGGACCTGGACTCTTCTTGCTGCCCTTGCTGCCTGAGAGCACTCCTGGGGCTGCGATGCCCAACCCATCCTCCACCTCCACGCGGAGGAGTGACCTCCGCTAAGGATTGACCTACACAAGTGGCATGACTCTCACTCTCCTTCGACGTCGCTAGAAGAGACCCTTCAAAACCATTCATCTCTAGTTCTGACGTCTCTTCTGAGAGTCACACGCTGAGATTCAGGCAACCATCAGGTGTGCGACTCCTCACACTCCTCCTGAATTCTCTGTCTGAACAAGTGGCACCAATATTCATCCTGTCGTAAAGGCTTCCCCCTTTTCTCCACTCCCATCTGGCTTTAGGGATACATTATCTTACTGTCACTGAGTGGAGACGCTAAAGATCAAAGCATGTGCCCTTCACTTTTTTAAGCTCTAACATGAGTTAAGATTTTTACCACTAACCAATGTTACAACATGTTAATTCCATATATTTTCTCACGCCTTTTGAACTATTGTTGCCACGCATCTTAATTCTCTATGTATTCTACATAATCTTAGACTTTGTTATTATTTTACACAGTCAATATTCATTTATATTAATCTCTTACATTGTTCTTCATTTCTTACTGTATTTCTGTTTTGTATGGATTTATTCTCTTGCTAGGAGAACTCCCTTTTGATTTTATTTATTTATTTATTTATTTCAAAGTTCTGTTAACAACAAACTCAATTTTGATTCACCTAAAAATGTCTTTATTTCAGCCAACCACAGTGGCGCATGCCTGTGATCCCAAGCACTTAAAAGACTGAGGCAGGAAGACTGAAATTTCAAAGCCAGACTCAGCAACTTAGTAAGATTCTGTCTCAAAATAAATAATAAAAAGGGCCGGGGATGTGGTTCGATGGTTAAGATCCTCTGGGTTCAATCCCCAGTCCCCGGACTTAAGCAATCCTCCCATCTCAGCCTCCCAGGGAGCCGGGACCACAGACGAAGACCACTACATTCACTTCTACGAGACACGGTCGTGAGGCATGGAAATCTAGGGTGATCTCTCAGCCAGCCCATCATCTCTGCTTCTATCACATTCACTGGGAAGTCAGTTGTCTGTCTTGGTTTTGCTTCTTTGAGAACCTGTGCACTAATTTCCCCCAGATGCCTTTGAACATTTTCTCCTTGCCCTTCAATTTACAAGGGTGCTTTGAATTTATCTACATTGACACTCACTGAGTTTCTTGATTATGGAACCAAATATCTTTAACCTGTCATGAAGCTTATGCCGTCTTACTTCCTCTTCTCCTGGGACAATGTTTGTATATTTATTAGTGCTCTTTGCCATATTTTATGTTTCCTTACTTATGTAAATTCAACTTTTGCCTCTTGTATTTCAGCCTGGATATTTTCTACTCTCTTAGTCTCCATTTACCATCTATTCCAACAGGTTGAATTTGCTATTAACTCATATGATGAGTTTACTACACTATTTATCAATTTTTTTCAATTCCAGAAATTTCAGTTGATTCTATTTCATAGATTCCTCTTCTTGAGAACCTTCTCCACTCTGATGTCTATTCTTTAACCATAACCTATTGGGAGAAGCAATCTCATGAGCCCTCCATTCTTTTGTGTTCTTGCTGGCCTGCCCAAAATGAAAGGCCCTGACCACTCATAGAGTGGGCCATTTCTCAAGATTGTGTTTGTGGCCAAAAATTTTAAGAAATTATATAATGTCTCCCTCCGGGACAAAGAGCAGGTTTGCTTATTCCTTGCTACAAAATCAGGGATTTTCTAAGCTCTGTGTCCCTCAGCCATGATGCAAACCCACCAAATGTGTAGCATTCTTTTGAGATATATCACGTTGTCCCTGTGGGGCAACTTGGGGGCAATGCAAATATACTGATGCTCACGATTTTGCTAAGCCATGAATAATAAATCTCTTTCTATGACCCAGGAGTCTCATACCCTTGCCAGCATCCATGAAATAGTAACAGATTTACTTGTTATCTGGTGAATAAGGTAAAGTCAAATGCCAGACAGTCAAGCAACAACTTTAATGCACATTTGCAAAAATTCCAAATTCCATCATCTGAGGGTTTGTTGTACTTTTTCCCCCTTGATCCCGTTTTCTTGTGTGTCTGGTAAATTTTATTGAGTGTCACATATTGCCTATTTAAAGTAGTCAAGGCTCTTGACCACGTTACCTTGCTCCAGAGAAAATCTACCCTATGTCCTGGTACACAGTCTGTTTTAATGCAGATCACCTTAATGCAACCAGATACTAACTGATTAGCGGCAAAGTGACATTTTTCACCAGTATCTACCTTTGGTTCATCTCTACTCAGAGATTCCAGCTTCCCACAAGTCCCAAGGGGGAGTCTGAATTGCTCACTGTTCCCTAGAGTCTCTCTCTTTGCAAGTCCCAACCTCCAAATTTTGTTTCATAAGCACCTGGAGACTGCCAGAAACTTTTATAAGCTCTTCAAAAGCTTTCTACTCAGCTCTTTAACTTCTTGCCTAGGATGGGTTGACAATCAGGCAAATACACTGAGAGGGAAAACCAAGCTCACTTCTCCAAGTCATGCTTATTTGTAAAAATTTGGTCTCTCCTGGTCTGACTACTTGGCAACTTCAAACTACAAATTTGTGTTTTCCAATTTCATGGTAAAAGGTCAGCTGACCTTACTACCTTGAACCTAGATCTCTCTTTTTGGTTTCTTAGCCGCTTACTTGTTGGAAATGCTCATAGAAAATTGGTTCATCTCTCTGTTACTCTCTTTCCTCTGTATTATTTGCCCATCAAGTCTTGGTTGATTCAGCAGTTCTTCACTCAAATTCCTAAAAATATATTTAATCTTTCTCACTTTTTAAAGTCTTTGTCTGATGCATACCAGTATTCATAGGAGGGCAATTCACAATAACCAAGTTATGGAACCAGCCTAGGAACCTGTCAACATATGGATGGATAAAGAAAATATTGTATACATGTACAATGGAGTTTTGCTCAGCCATAAAGAAGAATGGGATTATGTCATTTGCTAATAAAATAGATGGAATTGGCCAGACTAAGAAAGGGTCAAATGTTTTCTCTCATATGTAGAAGCTAGAGAGAGGGAGAGATAGAAAGGAATTTTAAAAAGATCTCATGAGAATAGAAGGGAGGCCAATGAAGTAGAGGAAGGAGATTGAGAGGGAGGGAGGGAGGGAGGGGGGCAGGGGATGGAGGATAAAATCTACCAAATTATGCTACGTCCAAATATACCACAATGAATCCACTTAAATATGTAACTTTAATGTACCAATTAAAATAATAATAATAAGAGAAGGGAGAACAGGAGAGCAGAGAAAGCTGAGCAGGGGAGGGAGAGTGGAGGCAAAGGGGAGGAACTCGGGAGTGAGATCGATCAAACTATGTGCAGATATGAAGATGGCACTATTATGACTCCTACTATTATGCATGATTATAAGTCACCAGTGGAAGATGTGACCATTTGGGGTGGTGGGGGAAGGATGTACAAGACTGCACTGTATATTCTTTTGCTACTTCCTGGGAATTTATAATTACTTGAACGTAAACGGTAATGAAAAGAGATCTCTGGCCTGCCAGAGTCAGAAACCAGGGATCATTTCTGGCAGGCCCCGCTTCGCCTCCACAGCCAGGCGCTGATCACGTTCCTCACCTCAGATCCTCCCGCCTCTCCGCCTCCCAGGCAGCATCTCTGACACACACTGGCTGAGTGTTTTGCAACTCATCTATCCTCATCCGTTCTTCTCTCTTTTGGTCTGTCCTTTAAAAGCAACCACAGGGAGGTTATAACACAAAGGCACTGGTTTTCTATTGCCAAATAACGAATCACACAAATTTAGCATCTTGAAACCATATACATTAATTACTTCCTAGTTTTCCAGGCCCAGGAATCCAGACCCCCCTCAGGTAGATCCCGTGATCAGCTTCTGCGGTAAACTTGTCAGTTGGGCTGCATTCTCATCCAAGGGCTCGCCGAGGATGGAACCTCTTCCAAGCTCACTCAGGGTATTCACAGAACGCACTTTCTTGCAGCTGTGTGGACAAAGACCCCGGACCTTGGCCTGCTGGCCGCCGGAAGCCTCCCTCGGATTCCAGAGGTCACTTGCCTCCCCTCGCCACGGGAATGTCCCTGCTCTCCTCCTCAGACCAATGAGCATGGTTTTCTGCTCCAGTCAGTCTCGTGTAATGTTATGCGGTCATGAACATGGCATCTTATCATCTTTGCCATATTCTGCTGGCTAGAAGCAAGTCCCAGGTTCTGCCCAACTCAGGGAGAGAGGAGCACACAGGAAGTAAGCCCAGAGGGCACAGACCCAATGTGAGAATCCCACCCATCTCCTGCTGCAGTGGCCTCCCCTTCCATGGATCCCCATTGCTGTTAGGAAAAGCATCTCCAGATAACTTACAAATTGCTTAATGATCTAAACCCTTTCTTCATCTCACACTATCTTTCTATCCTCCACCTGTGCCTTTTCTTTCTTTATATTTGTCCTATACTTTTCCGCAGGGCCTTTGCACAGGTAGCTCCCCTACCACACCTAAATTCTTACCTAGGTAATGGATATTCATTCCTAATGTTTCAACATAAGCATAAATTCCTCTAGGAAAAGTCTCTCAATTCTAATCAGAAAAAAATTCCTTATTACACAACATCAAATAAATCTCACTTGTAATTTTATATATGGCATCCACTTATTTATACGATGATTTGGTTTCAGTCTGTCTTTCCCATTACACTATAAGCTTCCTGAAGTCTGGTGCTGTGTCTGAATTTGGATATATTGTATCTTCCTTGGCTATGAATTCCATATTCTACTTGGGACCTTTCAGCAATTCCTTGAGACCTTTTGCAGTGGACAGACATTTTTAATAGAAGGTTAAAAAAAACATTGATAACCCATGAAAGGCCTTTCCAGACTGGTTCTTGAAGACAGAGTCAGCATGAAATAGGCTGAGAATGAAGAGCCCCTTGCTAGGTGCATTTTCATAGCTGAAGTCTGATTATGACATCTACACAATCCGTGTCTAAAATAGCCTCAAGTGTCATGAAAAATTTTCTATACTCCCTATTGAGCATGAAAGGCCCTCTGTAATGTGGGCACAGCCAGGTCTCCTGAGGCTATTTCCTATCACACTGTGCTATGGATTGAATATTTGTGTCTCCCCAGAATTCATATATTCAAGCCTTAACCCCAATGCAGTGGTGTTTGGAGGTGGTGCATTTGGGAGGTGATCAGGGTCAGATGAGGTCAGGAAGATGGAGTCCATGATGGTACCAGGCCTTTATAAGGTTCCTTCTCCCCTCTCTACCATGCACATTGAGAAGAGGCCATGTCAGCACACAGCAAGAAGGTGGAGAGCTACCAGCCTCTCGGCAGTAACCAACTTGGCTAGAACCTTGATCTTGCATTTAAACCTCCAGGACTGTGACGCAAATCAGTCACCCAGCCAGAACTATTTTATCATGGCAGCCCAACGAGCCATATGGATACGCCCCCTAAATTCCAGGACCGCCTGGACATTCTGCAGTTCATCACACACCCAAGACTTCACCACTTAGGGCCTTGGCTTGCTCTCATCTCCACCTACTTATGTCCATGTCTTAACATACGTTTTTACTATTTAAATCACACAGCTCTAATTGATTCTTAAAAACTGAACTCCGCAAAATGTGAGGATGCTTGGAAAGTTATAAATAAAATGACAACTGAAAAAAGGAGCAGAACACAAAACTACTGTTTTCTGTGGTATACTACATTAAAGTATATGGTATGCAGACTGTCACTGGATAGTTACAGCAAGCAAGTAACATTTTACATGAAATCTTATTCACTGTTAAACATATAATAAAAATATTTAGAATAAAGAATAATAAATCTGATCCATTTTTAGTAACCAATATCAAAATTTATTTGGAACCCAATTAAAGCTCAGAGACAGTTCCTGCTACCAGCTGTTTTAGTCGACTTTTTCACTGTTTTGACTCAAAGACCTGACAAGAACAACTGCAGAAGAGGAAGAGTGTATTTGAGGGCTCCTGGTTTCAGAGGTTTCAATCCATAGACAGCTGGCTCCATTCCCCTGGGTGTGAAGTGAGGCAGAACATCATGGCAGAAGAGTGTGGCAGAGGGAAGCAGCTCACATGATGGTCAGGGAGCAGAGAGACTCCGCTTGCCGGATGCAAATACCCCAGTGACCCACCTCCTCCAGCCACACCTTACCCTCTTTCAGGTGCCACTCAGTTAATTCCATCAGGGGATTAATTCACTAGTTAGGTTAAGGCTTTCACAACATTTCTCCTCTGAACCTACTTGTATTGTCTCACATGTGAGTTTTTGGGGGACACCTCACATCCAAACCATAACAACAACTGTCACTCACTATCGTGGTTTTTCTTCCTGGAAGTCCAGGGACTCCAAAATGAGGTCCCGGATGTCCTGTCTTTTCTTCTCTGTGCACCCGGCCTGCTTCCCATGGTAGCAGACGACGTACCTCATCCAGCAGGACAGGTGGTCTTTCCCAAGTTTTGGTCCGAAACGCCCAGAGTTCCCTTTCCATTTTTTAAAATCATCTGATTTTTGGACCTTATAGGGAACACATGGTGAATTTAAGAAAAGATTTGAGAAAGTTCAAAATATCCTATCAACGGTTATTTCAGCCTGTGTTCCGTGGAGTGCTGGTGCTGCCCATGCCAACGTGAGAGAGTCTCCTGAGCGTTTCTCTTACCCACTACCACGCAAGAGCAGCAGGCTTGAAATCAGCCATACTGGAATTATCTGCACCACAGCAATAGACAAATGTTGCAAATAACAACCCCCAACCTCCAGAAAGACAGGTGATAAAACATTTACCAGTATACCACCATCTATGATGAGATATAACCGTGGTCAGGTCTGCTGACTTGAATGGCCAACAAGTTGAAATTCTTCATCATATGGTAAGAAATGCCCTAAACGAATTCAACAGTTTCCTTCCCTAAACACCACATTGTCATGAAGTTGTACCTCTCACATATTTGTGATCCTTTGCTCCTATATTGGGCATTATTGGTATATTTGCCTAACAGATTAATGTGTGTTATTAAATGTAAAAACTTGTCCGTTATGCCTTATCTCTCTCACAGAACCTAGACCTGTGCTTTGCAGGAAGCATTTAATGATATTTGTTGAATAAATTAGTTACAAGTGAAATTAGTTTCTGGGAAAGCTCCAAATTGAAGGCAGAAAAATTTTTTATTGCTCTCTGGAGATAAGGCAGTCCTTCAATGTGTCTTAGCTGTCAAGTTTGAAAAAGATGCACAGCCCCAAGTAGAGTACATTAATCCAAACAGAATTGCACCCCAAGTACTTCAGCAATGTGGCAGGTGAGAGGGAAGCACCCTGTCAGCAAAGCAAAAGGAGCGAGGAAGGAACACAGAAGTCTAGCACAAGTGATCTAACTTGCAATGGCAACCCCATGAAGGACCAACCAAGAGACCATAGGGGAAATGTGCAGTGTCCTCCAAATGCAATGGATTATCAGGGTTCTTCTCTCTCATTTGGTATACTAATGGACATAATGATCATTGATTATGTAGTCAGGAAGATCCTGGGAAACAAAGAGGCATATTCAAGGGAAATAATCCAAAACAGGAACAAAAATAAAACCAACCAAACCAAAATAAGATAGCCCATGTACAAAGGCTTAATAAAATGTAAAGAAGAAATGAAAAAATATTATTCTTACATTAAGCATGAACCTGAGAATAATGTTTCACTCTGGGACCAATTATTGCAAGAAAGGAGTTAGAAAATGGAAGCAATAAACTACATTTTAAAAATGAAAAAATGTGTAACACAAATATAATTAAATGGGATTTATATGAACCGAGAAGGTCATTTCCAATGAAGGGCTAGAGAACAAAGAAGGTCTTTGAATGCAGAAATGAAAACTTCAAGGGAAAAGTAACCCACCATGTGCAAAGGGCTATAGCACTCTCAAACTCTGAGCACTGCTGGCTAAGTTTTTTTATTGTATCAATATGTCCTATTTTCTGTATATTGTCCTTGTCTCTTGAGGACAGGAAAGCGAGCTCCTGTAGGACAGAGATAACGTCCTATGCATTTTGGTCTCATCAAAGTCTGAATCGGTGCCTGACACCATGTCCAGTAAGCCCAGAGTCATGTTGTCTGGGGCTCCCTGCACACATCTGCCTTTGAGAAACCTCCTCTCGGTGGAATGAGGCAGTCGGCCAAACCAGACCGTCTGGAGGAAGGCTCCTGCATCCTTCCACCAGCGCCTGCTCATCTCCCCCTGGAAAGTGCCCGCGCTCCCCATCTCCACTCACACTTACCTGTCTGGGAAACTGCACGTAGGTTAAAATGCCCACTCATGTCTACGTCAGTCACTCAGTACGTGTACACACACAAACCAGAAGTGACATCACTGGGAGGTCCTGACATGTCTTGAGGACTAAGAATTTTAAATGCTCCTATTTTAATATGAGCTGAATAAAATCAACCAAATGAAAACAAACGTGGACCCATTGATCCTTTTTTTTTTTTTTTCCATTCTGACAGCACTGGGGATTGAACCCAAGACCTCCTGCTACCAGGTGAGTGCTCTCCATCCAGCTACACCCAGCCTTTCCAAGGATCCTTTTTAAGTTTCCCACTTAACCTCAGTTCTGTCTCTCTCTTGCTTCCTTTTGAAGTCTGCTTTGCTCTCAGGTGTAGCTGAGTGCAGCCTGCGAGTCCCGGTCTCAGCCATCTGTTCTTTGCTGTTCCATGTCTCAGTAATCTCGTCAGCTCTCATGATTTAACTGCAGACTGGGAAGAGGATCCCCAGAGCGTCAACCCCGCTCCAACAGCTCCCGCTCTCGCAAGCCCTGGGCAGGCAGATACCTATGGGACACCCTCACAGATCTTCCTAAAACTCATGAAAACCCGCAGACTCCATCCAAGCTGATCTTCCTTTCTCAAAACAACAAACGCCTCAAATTCTGCACTGCACAGCCTTGCCATATTCGTATCATATTCAAATGACAACCACCAAGAAATGTCTACACATCTTCTTTGCCCCATGTCTAAGCTTACATGAAATACTGTATATGGTGAAGGCGTCTATTTTAATCCTTCCTTCCTTGAAACAAAAGCTCTTTGAATCTTCCCCTTTTGATGTCCATAAAAGTATACTCTGCGTTTCTGACCTCTAGTTCTCCGGGGCAATGAACAAATGGCTCCTTTGCCCTAGGTCCTCCCAGCCCTAGGGCACTGGTCCCCAGTCAGTTCTACCAGAAGCAGAGCCTGAGATGGCCTTTCTTGTTCCTGTGCTCCAGTGGGGGCGTGCTCTCCCAAGAAAAGAGTGAGACTAGCAGAAAAGAGTGAGGGTAGCAGAAAGAGTGGGGACAAAATGCGAGAAGTGTTCCCAGCCTGGGGTCGACTTGAGCTTGCTGTCACAGGAAGTTGTGCAGCACTGATACCGAGAGTTGGTTCCAGCTCAGACCAGAGAACCAGCCATTTGCAAGTCTTTGCTGGTCAGTGTACCAGTGAGATAATTCACTCTTCAGAGTGGTCAGCTGGGCACAGATGGCTCTCCAGAGATGGGATATTGTCTACAGATGCTCAGAGCAGCTGGGGCCGGAATGCACTGCTGGTGGTGGCATCTGGGCAAAGCATCAGCAACACCCCCACACCAGTGATTCTCCAAGTGTGACCCCTGGACCCAGGAACTTGTTAGACTTTCAAATTCCCAGGACCCGCACCAGTTGCACTGAATCAGACTCTCCAGGGTGGGACGGGGTTCCAGCCATTGGTGTTTTAAGCATCCCTCCCTGTGATTCTGCTTCACACTAAAGTTCAAGGACTATAATATTATACCATCCCACATAGAGCTCATGAATATTTCTAAAGTCTCAAATTAGTATTTCTCCACCAATCAAAAACCTGTAGTAATTCTTTTTTATTATTTACTCTGTCAAAAACGAACTCTCTGGGGTAATAATAAAAGCTTTGCCTCAAATTAGACACCTTCTACTCCTTCAAAAGCCTATCTCAGCAATCCCTCTCTCATTGTGGCTATTAGTCATCACGGAATCACAGAACGTTGGCAGAGAACTTGAAGGTTAATTAATCTAGCTCCCACCATTTTGCAAATGAAACCACAGGGGTCCCCAAATTTTAAGCTTTTAATCCAGCATACACAACCAGAACTCAAATCTCCTTATTTTAAGTTCAACGTTTGTTGTTATATACTATGCCAATTTTACTCCAAATAAAGAGTACAAAGATTCAGGTAGTCAAGATTAATAAATTCTAGACATCTGCTACAGAGGAAGATGAAGTAGTAATAATGTATTGTCTACTTAAAACTTACTAAGATCAAAAATATTCTCATCACAAAAAAAGTATGTGAGGTCATAAATATATTCATTTGCCTGATTTAATTATTCTACTCTATATATAAATATCAAATGATCATACCATGCACCATAAACACATAATTTTTATTTTGTCCATTATATCTTAATAAAGCTGGGGAAAGTTTTTAAATAGAAGAAAAGAAAGTCATTCCAAGGGTGAATCACAATTCCATTAGTTGTACCTCTTTATATTTGTGCTTTTTTTTTTTAACCTTCAGTTATTATACCTGACCAAATATTTTCAACCTATTTCCAGTCCCTCCTCTAGGAAACAATTCATGACAGACCCAGAAATCAGCTCTCCTACCCACTCCCTAACTCCAGGGGAAGAATGTGTTTTCTTGCCCCGTGGTGTTGACTTTTCCACTGAGGGTGAGGAGCAGTGAGGCCTGAGAGGAGGTATGCTTAGGGGCTCAGACCTCCCTCCTGCTCTCTGCGTGAGTCCCAGAGGGAGAAGTTGCCGGAACCTAGACTGAGAAGATACATGGATGGTTCACAATTGAACTTGACCCTCAGTCTAGATCAAGCAAGTCAAACTAGTAGAGACCCTCCTGGCCCCCAGACCCGGGAGAGAGAAGTGAGTGCTTGTTGATGCACCATTTTGGATGGTTCGTAATGTGAGACAGTCGCGAGAAAGTTCCCACATCCTGATCAGACACCGAAGGCCAAGTAGACTCTCCGCACTTTACATACACCAACCCATTTAATCTTCCTAACAACTTTATCGGACAGTGCTGCTAGTGGGCTCATTCTACACATGAGAAAACAGAGGCAAGAGAAGCGGAATAACTCACCACAGTCATGTGGCTTGGGCACAATGAGGCCACCAAGCTCTGAAGCTCACTCTGTCCTCTGCTCTATAGGTGACATTTTAGGCATTTGTCTGCTTCTTGACCCCCTTTTCAGGGGTCCCAGATATGCACAAGAATTCCTATTGCTTTGTCTTTAGCCTATTTAATTGAGTTACAAAGTTTTCCTAATATATCTCTCCTCCTGGATAGGGAGGCCAAATGTCACCTGGTCCATGGAAAGAGCCTCTAAGAAGGAGTTCCATAAATATTGGTTAACTGACAAATTATGAAGCCCACACTTCATGAGAATTTTCGTGACTCTCAGTGGCAAGGGCTACAGTGTTGCTGTGGTCACCTAACCCAGCTCCCATCCACCATCACACACCTCCCTGCATCCAAAGGCAACACAGCTCTGTCCCCATCTTCACCAGATCCCCAAGACCAGCCTTCCTCCTCGTATCCTGGCCCCTGACCCATCCTCAGTGTCTTCTCCACCTTCTTTTCTACTTCTCCTCAGGTTACTGAAGGACGACTTCTACTCCTTCCTGAGCTCTTCCCTCCACCTGTTATGGACACTGCCGTCCTAATCGCAGGTACGAAGCCTTCCTCCCTCCAGGCCTGATGCACCTGCTGCCCTCCCCTGGGTGACACCACGTCTCTGCTCCAGCGTGTACATCTCCAGGCCTGTTGGCACTCCTCGTCTACCAATGATTCATGCCCACTTCTGTCACCACCAGAGCCTCTGAGAGCCAAGGACCATGTCCAGTGCGTCCACATCATCTCCAGACACTGCAACTTGCACGCAGTAGGCATTCAATAACTATTTCCACTTCTGTTGCCTAAGAGGTGTTAGGAGAGGCTGCTTCGTGCAGTGCGCAAGGCTAGCTTACTCTAAAGGGGTTGGCTGCTGGTATGCAGCAGCGTCCGTCACAGGGGAACGTCACCCAGCGCTTCCATGGCAGATGTTGCTGGTTGAGAGCGGCTCGCTGCCCTGTGCAGGTGCTATTGCCAAACAGAAGGTTCTCTTGGCAGGGCCGTTGGCTTGTGCTGTGCTGGACTGGTCGCACCCCTGCAGCTGCTCTTCCATTGGCAAAGGGGCCTTTTCAGAGTTGGCTAGCTCCATCCTCCCCAGGCCTCCTGCCACCCAAACAAGTGGGCATAGGTCTAAGTGTGCGGGTAACGAGTGTGCACATCAGGTCAGAGATCTAGACGAAAAATCTGTCTCTCACCAGGTGTCACTCCTGTCCGAACTGCAGAAGCTCACTGCCCTGATGTGTGAGAGGCTGCATGGGAATTACCCTCATGCTCTAACTTTGGAATCTATAATTAAAGAGTCCCAGACCTGGAGGTGGAGGGTGGGGATGAGGAAGAATCACGGGGAACATCCTGTCTCTCTTTGAAGCTCTGAGGGTGGCATTCACAGAGCCCCAGAGAGCGCTTTCTCCTTCCAGGTGGAGTGCAGATTTAAGATGGGTCTTTGGGCAGCAGATAAACCCGCCCTGCAGGACCCACATGGCTGCCAGCGAGGCTGCAGGATAGACACAGTTCTCTCCAGGACTCGTGTGCCTGCCTACACAGGGATGGATAAAAGTTTAAACGCGTTCCCTCAGAGCCAATTCTGTAAACCATGTTCCAGCAGAATAGGTTCCAAGAGAAGAATCACACACTCAACGTCCTCCTTATTGATAACCTACTCGCAGTAATGTCAGAATCTGGGCCGGAAACCTTTATTGACTGGGGTTGTCTTGGTTGTCTGATGGCCCACGACAGCTAGACAAGGAAGCCGGCAGTGAGAGCAGCCAGCGTGGCCTTTGGTGTACATTACGAATTTAAAAGCCTAAAATTGACAAAGAAATAATACCACCTACGACTCTAAAGCACTTTAATTCTGGTCTCTTTTTGAGACGCTAAAGACAAATAGGAACAGTATTGATCTACTTGGTCTATAGATCTCACAAGTCATTTCTCCTGCTGGAGTTTGTTTTCTGCTTTTACTTTCTAAACTCTAAAATACTCGTGACTCACTTGGAACACTGCAAGTGCAGCAAGAGCCTCCCAGTCGGTCACCTGCAGAACACGCCAAATGGCACAGGACTGTGGGGAACCATGTCACAGAAGATGGATCATCTGGCAAAGCCACCGTCCAACAGCCAGCAGGCGACCCAGTGGCTGGACCAGCACCCGGCCCGGCGCAGAAGGCACTCAGCCTCAGGAACAGGTTACAAATGCTCATTCAGGGCTGTGACACTCGGAAGCCAAGAACCTTCAAGCCCGCAAGCCCTGCTGGTCACTCTCGAGGTGTCAGGTGCTTCTATGTAGATAAAATCCATCCAGTCTGTGTATCGTCTGCCTTTTAAAAGTCACTCCATGCTGCCAGACAGCTCCAGACAGAGGCTCATCTAGGGATTAAGTAGCCGTCATGAATGTGATGCAGAGACATTGAAAAGCAGTAAGAGAGGAGAGAAGGGTTTAAATACCTGCCATGGAAGGGATATCTTGCTGTGACAGCTCTGGACGTTGCATCCATTAAGCAACAGAAGGCCCTGCCATGCCTCACGTCCATGGAGGGAGAAGTGACTTTATCTTCAAGAATGAGTCAAGCCTATCCTTTAGGAGGTTTTAGATACAGGGTCTTGAAAAAACCCACCTTAGTCACTTACATACCTGACTTAAGAGCTCCAAAAGTCTCCAAGACTCGCTGATTTTTCCAAAGTTAGAATTAACCCAAAAGTTTAACTTTAGCATCCTCGACTGACTTAACTGCAGATCAGAAGCGTGTCCAAACTCATTTTCCCTGCCCAGAATGAGTCTCATCCTCTGCTCTTCCCGGTAGGAAGTCACTACAATGCTCATTTGTCTGGGAGCAGGATGAATGGCCAACTCCCGGCATCCAAGTTGAGGACAGTGTAATCCACTCCCGCTTCCCTTGAAGGTCACTAAATCTAATACTGTGATTGAAACTCAGTGCCTCCAATGAATCTCCAGAGAACTGTGATTCCTAAGAAGGCAGATAATCAAGAGGTGGATGACGCCGACCTGGGCACACATGTTAAACAATGACAAATTGTTTCCTCCCATCTGTCTCAGAAGTCATCTTCAGCAAGGCACTAAAGCATAAATCCTCTCCAAAATGAGGAAACCAGGAAGAGTCTGCAAGGATTGCTGGGCTTGTCCACAGCACTGACACCTGGTGCAGCTTCAGATGGTAACAAACGACACTGACTTTCAGCCTTAGCTTGACTTGAACTGGTGGCTTCCATCTCTGGCTTCCTTCTTGCAGGGAAAAAAAAAAAAAATGTCTTATTTATCTTGTTGGCATTATTCCCAGTCAATGAATGAGAACGACACTTCTCCCAGGTAACCACCTTGAAGCTTCCCAGCTGAGCTCGTTAGGAAAATGTTTTGGCACTGGAAAATGCATGATAAAAATCATTCTTTCACTTTGTGCCTGGGAGGGAAGAAGGCAAGGTGTGTCGGACAAAGCACACTTGACTTGGCCTTTTCTGGACTACACAACCTTTGTTAGCCTGGGTTTTAGCGAGCTGTCTCACTGCTCTGACCCAGAGATCCGACAAGATCAGTTAGAGGAGGAAAAGTTTCTTCTGACTCACAATTTCAGAAGTCTCGGTCCCTAGATGGCGAACTCCACTCCTTGGGGTCTGAAGTGAGGCAGACCATCATGGTAGAAGCATGTGGTGGAGGAAGGAGACCCAGGACATCATACCTGGAAACAGAGGGACAGCTGTACCACCCAGTGACAGCACATCCATCCACAGGCACACCTTCAGTGACCCACCTCCTCCAGCCACACCCACCACCTGCAGTCACCACCTAGTTGATCCCGGTCAGGGATTAGAGCCCTGGTTCGGTTCAGGCCCTCAGCCCAGCCATCCCACCTCTGAACCTTGCACTGCCTCACACCTGAGCTTTGGGGGGACCCCTCAGCCCTAAACCATAACACCCAGACTGGAAAATGGGTTTTCTTCCTGGATACCCATGACAACCAGAAGCGGAGCTCCTCTAACTGGGGCCCATATAGGAACGCAACCGCGGGATGGAGTGTTGTTGGGGGACCACATGGTAGTTCCCTGGCAGTGAGCAGATAACGGTATGCGAGGCAGAAGACCTGCCGAGAGACACTGAGGACAGGGGTCCCAACAAGGAAAGACACATTCCAGGGCAGTGAGAAGGCACGATTCTGATGAGCGCTAACCCTTCAAATCCTCCTCCCTATGACCTGCGCTGGTCTAGTTGGAAGGGCTCCCCATTTTAATAACTAATCACTTTAACCTAATTCATAGACCCCCTGCATATGTCTGCTAGAGCCCAGAGAAACGCCCCGTCCGCATGGCTTAAACAACAGAAGAGGGCAGAAGTCCAAGTGAAGGCATCGGCAGGCTGGTTCCTTCGGGGGGATAATCTGCTCCAGGCTTCCCTCAGCTTCTGGGGTTTTCTGGCTGGAATCATTGGCATTGCTTGGCTTGTAGTTTGTAGACACATCACCCCAACTCCTGACCTTGTGCTCACCTGCCATTCTCCCTGTCCTTCTGAACCTTCCCCTTCAACAGGGACACTACAAATAGGATTGGGGCTTCCTTGCTCCAGTATAGCTTCATCTTAACCAGTCATATCTGCAATACCCTGATTTCCAAACAGGGCCACATTCTGAGGTACTGGGGGTTAGGACTCCAACATGCAAATCTGGTGTGTGGGGTGGGGGCTCAATTCAACATCTAACACTCCCGAACACATGATTGCCATAACAGTCTGTGTCCTCTTCCCCAGGCGGAGAGACCAGGGCCTCATCTAAGATGATAAGAAACAAAGGTAAGATGAGACTCAAGACAAGATGAGTGTCAGGTAAGATTCAAGAGTTTTCTCTGATATGTGGATGCTAATTCACAGTGGGGGAGGCTGGGGAAGAACAGTATTACTTCAGATTAGGTAGAGGGGAGTGAAAGGAGGGAGGGGGCCTGGGGGTAGACAGGATAGTAGAATGAATCAGTCATTATTGCCCCATGTACATATATAACTCTACAATTGGTGGTATTCTACATCATGCATATCCAGAAGAATAAGAAATCATACTCCATTATTGTTATGATTTGGATGAGAGGTGTCCTCCAAAAGCTCATGTGTGAGACAATGCAAGAAGGTTCATAGAAGAAATGATTGGGTTTTGATAGTCTTAACCTAATCATTGAATTAATCCCTATGGGATTAATTGAGTGGTAACTGGAGGCAGGTGGGTTGTGGCTGGAGGAGGTGGCTAATTTGGGGTGTGGCTATGGGATGTATATTTTGTATCTGGACAGTGGAGTCTCTCTCTGCTTTCTGATTGCAATGTGAACTGCTTCCCTCTACCACACTCTTCCACCATGATGTTCAGCTTCACCTCAAACTCCAGGGACTAGAGCCAGTCTCCTATGGACTAAGACCTCTGAAACCATGAGCCCTCAAATAAACTTTTTCTCCTCTACAATTTTAGTCACAGTAGCGAAATAGCTGACTAAAACAACCATATATGACATATCAAAGTGCATTCTACAGTCATATATAACTAATTAAAACAAACAAAATTTTTAAAAAGTCAGGAATACATTCAAACTGCAGAATCAAATAGGAAATCAGAGAGCAATTTACCAAAAAAGAAAGTCTGGGAGCTGGGGCTGGGGCTCAGTGGCAGAAAGCTTGCCTAGCACTTGTGAGGCACTGGGTTTGATCCTTAGCACCACATAAAAATATAAATAAGTAAGCAAATAAAGTCATGCTGTCCATCTAGGACTACAAAAATTTTTTTTTTTTTTTTTTTAAAAAGGAAGTCTGAAGGACCTCCAAATTGAAAGGGCCATATAAAGGTTTGGATCTGGAATGCACCCCCCCCCCAAATCTCATAATACAAAAGCATGGTCTTCAATACAGCGAATTTCAGAGGTAGGGCTTTAAGAAATTATTGTACTGTGAGAGCTATAACCTCATCAGTGGATTAATCCATTTGATGGATTAATAGTTTGAACAGACTACTGGGTGGTAACTGTAGGCAGGTGGAGTATGGCTGGAGGACGTGGGTCCCAGCGGGCCTGCTCTGGAAGGGTCCATCTTCTTCCCAGCATCCCCCTCCTCAGCCTTCTCTTTCTCTCTGCTTCCCGGGTGCCACAAGCTGAGCGGCTTTCCTCAGCCATGCCCTTGTGCCATGATGTTCTGCTTTACCTCCAGCCCAAAGGAATGGATCCAGTCTTCCATGAATTGAATCCTCTGAAACAGTGAAATAGTGAGCCAAAATAAATCTTTCCTCCTCTAAGTTGTTCTTGTAGGTATTTTGGTTGCAGCAATATAAAGTTAACCGAAATGCACCAGAAGTATTAAAACTAAGATAAGACTAAAGAAGTCACAAAATTGGATTTAGCATAAATATACCAAAATCAGGGAGGTGTAAATATACTGTAGTACAACTATCAAAACTAAAGTTTTGGTACATATTTTCTTGAGCCACAGGGTTATGCATACATTTGTGGAAGGATATCCAGCCCATCTTAATCAGGATTGAGAGACCTACATTAAAGGATTTAAGTGGCTATTTTCTCAGATAAAACTTATAGATGCTGACCCTTCACGATGAATGGGTCCAGCTGGTACCTGGTTGTACCCCTCAGGATGCCTGGGAGAGAACCATTCGTTCCATTCAATGGATATAAGGCCTAATACATGCCCCCTAGTGGGCTAAGAACCACTGCAAGACATCAATAGTCCTACATTCAATTATCAAGGAAAACTTTTTTTAAAAAAGGAAATGAGAAGGAGAGGGGTATGAAAAATGGTGGAGTGAGACAGACATCTTGACCCTATGTACATGTATGATTACAGGAATGGTGTGAATCTACATGGTCCACAACCATAGAAACAAAAAGATGTACCCCATTTGTGTACAATGAATCAAAATGCAGTCTGTAAAAAATTAAAAGATAAATAAAAAAATAATAAAAAATGTATTTTCAAAAAATTTAAAAGTAAAAAATGTGTTTTATAGTTTTTTGTTTGTTTTTACCATGGGCATAAAATGAAAAAAAGACAATCCCTTTCCATAATGAAGAATTAGCTTTCTATTTTATTTTTTAAAAAAGAAATCAATGATTTTCATTTTCAGTCATGACTTCTCAAACAAAACCTCCAAATGAAACAACTAAAAATGCTGGGAAATATTTAAAATATCACCTTCTAACAAATTAAAATCTGAGAAGACGTTTTTAAAAATAACCAAAGCAAAATGTAAGGAAAAAAGAAACCCAGAAAGCCAAGTACAAGAAATGTAATCGCCTTTGAGCTGAAGGTTCTTGGCTCTTCTCAGAGACTGGAGACTGCTGCTTTGGTTAGCAGCCTCCACTGTGCAGCACAAGAGGCAGAAGGCAGTGCCCGGGCTCTGCCCCAATGAAGAATTCAATAGGAGGTTCTCCTTGCATTTAGCTCAGGTGAGGGAACCACAAACTTGGGATATTGGTACTACAAGTCAATACTTCCCTCACATTCACGCAAGAAACTACACAGGAAGCTGTCTGTCCTGTTTGGAGCTGGTATAAAAGGACAAACAAAGTGTTCCTAAGAAATGTTAACCACGAGCTGATCTTTATAGTATTGTAAATTCCTGGGGGATCCAAATATTCTCAGGTCGCACAGTTGGTTATAGTGGTCCCAGGCCAGAAGTATGACAATGAACATACTCTCTAGGAAAAAAAAAACACCTTTTTACTGGTCCTCAAAATATTACTACAATAAAATCTCGAGGGTGTTGGGCAACACATAAATACCAAAGCACAAAATCAAATGAGTCACCATGGCAAGATCAAGAGGTAGGAGCAAATGAAAGAATCATTCTCATAAAACTGCAGTATTGAAATTGTGGGAAATAGATTATGAAGTCATTATGTCTCCTATGTTTAGATAGAGAATAGAAAATATAATTTGGAAAAAGTGTCCTACCACTCTTGAAAGAAAACCAAATGGAACTTCCAGAAATGAAAAATAGGGAACATAAAGTAAATGAATAGAACATTTTAGCAGCAGATTAGACATAGCTGAAGGAAAAATTGATGACCTCAAGAATAGGCATGAAGAAATCACCTACAGGACAGCACAGAGGACAAAATTCAGAAGACAGGTGGAAGTTATGGTAGATAGTATGAGACAATCTAACACTGACTCATATGAAATATATTTTTAAAGAATTCAAGAGAAGTAGCAGAGAGAGGAAAGCCGTATTTGAAAACATAACTGTTGAGAATTTTCCAGACCTCTTAATAGATTTAGGAAACCAAAAAAATTCCAAGCAGAGAAATAAAAAGTAACATACATGAAGATCTATCATTGTGAAGCCAGATAAAACCAAAAACAAAAAGGAAATTTTAAAAACAAAATGAAATGAAGAAGACAGATTGCTATCCAAAAAGCAACAGTGAAACTCACTGTTGGCCTCTTAATAGCAATAATAAAAACTAGACTACAGTGAAATAATATTTTCAATTAGACTGAAGGGAAATTATTTCCTATTATCTAAGTATAATTCAAAAACAAGAGTAAAATATCTTTTTGGTAAACCTAAGCTGACATAATTTATCACTAGAGGATTTTTACAAAGGAAATTCTGAAATATATGCTTCAGGAAGAAGGGAAATAACCACAGAAGAAAGTATTAGATTGAGAAAAAAAATGAAAAAATTTAATGGATATATGTAATTAAATATCAACCCTATAAAGCAATTAAAATCATGTTTTCTGTGTTGTTAAATAAAACAAGACAAACACAGACAAGTCATGGGTGAGAAATGAAGCTAACGTACTATATTGTCCAAGAGAAAAGGAAAGATGTTAATTAAATATAGACTGATAAATTAAGAATGTATATTGTTATCTCTAAGATGATGACTAAGAAGATAGAGGCAGAATATATAACTTCAAAGCAAGATAAGAAAAAATGGATCAATACACATTTCCTCCAGAATAAGATTAAAAAAAAAGAAAAAGAAAAAGAAAAAGAAACATAAATAAGAAGGATCAAAGTGAGAATACAGTAAAATGATAGTACACTTAAACCTTAAAATACAGTCCATTACATTAAATATAAATGGTTTAAATGTTCTAGGCAAGAGCAAATAGATTTCTAACACATCTAAAGCTTAAGGCTCCAGAAAGGTTATAAAATGATTTAAAAAATATACAATGAAAAGTTGTACTCCACTTATGTACAATGAATCAAAATGCATTCTGCTGTCATGTATAAATAAATAGAACAAACAATAAAATATATATGTATATATATGTGTATATATAGGTGTATACACATATATAGGAACAAGAAGTGAAAAGATATGGCTTTTAAAATATGAGGTAAAACAGACTCTAAGGTAGTAAACGTTACTAAAGAGAATTACTCCATAGTGTTGTCAAAGATTTAACTCAGCAGGAAGACGTAAACATTTTAACTCATATGTGCTGTAGTGGACAGAATGGCAGGACTCAAAAAGATATTTCCTCATTCAGTGAGTGTTATATTATTTAAGAAACATCCTGAGGTTAATTTAAAATAAAGAAAGAAAACCCAAATTACTCATATCAATAATTTAAAATCCTAAACCAACACTAGGTCACTGATCTGGCAAGTTTTCAAAATACAGTATATAATGATGAAGTTGGGTTTATTCCAGGGATGCAAGCTTACTTTAATTTTCACTACTAAATTAATGCACCTCATCTTCATTATATTCAATTATTCTATGGATGGTGTAAAGAAAACATAGAAGAGGATCTCTTTAATCCAATGGAAAAAATTTAAAAGTCATTTCCTATTTGACAGTAAAATGTTAAAAATCCAGAGATTCTGGTGCCTTGTCTGGCATGCATGGCCCAAGGACAGACTTGCTGCTGGAGTCCTGCAGTAGACAGATCTAATACCCCAGGTCCCAGGTGCCTGCCTGATAACATGACCGTGAGGTTCAGTCTGGTGCTAGGGTGGACCTGATATCTGGGTGCAGTCTAGAAGCTGGGGCTGCTGGAACCAGAGTCTGTGGCAGCTGACCTGGCACTGGGGCAGACCCGGAGTCCAGGGCTGACAGTGGGTCTGGTCTGGATGCGGGGGCTGCTGGGGTTGTCCTGGCGCTAGGACTGGCCTGGAGACCAAATCAACCAGGAGGCCTGGAGCCTGGGGCTGTGTTCTAGTTTGTATGTGAGGTGTCCTCCAAAAACTCATGTGTGAGATGGTGCAAGAAAGTTCAGAAGAGAAATGATTGGGTTATAAGAATGAATGTGAATTAATCCCTAATAGGGATTAACTGAGTGGTAATTGAAATGGTAGGATGTGGCTGGAGGAGGTGGGCATTGGGGCGTGGCTTTGGGGCATATATTTTATATCTGATGAATGGAGTCTCTCTCTCTCTCTCTCTGCTTTGATCACCATGGCTTCCCTCTGCCACACTTTTCCACCATGATGTCCTGCCTCACCTTGAGCCCTAGGGATTGGAACCTGCTGTCTCTGGATTGAGACCTCTGAAACTGTGAGCCCTCAGTTGTTCTAGATGGGTCCTCTTAGTCACAGCAGTGAAACCGCTGACTAAAACAGGCTGCAAGATCCAGTCTGGTGCAGGGGCAGGCCTGGAGGCTCAGTTGAGGGTACCAGCCTGAAGCATGGGGTCATGCTGGGCCAAACCCAGTGTTGGGTCCAGGGCAAAGTCCAGTGCTCACTACTCTCCTTTCCCACTCAGAGTGTCTCTCTCTCCCAGCTGTTCTGCCTGGGGTGGTGCAGGAGAAGCACTCTAGTATAAAATGGTGCGTTCTTCCCTCTTCAGCACACACAGCAGGTGGATGAAGTTTGCAAACATTATACTGAGTAGAAGAAACCAGACATAAGAGAACACTGATATGATTCAGGATATTCTAAACTACAGTGTTTAGCGATATATTTACAAGAACATTGCTGCGGTGTGGACCAAGTCTTCCACATGCCTCTGGGAACCATTTCAGACCCAAATCATAACCCTGACTTTACATCACAACATCTGGTTGGATGCTAAGATGAATCAATAAAAAGTAGCCTGAATGAGAAGAAGCATAACTTTGAGAAATTAATTGTAAGATCCTGGTTATTTGCTATCTGATTACATGTTTTGGAAACGGAATAAATTCAATACATAATGATACAGATTATCAAAAACTTTGAGAACAAAGTAAAAGAGTTCTCAAAAGTAAAGGAGGAGACACTCACCCCAGAAACAGAAGGAAAATAGATTTTGAAGAAATTACAAGAGAAGGATCACAAATAGAAAATAAACATTGAAAATGAGGGTCAAAGAAAGTCACTCATTTAGAAAATACAAGTGAAACCCTTCTCTGGGTCACCCATGGCTTTTGGTGCTAAAATGAAAACGAACACCCAACATTCAGTCTGGGAATTGGCCAAAATATCCTCAAAGTTATAGCACCGTGGAAAGAACTGAGAAGTGTACAGAGCTGTTGGGAGAATAAAGCTGTGGAGTGTGGAGGTCAATTTCCACCTGGAAGTAGCTCCAGTCATGCCCTTGGCACTTCAAGGTTAATGGCAACTCCCTGAGACCCTGCCCTCCCATGGTGGCATCTACAGCAGAAAAGAAAACCAGCGGACATGCAGCTCAGGAGAGGTGGGGGTGAGGTGTTCATTAAAGTCATTTTACTCTTCAGTAAATCAAACTGATTTCACAGTGGTTTTTATTTTCCGAAAGCAGTGATCTAATTATCAAAATATCAGAATGAGGGGTTCAGTCCCTGGGGAAGCAAGAGAGTTGGGAAGGAGATTAGGATCCTGATGAGGTTTGTCTTGGACTGTGGGGCTGTCACAGGGTGTTTGCTTCACAAAAGACTGTTACAAACCAACCTGTTGCATGTGCTTTCCGTTGTGTCTTTTCAAACTAAAGCAAGCGAATGATTCAAAAGAGAAATGTCCCTCCAAAGTCATGGACATGGGACATGAAAGCAAGAATTGGTCGGTAGCAGACAAGCTGTGAGCAACCCTGCACCACCAGGCACAAGAAGTGTGCTGACCGCTACTTTTCATGTCTCAGCCACTGAGAGGTAGATGGGTTTAATAACTGTGTTTAAAGTGTCAGATGCAAGTACAATAATAGTTTTTTCTTAAAAGATCTTTTACTAATTCCCTCCCTGTTCAAAACCTTTTCATTAAAATGGTTATCTGCTGCCTACCAGGGGCAATTAGATCCCCACCCCGGAGCAGCCCTGGTCCTATGTCAGCCACTCCCCGTAGCCCCCCAGGTATACCTCTGGTCCTATGCAAGAAGACTGGAATCACCACAAGGCCAAGGCAACAAGGCAAGAAAGCCACGAAAGGAATTGAAATGCAGAGATACAGAACAACTTCGATGCAGTCTACAGATAGAAAGAACAAGAGGAATCAACAACAACCAGAAGAGCCCTCCTAGGGCCCACAGAGACGCTTCCATTACAAACCGCATTCTGCTTCACATGGAGCATCACCAAGAACTGAAAACTCAGCATTCCTTCTAAGGTGTCTTTGGTTCAGCTTATATAAGTGCCCCAGGTGGCTTTGATTATAATGTCCCATTGATTGTTGCGTTTCCTCCCGCAAGCCCTGATCTGCTGTTGCCTGACTGCCCGGGAGTGTCCCCTGATCTGCCCTGCGTCACACTTGTGTGAGCAAAGCAATGCGGAGGAGCCAGCTGAGCGCTGCCCATTGGAACCTCCGTGGCTGGCCATGTCTTCCACGGAATGAAACAGATCACTCCAGCGATGCCCAACCAACATGCATCAACGACAGCATCCCTACTGAGCGCCGGAAGAGACCACCAAGTCCGAGTCCCTCGTTGTTAACTGCAGGGGCCATAATGGCAACCACTCACGGGATTCCCTGAAAACTAAATGATCCGAATGGGTTGCCAGCATCCGTAGGAAGGAGGCTTTGGAAAGCACCGTGTGCACTCTCGTGACTCTCAAGTGAGCCATCCCTTCTTACTCCCACCCCCGAGTCTAATGGCTCGTCTGGCAGCTGTGGACTTTCAGAGACCCAAGCTTGAAGGGCGTGTGTTTCACATGAAGAAGGTGGTGATGAGAAGGAGGAGAGAGAGGTAGGAAAGGAATCCAAAGGAGAAAAGCGTGAAGGAGAGAGAGACGGGGATCAAGTAAATACACAGCTCGGCCGAGTCTGAGGAATCAAGCGCTCACCCTGGGCAGCCCGAAAAGGTCAGGTAGCTTTTCCTGGACTTTGACATGCCTCGCCCAGCACCCCACGAGCCTGACCTGCCCTCCTCCTCCGCCCTGGACAGTTCCCACTGTGCAAGGCTCACACTGCCCTCTCCTTCCACCTTCCCAGCCCTCTGGCTCCAGCCGTCTCTGCCCCAAAGCTCACGTAGGGAACTGAGCACCTTTCAAGACATCAAGTAACACGTCAGGAAAACCAGCATGGAATAACGAGCTAAGGAGTCAGGTCGGGAGAGAGGGTTCCATCCACTCAGAACCTGCAGGTGCCTTCTGCTGCTGCTGGTCAGCTGGGGATTAGATGTGCAAGGGATTTATGGGGTGAGAGGGGAGCAATTAGGAAGAGCTTTCAGACCAAGGCGGGTCTGACACATGACAGGAAAGAGAGATGGACAATTAAAGAATGAGTCCCCCATGACAGGATGGAGGGTTCTGCCAGGTCTGTGGGTGGTCCTTGGGTCAAAGTCACCCATTCCCACCATGCTCAGCCATCGACCAGTCACGGCCTGCAGAACAGATGGTCTCAGTGCAAACACAGGCACAGCTGGGAAGGGCAGAGGACAGACCATCAGCCAACTGTGCTCAGCAAAGATCCAGGCCGTCGCCTCCCCCAAACTGGGTTCCTCTCTCCCTTGGTCACCTGAGGACAGAGCCCATTTGTGTTCCTTAAGCAGAACATAGAAGTCTCAGACTACTGCAGTGGAAAAGTCTTTAAACACTGAGTTGTTGGGAGGATTTTGTTTGGTTGGTTGCTTGGGTTTGTTGTTGTTGGTGGTGGTGGTTTTGGCTTTTGTCTTTGTCCTCTTTCTGGATTTGGGTGTTGAATGATTCATTTAAAACTATTGATCTAGTTACCAACCTATAAAACGCAGTAGATTACACATTTTTAAAATGGCTACATGGCCCCTGCCACAGATGACTTTGCTGACTGTCCCTCTGGTCATACCTGTGTCACCATAAGAATATGGTATTTCTGTTTGGATCATTGACATAGATCAATTGCCTGGAAGAGTGCCCGGATATAGCCACTGCTCCATCAGTGTTTGTCCAATGAAGAAGGGTGCTATCACCACAGCATGTTGGGAGAAATGGTTTGGGTGGACGGTGAAGGAAAAGGAATTGTTTTGTCTGGGGTTAGCCTTGCACAACCCACACAGAACCAAGTTGGCAGGAGGGAAGAAGGGGAGACTCCAGACGCTGCAGTGGGCCGTTCCTGCGCTCAGGGATGGAGCTGCAGAGTTTGCAGGGCATGGCGGATACCCCACCCCCCCTGCATACCCTGCAGTTTCATGCAAGGATTCTTTCTTCCCTTCCCAAACAAGAAGAAAGGCAAAGCCCAGGCGAGGTCCTGGGTTTGCAGAGAGAAAGAGTGCTTATCTCAGCCCCTTCCCCGGCCCCAGCTCAGCCTGAAGTGTTGCTACGGAATATTCTCTGAGCCACATTCCAGGGTGGCCGGAGGGGCGTGAGGGTTCCTGCCCCAGAGCTAACACGCACTCAGGCCTAATGGGAAGAATGGAGCTAGTGATGATGTGATGTGACTCCTCAGATGGCATAAAAATGCACATGGACAAATGCTGCAAATCAAATAGAACTGCCTGCCAGAGGCAAGGCCCCCATGGTGTCTCACTTGCTCCGAAAATGACTACCAGATGAGAGAGCAGAGCAGACCCGTGCAACCTGATTTCCAGGAGGACTGGCAAATCCATTAGGAGCAAATAGGCCTCCTTCAAGTTCATTTCACTTGCTAAAAACAAGCAACATAAGGTTTTAGAAAAAATGAGCCAATTTTTCATCTCATTTCTCACTGTCTTGCTGGTTCCACATCCAGGTTCACCTCGAAGTGTGGGGAAGGCCTGTGTGAGACCCAACCTTGCTGCCACTGAAAATCACAGCTGGGTCTGGCAGGACGCAGGGCAGAGCTGGAGGCCTCAGTCTGGACCACTTGCTCTTCAGCTTAATTGGCAGCACAGCCGAGGGGCCGGGGGAGAACCCAGGGAGCACCAGCCAGGCCTCATCCGGTTCCCAGGGGGGAGGGGTGTAGAAAACCACTAGGAGAGGTCAGGAAGGGGTCTCGGCAGTTGTACAGTCTACTTTCTCTTAGACATATTTTAAAATGTCATCATCTTTTAATATGCCTACAAAATATGCTCATGCTGGGAAGATCCTGATGTGGCCCCCACCCTCCTCTACTTCTGTCTTGACAGGGTCTTTTTAAAAATATTTTTATTTTTTATTTTTATTTTTACAGACTGCATTTTTGATTCATTGTACACAAGTGGGGTACATCTTTTCGTTTCTATGGTTGTGCACGATGTAGATTCACACCATTCATGTAATCATACATGTATGTAGGGTAACAATGTCTGTCTCATTCCATCTTTCATACCCCCACTCCCTCCTCCCTCTCATCTCCCTCTATGTAATCTAAAGTTCCTCCATTCTCTCACCCCCCACCCCAACCCCCATTATGTATCATCATCCACTTATCAGAGAAAGCATTCAGCCTTTGGTTTTTTGGGATTGGCTTATTTCACTTACCATGATATTCTCCAATTCCATTCATTTATTTGCAAATGCCATAATATTCATCTTCTTTAAGATTGAATAATATTCCACTACGTATATATATATCACAGTTTCTTTATCCATTCATCTGTTGAAGGACATCTAGTTTGGTTCCACAACCTAGCTATTGTGAACTGAGCTGCTATAAACATTGATGTGGCTGAATTACTGTAGTATGCTGATTTTAAGTGCTTTGGGTATAAATTGAGAAGTGGGATAACTGGGTCAAGAGGTGGGTCCATTCCAAGTTTTCTGAGGATTCTCCACACTGCTTTCCAGAGTGATTGCACCAATTTGCAACTCCACCAGCAATGTACAAGTGTGCCTTTTTCCCCACATCCACATCAACATCTATAATTGTTTGTGTTCTTGATAATAGCCATTCTAATTGGAGTAAGATGAAATCTTAGAGTTATTTTAATTTGTATTTCTCTAATTACTAGAGATGTTGAACACTTTTTTGTATATTTATTTATTAATTTTTCTGTAAAGTGTCTGTCCAGTTCCTTGGCTCATTTATTGATTGGATTCTTTGTATTTTGGGTGTAATGTTTTGTAAGTTCTCTATAAATTTTGGAGATTAGTGCTGTATCTGAAATGCATATGGAAAAGATTTTCTCCCACTCTGTAGGCTCTGTCTACACATTCTTGATTGTATCCTTTGCTGAGAAAAAGCTTTTTAGTTTGAATCCATCCCATTTATTGATTCTTGCTTTGATTTCTTGTACTTTGGAGTCTTGTTGAGGAAGTCTGATCCTAAGCTAACATGGTGACCTACTTTGTCTTCTATCTGGTCCAGGGTCTCTGGTCTAATTTCTAAGTCCTTGATTCATTTTGAGTTGAGTTTTGTGCAGATGAGAGATAGAGGTTTAATTTCATTTTACTGCATATGGATTTCCAGTTTTGCCAGCACCATTTGTTGAACAGGCTATCTTTTCTCCATTGTATGCTTTTGGCTCCTTTGTCTAGTATGAGGTGACTGTATTTTTATGGGTTTGTCTCTGTGTCTTCTATTCTGTACCACTGATCTGCCTTGACAGGGGCTTTTTACTGTACCCTGCAAACAAAAGGTTTGAGAGCTGCATAATCTGTAAAGCATGTAATAGAAACAATGAACAGTTTTCCCTGAAATATAAAAATATAATATTAAATATGCTTTTCAAACCAAACACCAGCTCCTACCCCCACCCTACCAACATTTGGATAGAGTCCGCATGCACCTGTCCCAGCCCCTCCCACTGAGTACAGAACACAGCTGAGGTCCAGAGATGGTTACCATTCAGTCTTTGGTGAGGAATGGAGCGTTCCCAGTTTATCCTTACTGAGAGGGTACAGGTCTTCATCATAACATCCGTTTATCCTTACTGAGAGGGTACAGGTCTTCATCATAACATCCAAAAACATGAGCCAATTACAGAACTTAGATAGAAGCTCCTTTGCAGCAATTTTTGCCCCTCCAGCCTTGTCAAACTATGAAGAGCCTTGCTCATAATCTTAACCTCTGTGATACCACTTTCATTTCTGATTTTGCAAAAGCAGCCCCAGATTCCTCTACGACTCCCACTTCTTCCGTATTTTCGCTCCAGATATATATGTTCATTGCCTGGTTAGTTCTTTCAAACCTTCAAACATAATGTCTATACATGTGTGTTCTAGCTCTCCTCATTTTTCTTCCTGAATCCATGTGCACCTAGTCAGTCCAAAGCAGAATGTGGCACTGGAGGATGCTTTAGTTTCCTACTTGCTTAATGAAATTGATGGGAGTGTCATTTACAGTGACGGGGAATTTGGGGAAAAGATCCCATGCAGAAAAGACTTAGCATAGCAAGCCTGACTGCATCCTTTGAATGAAAGTTCTGCTTAAAAAACTGGCCATTGACTGGCATCTAGGGACTTAACTTTCAGAAGGGGTGCCAACATTAACTGGTAAGCACAGTTGAGTCTGAAGGGTTTGTGAAAACAGTTGGTTCATTACGAATGACTGCTTTTCCGTTGGGAGCCGGGACTTGTGTATATGTGAGGTAGGAAGAGTGAATCTGTGTGATCAACCCCAGAAAAAAACCCTGAACACTGAGGCTCCAGGAAGCTTCCCTGATTGGCAGCATTTCTCATGTATTGCCATAGTGGGTTGTTGGGGGCAAATTAAGAATATCCCATGTGACTCCACTCAGAGAGGACCCTTAAAAACCTGCACGCAATTTCTCCCAGTCTCAGCCCCATGTGTCTTTTATGTTTGCTGATTGTGGTCAGAATCCTTTTTTCATAATTAATCACAGCTATGAGCATGACTGTATGCTGAGTTTTGTGGGTCCTTCTAGTTAATCACCAAATCTGGGAATGATGGTGGCGATTTCTCCACACAGAGCAACTGGGTTGGAGAAATTAATGACTTTGGATTTGGGTGTATTAAAGTTTGAGTACTCTTCAACTTACTTGACCTGTTATTTATTCACTGGTCTACCGAGCACTTCTTATTAGTTGAGCTTTTCATCACTGTGTCCAAAATACCTGACCAGAACAACTAAGAGGGGGAAATTTTAATTTGGAATCACTGTTTCAGAGGTTAAGCCCATGATCAGCTGACTCCGTTGCTCTGGGCTTGAGAACATCATGGCAGAAGGGAGGAAGGTGTGAAAAAGGAAAGCTTCTCAGCTCCTGGCAGCCAGGAAGTGGAAGGAGATAGAGAAAGGACCAGGGACAGAAATAGGCCAAGGCCACGCCCCCGTGATCTACTTCCTCCAGCCACACTCCACCTGCTTAGGTAGTCCATTCAGTATTCCACCCAGCCCCCCGACACATGGTCTATTCAGTTTATTAATACATCAAAAGTTTGATCCACTGATGATATTACAGCCTCCATAATCTAATCATTGTCTAAAACCCCTCCTCTGAACCTTGCTATATGGCAGACATTTCTTTCAAAACATGAAATTTTCAGGGAAAATTAACAATACAAATTATAACATACCTCTTTGGTTCTCATTTGATCTTTCAATGCCACTGAAGTTGTTGACTGCACCTCTTTCTAGAAACTGCCTTTGCCTTTATAACCCCATCACCTGATCCATTTCTTATCTCTCTTCCTCTGATATCCTTGCAAATACATGACCTTATATTCCTGAACCCTCTTGTCTTCTCACTCTACACTCTTCTCTGACTTTCATCCACACTGACAGGTTCAAGTACCCCCTGTGATTGGAGGATCCACACTTTAACACCTCTATCCTTGAGATCCCCTCTCAGGATCTATAGCTCATCTCTTTGATAGCTCAGAGTTACCCCCAATACTGGACCATGCTAGCATTCTTATAAAAGACCAAACCAAGGACTTGGCTTCAGAGTACCTCTTCTTTCTCTACACTTTTTTTCCAATCTCCCACATACAGGTGTGAATATTATGGTCTCAGATGACCCATAATTTGTGTCCTTCTTGTACAGTCTTTTCACCTAATGGATTCAGAGGAGACTTCATTGAGCATCTACTACACACATTCTGCTAGATTTTACAGATACAAAGAAGGTTTTGGCATAGACCCTATCCTTGAGGGCTTCATAGACTAATAAATAATAGCAGACAAACAACTAAAGTATCATAAAGTATAATGAATGTGATTACAGAGCTCAGTCAGGACATAATAAGAGCTGACAAAATGGGAAGTGATTCAGTCTCCCAGAAGATAAGGAGGAGATGCTCTGGCACATTTTGAAAGCTCGGTAGGTGTTCTCCTTAAACACAGGAGGGATAAGAGGATGAAATGCACACTGCAGGGAGGGACAGGCCTGGTCACCATGCCTGTGGAGACCCACAGCACAAAAAGTGACAGAAAATGCCAAACTCATTTCAAATGCAAGGTAATAATTTTCTGGAAACTGTATTCATTTTCCAAATGAGGAACAAAAGAGCTAGCACGTCTAGAGTTTTGCTGAATGATGCAGGGTTTAAAGCAGGAAGCTTAAACCTGGATGAGCCCGTCTCCATTAGATCTCATGAGAGCAGCTGGTCAGTGCCTCCCTTTCAACCAGAACAAGAGCCCAGAGCCAAATCCAATCTCTAGAACTCAGCCAAGAGAAAGGCAAAAAGGACTATCAGAGGAAATCCTTAAAAGGGGGAAATTAGGATAAGGAAGCTGATCAAAGATTCCAGATGAAGGGGTGGAGTGCTTTCCTCAGCAATTCTTGATAATTACAGGGAAGGTGGACAATCATGTTTGACCATGCCCTTTCCCAAGTTGGCCAGAGAACAGCTGTCATTTCAGAGGTTGGCTACAACACATCTGCATCATGTTTTCCTGCAGCCAATGCCTCAATTATTACTCACAGGGAGGTTTAAGTGACTTTCTGTTCTCACCCTGTCACACCAATGTCCCCTTCTCCTGATCCAATTTTCATCTGTGGACACAGACCAAAGGATTCCCAGAGTTCCTCATTGTCCTGTCCCACTGCCATGAGTCAGATTGGGGACCTTGTTCAGAAAGATCAATAGTATCTGCAGGAGGAATTTCACTGAAGGATTTTCCTCTCTTCATGTGTGAAAAGGTGATGCCTGTAATTCTCTCATCCTCCCCAAATGGCACCAGGCAAACGGAGACCAGTCAGTTGATAGCCATCATTCAGTCACACCTGTCAAGCATTTCTTATGAGCCTGTGGCTGCACTAGTTGCCATTCAGCATTTTAGTATGCACAAGATATGATCTCTGCACACACACACAATGCATCCTGGGAAATGGACAACTCAACAGAGCTTTATAATTCATCTATGACCAGCAAATGCAATGATCAAAGAGTAAATCTCCAATATGGACATATGCTCAGGGCAGAAAAAGAAAATTGATAGCAATAAAATGATTGCAAATAATCTTGACTCACAGCTGACATCAAAAGCATAGATTTTTATTATATAATAAAGTTATATATGTATATAAATATTCTATTATAATATGTAGTTTTTCTGTAGATCAACAAAAGTAGTTTTATTTATGTATATGTAGTTTTCCTTCAGGCTTGGAAACACTTTTTATAGTATTGTAGCCTTAAAAACAAGACAAAATATTTCCTGCCCTTTTCCCACAAGGTCCATGTAATTCAGAGAGCTCAGCAAAGGCACAACAACAGGCACACAGACACAGCAGTGCCAACCACACTCAGACGTTTAAACTTTTATTTTCAACACTGTTATGATTAGCGGCACTGGAGGATGAATTCTCCAGAGCAGTGAAAACTGACAGAGAAAGAATCATGCCTATGGCTGCAGGTTCTAATTTTTATAATCATTTTCCTTTGATTAAAAAAAAAAAAACAAACCTTGCTCCAACCAGTGCAGAAAAGTAATAATAACTCAAAAATCAACAGTATGCTCTGTCCACCCAACACTCTGGGAAGTAGAAAGGGCTGGAGTTTGATCCCCAATTAGGTATTTCCAATGACACCACCCTTTGATCTGTCACTGTCTTTATAACGACCTTGGGATTTTCCTATCTAACATTGGAATACAAATGCAAATAAATACAGATATGTCCAGAAATTCAATTTCACCTGCAAATTTATCCCACCCTTGGGTTGCTAACCAAGGATTATTTAGGTCGGCTAATTAAATAGTTTAATTCTGGCACATGAAGAAATGATTTGTTAATTAAGTTTGGGGAAATAATATATGCAGGCAAAAGATAGTAATCATGCTGTCAGGCACAACTATATTGACTCGAATTAACAGTGCATCTAATCCTGAATTCACTGGAGCCCTGTCATCATTAAGTCTCCCATTAATTCCACTAATCATTAGTCTGTCAGACACGCTCTGGCCTAATAGTCGCCGCGGTCCTTCCGGGGTTGACGGCACGTCGAGAGCAGTTCTGACATCACTTCTCAGGGGGCCCTCCCAACAGCCTGGTGAGGTAGAACTCTTCTGATTTCATTTATGTGTGGGAGACGAGATTAAAGGTCAGGCGTCCTGAGGTGGAACCTGACCGGGGAGCTGCTGGAGCCAACTGGGTGCCCACCTCTGAGACCAGCCCTCCTCGCTCGCTGCCCAAGCCTGAGCTGCCATGGACCGTCCTCCCCTCGCCCTCGTCTCTCCGCAGTGTGTTCCCCTTCTCTCTGATGGGCTGCTGCCTGACCAGCATGGCTGGGGTTAATCTCCTCCCACTTGGGAAGGAATATTCCTTTTTTTTTTTTTAAGAACTGGGGAGTAAACCCAGGGCCACTTAACCACATCCCCAGACCTTTTTTGTATTTTATTTAGAAACTGGGTCTCACTGAGTTGCTTAGAACCTCGCTAAGATGCTGAGGCTGGCTTGGAACTTGACATCCTCCTGCCTCAGCGTCCTGAGCCCCTGGAATAACAGGGATGCACCACCCCACCCAGCCCAAAGGTTTTAGATGTATCAAAACTCCCATATCAGCCCAATTCTCAACAGTGACTGTGATTGAATCAAAATGCCTTGCCTCCTGGGTGGGAGGTTGGGGGTGGTGGGCGCAGGAATGGAAGGAAGGAGGGAGGAAGGAAAGGAGAGAGGTAGAGAGGAAGGGAGGGGAGGAGGGAAGACAGACAGGAAAGGAAAGGGAAAAGAAAAGATAATGTGCTTCGTGGAAAGAGTTGGGTAATCAAGTTTCACATTATCTTATGGCATCAAATATATCTTCCCAAATTGACAAAATTATCATAAGAGCAAAACATGGCAACGTAAAATTGAATAATGCATTTTCTCTGCATTTGACATTTTAAACTATATCCTTTATGTTTGGAATTGTTAGAAGATTGCCAACCAGTTTCCTTTGGAAGAACTTTGAGATTTTATCTGTCCTACTTCTTTAGTTTTAAATTACCCTTTCTTTTGTAAAGTTACAAGAATAGTAGGTGGTACTGGTCCTCTTCCATTTTGTTCTCACTGTCCCATATGGAAAGAGGACATTGGCAATGCTGTGCTCCTCAGGAAACACTCCTGCTGTGGTCATCTTTAAACACATTCATAAAACGAGAGTCCAGAGACCACGGCATCGACAGCACCTGGTTCCTCTCCAAGACTCCGGGATGGTTTCCTGCTCAGGATCAGACAGACCATCAAGGCCAGAGCGGGATATCAAAGTTCTACCAGGAGTTCATCTGCTTCAGAGTGCAGAACATGACTGCCATGGACTTTTTTCTTTTCTTCTTGTTTTAAAATTGTTTCTATTCATGTTTCAAAGTTCTAATAGGAGTCACATTAGGTCTAAGTCCCCACACAAGCCGACCTTTCTGATGGAGGTGAAAGTCCCAGGGTTGGGGTCAAAACACCTGGGTACAGATACCATCTCCACTGTGTCTGAGCAATAACTCCATCTCACCATCTCTTTCAACTTGTAATTTTTCCCCATTTTTCAGTTGAGGTAAAAGATCTCCAAGGCCGTCTATTGATCTGACCTTTTATTTGATTCCATCAACTTTGGTCTTCAAAGTCAAGCCAATTAATTTCAAACTATCCCAAGAGTAATGCCAAAGAATATTATCCCTCAGGCCTGGGTTTATTGGCACTTTTATAATAGTACTCTCCCAAAAACACCTCCTAAGGGAGCCGCCATGAAGGAGGTTGTCATTCTTTGTGCAAAGTCCCAACAGGGACAGGAAAGGAAGAAAACCTACCGTGAATAACAGTATACTTGACTGAAGGACAGAATCCTGAAAATTAGGAGGCAGCTGGGCATTGTTTTCCTCTTCCACTTAATTCAAACTCAAATGATTTTAGGAACCAGGCAGATAAAATCACAAGGAGCCCAGGAGCTATGGAGCCTACCATGGGGAACTGGAGAGAGGTGTCCTGCCCGCGGGCATTTGAATTCCAACACGTTCACAACGCCATGCTGGCCAAATCAATAGAGCGGCCTGCTGGGGTCAGCCCTCGTACTGCCAGCTTGCAGTTGCAGACTGGGACTGTTAGGTCCCCGAGTGTCAGCCCTGGGAGACACGTTGTGAACCTGGTCCATCTCAGGCCATGTGAAATGAACCATATGTAGATGCTCAAAGGGGTGAAAAAACTATACCCCACCCGCCCATTGTGTGGTGTGAGATGTCACAGCCTCCCCCACAAAACTGCTGCAGACTTGGTGTGGATAAAGGGACACCGTGCCTTCTTGGCCAGCACTGACCATTCTGACTCCACAAGTCGGCCCGACTCTGTGGCTCAGTTGTGTGACTGAACTCAGAGAAGAGGAGGGATGCACAGGACAAGAGGTTGTGGGAGTCCCCCACGGTGACCAGCAATTCCCTTGTGAGAGGTTAGAAGGAGGTTTTAGTGATGTCAATCAGGTGAGTCCCCCAGGGAGGGCTTAGGATGGACATCTTTGGAAAGGGTTTAGCCCTGTAGGTGGTTTCTCAAGGACCTCTGGCACCTGTTCTATTTGGTATTCAGGCTGAACCTCTCGTTTCTGCATTCTTCTGATTTTAAATGGCCCTGAGTTTTTAGAGAAGGCATTGGTGTAACCAGGCGTGGTGCTGAAGGGGAGACGTAGGCCGGCCTGACCCACCTCCGGCGTCTGCTGAGCCAAGTAGAGAATGGTTCTCCTCCAGCATCTGGAGACTGGGAGGCAAAGCAGGAGCCATGCTGCCACAGAGAGCAGATAGGGCGGGCCTAGAGAGCCACAAAAGGACAAGGACCTCCAGTAAGGGGCCAGCTACCTGCTTGAGGACAATTGCCTCTGAGAAGTGGAGGAGAAGACTACAAGGTTACAATCCACAAGATGTTTGAGAGGTTCAGTATGCAGCACTGTCCCAAGAGGGCAGCTGATGGGGACAGGGCCTGCCTGCAGAGGGCATGTGAGCTTAGGCTTCAGTGGAGCCATGAGACCATCCTGCACTGGCTTTGTGAAGTGGACATTCCAGGTGCATCTGTCTCCTTGCCCTGCACTTATGAGTACTCTTAACTGTACTCTTGCAAATCTGGCTACACGATCCATCCCTCGAAGAAGACGCACAGAACACGCCGATTCTTCCAAAGGCAAAGCCTGTCATGCCCAGCAGCATAGGATTTCTCCCATTCCATTCGTAATGAATGGAATTCTGTGCTGGTGGGGTTTTCAAAAACATGTTATTATTAAATAAAACCTTACCAAATGTACTTTGCAGAAGTATCTTTTATGGAAAACAGATGGAAAGAGCTAACCTAGAAATGTAAATCATAACATTATAATGACTTCTTAATTTTAAAAATGATGGATACGCTGTCCCAGGAGGGACTCTAAGAGACAGTGACAGCAGCTGCAGAGGAACAGCAGATGGGTGCTGGCTGTGAGACCAAGGCCGGCTGTGCTGTCCCGGGGTCACGAAGAGAGTCACTTGTCCTTAGATGAACTCACATGTTCAACTCCGAAGTGCTTCCTTAGGTAAAGGAAAGGAAGGAGCCCATCCTTGGGGTGGGGATTATTCCCTGGTGTGTCTGCACATGCCACAAGGAATATGAAGTTCCAGAAACACGTATTGAACGTGCTTCTTCCCATTTTCTGCACTGTTCCTCTGATGGGAATATGAAACCCCAGTGTGAAAATGTTCCTGATTCAAATGTGACTGCACAGATGTTAAACTCCTGGGCACATAACGGAAGTTTCTTCATTTTTCACAACGGGCCTCTCTTCAGCCCTTCCAGAGGGCTGAATGTTCAAGCATTTTCTTGTATTTTAGAAAATGGTTGGGTTTTCTTCCCTGTTTTCTTTCCTACTGTTAATCCACTCTTCTCCCCTCTTCCCCTATACAGAAAAGATTCTAGAAATATTTCCAACCTACCAATAAGTTTTAAGATCTCCCTTGTGGATATCATTTTTATATATGCAAAATATGCCTCTGTAGCCACTTATATTCACCCCAAGTATTAAAACGCACATGAGCAGTCTTCCCACTGGTACATTTAAAAGTAAGTCCAAGAAGCAACCGCGTCTTGTGCGTGGGCCTACTCCCTGACGCACTGCCGGGGTTCTCTGCCTGTCTCCCCAGCTGTTCATAGCATCCTCCTGGAGAGCGGTGTGTGCTTTCTTCTCTATGGAGCAGACTGACGGACACAGTTGGAAGTACTGCAAATTTCTGTCTGGGGTCCACTTAGTATATTGGAGCTCAACGTGGGTGCCCACTGAGCTAGAAGTATAAAAGTGACTCTTCTTCCTTTCCTTTTTACTTTCTTTAAGGCATCACCTTTCTTCCTCTGAACAGAACATCAACAGAATATCAAATCTCTCAAGTTCTTGTAAGTCAGACGAAAGAAAAGGAGTCCCAAAGTCAGGCATCGCTCACATCCTAAGGGAGAAATGGATGAGAAGCTCACGGGGGAAGGAAGCAGTGGGGACTCAAG
Organism: Sciurus carolinensis; assembly: GCF_902686445.1. Classification (NCBI taxonomy): domain Eukaryota; kingdom Metazoa; phylum Chordata; class Mammalia; order Rodentia; family Sciuridae; genus Sciurus; species Sciurus carolinensis. The sequence goes on from NC_062218.1 coordinate 8,094,085, forward strand.
CTTTAGGTGGCAACTGCTACTTCCCTCCTCCAGAATTAGTCATGAGCCACTAAGAGCTAATAAGGGGATGCAGTGATGGCCACAGGTGGGGAACAGTCATGCAGGGCTCTCAGCAAATCCTGGGTTTGGAAGACAAGTACAGCCACCTGAACATCACACTATTCAGCAGAGTGGAATGCAGAGTAAATGGTGCATCTCAAAACCATCGGGGCAATTGCTGCTGAACCACCAAGAGACCCTTCCGGGTTCTCCACTCCATACCCAGTACCTCCCACTGGGATCGTGTGAGAGAGCAAGGTCAGAGGAGGATTCGCCCCTGGAGCCTGGGCTGGTTAACAGATTCAGCACCAGGAGCTTTCAAGCAGAGCCGGGAACGCCCAGGCAGAGCCCGACTGCTCCCGGACAGGAACCAGGAACGCTTGCCTTGCGGCAGCAGCTGTCTGCTCAGTCCACAGCGCCATCCCTCGGAAAGCTGTCCATTCATCTTTCGTTAGGCATTGTTCTCACATAGGTCACGTGGCGTCTTCATCATTGTCCACTCACAGTCCTAACAGCCTTGGTGACAAAGGCTTAGGAGCATGATAATCATGTAGAGGGAGGGACAAGGAGATGACCTAGGCTTCCTGGAAATGCAGCTCCAAAGGAACTTGGAGAACCTAAAGTTCCCACCAATTCCTTTCACACAAAGAATGAAAAGGTTGTGATAAAGTTACACACACACGCAGCAAAACGTGGCCAATTTCATTCTGCAGTTCCTCCCTTTCCCTCCCTTGATCCCTCCCTCTGCTCTGCTGTTCTTCCTTCATTTATGTATAACTCTAAGGCATCAATCTAAAACACAATAAAGAAGTGGAAGGAAGTTCAGGTGTCGGGGGAAGGGAGGAAAGAAGAAGTCCTGGGGATTGAAATGCAGCAAATTATTTGATTTTGCCTCTATGACTGGGTCAAAATGAACCCTACTATTATGCATAACTAAAATGTACTCATAAAACATTAAAAATAGAACACAACTGTGCAAAACTGTGGGAATGTTGCAGTTCCTTTGAGCTGCATCAACTACATGGAGCTAAAAGTACATTTGCCAGAGTTCCCTTCCCTGTGTGGTCCTGAGTTAGCTCCGGCCCCAGGGACGTTTGGATGGGAACATGAAGAAGCAGTTCTATATTCTTTACTCTGAAGGTCAGTACAAGGGCGCCAGCACAGAGGAACTCACATGCACTGTCACCAACCCCCAGGCACCCTTGACCACGGGGCAGGCAGCACTGGAACTCACACAGCAGGGATTGGAGTAGGTAAGGGAAGTGGGCTCTTGCCTTGGGATTTGACATTTCGAGGGACATCAAATTTTAAAAAAATTCAGTAGTCATGATAAATAATATTTTAATCGGATTTTTAAAATCAAAACTAATGCAAAAAATACATATTAAACCAATTATCAAACTATTAAATAGGATCGGAAACTGCTGGGACAAGTTTCAGTGGAGGCTGTGGTCAAATGAAAATCGGCAAAGCGAGTCAGGACTTCGAGGGTTCTGTGCAGCCTGGGACAGGCGCACTTGCGACTCCACAGCCACCGTCCCCACTTCTCCTATAGTTTGCCCACTGTGCACGGAGGAAGTAAAGGCCACCTCATGTTCTTGTTTCCCCCTTGGGTCCTGTTTTTCTCAGGGGTCCCAGTTTCATGGGGGTCCAGTGTGTCATCTACATCCAGCCGTCCTACCCGGATGTCTGTCTGGTGGGCCTGTAGCCACTTCACTGATGTTGTGCAATGAGGTGTACACAGCGCTCTCTCTTGTCCCTGGGAGCCATCACTTGGACAGGGTCAAGATGTTGCTAAATGTCAAAGGCTGTGTTAACAGCAAACCAACAGGTTATGACGGATCCCTGTGTCTCCACTGGAGCTGAGAGGTTCACTTTCAGGATCAGGTTGGAGTTTTTACTTGAGCAGTAGTAGAAGCAAGGCTGAGTTCTCTGGAGACACGACAGAGCGGGTTTCATGTACTCCAGTTACACAAACCACTGCCCCACTAGGCAGTTGCTATTGCTGTATTTTAAGAGTCCCATTTACTAAATTCAGTCATACATAACATAAACCTAAAAACAAGAAAAAAAATGTATCTCCTCTGTAGATGTTTGAAAAGTTCCCAGGCACTGGAACTAAGGATTGCTCTCCGAGTATTGCTGGAATCATCATGAGGCGTTCTGGGACTGGCTAAGTTGGACACTAAGGTTCTCACCCATCTCTGGGGAAGATACCTGCTTCTTGAGGAATTTTGGCCTGGTTTGCATGAACCATGATGTGTCAGAAAGAGAAAGTCTGTGCTCTTGAGACCTCTTAAGAGAATAGCTGGGTCAGAGATGAAAACATAGGAAGAGCTATTGGAGATTAGCAACTTCTCTGTTGGGGAACCACTCTCCCTAAGAGGTGGAGAGCAGTGTTGCTCAATATCAACACCAAAGACATTTTGGTGGAGTCTTTCTTTGTTGGAGGGGGTCATCTTACACATTAGAGAACGCTGAGCAACATCCCAGCTTCTACCTAGTGGATGCCAGTATCACCAAAACCCCCAGTTCTGATCATCCCAACTGTCTCCAGACGTTACTAGAAGACTTCTGGATGGTGACTAGGTCTTGGATGAGAACTCCTGGGACAGACAATAGGCTCCTTCCAGCCACCGTGTTGACGCTTGGGTATTAAAGCCAGAAGCAGAGGGTTAGGGTTACGGTTAGCGGTAGGCCAAATCTGGTATACAAAGTCAAGTCTGAGCTGTAAACAGGGGAAAAGCCCAATAGTCAACCACCAGAGACGCCATATACCAGGTATGAGTCAGGACAGATTCAGAGCACCAAGTCAGCTCAGAAGAAAAGCAAAATAGAAGACCAGCCTGAAGGAACCCTTCTCCTTGGTCCAATAGACATCAAGTGTTAGGTAGCAATGATTGGGGAGTTTAAGACTCCTAAGAATACGTCACTAATATTCAAAGGTAAGACAAAGATTCTCCGTCCCTTCAGATAAAATCAATTTCATCCGTTACCTATCTCCATGTAACAAACTGTACCAAAAACTCAGTGGCTTAAACAATAATCATTTTTCTTTCTCCTGGGCATATGGGTCTGCTGGAGCTTATCTGGTCCTGGATGGGCCCACCTACACACCTTTGGTCAGCCAGGGGTCCAGCAGGGGGATCTGAGACTCTGAGCCAGAATCTGTCATGCACTTAGGGTAAATATAATGGAAAATGGACTTTTAATCTTAAATGTTACATTATGAAGCATAAATTACTATTATTTGCTACTAAGATATCATTCCTCAGGAATTATAGTGGTTAGACTGTCTGCTCTGCCACCCCCGCTATCGTCACACCGTAAGAATGACAGTCCCCATTGACACTCTCACCAACACTAATTTATTTCTCTCAGTTAATAACCCTTTCTTAAATGTTAGTTTCAAAATAACTTTGACCTTTCTCTAGGAGCTAGACGTACGTCCAAAAACTCATTTCTTTTTATGTATTCCTGTCACTCAAACTGTCCCTTCTGTTGTCACATGAACCCCTCCTACTCAAAAACATGACTTTACTTTCTGAATTGACATTCATTCACTCTCGGTCCTAAATAATAGTCCAGAAAATGGAAGAATGACAACAATCCCTTACTGAATGCCTACTGTGTACCAGGCATTATCTTAGGTTCTGTACATGCATGAAATCCTTCGATTTTTACAGAGACCATTACTTATAGATAAACTGAGGTAATCAAAGAATAAGTGACTCACTCGAGGTCTCCCAGTTAAAGGAGCAGGGGTTTGAACCCCAGTGGTCTGACCGAGAGACCACTCCCTCATGCATACACTATTGCCTCTGTAATGTTGATGAAATTACAGTCAATTTAATTTTTATTTTTGATGATCATTAAGTTATGATTTCTTTTACAAAGGGAAGTTAAATATAAGTGCAGTCTTTTGGTTAAAACACATAAAATTTGAGAACACTTAGAAATCCAAAGACTGCTGACTTGGCTAATCCAAGAGAATATTAATTTCTTTCATTTGCTTTATGTAGATATCACTGTAGGCAAAACAGAAATTATTTAGTGTAATAGAATCCAATCTCTAGCTATAATATACCATAACTTTGCTTCTGCTACATTGCTCTAATTGGGTCTGATCAAACACTTTTCAGTGAAATGGAGTTAAGTTTGGGTGTTTTAAGAAATTGAACTAGAAATGGTATAAGTCAGGGGAAAAATAAGCTAATATAGAAGGTAGAATTTCATCAGCAGCTTTATACCAGCCTTCAATTCAAATGTAAATTTATCCTTTAAGAGAAAAATTGCTAAATTGAAATTTAATAGAGGAGATGAACAACTTATGCTGTCAGAAAAGTTGGGAACTGAGAGAAGAACACACCACAACAGACTACCCAGTGAGGGAGGGAAACCGTCTCAGGGTTACCACACATGAAAACATACAGCATGGATCTGATTTTTAAGACAAAGCCAGCAATGCGGTCATTTGAAAATCCATTTACAAATAATTAGGGAAAAGTAATTTGGGAAAAAAAAAATCAATAAAATTATTAGCATCATCAAAAAATTGATTTCTCATAGAGGAAGAATATTAAGAAAATTGAGGATGAAATATACCTTATTATAAACTTAAAATTTATGATTATTTACATTCTTAAAACAAGTTCTATATCGCTATTTAATACATCCTAGGAAACATCACAAGTATTATGTGTACATTATAATAAATAATCAAAATGTGAAACATCCGGAACCATCACCAAGAACATCTCCCCAAGCAGGTCCAAGTCCCTCCCAATTAGTCCCCCAAGGTTTGGTGCCCCCAAGTTTTTTCCCAAAGGCAACCCCTCTCCTGGCCTTTACTACAACAGAATAGTTTCTCTTCTTTTTTTTGAGCTTCATATAAATGGTGACTCTCACAGTACAGAATCCTTTTCTCTTTGACTTCTCTCATTGGACACTGTGTTTCTGAGTTTTCTCCATGTTGTAACTGCAGTAACTTCTGACGTTTGTGGCTTAATCGAAGTCCATTGCACGGATTTACTAAAACCTAGCCATTCCACTGCTGACGGACATTGGGCTGCTTGCAGCTTAAGACAACGATGACCAACACCACTGAAACATCCTCATTCGTGTTTGTTGGTAAACTGGGCATGGAATTGCTGGGGTGTGGGAAGCATATGCGTGTCCACTTGAACAGAGAATAACAAAGAGTTTCCCACAGTAACAGCCCCGATTTCCCCTCTCGCAGCACTTGAGGTCTCTGTTGCCCCTATCCAGCCTCGGCTTTCATTTTAACTGAATGGCAAGTTGATCACACAACAAACAATAATCACATGCAGTTATTAGGTATATTTATCCTTTGACAGCACCTGTTCACCAACTGGTATAAAAGTATTTCCTCTTATAACAGCCCATACAACCATATTAGGGCAAGGCACACTTGCCTACCTCTACGACTCTGAGTTTTCGATAAGCTTCACATTTCAAATATTTCTATCTTCCCCAGTTTCATCTCACCCCAGTCAGAGAGAAATTCAAACCTTCCTCCTACTCACCCTACCACCTTCATGCCATAGCCCTCTGACTATCTCCATGTTGAGTTCAGTCCCAAACGCATCACCCAGGCCTCCTCCATCTACTACCCGTACATCGGACATGATATCCCACTCCTTCCCAAACAACTCCGTATCACCTGTCACTCACTTTTTCATTGGTTCCAACAATCGCCATTTGTGCAACACACCAGCTAGCTCTGCAGATGAACTCTGTCCTCAAGGAGCTTATGACCAGCAGGGAAAGACGGATGTTGTCACAAGTATGGGAAGTCAGGACAGCGTAACTAGAAAACTGGGTGTCTCTAGCAGACATGAAAAGGGAGAGGTCAGTCTGAGAAGAAAGTACGATAGACGGAACTTCCGCCACGTCAGAGACAACTTGGGTTTGTCTTCTCTGACCCACCAGGAAGCTAGTGGACATGACAAAGAATGAAGAAGGCCTCCTAGAACTGTATCAGAGGTGTGTTTGCATGATCCCCAACTCCACACCCAGAGGAACCTAGAGGTAAAGCCAAGAAGCAGCCATGGTCCCAGATCCTGATGAAATGCAAATCAAGAAGACACAAGACCTCCTCAAACAGCTCATAAGTAGCTCCAAGGCCAGCTCGGATCTCACAGATCCTGCTGTTCAGTTGGATTCATAGGTGTGACCTCCTTCAGTATTATAGTCCCCAACTCGACTGGAGTCATTCTTCTGATGTTTGAAAGCATTCACTGGAATCCCGGGCCCTACCTTCTGCTAGCTCAGCTTTATACTTGCCCCTCTTCAGTCTCCCTCTTGCCTTACCTGCTCCCATCTCCGTCTCCCCGTATTTTCTTCCTTCTGTCTCAGTTTGTATTATTTTGGTTTTTTCTTTCTTTGTTTTTTCTCTTCTTTTCTTTGTCCATCTTTCTCTTTTCCCTAACCCCTCTATAGTTTAAGGGTAACTTTATGTTTTTAAATATGTATTCTCTATCTATTCAAGATCATTACTCTCATTTTATACCTGGATTAGGGAAATTGTGGGAAATGTTCTTAATGAGTTTTTTGAAGGTTTATTAGTTCTGAAGTGATTGCATTAGCAGGTTGAGGATCTCCCCTCAAGGTGGTGCTGGACACGAGCCTAGTAACAGGTGCACATGGAGTAAAAGTCCTGACACGTAGGTGTTTACTGAGCCTGGGACACTTGGTAAAGAGAAAGCACCTCACTAAAAGTCCCTTAGGTTAAAAGTAGAAGAGATAATCATGCCAGCAGATGAGTAGAAATACCAATAACATGAAAAAACAGAACAATTCACCCAAACAGCCCTAAACACAATTGACCCCATTGACCATAGTGGGGGAAATGCCAGAGAAAGAATTTAGGAACTTGGTAGTTAAAATGTTCAAAAAAAAAAAAAAAAAAAAAAACAAACCTAAGGAATGAACTAAGAAGGGAAGTACAGAAAGAGAAAAATCATTTCAATAAAGAGATGGAGATTTTGAAAAACAATCAAACAAATCTTGGAAATGAAAGACTCATTTGGTCAAATGATCTCCCTGATAAGCAGATGATGATACATAATGGGGGTGGGAGGGAGGCAAGAACGGAGGAAGGATGGATTGCATAGAGGAAAAAGAGGGGTGGAAGGGGTGGGAGGGAGGAAAAGTAACAGAATGAATCAAACATCATTACCCTATGTAAATGTATGATTGCACAAATGGTACGCCTCTACTTCATGTACAACCAGAGAAACGAGTTGTACCCCATTTGTTTACATAAATAAAAAATTGAGCTGAAAGCATCACCTACAGATTAGACTACAAAGAAGGCAGGATTTTAAGCCTCAAAGACCAAGTATATAATCTTGAAATAGGGCCAGAAAGAGGAGATGATAAGAGACTTTAACCAGAATATTCAAGAAATCTGGGATGATTTCGAGCAGAATCTTGAAAGCTAAGCAGAGGTGTCCCAGGAAAGTGAGCGGGAGCTGACAGCACAGAAAGGCCACAGAGCAGAGGCTCGGGTGGACTCTGCCGCTGCACTAGATCTGCATGGCTGGGGCAAGAGCTGAGTGATCCAGGAGGCCTCAGGCCTGACCCCAGCACCGAGCCTCCTGCCTGCTGCTCCCTGCATGACCTGCCTCCCTCCCTGTCATTCAAACCCTGTTCTCTCAGCAGCCTTCACTGGCACCACCCTTGATCAGGCTCCTGCTGCACTGCTCAACCCACAGGCCCGCTTCCACAATGACTGCCTGACTCCGAGAAATCCCGGAGCCATCCTCCCACCCTTCCCTCTAGTTCTACTGAGAAAGCCTTAACGGTCACAAAGAGTGAATCTCCAAAAAATTATTCAACCTTGCCTACATTTCCTCTGTCGGGTCATCTCCCCAAAGCCCAAAACACTTGAAGCACTCTGTTAATTCTAAAGCTTCTATGAAATGGGAAAAGACTTCTATTATCCTGCACTTTGCACAGTCTCCTGAACTATTTTAAAAATTAATCTATCCATAATGCATATACGGAGAGCCTATGCCCAAAGCATACAGATGGTAGGAAGAGTGGTCAACTGGGTTGTCATGGAGTCCAGTGTGGTGATGAGAGAATGGCGCCTTGCCACCACCCCCCCCCAAGAAATGTCCCAGATTTCATGAGACTACAGTCTGATTGGGAGAATGGACAGGAATCAGGGTTCCAGAAATGAATGCCAAAATACGACCAGGATAAATGCTTTCCTAGAAGCATCCCGGGCACCATCAGTGTGTAATGGATTTGCCCAGAGAGGAGGCAGAGAGGCAGCTCTGTGCAGGTGAGGTACCTGGAGAATGGGAGGGACCCCCCAGGCCAAAGGGGCACAGGACAATGCCAAGATGGTAGGAGGATGGCACCTTGCTCCAGGTGAAATAGGGGTGAGTGCGGTGTCCTCCATCTGCGTCCCAGAAATACTGGGACGCAGATGGAGGACATAAAGACTGTGCAGAAGCTTGGAGGCCAGCTTGAGATTTGCACTTGTGTTTCCAGTAAGAATGAGCAGCTCCCTCCCACCATAAAAAACCCCCTCCACCTATAAAGACCTGTAAACTCAGTTCCAGGTACAAAAAGCAATCCCCTGAAGACATCAAAGGGTGACAAACCAGACAGATACCGGAGGGGTCTCAGCCCCGAACGAGTTTCCTGACTGGCAGGCTCTGAGGGCAGCCGTGTGGGAGCAGATGATGATCTGCAGTCTCCTGCACTGGGCATGAAGAGGCAGAGTTGGGTCCTCCCAGGGGGACCTGGTGAGAGACCAAAAGCCCTGAGTTCTGTGCACACATTCTGCCCAAGTCTCCAGATCTGGGGCTCTCGCTGTGTGGAGGCAGCCCTTCTGTGGGAAAAAACAGCCAGATTTGAGCTGCTGTGCTCCACCAGGAAGAGCGTTTCCATTTTGAGTTGAGCCATTGGGTTTACAGTTTTAATTAAAGCACTTTAGAGGTGGTGGTGGTGTTTTGATGTGATTTGGGTTGGGTTGGGTTTTCTGGTTTTTTTCCTTGATTTTGTTTTTTTATTTAAAGGTGGAACTGCCTATCCAGATTTACATTCTTGCATTTTAAATAGAAATTCTGACTTTACAATGTGAAGCAGACTGTTTTGGGGTGGAAGTGGGTGCAAAAAAGTGTTAGGAGGCTGAAGAAGTCCCCGAGAGGTGACACACCTGCATGGGACTGGAGGAGAAGGATGGCCTGGCAGAAGTAGAAATGGGGCCATCGAATCAGGAAAGCATCAAACCAGGCTTGTGAAGCGGGAGGACCAAGAGGACCCTGAGGTCTCCAGCTGGAAACCCAAGAGCTGGTGGTGAGGTTCATGACAATACACCAGACAGGAAGAGGACCAGGCTTTCCGGCAAGAGAGTTGAAAGGTACACTTGAGAGAGCCAAGTCTGCCATAAAGAATCTAGAGAGAGGTCAAGGCTAACGATTTAAATTTGAAAGATAACTGGATTTAAGAGGTAGTAAAGCTCTAGGTATGGACGAGATTCCCTAAGGATAGAAAAGAGCAGGAAGAAAAGCCAATCCAGACTCAAACCTTCAAGTGGGTTTGAAGACCAAGTTGAGCTGGACATGCCTGTGGAGGAGCTCGAGCAGCGAGGTCGGAAGAAGCAGGACTTTGTGTTCCCTCACAGAAGGCTCCCTGCACAGGAAGTGGAGCACAAAATTCCTAATAGTCTATAATGCTTAATGCAAACACTTTGTCACCGAATCTACCTCTACCCTCACTTTTCTCTGTTCAGAGATTTAACCCTCAAATCCCCCTAGATTCTACCCTTGCAGATCCTTTAAGGACCCCCATGCCCCACCTAACACCCAAGTCCAATAACTTCAGATTCCCTCTCTGTTCTCTGTTTTATTCTATTACCTTTCCTCTAGTGAACAATACATCCTACTCACCAGCTTTCAAACTCCACTATGCTTATTATTACAGAGCTCAGGTTGACATCCTAAAATAATAAAGACTATGACACAGGATCATCAAAAGTAGGATTTTAGAGTTTGATTAGTTCTCTTAAATTTTTTTTCTTTTGACAATTCAATGGTTGACCTGGTGAAATACCCTGATCCTGGTTTTAAGGGCTACTATGATCCACTTATGACCACATGTCAGACTTAATAGAGATTCCAAAGAGATGTAACATAAAGGTAAAATCCTAACCAAAGCTGATTACCAGTGGTTTGCTTGGAGTCCCATTCTTCCACATGGAAACCCTCTTTTAGAGCAGCAATTCTGCTACCTCAGCAGTCCTCAAAGTGTTGTCTGGGCACATCCAAAGGTCCTCGTAGCCCGACTGTGATTTGCATTCTAAACTATATTTATGATAATATTAAGTTGCCTTAGTCTGTCTTGTGCTGCTATAACAAATTACTATACGCTGGATGATTTATTAAAATGGAAATTTACTTTCTGCTGGATACTGGGAAGACCAGGATCAAGATGCTAGCCGCTGGGGTCTAACAAGGGCTTCTTGCTGTGTTCTCACATTATGAAGGTGAAGGGCAATCAGGGACGAGCACTGTGCTCTCACATGAGAGAGGAGCAAAAAAGAGCAAGAATTCATACCCAGAAATCCTACTTATAGAGGCATGAATCCATCCAGGAGGGCGGAGCCTCATGACCTAACTACCTTGAATTAGGGCCCTCTTCCCAATACTGATGAACTGGGGGCTACATTTCAACATGGTTTTAGAGGTGAAGAACATTCAAACCATAGCATGTCATTATTTGAGTTGTTAAGTCTCATCCTTCCCCTAGTCTACATTGAACTTCTGATTCAGTATCAGAGAAGAATAGGGCTGAGGGTGTAGCTCAGGGGTAGAGCACTTGCCTAGCATCCACTTGGCCCTGGGTTGAAACCCCAGAACCACAAAAAAAAAAAAAAAAAAAGAGAAAAGGAAAGAATACTCACAGTTTTCTGAAAAGAAACGCACACACACACACACACACACACACACACATACAAATACTCTTTCATTTCCCAGCCACACATCTGGAAAATAACAAACTAACAGCCTGAATGCAAAAGCAGATGTGAGAAGGCAGCTGTCTTCTATTAATTAAGACATTAAATAGATATGCAAAAATCTGAGACACGGCCAATCTTCCTTTTAATATGCCTTATTTTAGAAGATCAATTTTTTAATGTTATTTATGTTAACAAGTAGTAAAGGTGTTACCATTATCTCTAATGTGTTATTAAATAAATACTTTCAAATTTAATTTCTAATATGGTCAACATCCATAGATAAAATGCACATAAGCAAAGCTCTTTGGATCCAGGAGACTTTGAATCCTACCCATAGGGTGTAGATGCCAAAGGTGGTTGGAGACCCTCTTCTTGGCCATGCTGCCCACTAAGTGTACTTACCCCCATGTGGTTGCATGCCAACACCAGAATCTCAACACCAAATTGGGCAAAAGTGTCCCCAGTGATCCTTCATGCACCTATCCGGCATGCAAGCATGCACCTTGTCTTCTGCAAATAAGAAGCCCAGAGAGCACATTTAGGCTACAGCTTATATTTCAACCAGTACCCACTAGTGCATCTGAATCAATTGTCAAAATATTGAAGATCTTTTATACTCCCAGCTTCCAAATTGTTCCTGAGACCACTCCAGCCCACCACCCCCTGGAAACCCAGCAGGCATACCTGCCCCCTTTTGCCCAATGAAAGGGTTAGAGCTTGGCAATCTGACCCCATAGCACCCTACCTCACTGCCTCTGGCTTCCCAGGACCCCATAGGCTGGTCCATGCCCCACCCACTCTTGTGGTCCTTCCTGTGTTCTGCCCTTTCTGTTGTATATGTAATAGCATCTTCTCCCTTCAGAACCCATGGGGTCCCTGACACTTACCTCTTTCTCTACTATCCCTCTCTTTTCCCCTTCAAATTATCCCTTCAAGCCAGAAAGGAAAGACTGAAATGTTCCTCCTCCACTTCATATCATCTTCCTACTATGGGGCAGCCAGCTCTTGCCCTACATATCAAAGCAGAGAGCCAACCTTCCATGCTGTGGGAGACATTCTGATCTGGGTGTGCTTGGCTTGGTCTTTGAGATGCTAAATGAATTTTGAATCCACTCTTCCTCCCACACCATAACCCAACCACCCTGTTGCTCTTACTTATTTCTCAAACTTTGGAGAACTCATCCCACTATAATTCCCTAGCATTGCAGTATTTATCTTCCCACTCCTTCCTTTCAAATAGTCATTAGGTCATCAATTTCTAGACTTTTCCACATATTGACTCTCTAGAAGAACTTTAGAAAATGATGGTATCCAGGATAAGTCCAGTACCAACCACATGACAACCTCCAGGAGAGACCCAGGTATCAGTAGAGTTTCAAGATCCATGGAGATATCATCATGAAACCAAGACTGAGAACCAAGGGCCTAGGTTAGATAGTGCATCTCTCTTCTTTGATACCCTTCCCTTGGCACGCCTCTACTTCTCCATCTCTGGAATTGTCCGGGGAAAGCACCTTCTCTCAGCCTTACTGTATTGAAGAGACAGACAACATGGTGATAGTCTTGACTTCAATACCCCACTTTCATCAACATATAGATCATCAAGACCCAAAAAAAAAAAGAAAAAAGAGGCAAAGAAACAGGATTAAACTATAGTGTAGACAATATGAACCTTACACATTGCTTTAGAACATTCCATCCAAGAGTGCTGAATACACATTCTCCTCATAAGCACATGGGATTTTCCCCAAGACAGACCACAGATTAGGCCACAAAAGTAGTCTGAAACCATTTCATGTATCTTCTAGAACTACAATGGAATAAAATTAAATCAATAAGACTTGAGAAATTGTACAAATACATGGAAATTAAAGAACATGCTCCTGAATCACCTTTTCTGCTCAGGATTGTTCTGGCTATTCACGGTCTCTTATTCTGAATGACCAATGAGTAGAAGAACAAATGGAAAAATGAGAATATGGAAGAATGGGAAAACAGGGTTACAATCACACAGAAGAAAGACCAAGTGAGGAAACACAGAGAAGGCGGCCATCTGCAAATCAAGGAGAGAGGCCTCAGAAGAAACCAAACTTGCTGAGACCTTAACTTTGAACTTCCAGCCTCCAGGACTGGAAGAAAGCAAATTTCTGTTGTTGAAGTCAACCAGTTTGTAGCAATTTGTCATGGCAGCCCTAAGAGAATAATACAGCAAGCTACTTACTTCCATCCTGGTTACCTAGAGAAAGTAAAGCAGGCTAGAAATCTAATTATTGAACATTAGAGGCTCCTTAAATGATATCATCAGCCTTGACACAGGAGGTCCCTTGTCAGTGAAATCACTCACAGTGTCTGTGTGGCTCAGTGTATTCCTGGCCAGGATACAAAGCAGAGTCACCTTCTCCTGATTTCTACCCAGACACGCAAGAATATGGTTTTCAGGCTTGCTAGATGAGGGTCAATACTTCTCCAAAACATAAAGCTTGAATGTCAAAAAGTAGTCCACATGTGCCTCTAATGGAACCGGGGATGGCCATGGAATGGCAGAAACGTTTCCTGGTGAACAAGAAACATGGCTGGCACTGCGGAGGCACCATCTGAGTAGCTCAGGGAAACAAGCGCAGCTCACTTCCCACTTTTAGTCCAAAGCCACTGGATTGTTCGTACTTAAGTATGCTGAACTGTATGTGTGTGTGTGTGTGTGTGTGCGTGTGTGTGTGTGTGTGTGTGTGCGTGCACATGTGTGGTGTCGGGGAAGGTGTCGAGGCCCTGTTGCTCAGGCAGAAGAGCTGGAGCTGCAAATCCATGCCTCTGATGGAGAGTCAACTCCTAAGGAAGAGCCACCTGGCTTCCCCCTGCTTTGAAAGTGGACCTGGCTTTGATCGATAAGCTATTATAAATATGATGCACAGTTGTGAGAGAGAATAATTTCTGTTCCAGAGGAAATGGCACAGATGAAGGCACCGCCACAGCCTTTGAAAGCCAATACCCCCTGCGGCGAGGGAGCGGCCGCAGCCTGTGTGCAATCATTGTGGGTCCACCGGGCAGCAGGCGGTCGCTGATTACTGGAATTCAGCTGCCTCCCAATGTCTGCAGAAGCAGGCAGCTGAGACTCTTTTGTTTTGTTTGCTCTTGGCCTAAACTCTTGGAGGTGGACAATGACTATCACAGATCTGTTCTCCTGCAAATCCAATATGTGCCGTCTGTGCTTCCGGGCACTCCAGCAGCAGACCTCCAGCCCCACGACCTTTGATTACGCTGTCTGGAATGCTCTTAAAAATTCTTCATCACAGCCAGTAGGATATTGTGTGTGTGTGTGCCAGTTCCTTTAAAGTACGGCTCTAGGCGAATCAGTGGTCCCGATAAAAAATGGCAAGTCCAGTGTTGGTCTGGTGGAGTTACAGTTGAAAGCCAGCGCTCCCCAGAAAGCCACGCGTACATCTGCTACCTGAGTCCCACCCTCCAACCTGTCCCATGCTTATCAGCACACTCGGTGTCAGGGAGGAACCTTTACGAGTTAAAGATGGGGGCCTCGGAAACTCATCATTCCCTGATGACTTAGAAATGGTTCTGACTTCCCTTGACATTAAAGGTGTGTGTACCGGTGAAGTTATCTTAGGAGACCCCTACCTTTGCACAGGTATGTGAACCCTGACAGATCAGCTGCTTTCCCCCTTCACAATGCAGGGAGGACTGGGTCCCTCAGCATCTCCGGTCTAGCCCTTAGGTAGGAGGTTCTGCTTGCCAGTGGAACCACCAAGACAGAGCCTGGCTCCCAACTTCTCCATCTCTTCTGATCACACCAGAGTACCTCAAAGTACAGAGAACTAGAACTGTACTGATCTTACAGAGCAAACCAGTTCTCTCTCTCTCTCTCTCTCTCTCTCTCTCTCTCTCTCTCTCATTTTCCTCTAATGAGCATTTGTATAGCAATCACCATCTAGGTAGCAACATTGACCTGAGATTTGCTTTCATGAGAACCTAACATTGAGGTTACAGAATAGCTAACTCTCAGCTCCCTCTAATTTTTGGAGACTACATTATCTACCAGAAAGGACTCGATTGCCTTAGGCCAGTTTGCAAAACTTACCCATCGTTCCTCTCCAGGTGGGCGGGACCTTTTTGTCCCTCATCCCCTTTCTCTAAGGGCCTGCCCAAATTCCAGGCTTTCCGCAGAGCCCCGCCACTGGAAGACCACTCCCTCTCCAGAAAGTCTTCCTCACCTGAGGTCTTCCCTTTGTGCCCTGGAAACAAGGTCTGGAGAAAACACACGAGACTCCAGTCACGTCACCACCCTGTCTGTGGCAACGTTTTCTGGATCCAAACACTCTCAAGTGACCCCAAGATCCTGGACACAGGACGTCTCTTTCACACTTGCTTGCTGTGCTGCTCAGTTTTAGGTGTGCAGTTGAGGGAATCAGGAACACCTGGAGAACAGGCAAGCATTTCTGGGAGCGTCTGTGTGGGTGTGTCCGGAGGACATGGGTGTGATTCAGTGGACAGGGTGGGCAGATTCACCCTGAGGGTGGGTGGCACCATCAGGTCACCTAGGAACCCAGAGAATAACTCCAAAAAGGCAGAGAGAGGGCAACTCCTTCTCTCTCTCTCTCTCTCTCCCGCTCCCCTCCCCAGACACCTGGACACTCTTCTCCTGTGCTTGTACATCAGAATGCCAGTCTCTCTGGCTTCTGGCCTCTGGGATCAGGCTAGTGGCCCCTTGGGTTCTCAGGCCTTCAGCCCTGAACCACAAAACCATGCCCTCAGTTTTCCTGGATCCAAGGCTTTGGGACTTGGACTGAGGCACAGTATTGTGATCCCAGAATCTCCAGCTCGCCGACAAATGGCTCTCAGATTCCCCAACCTCTACGATATCACGAGACAGTTCCTCTAACAGATCCCCTCCCCACCGATTTGCCTATCTCCCTTTTCATCTCTGTTCGGTTGGACGGTCGCTCTGGGGGACCCTGACTAACACGCTCATTATTTTGAATCCCGCTGAGCAGTGAGCTGGACTGTGAACGCACAAGTGCTGGTAAGGACAGCACTGCTTCTGCATCTCTGCGTGCGTGACAGCTTTGGAGTTAAGAACGGAGACCCTGGCGTGGCTCTGATAAAGCAGACATCGGCCAGGAGAAGAGGCTGAAGGCCGAAGGCCGGGAGACGCACCCTCTGGGCCAGCCTCTGCAGGCGCACGTTCTACAGGAAAACGTTCTCATGGTCGAATTTCTAGAACACCAGGAAAGCCTGCTATCTCCCTAGAAGGCTAAGGGTGTTCTTGATTTTTTCCCCTCACTAATTCTTTAAAGGGAAGTAGTATGATTTTTCCTAAGGAAAACTGGATGTGCAATTGGTAGGTTCAAATTAACGATCCACCACCGTGTATGTAACTTCAGGCAAATTATTTAATTTTTTTGAGCTTCCAGATGCTCATATCTAAAATGGAAATTCTGTTTACCCCACAGGTCATTGTGGAGGTTGAATAAGTAAAATATTCTGTGTACTCTAAAATGCTACACGAGTGTAAGTCATTGTTATTTTCAAGTATTCTTTTTGGGGAGCAGCAAAATCATCTTAACATACTTATTTGAGCCAGAAAAGCCCTTTAAATTTACCCACATAACCTATTAGAATCTCTAAATAAGGAGAAGGGATGTTACTTTTTAAAATTTCTTCTCAGATGAATAATGCTGCATTTCTGAAAGACTTTCTTTTATTTATTAAAATAGGTGGTGAATACAGAATTTCTCATAGATTTGCTATCTTACATCTGGCACTTTTTCATTTCTTTCCAAAGTAGAGATAGTGGTAATAAATCAGATGCAATACCCAGCTCATTTCTGTGGGCAGCCCAGGTAATTCTGGGAGTGCTGGGTGAATTTCTAGAGCCAGAATGTGCCAGCAGATCTGCCCGTGTTCACGTTGTCCATTAAGATGCAAACTGTGCGTCCATAGCAGAGCAGGGCAGGCACTGGGGTTTCAGCTTCAACAACTCCTAGAATGGCAAAGTAGCCAAGGAGCACACTCTGCCTAAAGACAAGGTTTATGGGATCATGTGTTCCTATTCGTTTTTTCTGAATTAACATTAAAAAGAAGTCATTTGGGTTTATTAAACATGTTTCTTCCACCTTAGTAGATTAAGCAGCTCAGAATGTGCGAGAAAGATGATGAATGCCACTAAACAATTAATATGAAGTGAATAAAAGACAAAATCACTAGGACCCTTCAGATTAAAGAACCCATTTTCTGTTTTAGATGGATATATAAACACAACAATTAAAGATAAAACGTGGGCTAAAGACATGTCTTCAACATATCCCCTCGAATTCTAACTTTAATTAATTCTCTGAATTTCATAACAATGTATTTTCTAATTACACAAGAACTTGCTAGAGAAATCTAAGTAGGACACTTACTGTTCTCAAGTTGTCTTTCTGTTCCTAGTGACTAAGTTTTAAACTATTAATACACATCTTATCTTAGGTTAATTAAATGGGCAAATTTCCTTGCCTAACAATGGTTTATAATATTCTGATATGGTTTAAGTTCTAAAATAACCATCTAAGATAAATGTACATCTCACCCTAAATGTGTCTCTTCCTATTATTATCAATGGGGACAATGTGAGAATAAATTACTGGGTAAGACGTGCACAATTCTCAGACAGCGATAGCCCAGATCTTAAAGGGCCCCCACTTTGTGACCCGCTAATATGATCTTACCCTTGCAAAGCGTCCTCAGCTCTGGGTCCTGGGATGAGAGGGTCTTTCAGTGAGAGGAACAAGGTAGAAGCGTGTGTGTGTGTGTGTGTGTGTGTGTGTGTGTGTGTTACAGAGCTCCCTTCTAAGCTAAACCCATTCTTGCTAGTAGAAATAACTGACCTCTGGTGACAAAAAAGAATGACAGGGTCCTTCCCACATGACTTTGCCACCACCAGACAGCACATCATGAAAATAGGTTTCAGAGAGAATCCTGCCGTACACACCAATGTTCTTGGCAAGCAGGCACCAAAGGATGTGTTCCTCGGAGCTCTGCAGACACAGCTCTAGAGGGCCTTCCGTGGCCAGGACAGAACTCTCAGTCAAGATGTGGGGGAAAAGGAAATGGAGCCCGAAGCCAAGGGCAGCTCTCTAAAGGGGAATGCATCACCAGATGCACCCTCCAGAGGCCAGACGCTTTCCTGTCCGTGGAAGGGCAGAGGGGCTGGAGCAGAGCTGAGCCAATTCACACACCCCAACTGTCCCGAGTACCACGTGCCTCCCTCGACAAGAGTTAGCTCCATAATCCTCCTGCTGTGGACCGAATCTCCAGTGCAGAACTTTGCAGATGAAGGTGGTTGAGGACTTGGGGCCAGGCACACTGAACTGGGAGTTCTCGTTGAGCTTCTTTAAAATGCTACTGTGCCCGCCCGTGGAGGGTGCATGCCTCTGTGGGATACTGCACTTGCTGAGGAACCACCCCTTGGACACAGAGCATAAATATCTTAGACCATCTCTCCCGAAGCACTACAAAGAAAACCTGAAGACAGATCACTATCCAGTCCTGAGAATGGAATCTGGAATCTGCTCAAGGTGTACGACCCACTGGAAGAGTTCAGAGGAACATCCCCTAGTCCATTCCCATATTTCAAAGTCCAGTTTTTCTAAATTAAGGTCACAAGGTGATATTTTCCCCTTCCCAGTATGAACATAGAAGAGCAAAATAGACAAAGACAAAAATTTTAAGAAAACAGGGTCTAAGAACATAGGTCTGAAAACAGTATCCATTTTAAGCAATTTTTTCCCTGATAAATATCTAGAAAAATTTCACATAATTGCTTTATATTTCTGTCGGACTTCTTTTGGAGCAATAATCAAAGTTGAGCTGTGTGATGTGTTCTCATGGTGCCCATGCGGTAGTGGCATTGTTAGAAGGTGGCCCCTAGCCTGAGGTTCTATTCCAAAAATGGGTCCATCAATTTTGTTCTACTTTATCTTCAAGAGGGCTACTATAGCCCAGAACCTTCCTATACATGCACAGTTCACCATGCTTGCAGAGTACAAGTAGTTTACACAAGGGGAAGAAATGTGCCTCATTGTATGTAACTGTCACTTACATACACTTGCCCAAAGGGATTCAATTTGTCCTAGGAAGAGCAGTGCTGGCTGTGCTCAGTCCTGACGCTGGCTGTCGGGGACAGGTCTGCGTGTGGAGTGTCTCTGTTTTCTTCTCCCTGGAGGCTACCATGACCTTTATTTATCAGGTGCCTCCCACACAGAACACTGGTTGACCCTGAGAAGTCCACAAGGAACGTCTGGGCATAATGTCAGCCCTCAAGGAGCTTGGATACTGAATTTGATTTAGAACCCGGGGGAAATGACTGTGAAAGCTGGTGGAAGGCTCAATACAAATGAAATGCACAATCCAGAGATGATGTAGAAACTGAGAAAAAGGAATCACTGGAGATTCGATTGATCAAAAAAGTAAATAAAAAATAAGACAAGCTTCTTACAGAAGGTCATTCTTTTGGGACTCTCAACTGGCGAAGAATCTGAGCAGAGAGAAAAACCATCACACTAGTAAAGATAGGGCATGGACAAAGAAACTTAGGTATGAAAAAGGGCCTTTGCTCTTCTGGAAGCAAGATGGCCAGAGCTGAAGCATGGTGTCACCAATACTAAGGTAAAAATGTCATGACTGTACCTGAATTTAGAAGATCTAGAATACTGGTGTGACCTGTCCTCCGCCCTGTGTGTAACGGGGGCCACTGAAAGCTTTGAAGACATCCTAAATGGGGTATTTTAAATGAATCTTCCTTCAGGAAGTTTACTTTGGAAGGGAGAAAGGCAGAAAGCAAGACAATGCACAGCAAAACTGTGGTGATTTTGCCAGCATGAAGTGTGGGGTCTGCACCAAAGGGGCAGTGAGACTGGACATCAGATGGTTCCATTCATTCTCTGGAGAGAAAAAAAGTATAACTACCCTAGAAAAATAGCTTTGGCAGGTGCCCCATAGAATAGATTGTCCCTCACTTATTTCACCGTGGATTTTTTGCTTTAACTGACCACCAAATAATTGCTTTGGCACCAGGCTATTTATCATCCTCCTAAGCCCAGCCCAGCAGACCTGAACTGAAAGGATTTCAGAAATGGTGGGCTCACTGGACCGTAAGGTCTCATTCCTGATAGTCTTCTACTGCCATGTGATGTCACCGCGGTCTCCTGCATGTCACCAGCAAAGCATACCAACATCCTGCAGTTGAATCCAAGTGAAAGTTTGAGATCTTGTACTTGCTGTGGCCTTGAGCACCATACTCCACTACTTAGTCTTACCAAATAGCAGTGAGCTTGAAAACGCTTTATCCTGCATTTCTTGTTCAGAAATTGTCTTTTAACTCTATGTACCGAGGTGTATCTGAACTGAGTGCAGAAACGGCCACACCAGGTATGCATATTGAGTGTTCCTGTGCTTTGGGCTCCTTCCATGGGACTGTCCTATCCCCAGGCCCCAGAAACAGAAGCTTCATTAGCACATAATGCACCAAAGTTAGCCCATCGTGACTGCCACTGGGCTGTCTGGCAACCAATAAGATAATTTCTTTTAAAAATCAGTTTCTGGGCCAACATATAAGTAGATTGGAAGTCACCATTCCATCCTAACAGCAAGTGAAAAAGTCAAATAAACTGAAAAAGAATTAAGAATTCTTCTTAAACCCATCAGAGAGGCAAGACCACAGAGCAAACCCCTGCCGTCAAAATCAGAAAGACATACGGGCAGATACAGAAAATCAAAACTTAATGGATCAAAAACCCATTAGAGGAAGCCTCTGTAGAAACCAGTGTGGACAGGAAAACTGAATTGTGATTAACCAATGCTGTCGACTCAGCATGGACCAGTCTGAGAGCTAAAAGTCCTACTGCCTGACACATTATTGGAGGCCTGCTTACCAGGTCCCTTCTGCCACGTCACCTCTGCTGCTCACCCAAAGTTACAAGGTGTACTAAAACTCAGAAAAACAGTCGAAGAGACCAGAACAGCAGAGCCAGGCCTAGCTATGGCAGGAAGGTGGGAATTCTCAGATCGTGGACTTAAACAGCTGATTAGTATGCTAAGGGCTAAAATGGGAAAAGTGGACAACATGCAAGACTGGAAGGATAATGTAAACAGAGAGAGAGAGAAGTTTCAAAGGAGGAGTCAAAAAGAAGCCCTAGAGAACAAAAACGAAACAGAGATGAAGAATTCTGATGGCTCGTTAGTAGCATGGGCTCTGCCAAGGAGAGAATCTCTGAGCCTGAGGAGATCTCAGTAGAAACCACAGAAACTAAAAAGAAAAAGAAAAAAAAGAGCAAAAAATGAAACAAAATATACAACAATTACCAAAGGTATAATAGGTATACTGGGAATCCAGAAATAGACAGAAAATAGAAAAAATCTAAACAATGACTGAGAATTTATCCAAATTAATGTCAGACAACAAACTGCACATCCGGGAAACTCAGAACACAAGGCAGGATAAATGCTTTAAAAAAATAAAAAGAAAAGAACTGTTCCTAGACATATCATACATAAACTACAGAAAATCAAAGGTAAAGAATATACCCAAAGGACTTAAAATCAACAAACTACAGTAACACAGCCACATCAATGTTTATAGCAACTCAGTTCACAATAGCTAGATTATGGAAGCAACCTAGATGCCCTTCAACAGATGAATGGATAAAGAAACTCTGGTATATATACACAATAGAATACTATTCAGCCATGAAGAAGAATAATATCATGGCATTTGCAAATAAATGAATGGAATTGGAGAAAATCATGCTAAGTGAAATAAGACAAGCCCAAAAAACCAAAGGCTGAACGTTTTCTCCAATAAGTGGAGAATGATATATAATGGGGGTGGGGAGTGGGAAGTGAAAGAAGAATGGGGGAATTTTAGAATATGTAGAAGGAAATGAAAGGGAGGGGGGTATGAAAGATTGTGGAATGTGACAGACATCATTACCCTATGTACATGTATGATTACACAAATGGTATGAATCTACATTGTGTACAACCATAGAAATGAAATGATGCACCCCATTTGTGTACAATGGATCAAAATGCAGTCTGCAAAAAATTAAAAGCTAAATAAAAAAATAATTAAAAAAAGAAAAATCTTGAAGAAAATCAGAGAAAAAAAAACACCTTACTTATAGAGAAGCAAAGTTAAGAATCATGTCCAACTTCTCCTTGGAAACTATGCAGGTAAAAGAGAGTGAAATCAAGTATTTACAGTATTGAGTGAGAAAATAATCTCATGAACCTAGAATTAGGTACCCTGAGAAATTATCCTTTGAAAGTGAAGAAGAAATAAAGACTTTCTCTGAAATACTGAGATTTGTTGCCAGTCAACTTGTCTTGAAGTAAAGAGGTCTTCTGTGAAAAGGAAGCTGCTAGAGGTCAGGAACCCAGCACTACCTGAAGAAGGAAGAGCACTGGAGAAGGAGAAGGGAAGGTAAAGGCACATTTTTACTTTTCTTATTCTTAATATAGATAGATAGATGATAGATGAAAGATAGATAGATATAAACATGTTTTATATAGAAGTGAAATGAATAACAGCAATGTCACAAGGGATCAGAAGCAGGAAGTAGAAATTTTGTTTTTACAAGGCAGTTGAAGACCTGTGAAGTGGTACAGTATTATTTGAAAATGGATTTGGATTAGTTGTAAATATATATTACAAACTCTAGGGAAATCACTCTTAAAAGTTTAAAAAAAAAAAAGAAAGAAAGGAAAAAAGAAACCAATGTAGATCCAATTTACAAAGACTGGCTAGAGAATTAAAATCACAAATGGCAGAAAAAGACTGGAAGATAAAAATAGGAATGAAGAATAAGGCAATGAATAGAAAGCAGTAACAAATACGGGAGGTCCTGGTCCAACTACATCAATATATATATATATATATATATATTTTTTTTTTTTTTTTTTTCAGAAAGCGGAGGTCTAAAGCCACAGTAAGGAAATCAACAGTATATTTAGCCAATGTGAGTTCCCTTAACTATCCTATTGAATGTAACAGGACATAGTTTGCTGTATGATCCAAGAGCAGACAGGCTCTAACACCAAACCTAGCCAAGGAAAACAAAGACACAAGGAAACCAAATAGCCTGCTGTGGTCACCCAAAATCGTTCCTCGGAGTGAGCACAGAAGTAAAGTTCTCAGAAGCTATCACATTTTCCTGATTTAAAGATACTCTGTTTTCCAAGTTCATTATAGAATGCTGTTCAGTAAGACTCAGTCATTCTAGCTGTGCTGTTTTGGATCTTCCAATAGTTTCAACAAATGGTTCTCAAACAAAAGTAAATTGCACCATAGGGGTTGTTCAGCAACGCTTGGAGATGATTTTATTTGTCCCATCTGGAGAAAGGGGTGCTCTTGGCATCTGGGAGATAGAGAACAGGGATTCTGCTGAATATCCCATAACACAAGACAAGTCCCCACAACAGAGGTTGGGGGGCCACTGTTAAGAAACTCAGATTCAGACTATTCTCATTTGACCTTTGAAATCACTCAAACCATACAACAGGCTTTCTTTATCCACAATTATTTTAAACACCAATCATCTAATGAACTAATGAAAAGGCAGAAATAGAGTAGATCAAGAAAAAAAACCAAAACCCCACTAATATATATAATATATATATATATATATACATATATATATGAAATTCACTTTAAATACAAAAAGATGAATAGATTAGATGAAGGATATGGAGTAAGATATACAATGTTGCCCTTAGTCAAAAAAAAGTGAGAGTAGCTCCATTAATTTCAGATAGAGCTAACTTCAAGGCAGGATATTATCAGCGATAAGGAGGGGCACTACACAATAATAAAGAGGTCAATCCTTGCAGGACTCGGTTATTCATGCCTGTGATCCCAGTGACTTAGAGGCTGAGGCTGAAGAATTACAAGTTCAAAACCAGCCTCAGCAACTTAGGGAGGCCCTAAGCCATTTAGTAAGACCCCGTCTCAAAATAAAAAAATAAAAAGGGCTGGAGACATGGCTCAGCAGTTAAGCACACCTGAGTTCAATCCCTGACACCCAAAAAAAGGGGTCATTTCTCTAAGAACACATACAGTCCTTAATGCATATGTGCCTAATAACATAATGTAAAAATATGGGAGGCAAAAATACATAGATCTTCAAGAAGAAATAGGTCAATGTATTATTATAGTTGTTAACTTCAGCACCAATAATAAATACACAAAATATTTAAAATACATTAGGACATTCTCTGAATTAATTTATCCAGTTCCTCAAATATCAGTGTCTTTCTTACCTCCTAAGTGCAAATGCAGAGCTATCATAAAACAGCTTGCCAGGAGTAATCACAGCCATTAGCTAAGAGTTGCCAAGGCTTACATCTCCAGCACTGCTAAATGAATTCACTAGTTTAAGCCTCATAACAACCTGAGGATGTTTGCTCTCAGCATGCCCACTCGCAGATGAAGAAACTGAAAATAGAGAGGACACTGAAAAGATCTTCACACAGAGAGAAGTTGAAGAGGTCTTGTAAGAAGTGAAATGTATACAGGTGTGTGTGGAGCCCCTAAACATGGTTGCTGGACCAAGGGGTAAGCAGTGAATTTTAGCATCTCCGAGAGCATATATGAGGATCCCTGCTGTTGCACACAGGAGGAAATTTTTAATCAGATATTATTCTTCCAAGCTACTGAGCCCCAGAGGAAGAGACTTGGGGAAGCTGGCTAGGAAGATGAGGAGGGAACTGTGGCTGTCAGCTCTGTTTTGGGAGGAACCGCTGTAGCCTGGTGTAGGGTCCACCACTCATCAATTGACCCAGATTCTGGTTTGGCTTAAGGCATGGATCAGGGACTTTCCCAAAGTGCTGCACTTGTCAGTCCATCTCCTACTCAAAGATCAGGAAAATAGCACCGGAGAGCAGCCCAAATGTGGACCTAGAGACCATGAGAAGGCCTGGGAGAAAACCACAGCAAGGACACAGCCATCTGCATGGGAAGGGCTGGGGTTCCCTGGTAATTGGCACAGGAGACACATACCCCATGCAGGAGAGGGCATGGCCTCCATCCACACTACTGCTTCTACCTTAGTTTTGTACTTTAGAAATTAATCCTTTAGATTTGATGACTTGGTCCAGCTGAGATGGTGCTGTGATTTCCATTCTGCAGCATAATTCTGCTTCCTTATCTCCGTTGGAGAATCAAAGAGCATATTAATATAATACATTATACTGGATTTCACCTAGAGCATGCAATGAAAGCTATTTTCCAACCTTTTCAGACCGAACTCAAATAAAGTTAATTCAATTTAATATGTCATTAATAAAAGTTGGTCTATGGACCCATAGTTATTTAGGGATGGAGTATGGGAGGAGAGTTGGAAGGATAATTTAAAGGTCAGTTTGATTGAAGACAAGTTCAAGTTTAGCAATGCAATTTCGCTGCATTTACTGTACATCTCTGTGATGAATGCAAGGCAGGAAAACCAACCTTTACATTTTGTATCTATAATTAATGAGTGGCTTCTAGCAGGATTGGCAAGAACAGTGATTACAGGAGACCAGCTCACTCGAGTGACATCAAACCTTCTAAAAGCCAATTTGAACAAGCCCGGGTGTCAGCATTACCACTTGTGCATTCTGGAGTCTGTGATTTTTTAAAGTCATGATAGGCTAAATCCTGATTAGAAAGAAAAGAGAAGAGGCTAAGGATAAGGCGATGGTTTAAATTGTAAAAGTCTGTTACACACAATGAATGGCACCAGGGCAGTGTTGGAGGGTTGCTGGGTAGGACTTGCCTTCACAGGCCCCCCTCTGACTCTCCAGACCTGGATTCCGCCTAAACGTTTCTGCCCACAGACAAAGTCCATCCCAGGGGAGCAACCACAGAGCACAGTCACAGGAGCAAAAGGAGCTTAGCCACAGGGAGCATTCAGAATCCAGCCTGCCTCCCCTCAGGTGAAGCCTGAGCTCAGGGGAATGCTGCCTGGATTCCTGGAGGGTGACCTCCAGGAGAGTGGGAAGTGGGTGACAATACCGCTTATTCCCATCTCCAAAGAGGGCTCCTTCTCTGACTCCAACTCACAGAGGCCACGCTCAGTCTCTTGGCAAGTACAGCTGCTCCTACGCCTTCCTCCAGTGCAATGAGAGTGGTTGGAATGGACAGACTACCCAACTTTGAGCATCACCTATGACTTTGACTTTGCCAGAATGAACACTGTTAAACCCCTTGACCCACGTACCAGGGCAAGGATATGTCTTCCCTATTCCTGATTCGTCCTTAACTGGATACCCCACAATCTGCTTGACCCTGTCCTTTATAAAAAATCCAAACAAAACAGTTCATCTCATTAAGGTGTTGCATCCGTCACCTTAGTCAGGATATCATCCACCCCAACTGTGCACCTGAATATTCTAAGAATTTAACTAGTTTTTTAATTTTAAAAGGTTATACTCAGGCCCTACCTCCTGGAGACTGTGACCTAATTGTGGGGCCCAGCATTGGCATTTTTGCTGTGAAGTAGGGCCCGGGGTAAGAACATCAGGGGTTCCTAGTAGTTCAGCCCTTTCTCAGCTCCCTAGCTCCGGCAGAGCTCCACGTCAGAAGGCCCGGCAGCAGCCTCCAGTCTGCCTGCTGGGTCTCTCACTCCTAGTGGATCAGCTCATGCGCCAATGGTGCGTGTGTCTGCTCCCCAAGGCAGGCAGTGTGACCGTGAGGAGGACAGACACAAACAATGGAGCAATGACAGCGTTCCCCATTGAAACATCTGACGAAGTCCCCAAAGCGATTGTAACGACTGATTTGAGTGTCACAGGTCTGGCCTCATGCCAGGAAAACCGCAGCAAGAAATTCATGGAGCTCAAAAGGTCTGGTAAGGCCCTCTCACCCGCAGGCATTCTGCACAGACGAAGAGAATCCCAACTCTGCCAACGTCAAAGGAGACGCCGCAGCCACTCCGTCCAGCTGGCTCCAGGTACAGCATGTTTGCCTCCTGGATATTCACTGCCAGGTCCCTCTGCAGAGGTTGCTGGTGCAAGCTTCCCATTAGGGGAAGAAGAGGGGAACCCTAAGTCTTCCATTTCTTTATGTTAATAAAATATTACCGTATTACAAAGTTCATCCCACTACAATGATTTCAAGACTTTTTGTCAGAAAATGGCATAAGCTGATATACATGCTATTTTAAGTAACATGGAAACAATTGGAGAAAAAAGAAAAAAAATCAACAAAATGATTACCCCACCCGAAGTTTCCAGACCTCTAACATGATGAGCTCTTATTTTCAGTCATGGTGTTCATTTCATGAGATTCTCTCACAGAGGCGAGAGGAGGATGAAGTAACAAGGGCACAGGAGAGATGCCACCTACTGCCAACGTGACCCCAGTGTTGTCTGAAAATCAGTCAGGCCACCATCTGTGACCAGTAGCTATGCACCTGTTTCTTGTTCCAACAAGGTAGAAATATAAACACAGAGAGACACACATACCACAGAGGAAGTAGATGTTGTAAACTTAAAAAGTTTAGCCCTGACTAAAATGTTTAAAGATGCCAGTGTCCCTTTCTTGGTGTTGACATCATATGGGAATCATGTGATATGTCACCATCAGGAGAACCTGATTGAAAAGTACCCACAGTCTATGTGTGTGTGTTGCCATTTCCTGCAAATCTGCAATCATTCCAAAGATTTTAACCCAAAGATCAAAAAGCAAAATGAAAGAAAGACACTCTACTCACAAAGCAAAGGAGCTGGGACGTGGGCAGGAGACAAGCCTGCAATCCAGGCAGGATGTCCCCACAGCAGCAGCAGCAGCGGCAGCACATGGTACAGGCAGCAGAGGGAGTCGGCAGGGAATGCTTACCTCTACCTCTGCTGGGGCGAGACGAAGGGGGCATATTTCACTGAAATTTAAGTCTGCGTAGAGTCTGTCTCTACTTACGGTCATGAAGCAAGAAGCTTCCCCCAAATTATTCAGTCCTAAACTATATATTTCTCACTTAAAAGCTTATCGCATGGAACAACAGTATGTTGTTCATTATAAGATAGGGAACTTGTTTAATTTATAAATTGTTTCCACCACCTCAAAGTAAAGGTTCCAAAACATATAAGTCATCGACTTCCCCTATTGTGCTTCTATTCAGAAACTCCAGACCCTCTCATCCTGGCTTTCTCCCTGGGGACTGACTGGCTGAAAATAAATAATTCCTCTCGCAGATTCAAACCCAGACAAACACTCTTCAGAGTTTGGCTTTTGTGAAGCATCTCTGCTGTTAACCCAACGGGATGGTGGGGCTGGAGGCGGGGACGCTGCAAAGACCGCGGAGACGCCTGGGCTATAAAGCCCACGCCATGCGCCAGTGCCGCTGTCATATGAGGACCCACCAGCAACGTGGAGGCCGGGCTTTTCCTCCTCTCCAGAAACACAAGCATAGTCCCGGCAAGTGGCACCGTTTCAGGTAGGGTTAAAAGTTATGATGGAAACAAAATCTTGTGGTGAAGAAGGGTGTGTGCCCTGCCCTGGGTCAGGAAGGTCCCTACAGGGTGACATCTGAGACACAAGAAGCAACCCGGCACCAGTCAGGGGCAAGAATTTCCCAGAATGGGAGTTCAAATAATATCAGCTTGGTCTTGGTGACAGAACAACAATTGTCCTGAAATCAGAGAGGAAGACAAGGGCTAGATCATTAAGCCTGCCTTTGGGGTGGGTCAGGCCTTCAGAGGGTCAGGCAGCCTCTGTGCTCCTTTAGATTTCATCTCATGGCACAGGGAGGGGGACTCTGTCCACGGGGGTTGGGGGAGAAGGCCCTTGGGTCCAGTTCAGACCTTGTTGAACATGAGGTGCTGCTGAGACACCCTTTCCAGCCTGTGGCCAGGGTGGCTCGGACACCCAGTTGTGGGGCCGGCCTTGCGGCCCTCCCCTCTGGGGTGCAGCTGGGAAGCAGGTGCAGCTCCTCTGCCCCACGGAGCCCGGTACAGCTCTGCCCGCCTGTCCTCCCAGGAACCTGAACAGATCTCTGTTTGCCACGTGATGTGTGGTCTCCAACGCTCCGTCAAGTCCCACATTAAATCCTAAGGCCGTTGTAACCAATTGCCATATGCACAGACCTTGACAACAACACTAATTTATTTTCTTATAATTCTGAGGGTCAGATATCCAGAATGCACTGTGCTGGGCTGAAATCCACAGGAGAGCAGAGCTGCCTTCCTCCTAGTAGCTCTGGGAGTGTGTTCCAGGTCTTTTCCAGCTTCTAGAGCAGCCCCCATTCATTGGCTTGTCACCCCTCCTCCCTCCTCAAAGCCACCAGTCACTGGCCATTGCTTCTGTCATGACCACTCCTCCTCCAACTCCCAGCCCCTTCTGGTAAGAGCGCCTGTGATCCAATTGTGTCCACCCTGAAAATCTCAGGCACTCTTCCTGTGGATCCTCAGTCACATCAGCAAAGTCTCTGCTGCCCAGGAAAGTAAGATAGTCACGGTTCTGGAGATCAACACACGCCACCTTCGAAGGGGCCGTGGTTCAGAACACTGCAGTACCCCAAACCTCCTCCTCGAAGTGCAGGATAGTTCTGGTTCTCTTCCCACCTTTGCGGATCTAAGGTAGACCAGTTGTGGGTGTGAACGGATGTGGACAAGGAGAGACGCAGGAAGGAATTACACAGGTAAATAAACCACCCCAAGTGCTCCACAACTACAAAGTTCAAAGAAGGGGCAACGACACACATTTATAACCCAGCCCACAATTTTACCACCATGTCAAAGGGCGCGGAGGCTGTAGGGACTGAGCTGAAGGCAAGACACAGATTGCTGACGCCAAGTGCGTGATCCACTTACACAGCCACGTAACTGTGTTGTGTTTGGGATTGAAGAGAAATATACGGTGGTGTTGGCTGCCACTCAGAGAGAGGCTGGAAGCTGTGCAAGGCAGCAGCTCTGCATCCTGAGCTGCATGCTGCAGGCTCCAGGCATGCTCCTGCACAGAAGTCCCTGAGGACGGAGGAGACATTACTCAAGAAGGAAAGTAACCTAAGGGCCTGCCGGCTGCCTGGCCGCTTCTCCCCTGGGAATTCTCAGACAGGTCATTGCCCTTTCTTCCTGGGGGAGGCCTGTATCCTCCTCCTCCATCTACGAGCTCTCGGGTGGGGGAGGCAGCTCCTCTGGGGAAGTGGCGGAACAGCATGGCATCAGGCTCACAGGTTCACGTGCATGCTGATCTCCTGCTCCCCCTTCTTCTTCTCATTATTCATCTCATTCTTCTCCTTCGTATTCTTCTCAGCCCTCCTGCCCACAACACCCCCCGCCTTCTGTCTCCCTCCAGCAGAAAGAATTTGAACCAGAACGCACCTCCTACCAAGGTTGTGATGAGTAACATTTTCAATCACAACACATTTCAATCATAAGGAAAATAGCTCTAGAGAATCCCCGGGGAGTGGGAGTAGGTGAGGGGAAAGCCTTTTCAACTTGTATTACCTACTTTTTAACAAATAAAGTTGTCGAGGGGGAAGGCAGCTCCTTTGGAGCCATTAAAATGTTAGCACTGGTGCACGTCTAAAGGGACACAGCTTCCTGACCTTTCTTCCTCCCGTCTATGTAGGGCTTTCGGGTTTAAAGACTAGTCTGAGCCCCCACCCGTGGGACAGCACCAAGGCTTAACCCTAAGTGGTCCTATTCACAGCAAGTGACTTGGAAGATTCTGGGGGTCTAACCCTGGTGAGTCGGCAGTGTTCTGTCACTGGAAAATTACACTTGTGTGACATTGGGCTTCTCTATAAGGCATGTGACGTCACCTGGAAGGGCACAGAGCTGAGACTTTACCAGGCTTACGGCTCACACTGTAGGACTGTCCCTGCCTACTTTCTGTAGAAGCCAAATGGGTTTGTCCTCTATAAACTAGTAGCCAAATGTGAGACCCACAGTGAACCTTCACCTTTATCTAATGACCTGACCATTTCCAAGTGAAGAGGACTTCAGGACCAGCACTGTTCAGCAAGCTCAGGACAGTTCTCGACGGTAGTGAGTGTCTCACTATGTGCTGAGCCAGGGGTACAAAGATGAAGGACAGGACTCTCCTCTTCTTTCAAAGTGGACTGCCTCTCTTGTAGGTCAGTGCTTCTGTGGCCTTGCTGAGCTGGGCAGGACAGCACCAATGCCAACATCTCCAAAGAGGACAGACAGCATGAGAACTGGCCATACTGCACATTAGGAAGGGCCCAGGCACTGCCCCAGATGAAGCCAGTACCCGATCCTTGATCCCATGGGGCTGAATGAAAAACCTGGATGAGAGCCCGGGGAAAGGTCAGTGTTACAGGCAGGGCACACCTAAACACCTTGCAGGCCTCGGCCTCCAAATAATACAGACAGTAAACCTCCAAGGTCTGCGAGTCTTTAAAAAAATGCATAGAATACAAAGAATAGTGTATCAAGCTCAAAAAGAGAGAATACATGTGTACTTTTGGAGACTAAACATGAGTGTATAAGAAGAGGCTGCTTGGAGCGTGCACAGAGACTGCACACAGATTCACAGAGAAATGCACACGGACTCACGCTGAAACGCACATGGGCTCACCTGGAGCCCCCATGTGGGCCCCCATGGATGGGTGCATACGGGTTCCCATGGAGACAGACAGGGACACAATAGAGAGATCCCGTGGTCTCCATGGAGAGGGCACACAGCTCACGCGGGAAGATGCAGCTGGGTTGAGGACTTCAGAGGTCCTCTCAGCCAGCCTCCCAGGCTACAGACAGCAGCCTGGCCAGCAAAGTTTACTTCCTGGCCCTTTCCATACACTATTGGACATGGCGTCAGCATCCATGTGCCAGGATGCAGGGGTTTTAAAGCTTCTTTCAGATTAAAAGACACTATTGCACAGTTACACTCAGGGATGCGTCCAACTTTTGTGCATGCAGTGCATGGAGCCCTGAATTCAGATCTGAAGCTTTGGGGCAAGTTCTCTAAGTAATGTCGGTTAGGTGAGGAAGGAGGAGCATATAGCGATTTAAGGAGAATAATTTACCCACAAGCCCAGCAAGTGCCGCCAGGTCTGAGCTCCCCTCCCCGAGTACTGAGAGCTTCTCCCTGCTCACATCTGGGCTGGTTAGGTCCCTGTCCCTGACATCGTTGCAGCGACGACTGTCTTCCCAGCCTCTGTGCCTCCTTTACCTTTCCTCTCCAGGTTTATGCTCTGTGTCACTCTCCTGGGCCTGCTCCTAATCTGTACTGTCTCTCTCCCCTCTGGAATGTGATGGGTGAGGGTGGAAACGGACTCTGGTTTGTCATCTGCTCTTCCCATAGTTCCTAGAACAGAGCCTGGCATATAGTAAGCACCCAATGAACGTAGTGTAAATAAAATTTTGAATTCACAAACTATATGACTACCTATGCACAGGGTTCTGCTTTGTTTCCAGAAGGCTGCCCTACAGACACACCATGTTAGATTAAACAAGTCTGGGAGGTTTCCAGAAAACAATGACCTGAGTCCTACAACACGTTATCATTGCAGGAACAGCCAGGATGGACCAGGTAGAGGGATGAACGGGCGGGTGAACCACTCTGGGGCTTGAATTTATTTCTCTGGATCTGGAGAAGCACTTCTCTGAGAGTGGGACTTCCCAAAGTCCCTCTTCCCTACCCTGAGACAGGGAGACACCGTCCATGAGCACCTCCTCCCTCCCTGAGGACCGCCTCCAGAGGAGAGGAGGTCAGAACAAGCAAGAGTCAGCGGTCATTCTGCACAGGGCTCCCCAGACTCCTTCCAAGGGCATTTTTGTAAATGATTCGAAGGCGATGGAAAGTGACACTACGCCACAGCCTTTCATTTCCTGACAAAATCGTAAAAACAAATGCAATCAGCAGGGTGCTCCCAGAGACCACTCCCTGCTTGGATGGCCTGTCAACCACAGAGCGACCTGGGGGCATGGAGGATGTAGCAAAGTCCAAGGCACCAGCTATGTTTTCAGCGGAGTAACAGTCCAGAGTGGGTCCTCGGTAAATGTCCACCAGACTTGGGGATTCCTCCCTGGGTGGCCCACAAGGCAATAAACTCCCTGAGAAGTCTCCTGCCCTCACCCTCCAGAGATCTCACTTTACAGTCAAAAGAGACCCTGGACAAGGACTTTGCTCAGGTGAAACCGAGTGAAGGGTGTGAAACTGGTTATCTGGGCAGGCCCAGGACCACAGAGTGAACCAGTGTTCAACACAAGCCGCTTCGTTAAAATGGCCGCTATGGCCACCTGGAAACTGCTAGCCCTGGACAGTCAGATGGCCATGTGACCTTTTCTGTGAGTTCTAAAGTATGTTGAAGGATAAACAGGAAAGCCAGCATCCACATTTCCAACTATTAAAAAGCAGAGTCCTCATCATGTTATTAGATCTGGATGCTTGACCTAAATCTCATGTCCAAATCTTGGCAACTTCATGCATGTTCACATCTGACCCCATTGCACCCTCTTGCACCTCCTCCCTCCACAACTCCCCAGCCCCCCGCACACAAACACACACGTTCTCACACACACACACATACACACACACACACACACACACACAAAATCTACAGTCTACAAAGCCTTCACTGATGACAGCCTCTTTAATAATGCAGAGGAGCAGAGGGCTAGAAAATTGTTATCTTGTTATTTTTGCCAGAACCCAAGTGACAGGAGAAAATATTTTCCAGCCCTCACATCCTTGAGATGCTAAAGCTTGATTTGCAATTAGCTTGGTGCTGAATGCAAGCATGCAATGGAACAGCATTGCAGCAAGATTCAGGCAGCCCCTGTGCAAAACCATAAATAGTGCACTTATTGAAGATGATTTGAATGCAAAACAAAAGGCACCTTGGAAATAACTGTCCAGCTAATGAAACTGCATTCCTGAGTGGCTGGGCCTGACTTTAACTAGATGATGTGAAACATGTGCATGTGGTACCTGAAAGGTTTGGAATGTACTCTTTTCTCTGGAATAGTTTGGGTTTGTATTGCTAATTAATACAAGTTACCAATTAAGAGTGTGTGTGTGTGTGTGTGTGTGTGTGTGTGTGTGTGTGTTTGTAAGCAAAGACCTATATCCAAACAGCATTCTCTAGAAAGGAATACCATTAAGTTTTAGCGTGCGGCAGGTAGAAGTTGGATGTAAGCACTTGAATTGAGGGGTTACTTTCGGGATTAGGAGGGACATGATTCTGCGATGATCACTTCCTTTCCACAAGTACCAGCACCCGAGTGCAGTTATCTAATGGAGGTCTATGGAGAATAATTTGGAAACTAGGAGGCCTCAGGGACCTCAGTATACAAACATTAAGACATAAAAACAAACAGTAAATGCAAAAAAAAGAAATTAAATTACCTTTAAGAGTGTTATGAAGCCATCCAGGAATGCTAAGGAAACCCACACACGCCTACCTACTGGTGATTGTCTGTTCATTGAATCTGAATTCCAAACCAGGATGATGGGCACTCTCTCCAAATCCCTGGACACATAGGGATGAGTGTTCAATGCAGAATCAATGTGTGGTTTCCACAAGAGGGGAAGAAAACTTCAGGATACACTACAGCTAACAAACTAAGAAATGACAGCTTAAATTTGAATTTGGAGAGTACCTTGTAAATTGTTTGCACAGATGTGACATTATTTACGTGATAATTTCATGCTTCTCAGCACGCAAAGGAAAATAAAACACATTAGATGCTATAATGGGATCATTAATTCTATAAATGGATCAAAGGTTGTTTCTAGAACATTTGTTGCTTCATTATTGTTATGCAATTGAAAATCTCAGTTCATCACCTCCTGGGAAAGACAGGTCAGAAAGACAAAGAGTTTCCTAGATTTTCTAGAGGAAGAATGATGTCTACTAATGTCAAAAATTTGAGGTGCTTGGGTTCATTTATCCAGAATGACCCCTCAGTCAAAGAATTGGACTGTGTTTTAGGATGAAACACTTTCCACTCCTGTAAGAACAGACTGGAGCTCAGTCTATAATACTTATTTTGGAAACAACAAAGAAATAAGTATGTATCAACTGAAAAGCACTGAGCCACTTTAACTTGATATTGCTACTGTTTTCTCAACCTCAGCTGAATCCACTCCATTTAAGTGTCAATGCTATGGAAGCAAGAAAAAGAAAAAAAAGATAGATTGCACTGTGGCATGCTCCATTTCAGAAACACAGGAGGAATTCTCTGCCCCTCCACTCACATTTCATCACTGACTTGCAATTTCTGCAGAGTCCTCTCCAAATCAGGAAAGGTGGGGAGGCCGTAGGATATATTCCCATTCAAGAGATTCAGGACTCACCCTTCACCCTGAAAAATACTCTGTGTTGTCAATCTGTAAATAGAATTATAGCTCCGCCAGCAAGAAGCCCTGATGCAAAAGTGCCTGGTGAACTAAAATTAAACGCCAGTGAAAAATGCCTGTCTGCACATCAACCTCCATCCGCAGGGCCTTCTGCGGTGTTCCCATTTGTCTCTGTTTTCGTTTAGAGCTGTGCAGCACACTGCCTTCCACTCAAGGCACACCCCCGCGTGGTCGTGAGTGGGGATGCAGTGTTCTTATCGCCCACAGAGCTACATGCGGGGAAGAAATTACCTATTGATTTTCCTTTCTGTGGAATGGTGTCTTTGGCTGGTTTCTTGAACCAGGTCAGGAATGCCTACCATCCAGCTCTGGGGACTTAGTGCACCACGTGTCCTGCTCCCGTGTCAATCTTAGCTGCTGCTGCCATGTCACCTGCTCCTAACTCTTTGATAAGAAAAACAAAAGAGTATACACTTGGAAGTTGAAAGAATGAGCAAAAAAATATCTTTCCATCTGAGCAGGTAAAACAGCATAGTTTTTTTTTCTTTTTTTTAATTGTAAACAAATGGGATACATGTTGTTTCTCTGTTTGTACATGGAGAAAGGCATAGCATTTGAGTAATCATAAATTTACATAGAGCAATGTTGGTTGATTCATTCTGTTATTTTTCCCTTCCCCCCACCCCTCCCACAGTCCTCTATACAGTCCTTCCTTCCTCCATTCTTGCCCCCCTCCCTAACCCTAACTCTAACCCTAAAACTAACCCCTCCCACGCCCCATTATGTGTCATCATCCACTTATCAGCGAGATCATTCTTCCTTTGGTTTTTTGAGATTGGCTTATCTCACTTAGCATAGTTCGAACTTTGTTTTTCTCCTTTGTTCTAATAAAGGTCTGGTGGGGATGGTGTCTTGGTCTGTTTGGTGTTTCTGTAACAGGATCCCTGACGCGGGGTAATTTTTATACAGAGAAATTTACTTTTCCTAGTTTTGGATGCTGGGAGGTTCCACATCAAAGGGCCAGCATCTGGCAAGAGCCTTCTCGTCATCATCCCATGGCAGAAGGGCCAGAGAGCAAGATATCAAACTTGCTTTTGTAACAAACCCTCAGAATGACGAAGCGGTTCCTCTGCTGACGTGGATCTGTTCAGGAGAACAGAGACCTCTAGAACTTGAACTCTCCCAACACTGCTGCTCTGGGGAGGAGGTTTCCAGCATGAGGACTTGGGGGACACATGCACTGCAGCAGGAGGCTCACCTGCAAGGAAGGTGGCATGCAGACCTGCAGCAAGGGACAGGATCAGGCACTCGGAGCAGTGTGCGGCAGGAGGTAGGGTGGGAGATAAACCAGGGAAGGTGGGGGAGCTCAGAGAGGCTCCTCAGGGCAGGCTGAGGAGTCTGCGCCTTGCCCAGGACCGGCTAACCACGGCCCGTGTGCACGTCTGGCCCGCCCCGTTGTTCGAGGGCTTTCACTGGAACGCAGCCGCCCTCCGTCTTCTTTGCATTGTTCACACACTTTCCCGCCTCAGCCGAGTCGAGGGGTTGCAATGACAACTGCACAGACCGCAAAGCCTGAAATGATTACCATCTGGCTTTTTAAAGAAAACTTGGCGAGTCCCTGCCTCAGCTACAGAGGGCCACTAGGACCTTCCGACAGTTGCTGTCTGTGATGGGAGAGTCAGGGTCGCCCCCCACACACCCACCAGCTGCTCCTGTCCATCTCAGCCCCACCCCAGCTGCCCAGCCAGCCCAGTTGGGTAGGAATGAGGAGGCTCCATCCTTCTGAGGAGATAAACAACCAGTGAGGACAAACCAAGACTTGCCTTCTGAGCTCACCTCAGTGGGGGCTGCCACCATCACCTGCCATTCGGAGAGACTCAAGACAATCAGGGGGTGGGAAGGCATTACCACAGAGGAAAGGGAAGAGTCCAGTGCACCCTGTGCAGTCCTGTGCAGGCTGTTGGCATGGGAAAGATGCAGGGGACTAACCAGAAGCCAGCATCCCATGTGACAGCTTATGGGAGGGAGCGTGTTGGCTTTCGGAGTGGACATGGGAGGATGGGCACTGGGGTATGTTGATACAGCATCTCCTTTGGCTTCCTGAATTGTCCCTAGAGCCTGGTCTGGCTGCCGATTACAGGTCTGACTTAGAAAGCAGCTGGCTCCCTGGGCAGGTCGCTGCAGGCTGGGGGTTAGTTCTGTTTTTATACATGTCTGGCCATTGTCCACCTGTAAATCTGTCTCTCCTGTTCCGCCAGGTTGCGAGGGTCTTCTGCAGCTGACGGCTGAAGAACGCGGCACAGCAGCCGCCAGCCCAACATCACACTCCCAGGCACCACTGGCTTGGGCCCCAGAGTTTCCCCAGCCGCTTGTGCCAGCCCCAGCCCCAATCTGGAAACCACACCAGCCTAATGGTGGGTGTAGCTTCCTCAGCTACCGAAGATGCTGACTTCCAAGAATGGCTGAGAAGTTTGGTCTATGCGAGTTGTTTTCCCACTCACCATAGAGGAATTCTGTTTAGAGACTATAACTCTGGTCCCAGAACCCTGAAAAAGTCTTTTGGCTCTCCAAGGTTTCTACATAAAGACTACCCCACCCTTACAGGATCTTCCCTCTAGGCCACCATGTCCCCAGGCCCCAAACCAAGGCCAGAGGTCCAGAGTCTGGTGCACCCCCTTCTGATTATCGATAACACCCTCCCAGGGCCAACACTGCTGGACTTAATAAAACCGAAAGGTGCTCACTGGTGTCCAGCTTGGCCTAAGTACTCCCATGCGCTTCAGCTATGGTGGGGAGTTTGCTGCTTTTAAGGCTGCGGCTTCAGTCGGCTTTTCATCACTGTGACCAAATGACCTGACGAGAACAATGTAGAGCAGGAAGTTCACTTTTCAGTCCACAGTCAGCCAATGCCATAGCTCTGGGCCCAAGGTGAGGCAGAACATCACGGCAGAAGGGCATGGGGGAGGAAAGCAGCTCAGGACCTGGCATCAGGAAGCAGAGAGCGCTGCTCGCCAGGGACCAAATAAAATCCCCAGAGTCACACCCCCAGTGACCCACCTCCTCCAGCCACATCCTCTGCTTATCCTAATCCACCAAATAGTTTACAACTCTCATAATCTGATCATTTCACCTCTGAGTGAAATGCATTGTCTCACATGAACTTTTGGGGGACTCCTCAAAGCTAAGCCATAGCAGCTACATAGCAGGGACCCTGTCCTGAAACACACCAGACCCCTTGTTTCTGTTCAGTCACTTCAACCTCTGCCCCAGGTTTCCTGCTGCTAGGATCCATTGTCCCTGACAGCTGAGTCCTATCCTTCTCAAACCCTGTTTTCACTCCCAGGCTGCCCGAGAGCCCTCCCCTCCTACCCTCAGCCTCAGAGCACACTAGGAGGCTAGGGGGAGGGGACAGTCCATGATACTGACTTTAATTATTGGAATAAAAGCAGTTTCAATCTCTTCTTCAAAACCATACCTTGATTTTGTTCAACATGTTCTGCTATGGTATGAAGATTCCTCAGAAAACTTGAAATGGAACCACCATTTGACCCAGTTATCCCACGCCAAGGTTTACACCCAAAGGACTTAAAATCAGCATACTATAGTGGCGAAGTCACATCAATGTTTATAGCAGCTCAGCTCACAATAGTGAAGCTATGGAACCAACCTAGGTGTCCTTCAACAGATGAATGGATAAAGAAAACCTGGTGTATATAAATGATGGACCTTAAAGAAGAATGAAATTATTGGCATTTGCCCATAAATGGATGGACTAGAGAACAGCATGCTAAGCAAAATAAGCCATTCCCAAAGAACGAAAGGTCAAATGTTTTCTCTGATATGTGGGTGCTAATTCACAATAATGGGGGAGCACTAGGGAAGAATAGAGCTACTTTGAATTAGACAGGGGAATGAAGGGAGGGAAGGACGTGTGGGGGTAGGAAGGATAGTGGAATGAATAGGACATAATTGCCCTGTGTGCATATACAATTACATGATTGGTGTAACTCCACATCCTGTACAACCAGAAGAGTGAGAAATTATACTCCAGTTATATATGTGTCCAAATGTATTCTACTGTCATGTATAACTAATTAGAGCAAATTTTTTAAAAAAATTTAAAAGCACATTCTGCTCTATATGAGATATAATAGTCTCTGGAGAAGACAGTTTTAAAGAGTTGTCTATCCTATGCTTCTATAAGAGGCTCTGCCCTCCTCCTAGAGCTTGTCAGAGAAGCAAACAAGCGTGTGTCATACATCAGGTTATGCTGGATCATGAGAACTCGTTAAAAAAGAGAAACAGCCAGCAGGATGTTGAGTGACGAAATTTTCTAAAAATAAAAGAGGAAACAGAAAACTTGTTATTAGGAAAGTTTGTAAGGATTTTACATACACATGGGCAACATGTACTGCTGATTTCTTCCATTTTTTCCACTCTGGTTTTTACTAGGTGCAAAAATTCAACCCAGTAAAGTGGATGAGCAGGACTTCCCTGAGCAACCACTTCTATGTCAGCACCTACCAGCCTGAGCCACCTGCAAACTGAAGGGCTTATCTGCTGCGAGTGCTCACTGGGCTTCTGCAGTAAGACATTCAGGGTGAATTACAAACCAGCATTTTAATCACAGTCTCTATGAACTCATTATTAGGGAGGAAAGAGGTCCCAAATTTCATCTTAGAGTTTTATTTTTTATAAATCATTCTAATGTAATTATATGTTATACAGTTTAAGGTTGAACTCCAGTGTAAAAAGTAAGATCAGCTTTTATGATAAAATAACCTGCTGATCTTTTGTCTTAGTTATCATAAGGTGCATCAATGGTGAATACCAGTACTGCCTTCTAGTGGTATATGTCTTAATTACAGGAATAGTTTTTCTTTTTTAAAGTGGTTTTGTTTTGACAGGTGAAGCACAAGGTTGTAAGTCCTGTGACATTAAGAAACACAGACCTGATATCTGTGGTGGGACAGATGTGACAAAGCACCCATCACTGTCT
The DNA here is from genome assembly GCF_902686445.1 of Sciurus carolinensis. Taxonomy (NCBI): domain Eukaryota; kingdom Metazoa; phylum Chordata; class Mammalia; order Rodentia; family Sciuridae; genus Sciurus; species Sciurus carolinensis. The sequence goes on from NC_062218.1 coordinate 8,134,414, forward strand.
TTTGAGAGAAACTGTTGGGAGCTTAGTGTTGAATGTGAAAACAAAACTCCTACCTAGAAATTTTTGATTCATTAGTATTTAGATTCAGATAACTCAAACCAAATTATCAGCTGCTATTGGAATAAAAATGCATGGTAAAATCAAGTGCTGCTAACCCAACATATGGCATTTCTTTTACCCATAAATGCAGTAATGGACTTCTCTGGCGGTATGAGTCAATGTGGACAGGAACACACCTACTTGAGTTCTCCCGGATTGACTTAAAGGACTGGTGGACCCAGCCCTGCCTAATACCCCTGGGTTTTTCCAACCTGATCATCTTGATTATGCAGACTCTCCAGAAGGCTACATGCCAAGTATCTGACCATATCTATTTTGCATAATTCATAATCCAAATAAAAAAAAACCTTCTTCATTCTATCTTCCTTTCCTACCAGAACTACAGTGCTTTCTTCTAGCTTAAATCTTCCACTTATAACTCATCCTGACCATGCTCTTGGAAGAGGTCAAACTCTCTCACCACATGATTATGTCATTTCTTATAACAGATCTTTTTCTCTGGACAAGTGCACATTCTATTGGTTCTTTTTCCTCAGAGAGCCCTGAAACAGCATGTAAAGTAGGATCTTGTTTGGTTAAAATGTCACGATGTTGTGGATTTAGTTTGTGGTGGGCTGTTGCACTAAGGTCCCCAACTTATTCATGCCACCCCATTATTCATGTCTTTTGAAAGTCCCTTCCATGCTGACGCTAGGCTTAGCTGTGCAACTTCATTTTCACCAGTGAAACAGGAGCAGATGGGATGTGCACAATGACTAGAGAAGGGCTTTCAGATCAGGGTTGCATTTCTGCTACTCTTGAATCCTGACACCACCCAGGGACCATCCCACACAACCTGTTGGAGCAAAAGAAGCCACTAAAGGGAGGCCCCAAGGTCCCATCTGTGCTAGTCAAGCCCAATCCACCCACTGACAGCCCACACAGGAGCAGCCTTGCTGAGGCCCCCAGAGACTGACCTATGCAGAACCACTAGCTGAGCCCAATCCAAATGGCCAGCCTGAGGAATTATGAACTACATATATGGTTAGTATTTCAAACTAAGTCTTGGAGTGGATTGCTATGAAGCAAAACTAACACATTGTTATAGAACAGAAACAGTGCAGACGGCTGGCTATGGTCTTGGTGTTTGTCCCTCCAACAATCATACAGAAACTGAGGCCCCAGGGCCATGTGTCAATGGTGTCTGGAGGTGGGGCCTTTTGGAGGTGATTAAGATTTGATGCACCCATTAGGTTGGGGCCCAAGTTTGCATTAGTGGGTTTATAAGAAGAGAAAACCCATACCGACATCTCTTGCTTTGTCTCACCACTTGATGCCCCATCTAGTTATGAAGAGCAAGAAGGCCCTGGCCAGCTGCCTGTGCCTCTCTGACCTGCTACTCTGGAACCTGAGCCAAATAAACCTCTCTCATTTATACATCACCCAGGCCGTGGTGTTCGGTTACAGCAACAGAAAGTGGACTATGACAAAGCCGTGTTGCAAATTGCTCATGGTGGTTGTCTCTACCCAGAGATCATAGGTGAGTTTTGGGTCATCCTTGGCAGCACTTTTACACACTGTTTGTAATGAGTACATATTATGTCTGTGAGCATAAAAAAATAATAAAAACTATTATTTTGAAAAAATTTTTTTTAGAAGTATGGTCTCTTCATTCTGATTTGCTGCAGTAATTACTGTTGGGCAATAATTCACCAACCAGTCACCAAGTGTTTGAAGATCTAGAACTGATATTTTAGGCTCCCACTGTTATTTGACTCTGGGCATAGAACATGTAATGGGACTTTTTGCTGTTTTTTTGTATCATCCACTATTCTTAGCCTATAACTGGAATATAGAATGGAGTCATAAGGTATATTTATTTATATTGATTTGAATCATTGTTTCATATTAGCAAGAAAGGTAGCATTAAGAAAACAATATCTGCAAGGAGAGGCCCCAGCTACAGCAATATCCAAAATGAGTTAGTCGCCTGAAAATCCAATGCCAAAGTTCTTGGCACCCACTTGGATCTGCTCCGCAGCACAGCAATGTGGGAATTCCTGTGGTCACACCATGATCCTCTGCGTCAGTGTCCAATTTCAGCTCTAACCCAGGCTGATTTAAATAATACATGTATACATGCATACCAGAGAACCAAGCATATCCTGGAAATTTAGACTACCGATTAAAATGTCTGTTAGAGAATCAATCTGAAAATAAAATCGTTTTTAAAGATGAGTTCAGTCAATAACATGGAAAACTTACTGAAGCAAAAAGAGGTCGAATGTGAAAGAGGTCATCCCCAACTAATTTCCTTAAATTTAATTTTTTAGACAATACGGCCAAGAAACCAAAAATTGTTCACCTTCCACTCAGTTGATAAAAAATGTAAAGGCAGTTGGCTACACTGCACAGCTTTCTTTGATTTTTTAAAAAGACTCCATGTAGTTTTAAGAGAGAGGATCAGAACAAAATAGTACATGATGAAAATAAGTGGAATGCTAAATTGGAAAACTGGCGCAAGCCTGCTGCTGCCTGCAAGCTCAAGGCAGCCGGGGCCCACCGGGCTCCTCTGCCCAGAGCTGCCAGGCGTCGCACGGCTAAGTGGCTCCAACAAGGATTTGCACGTCGGGCTCTGGATTCTGCCGACACCCTAAGATGAGGAGGAGCAGGGTAGCCAGGTTACGGGAGTTCGCATCATTTAGGTAATGGGGCCGGCAGATGGCAAAGGCAGTTCATCCTGGAAGCCTGAAATAATTAGCCTGGGAGAGGGAAGCTCGTCTGATAATAATGGTCTTCCATTTATGTAGCATTATTTCTTACAAAGCGCCTTTCACCAAGAGGCTCCCATCAGGCCTTCTGGGAGGTGCGTGCGTGGTGTGTTCAGGTGTCAGCGCCGGGCGAGGAGCACCCTCGGGGCGCTGTGGGCCCAGGTGGGAAGAAGGAAGGGGAGGTGGGAAAACCAAGGGGCTTCTCCAGAGAGAAGTGTCTTCCAGACGCTCCGGTGGGGAACTAAACAGCAGAACATTTGTCAGAATTGATGACTCGCCAAGCCGGAGAACGCCGTTTGCTGGGCTAAAGGGAGAAGCACCTGTAAAGCAGATTTGGAGGTCCATGGCTGAACAAAAGCTGGAGGAGCTTAGCGTTATCTTCCTAAACTGATGGAAGCACAAACTTTTTAATAACGTTCAGTTGGTCAAATGAAACTTTTCAAAGTTTTTGTAGTAAAATTTTCTAAAATAATTCCCAGGGTTAAACAGATAGCACAGTGAGCAGGGCTCCAAGACTGCCCTGTGACAGGCCACACTGCTTCGGCTCCTTCGGAAGCCAGCCAGCTCCTCTTCCTCTCTCCCTAGGACACAGTTGAAGCAGAGGGTGCCGGAGGGGGTCACGAGAGGGCTAGGACTAATACAATCCTGCCCCGGCCCCTCCTCCCAGCCCCTCCAGTAAGCAAGCCCAGAGGCTGAACCTTGAGGCTGCGTTTCCCTCCTCCTCAACCCACTGATGTCTCCCACGGGGCAAGTTTGGTTTATCGTGAGTCCAGGTGCCAGACTGCCTGAGTAAGATGGTTACACAGTCAGAAGCCCAGAGAAGAGAGAAGATGGAACCACCTTGCACAATTTGGGGCACTTGAACTTCAAGTTCCAAAAGTTCGGCTGTCTTGGTCTTATAACCAAAGCAAATCTTTACCCCAGTCAACTCTCCCAAGGAGAGCTGGTGGGAGAGTCCAATGGCATCATGGGTCACAGCGCCATGAGAATGAGGAAAGAGGAGGACCCCAGACAAATGCAGGAAGGTGCGGAAGGGAAGCTGGCATTCTTGATTGCATCTACCCACCAAGGGCCTTCTTACTGCTCATGGTGCTGGAGGGCAGGGTCCAGGGCAGGCCCACCCACCCCGCACAAGTGAAGTGGACTTGGAAGACTTCTGAACCTCCAGTGGAGGCAGGCAGCACTCTTGGTCTGGATCATGTGAACTCTCAGACCCCCTAATCCCCCCCCCAAGCCCCTTCCTCAGCAACGCGGGCATTCCAGCGTCCAACTCTAGGTATCGTATTTCAAAGGAGAGCAACGTTGACAAATGGGTGTTTGATCCACTGGGTGACCCGCTTGGTGAGTTCACTGAAACCAAGTCATCTGCAGAGTAATTTGAGGAATTGAGGTTATTTATCTTTAAAAGTGGAGAACTTAAAGCATTTTAAAGGATCATGCATAAGAGAGATTCAACTTATTCTACTTATAACTCTGAAGCCATCCCAATGGAAACATAATATGAAGCTTATATATATATGCATCTCTTAAGTATTCTAGGACCCATGTTTTAAAAAGTAAAGAGAAACTTGTAGAATTGGTATTAATAATGTACTTTATTCATTCAATATATCTAAAATGTTATCATTCCAACATATAATCAATTTTCTAAACTTATCGAAGTATTTGACGTTCTTACTCTTACTGAATCTGTTAAATCCAGCTGTAATCTATACAGTTCCCACCAACTGCATCTCAGGTGCTCAGAAGCCCTGCTGTCCAGTGGCTGCCGTGCTGAGCAGAGCAGCTCTAGGGGTGAATCCTAGCTCTGGCTTAGTGTCCTGCATGACCTGAGGCTCTTCTTCCCTAAGGTGTTAGAAGCCAGGAGTGTTTGTTGATGATGATGATTTTTCAACAGGGGAAATATTTCTTCACAGCATATCGGTGACTACTAGTAACAAGGGACCTTTTTCCATGGCCCTGTCTCCTTGTCACTTACCCCTTCCCTCCACCTGTGGCAGATGGCCCAGGCTCCGCTCAGCTCTGCTCACCCACTCCTCTCTCACTCTCTAAACAGGCACTGAAGTATGGTGGCACATTACTGCCAACCACGGGCAGCTTACACCACCATTCAACAGCCACCCACGAGCCAGTCGAGCTTGGGAATCGGTCACAGGGCGTCATATCTCATTAACGCCCTCTGAGCTCCTCCTCAGTCTCACAGTTGCTGGTGGTGATCTGGTGCCATTATTCTAACAAATGTAGGTGCATAAGTGATTCTGAAAATCATGCCCTCCAAAACCTGCTCATCTTTCTCTAATTCCAAAAATGTTTTTATTGTATATTTTGTTCCAGAGAAGCCTTACAGTGTCTTTCCCAAGGAGCACCCCACCGGAAGTCCAAAGCTGGTAAGAGGACTCAGAGGTGTCTGGAGAAAACCAACATCCATGGCGACACGTGCATCTTTGAGGGTCCTGGGAATTGCAGATATTGACTTGTAGCCCCACAGTGGATCCTTTTACAGAGGGCGATGTCATCAAGCACTGTTGTAACGAGAAGCTAGTAAACGGGCCTGACCCCGCGTCCACCCTCCTGACGCCAGGAGAGCATGGTGCCTGGTTCTCACCAGGAGGAAGCTGCCGTGGTTCCGGTTTGCCACCAAGTGATGCTGGCAAGCAGAAGTTCCTAAGTGTTGCTTTCAGAAAGAAAATGAGATGCACACATAGGTCTCTCGGCAAGACTTCATCAAGTGCCAAGTTTCGTCTTTTTTAAACATTCTTGCAAAAGGGATGAGAGAGGGGAAGATAGTGCTAGAATGCTCTGTGAAGCCAATGCTTTCTAATGGTCATGCCGACTGTGGTTTCCATCTGCTGGCTTCGCTAAAGCTCTGCACAGGAAGCAGGGCCAGGCACACTCACGTGTGACCTCTACAAGCAGTCTCGCGGGCACCGGGAGGAGTGCAGACTCTTTTTAAAGCATTATTTAAGGTTCTCCTCAACTGTCCACGCCACACATTGATTTTCTGTCACAGCTCTGTGTCTGGAGGGCTGGCACTCTCCACTGATCCACAGAGAGAATTTTTAGCACATCAAAGAGGCGCAGAGCAAGGACTCAGAGGCAGAGATGGGAATCACGCTTTTAGGTGCACCTGGCTCCGCAGTGTAAAAGTCACATAAAATATTAAGCTGAACTTGAGATTTTTTTAATGTTCTGAAATCTGTTGACATATTGAGACTCAATGGGACACAAAAAAGGGAAAGGATTAATACCTCTTTTAATGGAAAATTTTCCCCTAGCAGAATGGAAGCAAGCCCTAGGACCTGGTAAACCCGACCCTGCATTTGTCTTTCCGTGGAGAGCTCGAGGTTGTAAATCACAGGTGTCCAGGCTGAGAAGTTCAATCAGTCAAGATGCAATGGTAACGGGTCAAGGTCATGAGTCACTCCAAGGACAGGCTAATTAGCTTTGCTCCACAGTCAAAGGCTGTGATGATAAAATGCAAGCTCTTCTCAGGAGCAAGGGGCTGACTTACTGGAGCTACCACAAACGAGGTTAAAACTGCTGTGGAGACAGAGCTGCCCACCGCTCAGGGACACAGCGCCAGGGTCTGGTAAGTGGCAGGCACTGTGACTCCCACCTGTGCCGCAAGGTTAGACCCGGATGCACCGTCTGAGTCAGCTCAGCGCCAGAACAAAACATCTTAGACTGGGGGGCAGGTTGTACCACACAAGTTGGTTTTCTGGGGCTGAAATCCTGGGTAGGGGTGCCAACACAGTGGGGTCTGGCGGGGGCTCTCTTACCGGCTTGCAGATGGCTCTCGGCAGTGCACATGCACAGAGAAGGAAAGACCTTCCTCTTCTTGCCAGACTTCAGTCCTATCAGAGCTGACCTTGCCCTGGGGCCTCATTTAACCCTATCACCACCTCCCATTCTCATCTGCAGAAGGAACTCTCCTGAGACCAGCCACCACAACACGCCTTCCATCGCAGCCTGGGGCTGCCTACCTTCAGGACTCTCACTCCCAAAAGCAAGGATGCCAAGAGCGGAAAGGGTATCTTTCCTCCCAGGAGGGAGACAGCTGAGAAACCTTTATTCGAATCTGTTCCTGGGAACCAGTGGAGTTGAACATGTAAGTGAATAATGGAAGGAAAACCCACACACCCAAGCCGACAGCTAACTCAAGAAGACAATTCCTTTGCAGGAGTCTGCGGATTCCAGCTTCCGGCATGGTGACTGTCCCAGTGCCTGCCACTTAACAGACCCTCCGTGTCCAGTGGATAAATGAATGATGAATATTTTCCAATGATGGAAGACTAATTAAAATTAAAATCAGAAATGGCCTCATTCCAGCTTATTTAAGGCTAGAGTTGACTTTAAATGACTTCTATTTTAAAATCAGGATTTCAAAGTACAAAACTATAGCATTTCAAACATAGATAATTACATTTCTTATCAAATACATGGGTTCTTGTAAAATAATTCAGAGTAATATATACCCAATTTAATTAAAATTTGTAAGTGGTTGTGGACCAAATCAAGTGTATCTTAATTAAATCACAACATGGCTCACAGATGTTAAGGTCGACCCCAATTTTAATAAAGGAAACTCAAATACAATCAGTAGAGACTTAGCTGAGAGATTGTGGTCAGGTGGAAAGAAAGATGAATGGGATGACAGGAAGGTCCCTTCTACTCAAGACTAGAGAGGAAAGTGACCCACAGAGCAGGGCAGGCAGAGGGACAGTGGCCTGCCCAGCAAGCCACTCAAGTGGAAAGAGGAACCTCATGTCCGAACGCTCAGGTCACTCATCAAGCAATGAACAGGTGCTGGGTAAGAAACAGGAGGCACTCTCCTGACAGTCCACAAGTCAAGGGAGGTCTTGATCCATTTGCTGCCACCAAACCAATCAGAAACGGGGACAGAGCAGTCATAGAAAAGCCAACAAAGAGTGCTGGAGGATTCCATGAATAAGGTTGCCAGACAACATGCAGGGTGCCCAGTGACATGAGGATTTTGGATAAACAGAAGCTAATGTAGTACTATAAGTATGTTCTGCACGATGTGCATCCTGTGATTTAGTTTGGTTTTGTTCTCCTGAATTCGGTAGCTCTGCTCAAGGTCACCACTGTGCACCAAAAGGCTCATCAGGGAGCTTCTGATTTCCAGCAGACATCACAACATTTGTAGAAGAATTGTCATCAAGACCTGATGGAGGTCTTGAATGGTAGAAGCAAGCTGGAGTCCACGGTGGGTTTGTGGCCAGCCCTTGGAGTCGGGGAAGGTGGGAGTCTCATTTCAACTTCCGGTCATTCCTACTCACCATCCAGCATCCTTCCTTTTCACGTATCACCCTCAGAACAGAGCAGACTCTGAGGAACACACCAGACACAGACAACTGCACTGGTCCTAAAGTCAACCCAGAAACATCTATCCAGGGTTAATTCTATCAGCAGAACTGTGCTGCTGATCACACAAGAACCAAAGCCCAGCAGCACCTACACAAGCCAGGAGACTCTGTGGCCAGGTGAAGGGACTGAGGCCCCCTGGGTAGTAAAGTGACTTTTCCAAGATTTGTCTGGATCTCATGGCAGAACTCAGACTATTGCTCTGCTATTATAGGTTATCTTCCCATGAGCTTTTTAGCACAGAATAATGTTTTTTATTTTTAAAGTATTGCTGAAACTCAGGGAGAAAAGAAACTAATCTGTTCCAATTTAGATGTTCAGGAAAGATTTAGGTAGGTTAAGCTGTCATTCATTCAATCAACAATATTTAGTCATTGTTAACTGCAAGCCCAGCACTGCTATAGATGCTCAGCCCACAGATGCAGCCTGCTGCAATAAAACTGTCCGCTTGATTGCCACACCCTTCCCCAATGTCTTAGTGGGAGTAGCCAAACTGCATTTCCCAACCTGTCTTGTGAGTATGTGGCCACGTGACTGAGCAATAGCCAAGGGATGTGGGCAGCAGTGATAACAGATGTTCTAGGTCAAGACTACTGAAAACTTTCTGTATTAAGTTCTTCAGAAAGACTGGTGGGAGTGGGAGTCAGAGACAGAGATCTATTATAAGGCATTGGTTCATGCAATTAGGGAGGCTGAGAAGTCTCACCATGGGTCATTAGCAGACTGGAGACCTGAGCCAGAGAGCTGATGGTACAGATTCCAGTCTAAGTCTGAAGACCTGGAAATCAAGAGCCCTAAAACCAGAAGACTGATATTCCAGTTCAGGCAGTCAGAGAGAGGATTCAACCTCTGGTCACTGCTCCCTTCAGGTCCTTCAAGGTTGGGTGATGCCATCTACAGGGGCAGAACCCTCCGCTCTGCTTGTTCTATTAATTCAAATGCTAGACTCTTCTGGGCGCACCATCAGAGGCACCAACACAGGGATGTTGAAGGCTGATGCTTGAGACCCTGGCTTCCCGACTGGGCGAGTGCAGGCCTCATTCACTGAGCATGAGGGAGCAGAAGGCGACAATCCCCAGATGCCTGTGAGCCAGCAGACCAGACATGTCAAGCGGGCAGCAGGACGAGGGCATCTCAGGCTCAAAGAAAACATACGGATTAGAAATTATACTGTCGGAAACAAGAGTATCGGTCACGTCTCCCGACAGAAAGAGAAGGGGAACCCAAAGCGAGCCCTGGGACCCTCAGATATTTAGCAGGAGCACTGCTAAAGAACCGGCAATAGAAAACAAAAAGAAAAGGCCAGCCAGAAGAAGTCCTGGGCTGTGATATTCTAAAAGACGGAATGGGAATGCCTTCCAGAAGAAGAGGGTCGTCAGCTGTCCCCCTTAGAGAGAAGTCAAGTGGAAGTCACCATGAGGCCGCTGGCGACCCTAGAGAGGGCAGCCCAAAAAGAAAGGAGTAAAGACCAGATGAGAAAGGCTGAGGAGAGCAGAGGAGGAATATAAAGACAGTTCTTTGGAAAACTGAGGAATGTTTTCTGTGCTGTGAAATAGGGTAGAATCCTAGGGTAGAAGCTGAAGTGGGAGAAGTCAAGGAAGATTTAAGAGACTCAGAAAAACCATCACTTGTTCCTATGCTAAGAACAATGATCCAGTAGAGAGAAACTGATAATGCAAGAAAGCAAAGAACATGAAAGAGTTAAATCCTTGAGAAACCTGTAGAATGGTTGCCTCCGGAGACAACAGGACTGGCCTGGGGAGGGAGAAAGGAAGTATTTACAGGGCAGTAAGTCTCTACGGTTGATGGCGCTGAAGGAAGATTTTGTCTATTTTTATCTTCACAGCTAACATTTAATCAGCAACCTGATTGGAGGAGGGACAGGAAGGCCTAGGAGACGGGAGAAATAAGAAAAAAAAAACTCAAAGAATGGAGACAAAATGTCCTAGGAGGAAGAAATAGATTTGGTAGGCAATGTTGAGACTTCTCAGCAGTTTGGGCCCCTGGAGTCAGTCAGGGCGTCTGGAATTCTACAGCAGCATCTGACATCAGATATCATCCTAGACAAAGCAAGGACTGCAAGTTTCCAAGACTGGGGTGTGATTGGCAGTGTGTGAATTTTCCAGAGCATATGCAGATCCCTTCGGGATGAGCCATTCGCTGCCCCTGCTGACCAGAGCATCACCTGCCCCTCGCAGCCATGGGAACTGCCCACGACTGAAGGTCACAACTGGTCAGTGTGAGTCGTGTGAACCTCAATGACATTCCTCAGGGAAGAGAAACACTAGGCGTGAGGAGGTTCTGGACATATCCATCAATAGAAAGAGAGGCTCTCCAAAGACAGGAGAAAGAAGAAAGCCAGTCATTTGTTTAATAGGCTGTTTTTTAGAGCAGTTTGGGGTCACAGCTCTTATGGTTTGGCTGTGCAATGTCACCAAGAAGCTCATGTATTTAAAGGATGCTCCCCATGCAATGAGGTTCAGAGCGGGGGCTTTAGGCAGTGAGGAGAGCTCTGTCCTCACTGGTGGATTAATCCATTGCTACAGTAACCCACTGATGTCTGAGTGGACTCCTGGGTGGTAACTGTAGGCAGGTGGAGTGTGGCTAGAGGAAGCAGGTCACTGGGGGCATGGCCTTGGGGACTGTCTGTCCCTGGCCCTTTCCTGTCTCTCTCTGTGCCTCCCTGATAAGAGCCAAGCAGCTTTCCTCCATGCTCTTTCTGCCTTGGAGTCAGTCAACCATGGACTGAATACTCTGAAACCATGAGCCAAAAGAAATCTTTCCTCTTCTAAGTTGTTCTTGTCAGATATTTTGGTCACAGTAATGAAAAATTGACTCATACAACAGCAAAAACGATCAGAAAGAGCAAAGATTTCTCACAAACACACAGGCTCCCCCACTGTTACACTGAATACCAAAGGTTCTTTTGGAACCATCAATAAACCAGCATTTACACACCATTATCACCCTCAGCCCAAAGCCTACATTAGGGCTCACTCTTAGTGTTGTCCATACTATGGACTGGAATAGGTGTAAGGACATTGTCTTTGTCAGCTTTTTTACCGCTGTGACTAAAAGTTCTGACCAGAACAAATTTAGAGGAGGAAAACTTTATTTGGAGCAGACAATTTCAAAGGTCTCAGTCCACAACAGGTAATTCCATTCCTTGGGGCTCAAGGTGAGGTAGGACATCATGGCCTCATGAGGCGGAGGGAAGTGACTCAAATGATCAGGAAGCAGAGAGAGAGAGAGACTAACTCAGATCACCAAATATATACCCCAAAGGTACACCCCCAATGACCCGCCTCCTCCAGCCACCCCGTTCCTGCCTTCAGTTAGCATTCAGTTAATCCTGTCAGGGAATTAATGCACTGCTTGGGTTACATCTCTCATATCCCAGGCATCTCACTTATGAATGATTGTGCATTGTCTCATACATCAACTTTTGGGGTACACCTCACTTGCAAATCATAACAAACATGTATCATCCATCACAGTATTCTACAGAGTAGTTTCACTGCCTGAAATTTCATCTACACCATCCACCATTTTTTTTTTTTTTTTTTTTTTTAGGTTAGGGAATAATTGATTGCTCAGAAACTGGAAAGTACTTCCTAAGGAACATTTTTCTTTTTTTTTGTTTTTTTTTAATTGTAAACAAATGGGATACATGTTGTTTCTCTGTCTGTACATGACGTAAAGGCATACCATTTGTGTAATCATAAATTTACATAGGGTAATGTTGTTTGATTCATTCTGCCATTTTTTCCCTTCCCCCCCCCACCCCTCCCACCCCTCCCCTCCCTCTATACAGTCCTTCCTTCCTCCATTCCTGCCCCCCTCCCTAAACCCAACTCCAACCCCAACACTAACCCCTCCCACCCCCCATTATGTGTCATCATCCACTTATTAGCGATATCATTCTTCCTTTGGTTTTTTGAGATTGGCTTATCTCACTTAGCATGATATTCTCCAGTTTCATCCATTTGCCTGCAAATGCCATAATTTTATCATTCTTTATGGCTGAGTAATATTCCATTGTATATATATACCACATTTTCTTTATCCATTCATCGATTGAAGGACATCTAGGTTGGTTCCACAATCTGGCTACTGTGAACTGAGCAGCTATGAACATTGATGTGGCTGTATCTCTGTAATATGCTGATTTTAAGTCCTTTGGGTATAGGCCAAGGAGTGGGATAGCTGGGTCAAATGGTGGTTCCATTCCAAGTTTTATAAAGAGTCTCCATATTGCTTTCCAGAGTGGCTGCACTAATTTGCAGCCCCACCAGCAATGTATGAGTGTACCTTTCTCCCCACATCCTCACCAACACCTGTTGTTGCTTGTATTCTTGATAATTGCCATTCTAATTGGGGTGAGATGGAATCTTAGGGTGGTTTTGATTTGCATTTCTCTTATTACTAGAGATGTTGAACATTTTTCCATATGTTTGTTGATTGCTTGTAGATCTTTTTCTGTGAAGTGTCTATTCATTTCCTTAGCCCATTTGTCGATTGGATTATTTGCATTCTTGGTGTGGAGTTTTTTGAGTTCTTTATAGATTCTGGAGATTAGTGCTCTATCTGAAGTATGATTGGCAAAGATTTTCTCCCACTCTATAGGCTCTTTCTTCGCATTGCTGATAGTTTCCTTTGCTGAGAGAAAACTTTTTAGTTTGAATCTATCCCAGTTATTAATTCTTGCTTTTATTTCTTGTGCTATGGGAAACAGACTTCCTGTTGAGGAAGTCTGGTCCTAAGCCGACATGTTGAAGCTCTGTACCTACTTTTTCTTCTATAAGATGCACGATCTCTGGTCTGATTCCAAGATCCTTAATCCATTTTGAGTTTAGTTTTGTGCATGGTGAGAGATATGGGTTTAGTTTCATTCTGTTGCATATGGATTTCCAATTCTCCCAGCACCATTTGTTGAAAAGGCTATCTTTTCTCCATTGCATATTTTTGGCCCCTTTGTCTAGTATGAGAAAATTGTATTTATTTGGGTTTGTGTCCGTGTCCTCTATTCTGTACCATTGATGCACCTTTCTATTTTGGTACCAATACCATGCCGTTTTTGTTACTATTGCTTTGTAGTAGAGTTGAAGATCTGGTATTGCGATACCCCCTGCTTCACTCTTTCTGCCAAGGATTGCTTTAGCTATTCTGGGTTTCTTATTCTTCCAGATGAATTTCATAATTTCTTGCTCTATTTCTGTAAGGTACATCATTGGGATTTTAATTGGAATTGCATTGAATCTGTATAGCACTTTTGGTAGTATGGCCATTTTGACAATATTAATTCTTCCTATCCAAGAACATGGGAGATCTTTCCATCTTCTAAGGTTTTCTTTAATTTCTTTCTTTAGTGTTCTGTAGTTCTCATTGTAGAGGTCTTTCACCTCTTTTGTGAGATTGATTCCCAAATATTTTATTTTTTTCAAAGCTATTGTGAACGGGGTAGTTTTCCTAATTTCTCTTTCTGAAGATTCATCGCTTATGTATAAAAAGGCCTTAGATTTATGTGCATTGATCTTATATCCCGCTACTTTACTGAATTCACTTATGAGGTCTAAAAGTTTTCTGGTGGAATTTCCTGGATCCTCTAAGTATATAATCATATCATCAGCAAATAGGGATAGTTTGAGTTCTTCTTTTCCTATTCGTATCCCTTTAATTTCTTTGGTCTGTCTAATTGCTCTGGCTAGAGTTTCAAGGATGATATTGAATAGAAGTGGTGAAAGAGGGTATCCCTGCCTTGTTCCAGTTTTTAGAGGGAATGCTTTCAGTTTTTCACCATTTAGAATGATATTAGCCATGGGTTTAGCGTAGATGGACTTTACAATGTTAAGGAATGTTCCCACTATCCCTATTTTTTTCTAGTGTTTTGAGCATGAAGGGTGCTGTATTTTATCAAATACTTTTTCTGCATCTATCAAAATAGTCATGTGATTCTTGACTTTAAGTCTATTGATATGGTGAATTACATTTATTGATTTCCTGATGTTGAACCAACCTTGCATCCCTGGGATGAAACCCACTTGATCATGGTGCACTATCTTTTTAATATGTTTTGTATGCGATTTGCTAAAATTTTGTTGAGAATTTTTGCGTCGATGTTCATTAAGGATATTGGTCTGAAATTTTCTTTCCTTGATGTGTCTCTGTCTGGTTTAGGTATCAGGGTAATATTGGCTTCATGGAATGAGTTTGGGAGAGTTCCCTCCTCTTCTATTTTCTGGAATACTTTGAGAAGTATTGGAATGAGCTCTTCTTTAAAAGTTTTGTAGAACTCGGCTGAGAACCCATCTGGTCCTGGACTTTTCTTTGTTGGTAGGCTTTTGATGATTTCTTCTATTTCATTACTTGAAATTGGTCTATTTAAATTGTGTATGTCCTCCTCGTTCAGTTTAGGAAATTCATATGTCTCTAGAAACCTGTTGATGTCTTCGAAATTTTCTATTTTGTTGGAGTATAGATTTTCAAAATAGCTTCTAATTATGTTTTGTATTTCAGTCGTGTCTGTTGTGATATTTCCTTGTTCATTCCAAATTTTAGTGATTTGGGTTTTCTCTCGTCTTCTCTTTGTTAGTGTGGCTAAAGGTTTGTCAATTTTGTTTATTTTTTTGAAGAACCAACTATTTATTTTGTCAATTTTTTGTATTGTTTCTTTCGATTCAATTTTGTTGATTTCAGCTCTCAGTATAACTATTTCCTGTCTTCTACTACTTTTGTTGTTGGTCTATTCTTCTTTTTCTAGGGCTTTGAGCTGTAGTGTTAGGTCATTTATTTTTTGAGTTTTACTTCTTTTATTAAATGCGCTCCATGAAATAAATTTTCCTCTAAGTACTGCTTTCATAGTGTCCCAGAGATTTTGATATGATGTTTCTTTGTTCTCATTTACCTCTAAGAATTTTTTAATTTCCTTCCTAATATCTTCTGTTATCCATTCATCATATAGTAGCATATTGTTTAATCTCCAGGTGTTGGAGTAGTTTCTGTTTTTTACTCTTTCATTAATTTGTAACTTCAATCCATTATGATCTGATAGAATACAAGGTAGTGTCTCTATCTTCTTGTATTTGCTGACATTAGCTTTGTGGCATAATATATGGTCTATTTTAGAGAAGGATCCATGTGCTGCTGAGAAGAAAGTGTATTCGCTCTTGGTTGGATGGTATATTCTATAAATGTCTGTTAAGTCTAAATTATTGATTGTGTTATTGAGATCTATGGTTTCTTTGTTCAATTTTTGTTTGGAAGATCTGTCCAGTGGTGAAAGAGGCGTGTTAAAATCACCCAGTATTATTGTGTTATGGTCTATTTGGTTTCTAAAATTGAGAAGGATTTGTTTAAAATACATGGATGAGCCACTGTTTGGGGCATAGATGTTTATGATTGTTATATCTTGCTGATTTATGCTTCCCTTAAGCAGTATGAAATGTCCTTCTTTATCCCTTCTGACTAACATTGACTTGAAGTCCACATTATCTGAAATGAGGATGAATACTCCAGCTTTTTTGCTGAGTCCATGTGCATGGTATGTTTTTCCCCATCCTTTCACCTTTAGTCTATGGGTATCTCTTTCTATGAGGTGAGTCTCTTGCAGGCAACATATTGTTGGATCTTTCTTTTTAATCCAATCTGCCAGTCTATGTCTTTTGATTGATGAATTCAGGCCATTAACATTCAGGGTTATTATTGAGATATGATTTGTATTCCCGGTCATTTGGTTCATATTTAAAATTTTTGACACATTTTGGTTCCTCCTTTATTTGACAGTTCCTTTAGGATAATTCCTCCCTTTGCTGATTTGCTTCTTTGTTTTTTATTTCTTCCTCATGAAATATTTTGCTGAGAATGTTGTGTAATGCTGGCTTTCTTTTTGTAAATTCTTTTAGCTTTTGTTTATCATGGAATGATTTTATTTCATCGTCAAATTTGAAGGTAAGTTTTGCTGGGTATAAGATTCTTGGTTGGCATCCATTTTCTTTCAGAGCTTGAAAAATGTTGTTCCAGGCCCTTCTAGCTTTTAGGGTCTGGATTGAAAAATCTGCTGATATCCGTATTGGCTTCCCCCTGAATGTAATTTGGTTCTTTTCTCTCACAGCCTTTAAAATTCTGTCTTTATTTTGTATGTTCAGTATTTTCATTATAATGTGCCTTGGTGTGGGTCTGTTGTAATTTTGTGTATTTGGAGTCTTATAAGCCTCTTGGACTTGATTTTCCATTTCATTCTTCAGATTTGGGAAATTTTCTGATATTATTTCTTCAAATAGATTGTTCATTCCTTTGGTTTGTTTCTCTAAGCCTTCCTCAATCCCAATAATTCTCACATTTGGCCTTTTCATGATATCCCATAGTTCTTGGAGATTCTGTTCATGATTTCTCACCATCTTCTCTGTTTGTTCAACTTTGTTTTCGAGGTTAAATATTTTGTCTTCAATATCTGAAGTTCTGTCTTCCAGCTGTTCTATCCTATTGGTTATGCTTTCTATGGAGTTCTTAATTTGGTTTATTGTTTCCTTCATTTCAAGGATTTCTGTTTGGTTTTTTTTCAATATCTCTAACTCTTTATTGAAATGATCTTTTGCTTCCTGAATTTGCTCTGTTAACTGTCGATTGGTGCGATCGTTCAATGCCTGCATTTGCTCTTTCATCTCATCGTTTGCTTCCCTAATCATTTTAATTATGTACATTCTGAACTCACTTTCTGTCATTTCTTCTGCCATGCTGTCGTTGGATTTTATTGATGTAACATCTAGATTTGTTTGGGGCATTTTCTTCCATTGTTTTCTCATATTGTTCAGAAATCAGTGGGTCATTAAGATATTGCAGATTTCCTCTATCGACTTATAATGTCCCTGAAGATTGCTAGTATATCCCCTCTTATCCTTCAGTAGTCTGAAGTCTTGGAGGAGGTTGATAATGCACAGCTCCACGAAGAAGCTGCCTCTCTAGGGGTGGTGACCCTCAGGTGGCGTATATTCCCTGCTAGTGGGCAGAGGTGCCTCCACTTGTTGACCAATGGTCATCCAATGGGGAACTAGACTGCGGGCTGAGGCAAGGCCTGTTTGTGCCTGTGTCTCTGGTTTTACCGTCCCTGTGGGAAAACCTCCCCCGGCGGGGAAGGCTCACTCGGTGGGGACGTCTTGCTGGTCAGTTGCCCTCCTAGAGGTTCCCCTCCATCTACAACTACCGCCTGGGCTGGGCTGTCTTCCTCTGCAACGATCGCAGGGGCCGGGACCTACGTCCTGGGCCTGGGAGCCTCACCCTTCGCAGGCGAGTCTCCTTAGGCTGCCTCTCCCAGAGAATCTGCCCGCCGCCCTGGAAACTTCGCTCCACCCCTAGGCGTGTCTCTGTGCGGCTCTTCCAGCAAGAAGCCACCTAGCTCCTGGGACCCTACTCTGCACCTAATCGCCTGGCTATGCAGCCCCTCCCCTGAGCCACCACCTGGAGTCACCAAGTGACCCACCACGCTCCTCCTCCAGGCAGGCCACCGGTGTTCAGGAGCGGTCGCTTTTAGTCCAATCAACTCACCTCTCGCCTCCTCCTCTGGCAACTGCCTGTGGCTCTGATGCAGTCACTCCTAGGTCAAGCAACCCGCCGTGCTCCTCCTCTTCCTCCGGGCAATCTCCCGGTGTTCAGGAGCGCTCACTCTGAGTTCAAACAGCTCACCACACAGCTCCTCCTCTGGCAACCGCCTGTGACTCTGATGCAGTCACTCCTAGACCAAGTGACCCACCGGGCTTCTCCTCTTCCTCTGGGCAGCTCCCCCCCCCCCCCGTGTTCAGAAGCGGTCGTTCTGCGTCCACACAACTCGCCACGCAGCTCCTCCTCAGGCAGCCGCCCGGAGCCCCAGTGGTTGCTCCGAGTCCAAGCGCTGTGCTGAGCCGCCTCCTCTACGATGATCCCAGTTGTCCGTGTTTACCGCTCCAGTGGGGGGAGGGGTGTCTCGCCAAGCAACTCCACTTCACAAATTCCCTGCGTTCCGGGGCTCCCGCCCCATCCGGGACACCTCCCCAACGGGAGAGACTCACCCGGCAGCTTTGAGTTGGTCCCAAGTCTCTCACTATCTCCTCTTTTGAATCTTGCGTCCTGGAGCAACGTGAAATGCAGCCGCCCTCTAGGCCGCCATCTTGGCCCGCCCCCATCCACCTTTTTTTTTTTCCATCCACCATTTTGAATGGGTTGCTGGATTCATTTTCCAGAAGTGACATAACAAACGACCATAAACTTGATGACTTAAAACAACAGAAATTTATTCTCTCCTATCTCTGGAGGCCAGAATCTAAAAATTAATGAGGTGGTGAGGTCATTTCCCTCTAAAGGCTCTGGGAAAGAATCTTTCTCTTGACTCTTCCAGGGTCTGGTGGCCCTGGCATTCATTAGAACACTTGACTTGAAGATGTTATCTCTGCACCCATCTCCACCTCACCTTCTCCTCTGTGTTGGCTTCTCCTCTATGTGTCTCATATAGGGACATTTATTTAAGACCCACTCTTGAAGACATTTATTTAAGATAACCAAGATTAAATCATCTTGAGATCTTTAATTTTCTTACCTCTTCAAAGACTCTTTCTCCAAATAAGGCCACATTTGCCAGTTTCCCAGGCTTAGGACATGCATATAACTTCTTAGAGGTCACCATTCACCCACCCAGTGACTCAGATGTTTCTTCCTCTGGTTGGAAACAAAGCTATGACCCCTCCATCCAGTGGGAAGAGATGGTGCTGGTGTATAGGGCAGAAGCAGCTCAAAGATGTCTCATTTTGAGTTAATGCTTGATGATTAAGACTGGCTCCCAATGCACAATTAGGTGACAACAGAGGATGGTCAACAGATGTATAAAAAATATGGGTCCTGGAGCTGCCTACAATGGCTGATAAGAGAGTCTGTGTAGTAGTTCAGTCCACACATGCTCTGAACAATGCTGTGAACAATGTGAACTGAACTACCACACAGACTCTCTTGTCAGCCCCATGGTAGGCAGCTCCAGGACTCACATTTCTTGTACATCTGTTGACCATCCTCTCATGTCAACTAATCAATTATCAAGAATACAAGCAACAATAAATGTTGGAGAGGATGTGGGAGGGAAAGCTACACTTATACATTGCTGGAGGGAATGCAAATTTGTGCAACCACTCTGGAAAGCAGTATGGAAATTCCTCAGAAAACTTGGAATGGACCCAGTATTTGACCCAGTTATCCCAATCCTAGGTTTATACCCAAAGGACTTAAAATCAGCATGCTATAGTGACACAGCCACACTAGTATTTATAGCAGCTCGACTCACAATAGCTGAACTATGGAACCAACCTATGTGCCCTTCAACAGATGAATGGATAAAGGAAATGTGATATATATAAAGCTGAAATACTACTCAGCTTTAAAGAAGAATGAAATTATGACATTTACTGGTAAATGCATAGAGTTGGAGAATAACATGATAAGCAAAATAGGCCAATCCCTAAAAACCAAAGGCCAAATGTTTTCTCTGATATGTGAATGATAATTCACAATGGGGAGGTGCTAGGGAAAAATAGAGTTACTTTAGATTAGGTACAGGGGAGTGATGTGAAGAGAAGGGGCACGGGAGTAAGAAGGACAGTGGAGTGAAACAGACATTATTGCCTCACATACATACATGACTGCATGACCAATGTGATACTACAACATGCACAATCAGAAAAATGAGAACTTATACTCCATTTATATATGATTTATGAAAATTTATAAATTCATTCTAATTAGAACAAATAGAGAAAAAATTTTAAATGAAAAAATAAAATAAAATAAATAAAATAAAATAAATGAATAAAATAAAAATAATTTAGAGAAAAAAGAAAACACTAAGCTGGACTGCCTCCCATCCTTCCCAGGCATGGTTCTCCTGACCCAGTGACCTGCTCCCTAGACCACTGTGCTGGTCAACTTTCTGTTACTGTAACAAATGCCTGAGATCAATCAGTTAATAAAGAGAAAAAGACTAGTTGGCCTCAACGTTTTGGAGGGTTTCATCTATGGCCACTTGGCCTTGTTGCAAACTGTTCACCTCATGGCCAGGAATCAAAAGAGAGAAAGAGAAAGGTCAGGGTCCCAGGATCCTCTCTGAGGCTATGGTCCCAATGACCCGAGACCTTCCGCTAGGCCTCACCTCTTAGAGTTTCCACTCCCTCCCAATAGCTCTGGACTGGGGATCAAGCCTTAATACATGGGCCTTTGGGGGTCACTGAAGATTCAAACCACACCACCACTGAGCTCTGTGCTCCCGTGCTCTCCAACACTCCTACTCTGCACCTCCACCAACCACTGAACCCTTATCCAGTTGGGTGACAGGCCATCTGGCTCTTTTTCCATCTTTCTCCAAATCCATTCTTCATGGGATAAACACTATTAACTTATCACAAGACTTACTAGGTTTTGATGATCAAAGACAAGTTATTGAATCTCATAAACTGTTTTCTCTTTCGAGAAGTCCAACTCTTACAAATCGATAGCCTTGGATCTCAAGACTGTTGTCTCTTCATAAAGTCCAGAAACTACTGGAGAAACCCACGTTGACGTGACTGCTCCTTTGCCTGTGCTGTTCACCGTATCTGGCTTTCACGGGAGGGATGTGGACGGCCCCACTTCTACAGAGACCTGAGATTTAAAGGGAGGTGTAAGAAGCACCAAGCAGTGTGTGCTTGGAGGTGTGTCACCCTGCTTACTAATCTACTTGCTTGTCCCTTATGGCCACTGGATGACTACTGCAGAAGTACCTCGTCCTTACAGAACAGTCCAGGTATGTGCACATGCTACCTGCCTCGGAAACGGGGAGGCATTGCCTTTGAGTTATAGGTGGCTGGGCAGCAGGATTCCAGCTGACTTTAGATTTCTGAATTATCCAAATGATCGGCTCTATATCTGGATTATTGTTCAAAATAAACAATATTTTTTAAAGGATGAACAACAAAAGTTAAACAAAATCACTGAGCATTTCTGCATTGCATTTCTGTCACAGAGGAGAAAATTGATGCCAAGGGGCCTGTCAGCAGTGTGGAAGGTGAAGAGCAGCCCAGGTCTCCACCTCTTCATCCCAGGTCATGTCCAGGGCTCAGGACCAGGGTCTCAAGCAGAGAGCATGCAGCACCTCTGTATCTCTGCTCTTTCCAGTCAGAGTCAGGTCCCTGGGATACGCTGCACCCCCATCTCCAAGCCCCAGCTCTGGAGGATGAAGGTTTCCAGAATTAGGACAATCCTATCATATTGTCAGAGCTCCAGAGTGCCATCCATCTGTGAATGGAAGATGCCTGGAAACCTCATCTCCCTCCCTCTCGGAGGATGTGGGGTCACTTCAGCCTCAGTCAAGTCTCAGGCTGGATTCATCCAAACTCTGCCCAGTCTGCAGATGGCCTGTGTGATAGGCTCAAGAATGGCTAGTATTAGGTCAGAAGGACACTGCAGATGTGATTAAGGGTCTCGAGATGGGGCGATTACGGGTGGGCCCAATTTTGCAAGAATGAGTGTCCTTAAAAGAGGGGAAATGCTATCACAGAAGAGGACAGAGCGATGGGACCACGTCTGCAGTTTGAAATGGCGCTGCCAAAGAATGGGCAGCCAGGAGTTGGAAGGGACAGGGACAGATCCCACCTGGCACCTCCAGAGGAACCGGCCCTGCTAACACCTTGATTTCAGCTTGGAGACACACAATTTGGCTCCCCAGAGTAAACGTGTGTTGTTTTAACTATTGAATTAGTGGCAATTTGTTACAGCAGCCACAGTCCATCCCCTACTCCTAAGCCCCCATCCTAATGGGACATAGCTGTGTCCTCAGCAAACTCTGCCAGTTACAACCTGATGGCTGCAGTGACCTGCGTCAGGTACCAGTGGCCACTGAAGCCACATGGGCAACACACACACCTGCAGGGACACGGTATGCAAAGGAGACCGGACAAGGCACACAGACCCTGACTCTCTGAGAGTCCACTTGCTCCTGGTGCAGGAATTCCAATGCTCAAGTCCTATCACCCTTAGAAGAGTCTAGTGTTAAGTTCTGTTGGCTACAAGAATTAGCAATCAGAGGCTCTGCCCTCCCAGGAAGAAGCAGCAGACCGCAATTCAAAAGCAAGCTGCTCAAAAGCGGGTCACGTTAGACTGAGGACTCCAGACTTGGTGTCAGAGGCTCTGACTTCCAGGTCCCACTGTCCTAATGACCCACCCCACATCACACAGAGGATCCTTTACATAGTTTCCACTTCCAGCATTTCATCTGCAAGATCGGAATTAGACTTGTCTTCTCTCCAGGGTGCAGCAAAATCAGTTCATTAAATCTATGCTGATTTCCACAGTCTGTAACTAGCCAGGGGCTCGACACAGCCTGAGATGTGAGTTCAAACACCTTGGAGCCACGTGAGAGCAGACGCGGCCTGGCGATGGAGCTGAAGACAGAATCTGTTAGGATGGGTACATAACTCACCTCCCCAGAATGCACGGCTTCAACATCTTCAAACAGCTAAGTGAAAATTTTTTTCAAAGTGCAATGTAGATAGAAGCCCTACATATAAAACTAATAAAGGTGACAATATTCAGATTGATGTGGGGAACAGATCTCAGCACCCGGCCAGACCCCTGTAATTGCCCCAAGTTACTCTGGAAAACCCACATACAGCCCAGGGGAGCTCAGTTGGAAACCCACAGCCCAACCCGTTGTTGGTCCCATGAACTCTAGAATGTTTTTCATGAAAACTGGGACTTTTACCATGAAAAAACAGAGGCCTAGAATTATTGTCTCATGGAGCAAATGTCAGCCTAGTCCGGTGGGAATTATGGAGCATAAGGGATCTGGAAGGAGCCCATGCATTGGCCCCCGCTCTTCATCACCAGCCTCAACTCACCGCCCTGGGCCCTTTGTGCCCAGCCCCGAGGCCTCCCTGCCTCCTCACACTGCTTCCCAGCTCACTGACACCTGCTCTGTGTCTCCAGAGCCCCGTCTACCGGCCTCGCCTCTGTTCTCCATAACCAGCTCCCTGCGGTCACTACACCCACAGAACTCTCTCTTACCCCTCTCGGGCATCCCTGTTGGTATTCCACAAGTGTGGAATAGTAGAAAACCAACTCTGGCCTGTCCCAAAAGCAACCCCATTCAGTCACTAAGGACATGACAAACAAAGAGAAAAAGAATTCTATAAACAACACCACTCACAACACACCCGGCTGTGCACACGCGCTGTCTCACGGCGTGTGGGTTTGAGTGGGGTGTGAATTTGAGTGGGGGTGTGAATGGTCTCTGTGGGGCGTCCCACACCTGGCCATGCCGCTGTCCTTGCCCTGTGGCCTGGGCCACTGAGCCCTTGGTCTTTCATCCTTTAACCCCACACTGCACAGCCCCTGGGTTCTATCACATGACCTGGCCCCTGCCTGGCAGCAGAGAAGCCCTGCAGGGTGTGGGAAGGGGACACTGAAGGACAGCAGCCCCCCAGGGATGTGTGCCCGCAGGGTCAGAAGAGCAGAGGTGCACTGGAAACAGATGCTGAGTACTGTTTACTCAGTACTCGATACAGCAAAGGAGTCGCCATCGCTTGCACTTTGACAGAAACACAAAGGCTGGCAGAGAAGGGAAGAGCTCTATGGTAGAAAAGGGAGGGTTTCCGGCGTGCCTGACTGGAGGCCACTCACCCAGGGAAGCTGAGCTGGACCAAGAGAAGCGGGGCACCCCGCCATTGGTTGGAAGCCTACTGAACCGGGAGCGTATCTGTGGGTGCCAGTTAGAAGTAGGGGAAATGAGAGAACCTGTCAGTCATGAACCAAGTCCCGGCCTCTGGCTGATTGTTACAGGCATCAGTGTTGGCTTCTCTGGCGGTTACTGGACTGCTCAAGTTGCCCTCCACACTTTCACACAAAGAAAACTTGCCCCATGGTGAGGCCACATCGGGAGGCAGAAACTTTCCTCAGTGTGGCCAAGTGGGAGGTCCATGAGTCAACTGGGAGCATGCCCTTGAAGAGGGCCCTGGAACCCGTCTCTCCCTGAACTCCTGTGTAGAGACGTGCTCTCTCACTCCAACTCCCGCTCACCATCTGCCACGAGACTCTCTCCAGAGCTGCACCACGCTGTTTGGGATTGCAGACTCCAAAACCATGTGACATGTGGACCTTGAACGGTTCACTATTCCATCACGGTGGTGCAGCAAAGGAGAGTACTGGGCACCATGTGAGTGGATGGCCTCACCCAGCCTGCAGGACCAAGGAGGGGAGGTTTTGCAGACCAAAGACCAGAAACTATGCAACTCCTAGAAGAAAAGGTGGGGTCGGCACTCCAGCTGTTAAGCACAGGCAACGACTTTCTCCATAGGGCCCCAAAGCTCAGGAAATAAGCCAAGACTCACTAAATGGGACAGCATCAAATTAAAAAGCTTCTGCACAGCACAAAAAAACAAGAGTGTCAAGAGAGAACTTACAGAATGCGAGAAAATCTTTGCTCACTACTCCTCTGAGAGAGGATTAATATCTAGAGTAAAGAGCTCAAAAAACTTGACACCAAAAAATCAAATAACCCAGTTCATTAATGGGCAAATGAATTAAACAGACACGTCTCAACAAAAGAAATAGAGCTGTAATTCCAGCAGCTCAGGAGGCTGAGGCAAGAAGATCATGAGTTCAAAGCCAGCCTCAGCAAAAGTGAGGTACTTAGCAACTCAGTGAGAGCTTGTCTCTAAATAAAATACAAAATAGGGCTGGGGTTGTGACTCAGTGGTCAAGTGCCCCTGAGTTCAATCCCTGGGACCAAATAAAAAGAAAAAAGAAATACAAATGACCAACAAATATATGAAAAAATGTTCAACATCATTATCAATTAGGGAAATGCAAATCAAAACTGCCCTGAGATTTCATCTCACACCAATCAGAATGGCAGTCATCAAGAATACAAATAACAACAAATGCTAGCGAGGATGTGGAGAAAAGGAACACTTTACACTGTTGGTGGGACTGTAAATTAGTACAAGCACTATGGAAATCAGGATGGAGAGTCCTCAAAAACTAGACTGGAACCACCATATGACCCAGCTACACCACTCCTCAGTATTTATCCGGAAGAATTAAAGTCCTGTTACTACAATGACACATGAATGTCCATATTTACAGCAGCACAATTCGCAGTAGCCAAGTTATGGAACCAACCTGGGTGTTCATCAACAGATGAATGGATTTTAAAATATGGTTTATATACACAATGGAGTTTTATTCAGTCATAAAGAAAAATGAAATTAAGGCATTTGCAGGATAATGGATGGAACTAGAGATCATTGTGTTAAGCAAAATAAGTCAAACTCAGAAGGTCAAGGGTCATGTGTTTCTCTCATCTGTAGAAGCTAAAGAGGAAACAGGAAAGAGAGGTGAGGGTGGATCTCCTAAAAATGAAAGGGAGCTCAGAAGAGGAAAGGGACCAGAGGATAAGAGAGAAGGGAGATGGGGCCAGTGACAGGGACCCTGAGGTCATAGAAAGGATTTGGGATATTTGTAATGGAGCCTTTGAAGGGCTTAAGCGAGGAAAAAACGTGATGCGATTTATGATTCAGAAACTGGACCCACTGCAGAGCCAACGGGGATTAAAGGAGCAAGTGGAATTGAAGAGGCAAATTTGATCCCCATTTCTCTCCATGCAAGGTCTGACTTGGCGGTATGGACGTGGAGATGACCCTGAAAGAAGGAGGTGTCATGAACAGTGCTCCGTTCCCTGGCCAGAGCAACCCAGTGCTGTCGAAAGAGTAAATAAGGAAGAGGAATCCAATTAGGGGGTGTTGGGTGGGAAGGGTCAGAACATAGCTTGAGTTTAGATCCACTGGTATAGCGCCAATTTCAATATCCTATTCTCTTATCATTATAAACTCAACCTCTTTCAGGAAAAAAAAATTGATTTTGGCAACCAACCCACATTTCCAGATTCCCTTTGCTTCAAAAGTATTTCTAAATCTTTCTTTAATCAGGACAAGAGCCTTTGGGTCCAAAAATAAGGCTTCCTGATCTGATAGACATTCCCAAAAGCTTAAGAAGTAATAGCAATTAACCATTTTTTAAAAATCTTATATCCACTGTAAATTTTAACACAAGGATTGTAGTAAACACAAAGAAACTTTTCTTTTAGGCCAAAAAAAAAAAAAAAAATTGGAAACCTCAACCTGGAAACCGAAAGCTCTCCTGGCAAGGACCACATCCCTCTGAGATGATCATCATCATGACCACCCCTCTCCATTCTTTATATCCAAACTGATTAAATAATGGGAAACACTTGGATATAATGAGTCCCTTGCAAATGTCAACAACCAAAGAACTTTTGCTCCTCGATCCCCCTGCCACATGGCAGGTTTCCCTACACACAGTGATTAATGCAGGGATATATAGCTCATCTTTAACCATGTTCCAACAGAAACATTTTAATCCTTCTTGTTGTAACCAGAAAAGGATGGAGCATACTGAAATGGTTACTAACCAATTTTCATAATCAAAAAGAATTGTACTGTATTGGCCAAAATATTAGTCATGGGATTAGAATCCATCCTCCTCTGAACAGCCTAATCCTCTTACAAATAGCTCAGAGTAATCAGGTTAGCTTCACAGTAAATTTTAGTAAACCCATCACTCTTACAAAGGAATTTCAGAAAAGGAAAGATCAAACAGTTTTTAAAATCCTTGATGCTGATGAAACATTGGGAAATAAATGTCTTGCAAAGCACTTATATAATTGATTTAAGCTAAAATATCCTAATAGAGATACATTTGCCATTACAAATGGATTTGTACTATAAAGTCTTCCACTGCAGAAACAAATTCTCGGTGCTAGTTTTCTGAATAATGTGACGATAACAAGAAAGGGCACAGGAAAAAGCCCCGCCCCCAGCGACTTGTCCTCCAGCAGTTCTTCAGTGAGAGCCTATCCGGGCCTTGCTGTTTAAGTATGTGATGACCACACAGAGTGGCTGGTGGTTCTATGACTTTCTGGTGAACCTAGCACACTCTGCCTGCGGGCAACACCATCAGACAAGCAAGGACAGCTCAAGCTTTTCAAAACATCCGGTCTGCTTTGGTAAACTGGTTGAATCCACACCTCAGGACACCTGAGTCTCTCTTACCCAGGTTGTGCCACTAAGCCACAACCCAGTCTTCCCACAGTTCACAAACATGCTTAAGAAACCAAGAATGGAATTATAAATGTACCAGAGGTTTCCTCGGAGATTCAATTCCTTATTTGAATCTCTCCATGTCATCCTGAATCCTTATTGCACTTTTTATGTATCCATGGTCCAATTCAGATTCACAAAACCTAAAAGGTAATAATCACACCTGCTTATCTTTATCTAAATTAC
The DNA here is from genome assembly GCF_902686445.1 of Sciurus carolinensis. Classification (NCBI taxonomy): domain Eukaryota; kingdom Metazoa; phylum Chordata; class Mammalia; order Rodentia; family Sciuridae; genus Sciurus; species Sciurus carolinensis. The sequence goes on from NC_062218.1 coordinate 8,161,955, forward strand.
TGATAAAAATGCTAAGTTACAGATCTTAGAACAACGTCCTCGATCAAGTCCAAATAGACATGGGATAGTGCTGTCACCCAACAAATGTCCTTGCATCCACATCAGCGTTTGCTGAAGGCTAAGCTGAAGCCGAGCTTACACACAAACTCAGCGGCCTAGGTCCTGGAACTTACACGGCATGCGTGTCCTCAAACGGCCCCCAGATTCAGATCCTTCCCTTGACTTCCTCTGATTCCGCCCCTGCAAGCGTTCCCATGACGGCCCCTTCTTACCCATTCAGCTAGAAGGAACTGGTTTTATCAGCTTTTCCATTGCTGTGGCTAAAGGATCTCACCAGAACAATTTTAAAAGAGGAAAAGTTTATTTGCGGGCTCACAGTTTCCGAGTTCTTAGTCCATAGAAGGCTGGCTCCATTCCTCGGGGCTGGAGGGGAGACTGAACTTCATGGTGGGAGAGTGTGGTGGAGGAAGCAGCTCACATCATGATCAGGAAGAAGAGAGAGAGAGCAAGTCCACTGGGCAGATACTAATATATACCCAAAGCCACGCCCCAATTCCCGCCTCCCCAGACACACCCCACCACTTCAGCTGCTGCTCAGTTAATCCCTATCACAGGACTAATTCACTGATTAGGTTAAGACTGTTACAACCCAATCATTTCTCCTCTGAACCTTCTTGCATTGACTCACATGTGAGCTTTTGGGGGACACCTCACATCCAAACCAAAACAGGAACCAAACACTGTCAGAGTGGAAAAGCGTCTACCAACATAACTGCAATCAAAATGCTTTTATACTTTTGCAAAGTATCGGTGTGATGGTTAATATATATGTCAACTTAACAGGGTCCCTGTATATGGTCAAACATTATTCAGGATGCTTCTGTAAAGATGTTTTGGGGATGAGATTTTAAGACATTTTAAGACAAATTCTCCTTCATAATGTAGGTGAGCCTCATCCAATTAGTTGAAGTCCTAAAAAGAACAAATGACTGACACCCTGTACTCAAGTAAAATGGAATCCCATAGCAGATTGCCTTTGACCTTCGACTTTGAACCACTCTTCTACAGTTCTCTGATGGCCTTGGACTAGAAAGGCAGTATTGGACCTGTCAAGTGAGAATTAGAATTTCTCTCTCTCTCTCTCTCTCTCTCTCTCTCTCTCTCTCTCTCCCTCTTTCTCTCTCTCTCGTCAATAACCATGCATCACTAGACAACAGGAATACATTCTGAGAAATGTATACATCATAGAGTATATTTACACAAACTAAGATGGATATGACATGACTATGTGATATGATCCCAGGGACTCAGCATCGTGTATACAGTCTGTCACTGACCAGAAGGTCAGTGTATGTCCCATGACTGTGTGCACCATATGTGCACGTGTGTGTATATAGGCGCATGCATGTTGGTTCTGTTTCTGTGGACCACCCTGACTGATAAAATTGGAAAGTATCTTAATGTTAAAAAAGAAAAAAATTGTTAATACATTGCACAAAACAATCTTATGCCCATAGTTCTTCAAATTAATCATTGATACCATAACAACCTCTTCATTCTCTGTAAGTGGTTCACATCCACAGTTCTTTAGACTTCCCTTTCAGGATGTATCCACCCCATTATTCGTCCTTGACATCTCAGGTGAAGGAAATACAAATGTGAATATTTCGCCTCTGCAGGTCCAGCTTCCCCCTCTCCTGATGACATCCTCTGAATCACAGGTGAAAGATACAGCGGTCTCCAGTGCAGAGGTCATGAGAAAACCAATAACTCCTAGTGGGATTATGAGTCAGGCTTACAGAAGAAAGGAATTACATTCCAGGCACAGAGCCCCTCCAGACAAATGAGGACGGGATTCCTATTGAGAGACAGGCACTGGACTTGCTCAGGGCAAAAGGACCCTGTGCGGAAAGCACTTCTGCAGGAAGAGGCGAAAGGCTGTGCCGGTCACCAGTATTACCAGTGGCAGACACTCTCCTGTGGCTGTAACAGTGTGGTTTTTTCTTTTTTTAAATGACAAACAATTTCATAGAAAAGGTCTTGGTCTAATGAGATGCCTCCATCAAGTAACCACAAAGAGAACAGAAAAACAGAATGATAGATCACACTGGGTAACACTGCCAAGCTATCTTCACATTTCAATTACTTGTGGCAACAGGAGACAGACATAATGTGGTAATAAAAAGCCAACAATCATCCCAAAACCTAATTTTAGCTAATGCTGCAAAGTCTTCCCACAAGATCCTTTACTAAAACCACCCACAAGGGCTGGCTTTGCAGAAGAGAGCTACAGAACCTGCCGAGTTGATCGGTTAGTCTCCAGGAGAGCAGTGCAGGCGAGACTCCCAGAAGGCTCATGTAGACAGGCTCCATAGCCTCCAGAGGCAGATAATGAAGGAGGACAGCGTCTAAACTCACAGCAGAATAATTCTGTACTCACCATGATACTAACCCCTTCAGCACACTCTCTCCTTTTTGAAAACTCCATGTGGACAGTAAGGTCATAAACAAGGTTGTCTGACAAGCAGGCCCTGAGGTCAAGACATGCTGGTGGGACAATCTGACCAATAGTGACATCAAGCCATGGGGACACACACAAACCTTTCAAAGAACCCAAACCCTGTGCCTGCCCCTTAGGATGTGCATCATCTCCCTGTACCCTGAGGCTCCTGAACTAGATCTGTCCCACACCCTGACTCTCCATCCCTGGCCCGTGGTGGATAACCAGCCTTCCATTGACAAAGCAAGATGGTGGATGGTGGACCGGGGATGCTGTAGACGCACTGATACAGCCATAATTTTCTGAAACTACACTGACACCATGACCAGATCCTGTGTTTCTAAAGCTCCCCAGACACCCAGCTACACATCTCCATGTAGGATGGATGTTGTGGGCTGAATCACATCCTCCATACTCCCTACGTCAAGGTGCTAACTGCACAGCACGCCAGTATGTGAAAATATTTGGACATAGGGTCATTTAAGAGGCAACGAAGTTTAAATGAGGTCTTTTTATGTATTTATTTATTTTTAGGATTCTTATAAAAGAAGTTTACTGGTTATTTACACTCTGGAATAGTAGTAATTCAAAAACCCTGAATTCTCATAAGATAGATCATTGGAACACTAAATGTAAGTCTGAGTTGAAAGGTGTTCAGAAGACAGCCATCCACACACCAGAGAAAACTGGACCTGACCTCTCCTCTGCCTCAGACGGAACCAGCTCAGGACTTCTTGATCTGGGACTTCCAACCTCCAGAACAGAGACAATGAATTGCTGCTATTGAAGCCATACGGTCTGTGGGACTTGGTAGGGCAGTCCTAGCAAACCAACGCAGTGGGGTGCCTCGGAGCATTCTGTGGCCTGTTCTCCCTCTGACAGGGTTTTATGGTTCTCAGCTTTGCTTCCATTTGGTGGCTTGCTGTTTGTCGTTCTTCCATGTCACCATCGCCAGACACCGAAAGCTCCCCTAGCTCACGGCATCATGGGGCAGAACTTCTGCCCATTTTCTGTTTACAAAAAAAGTGGAATGCGACCATGATGGGAAGTTTGTCAAAAAAAAAAAAAAAAAAAAGTGCCAATACTATTTAAAACTCATTTTCTAAACTGTCTTTGCTGTAAGATTAGGATGCATGGATACTTGTGAATGTACACTAAAATTGAATATTCTAAAGGGACGCTCATCATTCCTTCGTGACAGATTAGCAAACATTTTTCTGGTCCGAGAGAAAGTTAACACATTAGTAGTTATCAACGTGAGCGTCGTAGTGGAAGTATCCCACTTGAGGAAACTTGCCGCAGTATTGCCAGGTATGGACTCCACGAGATCTAACCTGTGTTGGCGCTGCCTCTGTCTTGCTGACCACGACCCCACTCACACGGGACCAGACACGCGTGGTTAGCTCTGCAGCGCTCTAAGCAACGTCACGCCACCTGCTGTTCCCCTCAGTGCTTGACAAGGATTCCGCTGAGTAATAAAGGTGTTTGCAAAGTCTCATCTCATTGGGAATTTGGGTTATGGGCTTTGCTTCCTTGCTTGCTTAATATGTGTAGGTTTACTATTAATGTTTTATGTGTTTTCCCTGAAAATAGGGGTCCTAACAGAACCAGGGTTAGAACATAAAAATCAGACTTCTTATGAAACAGTGATCTTAGATTTATTCCTTTGCTATGAAACTCTGAGTAACCAAGACTGCTATGAGAAAATACAAAAACAGATTCTAGCTGCCGATCCCCTGTTGACTACTCTCAGATGACCTGAAACACGTAGGCAAATAATTCCAACCCCATCAGGAAGGAATAACAGGAACAGAAGAAATAAAGGGTTCCTCAATGTTAAGTTCACACAGTATAAGAAGATATCATATATTTGTTAGCTTAAAATGTCCAGAATTTATTAACTACAGCAGTAGTCACACGACTGACGTTTATTCAACCCTATTGAGCTTGCTTTAACCTTTATGATCAGTTAAATATTAATATGTCTTATTGTTTAGTTATAGGTTATCACAAGTAAACAATTACTAGAATAATTTGAATACTTCATTGCCTGGTCTAGTAATGATCATACAAAATATTTTTGTTTTTCTCCTTGTGACCTTTTCCTGTTCTGAAAAAACATGTGTAACTGCCTACCTTTTAATGTATAAAAAGCTGACTGGGAAAAATAAAATTTAGAACTTAACATCCATTCCTTGAGTTTGTGTTGCTTTGTTCTCCACCTCGCCAACGCCTACTCCATCACCTGTGACCACCACGACCCCTGCTAGGGCTGGACCCCGGCAAAGCAAACCTTGTGCCAAAGGTGGCTTTCAGAAATGCAGCGCACTGAGAATTCTAGGCTCGCAGCTTGCGGTGCGCAGAAGATGAATGCACCTCCATATGCTACTGGTGAACACCTCGCTGCTGCTTACGTTTTAAGTGGCACGGCAAACGGAATCACACCACGTGATGATTATGCGATGAAAGGTCATGAACCTTTTCTGTACTGAAAAAAACAGTTCGTGACGACTCCATGGGGGAATACGGTATAACCAACACCCCAGTAAATCAGCCAAAGACTGAAGGAGGGAAGAGGCTTTGAAAGGGAGAATCACGATATATGTATATACCCCAGGTCACATAAGCTGGGAGAAGTTGATGTGTATAGATGTAGGAAATTATGCATGCATATTCATTTACACTGCTGAATATTCATGAAACAATTGACTCCAAGTGGAGATTCCACATTGCCTTTCCCCTTTACTCTCCCATGTCAAGGGAAGCATTATGCTCCTTTACCGATTCCAGTGGATGGTCTTTACTATTATTTTTCTGGACATTCGATCCCTTCCTCCTGTTGAGACTTCTCACTGTCGTTCATTTTATCACATCACAATGAGCCAGCTCTCTTCCTGTCTCTCACTAGCATTTCATGGACTCTGCTGTGGATATGATTCTTCCACAAACACAACTGCTCATTGCATTTGTCTCGGCCGTCTTCTGTCAATACATCAATTTGTCTGGCACTTACATATGAATGACTCCCAAATCTCCATCAGGGACTCACCTACCTTCCTACTGTGCCTAGCCTGGACCCATCCGTCCACCTTTCTGATAAGGAAATTTCATTAATGCTGTTCATATTCCAAGAGACGGAGCCATTTCTGGGCCCTTCCTGCAATCCCTTCTCAGCAACAGCTCCACGCTGGGGAAGGGGAAGCACTTGTGTTGTTGGCCACAAGCACCTGAGGATCTGCATTTCCTATAGACCAACACTTCTCACAGCACGTGAGACCCTGCCCACGCCAGCTCTGGTTGATCAGTCCAGCCTCGCCTGCGATTCCTCCTACTCTACCCAGAGCAGATGGCCTCGTCCCCCTCGGACATCTCCATGTTTGGGAACTCTTTCCCTCCTAATCCTCCTTGGGAAGAGCTACTCATGTTCCTGAGATTAGAAAGCACTCTTCCTTCAGGTCTCACGGGACCTGGGCTCTGCAGGACTCCGACACATACTACAGACCCACCAGCACCATGTTTATGTTGCATAATGGCAATCTGCCTCCGCCATCGTCCCAAGAGCCACTGCAGAAGGGGCCTCTGCTCACTCACTTCTGAAGCCTCTCGCTCCTGCCTGTCACCAGCATGGGGTCTCATTGGGGTCTCCGAGGGCCATTAAACTTCTGAGAAGGGGGTACATACAACCCACCTAGGACCAAGAGGGCAAATGGCTTTGCTGAGGAAAACAGAGTGGCACGCACACTGTGACCAGCACACTAATGTCCCTCCTCAGGGTCCATGACGTCTGAAGGGTGTCACGGAGAACAGGCTGGGTCTGTCCCTGGAATTCCCAGCACACGGTTCTGCCAGCTATAGTTTCTGAGGATTCCTTCTTCAATTTCACAGTTTGAAGTAAAAACTGACCTTTCACCTGCTTGACTAGGTTTATGTCAAAATCAACAGAGTTTGTGAAATTCAGCCATCTGTGGAAAGGCCCCATTTGAAACTAAGCCCTAAGATTTCTGGAATAGTAGATCTGTCTCAAAAGGAGGAGGAGGCTTGGGGATGGCTCATTGGTTTAGGGAAAGTTCCTAACACACCCTTTTGGTTCCACAGGCATAAAGTTAATGCCTGTCCATTATTACAAACTAAGGAGACCTGATGCAAAACCAGAGTAAGACGGAGTCCTGCACATTTATAGGTATTTCAGTCAACAACAAATCACACATATGACAGTGGCCCCAAAAGATTATAAAGGAGCTTAGCATATTCCTGTTGTCCAGTGTTTTGCTGTACTTTTTTATGTCTAGGTATGTTTAGGTACACAGATACTTACACCTTGCTAATTGCCTACAGTCTCACTACAGTAACGTGCTGTAGGAGAAATAGACTGTGCCGTGTAGCCGAGGTGTGCTCACTGAGATGTTTGCATGATGGTGAAACTGCCTAACGTGTGTCTCAGAAAATGTCCCCATCACTACATAATGTACAGTGTCTCTATTAACTTTTTATTAAAGGATGGGCACTAAGAGGAGAGAAAAGAAATGACTCTTGGTTTGGTGTGATTCTAGAAAGAGGTATTGGCTATTGAGGCCAATGTTTCATAGGAACTCACTTGAGACCTGGAACCCAGCTTGAGACCTGGAACTTCAGGGAAGACATGAAGACATGGGGCTTAAAAAGTAAGTAGACTGGCCCTGGGGAGAAAAGCCTGACTGAGCTGTTAACATGAGTGTTGGTAGGACTCAGGAGGTGGGTCCTGGACTTGGAGAACATTCTGATGCCAAACTAGCCTCCTGAGTTGTGATCGCCCAGGGAGCCCCTAGGATGAAAAGGCAATAGTTTTCCCCGACATGCAGGTATGTTCCCAGAATCCATCCCCCTGGGAAGAGGAAGATGTGGGAACAGAGTGCAGGTTCCAGAGGTGAACCTGGCCCTGGAAGACAGAGGAGCCTGCTGGGGGCTCTTTGGCCTTGCAGTGAGTGGACACTGAGGGGTCTGCACGTGTGCGTGAGAGGACCAGGCTCCTCTGAAAGTCACCTCTCCTGGCAGAAAGAAACCGTTCTTCAGATTGTGACCTCCTTGCATTATCCACAATCCTTCAGTGGTGTCTCACCGAGGCTGACAGCCTGACTTCAGCTGTGCTACAGACTCTGGACCAGAGGGCCTGTTTTCCTTGGGGGAAGAGAGACAAAAGGGGTCTGTAACACCCTCCTGCACCGTCAGTGTTGGTATTTTAGCCTTCACCAAACAAGGGGGATTGTGTCCACCAGAGAAGACTCCCCGTGGCCTATGTGGACAGCAGGGGCTGAGCCGTGACAATGACACAGGTGTCAGGCTGAGCTGATGGACACAAAGGAGCTAAGCAGAGAGAGCCCAAGTCCCCAGCAATCCCCGGTCACCCGGGGTCAGGGGCCAAGTCTGCGGGGAGAATTGAGGAGCCTATGATTTGCGTGTGACCTGAGGGCTGATGTGGCTGCACCTTCCAACTCATCTCCGCGGAGTTTGTCCTACGAAGACACTTGATTGTGCCTTTCTGCTCACTTAGGGCAACCACCGGGCCCAGGAGAGCATCATCATGGTTCTTCAATTCCAGATCCCCTGGGTGTGAGCACACCGCTTATTACCGGGGGGGAAGCCTGGAGACTGCAGCTCGGAGGACAGCAGTGCCGATTTTAGAGACGGCAGCCGTGCCACTGGCTTTCCTGATCCTCTCCACTTATTAATCTGAAGTGAGAGCCGTGTGGGCGGGTGGATGTGTCTTCGCAGAGACCTGGAACAGGGTGCAGCAGAGAATGTGCTCGACTAGAGAACTAGAGCCTCTCCTGGCAGTTTCACATAACCGACAAAAGGGACTTCTTTAAAATCTTTAAAACCTTCAATTTAATTGACAAAAATTAATGAACAAGCAGAAGAGCAGCCTCAACACTTGGAATTATGACCAGGAACATCCTGTACTTATCCATTTGTCCAGCAAGACCAGCTCCCTTGGAACAACTCATTAAAGTTGAGATCAGGACCGTTGGACCCTCATTATTTCTGGAAGACCAATCCTGGAAGCCACTGACTAATTTGGCTAATTGGGAGAGAAAAAGTGCACAAAATGTTCCTTCAACATTCACATTAATTTCCTTTTATTTTCAGCTGAGACTTTTTTATCTAATTGTATTGATTTGTCGTTCCAAACAAATGAAAAATCCTGAGGGGAAAAAACATTTATAAAGGGCAATTCTAAAAGAAAATAAAGATAAAGAAGAAGGTCAAATGCACCATAAAACCTAAAATATTATTCTTTTGACAGCCTGTTTTAAGAAACTACAATCACTTAAACTCATTTTTTTAAAAATACCATCTTGAACACCGAGGAGCTGAGAACTCTATGTCCCAAATAATTGTCAACGTGACATAGAGCCTTTGCTTTACTGTAAGGCTGCTCGAGACTGACAAATGGTTGTGCTCACAAGTTCTTTTGAAGTTAATTGTTCAGAACTTGGGCCAGCCAGCTTGCAAAAGGTAATTAACCCTGAATCTCCTGTTGTGGTTTCAATATGAGATGTCCCCCAAAGTTCGTGTGCGAGACCATACAAGAACGTTCAGAGATGAGATGATTAGATTACGAGAGCCGTAACCTAATGAACTGACTGGGTGGTGTCTGTAGGTGGATAGGGTGTGGCTAGAGGAGGCAGGTCACTGAGCACCTGGGTTTATATTTTGTCCCTGATGAGCAGAGCTTTCTCCCTATGCTTCCTTGTTGCCATGTCCTGAGCTGCTTTCCTCCACCACGCCCTTCTGCCATGAATCTACTTCGCCTTGGGCCCAAAAGTGTGGAGTCAGCGGTCCATGAACTGAGACCACTGAAACCAAAAGCCCAAATAACTATTCCTCCTTTATGTCATTCTTGTCAGGTCTTTTGTTCACAGCAACAAAAAAGTTGGCCAAAGCAGCTCCCATCCTTGGCCTGACAGGGCTGCCGCAGGGAATCCACATTGGGTGACTGAAATAAGAGAAGTGGACAGTCCACAGTGTTCAAGTGTGGCCGGTCAGGCTCCTGCTAAGGGCTGGTAGGAAAAGGTGACCTTCCATGCCTCGCGCCCAGCTTCTGGAGTATGTGGCAATCTTCAGCATTCGATCCCTGCCTTCACCTCCACTGGCGCTCTCCTAAGTGTGTGTGTGTCTTGGTGTTAAATTTCCCTTGTGATAAGGACACTAGTCACACGGGGTTAGAGGATGCTCTGCTCCATAGGAGCTAATGTCAAACTTAACTTATTACATCTGTAGTGACCTCATCTCCAAGTCAAATTACATTCTGCCATACTGGGGGTAATGATTTCAACATGTGGATTTCGAGGGGGACAGTAGAACCGTATACTCCTGACATCCAGTTACTATGCCCTTCAGCCACATCACGAGTGCTGCCTCTGTTGGAGGATCCGTTCTGAACCCCACGGTCTCAGCAGTGAAGTCTTTACACTTGGTATGGGGAGGGGAGGGCAGTGCTGAACCTGCAACACCAGCACATTGTGAACCCTGTGTCTGCCTAAAGCCGAGGCAGAGGACTAGAACACAGCGCTGGAGACCAGGGTTCAAGTCTCCTCTGAAGGCACCTAACGCCTACAGCAGAGGTTCTCCAACTTGAAGGCATCAGGATCTCCTGGAGGCGTGGAGAAGGCAGGTGTCTGGGCCACAGCCCAGAGGGTCCAGCTGGGTCTGGGGTGGGGCCCAGGGGTTTGCATTTCTAACAAGTCCCCAAGAGAGGCTGATGCTGCTGGCCCTGGACCACACTTTGAGAGCCCCTGCCCGAAAGGATGCATGAGGAAAGAGACTTGATCTCTGATTTTTAAGTTTTTATAAAGGAGACAAGTCCTTCCCAGAAAACACTTTTTTTTGCAGGAAAAGGGACCACCATGGGTTGAAGAGCTGTCTCCCCAAAAGGCAAGTCCACACAGACCTGTAAATGTGCCTTATTTGGAAAAGGGTTTTGCAGATGTAATTACAGATCTCAGGATGAGATCGTCCTAGATTAACAGAGTGGGCCCTAGATCTACGTCCTCATCAAAGTCAGAGAGGAGGATGCCAGGTGCTGAGGGGAAGGCCAGATGCACATAGAGACGGAGACTGGAGGGATGGAGCCACAGGCCAAGGAACGTAGCAGCAACCAAAAGGAAAGGAAGACCCTCCACTTCAGCCCGAGGAAGCAAGCCCCCCCACACACACCCCGACGGCAGCTCTCGAGCTGTGAGAGAATGGATTCCTGCTGCTTTAAGCCACCCAGTTTGTGGTAATTTGTTACGGCAGCCCCAAGAAACTGACACAAGGGCATCCCCTGAACGAAGGTCAGATAAGCCTAAGTTAATCCAAAGGCAAGGCGGTTCCCTTATCTTTCCTAGAGACGGGCAAATCACAAATGAGCATCACCCTTTGTGATTCTCACCCCAGGATAACGAGCCTCAAATGAACTACCGTTAGGCTCGTGGGCAACTTGTGAAATATTCCTAAGAGTGAAAACGTGCTTCAGAGAGAAGTGACTGAACTTGCAGAATCAACTGCATCCTTTAAATTGTGTGTGCAAGCAAGCCTGAAAGGAGGCAGCTGCCGGGGAGGGTTGCCGCCGCAGCCGCAGCTCACGGCCCCCAGCACACATGACGCTGGCCCACGCCTCCTTCCTCTCTCTGAAGGTCAGTCAGGAACCTGGAGGCTGAAACGCCGCCAACAGAATTTGGCCCCAAGAGCAGGAGTGTTGCACAGGCTGCAACAACAGGAGGTGGGCTTCCGAGCCCTCCACTCCTGCAGGGGGAGCTGTGCCTGAGCCCCCCACTCACTGTCATGGTGGGTGTGGGCAGGAACCCAGAGCAGAGGAGCAGGCAGAGAACAAGACCTCAGCCCTGAGCCAGCGCACACTGGCCATGGTGATGGACTGTCCAAAGGCAATCCCTGCCCGAAGCCTGCTGTTTAAAAAGTCAGGGACATAGGGGTCTCAAGAACAAAACATCTGAACCCAGTTAATCTTGTGACTTAGTCTAGAAATATGAATCTCTCTCTAGGGGATCTTCAAGTGCAGGCCCAAATTCCACACAGTGAAATAATCCAGACATGAGTTTAAATCAAAGTGGGCAAATTCAAGAAGCCAGCATCTCTGGACACAGGACTGTTTCCTTGGGGGCTGTAGGCACAGAGAAGGGAAGCAGAGTTTCTGGAAAGATCTGTCACAAAAGACATTCTTAACTATGAGTCACATAAGTAGAGGTTGTGACCTCTGCATTAGTCGCAGGGTCTTAAAAACAGAGGCACCAGACTTTAGCCCAGGAGCAGTGGGACACAGAGAAGGTCAGCAGAACAGGAGGAAGTGGGACCCAGCCTGGCCATACAGCCAGGAGTCCACTGCCAAGCCTAAGGAACAGAACCAGACAGGTCAGCCCCCTCGTTTGTGAGTCTTAATAAATGAATGTGTGTTCTATCACATACGTCATATAACATGGCACAAATAATAGAGATCTGTTACTGATATATTGTGTTAAGATTGCATTGTTATAGCATGCAATATACTGTGTGATATTAATATCTATCTTATGACACATACTACATACACATGAGAGGCATATCATAATCCTGATGCATGAAACACATACCAATACATTACATATCATGCTATGCTATCACTTAAATTATGTATGCTTCTTCTGTAGCTCTAGTTGTTGCTCCAGAATGCAGTCTCCTTGTTTTCAGCATATCCCTCTGTGTACCTTCCAGAAGTGACAGAAGGAGACTCTCCCCAGGGACTGCAGAGAGAGGTCATAGGATGCCCGAAGCACTCAGCAGTGCTCTGCCTGCGTGGGTGAAATGACACTGCTCTGGACCTGGAAACAGGACAGAGGCCTTCGTGGCTTCAGCAGCTGTCCGAGTTCAAAGTTCATATGTCCCTTCCTTGAGCGGGTGTGCAGGCAGTCAGCTAGCTGCCAGGGAGTCCTGCCCGCTCCCTGTGCTTTCCAGGTGGGTTTCCCCAACTCATCGTCACACCCGACTGTCCTTTCTTGCTCCATTCACCCAGCCCCAGGACTCAGATGAGGTTGCCATGCCCCCGACTGCCCTGACAGGACTCTCCCTGCAGGCAGAGTGGACACAGAGAACAAAGCAGCACCAGGGTGCAGACAGGCAGAGCACAAGAGCTGCAGCCTGCTTTCCCCTGAGAGCAGCCTGCTTGCTCCTGCCAGCCCACTAGACTTTGCAAAAACCCCAACCCGCCCCCAGCAGCTCTCCGCTAAAAACCCACCTCCAGCTGGTCTAAAGCCCAGTGTGAAGAAGCAGGAGGACAGGTCAAAACTCACTGTGCTAATACAAAGTACTTCATGCCCAGGTCAAAACTCTAAGTGAAGAGATTTAAAACAGAAATTTCAAGAGAGCAATTTTTCTTTGGGAGCTTTACAACTAATTCTACTAGTTGTTTTTCTTGTGCATAATTTCTCCAAGTAATTAAAAAGGATGGCACAATGTATAGCCTAGAATCTCAGTGATGGAGAGGGTGCTGTGTGTCTCTTGTTTAGTGAATGCGATCAGATTTTCCTGGCACTGAAGAAACTCAATTTACTAAAACCAGCAGAAACTGCTTATATGATAAACCTACTGAAACATTTTCCCTTGGAAACATTTGTAATCTCCTGTATCAGGGATGGAGAGTTCCTATTAAAAATATATCAACACCCTCATAAAGACCATTTTCCCTCTGCAATTTATTCTGAGAAATATTAGCCAAACCACAAATTTGTTGACAATCAATTTTAGCTTCTCCACGCAATGCAGTGTGAGAGTATGTGTTTCTTAATAACAGAATGGTCCAGACCCAAATAGCATTCAGTTACCGGGTGCAATGACATGTGACACCTCCACGTTCCCCCTTCTGTGGTGGCCTATCTACACATCAGTCATTGGCCCTAAACCCTGCACCACTGCAGGGCTATGCTTTTCTGCAGGCACTAGACTTCCCCTCAGGGGTTAATTGGCTTCAGGCATGAACACGGTGAGTACTGAACCTCAGCTACATCGTGAAACATGCCTCCTGGGTGTAGATGTGGAAGTCACTTAGATGCTCATCAGGGTGCCCTTTATCATTTTTTTCATTGGAGGAAATACAGAAAGGCATAAAGAAGGTGGTCTAGCAGCTCACACACACAAATCCAACATTCAGATACCTGAGGCTGCCTCGCAATGATTCCTGCAAGATGCTGCAGTGGACTCCTGCAGTTGCTGTTGAGCTTCCCGTGTCTTCCCTTCCCCCATCCCTTTTCTAACAGAACCCCTTATAGGGAATGCCTTCCAGTAGATGTGTTTGGGGTTGAGCTCTTCCCCTGCCCTAGGAGAGGAACAGGACTCAGGTTTGGTCAATCTGAGTGGCCACAGGGATTAGTTCATGAACAGACACCCGCTTGAGCCAGGGCAGGAACCCACTTCTCCCCACAGAGACTTGGCTGAAATTATCAGGAAGGGACAGTGTCCAAGGGATTTAGCAGCCACTGAAAAGCTCTGTCATTCAGAAGAGGGGAGCCCAGCTGGGCTGGTGGCCATCTTTGCCACCTGAGCGGAACCTGCCTGAGAAGGAGGTGGCTCAGGGGAAGGAGGCACGAAAGACAGAGTGAGAGCTTGCAGCTTCCATGCGTGCAGCCGCCACCCTAGGCTCACCTTCCTGGGCATCTGAGCGTCTCTGATACAGGAAACACACATCAGGTAAGTCTGAGTTGAGTTTCTGTCTCTCGTAACCAATAAAAAAAAAGTCCTAATGCAGACACTGAGAAGGAGAAAAAAACAACCGTATCTAGATAAATCTTGTGTTTATTTTTAACCACGATGCTTTTCAGTGCTTGGGTTGCTGGCTAACATTTAATTTGTGTGGCATGTAAGACAAAGATTTTTTTAAATGTTTTTATATTTCTGTGTTGGATTCATTCTGTGAGTGTTGACACACACAGATAGGGGCAACTGAGCAGGAATTGTCTTAAAAGGCATTTCTCCAACCAAACAGCAAGGAGGCTCAAGTTCCCAGCAGCGGTGTTGGCGAGACTGTGGCTCCCGGGCAATCTGGTGGCGGCTTTCTCACACTGCCGTTAATAAGGTAATTGCTACATTTCCCTCTCTGACATGAATAATTTATGTGTGGCAACTCTCCCTGGAATCACACAAAAGTAGAACAATGCTTTCTCTTTTTAAGAAATTTGTGTTTTCATTTTGTTTTAGGAAAGGCATAAAATAAACTACAGGGAATCAAATATAAGGAGTCAGCTGAACAATTGTGGGGTCAGTGCCTTTTTAGGAAAAAAACCTTATGCTAGGAAGGATGGAAGGAAGAGACACAGGACACTGAGCCACAGCCCTGTGCCCAGTGAGTTGTCAGTCCAGTCGGACAAGGAAGCAAGAGGCAGCAAGGGAAACAGCACACACACGTGCACGCACACACACACACACACACACACGAACACACACACACACACACACAACGGACAGGATGGCAGGCCATAAGGAACAGAAAGTGCCGAGAGCCTTCAGAAGAGGGGCATTTTGGTCAGGAAGGAGTCCAATCAGCTGGACTAACACCCCAAGACAGGATGAAAGAAGAACTCAAACCCAAAGTCCATGCCAGGTAAAAACCTAAAACTACTGATGAAACACATAAGGAATTTAAAACATTTAATCAATATCAATTTCAGAATATGAATGTGTTAGACTAGTGCATCTTATCCATTGTAATTGAGTTTTGAACTGCCATAAAATGTCGTAAGAACCATCTGAGAGAAAATTGTGGGGAGGGGAAGATGAAATTTTTTTAAAAATCATCATTTTTATGGTGTTTGTAGGAATTATTTCTAGAATAATGCAGTTTCACAGCTATAACTCAAGCTAGGTTTTACTCTATTGGTTTAACTGCAGCATGTCTAAAATTTAGAGGTTTTTATAGCACTCAATCCCACATAATGATGGTTAAAAGCCTTGGAGAAAATTCAATTATAGTAGAGGAGAGTTTTGTCCTGTTTTTCTTCTCCTTCTCAGAATTCTCCTTCTTCTTCTTCTTTCTTCTCCTTCTCAGAATTTGGAGACCTGCTAAGTAAATAGCCATTTCCAAATTTCCAGCCCAGTATCTATAAAAATAGAGTCAATCACTAGCCAAAAAATGCTGGAGGGACATGCAGATTATTAAATATGGCAGAGGAACATTTTTAAGATAATTAATTCTCTAAGAGTACCTCTTGCTCAGACAATATATATTCTGGTCCTCATAAAATTTTAAATGCATCACATAGTGAAATAATTACATAAATTTCTATGAATGTAGGTGACATCAGAAAGAATGCAAAAGGGCCCAAGAATGCTGAGGGCCTCCGGTCTCACCTTTCCTATGAAAGAAACTAGAGAAGGGAACTGAAAGAAGGAGAGCTTCAGGATGCTGGCACAGCCCGCTACCAAGGACAGCTCCGTGCCTGGCCCCTGTCTGCAGGGCCACCTGCCTCTGTACTGGAAGGGAGGAGGGAACAGCTGCGGGGGTTAGCATCCTCTTCTCTTCTCCACGTCCTGCTTAATCAAGGCCACTCTTTCAGGTCACTTGGAGAGGGACCTTATATGGAGAGGGATAAGATAGAGAAGTTATTTAATCCAAATATCTGTTTGGTCTAAAGAAAACAGAATCAGACAAGCCACCTAGAACTCAGACTCCTGGATCCTGTTCCCAGCACCTCCCACTACGCCAGGTCAGGGCAGGGTTTCTCTCCTGGGATGGGCATCCCTGATCGGGACCTTCTCTCCTCCAGGGTGGAAGTCTTTGGATAGTTCAACTGGCAGAAACCACAGAAGGACTTGACCACCGTGTCTGAAGGGTGACAGGGACCTGGGCTTGTTTGTGCTCACTCGAGGAACAGGTCTTCTTCGTAGGATCGTCTAGGAAGCAAGTTCAGGCGAGCTGTGTCTCTACGTGTGTGGAGCCTTGTTAACATGCATGCATTCTGCATCACGGCTGTTTGCAAGCTGAGCGTGGAGGACAGCCAGAGGCTGCTGCAGCCTGGCAGCTGGTGCCCGTCTCTGTGACCCCCCAGGCCCTGCAGCAGGTACCTGCTTTCCACTACAGTCCTGCCATTCCTACAGTAAGGCAGCGTAAGTGGACTATTTCAAAATCAGATATTTAAGACAGGATATAGCAAATATGACACATACAATAGATTATTGTTTCCTGATTAGTAAAACCCACTTTCGTTTTTGGAGTTAGGGTTGGGGCCGGAAGAGTACACCTTTATGCAAAATAGCATTTCTCTAAGAGCCCTAATTAATTTCAAAATCACCAGGATGCCACTACTCTTGGCAAATTTTTAAAATCTTAAGGAAATCATTTATTTGCTATTCCATTGTAAGATGCTTTGTCTCCTATGTGTATGTATTTAGTCTTATAGATTCTCATCCCATTTTTTTCTAGTTATCCTCATATATATTCAAAGAGGTTTGCAAAGTAAGTCCGATCCCTTTTTTATTTTTAAAGATGTTTTGATTCTTTTTCCAGGATTAAATAATATACTTTCAATCAATTTTTAAAATATACACATATGTCTAAGTAGCTACTGTGTTAACAATTTAAAGGGGAGAGTAATTACGACAGAAGTGTGTTTGAATTCAATTAAAATGGTGTGATGAGTTTCTCCCACCAACTCTGCCAGCAGAACGCTTCGTGTGGTGCGGCGGAGAAGGGCTGCAGGGCCAGTGAGGTTTCCACGGTCTTTCTCCTAATTCCAAAATAGAGCTCCTCTCCCTGCAAACCTGAGAGCAGTCAGGGGTCAGGCACGGCCGGAGCTGCCACCAGAAGCAGATCCAGTTGATATTCCAGCTGCCATTCTCGCAGTTGCTGGATTGGGGTCACACTTGAATTCCAAGACAGCCTTCTTTCTCCTTTGTCAGGAAATTCTTTCTCTGTTGGGTCAACATCTCCATTACATGGATGTCACAAGCTTCTGTGTCCCTTGGCTCTGCATGTCAGACCTCATCTTCTAGCATCGACTTCTAGTTCCTGGGATTGGTACATGGAAAAATTAACTTTATCAAATTCCCTACAAAATGCATGGGAATCTGGTCATGGTAGGATTCCAAGGACTGGCACATCAAGCTTGTCATCCAGGAAAACAGAATTTCAAAAAAGCAAGATGAGGCATCAGACTTTGTCATCTGCTTTGACTCCTCATGAGAAAAGCTAAAACTTCACCATGTTGTACCCAGGACCCCGGGTTAGTGACTAGGCTCCTCATCTTCATTAAGATCTGTCGAGTGCTTTACCTATCCTGGAAGCCTGACTTAAATTTGCTAAGAGGAGTACACACACACACACACACACACACACACACACACACGCCAGTGTGAAAATAGCTCTATTGTCTGCTAAACTTTTGTTTAGATTATTCCAAAAATACTCTGGATAAAAATTGGTGACGATTTTACCCAGAGCACTTGGGAGCATTTTCCCAAAAAGCACCTTCTCATTCTGAAGCGGCTGCAGCCTCCCTACCTGTCTCTCGTCCTCCCTGCCAGAAGTTTTAGAAGACCCCTTCTACATCCTCGAGGACACAGTTCGGAGAATTAGTTGAGTGAAACGGTTTGTAGGGAGTTGTTAAGCAAATATTGCAAAGCAAAGAGGAAGGACAGAAGTATCCGTTCACATCTGACTGAAGAAAAAAAGAAGTTAACCCCTTGGATGCGAGAAGCAACGGAAGGAAGTCAGCCTTTCTGCATTTGTTTTCTAAATAGGGTCCAAGTCTCCTTTGCCTTTATCATTACTTTCATCATCATTATCATCATCATGATTTCATTCAGGTCTTTTTTAACTAAGAAAAAATCAGAGATCTTATTGAACATTATGCTAAGTCAAATAAGTCAAATGCAGAAAGAAAAATATTGCAGGATCTCACTTACATGTGAGAACTTTAATAAGAAAAGGTCAAATACAGAGAGATAGAGAATAAAACAGCAGGTTGCCAGGGTCAGGGTGGGGAGGAAATGAGATGGAGGCCAAAGGATACAAAGTAGCAGATCCCAGGGGGAACTCGGAGGAAGATCTAATGTACGTGACAATTAATGACACTATCTTATCTTCAGACTTTTTGCTAAAGGAGTAGAGACTACAGCTGCTGTAGTCACAGGGTGGGGGAAGGGAAATCAGGTGAGATGATAGATTTGTTAATTTGCTACTATAGTAACCATTTATATGTATTTATATATTATATATTTATATATGTATATAATATATATTTATGTATATAATATATATACATATAAGATATATATATATATCTTATGACATCATGCTGCATGCCTTAAGTATACAGAAGAAAAATTAGTTAAAAAAGGAGAATACAGGACATAGAACACACCAAGTCCCGGGCTTTCTCTGATAAGTCTCCAGGGAAGAGGTGGAGGTTATGTTCAAGGGAGAAGGAAGTCAAGATGACACGATCCAGCCCAAAGCCAGGGGTCCACTCAAATTCACAGCATGATAAACAAGTCAGGTTTCTCTCTAGAAAACAGTAAAACATGTACCCGGGTGTGGTGGTGTACTCCTGTACTCTCAGCTACTCCAGAAGCTGAGGCAGGAGGATGGCCAAGTTAAATTCCCAGTACTAAAAAAAGAAAATGAGAAAGAGAAAGAGAAAGAACCCCAGCCTATCACTGAGCTTCCGCATATACCATGCAAGACACATGTCGTCGGGCCCCTGACTCTAGCTGGAGGTCCTCTCTGCACAGACCTAAGCCATTCCCCACAGGACAGCTGGGGCAGGTGGAGGGAAGAAGAGGCCCGCGCACTGCGAGCGGTTTCCACTGCAGGCAGAGTGGGGTGATCTTATGCCTCATGTCCTTGGCTACAAACATCCCCGCCGTCTGGAGAAGCAAGCAAAGCTTCCTCAAGACCCCTGACCGAGCGGGGCTTTGACCCGCTGAAGAACTACATGGGTGTTTCTCCACTTTTCTTCATGGCTTCACCCTGCCATGGAGCCTGATGGACTTTTCCTAGTCACCTCTTTGGAAGACATTTGAATGGCAGAGGTAAGCTGCTTCTGTTTACGCACTGTGGCCCTTTAGCAAAGGTTCACAAACCATTGCAATAGCTAAGAGTTTTTGATATCCCTTCCAAAATTAATTTCTGTCCTCCTGGGGCAAATTTCACCTCTGCTAAGAATGCACGCCATATGCATTCCTCTTCCACAAGTGCTGATGTTCTTCTGATATCTTATCCCTCTGATGGCAGACAAATGTCCCCTTTAAGAATGATCTTTCCCACAGGTGACTCTGTAGCACAATGATAGCACACTGGACTTCTAATGAAAAATGTTCTTTCCCAGTTACTCAAGAGAATATTTGGATCTTCTTAGGGGAAAAAAAATTAACCTCTCAAAAATGAGCCTCCATTTGGCAGAAGAGGGAACACTTCATCTCTACCATGACTTGCCTCATTGGCTCCAGACTTCTGGGAATCCAGACATCTCTGAGGAATAGAGGCCCTGAATCCCAGGGAGAAGCTGGGCATTGGGAAGTCTGACTCTCCTGGAGCGGACAGTGCCGAGGATCAGAAACCCTGCTTGCTGAGCTAGATCTTGACTTTGTGTTACTCCACGTTTACACACGAAGACTGCGTCTGCATCCTGATTGAGCTAGAGCAGGAAAGAGAAGTGAGGAAGTGAGATGGAGGAGTGGGCTTGGAGTGGATTCTTTGGTGGGATTCCTGAGGACAATTGACCTTTCCCCTGATGAGCAAGGGCAGTATTATGAAGGAGACAAAAATCAAACTTTGCCTGCCTCACAGTCGTGCATAGATCTGGTAAGTGCTTATAGCCTTGACCTTCGCCAGAACAGACCAGCTCCTTCCTTCACTCGTTCACGCTCATGTTCATGTATTTATGAGTACTCTCAAAAAGCAAGGTCAAGAAGTTGGACTTAAAGCCCAGTAGGAGATGAGACATGCTGAGATGAGTAGACCAGGGGGTCCGGGGAGCACAGATTCCCCAGGCTACTCGGTCCACCTTGCACGGCGTTCTCACCAGCAGACATCCATCCCTGGCTACTTTTCAAGAACGAACTCACCCTTCGGGAACTTGATGTCATTTATACTTCCAAATGCATTGTTTGGGAGAAGCATAATCCAATGGCACAATGTCAACTGCGACCCAAATTAAGGCATCTCCTCTCATGTCACTCTTGCCACCTATTCAGGGATCATAATCAAGGAGACAATTCCTTTTGCTTAGAAAGATCAGATTTTATAGGACACGGTACTATGGCAATGTCAAGTGAAGAAACTGTGGATAATAAATGTCTCTTAGTGAAAAAAAAAAAAAAAAAGAAAGATCAGATTTTAATTAACCTGTTCCTATGTTTGCTCCTCCTCTATGAAGAGTACGCCTGATGAGCACGTCCTTCTGCTCGGCTCCTGGAAGAACAGACAGGCAATAAGCAACTGGCCTAAAGAGTCCAGAGTCGCTCCCTTCTCAAGGCAGTATGCCTCAAAGATCAAGCTCCCACGGGCGGTGCCAGGACTGGAGCTTGCTCTGGACGGCTTCTGGGGACACGGTTGTCTGGAGAGGGAGCAGGAGTCCTGGGAGATGAAAGCAGCTCTAAGGGAAGGACCAAGAGCCCATTCTGCCAGTTACTTAAGGCATGATGTCAGTTTCACAGTCGGCCGGGATAACATTTGTCCCAGTCTGTCGACCTTTTCACATCACTGGGGCCAGTCTGATCAATGGATGGCTTCCTGACGCACATTGTCCAGAAGCAACAAGATGCTTTTGATCTTCAAGAAACAGAGGAAATACCATTATCAACAATGATTAAAAGAATTTAAGAAATGGGCAAATAACATGAAGAGATATTTCTCCAAAGAAGATAAACAAATGGTCAGCAAGCATATGAAAAAAATGCTCAGTATAACTGATTATTAGAGGAATACAAATCAGTACCATAGTGAGCTATGACCTCACCACCCATGAGGGTAGCCATGATCAAAAATACAGAAAATAACCAGTGCTGGAAAGGGCATGGAGAATAGGAACTCTTGTGCACTCTTGATGGAAATGTACTATGGAGCAGCCACTATAGGAAAAGTGTGATTGTTCCTCAAAAAGTCAAAAATAGAACTACCATATGTCTGGAATTTCTGGGACTAGATCCAAAAGAATTGGATGCAGGGTCTTGGAGAGGTATTTGTACACCCATGTTCATAGCAGCATTATTCATTATGGCTAATAGTAGAAGCAACCCAGGCACCCATTGGCAGATGCACAGATACAGGAAATGTGGAATATGCATACAAGGGAATGTGATTCCTCCCCACAAGGACAGATGTTACAATATGGATGGACCTGAATGACACTGAGCTAAGTGAGATTAGCTCATCACAGAAAAGTCCTGTCTGATCCCACTTGTATGAGGCACCTAAAGTAGTCAACTCAAAACTACTCAGACTCTAAAGAACAGTGCTTTCCAGTGGCAAGAAGAAGGAAAGGAGGGGAAACAGATGGGTACAGAACCGTAGTTTTTCAAGAAGAAAAGAGTCCTAGAGATTGTTTGCCCCACAATGTGAATGTACTCAACACTAACTGTTCACTAAAAATGCTTAAGATGATACATTTTATGTTATGTGTATTTTACTACATTTTTTAAAAATCACCCAATCAAAAACACGAGAATAAAAATCAGATATATGCTGCTGTAATTTTTAAATACCATGAGTTTAGCTGCCAAGGATTTTTTCCCTCCACTCATCCCAGCCCAACCTGACCTCCTCTTTGGGCCACTGTGACTAGGCTGTCATGTAGGGCATGGGTTAGAGGTGGAGATAGCAAGAGACAGAGACAGAAACAGACAGAGAGAATAGGATCTGAATGGCATTAAACACTGAAAATTTTTAACAATCGGATCAACATGAAAATCACTGGACTTGAAAGAACTTACCATAAATGACTGATATTCTATGAGATGCTAACACTAACTCCCTGACCCCATGTCTGGGGAAGAAGATTCAAAACCAACAAAACGCTTCTGTACTATGTAAATTTTGCTGAATTGAGATTATTCAATTAAAAGTCTGGGTTTATGCCCAAGTATGATCCCAATGATCTTTAGGATTTTGTATACAATTTAGAAAACCTGCTAGTACTTAGTGGAAATAGTTGATCACAGTCACTGGGCCAAAGATATGATGGATGCTATAGATCAGTGTTCTCAACCAAGAAGATTTAACACACACACAAACACACACACACACACACACCCAAGAAGATATTTGGCAATGTATGAAGAGATTTTTAGTTGTCACAAGTTGAGGCACGCTATCAGCATTTAATGAGTGGAAGCCAGGGGTGCTGCCAATCATCCTACCACACATAGGACAGCTCCCACAACAAGGAGTCATCCTCCCCAAAATACCAGTTGTGTCGGACTGATATTTATCCTGCCATACAGGAGATTCACCAGAAATGGAGACCAACGTGCTTGCCCACTTTGGTTTCTGTATTAAAATAGCTAAAATACAATAGTCCCATGAATCAGCTGGGTGAAGAAGGGGAGGCAATGGACAGCTATTCTTCTCTACAGACCCCATCACCTCCACCACCAGCAGCAGCTTGAAACACAAACCTCAGCCAAGCCACTGTCAGGCAGGAGTGGGCTGTATGTGCTGTGTTTAGAAGTTGCAGCGGCCAATACAGAGGCAAGCCTGCCTTTTGGGTCCTCAAGGAACCCAAAGCTGAAAGCCCCTTTCTAATTCCAGATGAGCTCCGCCTGCTGGACACCCCACACCCTGCCTGACCCCTGAGAGATTACTCTGAAGCTCACATTTACGGCCTCCTCTTGCAACCCTGGGGCAGACTCTAACTGACCAGTAGGAATCATAATTTTTTTCTTGTTGAACTCTTAGAAGGATTCTTAACCTACCAGTAGAACAGCAGAGGTACGTAAGGCAGGGACACGGTTAGCTACCACTGTTTCAATATAATGGTTTTCAAGTTTAAGGTCTCTGAGCTTATGCACTGTATCTGGGTAAAATCATTACCTTAATGATAACCATTAACCATTCTAAGGCCTGCACTTATCTAACACTATATATCAAGTTTATCACTAAGCTTAAAGAGAACATTACTTTTGGATATTCTCAAGTTCTTACTTGCAACTCCCAGGTCAGCTACTAAGTTTCAGAAGAACTTGGGCTTCGTCACTGCTCAGTGTCCTCAAGTACCTCTTGCCATTGGCTCTCCGCTCCTGGTCACCTGATGCTCTTCCCCTTCGTAGTCCCAAGCAGGCCACTCCCACAGTGGAAAAGACAACTAACAAAGAGGAGCACCTTCATTTGCCTCTTAGCAAAGTTCTAAAATTCCATCAGACCTCTGAATCCCGCTGGTCCAAAGAAGAGAGACGTTTGGATATAGATACATAGATACATAGATCCCAAATAAATGAATTGCCCTATAAAAACACGTTCCAGATTGACTATCTCTCCCCAACAAATTTCCCCATCATCTTATGTTTTCCAAAGATGAGTAAAAAGCCTCCATTAAATTTCTTCCCCTGTTTTATTTCATTTGAGCTCAAATTTAAATATATCTGCCCCCCCACCAAGACTACTGCAGCCTAAAACTTTTATAGCCAGTTTCCAGCTACACACTCAAGTTTATCTATGAACCTAAGTTTTCAAATAATATTGAAATAGAACTTAAAAACTGAGGATTCTAGTGCTTTCATAACAAGGACTTAGTAAAGAAATCAAATGAAGGGGAAATAAAGCCAAGGACCTGAAACCGAGTCCACAGTTCACGAGGGCCATACCTCCAAAACGTGCTATGGAAGTAACTGAGCAGGTTGATGTTTCTTGAAATTTGCTGAGAATAAATTTTAAATTGCATTTCTATGGAAGTAATTGCTTATCCTCTAGAGAAACAGCTCCTAACATCTTCAAGGACCCTTTTTAATACCAAGAAATTGAGAACTCCCACATGATTGAAAAGAATACAGAATATATGCAGGTCTTTGCATTAATTCTACAGTCCCACAGGAGTCTGGGTCCCACCTGCCTTCTGCTAATCCTGTATTGTGATAGCCATAACATTATTCCAGAAAGGACTGCCCTGTGCAAGCATCCTGGAACAAGCCCAATGCTCCCATTAAAGCCTCAGGTATTACTGTGTCTGCATCCTATTTGCCTGTATAAGAAAACAAATGTCCTCCTTTTCTCTGTTAGCTTTAATCCATGATCTACTATTGATGTTTTATGCCCTATAAATTTACCTGTCTAGTACTCTCTAATTAAATCTGAAAACTGCTCACCTTCTTCTCAAGTGTAGGGTTGAATGTGAGAACCCATACAATTCATGAAGAGCCTTTCTATATGCAAATAATCAATGTGATAACTTATCATTCCCACCGCTGAGATGATTATCCACATAAATCTTAAGGGTGCCACTGAGAGCTGCTTTAAATCATCCCACTGGGGCACTGCGTGGTGAGAAGCCAGCACTTCTAGATGCTCAGCTGGATGGCCCTGGAATCCACATCCTGTCTGCAGGATCTCTGAAGAGGCTGCAGGTCCACACTGACCATGCCAGCCTGCTCGTGCCGTGGGCACAGGAGCACGATCATGCTCACAAAACGTCCCTCACCGGGAACATCTTTCCCTTCAGAGAGGAATGTTCTTATTTTCACACCCTCTAGGAAACCATCCCGCTCACAGGGGAGGAATGCAGTGGTTCCCGTTTGGTAGCCTTTCCTGCCTCCAGCCTGCCGCATGAGCCCTATGTGATTATGCGTCTGCCTCGGGGTCATAGAAGCACAGGATTCTTTCGGAGGTGTGAATTCATGGGACCCATAAACAACTCAGATGGAGGGAAAAATCATGTCTTTATTTTCACCAACCCTTAACTGAAATTTAGCATTCCCTTCAAATATGAATGCAGGCAACAAACCACAGCAGTCTCAGGTTCTTTATCACCAGGAGAAATCACAGATATTTTCATATCACATTAAGGTTGTGCAGATATTGCAAAATACTTATTCTCATCACTATTTCAAAATTCAGATAGCTGTTAGACCTGCTGTAAGAGCTTGCTATTGAATATGGTAATAAATAAGCTCATATATAATGAAGTCATTAATTTAAGGTATATATACAATATATATTAATCATATTTGAGCATAATTGGTTTCATTAGTAACCCTATATATTTTATTTTGTGCATTTAAAAACATTTGGAGAAAGGGTTCATGAACCTTGTGAGATGACCAACGGGGTCTGGGGTGCAAAGAAAATTAAGAATTTCTGCCTGCATGGATTCAGCTTGCCATGACTGCAGCCATCTTGAGTTGTAACTGCCATGATGCTCTAAGGAACCCTGGCCGATATTCCCTGCACAGTTGCCCAGCCACTATAAATAGAACCATTAGAGTGATATGTGGAGCTTTATGACTGGACTCTGGCACCAGGAGTGTGCCTGCCCCTCTGATATTAGCTTGAGATAAATCAGGTCCACTCCAGTTTGGATGAAGTTACTTTTGTTTTCACCTATCTACTCGACCCCGTTCTGACCCAAATCACAGGAATTCACCAGGTCTTGCTGCCACCAAGGACCACACTTGTGTCGGTAAGTCCCCAACAAATTGCGCTCTGCAATCCTGGATCTGTCTACCTCTTTCCTGGGTCTCATCCCTCAGTGGGGCCGGGTCTCACACTGGCACAGGATATTCCAGAATCCTGTCTTGGAGGTGAGTGTCTGAATTATCTCTGCCACATTGCCAAAGACCCATGACTGCTATCAATCCCCCACCTCAGGGAGCCCTGGCCCACAGCTGCATGTCCTGTGTCTGCTTGTAGGGGCCGCCTGTCTGACTTGGACAGCAGAGACATTCTGGACAGAGGTCGGTCCAGATGAGCTTATCTTGATGGTCACCACTGGTGGCTTCCTCCCAACACCTTACCCATAGGGAAAATGGCCTGGACTTCAGACATGCACAAAACATGCCCGACCTCTCACTCTTCATTGGAGAACATTTCATCTGCCTCCTAGCTCCACAGTGAAGTCAACAGAAGCCCATCAAGCAAAAGGACTCACCTCAAAAATCCTACAGAGAGTTAATTTCTGTGACTCTGAATAGTTCTCTCGTGTATGTTACACATGATGAATAAAAACAACTGGCATTTTATCAAGCTTATTATGTATGTACCATGCACAGTTTTAAGAGTTTTTCGTGCAGTCATTCCTTTAACAATCACAATGACTATTAGGTAAGTTCTGTGATTATCAGCATTTTAAAGATGGGGAAACAGGCAGAGAGAGGCTGATGGATTCACTAGGTCACACCAGTAAGTGATGGAGCCAGGATTCAAAGCAGGCAGTCAGACCCCTCGCCCGTCCTTTACCATCCTACCTCTCCAGTCAACAGATGATCTAAGAAGACCCAGCCCAAACCAGGCAGAGGTAACCTCTTCAGGCATCTCTAGATGGTAGACAGGAACAAAAACGCCGCCTTACAGAACATTTTTAGTCAGCTTTGCTGTGACCAAAATGCTCAATAAGAATAACTTGGAGAAGGAAAAGTTTATTTGGGGTTAAAAGCTTCAGAGGTCTCATTTCATAGACAGCAAACTCCATTGCTCTGGGCCCCAGGTGAAACCGCACGTGGTGGGGGAAGAGCCCAGGCAGGCAGGCTGCCCCTCGTGGCAGTGAGGAAGCAGAGCCAGGAAGGGAGGGGGAAGGGCCCCAGGGAAGATGTCCCCTTGCAGGACACACGCCAGGGACCCATCTCCTGCCACACTCCCTGCCTACAGGACCACCAGTCAGTCCATTCAAACTAGGATGGACTGATGAGGTCACAGTTCCCATAATCCAGTTATTTTACCTCCAAATAGTCCTGCATCAACATCGGAGGTCTGGGGGACCTCATATCCAAACCATAGCAAAACTGGTCCATAAACTAACTATACAGGTACATCAAGCATTAGGTGTGTCTTGCGCATAAGTTCCACCAAATGATAGTCATCTAAAAGTTTTGCTACGTTTATGTCAAGACATACACAAAGGATAGTGGGAAAAGACAGGATGGATGATTAACCCAAATCTGCAGGAGTAAGAGGAGGAGCAGAAGGTCCCAGCCCAGGGAGAGCAGAAAATCAAGTAATCATCCTGTGTTCATGGTGACCTTCTGGACATCTCCAAGCCTTTAAGGTATGAAAGTCTGTTGTCTCTTCTGAAATTTGTCCCTGTTCATGTTTCTCTTCCTGGGCAAGATTTGCTACACTGTTCTTTCATCTACTTTCTTGCCTCTTTCTCCCATCCCACCCAAAATCTTGTCAGCCTCTCCCAGAAATATCCTACAGAATACAAAATATGATTCATGCACTGAACTTGATTCTTCTCAAAATTAGCACCAGATGACCAAAGAAAATCTGTATCAATGTGGAAAACTGGAAAGATTGAAAATGAGATTCAAATAATATTCAAGGATTTTCTTCACAAAAGAAAAAACACACAGAAAATAGGATACTATTGTCCACAATTTCCAAATACCATGGCAAACCCACATGGGAACAAGGAGGGTCTCTGGCTAAGGTGACCTGCTCTTCCTAGCTTAGAGGGAGAGGGGTTTGTTTTATCTCCTGCACTTGACCTTTCAGGGAACTGTACCTCCCCTCCTAGGGCTCCCAACCATAGGATCTGCCACATCCTAACCAGAGTTGGGTGTGTGATCAGGCAAGGCCAAACGGACTTTCCCTCCTGGAAACTGGACCTTGGTGGAAGCACACGGGAAAGTACATTGGGGTTGCATCATCGAATTGACAGCCACACCCCAGAGAGGTGCTCCAGGATCCCCAGAACTGCACATGTCCTGCCCCCGTAAAGCCTGATGGCTCCATTTTATTATGATTCCACAAGATTTCCCAGCGTCCCAGCTGTTTACATTACTGTTAGGCTTCACAACACAGGCAAAAACTGTGTACGTCCTTCTACATGGATCAGTATTGTGTCGTAGAATAAAACAGCAAAAGCAACAGAATTCCCAGGAGAAATTTGCTAAAAAGCAGTGAGTTGAGACTCTCTACAGATTCAGATGAAAGAATCATGTTCTAGATCTGCTAAGGAAACGGACTTAAGAGAACTAAAGAAATGAAACATCTGGTCCAGTAGGAAAGGAAGTCGGTGGGACCTCGGTGAGAATAAAGGCCTCACCCAACTCAGATTTGATTTCATAATTGCTGATGGTGAACTTGATCCCTGTGAACACGGCTCAGGACATGTGCCCTGGGAAGGGTGTGGTCTAGGAGTCCCTCTGTAGATCCATTAAAAAGGCCAGCATGTTCATCTCAAGCACAATAAGACCTGGGCAGCCATGAATGGATCCCCCACCCCAAATTCTCTTCAAGAGAAGTGACATCTTTCTGCTTAGGGTGAGATTCCAGTGTGCCTACTGTTTAAATGACTCTCATCTAGCACTCAGAAGATGGTTGTTTTTTTTTTTTTTTTTTTTTGTTATTTTCTCATATTATTCTTTTTTCCAAACTGGATTCTATCCCAACTGTTACTTATATCAGTGATCCCTTCTGGGACCAAACTGGAGGGCTCTCATTCCATTAGAAGAATCTGGGGTACTTGCTGCCATAGCAGGGAATGAACACAGGAGAGAACATAACTGCCCTCAAGCACTGAAGAATTCTTCAAAGTCTGAATATGCAGGGAACACAGACCAAGGCTCTGCTCTGATTTTCCATTTCTGAAAGTCACACTTTAAATTAAAAATTCCTGATGCAAAAATGCCCATTTATCAAGATACCACAGAAATCACTGATCTTCTCAAAAGGAGGATTTTGAAAAAAAGTTCTTCATAGGAGTTCGTCTTTCTTTCCTTTTCTTTCTTTCTTTCTTTTTTGGTATTTTAAATATCAACTATCACAAAAACTTCTGGCTTCTCTTCATTATAGACCTGCATTGCTGAATATGTTATTGCTTTGACTTCTGTTCCCTGAGGGTGCTTGGACAATGAAAATTCTTCTCCCCACCCAATTGAACGCAATTTAAAATTTCTTTGATCAATATTAAGTACTTTTACTTCTCGGGGTATGAAGAATTCATCAGCACTGAACTTATAAAGCCACTCGTCCAAAAAGTGAAACAGAAGAGATTGTAAGTCATCTCCTTGGGTTTCTACTTCCATCATTTGGAGGGGTTCCACAGTCCCAGTATCTGTCATGTAACCAAACATGGCCATTGCACACTGCTCAAATGCTTCCCCCAGAGTATCTCCCCATGCATGTAACTGGACATCTGCTGTATGATCCAAATCTATAATCCCATGACTGGGAAGCCAAGACAGGAGTATCACAAATTCCAGACCAGCCTCAGCAATTTAGTGAGGCCCTATGTAATTTAGCGAGACCATTCGTACTTCCGATTGACTGAAGGATACTTGGCCTTGATCGCCTTCTGCTCCTCAGTCAAATTGTAATCTCTAACATCGTCCCCTTCCTATGCCATGATCGCAGGATTGCACGCCTCAGAAGATGTTTAGATGTGTATCACCCACTGTAAAATACGCTAGCATACGTGGTGCAATGCTATACTGTGGTTAAAGTTATGTTTTAGGCACAGTCGTGGCCTGATGAAGAATGTCCAGTCAGAAGCCAGCAAGTCCCCACACCATAGATGGCTACAGCAAGAATTTCAGTCTCCAAGTCTCCAACACCACCGAAGGTTTCGCTAATTAATCTTGTGAAGGTCAGATAAAGGTTCCTACAGAGGGAGGCTGGAAAACCGGTACCAGAAGACATAGGAGAGAAAGTTCTCGTGTTCCACAGCAGAGGGGGGCAGCTGTAACTCACAAGGACCTACTACATCATTGATGAACAGCCACAGAGAGGAGCTCAAAAGCACCAAACAAAAAGAAGTGTTAAGGAGATAGTGATGATAATTATCCAATCTGATCAATATGCATTAAAATACCACACTGTACCCTATAAAGAAGTACAATTGTATATTATATAAAAGAAATATAACAAATTAAAACAAGAAAACATTTGCATTCATGAACTTCCTGGTCCTCGAGTCATGAGATAGGGTAAAATGTCCTAGTAACAAGTCCCACGCTTTACGAACAGGACTGAAGAAGAGCTGAGGGAAAGGAGACACCGGACGTCTTCAGAGCCCGTGTCCAGCCAACGACTTGGGAGAAGTCTGACCTATCTGCCTTGATGACCTCCGTGCCAGGTGGTCAGACCACCCACAAGACAGAATATCCAAAGAGTAAAGATCTAAGAAGGTACGTGTGTAAATCAGCTTCATCTGACCATTCCATAACGCACACGCACCAAACACCATGTTGTGCACAATACATACAATTTTTATTTGTCTATTTTAAATAATTAGTTAAAAAAATAGAACAGGGACTTCACTGAGCTCACAGGTCTGATAATAAGTGTTTGTTTATTCAAATCCAGATAGAGGGTGAAAGTTTGGTCTTCAGTGTGCTCTCCTCATAACCTGCTGGAGCGACCATCATCTGCCTAAAAGAAGTTTCCAGCAATCAAGCAGGAAGTGCAGAGCACGGAGAAAGAATACCAATGCTTATGTGTCACACTGCAGATAAGCTGTGTAGGTTGGGGATTTAAAGTACTACGGGATAATTTGACCCACCAAAACCAATAGATTAGCTTCATGATTCCATTAAAATGTGCAATTTATTTTTGACTTGAGGTTTTAAGCTGAACGGTTTAAGAAATTTGGCTAGGTTTGTAAACAGCTTTGAGAGGCTTAAGGGAACTTGAAATTTACTATATTCATAAGTTTAATTTATTGTATTAACTACAGAGGAGAAATCAAATATATTATATTTATAAATGCAGTAAAAATGTTTGAAGGAATTTAATTAACCAAGTTGTAAATGTGGTTGATTATTTAAGGTAGTTGAACACTAATAAAAGCACCCTTGAACTAGATTGTTAGAACTCACTGGATTTATAAAACAAACAATAAGATTAATAAGTAGGTCCTAGATAGGCTTAAGAAAAATATAACCTCTTACTGTTTCACTTGAAGAAATTTCGTATTATTTGAAACTCTAAAATAAATGTATCATCCCCTCTTGGGGGAAAATCCACCTTAAAAGTCAAAGAAAACTTGCATCAACACATCAGAACTATGAATCATTATTAACTGAGTGTTTCAGATAGCTTTTTCGCTGCCGTGACTAAATGATGTGACCAGCACAACTAGAGAGGAGGAAAGGTTTATTTGCAGGTTCACAGTTTCAGAGGTCGTAGTCCATAGAAGGCTGGCTCCATTCCTCAGGGCTCAAGGTGAGGCAGAACATCATGGCAGGAGAGGGTGGTGGAGGGAAGCAGCTCACATCATCTGGAAGCAAAGAGAGACCAGATACAAAATATATACCCCAAAGCAATTCCCACCTCCTCCAGTCACACCCTACCACTTCAATTAATCCCACCAGGGATTAATTCACTGATAAGACTCTTACAACCCAATTATTTCTCCTCTGAACCTTCCAGCATTGTCTCACATGTGAGTTTTGGGGGACACCTCACATCCAAACCATAACACTGAGATATTGACATTATTCTCCCACAGAAAGAATCGCAGCCTTCTGTGAGAATTGTCCAATTCTTTGATCATGTACCCCAATAGTAGACCATTTCTGGAACAGAACTTCAATATGAGTCTATTTAGTTACACCCTGTGGTGGGCCCTCCTAGATTCTGCCTGAGTCCCTTTCAATGTAGGGCTTGTTGCTATGGGCAGACCGTCCTTGGTGGTCAGTCCCTCAGGGATGTCTCAGCCACAGAGAGCTCCCTGGCCAAGTGCACATCCCTCCTCAGAACAACCCTGTGCAACCACTTACCCATGCAGGTGGACAAAGGCCTGGTCACCTGGGCCAGCTCTGGGCAACTCTGAGAGCCATTCTAGCTCAGGAGCTGTGCCCGGGTTTGGCACAGGCAGACTTGGACCTACAGCACAGCTTGAGCCCCCTCTGCCCCTCTGCATCCCTTCTGCCCTCCTGCAGATATCGATACCCAGGACGTGCTGCCTGCTCAGCTCCTTCTCAGAGCTGAGAAACCCCACCTGCAGCTGAGTACAGACCCATCACCCAGCGGGTACACTGGACATCACAAAGCTCTCCGATTTCAAGGTCTTTCAGCTTGGAAACAAAAGAGAGGACACCAGAGAGCCGTGGGCCACAGAGGGTGGATGATTAAGAGATCACCTCTTAGTCCAAGGCAGCTGCTATGGGCAGATCCCTTAGACTGGGCAGTTGTCAACAGGAACTTAGTGCTTACAGTTCTAGAGGCCAAGAAGACCAAGACAAGGTGCCAGGGAACCAGCAAATTCCACTACTGGGTCCTCGGCTTCAGGAATGGCGCCTTCTCTGTGTCTTGGAGCAGCAGAAAGGGACAAGCCCCTTGGGTAGGACACAAGTCTCATTTGTGACTCCACCTGTGACTGAGTCACCTCCCAAGGCCTGGCCTCCTAATGCCACCACTCTGGGTATTAGAATCAACATCTGACTCGAGAAAACACCAGCGTTTGCACCACGCCACCCTGGAACACGGCCTGTGACTGACAGAGCACGACTTCACCCCAGACTACACAACACACACTCCGTCCCGGGACCCACATCTGTTCACACGTCACCAGCTCCGATTTCGCTCTCAGCCAGGGAGCTCTCCTTACGTCATTGCAAACATCGAAACCACCAACATCACACCCTGCAGATCCCACTTCCGCTTCAGGAAGATGAGCTAGACGTACTTCACCCCTGATTTCCAAATCCTCCCATGAAATACAACTAAAAAACCTGAACTTTACATGTAAAACAAATGCAAGAAGATTCTTAAAGGTGCTGAGAAGATGACAAAGGACCTGGATGAATCTCTTAGAGAATCATGCAAAGTGTTAAAAAAAGAGAAAAAAGAAGAAAAAACCACCTTAAATGGTCCTATCCATACAGTTTCATTTACTTAACATTCTCAAAATGGCAAACTTTGAGAAATGAACAGAGGCGGGACTGCCAGGCACGGAGGGGAGGGCGGGGGAGGGGAGTAGGTGTGGCTGTGCAAGGACAGCACAAGGGACCCTTGGTGGGGACTTTCAGGAATGTCGCCCTACCCACGTCCTCTTGTGAGGCCACACTGCCACTGGGCAAGAGCTCCCACCGGGGAACGGGTACGGTCCGTGGTTGCGCCCATACGATTTCCTACAATTTCATGTGAAGCAACAGTGATCTCAAAATAAAAAGTGTAATTTAAAAAAAAAAAAAACCCTTCAAGGCAGATGCTAACAATTTAGAGGAGAATCCTGTGACTAGGTAGGCTACTTCTGAACTCCCCCAGAATCCAAAAGGGCACGAGGAAGTGTCGGAGCTTCCGACACTTCCGAATCAGATGTGTCCCACAACATTCCCAAAACTAGCATCAAAAGGAGGTGAAACTAATAAACTAATAAACTCGAAGCTTCGGGGCTTAATTTAAGCCTGCCTGGGACCCTGCCATGCGCGGGGTGCGCCCTGCAGCTGTTGCTGTGAGACCTGTGACGTAAGATGTTTAGGAAAGGCAGTGAAGCCTTCCGTTTCCTTTCACTCCGATTGCTCCCATTTCTCCTCACGTTGGGAAGTGGAAGTGACAACAGGCATCTGATTGTCACCCAACTAAGGATGAATTGAATATGGGAAATGGATAGTTGATTTGGTAGTTGAAGTTCGATGAGGCTTATGCATCTCACAGTCATTTCCATGTCTAAGTTATTGCTAGCCTTCTCGATATAGGAAGGCCTGCTAGATGTCTCTACCACCCCCTATGACACCAAGAGGTAGGGCCAGAAGTCAGACTCCAATCCAACTCTATCTGTGGTCCTACTGTGGAATGAATTGTGTCCCCCTAAAATCCATAAGTTGAAACCCTGTCCCTCAATGCACCTATATTTGTAGACAGGACCTTTACGAGGTTTCTTAGTCAATTTTCTGTTGCTATAACAAAATATCAGAGGCTGAATTACCTTATAAAGAAAAGACATTTATTTAGCTCATATTTCTGGAGATTCACAAGTACTCTGTCAGCATCTGCTTGGCTCTGGTGAGGACCCTGTGGCTACATCACAATATGATAGAAGAGATTACATGGCAAGCTAGAAAGCAAGTGGGATTCAGGATTCAGGGGCGAAGCTTGCTTTTCTTATAACAACTCACTCCCAAGGGAACTAGCTGGGATTCCTCAAGAACTATATTAAATCCTCTGGAGGTGATGCCCCAATGACCTAATTACCTTGCACCAGGCCCCACCCCATACAGGTCCCACCACCTCCCAACGCTACCACACTGAGACCAAAGCTTCCAGCAAATGAACCTTAATGGGATATAAGCAAGCTATATCCAGACCATGGTGGCAAGTAATGCGGATTAAGTAGGATCCTAAGGGTGAGACTTAATTCAATAGGACTGGTGTCCTTATAAAAGGAAGACATCAGGATGAACAGCCACGTGAGGACACAGCAGATGGTAATCCATCTGCAAACCAGGGAGCGAGGCCTTCAGAGAAACCAGAGCTGCCAACATGGAGATCTTGGGTTTCCAGTCCCTGAACTGTGAGATAGTCAACTTGGGCTGCTTACACCACCCAGCCTATGAAACTCTATGACACCAGCCTGAGCCCACTTGAGACAGCCTTGCTCCTCAAAGGTGGGAAGACAGGCACAGAGCCAAGAACTACCTGTATACAGCACTTCCAGTCATCAAAGACACACAATTGTAAATAAAATGTTTAGTTTTCATGAGTCAAAGTCCAAACTGCACCTTTTAATGAAAATCATGCCATACAGGATGCACCAGTATCCCTATGTTCTAAGAGGCCAATCGGCAAGTGCTGCAGACACCCCAGTGGGTGATACCTTACGTCCCGCGGCGTATGATTGCTCTGAGCATCTCATCAGATGGGATCCGGCAGCCCCAGATGAAATGGCATCAAAATTGAAGAGAGGCAGAGAAATGGTGTGCAGAATCAAGTGTTCCAATGGCAAAGCTGCCTTTGTATTAAACGGCGAGTCCATGCGTAAAGCACAGGAGAGATTTGGTCACAGCTACACAGCCCAGCACAACAGGGTGGTCCCCGCGCAGCCACGGGGGGGGGGGGGGGAGCCCCACAGAGCAGCCCAGTGCTTACTGCTCAGAAGCGTCTATGTTACTTCTCAGCATTTTTTGTAAATTGTGGGGCGTCTGACAGCGACTTTTCACATCTGTGATGTTGTGTATTAATTTGTGCTTCTCGTTCTCAATAGTCACTTTCATACCTAAACTTATGTTTGTGATTTTACGTTCTTTTTTCTGAAAGCATCTCTTACCCCCAAGTCTTATAAATGTCACTGTTGCTGGACCTACAAATGACAGAGCCAGGCAAAGGCCAGCACAAGCGGCCCTGGGCTGTTTTCAGACGTGGTGTGTCATCCATTCCTCCACGGCACCAAGAGCAGAAAGAAAGAGAGGAGTGGGCATTTTTATGCAAGAAGGTGACTGAGAAAAGTCAGATTGTGGATATGAAGCCGCTTTAAGAAAACTAAGTCGTTCTCTACCTTTATTTTTTCCTCATAGTCTATAAACATGTTCAACCATGGCAAAAAGTACATGGAACCTAAAAAGTCTCTTCCAGTAAGTACGAAATTAAACTTTAAGTGACAGGAGAGCATCAGATCAGTTTTATTGGCAGCATTTTTTCTCTATCTTAATGATGTAGAAAACAGCACTGCTCCTGCCCAAGGCCCTTCTCTTGATCCTGAGAATTGAAAAAAAAAAAAAAAAAAAAAGAGTGGTGCTTATACCAGATGGCATCTCAGAGCTGGTAAAGTGCACACGCGTGTGCAAGTCTGTTTCAACCTGCGAGTGGCCAGTCGACACTGCCAGGGCCCAACTAGGAGTCTGTGCGGGGGAGCATTTCCCTAGTGCCGCGGGCCCCTTGCAGGAGCCTACACCCCAGAGCCCGAGGCTCTTGCTCTCTGAATCACAGTTGATTAATAAGCCCAAGTGGGTGAAATCCGTTTTGAGGGTGAAATGAGTGGTTTCCAAGGTGTTGGAGTTGGCTGGAAACCTCTTCAGAGACAGGGGTCTCATTAGCAGTCCAAACCCAAGCCCTGCAGACACTGAGTCTGGACTGTGTTGCATGGTCTTGCAAAGAGGTTAAGGACACAGAGCTGGGGCTTCCCTGAGCTCCCAAGGACAGGTTCTGTGCTTCCTTGCTAAGCAAGGCTTGTTGGGGCAGAGTTCATTCTGAGGCTTGCTCTCAGGTCGACACCTGGTGAAGAGGTTGTGGAGGACAGGAGCAGGGCCTCCACCCACCTGCCCACAGGAGACCATCTATACCTGGGGGAATCACAAGGCAGGCTACTCGGACCTGTCTGCACACAGGAGCTGAGCCAGTGTGTGACCCCCAAGAATCATCACCCCACTTTTAAAACCCCTTCTAGCCACCCGGGGGGTAATCAATTCACATACCATAACACAAGACATGAAACTTTGTAATCATGAAAACATCTCTCCTTGGCACAAATGGATGAGTACGATGATGTTGGCACCAGTTTAACTTTTGGAAATTCATTTAAATTAGTTTATTTGTCCTCTGAAAGTGACCCAAAACTTACCCATTTGGAGTCACTGTTACTAACAGACATGGAATGGTTGCTAAGCAACATCATGCATTGTTATTTTCTCATCTAATTTAAAACTCTCAATTCACAATAAAGGTCTTCGGAGAGAAGTTATTGTTCAGGGTGGGCTAAACACCATTTTTCACTGTAGCCCATTCAATTTAGAAAAGAAATTACAGCGTACTGTTTAATCAACATAAAATGATTTGTACAGAACATCTAACATCTTCTTGAAGTGTAGCTGTCTTCCTTTACTAATCAGATCTACTTAATTTATTGTAAACCTTCCCAAGGAGATTTCCCTTCCCCTTCCATTCTTGTTCCTTTTCCCCTTCCTTTAACTTTCAAGACAATTTATAGACACTCTTTCACATGGGAACTAGGAGACCTGGGAAGGAAGATTTGGGAATACAAGACGCACTCTTATTATCCCATAATTTATTCTTGGGAAAGAAGCCTAAGTAGGGAAACCCTAGTTCTAAGGAGTCACTCACCCAAATCCCCCTTCATTAGAAAGAAGATGTATTTACATAGTGTTTTCTGATATGAATGCTACAAAATCAGTCATTTGTTCTAATAATAATCTGGCTCCACTTCAAGTATCCTGGGAGAGCATTCCTAAGGAATCCTCCCAAAGGATGGAACGTTACATTTTTTTCAATCATCCAATAATATTTCTTGACATTAAGATTAACTTCTTGGCAAAATTTGTTGGAAGGAAGTGCATTTCGTCAAATAGGCAAAGCCTTTCTGCAGAGTGACCACCTCAATGTGTATTGAAACATCAAGTGAATCAAAATAGATTAAAATAGGCTCTTCCTTCATCATGATTGCTTGGAACCTGAAACAATCTAAGGGAAAAAAAAACTCATGGAAGGAAAGAACTATAAATGTGAATAAAGGGCAAAACTAAATGGAATATTTTAAAGGAAATGTAATTTTGTTACCATAACAATATGGAGAAAATCTGATTTTCTTAGCAGCAGAATCTCTCCTAGGACAAGATTGATTTTGGTTGGCTTAAAACCTTATTAAGCCCCTGGGTTTGTGTGCTTGTAGGAGAGGACACTGCCCAGAGAGGACATTTAAATCACAGTAGAACAGAGACCCAAATGTGGCTAGGCGGAGGGCAGGGTTTTCTTGGCTTTGTAGATTTATTTTCATGATAGAGGCTGTGGTTTTGGGGTTCAAAGGGTAAAAGCAGCTAGTCACACCAGAAAAGAAGCTGGAGAAAGAGTCCCAACAGCTAACAGAGGGGTTTTACTAGGATTTTCTATGCCTGAGGGGGTCTCACTTTCTTCCCTAATGATACAACCAGGCACACCCACCAGTTAAGGAACCAAACAATCTGGGTTCAAGTCTCTGCTAATCCTGTGACCTTGGGCTGACCCCACATCCTTCTGCATGCAACAATGGGCAGAGCAAGACCCCAAAATGTGCTGGGGACGAAGGTGCTCACGCACAGCAGG
Organism: Sciurus carolinensis; assembly: GCF_902686445.1. Classification (NCBI taxonomy): domain Eukaryota; kingdom Metazoa; phylum Chordata; class Mammalia; order Rodentia; family Sciuridae; genus Sciurus; species Sciurus carolinensis. Next base: position 8,200,576 of record NC_062218.1, read on the forward strand.
GCCAATCACGTGCACTGCGGCTTCTGCAGCCTCTCTCTTGGGCTAATAATGTTCTATCGTCATCATCTTGAAATTCCTAATCATTTTTAAACAAGGGACCCTGTTTTTTAGTTTTGATCTGGGACTCATAAAGTGTGTACTAAGCCCATAAATATGTGCAGCATTAGACAGAAACCCCGTTCATCATCAGCGCCTGCCGTCATCTTTTCCCCTTCTCCCACCAAAACGTCTCAGGAAAACTTCAGGACCCAGACCCTGGTAACAAAGCTGGAATTCATGGGTGATAAGGGGAGCAGAGGTGGCAGAGGAGCTGGCTTGTGCACAAGGTACTTATTGGGCAGAATGGGAACAGGGACTGCCCAAGGGGATCCAGCCACATCTGGACCATCTCACTTCCAAGTTCTTGTGGAAACTTTGTAGACCGGTAAAACGCGCATTGGCCAAGACTCTTTACAAATCAAACTTAGTGACTCGCATGTGATGGCCTCATCAATTGTTTACACATAAAAATAGTACTTAAAAAGTGCAAGAGACACCTGAACACATTTTATCTTTTTAAGTATTTTAAATATGAGGCTCACCCCTGTCCTCCTCAGGGCAAGAGAACCATGCCAGCCCTAATGGGCTTTTCTGTCTCAGTATGAATGAGCTATTCAGCAAGCCAACAAACTTTAAATAAATCGCCTTCTATTCTACTACTTATCAAATACAACTTCTAATGCCCAAGCAGGTCAACTTCAAGTTCGAAAGTGCTTTAATTTCTGAAATTTGCTCATGTGCAAGTCTGTGGACACTCTGCTCTCACATCCAAGCTCCAGCCACGGCTTATTGCTATAAATAAACATCAGCCACCTCTAGAGTCTGGAGACTCAGGCACCCTGAGGTAGGTCCCCTGCAGAGAACAGACTGAGGAAGACTCTGAATATAGAGTCCAGGGCCTCAGCACCCAGGTCTAGTAAGTGAGGCAGAACCTAAAGGTCAACTCAACCTTTGTGGCCACAGGTACCTGACCAGAAGGGTCATGACAGACCCTCCAAGCACAGATTGCCGCTGAAATATGGATTACTCACTGAGTCTGTATTCTGAAGTGTCAGTGTATATGAAAAATGAGCTTCATCTGCATCCCACTGCATAGTCACTAATTCTAAAATAAGGAGGCTTTACATTCAGAGACAAATTGCCCAGAATCAAGTTTGTGTTCCTAGTTGCTCCCTCCAGCTCCCTCTCATTCCTTCCAAATGCCCCAGTCAGTAAGCTGCAATCCCATCCATATACATATATTTACCAGCTGTTTCCAGCAGGGTCACGGAACATTCCAGATGAGTTGTGAATTCACTCATTTCCCAATGATGAGATCAGCACACCTTCATCAGGAATAAATGAGTTAATTTATGTTGTTGTGCTACTACATAAGATGAAAATGTTAGAAATGGATCTATTATAAACACAAAGGTCACCACAAAAGAGAGAGTGAGAGAGATGTCATATCATGGCAAATGGAGCCCTTGAGTATTCTAAATATAGCCGTAGTCAAGACTAGTACTAATAGTCTAAGCACCTTTTAGAAAATCATTTTTCTCACGTTGCCCTTTGTATCTGACAAATATTGATTTGAGTGGTGTTTTGGATAAACAATGAAAACAGTGCCTTGCATATAATGGGCCACCTCGCAAACTTCCCCTCCAAAACAGGAGAACCCTGGACCCAGCAGGGCTGAGGTGGGAGGTGAAAATTCGGTGACTGCGTACGTCCCAGGCAAGCCCCTCAGCCTCTGTCCCCTCCGCCGGCAAGGTCCACAGAATTATGGAGTGGGAAGAAAGCTCTGCTGCAGTCCAGTTTCATGCTCCAACTTCACAACTGAGGAAACTGAGGCCCCAGGCTAGGACATAGTACACCTAGGACACGGTACACCTAGGACATAGTACACCTAGGACACGGTACACCTAGGACACGGTACACCTAGGACACAGTACACCTAGGACACAGTACACCTAGGACTCAGTACACCTAGGACTCAGTACACCTAGGACATAGTACACCTAGGACACGGTACACCTAGGACACGGTACACCTAGGACACGGTACACCTAGGACACGGTACACATAGGACTCAGTACACCTAGGACTCAGTACACCTAGGACTCAGTACACCTAGGACATAGTACACCTAGGACACAGTACACCTAGGACATTGTACACCTAGGACACGGGTACACCACCAACACACAGATCATTGCAGAAAGCTTCCAAGTTCCCTCTATAAACACTTGGGGTGTGTCCACCTAGGGGCCCTTCAAAGTCTAAAAGTCACTGATTTTAAAAAATATTTTTTAGTGCATTATAGTTCTACATGATAATTGGATTCATTCTGACCCAGTCACACATGCCTAGAGTGTAACTTAGTCCACCTCAGTCCTCAGTGCCTCCCTCTCCCTCCGCTTCTCCCTCCCCGGAGTACCCTCCCTCTGCTCCACTGGTCTTCCTCCTATTTTTCTTTTTCCAGTAAACCCACATCTCAGTTGGAACAAGCAGAGCTCTCACTACTAAATTCTTTCTATTGAAAAAAAATTATTTTGTAAAAAATCAAGTGTTCCCTATTAATTAGGAAATCAACAGGACAACAGTAGGAAAGAACTGAGAAATGATCAAGGAAGGAGCCTGGAGAATTGGGATCTGGGCCCTGTTCCAGAACATTCCACAGTGGGCCTCGGACAAGAATTGCCAACTGACCTCAGCAATTTGGCTGTTCACAATTGTCAACATTCTGGAATGATGTCAGCAATGGCAAAAGTCTTCGAGTAGCTGAGACAAAGGCAGCTTCCTCTGGAAGGGAAGCCTTTTTTTTAGACACACACAGGCACACACACGTGCTATTGTATGATGTTTCCATACATGTACACATTGCAAAAATACTCGCAATTCCTGCTTTTATATTTTTGAAATGTACGGTGCGTGACTGTCATCGTAGTCACCCCAGTGTGCAGCCAACCTTTCCCAGTTGTCCCCAGCCTCTGGCAACCACCGTCCACTCTCAACTTCCCGCATTCCATGGTAGGGAGCAGAATGGAACTGGGGCAGGGGGAATGCGTATTTTAATTTAAAAAATGTAATTAATCACACACTGAAGAACTATAAGCATGTCACAGTGTCTCAACACACATTTCCAATAGATGGAGACCAAAGGACCCTGCCCATAATTGGTGAAGTGACATTTCAACACAGGAAAGCAGCTTTGGTTCATGTTCTTTCCACACTCCTTCCAAACACTAGCCTTTCAAAGAGAAATCGTCAATGATTCACTGCCAACGGATCTTATTTGTTAATCAGCATGGCCATAGGGTGCTACCTATAGCATTTATTTAAGAACAATTAATACTTAATTAGTTAATATTTGATTAGCCATCGATTATTTAATTAAGAATATGACAGCTGCCCACAAGGTCAAGCATCAAGACAGAAACTGGCCCTTTTATGTGGGATGAATCACACAGAACAAGAAAGTTCTCAGTCAGGACTGTTAGCCACAGAGTCCCAAAATAGACACCCCTCCTGGCCTTGGCCTCAACAGTACCCTTCTGCCTGGAGCACCGGAGTCTTGCCTTTGCCCTAGCCCTGGCTGACACACTCCTCTTCATCCCGCGGAACCCTTTCTGGGCAGCCTTCCGAGACCGCCTCCCCCACAGACTCCTCACACTGGACCCTAGCGGCCTGCTTGCTGTGCACATCCCCCATCTGGTTGAGGTGGTCGGGGACTGTGTCTGGTTTACTGCCTAATGCCCAGGGCAGGGCAGAGGACCTTCTGCAGTGGGAGATCAAGAAACATTTGTCACATAAGCATGTGGCACGGTGACAATTTAGAGTGTAAGAATGGAGGCGTACCCACTCTTTTCTTTCTAGTAAAGAAGTAGACATTCAAACTAGCTCACCAGGGTGTTGACAGAGAAGACTATTCAGGAACTAGGAAGGACCACGAACTGGGAGAGCTTCCTCTCCCTCCCTCCCCGCCTCCTTGCTCACTCCTCTCTCCCGCTGCCCACGGGGAACTTTCTTCTCTTCTTCCTCGTACTGCACATGCTCTCAAACCCAACTCCGCAGACCTTCGATTCCGTGGACCACAAAGATACCCAAGTCCACTGACCTTAAAATTCAGTGTGCTCAAATGCAGAAGTAGGCACACATCCACTGTGGGAAACACCTCTCGGTGCCCACCCATCAGGGAGGAGCTGTCCAAACCCCTTGTCTGGCATCTGCCAAGGGTCACTTTCTAGACAGTCAGCAGCAGACTCCATATTCAGTTTCTTCTGTCAGTTCAGCCTTGACCCAGCCTGCAAAGAGCCACAGCTGGGTCTGTGACCCTGTCCCATGCACTCACCCCTCCAACTCCAAGAGAACAGAAGAAAATAACCCTATGGCACCATTTGGGTGTCACCAGAAGCAGGAAAATAATCACCATCAAGCATGACCAATATTTTGGTGGACAGGCCACCTGTCTCCCCTGCTAGGACATGTGTCTGGGGATTGATACCAATGGGGGACTCAGTCTCCTAGGTGTATTCAAGCTCTCTGATTTGTAGTACTGCGACCATCCCTTAGCTGTACTCTACACAAAGTCGTGGTGACACAGCAATAAGTCAAATTTAGAAGGATCATCAGTCTCATTTCTTCTGAGGCTGTGATGTTTAAGCAATCTCCATGGTCCAGGACCACCACTACTGGAAGCTACAGAGGTAGCCAGGCCACAACACCCAGAGATTCCTCCAGGTTCCAGAAACTACACTCCAATAATAGCCTCTGTGTTATCCAGTTACAACTTTGATAAACAGAATCTGACTGGACTCCCATCAGCCAATAGGGATGCCTCATCTTGGCCCAGTCAAGAAATATCCAGGGGTATATGGTCACCAGCCTGGGAAAAAAGGGAGCTGTGGAAGGAAGTGTCCAGAGAAGTAGCATGGCTTATTTGGTAGTTTGAACATGGTTTCCAACATTTACTTACATATCCAAAACTAGGTAGTTGCCCAGGAAAGATTCTCTGGCAAGTCACCCAGATGGTAGAAGGCAGTTTTAAATGAGAGTTATCCTAAACACAGGCACCCCACGAGAGTTCACTAAATACTACCTGCTGTGATGCTGTCTACGTTAATCCCTGGCAGACACAAGTAGCCACCACCAGCACCTCATTCATTTCTCACTCTGGTCAATGGAAGAATCTACATCACAGTCCCTCGCATGGGCGCCTGACAACCATGAAACTAACTTCCGGATAATGGGTTGATCTGAGGTAGCAAAGAACCCCAGTACCTCTTCCACTGCTGTAATCACCTAGAGGTCCACATGCTCTGGATGGGCCATCAAAAGGTGGTAGAAACCAGGCATAGTGGTACAAGCCTGCAGTCCCAGCTAACTGGGGGGATGAGCAGGGAGGATCACTTACACCCACAAAATGAAGACCAGCCTGGGTGACGGAGCAAAGCCCTGTCTCAAGAAACAAAATAAGATGGTACAGCCTCCATCAAGCTGGTTCACAGACAATCATGTGGGCATAGCCAACCATCACCCTGTTAGATACGTAGGTTGAGTGAGAATAAACTCTCATGTTAAAACATTGAGATGTCCGATTCTTACTGCAGTAAAACCCAGCCTATTATAATCAAAACATGAACTCTCAATTAAGTTCCAGATGAATCAAACTCAGATCTTAAGCCAACAAAACAGGCTTGCAAAAAGCCTTTGACATTTAGAGCCTCCGCTCAGAATTAACAGGATTTCTAGTTCTTCTAGAATTAGGAAAGAGTACAGTACCATGACCTATAAGATTATGAGAACATAATTCTCAGGGCGTTGAATGCACAAAAGCACTCGAGACCCAGCCATGAATTTGGGACTGGAGGACTAAACCATGACTAATCAGTCTGCAGTGCCAGTCCACTGCCTTGAATACCCATAAGAAACAGCATCACTGTCAGGTCAGTCATCCATGCAGACCAATAATTTGTTTGACAATGACATAAAATTGTGTCCCCACTTTTCTGCCTTAAACTGCATGTTGTTGTAACCTAATTTCCTACAGTTTTGTTTCCAGTCACTTTTTACCCTCAAATAACCTTATAATTCTGATAATTAGGAGCATTAGCAGACAGAAGTTTGTAAGGGGAAATTAGATCAGTTCAGGTATCGCCCTACCCAATTAAAGTAATTATCTAGAAATTCAAATGGTACAATCAAAATTCAGAGCATTCTACTCATAGCCAAGTTTTTCCTCATGTGTTCACTGTTACTATTACTAATAATTGTCATTACGGACATAAGTATGTCCTCGGCCAGGGCAGGGGAAATGACACAGTTTTCTTTCATTCCTCTCCATACAAACATGGCTGCCAGGACACCTTGGAAGCCAGCAATTGTCTTAGTGAGTCTCCCTACTGCACTTGACCATGGAGACCCTCCCTGAAACTCTCCACACCTTTGTCCCAGTAATAGGACCTGCACGTTTCCCTTCCTACCCCTGTGACCACTACTTTTTGGTATCCTTAGTGGATCTTGCCTCTTCTACCATCCCTTGAGTATTGCAGACACTCAGAGGCTGCTGCAGCCAGGGTCCCTGGAGGCTTGGCTATTGCTCAAAATGGCAGCAGACCTTGGCATCAACCACTTGGTGCTGGTTCTGCAGGAATGCAGGATGCTAGAGTTAGGGGTCATGCAGGCTTCCACCAAGATTTCAGAGGAAGACCTGGGAGGCCAGGCAAGGTGCAGCAGGGTTGGAGTCCCTGTGGAGACACCCTAAGAAGTCAAAGTGTGAGATGCGAGAAGGAAGCCGAAGCTGCAGTGGAGACCCCCAAGATTAAGAAATGCCAGCAACATATGACATCATCCTAGGAAAGCTGCAGTAATGGAGCAGAGACAAGCCAACAGAAAGGCCACTTGGGCTGCAACAAACAAGGCCACAGCAGGGGAGCTACAGAAGCCCTTTGGAGAGGAGGACATCATGATGCCATGTGTTCCAGATGACAGACACAGAACTGTAGGACTTGTTTTCTCTGCTGGATTTCGGTCTTGCTTTTGGCTCCATCCCTTATTTCTATGTCCCTATTTTTGTAAATGGAAATTTTTACTCAGTACCTTTATATATTGGATATTTGTAAATTGCTTTTAATTTTATAGGACCTCACAATGGGAGATTGCTTGAGGCTCAGAGAAGAATTTGGACTTGAACATTGAGCAATCTTGGAACTGTTGAGACTATGGGGACTCTTGGGAATGGACTAAATGTATTTTGCATTTTCAGATGAGTGTGAGCTTTTGGGGGCCAAAGGCAGAATGTTATGGTTTGAATGTGAGGTGTCCCCCAAAAGCTCACGTGTGAGACAATGCAAGGAAGTTCAGAGAAGAAATGATTGGGTTGTGAGAGCCTTAACCCCATCAGTGAATTTATCGCCTGATGAGATTAAGAGAGTGGTAACTGGAGGCGGTGGGCATTGGGAGCAAGGCTGTGGGGTATATATTTGAATCTGGTGAGTGAAGTCTCTCTCTGCTTCTTGATCATCATGTGATCATATGCTACACTCTTCCGCCATGTTGTTCTGCCTCACCTGGAAACCTCAGGAATAAAGCCAGCTATCTATGGATTGAGACCTCTGAAATTGTGAGCCCTCAAATAAACTTTTCCTCCTCTAAAATTGTTCTGGTCAGATCTTTTAGTTACAGAAGCAAAAAAGCTGACCAAAACACAGATGCTCCATGAAACTCTCAACACCTTTGTCCCAGTAATAGGACCAGCTCATGTTTCTCCCTTCCCCTGTGACCACTGCTTTTTGGCATCCTTACTGGCTCTTGCCTCTTCTGTCATCCCTCAAGTACTGACATTCCTCAAGGCTCCACCTGCAGCCCACAGCCTTCCCTGTTGTACATATTCTCCCTGAATGACAATACATACTCTTATCTGCCAAGTGTATCTAGCAATGTCCAGATCCCTTTCCTGAACTCCAGCTGTGTCCCTTTTGTATATCTCCACCTAGGTATCCCATAACCACTTCAGATTCTACAAAACAAAACCCATCACTTCCTTCATTGTCGATGTTTTCTGTTCAGTCCAGATCTGTGGTAGTTGAATGATGTCCCCCCAAAAGATATATCCACCAGAAACATCAGATTGTAACCTTATTTGGAACAAGAATCTTTGAAGATATAAATAAGTGAAGGATCTCAACACAAGATCTTCCTGAATTTAGGACAGGCCCTAAATCTAATGATGTCCTTATAGAGAAAGACAGGGAGAGATTTGAGACACGGAGACACAGGAAGGGGAAGAACCCATGGAAACAGAGGCAGAGATTGGAGGGCTGTATCTATAAGCCAGAGAACACCAACAATTGCCAGAGCCACCAGAAGTAGAACATGGAATAAACTCTGCCCAGAGTCCCCATGAGGAATCCATTCTGTTTACATTTTGGCTTTGGACTCTGGCCTTCCCAGTCAATGAACCACAAATTGAGGCTGTAAACACCCCAGTTCATGGAAATTTGTTACCACAGCTCTAGGACACTGATAAGTACCAGCCTGCCACCATCCAAACCCTGGCATATGTCCTCCTGTTCCACTTTCCATTTCCAAGTGATCACAGAACTCTGCTGACTATTCCTTGATTATCTGCCACATCTGCCCTCCTCCCCCTCCAGCCTCCACCCTCCTCACTGCAGCCCCACCAGTCATGCCTAGAGTTTCTTCAGAGCCCCCACACTGGTCTTCTTGGCCTCCATCTCTTTTCTGTCAAATCTGGCCTTCACACAGACACCAGAAAGACCCTTCTAAACACACGCAAGAGAACCACACTCAGCGGTTGAGGCTCCAAGAACCCAATGAAGCCCTTCCTTGCCAGGCCCCATGCATTTCCCAGCCCCATCTCACTCCATTACTGGCTCTCCACTGTCCCCAGATACACCTGCATCACTACTACGGGTTTCTGGATTCCCAGGTGGTTTCTCCTCTTCTTCCACCTGCTCAGAATTTCCCCCAGACCTGGACTGCCTGACTTCACCCTGTCACTGCATCACCCCGATTTCCCTCTGCCTTCTTCCTCCACTTGTGATATGCTGTGATAACATTGTCACCAGGTTGTGTTAGGACCCTCGTGATAACATTGGATCCACCCCAATAATCCAAGGCAATTTCCTCAATACGCAGATGAGCAACTTTAATTCTATCTGCAATCTTAATTCATCTTTTCCATTTAACCTAACATATTTACAGGTCCCAGGGATTAAGGTATAGACTTCTGCAGGGGAGAGGGTCAGGTATTGTACTGCCTCCCCAAGGGATCTTCAGGAGGCAGTTCTGGGAGATCTGAAAGAGAAATCAGGGGAGAGGAGTTATCAGCAGGACTAGTCCAAGAACCAGGAAGAAGCTTAAGCAGCAAGAAAGACCTTCCAAGAGCAAAGCAGAGTGTCAATCTTAGGAGACCTGAGTTAATGGGTGCATGGTCACAGTAAAAATGCAGACCTCAGCAACAAAACAGGGGCCCTATTGGTGAGACTGGGATGCAAGTGAAAACTTGGTCACTAGAGCAGGATCAGAGCAACTCTTCCAAAAAGGTTGAGGAAATGCGTCAGGTGTCCAGGGATTTAACCCTAAAGTTCCTCTAACCCTGAAGTAAGACAGATCACATCCCAAGGTTGGAAGGCATGAGCTTCCAGGACAAAACCAGGTCACCTGGTTAGAAGTATCAGGTTCAAAAAGGGAGCCGGCATCAGCTCATAAAGCCCAACCAACCAGATGATGGAGAAAAAGGCGGACCATTCAGGGATCTGCCTGGCCAAAGAGGAGATGAATGGCACACGGGAGGCAGCGGAGGGCAGATGAGCAGATGCCGCGCTCAGCCACCAGCTCCAGCTATGCCGAACAGGTAGGCTCCCAGCCAACGCCAATCCAGAAAATAGAAGGGAACTTCAGAGGGCACATTGGTAGCGCATGACAAAGAAGAATATTGACAACATTTGTCCAGCAGGAATTTGCCTCCAGTTATGCTGCGCGGCCAGTGACGCGCACGATCTCCGTCATCCCTTCAGAGAATCCGAAGCCGAAGAGCCCGTCATGAATACAAGGTCAAGGGGGATGCTTGGGAACACCAGGGGGCCCGGGGAAGGACACAGTCATGCTCCAGGCTCCTGTGTCACCAAAGAAACAACCAAAAGAACAAGTCAGCCTTTGAAGAATTCTGACTTGCAGAAGTCAAAGGAGCATAGGGCATAAAAAGGAGTCTCCTCCCCATTTTGTGCTCTCCCTTTGCTCTTAGATCCTGTTTATTTCCTAAGAGATCTTGGGACATTGCTGCAAGACGCCGAAGGCCCAGCAGGCTGTGTTGTAATTAGTTTTAGCCATCAGCTGAAAGCACCTTTGTCTTATTTCTCGAAAGTCAAAGCCAATCGATACACCCTACGCTTTATACCTCCTCTGGTTAATCAGAAGGTCAATAGCGGGAACTCTCTACCCGGAGATGGTGGAAATCCTTAGGACTACAAAAAGAGCAAAATCCATGCTGTGTTCCCCTGAGAAGTCACCAAAGGTGAACTGAAAGGCACAGGCCTTACAGAGCAACAAGATCCCAGGTAACCCCAGAGACCAGGAGCTAGGACCCAGATGAAACTCACATTTCTAAGTTAGTGCCTTTGCATGGCCTGGGGCCCCACTATTAAAAATGAATATATTAATTGGATCACAGCCAACCTTTTTAACCAAAGTTTCCAATTTGCAATTTAATAAACTCCTGCCACAGTGACTAGTTAATGAAAACTAGAGTATTAAGACCCTGTTCAAAGCCCCCACACAGCCTGGGAGGGTTGGTTATAGATAGCATCCGATTTCAAACAGCAAGACTTGCATTCTGGAAAGCACGCAGTTTGCAGAGCAAGAATTATGACTGCAGGACTATTTTATGTCTGCTCCAAAGGTACACCCCTGGTTAAGCCCAAAATGGAAAACTATTTTTGTACGACTGCTTACCAGGGCAAGTCTCAGGCCCCAGGTGATTCCCATCAGGTCCAATGTTGGCCAAAAGCAGGGTGATCTGAGGGCTGAGCTGCCATTGGGTTTCTCCCGGGAGGTTGTGCAGAAACTTCTGCCATCTTTGTGCAATCAGGAAGAAACCAAAAGAGTTGATAGGGAAACAGAAGTAGGGCACACCTGGGCGTGGATTTCAGAAAGCCAAACAAAGTTGCCACTCACTCCTAGATTGCAGGAGAAAGCTCCCAGTTCTAGAATGAACAGAAGCCCACAGTACTTGCCGGGCACGTCCCAGAGCTTGGAGGAGTTTGGTGGAATACACGTCCCCGTGGGTCCATTACAGCTTAGGACTTGGGTGGTATCATCCCCAACCTTCACCCTAAAGTCAGAGGGGAGAAGCAAGGCAGATGTGCCTCCCCAAACATGTGCACAGCACCCAAGTTAATTCAGGCTGGATTCGGCCCCGCGGAAACTGAGTTCACACTTCTCGGGCGACTGGCTGAGGAAGGGCTAATAGGACCACCCGGTGCCGATGAGCTCTTGCCTTCAACCTCCTCAGAAACTCCCTCCTGACTCTCAAGACTCTGTGTGGTCTGCCCCAGGCCCCCGGCAGCTCGACTTCGAGTAAGCAAGGATCTTCTCGCCTCCTCCCACAGACTGCCTCTCTGTTTCTTGCTCCCCTTTTCCAGGGTCCACCGCAGTCCACAAAATCAACCCACGCCCACAGTGCTCAGACCCCGGGGCACCACAGAGTGATAGGACTGAGGCCTGAGGGGACTGCAATTTTCCAGGATATGTGTCGGGATGCAGGCTCCCCACACCACTCCCGGTGACCCACACTGGTATTTTCCATGAGGCAGGGGTTACGCTCAAGGGGCTTCATAGTCAGATAAGCATCTCTGATGGACTGGAACAGAATTGGACACACCAGAAATTGGTGCAATCCTTAATAAATGCCATTCCCACCAGCTTTTCAGTGGATACACACCCACCCACACATCTACGGGACCACGATGTGAGATGTAGTCCTATGGGGGCTTATTAAAACAAAATTTAAAAACTGGAAAAACAACTTTCTAAACCCAGAGTCTCTAACTGATTTTGATCTCACTCTGTCCTTTAAAACATTTTGAAAACTAAACTCTCAACATATACATATTTGGAAGTATATCAAGTATATTTATGTTTCTCAATTTTGTATGCATATGTATGAACTAGCATTCTTTATACAATGTACCTTACAACTATGCTCAGAAATAGAAATGAAAGGCTATGTGGAAATAGGAATAGAAATCTGTCTTTTGATGTTTCCTACCTGTGTCCATTTAAGAACCCCGGGCAGGCACCGCCTGTGTCCTCGGAGATGATACCCCGGCTCCTACACTCCCTCACTTCCTGGAATCCCTCCTGTCCTCTTGGGAAGATGTGGTTCCTGCCCACAGGTTCCTCAACACTTGCACCTCTCCCTTCCCCATCCTGCAACACAAAGGCAAGAGGCAGGGAGGCTGCAGCATTAGCGAAGTGTCTAAAAGGCCAGACTCAGCATGTGGGGATGACATTCACAGAAGGGCAAGCAGGTCACAGGTGCAAGCACTTATTTTCTGCCAGGGATGTAATTCAACCCGTATCACGTCTCAGCGTGGGCTGCTATAACAAAACACCTGAGGCTGGGCGGTGAAAACAGAAACATTTATGTCTCATGAGGCTGGAAATCCAAGATGGAGGCACCTGCAGATTAGGTTTTTGGTAAGGGCCTCTTCCTGGCTTACAAAGGGGCACTTTCTCACTGTGTCCTCACATAGAAGACTGAGAGAGAGCTCATGGTCTCAAACCTGTTAACTTCCTGAAGGTCACCATCATATTGAGGGCTGGGGCTTCAAGGTGAATCGGCAGTGGGAGACGCACAAATGTTCAATCCACAGCACAACACTTACCCTGCAGTGGCAAAAAGCTTAGTAATAACCCAACATGCTCTTTGTAGGAGACGTTTGTTGAACGTCTCTCCACCTGCCATGCACGCTGCCTCTTCGCTTCTTTCGGGAACCCTCCTCACACATGTTCTGCATCTCTCCCACATTCTCAGGTGGAGAACATGGCCAAGCCAACAATCATCAATCAACCACTAGCATATTGCACTTCCTGAGCTGTAGTGTTTGGCTTTAGGGACAGAAATTCACACAGAAAACCTAAGCCAAGGGGGAACAAGGAGACTCTGACTGAGATTGCAAATGGAGAGATAAGCTCTTTCCCTTTCCATGTGCACCTGAGCACAGAACGGTGGAAGACCCAGCTGCAGCAGCCATCTTGCCATTGTGGGGAGGGGAAAGGCCTCTCTAAGAACAAATTCACCCAGAGGAAGTAGAGCTAAGAACTGCAGAGCAACCAGGACATGGTAACAAAGTTGGAGCCCTGCAGCCTGGGCCTTCTTTTCCATTTTGTAAACAAAAATATCCAGTTTTTTAGACCAGTGGCGGGAACTTCTCTATGACTTACAATTTCAAGGCTCTTAATGATATATCTTCTGTCTCCCAGACACAGTATAAGGCTCATAACTTCTCTAACTTCTATACACAGGGTGGGCACTGGCTAAATTTTATTGACTAAGTGGACAGACATTTTCTTTCAAAGCAGCAAAATACAAATTACTGCAGAAAGGGAGGCTGGGCTCAGAGGTTAGGGCACTTACCTAGAATAAGAAAAGTTCTGGATTCAATCCCAGTACTATCAGAAAAATAAAATGTTATCTTTCCAGTGAACAATTTTGGACATGAGTATCATATACCCTAATGATCTTGTTGAAACAAAACCACTTATTTAAGCTTTTAAAGAGTAGCTATGAGACATAAATGGCCAGAGTTTATTTGATTTGTACAGCACAATGTACTAATAAGCTGTTGCTACAGCATGTTTCACTGATCCTTAGTAATTTGATTCTATAATTTTCTCAGATTCTTTTCCAAACCCAAATGTAAAGTTCATATTGAGAGACCATTATGCTTGAGTTAATTTTAGTTTAACATGCATCCATTCAATAGCAGTCAACTAACAGGGATGTAGTGCCTCTGTGTTCCAAGCCCCATACCAGGCCTGGCTTCATGAAGCAGATGTGAGGCATTCTATCAGCTGCAATGAAACTGGGCTTTATATTCAGAAAACAGTGGGTTTTACCAAACCATTCCAGACATTTTCTAGAAAGCAATTTTGTCTTCTCTGTAAAATTAGCCTTCAGTCTTCTAAGCTTTCAGTTCCCTTCAGACTTAAAATGACTATTGAAAATTTTTGTATTTTTATTTTGTAAACTGGGAAATAATGCAATAAAAAGAAAGTAACTCTTGAACTTGTCAAAAGGCAAATATATTAGGATTATTTTGGTTTCAATCAATAGAAACTGAATTAGAAGAGTTTGGGCTAAAGGGGGAAGCCGGATGGCCCCAAGACACACTTTTCTTGCGGACAGAGAGGAGAAACAGACCTGGAATGTGAGTGTTCTAGGACTGTTTCTCCTTCTCTGCACGCGGGCTTCATTATCTAGACTATCTGCATCCCGAGGTCAAAAGAGAGGTGTCAGTTGCTCTGGGCTTATATTTTCACAGTTTTGTAGCCAGAAAGAGACAAATTCCCTTTCCAGTCTAAATCTCCCAGCAGAGAACCCTTGATTGGCCAACTTAGGTTTAATGTAGTATGACCAACTATTCCAATTTACCTGAGAAAAACTTTCTGGAACTTTCCATTTTGAATTTGGGAAAGTTCAACAAACCAGAACAAATTCAACCTTAATTCAACACCTCTATCCCAAGTCATTGCTATGCCAACGAAGTGAGTCATGAAGTCTACAATTTAATGCCTACCCTTAAATTGGTCCCTTTTGCTAGTGATGTGGGACCATACAGGACCCTCACAGACCTCGTGGTGGGGTGAGGGAAAAGAATGGCTTCTGTCCAGAAGGGTGGGTTAGACTTTTGCTAGTAATGTGGGACCATACAGGACCCTCACAGACCTCGTGGTGGGGTGAGGGAAAAGAATGGCTTCTGTCCAGAAGGGTGGGCTAGACAGAACTACCCAAATGTGACTGTTGTAAGTCTGGCACCTGTCCCAGTTGGTTTCTATCATGCATGCCTAATGATTTGATTAGTAATTGTTGAAACATTCCAATCACATCAACTCACAGAATTTCAATTCTTTGAGCTCACTACAATGAGTCTTACTGCGTTTATTGCTGCTCTAGTGAAACCAAAGAGTTAATACACAGTTTAACCACTTCCATATCTAAGAAATCTAATTCATTTCTTAGAAATGATCCCACTAAGTAACTATGTTAATCCCTTGTCGTGTCTTCTTAACGACCCTAGCCTGTCAAAACACATCCTTTAGTGGGATGTCAAACAGGCATTTGTCTCAGCGTAATGTGTGCATGCTGTCAGGTCGCAAGTTCCACCTTCTAGCAATTTTATTTTCTTGAGAACTTGGTCTCCCCTTCATGTGTTTTAGAATTGCTTGAATTCTTTGGCTCATTCTTTCAGGAAACAGAATTAATATTTAAATGCGGTAACAGTGTAATTTCAAGAATGTCTTAGTAATAACCAGAGTTCCCATAACATAAATTATCCTACCCTTTAATGGCCTTACTTCCTTTTTCAAGACAGACAATCAAGACAAGCAGGGAGAGAAGGGTTTGTAGTCTGTTAAATCTTTCAGGAAGACTTGGGATTGTTGAACCAAGATGCAAAGTCGAAAAATATAAAAATTATGGATAGAATCTGTCCCCTTCCACATCCTCTGCTTTGAAGATAAGACATTCAACACCATGCGAGTGAAATAGTGCAAATAAACAGCAGGGGCACCAAAAGCCACCACAATCCACGGGACTCAGGGTTCCTACTCACAGCCTTCCTCTCAAGCGCACACAATTTGGGCTTTCCAGCTAGAAGGCAGTCACCTGGGAAGCACTTGTGGTCTCTAGGGACATGGTGACCACCCCAACATGAAGCATCTCTCATTTTCCTTGGTTGAGCAGATCAAATTCAACATATCTCCTAGTGATGTTCACTAGGAAAACGAGGGCAAATACAGCAGCAGAAAATACAAATGGGTATGTTCACAGAGTTCATTTTCTGTTGAAAACAAAATACCTGAGGCTAGGTAATTTATAAAGAGAAGAAGTTTATTTAGCTTACAGTTCTGAAGACTAAAATTGCAAGATCAAATGGCCCAACTATTGGGTCTCTGCGGAGGACCTGCTGGCAGATGGCATTGGCCTGGCAGGAACACACGCAGAAGAAAACACACGGGAGACAGGAAGCCAGAGAGGCTCCAGTTCAGTTTCTCTCTCTTAAAACAACTCAATCTTGGGGCAATTAACCAGGGTCCCCAAGAGCTACACTAATCCCTCCTGGGGCCACACCCCCAAGGACACAGAGCTTCCGTTCAAGCCCCACCTCTCAAAGGTACCAACACCTCTTCATGCCACCCCACTGGGGACCAAGCTTCCAGCAAGGGTACCCTTGTCCAAACCAGACCCAGAGCAAGGGAGCTGGGCTGAGGCTTCTGAGGCACGTCAGGCCTTGTCTCCTCCACAGCCCAAGCAGGAACCCCAGTCCTCGGCCCCAGAGGATGTGGATGCTGAACAATCCACCTGCAGTCCCACTAGGACGGCCAAGGCCCACGTGCTCCCAACTGTCCCCTCCCCGCCCTGGCCTCCTTGCAGAAATCACCCAAGTCTAAGCACAGTAGAGGCTGGAGGAGAGCCGGGCACGGCCCTCCCTGAGCAAGGCCAGAGGGCGAGAAGGAAGTGGAAAGTCCGGGAAGGAAAGAAGGGCAGAGGGTGCATCAGCATGAAGCAGCCAGGAGTGAGAGAGAGCATCCTGCTGAGCCCGAGCAGGGGACCAAGAGGGAGCCACACAGAGGCCAGGAGGGCAGATTCAGGCTCACAGATCAGGTGCCCCAGTTAATGAGGTTGTGGGGGACATCCTGAAACAGGAGATTTCTTACCAAATTTTAAAGCAAACTGGGACAAATGACCCTAAACACAGAGAAAGGTTATATCTTCGGTGAATTCACAATGTACATCCTTAAAGATTTAATTTTGAAGATGAAAAACGGCAGGTTAAAGTTAGCCTACACTCAGTATTTTCATCATTTGTAGTAACATTTGTACTGTTAGTTTAAAGTCATTTACTTTACATGATCAAATTATAAGTAACCATCTTAATAACAGTTGCCGACCGAATAAGGGACCACCAAAAGACAGCCACCACTGAACTCCTGGAACCTGTAAGTGCTATGTTGAATGGAGAGAAATATTGCTTGCAGAAGTAATTAAGGCTCACAAGATGGGCCATCATCCTGCATTATCAGGTGAGCCCTGTAATGAGACAAGGAAATAATAGGAATTGCTATAGTTGTGTGTTATGCAGTAATAATAAGCTGTATTTGGAATTTGCCTGAACTTGTAAAACTAAAATAAAGGCTCCTGGTGACAAACTTGCTGTGTGACAGGTGACACTCCTGAACAATGCCCATGTGAACCTTTATCTATGATTTGAGTGGTGGCTCCTAGTATAACGGTGTTCTGGTCTTTATCAATGAAGACCAGAGCGTGACTGGGCTGAAAATCACTACTTAGACCCCTGGACTTTTGGAGCAAACTGTCCACAGCACCGTGACCAGAGGACTCCACGTGGCTCTGTCTCTTGACTGCCCCGGCTGCTGACACTGATTGCTGATCGACCGTTGTCACCAGGGCCAGATGACTGACCACCTCTCCCGCGGCGACGACTGCCCCCCAGCCTCCGGCTTATCGGACACCCGAGGACAGACAAAGACACCCGAGGAGCTGAGAGAGGCTACGGCTGAGAAGAGTCCCCTCGGTCTTGCTGACTGACTTCTTGGCTAAGAGATGTTGCATGGAGTAAGTCCATGGGGACTGGACTCTAGGTGAGCAAGGGAGTGAATCTTCAATGTGTTTGTGACTTGCTATTATTAGGAATGTTGAGTTGAGTGTGCACTGTGTGAATAAAATCCACTTGTTGGAACCAAACTCGATTCCTCTCTTACTGCTCACGACAAGCCCTGAATGCCATCACATGTGTCCTCATAAGAAAGAAGCAGAAGGCTGTCTGGCACGCAGGAGAGAAGGCCACGTGACCATTACTCAGAGATGGGGCCGTGCGGCCACAAGCCATGGAAGGCCTGCAGCCCTGAGAGCCAGCAGAGGCAAGGATGGCTTCTCCCTAAGGCCCCGGGGCGGAGGTCCGGGAGGTTGCGGGCATCTTGACTGTGAATCAGACCTCTGGCCTCCAGCACTGTGAGAGCCACATTTCTGTTGTTCTAAGTCATTGAGTGTTGGCGAGTCATTACAGCGGCCACAGGAAACTGTTTTAGGATCAATATCTTCAGAGCACTGTAAAGATGTACCAGTGTAAAACCCAAAAAATCAAGTGAACATACTATTACTAGAATGAATTTGAAACTATCACCACAAACTCTTGAGTTTTTTGGGGGGGCGGGGTTTGGTGTTTTAATTGTTCTTCATTCCAACTTGAGCAATTTAAAAGAAGTTTATAGATAATGATGGCATTCTGAGTTTTTAAAATAAGATATGCATTGAACCTAGGAGTCCCCTTTTTTGTTACCTTTGAAGATCACTAGAATCAAATTCATTATCTGGTTGAAGAAAGCAAGCTCTGCTTTCAGAACGGTGCCGGTAACAGTGAGAAGGAACGACGGACTTCGGAAGGGGCGTGCTGCGCAGCCTTCTGAAGCACTGGCCAGGCGAGAACCACCGGCCAGGCGAGAACCACCCACATGACCCGACTGTCAGGCACACGCCGGGGGGGAGGTGGGTGTTCACGGGCAGCAAAGCAGCAGTGGGATCTTTCTAATGACACAGAGGAAGACAAAGCTGCATCATGGAGCCACCCGTGATGCTGTCAGTCGCGTGACCCCAAGGTCACACCCAATAGTGCCGTCAGGAGACCGTGCAACCCATGCAGAGCCACACACAAGACACCACCTATGGCTTCTCATCAAAAATGCTTGGTCTGCATCCGTTCAGACTAGACAAGCGACTTCTAGCTTATGGGAGAGAAGGCCAAGTGAAGCGGCAAATCCAGAAAGTGGATCATCTCCCAGGGAGACCGGCCTGGCTACTGAGCAAGCCAAGCTCGTGCAACCCGAGGGAGCCACACCTCAGGACAGAGGCCCGAGGAGGGCTCCACTCCAGAGACCGTGAGCTTCCTGGGTGGGCCTCAGCTTCATCCACCGTTCAACCGGCCATTTGGGAGATAGTTGGAAAATCCCGAAGACTGAACAAAGAATGAGATACAATAAAAATGGAGAGGACGGCATTACTAACCAAAAAAAGGACCTCTACTTAGCATAGACAGTAGGCTAGTATTTTGGCCTTAAAACGCCTGCATGCATACATGTCATCTACAACATTGGAACACATACACAGTATGAAGTAATATGCCCTATGGTGTTAAAAGTGATCTTAGGATAGGAATAAGGTGTTTTTATGTTCTTAGTTTTGTTTATGTGTATTTTCTAACTTTCTAGGATGTCCATTTGCTACATTTGCAATAATGAAAATTTTATTTTGGCTGGGTGCAGTGGTGCACGCCTGTAATCCCATGGCTAGGGAGGCTGAGGCAAGAGGATTGTGAATTCAAAGCCAGCCTCAGCAAAAGCGAGGGACTAAGCAACTCAGTGAGATCCTGTCTCTAAATAAATACAAAATAGTGCTGGGGATGTGGCTCAGTGGTCAAGTACCCCCGAGTTCAATCCTATTTACCAAAAAAAAATTTATTTTGAATAGAAAATAAAATTCACTCAGGACTGTACATTAAGCAATATTAAAGACTAGATACTTTGACCAATGATTCCACTGAAACAAAAAAATAAAGTAAAAAATAAAAATCCTGGATATGACATAAGAACACCTGTTAAATATATTAATGAAAGAACAAAAAAGTGAAACCATCCCTAAAACAAAAAATAGAAAAAGAAAAGCTAAAAGAGGGAGCTAGAGAACTAATTTCAGTAGTTTATATGTTAAAATTTAAAGGGCAGACACTAAGAATTGAAAAGGACATAGAACTTCTGGCCATGAGGAAAAATGAAATGAGAAAAAAACAAGAAAAAGGAGAAAAATATGAACCAAAATAAGGATGTGGTAGATATTGACCCAAATACCTGTCATGACTATGTAAATGAGCTCCAAGATCTGGTTCAAGGACAGGTACTCAGAGCGGATTAAGCAGCTGCCGATTCCCACATTTTGTTTTGTTTTGTTTTGTTTTGTTTTGTTTTTTTGAGGCTACTCTGAATAGGCTAGTTTTTTTTCTTTATTTCTCTGTCAGTGAATTCATTACTGATGTATAGGAATGCATTTGATTTATGGGTATTGATTTTATATCCTGCTACTTTGCTGAATTCATTTATTAGTTCTAGACGTTTTTGGCAGAATTTTTTGGATCTTCTAAATATAGAACAATGTCATTGGCAAATAGTGATAGTCTGAGTTCTTCTTTACCTATTTGTATACCTTTAATTTTTTCTTCTAATTGCTGTGGCTAGAGTTTCAAGGACAATGTTGAATAAAAGTGGTGAAAGAGGGCCTCCTTGTCTTTTTCCAAGTTTTAAAGAGGAAATGCTTTCAATTTTCCCCTGTTTAGAATGATGTTGGCCTTGGGTTTAGCATATTTGGCTTTTACAATGTTGACATATGTTCCTAAAATCCCTAGTTTCTCTAGTGTTTTGAACATGAGGGGTGCTGTATTTTGTCAAATGTTTTTTCTTCATCTATTGAGATGACAACATGATTCTTGTTTTTAAGTCTATTAATGTGATGAATCACATTTACTTTTTTTCTATATGTTGAACCAACCTTGCATCCCTGGGATGAACCCCACTTGATCATGGTGCACTATCTTTTTAATATGTTTTTGTATGTGATTTGCCAGAATTTTATTGAGAATTTTTGCATCTATGTCCATCAGGGATACTGGTCTGAAGTTTCCTTTCCTTGATGTGTCTTTGTCTGGTTCTGGTATCAGGGTGATACTAGCCTCATAGTAAGAGTTGGAAGGGTTCCCTCCTTTTCTATGTCATGGAATAATTTGAGGAGTATGGTTGTTAACTCTTCCTTAAAGGTCTTATGGAACTCCGCTGAGAATCCATCTGGTTCTGGGCTTTTCAGTTATCAAAAGAGGTGAAAGACCTCTACAGTGAAAACTTCAGAACACTAAAGAAAAAAATTGAAGAAAACCTTAGAAGGTGGACAGACCTCCCATGCTCCTGGATAGGCAGAATTAATATTGTCAAAATGGCCATACTGGCTCGCCCCCGCCACACCACGGAGGTTGGTCTCCGAGCCCACCCTCCTATCCTACTGCAGACAGACACTCCCACACACACCTTGGACAGACGACTGTCACTGAGCCCGCCTGCCCCCCACACCACAGAAGGACACTGCACTTGCCTCTGTGCTGCCTCAGTGCACCCTCGCTGGGGCTCCCCAGCTCTTTTGGAGGCTGGTGCAGGCATTTTGAATTATTCCTGAGGGCGTGGCCACCATCATTGGAAGGTGACTCCCTTCCTGAGACACCTACAGGAGACTGGAGGCCCTTTGACAGGTACCTCTATTTACTCACTTACATCCTACACCCTTCCCCATCCTCTTGTTCACAACTAGAAATACTGTAAATAGTAATTGAACTCATCCTGTTCATTACAATAATGTTAAAGTCTTTATAGGGACTATCTGGTTCAGGGCTGCATTTTCTTTGTATTGGGTGCTACTAATATTGATCTCCCCCTCAAAGGAGAGGTACTGGAAACCTGCAGCCTCACAATAAGCCTGCAGGGGGAAACTTCAATATCTCAGATCTTCACTGCTAGAGGGGAATATACAGAAACAATATGAAAAAAACAGGGGAAGAAAGTGTCCCTAACAAACCAAGATACTATTTTGATAGAATCCAATGACAGCATGGCAGTAGAAATGACAGAAAAAGAATTCAGAATCTGCATAATTAAAATGATCTGTGAAGCAAAAGATGAGCTAAGAGAGCAAATGCAGGCAATGCATGATCATTCCAGTAAACAGTTAAAAAAGCAAATGCAGGAAGTAAAAGAACACGTCAATAAAGAGATAGAGATTCAGAAAAAAAAAAACAGAAATACTTGAAATGAAAGAAACAATAAACCAAATTAAAAACTCATTAGAAAGCATCACCAACAGAATAGATCTCATGGAAAACAGAATCTCAATGAAGACAAAATATTTAATCTTGAAAATAAAGTTGAACAAACTGAGAAGATGTTAAGAAGTCATGAATGGAACCTCCAAGAATTATGGGATATCATGAAAAGACCAAATTTAAGAATTATAGGAATTGAGGAATGCACAGAGAAATAAACCAAAGGAATGAATAAACTGTTCAATGAAATAATATCAGAAAATTTCCCATACCTGAAAAATGAAATGGAAAATCAAATACAAGAAGCTTACAGAACACCAGGTACACAAAATCACAACAGATCCACACCAAGGCACGTTATAATGAAAATACCTCACATACAAGATAAAAATAGGATTTTAAAGGCTACGAGAGAAAAGCGTCAGATTACTTATAAGGGGAAACCAATATGGATATCAGAGATTTCTCAGCCCAGCTCCTAAAGGCAAGAAGGACCTGGAACAATATATCTCAAGCTCTGAAAGAACATGGATGCCAACCAAGAATCCTATACCCAGCAAAACTTACCTTTGGGTTTGACAATGAAATAAAATCTTTCCATGATAAACAAAAATTAAAAGAATTTACAAATAGAAAGCCTGCACTACAGAATATTCTCAGCAAAATATTTCATGAGGAGGAAGTGAAAAGAAACAATACAAGTCAGCAAAGGGAGGAACTACCCTAAAGGAAAAGCCAATCAAAGGAGAAACCAAGTCAAGTTAAAAACCAAAAATAAGTCAAAATGACCAAGAATACAAATCATATCACAATAATAACCCTGAATGTCAATGACCTAAATTCAATAATCAAAAGACCTAGACCAGCAGATTAAAAGAAAGAACCAACAATATGCTGCCTTCAAGAGACTCATCTCATAGAAAAAGACATCCACAGACTAAAGGTGAAAGGATGGGGAAAAACATGCCATTCACATGGACCCAGTAAAAAAGCAGGGGTCTCCATCCTCATATCAGATAAACCTAAGTTAGTCAGAAGGGATAAAGAAGGACATTTCTTACTGCTTAACGGAAGCATAAAACAGAAAGACATAATGATTTTAAATATTTATGCCCCAAACAATGGAGCATCTATATACATCAAACAAACCCTTCTCAATTTTAAGAGTCAAATAGACCAAAACACAATAATAGTGGGGGACTTTAACAAACCACTCTCACCACTGGATAGATCTTACAAACAAAAACTGAACAAAGAAACTATAGAACTAAATAATACAATCAATGATATAGACTTAATGGACATTTACAGAGTATTTCATCCATTATCAAGTGAATATACTTTCTTCTCAGCAGCTCATGGATCCTTCTCCAAAATAGACCATATGCTATGCCACAAAGAAGCCATTAGTAAATACAAAAATTAGAGATACTATCTTGTATCCTATCAGACCATAATGGAATGCAATTAGAAATCAACAATAAAATAAACAAACAAAAACTACTCATACACCTGGAGACTAAATAATATGCTATTGAATGATATAATGATAACAGAAGACATCAGGGAAGAAATACAAAAATTCTTAGAGGTAATTGAGAACAACAAACCAACATATCAAAATCTCTGGGACGCTCTGAAATCTGTACTAAGAGGAAAGTTCATTGCATTGAGCTCATACATTAAAAACATTAAAAGTCAACAACTAAATGACCTAACACTACATCTCAAAGTCCTAGAAAAAGAAGAACAGATCAACACCAAAAATAGTAGAAGACAGGAAATAATTAAAATCAGAGCTGAAATCAATGAAATTGAAACACGAGAAGCAATTCAAAAAATTGACAAAGAGTTGGTTCTTTGAAAAAGTAAACAAAGTTGATAAACCCTTAGCCACACTAATGAAGAGAAGGAGAGAAAAACTCAAATTACTAGAATTCATGATGAAAAAGGAAAGATCACGACAGACACCACTGAAATATGAAACATAATTAGAAGCTGCTTTGAAAATCTGTACTCCAACAAAATAGAAAATATCGAAGATATTGACAAATTTTTGGAGACATATGATCCTCCCAAACTGAATGAGGAAGATGTACACAATTTAAACACATCGATTTCAAGCACTGAAATAGACGATGCCATCAAAAGCCTACCAACCAAGAAAAGCCCAGGACCAGATAAATTCTCAACAGAATTCTATAAGACCTTTAAAGAACAACTAATACCAATATTCCTCAAAGTATTCCAGGAAATAGAAAAGGAGGGAACCCTTCCAAATTCATTCTATGAGGCTAGTATCACTCTGATACCAAAACCAAAGACTCATCAAGGAAAGAAAACTTTAGACCAATATCCCTGATGAACATAGATGCAAAAATACTTAATGAAATACTGGCAAATGGCATACAAAAATATATTTAAAAAATAGTGCACCATGATCAAGTGGGGTTTATCCCAGGGATGCAAGGTTGGTTCAATATCCAGAAATCAATAAATGTTTTTCATCACATCAATAGACTTAAAGTTAAGAATCATATGATTATTTCAATAGATGCTGAGAAAACATTTGATAAATAGGTGACAGCACACCTTCATGCTTAAAACACTAGAAAAAATAGGAATAGTAGGAATATATACCTCAACATTGTAAAGGCTAAGCCCATGGCCCGCATCATTCTTAATGGAGAAAAACTAAAAGCATTCCCCCTAAAAACTGGAACAAGACAGGGATGCCCTCTTTCACCACTTCTATTCAACATCATCCTTGAATGACTTGCCAGAGCAATTAGACAGACCAAAGAAATTAAAGGGATACAAATAGGAAAAGAAGAACTTAAGCTGTCACTATCTGTTGATGACATGATCCTATATTTAGAAGATCCAAAAAACTCCACTAAGAAACTTCTAGAACTAATAAATGAATTCAGCAAAGTAGCAGGATATAAAATCAATACATATAAATCTAATGCATTTCTATTCATAAGTGATGAATCCTCTGAAAGAGAAATTAGGAAAACCACTCCATTCACAATAGCCTCAAAAAATAAAATAAAATACTTGGGAATTAGTCTAACAAAAGAGGTGAAAGACCTCTACAATGAAAAATACAGAACACTAAAGAAAGAAATTGAAGAAAATCTTAGAAGATGGAAAGATCTCCCATGTTCTTGGATAGGCAGAATTGATATTGTCAAAATGGCCATTCTCCCAAAGGTGCTATAGAGATTCAATGCAATTCCAATTAAAATCCCAATGACATTCCTCATACAAATAGAGAAAGCAATCAGGAACTTCATCTGGAAGAACAAGAGACCACGAATAGCCAAAACAATCCTGAGCAGAAAAAAGTGAAGCAGGTGGTATCACAATACCAGACCTTAAACTATACTACAGAACAATAGTAACAAAAGCAGCATGGTATTGGCATCAAAATAGACAGGCAGACCAATGGTACAGAATAGAAGACAAAGACAAAACTACATAAATACAGTCACCTCATAGACAAAGGAGCCAAAAACATACAATGGAGAAAAGAGAGTGTCTTCAACAAATGGTGCTGGCAAAACTGGAAATTCATATGCAGTAAAATGAAATTAATCCTCTATCTCTCACCCTGCACAAAACTCAACTCCAAATGGATCAAGGACCTAGGAATTAGACCAGAGACCCTGCACCTAATCGAAGACAAATAGGCCCAAATCTTCATCATGTTGGTTTAGGATCAGACTTCCTCAACAAGACTCCCAAAGCACAAGAAATCAAAGCAAGAATCAATAAATGGGATGAATTCAAACTAAAAAGCTTTTTCTCAACAAAGGATACAATCAAAAACATGAAGAGAGAGCCTACAGAGTGGGAGAAAATCTTTTCCACATTACTTTAGATAGAGCACTTATGAACAAAATTTATAAAAACTTACAAAACTTTACACCAAAAATACAAAGAATCCAATCAATAAATGGACCAAAAAACTGGACAGACACTTTACAGAAAAAAATATAGACAATTAATAAATATACAATAAAGTGTTCAACATCTCTAGTAATTAGAGAAATGCAAATTAAAACAACCCTAAGATTTCATCTTACTCCAATTAGAATGGCTATTATCAAGAACACAAACAACTATAGATATTGGCGTAGATGTGGTGAAAAAGGCACACTTGTACATTGCTGGTGGAGTTGCAAATTGGTGCAGTCACTCTGGAAAGCAGTGTGGAGAATCCTCAGAAAACTTGGAATGGACCCACCTTTTGACCTAGTTATCCCACTCTTTAATTTATACTCAAAACACTTAAAATCAGCATACTACAGTAACACAGCCACATCAATGTTTTCAGCAGCTCAATTCACAATAGCTAGATTGTGGAACCTAGATGCCCTTCAGCAGATGAATGGATAAAGAAACTGTGGCATATAAACACAATGGAATATTATTCAGCCATAAAGAATAATAATATTATGGCATTTGCAAATAAATGGATGGAATTGGAGAATATCATGGTAAGTGAAATAAACCAATCCCCAAAAAACAAAGGCCAAACATTTTCCATGATAAGTGGAGAATGATATATAATGGGGGTGGGGGTAGGGGAGTGAGAGAAGAATGGAGGAACTTTGGATTATGTAAAAGGAAATGAGAGGGAGGGGTATGAAAAATGGTGGAATGAAACAGACACCATTACTATATGTACATGTATGATTACACAAATGGTATGAATCTACATCATATACAACCATAGAAACAAAACGATGTACCCCATTTGTGTACAATGAATCAAAATGCAGTCTGTAAAAAATTAAAAAATAAATGAATAATTTTTAAAAATGGCCATACTACCAAAAGCATTATATAGATCCAATGCAATTCCTATTAAAATCCCAATGACATTCTTCATAGAAAGAGAGAGCAATCGTGAAATTCATTTGGAAAAATAAGAGACCCAGAACAGCCAAGGCGATCCTTAGCAAGAAAATGAAGCAGGAGACAGCACACTACCAGACCTCAAACTATACTACAGAGCTATAGGAATAAAAACAGCATGGTATTGGCACCAAAATAGACATGTAGACCAAAAAATAGAAGACACAGAGACAAACTCACATAAATACAGTTATCTCATACCTGACAAAGGAGCCAAAAAACATACAATGGAGAAAAGATAGCCTCTTCAACAAATGGTGCTGGGAAAAATGGAAAGCCACATGTAACAAAATGAAATTAAGCCTTTATCTCTCACCCTGCACGAAACTCAACTCACAGTGGATCAAAGACTTAGGCAGTAGAACAGACCCTTTGACTACTAGAAGTAGGCCCAAATCTTCATCATATTGACCTAGGATCTGACTTCCTTTACTAGACCCCTAAAGTGCAAGAAGTTAAAACAATCTGACTTCCTTTACTAGACCCCTAAAGTGCAAGAAGTTAAAACAAGAACCAATAAATGGGATGGATTCAAACTAAAATTCTTCTTAGCAAAAGAAACAATCAATAATGTGAAGAGAAAGCCTACAGATTGGGAGAAAATCTTTATCACATGCACCTCAGATAAAGCATTAATCTCTAGGATATATAAACAACTCAAAAAACTTAACACCAAAACACCAAATAACCCAATCAATAAAAGGGCTAAGGAACTGAACAGACACTTCACAGAAGATAAACAATTGATCAACAAACATATGGAAACATCTCTAGCAATTAGAGAAATGCAAATCAAAACTACTCTAAGATTTCATCTCACTCCAGTCAGAATGGCAATTCTCAAGAATACAAGCAACATTAAGTGTTGGTGAGGATGTGGGAAAAAGGTACACTCATACATCGCTGGTGGGAATGCAAATTGGTGCAACCATTATGGAAAGCAGTATGGAGATTCCTCAGAAAACTTGGAATGGAACCACCATTTGACCCAGTTATCCCACTCCTCAGTTTATACCCAAAGCACTTAAAATCAGCATACTACAGTGACACAGCCACATCAATGTTCATAACAGTTCAACTTACAATACCTAAACTATGGAACCAATCTAGGTGCCCTTCAACCGACGAATGGATAAAGAAAATGTGGTATATATATATATATATATACACACACACACACACACACACACACACGTTCCACAGCCTATATGCAATGGAATATTACTCAGCTTTAAAAAAGAATGACATTCTGGCATTTGCTGGTAAATGGAGTTGGAGAATATCATGCTAAGTGAAATAAGCCAAACCCAAAAAACCAAAGGCTGAATGTTTTCTCTGATATGTGGATGCTAATTCACAATAAGAGGGGGTGGATAGGGAAGAACAGAGTTTCTTTAGATTAGGTAGAGGGGAGTGAAGGGAGGGGAAGGGGTATGGAGAAGGAAGTATAGTAGAGTGAAACAGACATTATTATCTCATGTACGTATATGACTGCATGACCGGTGTGATCCTACAACATGTATAAACAGAAAAATGAGAAATTACACTCCATTTATGTATGAGCTATCAAAATGTATAAATGCATTCTACTGTCATGTACAACTAATTGGAACAAATAAAAAAAAATTTTTTAAACAGTCAACTACATATGGTTTACAAAAGACACATACAAAATGAAAAGACAGGAAGGATCCAACATGAAAGGAATGGAAAGTCAAGAAAGTAGCAACCAAAAGTAAAGGTATCTGTTAGGTATTTTATAGATTAGATTAGATGATAGATATAGAAATAGATAATAGATACAGAGTCACACAAATGTAGGTGCATATATATATGTATATATATATTTACACACATATATACACATATTATATATAAATGTGTATATATGAATTTATATGTTAGATATATAAATTTTAAGGCAAAAAAGTATTTCTAAGAATGTATTAAAACAAGGTAACAATTTTAAATACCAAGAAAAGACAAAAATTTGAAACTAATATGCAACTCATAAAATGGACACAAAATACACAAGAAAAATGTCAGATCTGCGGGAGAAAAATTCATACCAAGGTTCTTCTGAGAAATTTCCACATACCCCTTTTGGCAACTGATAAATGAAATGGACAAATGCATATCTGGGTACACATATGCTGTTAAAGCTGCAACAGATCTAAACAAAATAATCAATAAGGTTTACTTAAGGTAAATTTACCCGTAAGGAAAATTGTACCCAAAGATGGTAAATGGAAACTCTTCTGTAATAGAGATGAGATGTGTACAAAAATCAATGAAGTGTGGAGCCAGAAAGCTAATTTGAACACATTTTAAAAGATTTGGATTGTATGGACCCCTACACAATTGTTAGAAATCAATCATATAAAGATAAGAAATCTTTTTATTTGTAGAAGCATCGAATTCAGACCACAGTGACTTTGTTGTGGCCCCGCAGGATGCGCAGGCCTCAGACCCTCTCAGACTTCAACAGACGATTCTGAGCGAAGGCCACCAAAGGTCCCGTGTGGAGACTTGCCTTTGGATCCTGTGCGTCAGGGCTCCTTTTGGATAAAGCGGACTTTCTCTTCTTTGGACTGTGGGAAATCATTCGTTCCTCACAAGCCCCGGGGTTTTCTCGTTCAGTCTATACTTTTCCAAGCCAAAATGCTTCTTCCCACGGCCAGGTAAGATAAAGTACTTGGGGAAACTGGGTTTGTAAAAACCCCTTGTGAGTTGGGTCCTTATTAGGAAAGCAAAGAAAATCACTACATTTAGGTCTTCGTTCATGCTACTGACTCGGGGTCAAGCTGTAAGTAGGAGCACTGGAAAATACAAACGAGGTGCCTGAGCCTGCATGTTCATAAACCCAGCTAACAGTGGGAATGGTGCAGCCAAACTTCAGTGAAACACGTGGGAAGAGGATAAGGAACTGCCACGTGGTCGCCTTACATTTGATATGAGAAGTAGTTCTCTCTGATTTTATTTGAAAAGTATTCTGGAGCTTCGAGAACATGAATGTGGGCGTAACGAACAGTCCCGGGGACGTTCCGCAGCCTGCGCAGGAAGAAGTGCGTCAGGGAGCGCTGTGGTCCGCAGAGCCTGCGGGGGCCCCTAGAACCATGAATCAGCTCTGGACCCATCGGCAGCCCTTAGGTCTGTTTCTGTTGACTTACGCAACACTTGGGAGAAATCCTGAACTGAGAAATATGGTTTTCCTCCAACAGTCTCCCATCTGGATGAGAGCAGAGAGCAGAACCCCGTCATTGAGAAAAGCTGTGGAGGGAGGATATTGGAGACCAGCAAGATGTGCGTCCCAGAAGAGGTGAAAAGAAGGCAGAATCTGGGAGAGTCAGTTTCAAAGGCACTTCACGTGTAACCGCGTTTTGGGTTCATTACTGGGAACCAAGCTAGCAGATCTTCAGTGGATCATCCAGACTGAAGAATCCCTGTTTCTTGGCCTGCGTTGGTGGGCAGGAGGGACAGCAGGCTGGGGTTGGTGCACCTTCACAGGATCGGTCACATCACATTATGCAGAGGCTGGAGTTCCTTCTCAGGGTCCCTGGGTCTGCCCAGGACCACTGTCCAGCCCAGGACCTGCCCCACACACAGCCCAGGCCTGAGGAGAGGACTGTTGAGGCCACACATTGAGACCTTGGCCTTTCCAAATGACCTGGTCTGCCCGCAGTTCAAACTTAACATCCAAAGCCCCACGGCCTTCCTTCCTCTCAGGCCTACTCTTCCCTCCCATCTCCGGCTCAGCCAGGGGTAACTCCATTCTAACACTGACCAGACCAGAACTCTGGGATCAAACCCTCACTCTCTCCTTTCAGTACCCTCTGTCACAGATGGAATTTTGTTCCCCAAAATACATATGTTGACGTGCTAGACCCCAGTATCTCAGGACATGACCTTACCTAGAGACGGAGTCGCCACATCTTACAATCCATCAGTTTAGGGGAGGTCAAATGAAGGCGGCTGGGCTCATAAGTCAGTGTGACTGGAATTCTCACGAGTGGGAATTTGACACAAACAGGAACAAAGAGAGGAGGAGACCCCAAAGACAGTCAGCAGACCAGCTGCCACGGGAGGGTAAATCAGCTGCTTCCTCCAGTCCTCAGAAGGAACGAACCCCTGGCACTTTGATGTTGGACTTCCGGCCTCCAGAACAGCCAATTTCCAATGCTTGAACAGCCCAGTTCCTGGCACTTTGTTACAGCTGCTGTCGCAAACAAATACCCACTCCTCATTCCGTCTCACGGCAGATCCTCCGAGCACAGCCGCGGAGCCTGACCACCTGCCCTACACCCCCCCACACAGCCTGCCTGCAGCCTCCGTTATTTCATGCTGATGTTTCCACAACAGCCTCCTGCCCGGCCTTCCTGCTTCTGCTCTTGCTTTTCTCTATTCTCAGTAGTACAAGTCATCCCTCAAAAACCCAAGTGAAATCACGTCACCCACGTGCTCATTCTCCCATCCTGCTCAGAGAAAAGGCCAAATAGGTCATGGAGGGGTGACCAGGCCTCCCATGACCTGGCCTCCAGTACTGCCCTGCTTCCCAGCCTTCCTCTCTCCCTCCTCCCTCCTTAGCCTTCCTCTGTCCCCTACGTGCACCCCACCCCTGGCTTGAAACTTTGGTACCTGTTCTTCCTCTACCTGGAACATTCCTTCCCCAGACACCCACACGACTGCTCCTTGACCTGCACAGGTCTCCCCTCCCAGGGAGGCCCTCCTCCATCACGCCACACAGAGTCAGGACCCCCGCCCAGCCCTCAGCCCCACCCCCTCCTCCTCCACAGCAGCCCTCTCCAGACGTGTTCCACGCTAGGCTTGTTCACGTCTAATCCCACACTACATGGTGACATTTATGAAGGTGGGAAATCTTAACCACTTAGGGTTAACTTCTCACACTTAGGGCCTGAGACAGAGTCACTCAATCAACCTCTGTGAAGTGACTGAGGGAGGGGTGCTTCTCCACATCCACAGATCTCTACTCAGACCCAAGGGAACATCTCTCACTGCCCCACTCTGTCAGTCCAGAGCCTGACAAAGGAGGGGAGGCCATAGAAGCGGGTGCCAAGGTCTCAGCACAGGAGATAACCATTGTCTGGACCATTCTAATCTGCTAACAGGACAGGATAGTGAGCTCTTCATCACTGTGGAAAAACCATCTAGATATCCTTTGGCTCATGGCTTCAGAAATTTCAGTCCATGTTCAGCCAGCTGCATTGCTGAGGCAGAACACCATGGCAGAAGGGCATGGTGGATCATGGCAGCCGGAAAGCTGACACAGAGAGAAGGGGGCCAGGGACAAGAAATGCCCTTTGGGTGCATGCCCCTAATGACCTGCTTTTGCCCACCAGCCTCACCTCCCACAGCCTCCACTGCCTCCCAGTGGTCCCTGCAGCCATCATGGGCTAGTCCACGGGTGAAGTCAGAGGCCTCGTGATTCTCCACTTCCCCAAACCCCCACCTCTGAACCCCAACACCACTCCGGGGAACAGGCCTTCCGCACACAAGCCTGTGCTGTCCGAACCATGACACCAGGAAAGGAGGGTTTATTTTTATGTCAGGAAATATTGGAGGTTGTTTTA
Source organism: Sciurus carolinensis (assembly GCF_902686445.1). Taxonomy (NCBI): domain Eukaryota; kingdom Metazoa; phylum Chordata; class Mammalia; order Rodentia; family Sciuridae; genus Sciurus; species Sciurus carolinensis. The sequence goes on from NC_062218.1 coordinate 8,233,286, forward strand.
AGAAGGACAACTGAGGACAGTTGATGACTCGGAAAACTTCTGTAACAAAGGAAGAGAAAAATGGGATCAGAGGAGGAAGCCGATGCCAGGTGACAGGTTTGAATAGCGCTGTGTCCACAAAGACACACCAGGTTCCTCCGGCACATTTTGAACCCTGTGTAGATAAATCAAAAGTACCAGGACGGCATTGTTATGACTGTCAAAAGCAAGCCTGGTTTCCTAATCACCTGTGCGATTTTCTCATTGTGCTGGCAAAGAGAGCCAGCAAACGCATTAACAGACAACTCTAAAAAGTCCATAAACACATGAAAAGATGTGTTTAACTCACAAATAACCAAACACATTAGAACAATAACAGACCATCTCCTATACACTGAGCGGGATTGTTTAAATGATAACATCTGATGCATTTCAGAACAAGCGTAGGAGTACAGAATTGGCATATCCTTTCTAAAGGAAAAGTTAGCATTATATATCAAAAGCCTTTTAAAAACATATTGTATTATTCAATGGCAGTGGTTATGATTTATTCTAATTTGTCCACAAAGTTTTCTGTGCTTAAAAGGTAATTGCTTTTGGTTAAGTTCCTAAGCTCAGGTTGGAACCCAGGTGTTTCGATTCTGAAGCTCAGGGACCCACCCGAGAGGCTGAGGCAGGAGGCTTCCAAGTTCCAAGCCATCCTGCACAACTTAGTAAGCCCCTGTCTCAAAATTTTAAAAAATTGAAAAAAGGACCAGGGTTTAGCTTAATGATAGAGCACCTCTAGTTTCAATCCCCAGTACCACCACCAAAAAAAAAAAAAAAAAAAAAAAAAAAAAAAGTCATGGACCTATCAAGATATAGACCTACTTCCAATCTATTGGCAGATGGAATGTGTAACACTTTCACTGTATTAACCTGCAGAAGGTCCAAACCTAGATCATTCTGAGCCAAGCGACAGTGCAGTGAGCATTTAAAAACCCAACACAGACAATCTTGGACAGTAAGAACACATTACTAATTTGTATCACAATGATGTACTTAGGAAGGTCACCTCGACAAGAAGTTCTCTGACATTTCCATGCATCAATGCATGTGCACTGGAGGGAGGTGAGATGTTTGCTCTACAACTCTGCTAAACACCCACTGCCTGGCAGACATGAGCCTAGGCAAGGTAGCCTTCTTTTGGAAACCTTGGTCATGAAAGCCAATGAGTGAGACAAGCAGGGCTTCGGGGTCTCAGCCCCCCCCTCCAGCCAGCCCATCACTGTGAGGTTGTACAAGGTGAGTCGCAATCGCGGGCAGGACAACCCCGCGCCAGCCGTTCTCTTGGAATTAATACATCTGGGAGTCGAGAGCCAGGCAAGTGGCAATGCTAATCAAGCAAGTGACAGCATTAATCTCCTTTGGCTCAACTCAAAATAGGATATGCCACAAGTGACCCCAAGTCCTTCCTCCCCTTCTCAAGCCATTAGCTCAACATCATATTTCTTTCTGCTGCCAACACCGGCGCCACCAGAAGCACAATTGGAACAGCAGGGAAGAGCGCAGACGACGAGAACAGCTTATTATCCCTGGCTGGGCACCCCTGCGCTCGCCGGCCCGGCAGGGCCAAGGCGTTCCCTTAATTTGCCAAAAGTAATGAGCAAATAGCCTTCAGCCAATTACCCGACACACCTCACAGGAGGACAGCTGCAAGTGTTGAGATTCCTATTTAAGTCGTGTGCCACAATGGCCACCCGAGGCTCAGGCCGAGGGACACTTCGGGAAATGATTTAAATATGAGCAAGTCCTCAGGAAAACCTCGTTGTCACTGTTCTATTGCAGTATCTCAGCCGTGACAGGGTGCCACAAGTGAACTAGGGCAGAAGACTGACAGGAGGCAGATCCGTTTACACCTGCCCAAGTGCTACCCGGGAGGAATGGCTTAAAGAACAAACCAGACAGAGTGAACGGATCCTTCTCCACACGAACGGCTCGGCAGGGAACGTAGCAAGCAAACCAAAGGTTCAGACGCTTCCGTGATACAGGGAAACGTCCCTCAATGCTGATCTCCATCCCTTAAGCTTTAAATTCCCCTTTATTTCAAGACCAAAGGTAATTTCTCTTTTAAAAGCTCTTTCCGGTAGCATGTGCCAGTTAGAGAGTCCAGAATTCTCTCCCAGTGCTGTTTTCCCAGGCTGACCTCACGGAGACGAGGGACAGCCTTCCAGAAGGATGTCTGCTCTGCTTCCTGTTGCCAGCTCCTGCTTCTGTCACTACTTACCTTCCGGATCTGAAATGCCTCCTTTCTCCTCTTGGCCCTTCTGGAGCATGTGGTCTCCACTCGTCCTGAATGGCAGGTTCTAGCAGAAGTCTCTGAAACTCCTTCCTCTGGAGAGGGAAGTCATGGCAGAAACCACTTTTAAAGTACTTTCTCACATCATCAAGTACCTTGGATAGGACTCCAGCCAGGCTGATCCCAACGTGGCCCAGACCCTACAAGGGGCAGCCTGATGCAATCATGTCTGAGGATCCTGAGGACCCGGCCACAGCCCATAGGACCAGGTGCAAACACCCGGCCCCTGGACTGCCAATCCGCAGGCTGGCAAGTACCCTGACCCAAAGTCTCAGCAGCAGAGGATTTGGGGAAGACATGTAACTTGGAAAAGGACAGGAAGATGCAATTTAGAGTTGGAACTGTAGGGCTGCAGAGAATAACATCCGCTGTTGTCATCAGCCGTGCCGCAGAAGGCCGTGTCTGACAAGACTTGCTGGGCCTGAGAAATGCCCAGGAGACAGTGACACGAGAGTTCAAAGGTGGAGTCCCACCAGAGGAGAGAGGACAGCACCCTGGGCAGTGTAGACCCCAACTCTGTGCATCCTACAAGAAAACCCTGAACACTCACAGAAACACAGCTGAGACTCTTCCTAAACAGCAAGAGCCTGCAGAGGGCATTGGTTAAACAGCATTTAAATTAATAACTAGCAATAAAAGCAAGAGAAAGGGGGTGCTGAAATTTACTTACTACTGTGTTATCATTACCAAATCATTTGTATAATATTTTATACAAATTTTTTCCTAGAAAAAAATTTCAAAGAATGATGATCCTATATCATCTATACATGTTTTATGTATATATACGCACACATTATATGTATGTTATATATATGTATGTCATATATATAATGTTATATAGATATATTGTGCAACTCCAAGGACACACTGCCATCACTCATCACTGTTAGTGACCAGCTGACATACCTTATGTGAATTTCTATATATTCACTTGAAATATATCTAAAATTTCCTGACAAAAAAGGATGAATAATAACATTCAACTACATGCTTAATATACTAACTCAATGCAACTAGAGAAAATGATTGCTTGGAGAAGATGAATATGCAAGCAGACCATGGTCAGAGCATAGGTAAAAACAGAACACCTGCAGCTGTTATCTACAGCAACCTGCCAAGAAGTCAGTTGACTCTCTTTAAATCAGAGAACTATCCCTGGTAACAATCCAAGAAGTCATTTTAAAAAAATAAGTATGAATGGATAAACTGTGGTATATGTATATGATGGAATATTACTCAACCATAAAGAAGAATAAAATTATGGCATTTGCAGATAAATGGATGGAGTTGGAGAATATCATGCTAAGTGAAATAAGTCAATCCCAAAAAGCCAAAGGTCAAATGTTTTCTCTGATAAGTGGATGATGATACATAACAGGGGGAGGAGGTAAGGAAAGAATGCAGGAATATTGGATTGTGTAGAGGGAAATGAGGGGAGAGCAGGGGGTGGAGAAAGGAAAGATGGTGGAATGAGATAAACCTCATTACCCTATGCACATGTATGATTACACAAATGATGTGACTCTATATTGTATACAATGAGAGAAATGAAAAGTTGTACCCCATTTGTGTATAATGAATCAAAATGCAATTTGTAAAAATAAAAAATTTAAATTAAAAAAAATCTCTAACAGTCATCTCAAAATGGCCAGGACTTGATTCATAACTCAGTTTCCCTAATTTTTTTTTCCTACTTGCATATTGGGAACAACCAGAAAAAGGCAAATACACTTCCTTAGCAACTACGTAGGATGTCCCAATGCCAGTTGATCCCTCCTTCAACATCACGGTGCTGGCAGCCTCTGTGCCAGGCACCTGGAGCCTCCTGGGCTTACTGTGAAGCCTTCCTACCCTTCTGCCTGCCTTTGAGTCCCCACCAAACACAAGTGTTGGTGACAACTCCCTTACTATATAGCAAGTTCAGAACAAATAGTGTTGGCTTGTCCTCATCTGGCTGGTCTTCATTTGTTTTTGCACTTTTATGGACATATCTGAGATCTCTTGAAAACACAAGCAAGACAGGGCAGCAAGAAGTTACAGGTGTGGTCTCTTGTCCCTGGAGCTCCTGGATGCGCGAGTTCCCAGGAGCCTGATCTCTTAGCTCCTCTCTCCTGAAAGGATGCTATGGGTCCTTATTCATGGGACATGTAGATAACTTTGTGATCCTGCTTCTAGGAAGCATTGCCTCCGCCATGCAGGGATTTTATGATCAGAACAAGAGTGCTTTCCCAACAGGTATCAATGAAACTTCCAGATCGTTCAATGAGAAGCAGATGAACAAATCCAAGCCAATGCAGAGCTCCCAAGCCGTCCCCCAAATCAGTAATGGAACAGTAGAGAATTCTTCTCTGTTTCTCTTGACAAATTCTTTTTAAAAGTCTATTAAGAAAAGTAAAACTGATAATCCGTGGAAGAAATCACAAGAAAAGTCAGAAGCGAGGTGCCAGTAACTGTCCACCACTCACTGAGCCTCAAGCCCCCAGTCCTAAGGCCCCCACTGTGGGATTTGAGGTTCTCAGCCCAGCGGATGCCCTAGGGGACAGCAACCCAGGAGCAAGGCACAAGGCAGGACGGAAGCAGAGGAAGGGACTCCTAAAGCAACCGAGTAAAGCGGTTTTCCTCCAGCAGCTTGACCACGCAAGGCTGGTGCTTGAGTACAAGGAGACTGAGACTCAGAAACGAGGAACAATCAGAAAGCCCCTCCCGGGGACTACCAAGACACCAGCACCCTGCAGACCTTTGAGCCTCGATGAGCTAGTTACCCAAGGAACCCGACTCGTTAAAAGTCCAGCACGCTCCTCATGGAGATCCAGTTCCCTGAGGACCTCGCTCCTCACAGGACACCCCACACCCGTCTGCAACAATTACCTGAAGGCAGAAAGGTCGCGTTTTAAATTTGAGTGACACATTAATGAGCAAGGCAATGCCGGTGACAGACACAGGGGCAGACTCACAATGGGAAGCCAAGCAAGAGCACCTCAGATCAAAACCCAGGGCAGGTAACCGGCCTCAGCAGGCCCTCGTGCGTCAAAGCCTCACCTCAGGTGGGCCAGCCCCTCCGGACACCTTGAAGCCTCTGACAGATCGACTACCTTTACTTTTCTCTTGTCGCAGAAGACTCGGCCTTTGCCAGGGAGTCAAGGGTTAACAGGGTCCCTGATTGCACGGTCAGTTACAGAGAAGTCCTCCCTTTAAAAAGAAGTGCCTTCCACAGGCTCAGTGCAGTAATGGACCTTCCAGTATAAGCCCAGGGCAAGTCGCACCAGGATGGGGAATGGAAGTGGATGTGTCCCCAGGCACGCACTGTGGCAACCTGGAGGGGCACCACCGCGGCCGGGAGGGGTGGCTCCTGGTGTCCAGACCCCCAGGGGTCTCTCCTGGGGCCCCTTCAGGCTGCTCAAGGTGGCCAGGTCACCTGCGGGCAGCTGGAACAGTGACCAGGCTCAGCTCCTGTGGTGTGCGCACTCTGCCCTTGGAGATTGGCACGTAGGCGGGTGTGCAGCTCTACAGAGAGCTTGCCAGGCCCTGAGTTCACCCCCAGCGCTGCCAGGAAAGAAAGGAAGAAAGAAAAGACGAAATGCCTTCGTTGAAGTCTAACCAACAGCACCTGAGCGTGCGGCCTTATCTGGACACAGGTCCGTACAGACGTGATTAGCTGAGACCAGGCTGTGGGGGCCCTGAGCCAGCAGGGCTGCCGCCCAGGGTGGGGCTGGACCCCAGGCAGACGCCAGAGAGAAGGCATGAGGGGATCCCAGCGGGGAGTGGGGTGGTGCGTCCACAAGCCGAGGAGCACCAAAGCAGCCAGCACAGCCCCAGAGGCCAGGGAGAGGTGGGGGACACATCTTCCAGCCCTCAGAGTGAGCAAGTCCCGCAGGCGCCCTGGTCCTGGCCTTCCATCCTCCAGAACCCAGACAACACACCGTGCTCACACCTCCCGCGGGTAGCAGTCCGTTGGGGCAATCCTCGCAGAGCCACCCAGTCACCCCTCGTCAGGTTCTCAGTCACCTGTCACGCCGTCCACACTGACTCTTGGGGAAGAAACCACCAGAACCTCTTTCCTCGGTCATCTACGCTGCCAACCCGCCAGCTCCTCTTACATCCCGAAGCCTCTTAGGACAAAACATCAACTTAAAATTCAGTCTCCTGGTCCTTCCCCAGCTCTTCATGGACAACCAAGTCAAAAATATTAAAAAATAAAATTCCATCATATACACGTGTGACTGCATGACCAACGTGATACTATAATCAGAAAAATGAGAGATTACACTCCATTATGATCTATCAAAATGCATAAATGCATTCTAGAATGCATATTGTCATATACAACTAATTAGAACATTAAAATATTTTAAACTATAAAAAAAGAAAATTCTGTAGACAAATAATTCACAAGTTTTAAATGGAGATAAAGGCGCAGGGAGTAGCTATCATACTCTGTCATGTCCAAAATGTGAATCACACTAGTGTATCCACACTATATGCTACCCACCCACTAGTCACTTGTTAATCATCTGTTTTCAGATCTACTGTAGCTGCACCACAGTGCTTGTGTTCAAGTAACACTTATTTTACTTAATAATGCTCCAAAGCACAAAAGTACTAATGTTGGCAATTTTATTACAGTATATTGCTATAATTGTTTTATTATTAGTTGTTAATTTCTTACTATGCCTACTTTATAAATTAAACTTTATCATCAGCATTATGTATAAGAAAAAAACATAGTACTCCATAGGACTTAGTCCTATCTGTGATTTTAGGCATCCACGGGGGTGTCTTAGAATTCACCCCTGTGGAGAAGGAGTGATAGCATATTAAAATTCAAGATGGTGGTTCTCAAAGTGTGGTCACCGGAGCTGCAGCACCAACAGCAAATTGTCAGGCTCCACTCTAGACCTACCAAATTCAAGGAAATGATACCCAGTGCCCATGTTTGAACAAATCTTCAGGAGCTTCTGTTGTCCACTAAAGTGTGAGAATTTCTCACACTTGTCTCCAAATCCTGAAGACAAGCAGGTCCCACCTGATCACAAACACAGCTAGAAGTAACTGCCCCAGCACAAGTGAATTCCAAAGGACTTTGAAGCTCAGAAATTAGGAATCTCAGCCGTGCACATTAGCACACCTGTAATCCCAGTGGCTTGGGAGGCTGAGGCAGAAGGATCACAGGTTCAAAGCCAGTCTCAGCAACTTAGTGAGGCCCTAAGCAACTCAGTGAGACCCTATCCCTAAATATAATACAAAGTAGGGCTGGGGATGTGGCTCAGTGGTAAAGTGTCCCTGAGTTCAATCCCCAGTACCCAAAAAAGAAGGGAAGGAAGGAAGGAAGGAGGGAGGGAGGGAGGGAGGAGGAGGAGAAGAAGAGGAGGAGGAGGAGGAGAAGGAGGAGGAGGAGGAGGAGGAGGAAGGGAAGGAAGGAAGGAAGGAAGGAAGGAAGGAAGGAAGGAAGGAAGGAAGGAAGGAAGGAAGGAAGGAAGGATCTCATGGGCAAGAGAGGAGGCGGCAGCTGGCAAGCCATGACGGCCATTGTGGGAGCCTCAAGTTCAGAAACCATCACCACCATATTGGTCTTCATATCAACAATTCTAATAAAAATTAATCTCCCAATTTTCTGAAATGACTTGGATCCTAGACATACTGACATAAAAGTCAAAAGAAGAAATAAAGAGTTTGCTTTTGGTTCTAAGACAGGACTCAGAATACGTGTATGACACCACCTCTCCCGTTCTACTGAGTATCATACCACCCCCAGACCTTGCCTGTCATCAGGGTGGTATGACTTTAGTGATGGCATAAGGGACAGTAAGCTGTCCAGGAAAGTAAGCATCATCCAAGATTTAAACTTGAATTTAATACAAGATTTAAAATTGAGTTTTAAAGTTATAAATACTGAACTCATATACTTGGACTCTCTTCAGTTTTAAAAGGATTCATAACAAAGTTCTTTAAAAGCCCATGTTCCCCTGAGGTCTTTCATATCCAATTTGATTTATTTCAAAATTCACCCCTTGCCTGCTGTTGCCTCCAAACCTGGATTCCTGGGAGTCAGGCTGCAGCCGAGCCCCACCGTGTTGTCTTCCCTTCTCCACGGCCCCACCTTTTCCCCTGGGTCACATGGGGCCACTCCTCCATCATCCATCTCTCTCTCTCTCTCTCTCTCTCTCTCTCTCTCTCTCTTTATAGATATCTCTCTATCTTTCTTATAGTACTAGTCATTTCTTTCTGTGCAGTTTTATTGCAGTGTAATTGACAAATAAAAACTGCATACATTTAGAGAATATAACTTGACATTTTGATACACATACACGTTGTGAAGTAATCGACAGGACCCAGCTAATTAACATACCTGTCACCGCACACGGTCACCACGTTGGAGTGTGCGTGCACGTGTGTGTCTGCGGGGGCCTGTGTATGGGGAGGGGACGTGCAGGGAGAACAGACCAAGACCCACCTTCTCAGAAGAGTTCGGGTCAGGTGGGTGTTGATGGCCACAGTCACATTTCTGTATCTGGCGTCTCCAGATCGTCTTCGTCCCACGCGGCCCTCGGCGTGCATCTCCCGCTTCCTGTCCTCCAGCCTCTGCAGCCACCCCTCTGCCCCGGCCTCCGTGAGTGTGGCCACTTCAGATTCCACATGTAAGTGAAGTCATGTGGTATGTCTTTCGGGTCTGACCTAATTTCACCTAGCCTCATGTCCTCCAGCTCCGTCCACGTTGTCACAAACAGCAGGACGCCTTCCTTTTTAAGACTGACCTGGCGCTCCGTCGTGTGAGCAGGCACCGGGTTTGCCGCAGCCAGTCTTCTGCCGGGGACGCTTGCCTGGTTCCCATACTTTGAAGTGCTTCCTTCTGTCCAGTCTCTTCCTCTTGTGCTGACATGGACACCATGCCACCCCCTTCACACCCAGGTGAGACTGTCACCTCTTCTGTGCCCTGCTCTGCCCCTTTCCCTCCACGATGCCTTCCTATCCAAACCAGGGGCACCTCTTCTCTGAACTTCTAGCACCTTCTCAGGATCCACCCTCGCTTGCCCCAGAGTCACGCACTTTGGTTGCTTATCTGTGCCTGCAGGTTCCTCCCTGAGGGACAGTCCTGCTCGTGCCCCAGCAGCAGCGCAATGATTCGGTAGATTTGCTGCCTGCTCGGATTCATCGCCCAGAGGCCGTGGCAAGTTCCTTTCTCGCCTGCTCCTGCTGGAAGCTTCCCGTTCGTAGCTCACACTCAGATGGGAATGATGAACTTCTCCCCTTGCCTGGGTCATTCCCGGCCTCGGGGAAGCACTCGGAATGATCCAGCTACTTGACAATCTGCGCAAACAGCTGGAGAGGTGTGTGACCTGAGCAGACCAGGAAGTTAGAAAGCAGGTCTGTCGCCAGCCGCCCTCATTAATCGAGTGGCCTGGAGCACTGCATCTCCTCTCTGGCCTGGGCTTTGGCCACAGGACCTCTCTGGCTCATTCTTAACGGTAATTCATGGGAGGATCAGCTAAATGGCCTAAGGCGTCAGCCAACCTCAGCATAATCTGAGCCGTCTGATTCATCCTTTACCCTGTCCTCCAGAGGGACTCCTCTGATCCTTATATTTTCTAGCACAAATGACAGGAGGCATCTCTATCTTATTTATAGCTCTAAATAAATTGGTATGAGCATCAACGAAACATATTTATTTTATTTCCCAAGAAATATACCCTGAGAAAATGTCAAGGAAATGATCTTTGAAAAATGCACATCCAAAAGCAGCATAAAATATTTAAGGCAATGGCTGATCTCCTGGTTTCCACTTTCTGTTAGATTATTCTACAGACTCTTGTAAAAGTCAAGTCAGTGCTTTTAAAGGCAAAAATGGCCACCAGTGAAGAACAGCCCACAAAGCCCCCGGGTTCTCCTTGATTTCTCTTTTAATTCCAGCATTTTACCTTGAATGACTGACTTCAAATAACTTAGATATTCAAAAATTGATGAGCAGTACTTAGTAAGGTAAAGCTCATGTAAAGACCACGTGAACTGAGCCTGCCACCACGGGCTTGAGAACTCGCAGCTGCATTGGCGCCTCCTGGAGAGGCATCTCTTGTGCCACTTTCAATGTCCTCTTCCCATCCATCCACCTTCCCCAAAGCCTCAACGCTGGAAGGAATGTTCCCATATTGGACCACAGTGTCAAGCTAGCAAATCATGTTAGGCCAGCAAAAAGAACTCCAGAACAGGAGATTATTATTTAAAGTGCACCATAAATCCGCTCGATTGAGTTGACTGGGGCACGAACACTCACATGAACTCATTTATCCACACACCCTATGCAGCCAGTGTTGTTTTATCCTCATTCCAAGGTAAAGAAGCAGAAGCACCAAGAAGCGTAGCAACTTGCTCAGCTGTCACACAGCCAGAAAGTGGCCAGAGTGGCCCCAGAACCTGGCCCCTCAGCCCCCATGGTACACAGCCCCCACCACTATGATCACGCCACATGGGCTGATGCTAGTCTCATGAATGGTGAGACAGATGAGAGTTTTTATGAACAGAAGTTCATCAGATTTGCTGGTAAATTGCACCAGAGTAAATGGCCACCACATAGAAAAGGGTGAAGCCCAGAAGAAACCAGGGCCTCCTCAGGCTCTGTAAGGGTGACCAGGGAGCACAGGTCCCCAAGAGGGCTCACCAAGCCTAAGTTCTATGGTCTGACCAGGCGAGAGGAGGCTCCACAGACAGACCCAAAGAAAATCACACTGCTCAAGGGAACCCTGCCACAGCTCCTGGAGAGTCAGTCAGGCTTGGAATGGACCCACCATCTGACCCAGCTGTCCCACTCCTCGGTTTATATCCAAAGGACTTAAAATCAACATACTACAGTGAAACAGCCACATCAATGTTTACAGCAGCTCAACTCACAATAGCTAGATTGAGGAACTAACCTAGATGCCCTTCAACAGATGAATGGATAAAGGAACTGTGATATAGATACACAGTGGAATATTACTCAGCTTTAAGGAAGAATGACATTCTGGCATTTGCTGGTAAATGGATGGAGTTAGAGAATATGCTAAGTGAAATAAGCCAATCCCCAAAAAACAAAGACTGAATGTTTTCTCTACTATGCAGATGCTAATTCACAATAAGAGGGGGGATAGGGAAGAATAGAGTTACTTTAGATTAGGTAGAGAGGAGCGAAGGGAGGGAAGGGTGTGGGGTAGGAAGGACCGTAGAGTGAAAGAGACATTATTACCTCATGTACATGTATGACTGCATGACCCACGTGATCCTGCAGCATGCACAATCAGAAAAATGAGAGACGACACTCTATGTATGATCTATCAAAATGTATCAATGCATCCTACTGTCATGTACAACTAATTAGAACAAATAAAATTAAAAAAAAAAAAAGAGCAAGGGACTGGGGAGACAACTGTGGAGGACAAGCCTGGGCAACAGTTGGGGCAGCTGGGAGACACCGAAATCCAACCCTCATCTAAGCACCGGGACAGACTCCAGAGAGCAGGACAACCGAGGCTCCTGTGCTAGCACAGTCTGAACTGGCCTCTTCCCTTTGGGACTGGGGTATCCATCACCAGCAGGGTGAGGACACTCCTGGTCAGCCCTTGAGGTCCACCATGCTGGACACAGCGTCACTGGCTGGGCTGCCATTTGCTTAGGTCCTACTCAGTGGGCAGCAAAGAAGTTCCAAGGTCCAGTTCCGAGGTCAGTGTCTCTGCTAGCTATCGGCCTGAAGGAAGTCCAGAGCTCTTGGACCCTCCGTTTCCTTATCTTCACAAAGAGTACATGAGATAACCCAGCGGAGGTGTCTTCTTGGACAGGTGCTCAGAACAGGGCAGCACCTCACACATAACCCGGGCCCACTGGCCCTGTCCCCTGCTGCTCAGATATGCAGTAGAGTGCTGCCAGCACCTCCCAAAGAGACCAGCGGCCACACTGGACCACGGGGTTCTTCTCAGAGCCCAGACGTGGGATGGGCACTGTAGGCTCTTCTGTCATCGTCCAAGTTTATGGAACATCAAAAATGTTTCCTTTAAGTGCAACTGGGGGCCCATTGATTGTCACGAGAGCTGCTGGAAATGAGCTTTTATTGGTGACATTAATGGTAGGCATGATACATGCTGCCTCAGTCTGCTCAGTGTGCTATAACAAAATACCTTAGTCTGGAATATTTATAAGCAACATAAATTTACTGCCAACCATTCTAGACGTTGGGAAGACCACGTTGCTGTCAGATTCAGCATTGGGTGAAGGACCATCCCTCAAGGATGGTGGCTTCTGGCTGTGCCCTCACATGGCAGAAGGGGTGAGTAAGCCCCTCAGGCCTCTTTAATAAGGGCCCTGATCCCATCCATGGGTGCTGTGTCCTCATGATCTCACCACCTACCAAAGGCCCGACCTCCTAATACCATCGCTTTGGGGGTTAGGATTGTGGACACAAGCATTCAGACCACAGCATATGGATTAACTAAATATTTACACAGCCGTCCTCACCCTTGCAGGATGAATCCACTAATGCAGACCCTCCTCCTTGGGGGACATAGGAAAAGGACCCTAAGCCAGCTGTGGGTCCCTGAACTCGGAGGATTCTGTTAGCCCAGTGCCAGCTCCCAGGGTGAGGCATCTGCCTACCCAGCTGGCACTTGTCTCAAGACTCCTTCACTCAGTGGGAGTCAGAGCACCCACAATGCACCAGCTGGGACTTCATCAAGCTCACACACCAGGTGGATGTGCACCTGGGCCTGCTGGCAATTAATGCCTCTTTAGTAAATGTCTCATAGTGACCAAAGCTGCTTTGAGAGCTGCTCATCACAAAAACTGAGGAGCAAAGAGCCATGGGATGAGTCAACCCTTCATCTGCTTCAAATTTCTTGAGTTGCTACTCAAATCTACCACAAAGAACCCAAGAGATAGGCATGACCAGATTGGCTTAGGTCTGTTCAGGACACAAACATTTCACCGTGACCATGTCTGCACACACGAAGGGGAAGATACAGGAGGGCTTCTTTGTTCTGTAGTAGCTGCTAAGCTGAGAACAGCCACAGCCACTTCTGCAGAGGCACCAGTGAAAACCACCAAAGTCAAGATATGACATTCCAGATCTTACTGCACAAAAAGGAACAGAACACGAAAAGTTTCAGTTAAGAAATGGTTTCTCTACTGTGAATCATGCTTCTATAAACATTGACATTGCTGCATCACTGCAGTATGCTAATTTTAAATCCTCTGGATATTTACTGAGGAGTGGAGCAACCTAGGCACCCTTCAACAGATGAATGGATAAAAAAGTGTGGTATGTATTCACAATGGAGTATTACTTAGCCATAAAGAAGAATGACTTTGGGACATTTGCTGGTAAATGGATAAATCTGGAGACTATCATGCTAAGAAAAATAAGTCAATTCCAATAAAACGAAGTTTGAATGTTCTCTGATATGTGGAAGCTTACCCACCGTAAGAGGGGAAGGGAAGAATACAAAGTCAGTGGGTTAGACAAAGGGAACGAAGGGAAGTGGGGGATAAGAAAAACAAAGACAGTGGAATGAATCGGACGTCACTTTCCTACGTACATATGTGAACACACCACAGTGAATGTCACCATCGTGTACGTGCACAAGACTGAGGTTCTGATTAGAATAAGATAGATTCCATGTTTGTGTAATTATATCAAAATGGACTCCACTGTCATGTATTGCTAAAAATAACCAATAAATTTTTTTAAATGATTTATCTGTAGTTGTCCCTAAGAATTAAGCAGCCAACTACAAAAAGAATCTGTCTCCTGAACTGAGAATAATCCCTGCTAGAGGCAAATGGGGGACTCTGAATTCAGATCGCTGGGTTCCTAATTTGGGAAGGAACAATGTGGGAGACATCAAAGTCCAGCTTCAGAATTTCCTGGACCTTAAGGGCATCTGCTAAAACCAAGCCCTGGGTGGCTTCCTCTCATTGAGACTCCGGGTCTGCTTTCCTTACCCTGGAAAGTGTGTCTGTAAACATGCTACCTTGTGAAAATGGCCACAGAGCAAACCAGCCAGGACACCAGTGCACCTTCACCCAAGAAGGCTGGCCTGAATCCTAGGACCAATTCATGGGAAACAGAAGCTGCTTCTCTGTGCAGCCTCTGCAGAGTGACCAAGAGTGCTCAGGAGACCATGACACAGGTGAGGATATCACTGTCACGCACAGATCCTGAGCAAGAGTACAGAGCTGGACAGGCATGTCGGTCAGTCAGAGGGAAGTTGCCCTTCCTCCAATGTCTGAAAAGGACCTTGACGGACAGGGGCTTAGTCAGAGCTGTGCAGTACTCCAGCCATGACAAGGAGCCACGGGCTCGCACGGGGAGAGGCTCAGCATCAAGGTTTCCTGCTTACGGCTCTTCCTCCTGCGGGGCTCTGCAGGTCAGTGATGCTCCCCCATTTTGCAGCCATATGCACAATCGGGATCAAATGTTGGGCAAGGATGACAGAGCCAGGGAAGAGAGGCAGAGAGGGCGCAGGGGGCGGATTCAAGAGCCTGGCTCAGCCCTGCTGCCCACATGCCTGCTAGTTCTGTGGTGCTGCAGAGAAGGCTGGGAAATGGAGAGGCTCCTCAGGTAAGTGGGGAGCCCCCGAGAAGCAGGAGCTGTCACTGTCTCTGCCTGGGCCATACAAGCCACCCGGAAGGGATGCAGCCTGCTTTTGTGATCAATGCCACATGGAGGTGCTGACACAGGAGAAGCAACAGTAAAAGTCAAGAAGTCATTCATAGCCAATATCAAAGCCCCGTGGTACAGGTGGGTTATGAAACCAAAGAAGCTGAATGAGAACAGAAAATGAGGACAAGCCCACGACAGAGCCAAGGTGGAGAGGGCTGCTGACCTGGCAGCAGGAGGGCCCCGGGGCAGGCTCTGCACCATCAGGCCGCGAGCCATGCAGGAAAGCACTCAAGAGGGAAGCAGTACAGGGTGGCCGGAGGCCCAGGGAAGACAGATGGCCTGCCAGTCTGACTGAGCTCCCAGAGCAGCTTTACTGCAGACCCAGTGGAGGGTCTAACTTGTCCTCCAGCTGGAAATTCAGGGACCCCATTACACGTGGGCTCCACCCTAACTCCTCTGACCTCCCACATGCCAAGCCATGCCCACCAAGACCCAGGTCTGTGCCTGTCCCATCTCCTGCCTCCACTGGCCTCCAGGAATTCGGCTCTGCTTAGCCAAAAGAGGAAATCCTCTTTCTTAGCTGGTTCCTGGGTTCCACCACAACCTGTCATGAGAGAGAGTGCTGTCTTCCTTTTGTACTTTTTTGGATGGTCTAGAGAATGGGTCTCAAGTCTGACCTTCCTAAAAGATGTTGCTTTCCTCGTTCTAGGACCTCGAATTCTTCTCGAACCACTTCAAGGAAACGGTCTGCTCCCTGCTCAGCCCAGTTGCGTTAGATGGCAGAGCGCCTTGATTCTCAGCATGAGAACATTTATCTCTACAGGTCACTTTTTGAAAAAGGTTAAAGCAATTGAAAGAAGCTTTTCCCTTGATATCAAAGCCGTAGACTTAGGTGATTTCCTAAGCCTAAAGAAATCCATGTAAAAAAAATTAAAGATTAAAAAATAGGCATTTCCTGAAAAGAACGCCTGCTGCTTTTTCTTGCCCCAGAAAATTATCAGTTCACAAGGTGGGGCTCCCCAGGAACAAACTCAAATGTGGTTAGGGAAATAAATCATTTGACTGTCTACATTCTTCCTTTGTGACGGGCTTCTGGTTGAAAAAGGCCATTATTTTTTGTGCTAATGGAAGTGTCTTGCTAGGTACGACTTATAAGTTATCTACAATGTTTAGAAAGCTTCATCTTTTCAGTGTATTTTCCTCCCTTTAGCTAATAATTTTCTGCAGAAGAGTTACAAATTATGGTGCAGTTATAATACCTGCATTTCAAAGGCATGACAGCTTTTAAGAATGTTACTTGAGGTCACCCTCAATGACCTTGACCTTATCTTGCACCCCCCCACACTGGGCATCACGCACTAGGCCAAGTAACCACCCTCCTTCCAGGGACGGGCCTTTCCTTGACAAACATATAGCCCGGATTTTCCACCTTTATTCACAGATTGTCAAAAAAAAAAAAACTATCTCACCTTTTTATTTGGAAAATATGTGCATGAGCGCTCCAGCCAGTGGTGGTACCAGCTGGAATGTCCTGCCAACCTGCAGCCATTCTGACGCTCCACCCGCAGGCCAGGCGGTGGCTGAATAGCTTCAGTAGATCACTGGCTGCAGCGACCCTCTCTGTGGGAGCCCCCTGCTCCCCTCCGCTCCCCATCCCCCCAGCCCAGCTTCCATTTCCACTTGTCTGGCTGACTCGAGACCACATAGGCCTGCAGGTCACCATCTCGAGTGGGCGACAGGAAGCAGCGAGACCCTGCACCCCACTCCCTCCCTCGCCCGTGGCTCCGCCCTCTGTTCTCAGGCTCCGCACCCCTCAGCCTCCTGGGCACGCCGGCCCTCCCAGGGAGCGGCTCTCCTCCCACCTGCCCTTGACTTCTCCATTTCTCAGAGCTCCTTTCTTCCGTTCTCACCCCACGTGGTCTCCGCAGCTCTGAGACTCTCAAACGATCATCTCCGCCCGGGTCTCCGATCCAGTCAGCAGGTCCAGGGCACCATGTCTTGGGAGGCTCCAACCCGCGTGTTCAAAACCAAGCTCAGGTACCCATGTTATTGCTCGCTGTATTCCAAGGGCTGCCCACGGAGAGCGCACACGGCCTGCACCAGGGACGCTCCCCAGGCGGAGACACCAACGTCTGCCTGGGCGTCTCCCTTTCGTTTCACAGGTGTCACAAGCGGCTCTCAAGTCTGTCAGCAGCTCCCAAATCACAACCCGCATCATCTGCACCCCATGGGCCAGTGTCCCCTTGTCCATCCCGGCCCATCGTCCTTGATGGTCTCTTGGCCCTGCTTGGTTCTCCTCCTGTCTCACGCTCAGCAGCACTTACAGCCCATCCTGCCACTTGACTGCTTTAAGAACTTCAGTCTAGAGGTTCCTGTGTTCCCCTCGGTGTCGAGGAGGAAATCTGAAGTCTCTCCACACCCCGGCCCACCCGGCTCCGCCTCCTCCGCAGCCTCATCTCACTCTTAGCTTCCCAGCTCTGACGGCAGAACCGCTTCAGCGCCACCTTCTCCCTCACCCTCAAATTTCAGCACCTGCCTCAATGCCCCTCTCCACACACCCCAACTCCTGAGGCACACCTGTTCAGGTGAGCATGGCCCTCCAACACCCCAACTCCTGAGGCACACCTGTTCAGGTGAGCATGGCCCTCCAACACCCCAACTCCTGAGGCACACCTGTTCAGGTGAGCATACCCTCTCGACACCCCAATTCCTGAGGCACACCTGTTCAGGTGAGCATGCCCTCCAACACCCCAACTCCTGAGGCACACCTGTTCAGGTGAGCATACCCTCTCGACACCCCAATTCCTGAGGCACACCTGTTCAGGTGAGCATGCCCTCCAACACCCCAACTTCTGACGCACACCTGTTCAGGTGAGTGTGCCCCTCTCCACACCACAACTCCTGACACATACTGTTCAGGTGTGCACATACCTCAGGTTATACTTGAGAGGACACTTGCACTGGGGAGAGAGTTCCCTGAGCATTTGATGGGATGGCTCTCCCTGTGGTGTGTCCCCTGGCCCCGTGCAGTCATCATGATTATATACTGTATTTTCATTTTTCTCTCTTTTCCCTTTACCCCTCTAATGCACGAGACGGAGGACCACAGGACTTCTTGTATTCATTCCCTACCGTATCTCCTGGACAGAAGAGACACGGGGAAATAGTGGGCACTAAAGGAGTGTTGAACAAACCGGAGTATGATTTAAAAGGAGACTAAATCTCACCTCTTCCTAGAGCCTGCCCTCACCCCTCCAGTCTCTGAGGCTTTCCCAACTGCACACTATCAGTATTCTGGGCAGAACAGTCGATGCTTTAGCATCTTTAAACGCCATAGCACATGCTCGCCACAGATGGAGACAATCGAAAACATCTGCGGACATGGAGGCAGGAGGCAGAGGCAGGAGGCAGAGGCAGGAGGCAGAGGCAGGAGGCAGGAGGCAGGAGGCAGAGGCAGAAGCAGGAGGCAGAGGCAGGAGGCAGGAGGCAGGAGGCAGGAGGCAGAGGTAGAGGCAGGTGGCAGGAGGCAGGAGGCAGGAGGCAAAGGCAGAGGCAGGAGGCAGAGGCAGGAGGCAGGAGGCAGAGGCAGGAGGCAGGAGGCAGGAGGCAGGAGGCAGAGGCAGGAGGCAGGAGGCAGAGGCAGGTGGCAGGAGGCAGGAGGCAGGAGGCAGAGGCAGAGGCAGAGGCAGGAGGCAGAGGCAGAGGCAGGAGGTAGAGGCAGAGGCAGGAGGCAGAGGCAGGAGGCAGGAGGCAGGAGGCAGGAGGCAGAGGCAGGAGGCAGGAGGCAGGAGGCAGAGGCAGGAGGCAGGAGGCAGGAGGCAGAGGCAGAGGCAGGAGGCAGAGGCAGGAGGCAGAGGCAGGAGGCAGGAGGCAGAGGCAGGAGGCAGGAGGCAGGAGGCAGAGGCAGGAGGCAGGAGGCAGAGGCAGGAGGCAGAGGCAGGAGGCAGTAGGCAGAGGCAGGAGGCAGGAGGCAGAGGCAGGAGGGCTCTGGCAGGCTGCCCCCTTGCCCTTCTCCCATCCTGGCTGCCTCCGTGGCATGACCACTGCTATCCCTTCACGTGTCTTTGCGTGAGTCATGTGCTTAGTCTCAATACCCCTAAAGAACTAACAACTCCTGTCACTAAGGGTCCCATCTCCTAGTGTCCCCCAGGACACTCCATCCAGGGCTGAGGGTGACGAATGAAATCGGCATATTTGTCCATCGGTGAGAAGGACAGGAAGACCAGATGGCTACGCTGTGGGTAGAATTCTGACTCCGTCCTAAGTGTTTGCGCAACATTTCAACATTGGCCAAGCGAGCGTCATCAGAAAGACCTTACTGACCGTAGGTTGTACAGTGCTGTTCTACGTGCTCTGCAAAGAGGATCAAAGCTGCACGGCGCTCCTCCCCCGTCTGGAGTTCATTTTCTACAATCCAACCAAGTCAACTGAAGCCTGAGCAGCTTCCTGTGGGCGCAGCTGCCACTCCCTTGGAACGCTCTCTGGACAGCTCAGTTCTGCAAAGCCGTGGTCCATTCAGAACAGAATCAAAGGAAACGGGACCGACTTGCCCTTGACCCTCTATCATGATACCGGATTTCTCCTAAACTATCCCAGATGTCTCTGGCTCTCTTCAATAAGTAATGGTGAGCCGGGCACGGTGGCCCACGCCTGTAATCCCAGCGGCTCAGGAGGCTGAGGCAGGAGGATCGCCAGTTCAAAGCCAACCTCAGCAACTTAGCAAGGACCTAAGCAACTCAGTGAGACCCTGTCTCTAAATAAACACACACACACGAAAAGGGCTGGGGATGTGACTCAGTGGTTAAGTGCTCCTGAGCTCAATCCTTGGTACCAAGTAAATAAATAAATAAATGATGATGATAATAACAGCCAAAAAAGTCAATGACTAAAATGTCATTTATATTAAATATTTAGCACGTGTTTATGCACTAACAGTGATTTTTAGCATTGTGATAGACCTACTTAAAAAGAATCCCAGGGTCCCATTTCTTATTATCAGAAAATGACAATTCTATTCATAGTCATCTCAATGAAGAGAAGAACATGTATAAACAGATAGAAAGCACTGCAGCCTTTACCACACGCACGCACCCAAATACATAATTAGTTACAACGACGCCAGGTGGAGAGAACACCCCGAAAGGATAACCCTGCCTTCCAGCCTGGCCCTGCCACCACAACCTCGGGAACATTCCCCTGTACAGGTGGCCCCAGATACAGCCCGTTTCAACTGAGCATTTTTCACCTTTACAATGGTGCAAAAGCAATATGAGCTAAATGGAGAACATCTAGATTTTAATTTGGAACTCTTCTCAGGAGGATGCCATACCCTACCATCCTCTCTCCAGATGCCACGCACCGGCAAGAGAGGGCAGCTCCCAGGCAGCCCGGATCACGGAGAACAGGCAACACTCCACAGTGTTCCGTGTTGCGAAGCCAAGATGACCCCATAGCTTAGGTGTATTAGATGCATCTTCAACTTGTGGGCTTCTAAATTTAGGGTGGGTTCATCAGGACGCAGCCCCACCAAAAACCAAAGAACATCTGCACATTCCTCTGGCCCTCAGTTTATTCATCTTTAAAATGGGGAGAAAGATTCCATGTGGGGCCAAGGGTCCCTAGAGCACAAATATCAGTTCTGAGTACAGCCTATGACACTGTTTCATTCCAAAATGATTTTTCTGCTCCTTTTTGATTAACATGTGACAAGCATAAAGTTGGTAAACTAGCATCTACACTGCCCTGGAATTAAATGACATAAGAGAAAAAGACATGATTTTGGAAAGGGGACAATTTTCCTGCACTCAGAAGTTACCAGTAAGGAGCTTATGCAGAAATCTTCATGTAACACAAAGCTCCAGATTAGCAGGCTTAAAAGAAAATATGCAGACAGTCAGAGATAAAAGGGCAGTCGCCAAAAAAGAAGATTTCAAGGCGGAAGTAAGCAAAACAGTAAAACTCAGAGAACACACCCACGAAAGGACTCACCACAGTCCTTGTTATTGTCCCTGATCCAGCTAAACCAATGCAGGAATTTATCTGGTAACATTTCTCCATGGGCTTCCTCTCCTTCCTGACTCTCTCCACTGGGCACAGCCACATGTAGAAGCAAAAACTGGGAGATCCATTGATGCATCAATGAATGGCTCAACTACACGTTTCCATAGTCACTAAAGTGGCCACGTGGGTCAGGGTTTGCTTGCAGGGAGCAGAATCCACCCTATTTTAAGCAGAATGAGAGGCTTCGCACAGGGAACTCGGTACCTCTAACGTCAGAAGTGTTGTAAGAGTGAGCTGGGTCTCCAGGAAGAACTCTGAGAAGGAGAGACCCAAGTGCCCCCGCCAGGGGAGCCTCTGCCTCAGTGGCAGGTACGTGAGAGCTGAGTCCCCCCTTCCACAACTTGCCACAGGCAGCACTGGACCCTCTGGCCCCAAGTTAGGGACAGACACAGCATGGCGGACTTCCTACCTTCAGAGGAGTGACACCAGAATACGGAGCCAGCTGCCAGCACTGCTATGCTGCTCACATCATCCTGCAGCAAAACACTGTCACCTCTGTGACCTGCCGGGCAGCAGCAACAGCCAGAGCAGCAGAATGAGGTCCTCCTGCACCCGCACCTCCAAGTCTCAGCCTGCAGTCTCCAGAGACTGGAACCAACCTACATTCACAACCAGAGCTGCAAGGGAGGCTTAAGCGAGAGAAGGTACATGTTGTCCTTAGTCCAGTGCTTTATCCATGTGTTAGAGGTTCTCCAAAAAACAGAACCCACAAAGTGTGCACATACAGAAAGAAAAAGATTTATTTTTAAGGAATTTGGATCACACAGGTGTGGGAACTGACAAATGCAAAATGACAGTGTTGTCTGACAGGCTAGTGACCCAGGGAGAGTTGATATTGTGACTTGAGTCTCCTGAAAACAGAATTTCTCTTTCTTGGGATAATCAGTCTTTTGACTCTTAAGGTCTTCAATTGATTGAGTAAGGCCCACCCACATTATGAAGGGTAACCTGCTTTACTTTAAATATTAATCACATCTTTTTTAAAAATATACCTTTAGAGCAACATCCAAACCTGTTTGAAATATCATGACCCAGCCAAGTTGACACATAAAATTGACCATCACAATTCATTAAGAGTGCTCAATAAAGGACAGGGATGAGATCAAGCTCAAATTACTGACCTGAAGGACCTTACAGTGAGTGTTAAGGACAGATAAACACAACTCAGTGTGATATAAACAGACAGGATGCCGTGGGTGTGGATCACAGGATGCGCATAAATGAGCAAAAACATGCAAAGGTTTCTGAGAAGCAGGAAGGAGTGCTGAAGTTACAGGTGCCTGAACGGCCTCTGCAGACGCTGGACCCAAGATCGCGCAGTTGCCACAAGTTCTGTGCACACTAGGATCTAGTGAGGACCCCCTTGGACCAGGGGTCCACTGCTAGTGGAGGCGGGGCATCCAAGGCAGCCAAAGGCGACGGTAATTTAGAGGAGGGGACAAGATCGAGGTCAGGAAAACAGGCCAGGCATTAAGCCCAAGGGAAGACTAGCACCAAGAGAGCCGGCTCCCTTCGTCAGGAGGGTAAGACGCAGAAGAGAACAAGCGGGACGAGAGACGGGAAAGCTCCAAGCGCGAGCTGCAGACCCCAGGGCTGGGCTGCACCCACACCCACCTCAGGGCGTTCCGACCATGGCGCCTCAGCAGAGCAGGTGGCCACAGGTGGGAGCAGACAGGTGCAGACAGGCAGGCTCGCAGCCCCCTGGAACCAAGCAACGCCTGGCCACGGCTGGCACTCGAGGACTCTGAAGGTGGAGAACACGTGTCTCCAGGGCAGCAGGGGAACCCACGTCCAGAAGCCAAGGACACTGTCCTCCCCGCCCAGGGCCCACCTGTGTGAAGGAGCCTCCCTTCCCAGTGCCCCAGCCCTCCACCCGAACACCCAGCGTGACGGGTGTCCTTACCTCTAGTCACTTCAGCGCCTGAAGATCAATGTTCCCCGTGAGACTGATGTTCCCTTTGACTCAGAATTCCCCAGTGCCCTTCAGCATAAAGGGAGCCTTGACCCCAGGTGACGTTCTCTGTGCTCAGGGTCCCTGGGTGCCAAAAACTCACCCCAGATCCCCACAGACCCTCCTCAACAGTGGAGCTCCTGATAGGTTTTGAGTGAGTGAAGAATTTTGACAGCAGACGGAAACTTGAGCAAATGGGTATCGACATCACGGCAGCATGGGACAAGGACACGCAGGATCCATCCTGAGCCAATGGCACCTGGCAAAGAGCCTATCATCGGGGGGCTCCTGGTGGCCAGGTGCCGTCACCTGTGAAGGGGAGAAGAGCAGATGGCTTTCAGAGCCCCGGAGTTCCTTAAGGAAATCAGGTAAAAGGCCCAACGGCACCGATGCCAGAGGACAGGCCGTCAAACCTGAGTAACAGTGTCATCGGCCCGTGGGCCTCGTGGCTCCTGTGCTTTCCGCCCTCCTGCAAATCCTAGGTGTCATGTGCCTCAGTTAGACCCGTTTCGGTCTCTTCTCTTTAAACTTCCAATTATACCCCTGCAGCACCAAATGGAAGGGGAATCAATTTCTTAAATAAATCCATGTAAAATAAATTTAAACTCAAAGGATCTGAATAACAAGGCCATTTCGTTCAACCAGGAAATCAGACTTTGACAGCTGAGGCTTTTTGAAAAATTGAATCTATTTTCCAGAGAATTTATTCAAGTGCTCACCACTACCAGGCACCGTAACAGAACTGGATCCAACCAACTCTTCCCCCATGGGTTGTATTTGTAATTCAAAAGCACACCAGACAGATGGGGGACAGGTTCATTTCTAGATTGGCTGGCCTGACCAAGTCGCCGTACCTCTAAATCTGTTCCTGCACTTGTAAAATGGGGTGCTGTGATTAACACCCCAGTGACCAATTATTCACCCTCTTGTACCCTCACGCATGACCAAGTGCCTTGGTAACATGCACACTCACCCTGGGCTTGGTCACAAGTGTGCCTTTGGCAGTAGAAAATCAGCAGAGAATGTGAGCTCAGGTTCCAAGTCAAGGCCAAGTGTCCTTCTGCACTCCCACTTGATTTCTTGGGCTCCTTCCATTGCCAGGGGAAGGACATCTGGACCAGCCCATTCCCCGGAAGGATAAGAGATGTGTGGAGCAGAGCCGAGTCCCCAGCTGAGTCTCTCCAGCCAGATGAAGCCAGCACCAGCCCCCATGAGCAAGAGGGGCTGAGAGGAACAGAGATGGCGCAAGCCATCCACGAGGATAAGTAACTCAGGTGGACTGTTATACAACCGCACTCACCAGGACAGGACTCACCCCCTGTTCCAGCTACCACACCAACATCTGGGGAAGAGCTATTGAAATTGTGCACATGAAGGACCCAAAAGACTGCACAGCTGCCTCCCAGCCACAGGGAGACCTCGCTCTCCACCCATCGGGCTTTCCAGGGGTCCCTTCCCTTCCAAACCTGGCTCCCTACTGGGGAGACCCAGTCCCTACACCGTGCCTCATGAACATAGTCTGCCTTTCTACCCAGTTCCTTTGGATTCTGGTAGAAAGTGTGCTTAGTTTGTTATTCTGACCCACCTACCCCAACAAAAAAATTAAAAGTAAGAAAAAGAAAGTTCTCATCAGCATCACCCTTCTGCATGTCCTGCAGGATCCAGGGCCAGACCTTCCCACCCACCTCTGATATTCCCTGGGAGGACACTCAAAAATATGATATAGCTTTACTGTAAATGGTCACAGCAACATTAATTCTATGGCAGAAGAATCGTCAGTCCCACTATCACTGAGATGGCTTGCTGCCTAGGAGATAGCTTGGTGAGCAGACCATTTCCCAAGGCTACTAACTCATGCCTCTTGTTCTGTGCGGGGGTGAATATAACCAGAGTTGGCAGAAGAGAGTTGCTTTCCTTCGGGGTGGGCTAAGATCATGCTCCAACTGCCCCTTCCCCAACACCCAGCTTAGAGACAGGCAAGGGAAGGGCAACAGTTGTCCTAATACAGACGCAGTGCCCTGCATTTGTAAAGAGTAGGAGCCCACGCCATGCCTAGTGACGGCCACCTGTAGTGAAGCTGGTACCCAAGGCATAGCTTGGTACACCAAGGCCGCCATGGCAGGGGAGGGTCAGGGGAAACATTTCTTTGCACAGTTACTGACTGCAGCCTGACTGGACCCTAACTGAAGCACAGGAGAAAAGCCCCATAAGATACCAGAGATGGAGCTGTGCTCAGTGGACTCCTTTAGGAAGAGGCGAACTCTGTCTTGGACTCTGGCCACCCTACGATGCAGATGCTGAGGCACACTTAAAGAAGCTCCGTGATAGCTGTGACCGTCCCTTGGTACTGTGGGTAGCCTTTGGAGCGTATGGGACTTGGGACTTAGACCCTACAGCAGCATCAAGGAACCAAAAGACAATAGCTGAAATTTACCACCAATGACCCAGAACCCACCGAAAGGAAGAATTTCTTTCAGCAAAGAAAAGTCTGTACGTCATTAGCCTAGTCCTGCCCCTCTCAGTTACAGTCATCTGAGCACCTATCACAGGTCCATTACAGAGGCTCTGAAGGACGCAAAGAGAAGCGAGGTAAACCATCTGCCCTCAGAAGAGGGATGAGAGGTTCAGAATTCAGCACTAAACACAAGAAACAATCACAATGAACAACACAGCAAAAAATAATCAAGTGGTAGCACGATCTACACCAGTGGCTCCCATCTCCAGCGCCCTGGAGAATCCCCTCGAAGCACCTTTCAAACGTGCAGTAGCATCGTGTACGACCGCGGAAACGAAACGATGCGTCCCACTTGTGTGCAATGAATCCAAATGCAGTCTGTAAAAAATAAAAATAATTTAAATAAGAAAAAAAGAATACTTTTTTTATAGTACATGGTTACATTAATCCTGAGTAACAGAACCATGTCAGCAACATCTATAAAATTTGCTTGCTTATTGTGACAATCTTCGTTCATGAGAAAAGTTGCTTTCCAGTCAATGAGGTAAAGTGGGAAGTGAGAAAAGAAGACAAATAAACTTGACAGCTGGGAAAAAACAAGCAGTAGCCCCAACGCTCCTGAGCCCAAGAGCATCTCAGCACCTGCAAGAGCGGGTGCGGCACAGCCCTAACTAGGGGACACCAGGGACACCAAGCACACACAAGGGCCCTGGGAATTCAGATGACATGGGGTCAGGGAGCGTCCTGGACTTGCAAACAGCGGCCACTCGGATGTCAGAGCTGCCACCAGAGATACACAGACCCAGACTCGGGCAAATCTCTGCTGGATCCTGGCCTGGCACGCTCGGTGGCACCTTGGAAGACAATGTTTAAAATGCTCGACTCCTCTTTTCCCAGCTGGGCCTTGGGGGTCTCATGGGAGGCTTGCTCAATTGCCCAGGACTCAAACCCACAAGAGGGGGGCGGCTCACCAGCCATCAGCTCAGAAGGAGCCCTTCCCTGAAAGCACTCGGCCACCTTTCTGAAGGCTAGCTGGTGGACTGTGTGCATCAGAGCTTCCCTCCACCCCAGATAGAGACTTCCCCAAATCTATTTCTATTTTAGGAAATTATGATCAATAAGTGCAACCTGAGCAGTTTGATGTCTTCCTGCCCCAGTGTGACTCACCGTGTGGAAGAGCCGATTAAACCAAATGATGAAGGTTTTTATCAGATGATAAGTTGGATTCCAAAAAAGGATTCAGAAAATACCACTGTTCATGGGGAAGCCCATTCTCCATGAGGTTTAAAACACACATGTACCAAGCCCACCCTACGCGCCCACCTGTACCAAGCACTGTTTCGGTGCAGGGGGAGCAATATGAAGCAAGCCAGAGAGGCCCTGCCCTCTTGGAAAGGGACTCTGCTCACAACCCAGGGGTTGCATGAGGAGGGAGGGGTGGGCTGGAGAAACGATGCCACTCTGGTCCCAGAAAACCAGTCCTACAAACCCAGGACGTGCCCATCTGTCACACTGCCACTTCACTCTTCCTCCCAAACTGCCTTGCAGGGCAGCTGCCCCAGCCTGTGCCAGAGAGTCACGGAGTCTCCAGCTTCAAGCCAATGCGACTTCCAACTTCAACATTTCTGCAGCTGCATGGATATCCTGGATAAACGTGCATTTCTCTATCGCTAATGAGATCAAGCATCTCTCCATATGCTCACAAGTATTTGGCTTCCCCTCTACAAAGTGCCACTTCACGTCCTTTGCCTGTGTTTCTATTGGTTTCCTGCCTCCTGCTTGTTGATTTATAGGGGCTCCTTCGAAACTTAGGAACTAATCCGTCGCCGGTTGTGTGACTTTCAAATACCTTCTCCCAGTTGACACACACTGGCCGTGGCGTCTGGAGGGGGCGCTCACCGCCCTGCGCGAGGGAAGAGCACACATGCGACTCACTGATAAGAAGCCAGGCCACGTGGCTTGCTTTGGCCAATAAACTGTGAGCAGAAGTGACATGTGCCCTTTTCAAGCAGAGGTTTTCAGAGCCTTTGTGTGAACACAGCATGTCCCTAACTCTCAGGGCAGCTGTCTGAGCTGAATCTTGGACTGAAGACCAAGGGCAGCACTCTGCCAGCTCGCAGTCACCTCAGCAGAAATGAGCCTCTGTCACTGTGCACCATGGGAAGTTTGGTGTTGGTCACCACATAGGAAAGCTGAGTGATTCAAAGGCTGATCCGGGAAGGAGGTGCCACCATGAGAATCACAAAACGGGCACATGGGTGTTAAGACTGAGTGACAGGTGACACTGACACTAACGTTGAAAGGACTTTTATGTGGTGGTGAAGCACTGGCTAAAACCATCACCAGGGAAAACCTTCAAGCAGAAAGTGTAACTAATGAACTGTGGCTTAGCAAAGAAAGGAGACAGAATGTTGGTAACCCTGGGTATTGGCTCATGGCTGGTTTGGACAGGCACGGTAAGAAAGCAAACACGCACAGAAGAAATGGCCATTTTCCAAGCAGAATTGAGAGGTCACAAATTCCAGAACTTGCAGATTTGGAAACTGTTTCTCATCGCCAGTTGGTAAAAGATGATAAGACTGAGAAGGCCTTGAACCTCCGGCCCAGACAAGACTCGTCCTCGGGCCAAGGCAACGTCCAGCACCTCCATCAGCCTGTCGTTAGAACCTTACTTGGGCAGAAATGGGGAGAGGAAAGCGAGAAAGTGAACTGACCTCCACCCGTCAGGGCAAGAGGCCGTGAATAGCCGCTGAAACCAAGGCTTCCAGAAAGCACAGCGTGAGTCGCCCATTCAGAAACACAGAAGGTAACTACTTTCCCACGCTGTGTAACAAACTCCAAAAACAGCGCTGCTGGGAGCAGCCAGGCTCACTCACTCCCATGGCTCCCCTGGACCAGGAGCCCTGGCCTGGGTCAGCTGGACTCTCCACTCAGGGTCATCAGGCTCAGTCAAGGGGTCTGCCGACCGTGATCACATCCGGCCCTGGGGTTCCTCCAACCTCCTGGCTGGTGAAGAATTCAGTTCCTTGCAATTGAGAAACTGAGGCCCTTGGTTCCCAGAGGCCACTTGTCACTACCTGCCTCATGGCCCCTCCGCCAAGTGAGAGTTTGCTTTCCCGAGTCCTGGAGGAGAGCCTCTCCGCCACTCAGTCTCTCTGACACCCTGTCTCTGACCTCTAGAGCCTCTTGGACAGGGCTCACGTGACGAGGTGAAGCCTATGACTCAGGAGGGCTTCTCTTTCAATTAAAGTCCACTGGCTGGGGCCTTGATGACCTCTGCAAAGTCCCTTTACGTTTTCCACTCATTGTACCTCAGTCATGGAAGTGGTGTCCATCATACTGGAAGGTGGCAGTCCCCTCAAAGAAAGGAAATAGATGGGCTTTCCATGCAGGTAGGGAACCTTGGGGTCATTCGAGAACTCTGTTCAACGCAAGGGGCACCACAGAATGAGGGACTGACATAGATGGATTTCAAGTACCAATATGACTGTAAGTCCACCTCTCTCTATTTCTCCTAGAAATCATACAATAAGAAACATTTTTAAAAACAGAAATTTCATTCTCATTAAAATTGGTGCCAGGAGCAACGGTGCACACCTGTAATCCCAGCGGCTCGAGGGAGGCTGAGGCAGGAGGATCAAAAGTTTAAAGTCAGCCTCAGCAACAACAAGGTGCTAAGCAACTCAGTAAGACCATGTCCCTAAATAAAATACAAAATAGGGCTGGGGATGTGGCTCAGTGGTCACGTGCCCCTGAGTTCATTCCCTGGTACCACCACCCCCTGAAAAAAAATTTGGAGAAAAGTTTAATTGGAAGACTTTGACACATATGTCAAGATTCATAAATGTCAATGCTGCTGAAATTGAGCAGAAGCTATATGGAAGAAAGCAAAAGGGAAGACAGAATACTATCAGAACTCAAAGGAATTCCACAAATGCTCTCCCCAAAGGCAAGCAGCCCCATGACATGGATGGCATGTCCCTTATCTACCAGAGACATGAAATTCGGGAGGTGGGTGGACCTAGCAGCAAATCTCACCTTGATCACGTCTGGCTGGAAGAAGCAGAGAAAGGACTTCAAAAATAATAATAATAAGTTAAAGCCATATCCCAGGAAGCAAACTCTCTGAAAAGATCTCCTTCCCTGCTCCCCAAAAGAGCCACTTACAAGCTAATCAAGGAAAATGTGGCAGTCCATGATAAGCAATAAAAGGAAGTAGCACAGCCTTCATCTAAAGGTGATGGAGAAAGCAGCGTGCAAAAGAGCAACAAAACGTACCAGCAGGGGAAGGACCATCACCGGAAAAGAAAGAAGGTAAGTCCGGAGAACCAACACACGCCTCCAATCCCAGCTACGCAGGAGCCGAGGCAGGAGGAGCGCAAGTTCCACGCCAGCCTCAGCAGCTTAGCGAGACCCTGTCTCAAAATGAAAATTAAAAAAGATTGGGGATGCAGCTCAGTGCTAAATGAAAATTTAAAATTTTCACCATAAATTTTAAGAATCAGTGAAATCATTATTTCCATAAAGGAAGTTCTGAAAAACAGGCACCTAGGAAAGGTGTGGTTAGTCCAGAGAAAGAAACAAAAATGAGCCAATATACGCCAAGAAAAAGTAAGACAATGAATTCTGAAAGCAGCAAAAATGTGCCTCAATATTAGAAGTGTAAGAATTGCTACCTTACAAAGATAAACACAAAAACAAATGGTTATTATTAACTAAAACTGTGTGGCAGAGGAGGGAAAAAGAAATGAACATGGCGATCTTATCTTTATTGACAGGAACAAGCACATAGTGAGTAAAAAAATGGAGAACCAAGGGTATTATTTAGATGTGATTATAAAAGTAGCCATTAGAATAAAAACAGCATTCTAAACTTCAGGAAATTTTTCAAATAAAACAGACCCGCTAGTTCACAACTTTATGAAAATTGAAAATATGAAGTAGAATAATATGAAAAGCTAATTTCAAAATCAAATACCATTAGCCAGGCACAGAGGTTCATGCCTATAAACCCAGTGAATATGAAGGCTGAGACCAGAGGATGTTTGAGGCCAGTGTAGGAAACTTAGTGAGACCGCATCTCAAAAACAAATTTTAAAAAATGACTGGGATGTGCTGAGTGTTGAAACACCTCTGGGTTCAATCCTCAGCACTCCAAAAATAAAAAACCACCTACCGTTGATGAAGGTCAAGGAATGGAACTCATCTATGTTGGATGCAGGAAGGAAAAGAGGACAGAAGGGCTAGGTTCTGACCCTGCGCATACACAGTCACTCCAAAAACAAATGACTCATCAGGATCGGAAACAAAAGATTTCTCAAATCAAGTACAAACAAAACAGAGCAAGGACTGTGATTTCAATCACTCGAGAGATTCGAGGTGGCAGAGGAGAGGGAGGGTGTGAGGAGAGGGAGGGTGCGTTTCAAGTTGCTTCAGGGCTCAGATTCAAGCAGCGGGAATACTGGTGCTTAACAAGGTCGGTGAGATGGGGATTCCTTGAAATTCAGTATTGGACACTCAGAGACCCCCAGAGACCCAGATATGTGGGTGCTTTGAAAAAGGACAAGAAAGATTACACTGGAGCCACGCCAGCGGTGACAGCGGTGCTGGTTCAGTGCCGAGGGGAGGGGACCGGAAACAGAGGGACACACAATGGAAACGTTTGGCATGGAAAATCCCGTAGCACGGAAAAGCAGCCTGACTCAGCTGAACCAGGACTGCACAGCGAAGCCATGTTTGAAATGTGCCCTGTGTTTCTCGAAGGCGAGCAGAGAGCTGCCCGGGAGCCGTCCTACTGAGCTCACTGCCACAGGGGAGGGAGTCGCTGTCCCCGCAAGGGCCTTCTGTGTGGACTGGACCCAGAGGAATCAAGCCAGACGCACCGGGGAGAGTGCCACGCGCCTCCCCAGGAGTCTGGTGCTCCTGTGACCCGCTCAAGAGGGACAGCAGACTGAAGAGCCAGTGTGCTTGCACTTGGAAGCTGAGCCTGCGAAGGCCACACTTGAGAGAGGTGCAGGGTTGGCTCCCCCACCCTAGGAGCAGAAATCTGGGGAGACTCTAAGGGATATGTTGATCTGACCCCTCCAGAGCAGACACCACCCACAAGTGCCAAAGGCAAACCCTAGCAGGCAGGCAGACTCCGTGCAGCCTCAGCTGGGAGGCATCCATCTGGTCTACCTCCCCTTCCGGAGGCCGGAGCTCCCTGCTCCAGCCCTAGGCCAGGCCAGCTGGAGCACAAACAGGAAAGGCTAAGACCCAGCCTCACTCCTCCTCAGGTGCACGTAGCCCAGGAGGGAACAGGAAGGAGGACAGCCGCACAGGCAGTGGTCATCATCCTCGACGATGGTTTTGACACCTCAGTGGAGACAATTCTTTCATTTTCATTAAGAATTTTTTTCTTTTTTTCTCTGTGTTCTTGCTGTGCCAAGTGGTTCGTAGATATACACATGTTTACGTATGTGTGTGTGTGAATGTCTACACCTATGTGTGTGTGTGTGTGTACATTCAGAGGTGGTTATACGTGCACACACACTTTTACTTTTTTTCATATCCTTTCTTTGTTCTTTTGCTTTTGAGAGTTCAGGTTTTTGTTCATTTTGTGTGTTTGTTTCTCTTGTTTCTCTTTCACTCCCTTTTTTCCTCCTCTACTAGCCAAACTCTCTTGTCCTCTCTCTCTCCTCTCTCTCTTTCTTCCTCTCTCTCCCTCTCTCCCCCCCCCTCTGTCTCTCTCTCTCTCTCTCTCCTTCTTTCTCTCTCTCTCTCTCTCCCCCCCTCCCTCTTTCTCTCTCTCTCCCTCTTTCTCTCTCTCTCTCTCTCTCTCTCTCTCTCTCTCTCAATTTTATTTCTTCTGTTCATTTTCCTGTCATCCTTCGAGCTGTCACTGGCTATATCTCTTCTGTTTTGCCTGCGCTCACATTTTGAACATTCTAAACTTCCTCTACCTTCCTATCACATCTTTTTTTTCCTTAATGAACGGTACTTTAACAGCCTTTTAGACCATTTGGTTTGTGTTTTCTGCCACCACCTTCCATGTCATCGTGGTCCTTAGCACTGTGGATGGAATACATGGCACCTGCTCTTTAATGCCAGATCTAGTCATGGCGATTTCTTGGTGCTGTGGTGCTATTGCCAACTGCTGGCCCCACCACTCCTCTGTGTGTGTGTGTGTGTGTGTGTGTGTGTGTGTGTGTGTGTGTTAGATGTCTGAGTGGGCACCAGGTGTTCACTGTGATGCTGTGTTGTTCACTGCTGTTGCTGCAGTTGTTTGTTTCCTCCTTTTCTGTGAGGTACTCAGGATACACTGGAACACTGTGAATTCACAGGTAGAGGCTCTGTTAATGAGCTGCTCTCAAAATCCAGTCAAGAAAGAGCACACCCAGCTCCTCCCACAAACTAAGCATGCTCAAACTTCAACAATATCTTAATAAAAGAACAGGGAGAGAAAGTTCCCAAACCAATGCCTGGGCTCCAAGTATGTATGTCCAGGAGGGGCCCTCCAGTCCCACTCATGGATATTCACTTCCACACCAAAAATAGAACTAACACAGACTATGGATGCCACACCTTCCAGGAGTCTCAATCCAGATTACTCCCATACCCCTTCAGAATATACAGAGTTGTTAAGCATAGAAGAGCAATACAGAGTATGTACCCCACATACTCTGCTGTGTACAACACAATTGCCTGAGCAACAGAAAGGACTCTTGTGAGACCATAGGAAAAATGGGATACACAAGTTCTGAAAAATTACACACTGCATTAAAGTATAATGCTCATCACCAAAGAACTACCAGTAAAGCCATATGAAAGCTCACTTGGAAATATATTTTAAAAATTCACAATAACCTGATATCCCACGACACTTTGGCAAAAGAAGGCTGTGCCCTAAAAAAGCTCACATCTACGAGTGGAAGAGAAATATATCCTAACAGATGTACAATCCAACACAGGAATATAAGAAATATGAATAAAAAAGGTAACATTGCACTTCCTAAAGTTCATAATTCATCAGCAACTGACTCCAAAGATATTGAAGTGAATGAAATATAAGGTAAAGAATTCCAAAGAATATTTATAAAAATTATCAATGCATTCCAAGAGAACACAGAAAAACAATTTAGTGAATTAATGCCCTCAGTACAGGATATGACTGAGATTCAATAGGAGACAAAGCAATTTAAAAGAACCAAACAGAAATCTTTTTTATTTAAATTTTTATTTTTACAGATTGAATTTTGATTCATTGTACACAAATAGGGTACAACTTTTCATTTTTGTGATTGTACACAATATAGATTCCCACCATTCATGTGATCATATATATACATAGGGTAATACTGTATTTCTCATTCTACTATCTTTCTGTCCCTACCCCAATCCCACACCATTTTCTTCTACACCATCCAAAGTTCCTTCATTCTTCTCTCCTCCCCATCCCCAGCCATCTTCCCTCATTACATATTGTCATCCACTTATCAGAGAAAACATTCAGCCTTTGGTTTTTTGGGCTTGGCCTATTTCACTTAGCATGATATTCTCCAACTCCACCCATTTACCAGCAAATGCCATAATCTTATTCTTCTTTATGACTGAGTAATAGTCCATTGTGCATATATACCACAGTTTCTTTATCCGTTCATCAATTGAAGGGTCAAACAGAAATATTTGAAATAAAACAAATAAACCAAACAAAATATTCAGTTGAAAGTCTCTCTAGTAAACTAGACCATGGTGAAGGTAAAATTGCAGGACTAGAAGACCAAGTCTCCCGTCTTGAAGAGTCAGACAATATTAAACAAAAGAAAAAATAACCATAACCAGAATATACAAGATATCTAGGGTAAAAAATCAAGAAACCTAATTTAAGAACCATTGGAATTGAAAAGGGTTGTGAGATGTGGTCTAATGGCATGAATAATCTCTTCAGGAAATAATAAAATTTTCCAGACCTTGGGAATGAGATCAACATTCAGGTACAAGATGCATTTAGAATTGCAAATAGACAAGATCAAAAAAGAGCCTCTCCAAGATACATTATAATCAAAATGCCTAATATACAGAATAAGGACAGAATTTTTTAAAACTCAAAGAAAAAAAGTCACATCCCATTTAGAGGCAAGTCATTCATGATTATTTCTGATTTACAGTACAAACTCTAAAATACAAGAAGATTTAGAATGTTCCAAACCCTAAAAGAAAATAAATGTCAACCAAAATATGATATATCCAGCAAAGCTATTCTTCAGAATCAAACATAAATAAAAGTCTTCCAAGAGAAGTAAAACCTAAAAGCCATGACTAATAACCTGGCACTACAGAGAATACTTAAAGAAATACTACACACAGAAGATATCAAAAACAAATCCAGAGCTCACAAATGAACAAATCTCATTTGAAGAGTAGCTAAGCAAATGAGAAAAAGGACCAAATTAAACATTAACAATAAATCAAGGGGATTTCAAGATAGCAGACTAGAGGGTGGCTGCATTTCATGTTGCTCCAGGACACAGGATTCAAAAGAGGAGATAGTGAGAGACTTGGGACCAACTCAAAGTCGCCGGGTGAGTCTCTTCCATTGGGGAGGCATCCCGGATGGGGCGGTAGTCCTGGAATGCAGGGAACTTTGTGAAGTAGAGTTGCCCGGCGAGACGCCCCTCTCCCCGCTGGAGCACTAAACATGGACAACTGGGAACATCATAGAGGTGGCTGCTCAGCACAGCGCTTGGACTCGGAGCAACCACTGGAGCTCCAGGAGGCAGCCAGAGGAGGAGCTGCGTGGCGAGCTGTTTGGACTCAGAGCGATCGCTTCTGAACACCGGGGGACTGCCTGGAGGAAGAGGAGGAGTGCAGCGGGTTGCTTGGACTCAGAGGGACTACACCAGAGCTATAGGTGGTTGCCAGAGGAAGAGCTGCGTGGCGAGCTGTTTAGACTCAGAGCAACCACTTCTGAACACCGGGGGGCTGCCCAGAGGAGGAGCGCGGTGGGTCGCTTGGTCTAGGAGTGACTGCATCAGAGCTCCGAGTGACTGCTTAGAGGAGGAGGCGAGTGGTGAGTTGTTTGGACTCAAAGGGACTACTCCTGAACACCAGTGGCCTGCCTGCAGGAGGAGCGCGGTGGGTCGCTTGGTCTCGGAGCGACCACTCCTAAACACCCGGAGGGCTACCCCGAGGAGGAGGAGGAACAGGGTGGGTCACTTGGACTCAGAGTGACTGCCTAGGGCTACGGGCGGTTGGCGGGAGGAGGACACGCGAAGTGAGTTGCTTGGACTCCTAGTGACTGTGTCAGAAACCGGGCGGCTATCCAGAGGAAGAGGTGTGTGGCGGGTCTCTGGGACTTGGAGCTATTGTACGGGGCTCCAGGTGGCGGATCAGAGGAGGGGCCGCATAGCCAGGCGATTAGATGCAGACCAGGGTCCCGGACCTAGGCGGCTTCTTGGAAGAGCCGCACAGAGACATGCTTAGGGGCAGAGCGAAGTTTCCAGGACTGCAGCAGATTCTCTGAAGAGAGGCAGCCTAAGGAGACTCGTCAGTGAAGTGTGAGGCTCCCAGGCCCAGGAGGTAGGTCCGGGCCCCTGGGAACATTGCAGAGGAAGGCAGCCCAGTCCAGGCGGTAGTTGTAGATTGAGGGGAACTTCTAGGAGGGGAACTGACCAGCGAGACCTCCTCACCGGGTGAGTCTTCCCTGCCGGGTGAGGTTTTCCCACAAGGACAGTAAAACCAGAGACACAGGCACAAACAGGCCTTGCCTCAGCCCGCAGCCTAGTTCCCCTTTGGATGACCATTGGTCAACAAGTGGAGGCACCTCTGCCCACTATCAGGGAATATACCCCACCTGAGGGTCACCACCCCTAGAGAGGCAACTTCCTAGAGCACCGCATTATCAACTTCCTCCAAGACTTCAGGCTACTGAAGGATAAGAGGGGATATACTAGCAATCTTCAGGGACATTATAA
The DNA here is from genome assembly GCF_902686445.1 of Sciurus carolinensis. Classification (NCBI taxonomy): domain Eukaryota; kingdom Metazoa; phylum Chordata; class Mammalia; order Rodentia; family Sciuridae; genus Sciurus; species Sciurus carolinensis. The sequence goes on from NC_062218.1 coordinate 8,269,640, forward strand.
GTCGATAGAGGAAATCTGCAATATCTTAATGATTCACTGATTCCTGAACAGTATGAGAAAATAAGGGAAGAAAATGCCTCAAACAAATCTAGATGTTACATCAATAAAATCCAACAACAGCATGGCAGAAGAAATGACAGAAAGGGAGTTCAGAATGTACATAATTGAATTGATCAGGGAAGCAAACGATGAGATGAAAGAGCAAATGCAGGCATTGAATGATGAGATGAAAGAGCAAATGCAGGCACTGAATGATAGCACCAATCGACAGTTAAAAGAGCAAATTCAGGAAGCAAAAGATCATTTCAATAAAGAGTTAGAGATATTGAAAAAAAAACAAACAGAAATCCTTGAAATGAAGGAAACAATAAACCAAATTAAGAACTCCATAGAAAGCATAACCAATAGGATAGAACACCTGGAAGACAGAACTTCAGATATTGAAGACAAAATATTTAACCTCGAAAACAAAGTTGAACAAACAGAGGAGATGGTAAGAAATCATGAACAGAATCTCCAAGAACTATGGGATATCATGAAAAGGCCAAATTTGAGAATTATTGGGATTGAAGAAGGCTTAGAGAAACAAACCAAAGGAATGAACAATCTATTCAATGAAATAATATCAGAAAATTTCCCAAATCTGAAGAATGAAATGGAAAATCAAGTTCAAGAGGCTTATAGGACTCCAAATACACAAAATTACAACAGACCCACACCAAGGCACATTATAATGAAAATACCTAACATACAAAATAAAGACAGAATTTTAAAGGCTGTGAGAGAAAAGAACCAAATTACATTCAGGGGGAAACCAATACGGATATCAGCAGATTTTTCAATCCAGACCTTAAATCTAGAAGGGCCTGGAACAACATTTTTCAAGCTCTGAAAGAAAATGGATGCCAACCAAGAATCTTATACCCAGCAAAGCTTACCTTCAAATTTGACGATGAAATAAAATCATTCCATAATAAACAAAAGCTAAAAGAATTTACAAAAAGAAAGCCAGCATTACAGAACATGCTCAGCAAAATATTCCATGAGGAAGAGATAAAAAAACAAGGAAGCAAATCAGCAAAGGGAGGAATTATCCTAAAGGAACTGTCAAATAAAGGAGGAACCAAGTTGTGTCAAAAAAATAAATAAATAAATAAAATTTTAAAAATGAACTAAATGACCAGGAATACAAATCATATCTCAATAATAACCCTGAATGTTAATGGCCTGAATTCATCAATCAAAAGACATAGACTGGCAGATTGGATTAAAAAGAAAGATCCAACAATATGTTGCCTGCAAGAGACTCACCTCATAGAAAGAGATACCCATAGACTAAAGGTGAAAGGATGGGGAAAAACATACCATGCACACGGACTCAGCAAAAAAGCTGGAGTATCCATCCTCATTTCAGATAACGTGGACTTCAAGCCAAAGTTACTCAGAAAGGATAAAGAAGGACATTTCATACTGCTTAAGGGAAGCATAAATCAGCAAGATAAAACAATCATAAACATCTATGCCCCAAACAGTGGCTCATCCATAAATGTCAAACAAATCCTTCTCAATTTTAGAAACCAAAACGACTATAACACAATAATACTAGGTGATTTTAACACACCTCTCTCACCACTGGACAGATCTTCCAAACAAAAATTGAACAAAGAAACCATAGATCTCAATAACACAATCAATAATTTAGACTTAACAGACATTTATAGAATATACCATCCAACCAAGAGCGAATACACTTTCTTCTCAGCAGCACATGGATTCTTCTCTAAAATAGACCATATATTATGCCACAAAGCTAATGTTAGCATATACAATATGATAGAGACACTACCTTGTATTCTATCAGATCATAATGGATTGAAGTTAGAAATAAATGAAAGAGTAAAAAACAGAAACTACTCCAACACCTGGAGATTGAACAATATGCTATTATATGATGAATGGATGACAGAAGACATTAGGAAGGAAATTTAAAAATTCTTAGAGGTAAATGAGAACAAAGAAACATCATATCAAAATCTCTGGGACACTATGAAAGCAGTACTTAGAGGAAAATTTATTTCATGGAGCGCATTTAATAAAAGAAGTAAAACTCAACAAATAAACGACCTAACACTACAGCTCAAAGCCCTAGAAAAAGAACAGATCAACACCAAAAGTAGTAGAAGACAAGAAATAGTTAAACTCAGAGCTGAAATCAATGAAATTGAAACAAAAGAAACGATACAAAAAATTGACAAAATAAATAGTTGGTTCTTCGAAAAAATAAACAAAATTGATAAACCTTTAGCCACACTAACAAAGAGAAGACAAGAGAAAACCCAAATCACTAAAATTCGGAATGAACAAGGAAATATCACAACAGACACGACTGAAATACAAAACATAATTAGAAGCTATTTTGAAAACCTATACTCCAACAAAATAGAAAATTTCGAAAACATCAACAGGTTTCTAGAGACATATGAATTGCCTAAACTGAACGAGGAAGACATACACAATTTAAATAGACCAATTTCAAGTAATGAAATAGAAGAACTCATCAAAAGCCTACCAACAAAGAAAAGTCCAGGACCAGATGGGTTCTCAGCCGAGTTCTACAAAACCTTTAAAGAGCTCATTCCAATACTTCTCAAGTATTCCATAAAATAGAAGAGGAGGGAACCCTCCAAACTCATTCTATGAAGCCAATATTACCCTGATACCTAAACCAGACAGAGACACATCGAGGAAAGAAAATTTCAGACCAATATCCTTAATGAATATCAACGCAAAAATTCTCAACAAAATTTTAGCAAATCGCATACAAAAACATATTAAAAAGATAGTGTACCATGATCAAGTGGGTTTCATCCCAGGGATGCAAGGTTGGTTCAACATCAGGAAATCAATAAATGTAATTCACCATATCAATAGACTTAAAGTCAAGAATCACATGATTATTTCAATAAATGCAGAAAAAACATTTGATAAAATACAGCACCCCTTCATGCTCAAAACACTAGAAAAAATAGGGATAGTGGGAACATTCCTTAATATTGTAAAGGCCATCTATGCTAAGCCCATGGCTAATATCATTCTAAATGGTGAAAAACTGAAAGCATTCCCCCTAAAAACTGGAACAAGGCAGGGATGCCCTCTTTCACCACTTCTATTCAATATTGTCCTTGAAACTCTAGCCAGAGCAATTAGACAAATGAAAGAAATTAAAGGGATACGAATAGGAAAAGAAGAACTCAAACTATCCCTATTTGCTGATGATATGATTATATACTTAGAGGAACCAGGAAATTCCACCAGAAAACTTTTATAACGCATAAGTGAATTCAGTAAAGTAGCGGGATATAAGATCAATGCACATAAATCTAATGCATTTTTATACATAAGTGATGAATCTTCAGAAAGAGAAATTAGGAAAACTACCCCATTCACAATAGCATCAAAAAAAATAAAATACTTGGGAATCAATCTCACAAAAGAGGTGAAAGACCTCTACAATGAGAACTACAGAACACTAAAGAAAGAAGTTAAAGAAAACCTTAGAAGATGGAAAGATCTTCCATGTTCTTGGATAGGAAGAATTAATATTGTCAAAATGGCCATACTACCAAAAGTGCTATGCAGATTCAATGCAATTCCAATTAAAATCCCAATGATGTACCTTAAAGAAATAGAGCAAGCAATTGTGAAATTCATCTGGAAGAATAAAAAACCCAGAATAGCTAAAGCAATCCTTGGCAGAAAGAGTGAAGCAGGGGGTATCGCAATACCAGATCTTCAACTCTACTACAAAGCAATAGTAACAAAAACAGCATGGTATTGGTATCAAAATAGAAAGGTGGATCAATGGTACAGAATAGAGGACATAGACACAAACCCAAATAAATACAATTTTCTCATACTAGACAAAGGGGCCAAAAATATGCAATGGAGAAAAAAGATAGCCTCTTCAACAAATGGTGCTGGGAGAATTGGAAATCCATATGCAACAGAATGAAACTAAACCCATATCTCTCACCATGCACGAAACTAAACTCAAAATGGATTAAGGACCTCGGAATCAGACCAGAGTCCTTGCATCTTATAGAAGAAAAAGTAGGTCCAGAGCTTCAACATGTCGGCTTAGGACCAGACTTCCTCAACAGGACTCCCATAGCGCAAGAAATAAAAACAAGAATCAAGAACTGAGATAGATTCAAACTAAAAAGCTTTCTCTCAGCAAAGGAAACTATCAGCAATGCGAAGAAAGAGCCTACAGAGTGGGAGAAAATCTTTGCCAATCATACTTCAGATAGAGCACTAATCTCCAGAATCTATAAAGAACTCAAAAAACTCTACACCAAGAATGCAAATAATCCAATCGACAAATGGGCTAAGGAAATGAATAGACACTTCACAGAAGAAGATCTACAAGCAATCAACAAACATATGGAAAAATGTTCAACATCTCTAGTAATAAGAGAAATGCAAATCAAAACCACCCTAAGATTCCATCTCACCCCAATTAGAATGGTGATTATCAAGAATACAACAAGCAACAACAGGTGTTGGCGAGGATGTGGGGAGAAAGGTACACTCATACATTGCTGGTGGGGCTGCAAATTAGTGCAGCCACTCCGGAAAGCAGTGTGGAGACTCCTTAGAAAACTTGGAATGGAACCACCATTTGACCCAGCTATCCCACTCCTTGGTCTATACCCAAAGGACTTAAAATCAGCATACTACAGAGATACAGCCACATCAATGTTCATAGCTGCTCAGTTCACAATAGCCAGATTGTGGAACCAACCTAGATGTCCTTCAATTGATGAATGGATAAAGAAACTGTGGTATATATATATATATATACAATGGAATATTACTCAGCCATAAAGAATGATAAAATTATGGCATTTGCAGGCAAATGGATGAAATTGGAGAATATCATGCTAAGTGAGATAAGCCAATCTCAAAAAACCAAAGGACGAATGATATCGCTAATAAGTGGATGATGACACATAATGGGGGGTGGGAGGGGTTAGTGTTAGGGTTAGAGTTAGGGTTAGGGAGGGGGGCAAGAATGGAGGAAGGAGTGACTGTATAAAGGGAAAAGAGGGGTGGGGGGGAGGGAAAAAATAACAGAATGAATCAAACAACATTACCCTATGTAAATTTATAATTACACAAATGGTATGCCTTTACGCCATGTACAAACAGAGAAACAACATGTGTCCCATTTGTTTACAATTGAAAAAACAATAAATCAAAGTGACAGGAATTAATAATATCTCACTATAATAACATTGAATGTAAATGGTTTCTATTCTCCACTTAAAAGACATAGGCTGGCAGAATGGATTGAAAAATAAGACCCAATTGTATGTTGTTTGCAAGAGTTTCACCATATAGGCAAGGACAGACACAGGCTAAAAGTGAAAGGAGGGAAATTCATATACATATAAATGGAGTCCCAAAACAAGCAGGAGTAGCTACTCTCATACTGAGAGAGCAAATTTCAAGTCAAAATTAATCAGAGGACACAAAGAAGGTCACTTTATATTGATAAAGGAAACAATCCAATAAGAAAATATAAAAGTAGTAAATGTGCACAAAATGTTGGTGCACCTATTTACAGAAAGAAGACAGTATTAAACTTAAAGATTCAGACTGACTCCAGTACAATAATGATGGGTGATTTCAACACACCTCTCTCACCAATAGATAAGTCATTCCGACATAACTTCAGTAAAGACATTTTGGATTTAAAAATTAATATAAACCAAATAGATTTAATATTTTATCCAAGAACAGCTGAATTCACTTTCTTTTCAGCTTCTCATGGAAAGTTCTCCAAAATAGACCATATTTTAGACCACAAAGAACTCTTGACAAATGAAAAAAAAAAAAAATCAAAAGAATACTTTGAGTCTTACCTGATCATAATGGAATAAAATTAGAAATAAACACCAAAAAATCTACAGAAACTATATAAACATATGGATATTGAACAATAAACTATTGAATTCTGACTGGGTGGGTGGTAGGGAAAAAAAAACAGAGAATAAAATAAAATTTCTTAGCGTCAAATAATAATATGGATTCAACATACCAGAACTTCTGGGACACTATGAGGCAGTTCTAAGATGTAAGTTTACAAATCAAATAGACTTAACAGACAGTTACAGAATATTTTATCCAAGAACAACTGAATTCACTATTCACAAATAAACTGATCACAAATAAACAACCTAATGATGCATTTCAAGGCTCTAAAAAAAATCACAACTCCAAAATCAATAGAAGGAAGGATACTTAAGATAGTGGCTTAAATCAACGTAATAGAGAATTTAAAAAACAACACAAAGGATCAATGAAACAAAAGAGTTGACTCATCAAAAGTATAAACAAGATTCATTAAAAACCCTTAGCCAAAATAGCAAAAAGAGAGAGAGAAGACCCATATTAATAAAATTACAGATACCAAAGTAATATATCACCACAAACATCACAGAAATCCAGGGGACCATTAGGGACTATTTTAAAAAACATACTCAAATAAACTGTAAAATCTAGCTGGACACTGAGGTGCATGCCTGTAATCCCAGTGGCTCAGGAAGCTGAAACAGGAGGATCTTGAGTTCAAAGCCAACCTCAGCAAAAAGTGAGATCCTGTCCCTAAATAAAACTAGAGCTCAGGAAATAATGTCACGCATTAATAAGTGGAATGGCATTAAATTAACAAACTGCACAGAGCAAGGGAAACAAGACTGTGAGGAGAGCACCTACAGAATGGGAGGAAACCCTCGCTAGCTACTCCACTGGCAGAGAGTCAATATCCAGGATATATAAAGGATGCAAAAAACATAACACCAAATAAACAAATAATGGAACTAAACAGATAAATGAACTAAACAGATGCTTCTCAAAAGAAGAAATACAAATGGCTAAAAAGTATATGAAACAATGCTCAATATCTTTAATAATTAGGGAAATGCAAACCAAAAGCACAATGATAAATAATAAATGCTGGAAAGGATGTGGGGGGAAAAGTTACACTTTTACACGCTTGATGGAACTGTAAATCAGTACAACTACTATAGAACTCAACTATAAAATTTCCTCAAAAGACTAGGCATGGAACCACCATGTGACACAGCTATACTACTCCTCAGTATTTATCCTTAAGAATTAAAGTCATGGGGCTGGGGTTGTGGCTCAGTGGTAGCCCACTTGCCTAGCATGTGTGAGGCACTGGGTTCCATCCTCAGCACCGCATATAAATAAATAAATAAAACAAAGCTGTCGTGTCCATCTACAACTAAGAAAAATAATTTTTAAAAAAATCAAAGTCATCACACTATAGTGATATACATGCACACCCATGTTTATAGAAGCACAATTCACAAGAGCCCAACTATGGAATCAGTCTAGATGTCCATCGATGGATGAACAGATTTTAAAAATGTGGTATATATACACAATGAAGTTTAATTCAGCTAGCCATAAAGAAAAATAAAATTATGTCATTTGCAGACTCATGTTTGAAACTTGAGAGCATTATGTTAAGTCGAATCCCTCAAATGTGAAAACTAGCAAGGAAAAAGGAAAAGAAAGATGGAGGAGCAAGGATCTCAGGAAGATGGAAATGAGACCAATAGAATAGAGGGAAAGGACCAGGGAGAGAGAGCAGGAAGGAAAGGGAAACACCGGGGAATGTTACCTTGTTACCACGTGTGCACAAGGATGTGACCACAATCCCATTTTCATATACAATTGTGATGCACCAATAAAAATCATGGGGAAAAATACCCAAAAAACAATGCAAGACAGACTGTAAAGCCTTTAAAAAGTTAAAATGGTGCAATTTCACAATAAAGACACATAGCTCTTCATATCTGTGCATAACGCAGGTACATAAACAGATACCCAAATAACACAATTAATGGAGTCAGCTTTATGCATACACAAGTACACACCTGCATATACTCACAAATACAACCTGACAATAAAGAAAATACTTGCAGTTCAAAGGACCCATGAAACTACCATAAAAGTTGAACATGGTTAGGCCACAAAGAAAGTCTTCAGGAAGTAAGAACAGGTCGGAAGACTTTATCATCCCTGGGCACTAGAACTATAAACTGAAAATCCAGTCAAAATGCAAAAGGGCCCTTCCACCAGGAAAAAAAAAAAAAAAAAACCACTCACAGACAATTCTGAGTCAAAGCAAATGGCTCAACCAAAACACATACTATCTCAAAAACAATGTACAAAACTCAGCAAGAACCCGGAAATTCTCTTAATTACAAAGAGAGGAAAACAAAAGATGAATGGAAGCTAATTCAGCATCTGATTTTAAGAATTAGGGAGAGGCCAACAAAGTAAACTAAAGAAAAGCTAAATGAGGAACTATTAAAGGAAAAATTTAAAAGTTCAGACAGAAACGTGGTAGAAAAATAAATCTGAAAGTTGGATTTACTCAGCCAAGAGAATTTTTTTAATCTAGTGCCTGGATTTAATACCTGCACAGTGTTAAATGCCGGGGGGGGGGGGGGGGGGGTGGGAAAAGAGATCTTCAAACCCAGAGAACTGACCATGCAGGAAGAAGTTCCCAGGGCAAGGCGGGTGAGCCCCAAGACAAAGAAAGCATTGGATTGCCAGGGCTTTGTGGGGGGCCTGACACGGAGGGGTGAGAGTCTCCAAGGACATAGCAGGAAACATGAGAAGTAGAGAGAGACAGAGAGAGACAGACACCTAAGGGGAGGATTGAGAGGGATCAAGCTCTGCGCAGGGTCCACTTCGCGTGCCCTGGGTTGCTCATGTGCTCACTGTTTGGAGTACATCCTTCAGTAACTCCTGAACACGGGAGAGGGAACAGTGTTCTTCCGGATCCAAAAGTGTCTGTAACTTCCCCTCCGACCTTACAGACGTCTCAGGCGTAGAGTTCTGCTGTGAGTCTAGTGTGAAATCGTTCTCCCTCTGGGTTTTCAAGATGTTACTCCATTTGTCCTCATATCCTGCATTGAGCAGTTAGAAAGAAGCAGATCAATATATACTAAAACGGATAGCTCTCCAAGGCACAATGCTGAATGGAAACTGCAAGTCTCAGGGTAATTTATAAGGCGTGGTATCTTTTCTGTCCCAAGGACCTGAAAGGAATTCACCCGTGCTGCCGGGGAGAGCAGGGAGGGGTGCTGGAAGTGGGGAGAGGGGAGAAGGCAACCCACCAAGTACGGCCTTGCATTTTCCATCTTATAAGTACAATTTCCTCACATGAGAGGGCCAGTAAGAACACAGTTCTGCTTTCTTACAGATAACCACACTTCTTTCTTTTACATTTAACTATCTAGTGCAGCTGGGATTTATTTAGCAGGACTTGGGGTCCTACAAGGATACTTTTTCCTGCTTTCTTACCACTCGTTCCTACTGTCTAGTGAAACTTCATTCCTTTCCTGGCTGATTTAAAGTGCTTTCCTGATACATGTACCATCTTGAAGAATATTTAGTATATAACTCAGGTGTCCTGATTCCCAAGCTGGTAATCCTCCTGCTGTATCACTGAGTAGTTTTTAATTGTTTTTGTTTGACTTTTTCTCAGTTTTTAAAATGCTCTGCATTTCTAACACTCCATTTTGTCCTTGGATTTGATGTTCGTTGGATTTATCCTCCCTGTTTTTGCTTATTTTCCTGGGGCTTGGCAGCGGGTAGAGAGCAGCACTTGGGTTCATTCATTTATTCATTCAGCAAACATCGCTTGAGTTCTGTGGTTCAGATATGACCTTGTGTCTTTCAAAGGTTCAAGTGTTGGAAGTCTGCCCTCCATGTGAGAGGTGGCAGGACCTTTAAAAGTTAGAGCTTAGTAGAAGGTGGTTAGGTCACTGGAAGCATGACCTAGGAAGACATTAGGGTAGTTCTTGGAGGACCCCAGTTAGTTCCCATGAAAGTGAGTTGCTAATGTAAGAACCCAGAAGCCACTCTGGACGTGGGAACTCACGTAAGAGAGTTTATAAAGCAAACAGGCAGAGTGTCTCCCTGCAGGGTAAGAGAGACAATGAGAGAAAGAGAGAGAGAGAGAGAGAGAGAGAGAGACAGAGAGAGAGAGAGAGACAGAGAGAGAGAGAGAGAGAGAAAGAGAGAAAGAGTGTGTGTGCAAGAGAGAGAGTGAAAGCCAGGAGGAGAGAGCACGAAAGTAAGGAGGAGAGAGAGAGAAAATGGTGGGGGAGCCATTCTTAAGCAGTGGAATTCCAGGGGCTAACAAGGGACCAATCACTGAGCAGGATACTTGCAGGCTGACTGATGAACCAATAGCCAGCTAGAATGTTCACAGACTGACAAGCTAGGCTGTAAGTTGGGAGGCGGGGAAATGACTCCTGCCTAAAGGGCGGGGGAGCAACTTTGTATTATACTATAGATAAGAAAGAGGGAACTTGACCCTGGGCCCCTCCTGCCATGATGCTACCCACAAGACCTCCAGCAGCAACCAAGTGGATAGGAAGGCTTGAGTGTAAGCTTTCAGCCTCCAAATCTGTGAATTAACTAGACTTATTTTCTTTATAAAGTACCCTCATCACGTATTTGTTATAGTTAAAGCAAACACGCCAAGCATCCATTATGTTCCCCATACTGTTCCCAACTCTGCAGGATATGGAACTTATTAAGAGATGAAGACAAAGAATTACCTCTTACATTTTTATTTTTTCTTTTTATTTCAAACTACGCAGCCTTTCCCTGCCACTCTTTGCAGTTTATTTGTTTGATCCATCCACTCTGTAGCCATGATTCCATTGACTAGTAGCAGTTGATGACTCTTTTTAGGTTTGAAATAATCAGTAGCTTTGACAGTTATTGACTTTCCACTGCCTCCCCCCAACTTTCCCAGTAAGCTCTTCTTCCCAGGACTTACAAAGACCAAAGCCTGTTCTGCTTCTGCCATGAAGGTGTATTTCATTTTGTAGATGTGGGTGTTCAGGGTACTGACATCTGACTACAAATCCTTTTCTACCTCTACTCAAAACAAAGGGATTGACTATGAGATCAATTGTGCACTTTCCAAAGAAGGTACTTTGAAGCATAGACAACAGTCCAGGGAGTATTTTGAAAGCTTTTCCAGCTGGTTCTGATTTATTATACAAACTCCAGACCTCCTATATCACCTGGTCTCTTGAAACTCTCTGCGGTATTCTGGATCTATAAACCAATGAATAGATATTACATGTAGCCACAGGAATCATCTGCTCATCTCTGGTGAGAGTAGCACAGGTAACCTTCTTCATCTAATACACCACTTAGATGTCATAAGCGACTGAGGCAAAGAGGAGATCCTCTTTGTCTTAGCTTAACTCTTGCTTGGATGAACTGAACTCAGTGGAAATCAATGGCACTTTGTGTTTGGATCTGTGAAAAATCTAAAAACTTAGTGTAAAAGTTGTGTGCTGTCCTTTCCCTCCCTGAACAGCAGGTTATCATTTTCCTTACTACTTTGCACGCATTCCTGCCATACAAATAAATGACGTTTAAGACTAAGGTGCAGATTTTCTTCCTAATTGTGGTGTTGAACCCGTAACAGCCCTCGAAAAGAAAGTTTCCCAAGCCAGATGCCACGGTGCAGCGGCGTGTCACAGATGGGTCAGCAGCGGGTGTGGGGGTCTGTGACCCCCTCAGGCCTCAGAACATCACTGCCCAAACCCTTCACCCAAAAACGTGGGCACCCTCCTCTGCGTCTGCACAAAAGCTTTCATTCCCTGCAGATGCCCTGAGTGAGAAAGGTCAGGAAGCACTGCTACGGAGTACCTCAGCCCAGGGAAGGGCTGTGCCAGCTTTAGAGGAAGCAGAAAATCCATTAAGCAAATTGCCAACGCTGAGGGAGGACATCCCAATACGCAATCGTTTTCCTGTTTTCTTCCTTGCAGTTCATATGCCGAGAAGAAAGCTCTCCTGAAAGAAAATGGCACCATACGAGTGAGCACTGGTGCTCCGTAGGTGGAAACAAGAAATGATGCAGCTGCTGCAGGAGATAGCTCAGCACTTCCTCAAAAAGTTAGGCACAGAAGTCCCACGTGACCCTGCAAGTCCACTCCCTCCTGGGTGGGTACCCCCAAAGAACAAAAACTGACACTCAAGCAGAAATATATGCACATGCATATTCATGGCAATACTATTCCCAATAGCCAAAAGGAGGAAACAGCCTAAATGCCCATCAGCAGGTAAGTCATCCATAAACAAATTGCAGTGTAACCCATATGATGGAATACTATGCAGTCAACAAAAGGATGAGTTACTTGCACACGCTGCGAGGCCAATGAACCTTAAAAGCATTAGGCTAAGTGCAAGAAGCCCCACAAAAGTCCTAGAGTGTAGGATTCCATTTATGCAAAATGACCATAAATAAATCCCAAGAGAAAAATGCAGATTGGGGGTTGCCGGGGGCTGGAGGAAGCCTGGGAGAGTAACTGCTTAAGGGGCTAGACTTTCCTTCTAGGGTGATGAAAATGCTTGGAATTAGAGGCGGTGGCTACACAGCACTGTAGACGTGCTAATGCCACGAGTCACTTTAAAAGGGACAACCCCATGTCATGTGGTGAAACATTAAACAACTTAAAAAAGAAAACACAGCACTATAAACAAAATAAAAGCAGAGTGAGGCCCAGAGGCTCCAGGCCTGCGCCTCCTGGAAGCTGCAGAGCAACTGCTCTCACACCAGCTTTGAAGGCTCTGATTTCTGCCAAATATCACCTCCTCTGCCACAGCCCCTTGCTGCACTCCTCGTCCCTTCTGAATGGCTACCGGGTGTAGGAAATTTGTCCTCAAAGAACTGGAAAGGAAATGCAGAGAGGAAAAATAACCCAGAGTCCTTCCCCGCGCACAGAGGCACCATCCCTGTGTTTGACAAAAAGCCGACAGTGAGACCTATCTGCTGTCAAACGGCCGGTGGCAGCGAGGGGGAGGCGCTGTGCAGCAGGAAGGCCCTGCCGCGCCGGCTCTCGCGGGTTTGGCCACCACTTCTGTGCGTTTGAACTGCACCTGCTGTCCAACCCCTGAAGTATTCCAGAGGGGGAAGACGAGGCAGCCATGAGGAGCCTGTGACTCACAGAAGCCACGACCAAGAGTTCAGTGGAGAACCGAGTGCCAAGGTCTCGCCTCGGTCGCCTTTGGCTGGGACCGTCTCATTGGCCATGGTTTTTAGAGCCTCGTCACGGCACCAAGCCTGGGAACAGGCCGCCCGGTGGGTGTCCTTTCCTCTCCCGGTCTGCAGGCTCCCCCTCCTCTAACCCACTCCGCAAACTGATACGAGGACAGCGCTCTTAAACGGCCCTGCCAGCCTGCCACGTGCCTGGGAGGACTTGCTGGGCTGCCCCGCCAACCCCCGCCCACCTGCAACCGCGCCACCTCCCGCTGCTAACATCAGTCCACGGGTGCCCCTCACACCTGAACCCCAGGCCTTGCTCCAGCCCCTCCCATCTGCCCATCCAAAGCCTCCTCATCCGGATGCCAGGGAACCCCTGAGCACCAGGTCCAGCGCTGAGAGCTCAGCTGAACGCCTGGGGAAGCTGCTTTCCCCTGCAGTAGGAACCATTCGAGCCTTCGTTCTGCAAACCCCGGATTGCGGAAAGACAAAGAACAAGGCCTCGTAGTGACCCTGACAGCCCAGAGCTTCCGACGGAAACCAACCCATTTTCAGTGACACAAGTCACTTGGGAGTGCAAGAGTGGCCCCTCTAAGTGACTCACAGGCCAACCAAGAAAACAAACAAGGTTTCCCCTTTTATGTTTCCTGAGGTGCCCCCTTTTAAGGTATATTATTTTCCTGGGACTGCTGTGACAGATGGCCAACAATTGAGTGACTTAAGACAACAGAAATTTTTCTCTTACAGTTCTGGAGACCAGAAGTCCAAAATCAATGGGCCAGTCAGGTCGTGTCCCCTCGGGGTTCTGGGAAGAATTGGTCTCTGCCTCCCCTTAGCCCTCGATGTACCTGGGCTGGGTGTAGGGAGGTGGTCACTATAGAGGCATGTCTCTAACCTCTGCCTCCATGGGCACAGGGTTTCCCTCCCTACGCCGCTCCACTGTGCCTCTGTTATAAGGACACCCATGGTTGGGTCAAGGTCCACCCTGAATTTACTATGACCTCATTCTCACCAAACAGATCTGCTGTGACTCCATTTCCAAACAAGGTCACCCTCTGAGGCTCCAGATGAACATGAATTCTAGAGGGACATCATTCAACCCAGTACAGACTGGAAGTGGGGTGGGGGTAGGAAAAAAAATGATCTGGAGTCAGGACTGATGGAGGGATGATTTCAGTTTCTGTGACTTCATTTCCTCAGTCGAGCTGGGTCCCCAGGAGGGCTCCCCTGGACTCTCAGGTGCCATCTGGGCCTTTGCTGTTTCCTCATGCCCTCTTGCTTTCATGGATGGTCTGTCCACTCTACCTGCCACCTGTCTTCCCTTCCCAAAGGACTCCCTCAGCCCCTGCCTTCTCACCTAAGTGGAGAGTTTGCAGAGATGCATGGTAAATCCGATTTTCACCCGGTTCATTACATTCTGATGATTTGGGGCTTCTGGGATTTTCAATTCAAAAGAAAATATTTGGATGCAGCAAAACCCAGCCCAAAGGACAGCTCCAGCATGTGCCGCATGAAAGGACACTTGGAGTGTCTGCGAGGCCATGGCGTGTGCGTCCACGTGCAGACACGACACTTCAGCCCACTGCTGACTGACTGGACAGCCCGCGGGGAGCTGTAGCCACATGCAAGTTTTAATCCGAATTTTGGTTTAAAGTGAACACCTTCAGAGAAAGGAAGGCCTTTCAAATCGGCACTGCTTGCCACTGACCTGGCTGGTTTTAGCACAGTCTGCTAGGTTGCGAGGCAGGGACAGAGAGCGCGAACCACGAGCGCTCCCAGCCTGGTCTGTGGCTGGCCTGGCCCCTACTGCGTCAGGGACGTCCACTCCTTCTCTCCATTCATGTGTCCTCACAGGATGGGCTGCTTGCCTCCTGCAGCCTGCAGACGCTCCCGGGGCACGTCCTCACCATTGCCACGTGCAGCTGTATGTGCATGCAGTTCTGTCCCCTGCCTGCAGAGGTCCCTGAGTCTGAGCTGTCCTGAGCTGGGTTCCCCTTGCGTCCCCTGGTCCCCTGAGCAGAGTTCGCCACCCTTCCCAAGAGCCGTAATCTTAGAAATGGTTAGTGAGTTGGGTGCAAGGAGCAGAAGAATATGACACGTTCACAGGACGGTGTCCGCAAACATGAAACAACATTCCACACACACTCGGTTCACAAACACTGACACGGCGGCAGCTGGGCTGCAGAGAGGAGTGCTAGGGAAAGGTGAGTCCATCCTGGGTCCAAGCTTCCTGCACTCCCCACTGGCTAATGGAGTGTGCTGGGAGCCACCATCTGCTCTTCAGCCATCAGGACTTCTGTGCCGGCAATCTGAAGAGAATGCCTGGTGAGAGCCAGAAGCCCTGAGCCAGGTTGCTGATGTGAGCAGAGCTAGATGGGAAGGAGCAGGATCCAGGCACAGGGCAGAAGCTCCAGACGCTAAAGAGCAGATCTTGGCTGTGCACCCAAAGCCACGAGGACTAGGTTGAAGTCCTAACTCTCAGTTTCTCCAAAAGTGGCCTTACGACATGGATTAGCCTGGAGGACATCACGTTAATGAAATAAGTCAGGCAGAGACATACAAATACGGCATGTTCTCACGTATACACAGAAGCTTAAAAGTTGATCTTATAGAAAGAAAAAGTGGAACAGGGGTTGCCAGGGGCTGGGGAGGCCACAGGTGAATGGAGAGAGGATGGTTACCTGGCCCTGGGTGCAGCTGGGCAGGAAGAAGGGCTTCCGGTGTTCTGTAGCACGGGAGGGTGCCGTGGGCGACAAGAGTTGTTCATTTCTTTTTTTTTTTTTTAATTTTTTTAGTTGTCACTGGACCTTTATTTTATTCTTTTATATGTGGTGCCGAGAAGCGAACCCAGTACCTCACACACAATAGGCAAGCGCTCTCTACCTCTGAGCCACAACCCCAGCCCCATTGTTTATTTCATAATAGAGAGCAGAGAGGATTTAGGACATGCCCAGCACAAAGGAGAGGTAAATGTCGAGAGGGTACTATATGCCAGTTACTCTGACCTGATCATCATGCATTATATGTGTATACTGAAATATCATACCGTAATTTAAAATCACAATGCATCAAATAAATGTAAAATACATAAATAAGAACTGTTTAAAAAATAAAATAAAATACATATATACATGTGTGTTTATATAACATACTATGTATGTAATATATACATATTTATAAAATTTTAAACTGTAACCTTATTTGGAGACAGAGTCTTAGGGTTTTTACAGAAATAACCAAATTAAAGTGAGGTCATTAGAGTGGGCTGGTATGATTAGTGTCCCTTTTTATAAAAAGGGATAAATTAGACACAGACAGAAAAAGAACACGAAGAGAACCAGAAGAAAATAGCCAGCAACCAGCCCAGGAGCAAGGCTGGGAACAGACCCTCGCCTGGAACCCACAGGAGGAACCAGCTCGCTGACACCTTGATGTCTGTCTCCAGCCTCCTGTGCGGGGAGCAGATGGATTGGTGTGAGGTCTTCACCCTGTTAGTTTGGCCGAAACTTGGTTTATGCAGCCCTAGCAAACCAACAGGCCTATAGTGGCCACACCGCCTTCCTGCCCCGTCTCCACAGGCAATGGGAAGATAAAGGGCCTGGAAAGGAGAGTCCGTGCCCAAACCAGACTGAGTCACTGCGACCCTCCGCCTCCTTCAACAATGCTCATTTCAGTGACCCTCTCTTAAGAGGTTCCATGCACCAGAAGCTACCTGGCAATTTGACAAAATCAGCCAACAATTTGAACAATGCTGTCTTTTGATCCAGCAATTCAATTTTACAGAATGTAAGGATTTCCCCTAAGAAGCACAGGTACCAGGGCTTAGAGAAGCCAATAAGGTTGTTTACTGCATATTTCTCGGTTACTGGTTGAGTTCTTAACTTTTGTTTTAAAATAATTCCAATTTACAGAAAGTTACAAGAATGAAAATAATACACAGAACGCTTGGGTGCCTTTCCCTCAGAATCACGTACCCTGACGCTTTGCTGCACTCGCCTTTGGCCTATCAGCCCTGGTAACAGAGATCACCAACATCGCAGGCCTTCACCCTGAACACTTCAGTGGGCATTTCCTGAGAATGAGGATGTTGTCTCAAACAATTACAATACAGTTACCGACTTCAGTGATTTTGCATGAAAACAGTGCTTTGATTCAATCTTCCTTCCACATTTCATTTTTACCAAGTAACCCAACAATGTCCTATGAGAATTATTCTCCTCAACTACAAAATCCAGCCCGGGCTCGGATACTGTATTTAGTTGTCTTGATTCTTGGGTCTTCTTTTGTCTGGAACATCCCCACGATCTTTCATTGTCTTTTAAGACAAGACCTATTGAAGAATACAATGTTTTTAATAGACTATTTCTCATTTGGGGCTTGTTCAGTGTCTCTTCGTGACAGGTTATGCCATTTCAGGACAGAAAACTCCTTGAGAGATATCTGTGCTTCCCAGAGTATCCCTTCCAGAGTTCCAACTTATCCATTATTGGGATGCTAGTTGCTATCACCTGGTCAAAGTATTGCTCAGGGTCTCCATTGCGTGATGGCTGTATTTTCCCTCGTAACAGGAGGTCTGCAGGGAAACACTGTAAGGTCATGAAAATATCTCCTTGAGTGCTTACCACTCCTGGGCAGTCTCTGACAGAAATCAGGAAGATGACAAAAAGCAGAGGAAGCAGAAGAGCCTAAAAAGGGGTCTCGGGATGGGATGCCATGACCTGGGTCACTAGCCGTCTGTGAATCCTTCGTTAAGTCGGGAAATGGAGACAGCCCTAAGCCTGGGTATGGGATCCACCCTCTCTCTCCAACTAAACACAGGAGCTGACAGCAGGTGGGAGGCGGTGGCTCTGCTGTGGAACAGGGCCATCCACAGAGCAAAGCAACTGTGGAGGTCTTGGGTCTCTGGTTCTTTGCAATAGTACCAAAGGATGTTAGATTCAGAGTAGCAGGTATTAGACGGGATAGGAAAAGGAAGCATTCTTAAGGAAGTAGAGTGTGGGACCTCTGAGAGAGGAGAGGGATGATGCACGCCTTCCTGTTTCATTGGAGGTCCCAGGGAAGTTTCCAGAGAGTTTGCCCAGGTTCACCTCTTGACTTTTGACCAACAGCAGGCATGCCTCAGACTTCCAGATCCCCACTTTGCCTGGTCTTACCCCACGAGGGGAGACTTTACTATTACAATGACATGCTAAAGATCCAAGGCAACTCTGACTCACCTTGGTCACCTTACTGGTGCTAATTGGCTTTGGGTTGGATTCAGGCAGTTGGATGAGAAGGAGCAGGGCAGCGGGCAACCCTTGGATGCACAGCGAACATCAGGCAGCCCACGCGCCCCAAATAACAACCAATCAGACGCAGATGAACCCTAACGGCGCCTCACACACACTTGTCACTCAGCGGGATCCCCAGCCAATAAAGGGCCCGGCCAGCCAGAGCCACGTGCAGATTCTCCAGCCCTCTACCCTGCCCGAGAGCCAATCCCCCTAAAGCCTTGTTCAGCTGCTTTTGGTCTGACTCCTATCTGATCACCCGCATCTGACTTTACAATTGGAACTTGTTCTTAGAGATTTTATGTTTGGGGGCCTTTGCTTCTTATTATCCTGCCTCCCTGAGTCCTGGAATCCGGTCTGTGTAAAGGTCACAAATGTCCCCCTTCGGGGTAACTATGCTCTTCTCATCAGTAGGGGGATTCTTTTGGGCCTACATTTCTCCAGAAGATAGCAGGTTGCTGAGGAAGGTAGCAGACCCTAGTGACCTAAGCCAGCAGGGCCAGAGCAGCCTCAGGCAATTCGCCCTTCGATAGACAGGATGCAGTGGTCAGCACAGTAGGCCAGTTCACAGAACCCTCCCCCAGCCTGTGCTCCCGCCAGGCATCTCTGTCTGCCACCTATTAGCTCCCAAATCAAGGTGCTATTGCAAAAAATGCGAAGGTGGTTCAGGCAAGGAAAGGGCACCCAGGTCTCCCGCATCCTGTCACACAACTGGACAGCTGAACCACCTCAGCTACTTGGAACCTGCTGTTTTCTTCACTCATGGACAGACCAAGCAAAGCCTCTCTAAAGTCACCAGCCCTGTATTTGAAAAGACTGATGGTGACCTCCAGACAGGCTCAGCAGAAAAAGGATTTGGAGACAGAACTAATTTTGTCATGAATGGAATGCAGGTAAGTGTCCTGGGCTGGGTGACAGTCTGACCTGTAGGCTCACCCCTTCTTTCACATGTAAACAGAATTGCTTGAGCCCCCAAAATAGGCAGCCCTCCAACACGCCAGAGTGTCGGGATTCCCGGGTCTCCAGGGTCCCCCGTCCCCTCCTGTCCCCCTTGCTCCCTCCCGATTTCTCCAGCTCCCACACCGCTTGCGGTCCTTGTCAGAACCGCCCTCCTTACACAGTTCTTTTCCCTTCGCTTCTCCAGTAGACGTTCCTCCCGAGTGTACACTTCTACTAAAGACTCCATCATGGTGGGGGTCCTAGCTCAAGTGATAACTATTAGACGATTCTGGTTTTAAGAGAAGAGCCATTTTCATTTCAGGAAATGAATTAAGAGGCAAATTTCTTCCCATTACAGGCCCCCATTACAATTCTGTCTCTGTCTCTTTTGAGATCTATTCTGGTCACTACTTCTCTGCTACAAACCACTCTAAGCTAAGAGGCTAAAAGTACTTTTTATGCTCACAAATTCTGGGGATTGGGAGTTCCGACCAGGCATAGCAGGAACAATTTCCTAATGCACATGATTTCCGGGCCCTTCTCTGGGAGGACTTGGAGTCTGAGTGTAACTCAACAGCTAGGGCTGAAGTCAGCGTCACGTGGTCTTGGCTGACTACTGGCTGAGACCCCAGGAGGGTTGTTGACCATCACACCCACACAGGTGGTCTCTCCTGGACATCTCTTCAACGGGCTCCCCTGGGCTTCCTCACAGCACAGCCACCAGGTGTTAAGAGCAAAGTGCCTGACAGCCTCATGACCTAGCTTTGGAAGTGACACAGTAACACTTCCGCTATTTTGCACTGATTGAAGTCAACACAAAGGCTTGCCCGGAATTCAGTCAAAGAGGATATAGACTCTGCCTCTTGACAGAAGAGGCTGTGGATGGAGTTATCATTGGGTCCCATCCTTAGACCTCTTCATGTTTCCCAACTCCTCTCCTCCATCCTCCCAGGCTCTCAGACACCAAATTACACATGGCAGTTCATTCTTCCCTTTCTCTCCTGATCATGCCCTGGAAAAATTTCTTTTTCCTATCATAGTATTCCTAAGTACTTAGCACTATTCAACAGCATACAAGTGCTCAAATCTACATATTATCATCGAAAGCCCTAACCAAAAGAGAATCTTCCATAAGATCGATTATGTGCTATTCTGGCACACAGGATTTTTTTCGCCATAATTTATTGAAGCTACATCTGCAAAATTATATTAATGGTTTACCCACAGTGTGGGGGGGTACAAAAATATTTAGTGAGTGAATGGGTAAATAAATGAATGAATCAGATATGGACTATCAGCCAAGACATGGAAATAACCTCATTACATAGAACTGAGTGTTTTAATGTTATTCATTAAAATAGATTCTATCTGTATTTGTGATATATGTTCACTTAAAATTCATGGAGAAAATGAGCATTTTAATTACAAAATGCTGGAATCATTAATTATTTAAAGATCATCATTCAGCATCCCTTCCTCAGTAACTGAGTCTCATAAGCCCTTAGAGGTAAATCAGACCCGTCAAGGGCACAGGAAAAGGGCAGATCCAAGGGGAAGGGGAAAGAGGAAGGCCCACTGCCCCACTTCCTTTTCACTTGTAGACACTGAAGAATTGAGGGCCACCCTTAAAAATGTATGAGGTCTGAGAATGTCGCAGAGGGATAGGACAGGGGACTACGTAGGGACTGTGATCCTCTTTATCTGAAGCTCTGCCATGAGCCCCCCACCCTCTTCTCCCACCCAGCAACCACCACCCCAGCCAAGGCAGCCTCCCCAATGGCTGGGATTCCCCACTGGGCCCCTTTGTTGGCTTCGCCTCCACCGCAAGAAAGGCAGCTCTGCTCCATCCTATCTGCCTAACCAAGCCTGCCCTGCAGACGTCCATCAAATTCTGACCCTTCTGACCCCGCCGCCTGGCCACTGCTGCTCCACCTCCTCTGTGCTCTTGTTCCCTGCACCGTCTCTGCCACCATGCTGCCGTTGCCTCTCATCTCTCAATAACAGCAAAGGTCCAACATCCGGGCTGTATTGCTGTACATGGGTCTCATTGCCCTTGTCCACCCAGCCGCCCACCAGGCATGAGATGGCCCTCCTTTTACAAAGAGGCTGAGGTCAAAGAGTGAGTGACTTGCTCAAGAACCTGCAACCCATGTTTGAAATACAGATGAACGCTGGTGTGCCCAATCGTCCCAGGGACCACCAAGCACACAGTCACCTGGAAAACAGGCGCCGTCGGGGGCCAGGCCAAGGCCACCCCGGGAGGATGTGCGTGACACCCTTTCAGGGACTGGTGGTGAACCCTGAGTCTCATCTGCCCAGTTAGGGATATGTACAGATCATATTCCCCCAAGTGTCCCTTTGGCTATGAGACCACAAACACCTCCTGTCACTTCACAGAGATTTGCTGGTGAAAGCAAGGTTTGACTGTTACCCAACATGAAGAAATCAGTTACACTTTTCTTGCACCAAAAATACAAGTTTTCCAAATTGGCAGGACTCTTTTTAAAAAATAAATAAATAAATAAGTATTCAACTATCGTACAAATGTTTTTGAAAAAATACACACACTCCCATCTGTCCCTTCAAATTAAAAGTAACATTTTAATTAGCGCATGAAAAAAAGAGCAATGTTACACAGAGTTTCTGAAAGCAGATATATGGAAATGTTTTCATTATTATATGACTTTGCTGCCCAAACAAGAAATGTCACCTATTAAAAGACCTTCATTTCTGCACACTTAAAACTGAATTTTCTAATCCATTTAAAATGTCTTCCAAATGAATATTTTCAGTGGATTTTGATCCCACATATTCAGAATTGCATGACTGGTGAATGGGATTTTAAAAATGAATTTCATGGTCTAGTAAGCACACTCACATGGATCTACATATATTTATGGGGTATCAGTCTCAGCTAAGATAGCATTTAAAATCATGTCAAAATAAGCTGAACTTAGAATCAAGCCTTCAGATCGCTGGGACATAATACATCAAATAAGATTTTTAATAAAGCATATTTGATCATATTGCTATTATTAAATTTTCCTAATGTATTTTAATGAAAGAAAAAAAGAAAGGGTAGAGAAAATTTCTGTACCATTAGTAAAGAAATGGAAGTACATTATTTTTAAAGTATTGCATATTTTATCATTAGCTCTTTTTTAATTTCTAGTCTCATACATTGTGTGTGTGTGTATTGTTAATGCCTTAAAGCCAAAGGCTACCAAGAAAAGCTCAGGATAGGGCCACAGTGACACCAGTGGTGAGGCGGAGGGCGTGCTTCTGGTCCCCGTGGGAAAATCCCAGCTTCACATCTTCCTTTTAACACTCAGGAAGCGCCCTTCATGCTGGGACACCCTTCCGTCTGCAATCTCTGCTAGTTCCTGCAGACCTGGCGGAGACGTCCCCTTTGCTAGGAAGCCTTCCAGACCTTCCCCTGTGCTGGACAGTCTCTCTCTGGTGCCTTCTGCTCTGCTGCCACTCTGTGTGTTAATGGTCTGTGGACTTAAATGGCTGCTTGCTAGAGCTGAAGGGGTTGGACACTAACAACCAAGCCCCATCCCTAGCTCAGTGCACGGTCCACAGAATATGCTGTGAAGACCACGGAGAGGCCTAGAAAGCTTCTCCCTGGCATTCCCCTCTCCTCTACGCCCAAGGGAGGGCAGCCCAGCCCCCTCCATCTGCCAGAAACTCTGGCCTGGTTGAATTGTTGGACCACAGCAAGAGTGGGCTCCATCAGAAACCAGCACAAGCCTGGCACCAACCCCCAGCACCTGATTTCTCTGTCAGATAAAAGGCATTTTAAGCATACAGCCTTCCCTTGTGTCCAACTTATGAAGGGTTCGCTAGGACCGGCTGCCTCCTGGTTGCCCCAGAATGGAGGGCAGAGCCCGCCAGAATTCTCTCCCCTCTCCACCTCCCTTCCTCTCCCCGCCTCCCTTCCTCTCTCCATTCCACAATGGGATCATCCTCTTGCCCACACACTGTCACCAACACACACCTCAGAGGCTATACTCCTTTTGAGTGGTTTTTAAAAACCTTCCAAATCCCTATGGGGAAAACTGGCAATTTCTTTTTGAAACAAAATCCATTATATATCATGCCCCAATAACTCATAAGCAATGGAAAATTTTTAGTGTTACCAAAAAGGGACCAAGCCTTCCTTACTTGTGGACATTATTACCAGTGATAGGACCTCACAGTATCAGGGAATGAGGCTGGTGGTTGGCATTATTTTCTTTCAGGCCTAATTTGGAGCCTGTCCCTTGGGCAGATTGCAATATCCCTTCTGGCCTGCAATACAGCACAACACCCCGTTCATTCCACAGCAGACCCAGAGAGAGCACCCCACAGTCCTCTGCCAGCAGCTGGATGGAGAAGAGAGAGGGCCACAGTTCCCCCAGGCCAGCAGCGTGGCAGCCAGCAAGCTGCAGCTGTGACAACCAAGCATCGTGGCATTGGCTGCAGAGACCAGCACAGATTCATTTAAATCAGAGAAGTAACTTTTGATCTGAACAACACAGACTGTAGTGAGTTTGTGTTCCCTCCTCCCCCCGTGCAAAAAAAAAAAAAATTCACTGTCCTAATGCCCTGTACCTATGAATGTGACCTTATTTGGAAATAGGGTCTCTGCATGTAATTAATTTAACGTGAAGTCATTACTCTGGGTGTTAAGCCAATATGACTGTGTTCTTATTAAAAGAGGAAATTTGGACACAGACACAGATATGCACAGAGGGGAGGTGACAGGAAGAAGGCCACGTGACGGAGGAGGCAGAGACTGCAGGCAAGCAGATGCAGGTCCAGGAGGGACAGAGATGGCGACCTCACCAGAAGCTGGGGGAGATGCAGGCCACCATGCTGCCCGGCCTCAGAGGCTGCTGACTCCTCCACTTCAGACTTCTACCATGCAGGGCGGGAGGAAGACAATACTCATCTGTGGGTTAAGTCACACAGGGTGTGGCACTGTGGCATGACAGCTCTAGAAAACAAGCAGACCTACCTGCAAGTACAGCAGCTGCTTCCCTCCAAAGACAGTTTGAGTTGGTCAGAGCGGGGCACAGCCAGGCATGGAGGAGACTCTTCCAAGCCTCAAGGAATAGGCAGGAGACAGGCAGAGAACCCAGGATCAAAGGAAGAATTAAGAGAATGTTCATGAAATCACAGGAATTATCCAGAGGCTCCTGGGGCCTGGCTGGGCTAGGACAGTGTCCCCGAGGAAGAGCTTTTAGGCTGAGAGATGGATGGAGAGGCGTGTCCACTCCTGTCAGGGGAAATGGCTAGACCTAAGCTCCCAGGTGGGAATTAGGTGACATATTTGAGGAACAGAAAGGAAGCCCCTCCATCCGGAAGAAAGGGGACCAGCTGGAGTCAGAGCAGTGGACCAGGATGGCGTGCCCCCTAAAATCCTGAGGCGAGGACCAGGTGTGTCCCACACTCCCTGTACGAGTTCCCGGGGCTGCCAGAACAATGATCACAGATTAAGTGGCTAAAACGACGGGCATTTATTCTCTCATAGAAAGTACAGCCAGAAGTTCAAATCCAGGGTCGGCTCCTTTCTGCTGTCAGTGGGCATCCGCTCCCTCCTCACTCCCCTGGCTGCTGGTGACCTCGCTGCTCCTTGGCCAGTGACACGTCACTCTAATCTCCATCTTCTCCTGGAGTCTCCTCTCTGTCCTCCTCAGTGGGTGTCCACGTTGCCTTCTTATGAGGGACTGGCCCTTGGATTAGGGCTCAGCTTTCCAGTGTGGCCTCGTCTTCACTTACATCTGGAAAGGCCCTATTTCCACACAAGGTCCCATCCACAGGGAGCAGGGTAGGGCTTCAGCATAGCTTTCCAGGGGTGCAGTTCAACCTGCGGCCCCACCAAAGGCTCATCTTCCCCACAGGGCCCACCCGCTGTAGCTGGGAATGGGGAACAACTGGGTGCTCCTCATACAGCCAAGGGCCAGATGTGGCCCAGACACGGACTGACATGGCCCAGATGTCCTTCAGACATCTGCAGGAGGAAGGTGGATCCGGACCTACAACAGCGGACAACCAAAGACCAGGTAGGAACGAGGATGCGTAAGGGGACGCCCCGGGAGAAGATGCCACCCCCCCCCAGACACACAGACCCAGTGCCGCAGCATGATGTGACACGCAATCCCAGAACAAAGGGAAGACCACCATGAACCAGCTGAAATCACACGCAGTGTGGCCCCCACAGCTCGGCTGGCAGCGGTGCTCTGGGAGGCCGCTGTGGCCCTGGGTGGGGCTCATCCTCAGGGGGGGTGACACACCTCTCCGATGGTCCTGGCCAGATCCCCCAGGCATGTGGAGGGGAGGTCTGCAGGGAGGAAGCTGGGTCCCGGGCACAGGAGCGCCACAGCACTCCACCCTGCAAGCCGGGAATGGCAGGGGAGAGGCTTCTCCCTGTCTTGGGACCTCGGAACCCAGAGCTCCTCGGAGCCCAGGAAGGCAAAGATGTGGCAGGTGGCAGGTGAGTCCTGGGGTCTGAGCTACAGACAGCTGCACTCCCAGGGGACAAATCAATCGGCACTAAGCTAAAACTTAAGAGCTCTCTCACTTCCTTCCTAAAATAAATGTTTAACTAAAGAGCAGCAAATGATTACACTCTCCTGGTGAAGAAAGTGAACACTGATAACAATGTCTCCTCGTCTTTCTGGAAGTGGTTGAGAGAATCGGGTGCACAGCCTTCCCGACCTGTTCCATACCTTGACCCACATCCAGAGACCCACGTGACGGACACAGTGCTGTTGAATGCATTTTGACAAATTCTATGCCACTCCAACTGGCTTCTTCATGCAACAGAATTCCTGAATGCTGGCATAATACATTCTGGGGAGACATTTACCTGCTGTGTGACGTTCTAACCCCAGAGTAAATTGCATGTACGTGTTCGACAATAGATGGGCAGTTATTTCCGGTCTTCCACTCTTACATCAAAGACTCAATGAACATTGTTCTGTGTGTTTCTTCTTGTTCATTATGAGTTTTCTACAGGGACACCTCCCTAGGGGACTTTCTGGGACACAGGAGATGCACCTTTTTCATGTGGACGTACATTCAAGTGGCTAAACCAAGGACACGTCCAGCTGCCTTTGCCACCTCACCACAAAGGACATTAGGAAACGTCCCACTCTTTCCCAGTCTGATCAGTGAAAGAGACGACTTCACTGTCATTTTAATTTACATCTACCTGGGTATGGATGAGATGGAGTGTTTTCCCTCTTCTGAATTTATTTTCGTATCTCCGTTACCATCTTCCTATTGGATGGTTTTTTTTTTTTCTAAACCATTTATGGAAGTTCATTATATGTTCTGCATATTATGTATATTATGGCTTTACCTGTGCATACATTTTTTCCTCAGGCTGTTAATTGCCTGTTAACTTTGTTTACTTGTAGTTTTTATTATGCCATGGTTTGAATTTTTTATAACCAAGCAAACCAATCTTTTCCCTTATGATTCATGCTTTCGAAGGCCTCACCTGCTTGTGGAAAACTGATAACGGCTCCCAAAGACATGGCCAGGCCCTGGCCTGCAGAGCCTGTGAGTATTACCTCATCTCAACACAGGGTCCTTGTGGATGGGATAAAGTGCAGGATCTGGAGCAAGAAAGTTATCCTGAATTACCTGGGTGCCCTATGACCTCCACAGAGTGAGGCACAGGGAGGCCAGACTCACGGAGTCCACATGAAGGTAGGGGCAGAGCCTGGGATGCAACCTAAGCCAAGGATCACCAGCAGCCACAAAGGTATCCCAGCCGCAGGAGGAGGCAAGGGACAGGTTCTCCCCAGAGGCTCAGAGCAAGCACAGCCCTGCAGACACCAGATCTTGGTCCTGCTGCCGACAGAACTGTGGAGGGTAAGTTCGCGTTGGCCGTGGAGGCCACCACGTTGGTGTGGTGTGCCAGGTGTTGCAATGGCACTCGCAAACTAGCGTGCTACCCAAGCTTTAAAAAAAAACAAAGCGCCTTAATTTTCTTCAAATGATTTTAAGGTTTGCCTTTACGTTTAGATCTTTGATCTCAATGCATTTGTCTTTGAGGATTAAAAGTGAGGTTTTTCCCTCCAGAGCGCCAATGGTTCCCGCAGCAGGTATGGACTGGACTGTGTTTGTTCAGGCCCTATGAGAAGCAGCTGCCCGGACGGGATGTGCCACGCGGGCTTTGCTGGGGAGACACCTCTGGGAGAACCTGGAGAGCGAGCGGAGAGGGTGGGACAGCCACCAGACCTCTGTGCCAGTCCGACCCCCATACAGGACAGCCCTGGAGGGAGTGCCAAGCACAGGCCTGCAGCGGAAGGTAAGGTTGGCAAAGTTCTGGGGGAGCCTCCAGCCACTGGTGCCCACTGTGGGAGTCTGGTGTCCCCAGCCTCAGCTTCCTGTCCCCAGATGGGGAACATGGCCTCTGCACGGAGGGGGCTGGGGACATCCAAGGGCAGAGGAGTTGGCCATTGCACCCTCTGGATTCAGAGGTCTGCAAGGTATGTCCTCACAGCCTCCAGCCTACCCTTTCCCGGTGACTTAAGAGGACACGTCTGTCACCAGCATCCTTGAGGCACAACCAGTTACTTCTTCTGCCAGAGCCAGGCGGCCCTGTCTGCTCCAGCTTCACGCTCTGTCCTGGAACTCAGTAAGGAAACCACCCTCCCCTCCTTCTAGTAGTCTTGACGTTTTTCCATGTTTACTCTTTCAAATGAATTTTAAAGAAAACTTGCCAACCTCTGGGAATGATCTGGTAGAGATTCTGAAAGGAGATTCATTGAATTTATGAGCTTGCTTGAGAAAATGTCATCTATTTCCCATATAGAATCTTCTGGCTTGTGAACATATCTCCCTTAATTTAGGCTTTCTTTTACATCCTACTACAGGAATTTTACCAATTCGTCCATTTAAGTTTCATATTTTAAGACCTATTTTTTAAGGAAGATTTAAATTCACAAACATTTGAGAAAAGGTACAGACTTACCATACGTCCCCACGTCCCCACACCAACCCTCCCCCACCATTGGCATCCCACATCATGGTGGTCCCTTTGTCACTCTGTGTGAACCTGATCGACAGGCCAGTCTCACCCAGTGTCCGAGGGGTACTTCAGGGCTCCTTCTTGGTGCTGGACGTCCCAGGAGTGTGAACCAAGGCGCTGTGGGTGTGTGCACCGTGGCAGTGCCGTGGAGTATTTCACGGCCAGGAAACCGCCGTTCATTCCTGCATCCTCCCCAGTCCCGGCTACCACCCACCTCTTTACTGTCCCCATAGCGTTTCTTGAATGTCACGTATTTGGAATCATGCAGCAGACAGCATTTTCAGATTGGCTTCTTTCACTTAGTGATAAGCACTGAAGTTTCCTCCAGGACTTTTTATGACTTGCTGGCTCCTTATTTTTCTAGCACTGAATAAAGCTGGATATCCCAGAGCCTGAGGACCCACTTGCCTAGTGAGGTCACCAGGCCACTCCCAAGCCGAAAGGAGGAGTCAGCTGCTGCAAACACTGTGCGCAGGTTTGGTGTGGGCGGAAGTCTTCAGCTCATTTGGGTAAACACCAAGGAGCCCGACTCTGCATCATGCAGTGAGAGAATCTAGATTTATCAGAAGCTGCTGCAGTCTTCCAAGGTGGCTGCACCGTCCCCATTCCCTGGTCCTGTGACTCCACACCTTCCCCAGCAGTTTGTGTGGACCCCTTCTGGAGGCTGGCCCTTGTGACGGCTGGTGGTGGCTGTCATTTGGTTTTAACCTTTCCTTTGTTTTGTTTGTTCGGTTTGGTTTTGGTTTTGTCTGGTTTTGCTGCAGTACTGAAAATAAAACCCAGGGGCTTCTCCCACTGAGCTATACTGCAGCCTTTTTGTTTGTGTGTTGTTTTAACTTTATTTTGAGAAGGTATCTTGCTGAGCTGCCCAGGCTGACCTACAATTTGCAACCCTCCCGCCTCAGCCTGTGTGGCTGGGATTACATACTTGCACCACACACCCAGGCTTTTGTGAGGACTTAATTCAGGGAGTGTCTGCTTGTACATGAGAGCAAATCTAATCATCAGAGGCTTTAACAAATCTCCTTCTCCTTCTAGGCTTCTTCCCTCCCTCAAGGAGGAGCCCAAGTTAAGGCTGTCCAGGGCAGCAATTTGCTTCAGAAGACCATCAGGTCATGGAGTATCTTCTGTCTCTCCTCCCACCATCTTCACCAGAAAGTTTTCACAATGCGGTCACAAGAAGGCTGTTGTGCCTCCTGATGTCTTGTCGTATTCCAGGGAGGGAGAAGGTTGAAGAGCTGAAAGCCATCTTCGCACGTTTTGTCTTCTGCTCTGGTGAACAGTGCCTCCCACAAGAATCCTGCCTGTGCTGCTGAGCAGACCCTCATCACATGGTCAACTCTAACTGCAAAGGATGCTGGGAGACCCTCATCACATGGTCAACACTAACTGCAAAGTATGCTGGGGAGACCCTCATCACATGGTCAACTCTAACTGCAAAGGATACTGGGAGACCCTCATCACATGGTCAACACTAAATGCAAAGTATGCTGGGGAGACCCTCATCACATGGTCAACACTAACTGCAAAGGATACTGGGAGACCCTCATCACATGGTCAACACTAACTGCAAAGGATGCTGGGAGACCCTCATCACATGGTCAACACTAACTGCAAAGTATGCTGGGAGTGTGTGTATTTTTAGGTGTATATATTGCCAACCCAAACAAAATTCCAGATGTTTTAGAAAAGCAAGAAGATGGCTAGATCCCAGGCATGACTGGCACAGGTCTATATTCAGGTACCTAACAGATTTTGTACTATAATGAGTAAACTCCTTCTTTCTGTACAAATTTCTACTTGTCATTTGTGGCAGAAAAGTTACTGATCTTTACATGTTCGACTGCATCCAGTACTTCTGCTATGCTTATGAACTGATTCCTGTGGTTTTCAGGTGATTCTTAAACAATTACAGGACCTGAAAATAGTAATAGTTTTGTTTGTTTCTTCCTTTCCAGTTTTTTTCTTTTCTTTTCTTTTCTTGAATTTTGGCTAAGACATAGTGTAAGAGAAGTGACTTTAATTTTTTGCACCATTAAGTAAAGTGCTTCCTATAGTTTTTCTGGTTTATGCTCAGTATCAGTTCAGGAAATTCCCTTCTGCTCAGTTTCCTAGGAATTTACATCAGGAGTGAAGTTTATTGGAGGAAGGGAGAGGACAACATCTGATGTGAAAAGTTGGGAGTTCTCTCCATTCTCTCTATTTCATTCTTAAGGCAGTTAACCACATGGATAAAAATTCATTGCTGAATCAACCCTACTGGCTCAAGATACAGTCCTCTATTAATAAGCCACCTGTAATGGTTAATATGAGTTGTAAACTTGATTGAATTAAGAGATGTCGATGATTAAGAGGCTGCTGGGTGTGTCAGTGAGGGCATGTCTAGGAATGATTGGCATGTGGGATAGCAAACTGAAGTGGAGCCCCTCCCTAAGCACAGGCAGTACCATCCAATAGGATGGTGTCTTGAATGGAATAAAAGTTGGAAGAACAAGGAAGCAGCAGCAGATGCAAGCTCCATTCTCGAACAGATTCTTGATTGCTGATTTGAACACTTGAGGATATCAGACTCTCACTTCTTCACTCTTCCAAAGTGGACTCTGCCAGTGATTCTCCGGGGAGTTTCCAGAAGCCCTCAGTCTCAGACTAGAGTAACACCAATGGTCCCTCTTGTTCTGGAGCTTCCACATCTTGGACTGCGCAGCTGCTGGTTCTTCCAGCTCTCCAGCTGCAGATGGCCGTGGTGGACTATCCAGCTTCCAGTCGTGTAAGTCAATCTAATAAATCCCCTTTTATAGTCATACTTCCTGTTGATTCTGTTCTGCTAGAGAACCCTGACTAATAAGCCACCCAATTCAACTTTCTAATAGTTTCTTTGTGGTTTTCACACACTTATAATTCTAAAGAGCCTTTGAGGTTTTTCTCTCATATTTCATTGTCTGGTTTTGATAATAGGATTTGTACTAACTTCATAAAATTAGTTGGTAGCATTCCATATTTTCTAAACTCTAAAACAGTTCCACCAGGTTGAGGATATCTACTCCTTCACTATTTCATAGAACTCATCTGTTAAGCTCTATGAGTTGTGACCTCTTCAATTATTGATCTTCATCTCTCATTTCCTTTTATTTTATGACGACTTCTATATTCAAGTTTCCACCTGTACTGAGGTAAATTTTTATTATAATATCTTAGAAAGTTTTCAATATCAGCTACTATCAGCATATTAAGATAAAGATTTCAGTTGTATCCATAGTTATAGATATTTTTTGTTTTCTTTTGATACTTATTTATCCCTTTTTTCATTTTCATTAATCATAACCACCCAAAATTTGTCTACTTAATGATTTCAGAGAATTTGCTTCTGGTTTTGTTAGTTAACTCTCCTGCACTTTCTGGCTATTTCATTAGCTTCTGTTTGTGTCTTTATTCTTTCCTTCGTTCTTTTTTCTTTAGGTTTGTTTTGTTCTTTGTAATCATTTCTTAGGTTGAAAGCTTAGCAAATTTCCTTTCAGTTTTTCCTGTTTTCTAATAAATGCACTTCTGGCTCTGCGTTCCCCTCTGAGTACCTCTTTGGCCTTATCCCATAATTTTTTAAAAGTCAAACTTTTACAGTCATTTGGTTTTAAGTACTGTAACTTCCATTTTGATTTTCTCTTTAAAGCATGAATTATTTAGAAGGTTTTTTAAAATCTCCAGATGTGCATGTGGACACACTGCCCGTCTGTCGTTACTACTATTTTTATTGCATTGACCCCATTAGACCAAGGACCTGATGGCAGCAGCACTGAAAAATCCCAGACTTTCTTCACTGCCTCGAACACAGCTAATGTTTTATAAATTTCCCTACATATTTTATTATTTTATTTGTTTTTGTTGTTGTTGCTTTTGTGGTTTTGGGACCGGGTATTGAACCCAGGGGCGCTTAACCCCTGAACCACATCCCCAGCCCTTTTTATTTTTTATGTTGAGACATGGTCTCACTGAGTTGCTTAGAGCCTCACTAAATGACTGAGGTTGTCTTTGAACTTCCGATCCTCCTGCCTCAGCCTCCCGAGCCACTGGGATTTCAGGTATGCAGCGCTGTACCTGACTCCCTATGTATTCTAAAAGAATGGCACCCTAGGTTGTGGCGAATTCTCCAGACCCTCACATTCATGTTAGTTACTCTTCTCCTTCATTTCTCAGTGTTTGAGAAGCACACCCATCTCTGTCAGAACAAATGACCGTGCACTTGGTGACTTAAACAGCAGCCATCTATTCTCTCACAATTCTGAGGAACAGGAAGCCGAAATCGGAGGCTGAAAGTGGGCGTCTGGCCTGTGATCTCCTGAGGTGGCTGCCCCTGTCCTCGGCTCAGGACCACGTCACTCTGCCCCCATCTCCGCCTGGTCCTCTCGCCCCTCTGTGCATCAGCTCTGCCTCTGCCTCTGTGCGGCATCTAGGCGCCACCTGATTGAGCCAGGAAGCTCTCATATTGGGATTCTTAAATTAATCACATATGTCAAGACCTTTTCTCCAAATACGGCCATATTCAGAGGTCCAAGGGACTGAGAGGTGGAAATAGCTTTCAGTCGCCGTTTAGTCCCCTGAAGAAGGGTGCGTGCAAAACCCTCCAGTACTGCCAACTTCTCCTTGCTACTCGAGTCCAGCCCCTCCAAGAATCCCGAAGGCCTGGGAGAGCCGCGTGCCATGTCAACGCCAGCGTGCGAGCCTGGTGCGCTTCACTCTCACTGACATGAACTGCCCAACTCTGTCCTTCCTAATACCTTTCATCTTGACT
The DNA here is from genome assembly GCF_902686445.1 of Sciurus carolinensis. NCBI lineage: Eukaryota > Metazoa > Chordata > Mammalia > Rodentia > Sciuridae > Sciurus > Sciurus carolinensis. The sequence goes on from NC_062218.1 coordinate 8,302,780, forward strand.
TATAATTTACCTGAGTGTATGAAGATTGCTACATTCTTTTCATTAATTTTTAAACTTTCTGAATCATTTTCTGTCAGCCTGATTTTATTTCATTTTTATGTTGTCACTGTGTTCGCTATTTCGTCACTGTAACTAAAAGACCCAACCAGAAAAATCATAAGGGAGGAAAAGTTTATTTGGGGGCTCGTTTCAGAGGTCTTAGTGCATAGAAGGCCGGCTCCATTCCTCAGGGCTCTGGTGAGGCAGAACATCATGGTGGGAGAGGGTGGCAGAGAGAAGCAGCTCACATGGTGATCAGGAAGCAGAGAGAGAGACTCCACTCTCCAGATACAAATACACACCCCACCCACGCCCCAGTGCCCACCTCCTCCAGCCACACCCCACCTCCCTCCAGTTACCACTCGGTTAATCCCATCAGGGAGTAACTCGCTGATTAAGACCCTCACGACCCAGTCATTTCTCCTCTGAACCTCCCTTCCTTGCATTGTCACACACATGAGCCTCTGGGGGACACCTCACATTCCGCCATCACAGTCACAGGTGACACATTGGGCTTTATTCTGTCATTACCCCGCTGTCTGTAGGTCTCTTTTTCCTCTGTCTTCCCTAAATCTGATTTCTGTTTATCCATCTGCACTGCTGAAGCTGTAGCCTCAGGGCCCTTCAAGTTCAACCACGATTTTCAGCGTAGACTTAAGTTACGAGAAGAACACATTACTCTCCCCAGAGTAAACACGAGCTCTCTTCTGCCAAGCAGAGATCTGAGGTTATGAGTGACCAGTTACCGGGACACCATTACTTCCACAGTCAACAAAACCCCTTGCTGAGAAGGTATTGTGAGTGAACTCACCATTTTGACATGCACCTAGTTGCCCCAACCCTTTGCTAAAATAAGAAGACCCTCTGAGGTATTCTACAGATGCAGGCAAAGGACACGCCAGGGTAAAAGTTGTGAAAGGTGCTCAGTTTTAAGGGCAGCAGCTGAGAGCCAAACAGAACCCTGTCACCTGGCATTGTCAACCACTGACCTTTTGTTTTTTTAAACTGAGCTGTGGCAGAGTGGGTTCTGAAAGGGACAGAGGGCCAAAAGGGGCCCAGTGTGCTCAGGGAGAGTGGGACCAGGAGGTAAAGGGAGGCATCTCTAGCCTGCAGTATTTCTCGGCCACCCGGAGCAAATATTCTTGGCTGACTCCAGCTGCAGCTGCTGAGCTAGTAAAATCCAAAAAAGAAGGAACATAGTGAATAAAGAAGACAGAAATGAAAGAAGAGAGCACAGCCAAGAGAGTCTCCAGATAAGGCCAGGACGTTGGGGAGAAAAGGAATTTATAACCCTGAGAATGCACTTAGCCAGGATGCCTCACATTCCTCCTATTGCTGTTAAAATTATCTGGGTTCAAATAAAAGGATGCTCTGTCCCCGTCATTATTCATGTTTCTCTCACAGGCACAAATTCCAGCATAGGCAATTTCAGTGGGAACTGAGCTACTATTTACTGGAGGTTTGCTTAGGCCACTGCTTCCAGGCACGCAGGAAACCCTCGGGCACAGACACCAGGCTGGTTTCCTCCAGCCAGTGGCTCCGAGGGCCTGTGCCTGACCCCAAATGCGTGCTGGTTATAAAAGCTCACAAGGTCAAGGGAAGAGGCAGTGCTTCTTAGCTGGAGACGCCAACAACCAGGTAGAAGGACTTCCTGGCTCACTCTCGGGAACATGCCCCATGTGGGCTTTAAATCACTCTGGGTCCCAGGTTTCACATCTGAGGACAAGTCATCGGGCATCCGTGAATTCAGAGGTGCTGGGAGGAAAGACCCGAAGGTTACTAGAATGATGCTGCAGGGACTTTCGGTAAGAGGCTGCATCCCTCGTCCAGGGCTCTGCACCTGAGCCTCACAGTATGGCTTCCAAACTCCCCGAAGCAGCAGGAGAGTGATCGAGGGCTGTGGGGAAATAAGGAGCCACAGAAGGAAGAGGAGAGCAAGGCTCGGGTCCCTTTCTCAGGGTCAGTGACCCCAGTCCTGGCACAAAGGAGTAGGGCAGGTGCTTCTCACGATGACCCTGCACCCAGCCCCAGCAACTGAGCGAGGGACGGCAGGCTGGGTAGGAGCTCACAGCGTCCCTGTCCTGGAGGTGCCAGGCGCTTCAGCATGGGAGCTGTCCCCTTCTGCAGCACGCCCTGCCACCCTGCCAGTACGTCAGCAGGCTTCGGGGGACGCAGGCTGCCGCTGGTGTCTTCTGTTCTTGTGGTATGTCCACAGCCACCTCCTGCTCCCTAGCCACCTCCCAGGAAGCCCACCCGCCACAGTCCCTGGCTCCTCTGAGGTCCTCGTGGTCCCTTCCTGATCCTGCCTTCCAAGGAAAGCAGTGCCCCACCCTGACTCCAGGACTGACCATCACCTTCCTTCTGTGAGGACCCCTTGTCTTGGGCCCCTGCGATGCACATCTGTCCTTTGGGGTCAGCTAAGCATTGTTCCCCTACCCGACAGGACCTGGGCCTCCTCCCGAGGAGTTGCCTCTCCCTCCACTACCACCCGCCCCTCGGTGCAATCTTGGTCTAAACAAAACAGAAAACTCAGGGGCTGGGAGGTTCCTAGGACCCCCTCTGGAGAGCTCCGGGGAAACTGAGGGAGGCTGGTTCTCACTGAGCACGTGGGAATGGAAGCCAGGGAGTCATTTCCAGGCCAAGGATCGAGAGGCCCTCCTCCATGCCTCTCAGCCTGCCCACCCCAGGCTGGATGCAGAGGCACCCCTGCCCCAGGCCACACCAAGGAAGGCGCTGGCCACTGTGTCACCACGCGGACCTCGTCCACCAACCAGGAGCCTCCTCATTTCACCTAAGTGTGAAGGCAACTTCCATTGGGTCAAGCGACTGACAAAGATACCTAGAAGACCACAGCAGGAAGGGCGCCTGGTTCCGACTGAAGGGATCTGTGTAACCCCACGTTCTGTTTGCCGGGACCCAGTGACCATCTCCTCAGCCTGGTGGGATCTCTGTCCAGTTCCCTCTGCTTCCTACCTGAATCCCCATCTCAGTGTTATTTGAAGTTACAAACCCCCAGTTCTTGGGTGTGGCTCCTGGGGTCCAACCCAAGCCCTGGGCTCCTCCTGAGGAGGGCACCACCCTGTTGGCCCTGGAGAGGTCAGTCTTCATTCATTTTCTATTACTATAAAAAACTACCACAGACTTGGTTATTTGTGGAGTAAAGAAGTTGAATGTAGCTCACAGTTTTAGAGGCTGGGAAGTCCACCCAAAGCACCAACATCTGCTTGGCTTCTGGCGAGGGCCTCTTGCTACTTCACAACATGGCAGAAGGCAAGGGAGACTGAGGAAGCCAGGCTTTTACAACAACCTTCTCCCACAGGAACAAACCCTGTGCAAACCAAAGCTTCTCAAACCACCAATGGGCAAAGACCAAGGTTTGACTACCATCTGCCATAGGCTGGCCCTTGTGTAAAGGTAATAAATCCCTAGTATACAGAATAGAGAAAAGACATACAAAATATACATAGTTTATCAATTTTAATAAGTGTAAAATTACTCTATGAAATTGCTGTAACTGTTTCTAATCACTCTCCAATTCAGTACTTACCTCACTGCAGAAAGTACCAAATAGCTCTTCGAGTGTGGGGTGCATGACCCCCTAGGAGCAGCACCAACCCAGCCCAAGGGTCAGCACTGCTTAGGACAGACCAAGTCCTCCTTCCCACCATCTAAGCATTGCGGGTGGCTGCTTTCATGCGACAGAAGAATTGAGCAGTTGAGACAACCAGCTACCAACTGACCTTTATCAGAGCAATGTTCATCGGCCCCGCCCTGGGCTACTTAGAGGACACTGTTCATCCATCAGCACCTCCAGTCTTCCAAGCTGTGGCTGCTTGTCCCCCTCCAGTAAAGCAGGGAACTACATCAATAATGACAAGGAGATCGAATTTACCAAGTGCATCAGTGCCCTAAGGGGCTGCTGTAACAAATTACAGCAAACAGTGGCTCAGAGAGTGGAAATGTAGTGCCTCCCAAGTTCTCAAGCCCCCAAATCCAAAATCACGGCTGGGGAGGGCTACACCCCGCAGAGGCTCTGCAGACCCTCCTTGTCTCTTCCAGCGTCTCACATCTGGCCGCAGCACTCTGATCTCTGTGTCCTTCCCATATGCATCTGTCTCCTGCTGTCACAAGGTCACCCGTCACTGGATGGAGGGCCTATCCGGAAGATCCCAAATCATCTCATGGAGCTCTTAGCCTTGATCACATCTGCAAAGACCCTTCGCCACAGAAGGTCGCAGGTGCAGGTCCCGGGTTGTGTCCAGGACATGTCCTCCTGGAGGTGACCCACGCAGCCTGCCCCACCAGCATTCCCCGGTGCCAGCTGGTGGCCTCATCCCATGGTCTCGTCCTCACAGCACCCTGACGAGGGAAGGACTGCTGTCCCCATTTTATAACTGTGTGAACCAAGTCCCCAGGAAAAAAGTACCTGTGGTTCCCCGAGGACCACACAGCCAGGCAGAGTGGACTTCAGGCCCAGCAGCCTGATCCCAAGCCCACTCCCATGACCACGGCCCTGACCCCTGGTTCCGGGAGCGGCAGGAACGTTCGTGGAGGGCTCCACCGTGTGCAGCTCTGTTCTCTCACTGTGCACAGGTCACGTCCTCCAACCCTCATGACAACCACGGGAGACGGCTCTTACTGTCATCAGTCCTTTACAGAGGAAGGAGTGGGGCTGAGGAGGGAAGAGGAAGGTCACCAGATAATACACGACAACCTCAGGGCTCCAAGCAGACCAGTCTGAAAACACAGCCCCGTTCACATCTCCCACGCTATGCAAGACCTTGTGCGGCAGCAGGGCACCCCCAGGACAGACCCCACAGGGGCCCGTCAGCCCATGGGCCAGCCAGGGTCTGCTGTCCGTGCTGGGTGGGCCCCGTGGTTGGGGTCCCAGGCTTCCCACCCTGCAGGTCAGCCTTCTCCAGGTCTAGAGTCCTGTGCCTCCAGCCAGTAGACCCACCTCCTCATTGGCCTTGGAGGGCACGGGGCTTCCCAGACATGTGGAAGGTGATCGGGGCCCCCAATAGGGAAAGAGGCCCAGAAGTTAGTAGTCGACTAGTCACCTCCACGCATGTGACAAAGCTGTTTATAAAACTCCCCGAATCCTCAGCTTCTGGCACACAGTAGACATTCTACGTGTTTTTTTCATTAGTGAAGTTAATTAGGAAAAAACAAAGGTGCCTCCTCAAGAGGACCGCAGAGGTAGTGGCGCAGTCCGTGCCTGGAGGTCAAGTGTAGCAGTTCAAGGCCTTACTACCCCAGAGGACCTTTCTTGCCATTATTGAAAGGCACCCCTTCTAGGCATCCCTCTGTCTCAAAGCCATCATGCCACCCTGGTCTTTCTTAGAACAAGTCCGTTTACTGCCATCTGCTGGAAATGTAAAATACACAGATCTGCAACTTCTGAGACTGGGGATGGGGCCATCGTGCAATGTATGACCTCCGAGACCGTCCAGAGCAGCTCCGAGTGCTGATAGTGAGACTAGATGAGCAGCAGAGGCCAGATCAATCAGCAAAGTGGGGTTGACGTCTGAGGTGATCTCAGGATGGACTTACAGTGCTGGTACCTGCTCCTTGTATTCTACCTGCCATGGAGAAAAGCACTGGGGAGGGAAGCAGGAGCACAGGCTCCTCCACCCTCCGAGGGACGGACACACCTCCTTTACCGACCCGCGGTCTGAGAAAAGGCTTTGCCTGGGAGACTGTGCCCCCTGCACCACCCCCAGCCACCCACGGGGACAGGACACCACAGAGCGCGTGCACAAGCCCCGCCTGAGCCTCTCAAGCAAATGCAACAGTCCCTGAAGAAAGCAGGAGCGCGAAGGTTCTCTGCCTTGCAGACAATCCAAGAATGAGAACTTCCTGAGGACAGGGACCACAGCAGCCTGGGCAGGGACCACAGCAGCCTGGGCAGGGACCACAGCAGCCTGGCCAGGGACCACAGCAGCCTGGGCAGGGACCACAGCAGCCTGGGCAGGGACCACAGCAGCCTGGGCAGGGACCACAGCAGCCTGGGCAGGGACCACAGCAGCCTGGGCAGGGACCACAGCAGCCTGGCAAGACTGAGAGCACACCTGGGCAGCAGCCGGAACCCAGACCTCTATGGGCCCCACTTCTCTGCCTACCCCTACCTCCGCCCTCACGTGGGGTGTCAAATGCCCCAAGCGACGCTCAGACCCACACGCCGCTGGGGTTGTCCTGGCCCCCACCTGGGCCCCAGGTCCAGGAGGGCACCTGGCCAGCATGGGCACAGCGCCACACTGGCCTGCAGAGTGGTGCAGACGTGCTCAGGCTCTGGGATTCTGAAGGGCCACGGTGCTTGGGGGACTGTGCAGCAACCCCCACCCATCTGTGTTGCAGCCACAGGACACCCCTGGGCCAGTGCCAAGGCCAGCTGGGGGGTGACAGGCATCCTCAGCCTCGGCAAGCAGGCTGGTTCCTCCGCTGCCTCCACGCTGCCCCCAGCTCGTCCGAAGACTTCCACACCATGGCCCAGAGCCACGGGCCTTTAGATGGACATCTTCTCCGATGACAACCAGTGTGGAGACGGTCGGCCGTTTTGTTATTATCGTGAAGGGGTCCCCCACACACACCCTTTTACATAGACTTTATTTTTTACATCTGTTTTAGGCTCAGAGCAAAACCGGGCAGTTAGCACAGAGCTGCTGTGTCCTCCTGCCTTCACACGTGGCCTCCCCCCAACATCAGCAGCCTTCTTCAAAGGTGTCAACATTTTCATTTAATTGTTTGCAAAGCACAGAATAATCTCAAGAGATAAAGTCCGTAACGGATGCAGAGCGTGATGACGGCAGCCGAGCCCACGTGTTCAGTCACACCATGCGCACGCATCTGCAGTGGCTGGGAGGATCAGAATGCTATTTTCACAAATTATGAGGTTACGGGGCAATTCAGGATTTGTCAAGGTCCCCAGTGATCTCGGAATCCTGATGGATTATCTCTAGGATAACTCGGAACTGTCTGCAACCCTCTGGGCTTACACATTTTACAGAAGGAATGGTAAATACGGTGGAAATCAAGAGTCACATTTTCCCAGTCACTGTGAACCCTCATAGGATGAGGACGGATGCGGCCCCAGTGGGCTCCTCTTCTCACCCGGCCCGTGTCCCCTGTGATGGACACTGAGAAAGATGACAGGCTGTCCCAGCTCCACCCTGTGGACGTGGCCAGTGCTGAGTTCTCATCTGCATTCTCGGAGGAAAACTTGCCTTTGTGGTCATCAGCGACAAAGCACAGTAAGCACCTTTGAGAGGGTCCCTGGCAGCCACTGTCCCCTGATGGCACCCTGATGGCACGGTGTCATGAGTACTGATGTTGCCAGACCCAGGTAAGTGGCCTGGAGAGCCACAGAGGCAAGAGGAGCTGTGTTACTTCAGTGCAAACAGGTAGCCACGAGCCACAGTGTTTTGAGGGACAAGCAGGTGGGAGATGTGGGGGCGCCTGGGCAGGGTGCCTCGTCAGTACAGAAGTGAGGAGATGGCTTCTAGTTCTGGGCAGGAAGAGAGAGTGCCTGAGGAGAGGGAGAAGGGGCCTCCGTGTGCCCTATCTCTTCTCACTTCTTATTCTAAGCCTCCGTTGCTAAGTCACTGTGCCTTACGAGCGCCCTCACATTTGATAACGCATTGCAGGGGCCACACAGAAGAGCTCTTGCCTGGGATGATGCCACACAGCACAGCCAGGGGCCTGGGAGGCCTCAGTCAATGCTGCCTGCTGGGACCAGGAAAAGAACGAACGGACGTGAAAGCCGGACGAAGCCAAGAACGCACGTTAGAAGGGAAGGAGGGGAGGGAGATGAGGTCATTTAAAATACAGCACTGAAGGTCAGTTTACATTTAGGAAGAACCACAGTTGGCCCTGCGTCTTCTGCTTGGGATCAGAGAGAAGAATTTCAACTCTCTACTTTGTCGGAAAACAAGGATGTTGAGATTTAGAAAGTATTCCCGTGGCTGGCTGGGACATTTTCTTTCCCAATAATATTCCACTGACATAGCCAACATAACCAATAGAGACATTAATATGGGTTTAAACAAGAGCATCTCCTAGGCAGATCCTTAAATTCCTTTAATTTTACATTAGGATATAAAATCGCTCATTCTAATGGGTTAGCAAATGCAAAGTCCTTCAGAAGCCCCATTGATGAAAACACAGCACAGGCAGAGGAAAATATACTGTTACTTCTGCTCGGGCTGTATTTCCATTTCCTAATAACAATAATGAACTTAAAGCATCATATTTGCATACAGATAGGTCTAGATTCCTGTTTTGCAGCAGCTATACAGTTAAGCATGTCACTGATGTGCACTTCCCAGCCTGGAAACACAATTTAAAGATCACTTTATGGAGAGTCGAATTACAGCAATGTGTTTAAGCATTAGGGCTGTGGCTTTTCTAAAAACTGTTGGCAACAGAGCCAAGTTCTATGGCACATAAAAGTCTATCACCAAGTTCTGAGCTGCTACAGCTCATTGATTGCAGTCGTTCTTTAAATTTCTTAATGTCCCCATCCATGGTACGCCGCCGCCCAATCCATTCCCCAGCCCTGACTGCTCCTTCCTGCCCGCCCCCTCCTTGCTTAACGCATTTACAAATGACTGCTCAGGGCCATGCGCAGTGCTTGGCCTCCGTTCAGGTAGAACCCTTCTCAGGTCCCAGCCTCCAGCAGCTCAGTCTGCTTAGGAAGGACTGGAAAACGAAGCAGATTTGAGGTAGACAGCGGTGTTCACCAATTGCCAGGAAAAAGGAAGGAACGTCTGCTGCTGCCCACCGGAGCCAAGGCATCGTGAGCGTGAGTTCAACGCACAAGCCGCAGGATGAGGCCAGAGCTGGCATCTCCGACAGGCATCAAAGCCCACAGACACGTAATGCTCTCGGGAATGGGCACAGTGAGCAGGTGAGCAGGTGTGACAGAGGTGGGGCTGGGAAGGCAGGGCTGGACCAGGAGCCTCCTTGAGCATTAAGCTCAGGAGTTCATCTACAGACAAAGGGGGTGGGCGCCCAGCGAGGTTTCAGGGGGCCGGTAGGCTGGTTGTGGCTATCGCTCTGAGTAAGAGGAAGGGAAGGAGAATGTGTACTTTCTGGAGCCTGTTAAGGGGCGCAACTTAAGAACAGACCGATCACCACTGAGAAGTCTAAATCTGAGAGGCTTTAGCCTCAAAATAGGCTATGGGAGAACAGCCCTGACCATAATGTTGTAGGGGGTTTTATACCAAAAGTCAGTACATCAATCATAAGTGTGGCACTATGATTCAAAATTACAAGCTAACATCATGGGATCTGAGATCATTAGCAGAGGGGGAAGTGGGCCAAAACAATCTTACTTAGGTACAAACTAAAGAATGGTTACTAACATCTAAACAACACTGTTGACATCATCATTAACATGGGACATTGTTTAGGAAACTAGAAATCAAAAAGAGAACAACGTTTCATTATACAAGAATTGCCATTTTGTCATTTTGTGTTGCCAAACAAGTCAGGCTAAGCAACTATTGACGGGTACAGAGGTGGGTTCCCATGAGAGAAGCATTTCCTACATAACGTGGAGTCTCAGGGTAAAATGAAGTCTGTTTAGTCATTGCTCACAAAGCCTGGCCTATAACATTTCCAAGGAGTCAAATATGTCAACCCATCACAAGCCTCAGCGCAGAGACGAGTGTGATGGGCAGAGTAAGGGAGGGCTACAAGGCTCTCGCCGCTCCTAAGCACAAACCCGAGCCCTGAACACAGGCAAGGGCGGGAGGACAGAGAGCAGAGGCTGGCTCTGAGTGACATGTAAAGGACATTCCCTCCACTTGTCTGCATGGCGTGAAGCACGGGGGGGCAAATGGCCACACGTTTCCCACCTTGTCAATGGACAGGAACACAAAAGGGAAAACAGTTTATGGAGGCAGAATACCTTAGACTTTAGACATGACTCTTGGCCATCCATGCAGAGAGGACCAAAGGCCACACTGAGGCAGTCCAGGCTGTGGGTGTAGAATCTGCCTGGTCCCAGGGAAGGAGGTGGAGAGAACGCTACCCGGGCAGGGTCTGGCCAGGGAAGTTGAAGCTGAGACTCGCCACAGGGGCGATGGCTTTCTCTCCAGCAAGGCCTGTGCTGGACTTCATCCTCAGAGCTCCTGCACGCTCCCTCCTGCCAACAGAAGGAAGCCCTGATGTCCAAATCCCCATTCGCACATCTCATCCTCCTCTGGTGCACCTGGCCCTCCACCCTGGGAAGCCAGCGGCTGCAGCGTTCCCAGCAGACAGATGGGGAACCGGGGTCTGAGGACACAGAAACTCACCAGGGCCATCCAGCTGCCCAGGGGAGGTGTGAGCTAAAACCGCCCCACCACTTCCCGAGGCATGCACACGCGGCCTGCGCTTCACCCGTTTGCTTACTCCATACCTGGGTCATTTGCATTTGCACTATGAAAAAAATGTGGGTTAGAATGATGCAAAGAAAAGATGCCTTATTAAAGAACAAACTTAAAAAAAAAAAAAAACAGTAACAACAGTAAAAGATATCTTTGAGATTCCTGCCTGATTTAAAAACCCAAGTTTAGTTTACTCCACACATGTCTCCTTGGAGGTATAGGATTGCATTTCTTTTCAAGAATTCTGTCATTCAGACTGCTCCTCCCCCAAATTGCCAAATTAGTCTGAATTAATGAGGTTTCCTTACAGAAGACCTCAGCTGACACAAAGCATAGCAGAGGAGCTGGGTGTCTCAACCAGAGTTTGCTTTGTTGAGTATAAAAATCAGCTCTGCCACAGCTTTGCTAGGTGACCTTGGGCAAGTCCCTTAATCTCTCCGAACCACCTATCTTCACCTACCAAATTGGAGAGATCATCATGGCTCATGCATCCTCCATGATGAGGTTCACAGATAACCTGGCTACAGGATTGGCACGGAGTTGACATCAGTAATGACCAGCAACCCTATGTCCTAAAGGCAGTTAGGATATTTTGTTTCAATTTTTAAAAATGGGATGGAAGGTTTTCTTTGCTCAGTTCTATTTAAGAAACTCTTGGGGGAATTATAAAATGCAAAATTTAAAAAAATCCCATTGCTGACTGGATGGATGACCAGCCTTTCTGTTCTGCCCTCTGGGGCTGTGCAGGAAGAAGGACACACCGTGCATCCCTACTGCAACCAGCACCGACTCCAGATGAAGAGAGGATAGCTGGGGACTCCAAACTCAGAATCTTTCAGACAATCCCACCGCTTTCCAAACAGTGCACCAACATCTTGAAATACTTCGAAATCAATAAAAATGCATTCAGCAGTGAAAGGCGATTATTCTTACATTATCTGAAAACAATAAAGCACAATACACCTTTCGTTCTGTTCTCAGTATTACGTACACTGCAGGTGAGCACTCGCTTTTAGCTGGTTCTCCCACTTTCTCTCCTTTCGCTCCAGTTCTTCATTTCGGAGGGTCAGAGAGAGTTCAGTTGTATAGAGAAGTACTAAGTGCTGAATGGCTCTGTCAGGCTCCTGTATTTAAGGAGACAGAATTGCATATTACAGGAAAACGATTGCTCAGCTACCTTTTCATTAACAATTTGTCTAAAAGAAGACAGACTTAACTGCTTCTATTGAAGTTGGGAAGCAACAAATTGAATGTGTTCCATAAGGATTATGTCGTACTTCAAACATATGGTGAGCTAGACACCAAGATCGCATGCTTAGAAGTAGTAGTGGGTTCACTATTGCTTGGTGAATGTTTAATTGAACAGCAATAAATAGTGCTTTAAAAAAAGGAGAAGAACTTGTCATTATCTGCACAATCTCAAGTGAAATACTATGATGATTTTCTTTTATATATATATTTTTGGTCCCTGAAACATTGAAGAAAATTTCTTTGGGGGATCCATCCCAAAGGCTGATGAGGAGACACCAAATGCATCCCAGATCAGCTTCCTGAAATGAGTTTCCATGTTGCTGCTCAGAGGAGACATCCCAAGGTGAGCATGGGAGAAATCCTGCCTGAGCCCAGGATTCACGCAGAGGCATTATGGTATGTACCCCAAGACTGAGGTCCTGGGGCACAGGTCAACCAACTGTGCTTCCACATCTGTCTATATGAAAAATTCAGTCTGTAATGTTCAAAACTGAATGCTCTTATTTGAACACATCAAATGATAATATTGACTTTAGGTACTTTCAGAAGCACCATGTAGGTACTGGGTTGTCATCCCTTCTATGACCAACAAATCCACATATTCAGAACCCAGGCACAGTTCAAGGGCTCTAGATTCATTCTGTCATGTCCTTGAGACATGTCACCTAGGAAATCTCCTTCTCGGTCAAGAAATATTACTCATTAACACTCACTGGATATAAAGTTCATGCATTCGATGCCAAAACAGGCACTCTGTCCTCTTGCTGATAGAAAGAGAGCCCTAATTATTAGTGTGAGGGGAAAGAATACCTTATTCCACACAGCAAAGATACCATGGAGACCCACTGGGCAGAGCTGGCCCAAAGTGTCAGCTACAGGAAGTGCAGAGCCCTTGCTGGAGAGGAAGGGTGGAGAGGTTGTTTCCTAACAATTATTAAACATCACATTTTGACATGACCATTGTTAAAACTAGGAAGAAAATAAGAGCAGTTGTTCTCAGCACTTTAAAACTCAATGCCACCTTTTATGGCAAGTATTTTATTATAATTCACGTAAAATATCACTTAAAACATTACCTACTAGGGTGGCTATTATCAAAACTACAGAAAATAACAAGTGTTGGCAAGAACATGTACAAACTGGAAGCATCATCCACTGCTCGTGGGAGGGTAAACTGATGCAAACACCATGGGAACAGGGTGGCAGTTCTGCACGTGATCCAGAAATCTCATTTCTAGATGCACATGCAAAGGAATCCACAGCAGGGTCCCAAGCACACATCTGCACACTCACATCACTGGCAGCTCTGTTTGCAATAGCCAAAAGGTGGAGGCAACACAAGTGCCGTTGAGAGATGAATGGCTAAATAAAATGTGAGAAGTCTGTAAAAGGGAATATTATTCAGCCTCAAAAAGAAAGGACATCCTGTCATGTGCTGCGACGTGGATAAAGCTTAAGAATATTATGCCTAGTGAAAGAAGACAGTCACAAAAAGACAAGGACTGCATGATTCCTCTTGTTTGAGATGTCTAAAACACCCAAATTCACCGAAACAGAAAGTAGAACCATGATCGCCAGAGGCTAGGGTGAAGGGGAGTGGGGGTTGTTTAATAGGCATAGAGCTTCAGATTTTCATGATGAAAAAGTTCTGGAAATCCATTTCACAACAATGCAACTATGTTGAACACGATTGACTGCATACTTAGAAATGGTTAAGATGGTTAAAATTGTTAAGATGGTATATATAAAACCTAGCACACACATAATTTTAACAATTGTGAACTCAATGCCCTAACTGCATAAAAGGGGGGAAGAAATTCGTAGTATGACATATAAATATTTTAACACAGACGTGCTCAGACAATCCAGCACTAGCAGATGTAATCCCATAGTCAGAGGCTTGCTGTTGTCCTTAGAATCTTCTAGAATATGAGCCCACAGAGGCAGGTGGGAGGAAGGCCTGCTGCCTCCTGCATTGCAGGACGCACACTGCTCCTGAACCATGGTCACCAAGACCCCGTGGAACACCCTGGCCACTGTGTGCATTTTCCCTCTGTGACCGGTGTCTCCCTTCCTGCTTTACTGAATTGTGCAGCTGTCTGGAGGCTGGACAGAGCCACAGCTGCAATGGCAGAACCGGCCTGCCCAGTTTCCTCTAGGACACAGCATTTACTAGTGTTTAGAGAACACGGAGAGACAAGGGGCCTAGTGAAGAATTATGTCACAGAGAAAATAATACTTCAGCACCAGTCAGATGGCAATTTACCCTCACCACACGCCCAACACCATAAGGGAGGAGCACCAGCCTTCCTGCCAGGACCAAGGCCTCACAATAAGAATGGCTCAGAGGGGCTCATGCCGACCAGATCTCCCTGTACTCATGCGTTTAACACCCATTTTTTGAGCACCTACTATGTGCTGGTACTAATGCTAAATAAATGCTTACTACAAAGACGAGACAGGCATCCAGGCTGCTGTGATTCCAGATGCTGGCTGCCATCACATAGGCAAATGAAGCATCTTTAAGAGACTGGGATAGGACGTGAGGAGTTAGCAGCCAGGAAAGAAAGCACCCCCACCCTCACCCCACCCCCAGATAAAATGCCCAAGATCCTGAGATGAGGGGGACAAAAGGTCTCATGTGCCTGAATGACAAAGAACATTAAAAACTGTAAGCAAGTTTTGTGTCTAGACACAGGGAGTCTAGGAACCGTTACTTGATATGCAATTTTCTACTTAGCAGAGCAGGTACGCAGAATTCAATTTGGAAGTGATCTGTATTCTATTCAGTTTCCACAATAGCATTCAAATGTAGGCAGGGCTGGGGGAATTCATCTTCCTGCAAATTCCCTCCCTGGGGGTGGATGGCTCACCAGTGGCTTCCGGGCTAGCTCGGTGGGCCGCAGAACAGATGCCAGCGAGCCATCCAAACACACACCGCCCACAAGAGACCGGTGTTTGCGTTGCAGGCTTGGCCCACTCCTGTAACTGCAGACCCCAAACCACTGCCAGAAAAGGGATAACGAACCCACAAAAGGAAAAGTGCCTCTCCGGCTGCCCAAGAGGCTGGACTTACACTAATCTAGTGCAATAAATCTTCTTTTCTAATGCAATTCCTTGGATCAAAACATTATACCATTTCACCTCATTTTATCATTTCAAAAATTGGTAATGTGTTTTTTTAGTCAATTGCATATTTTAAATGGTAGTATTTATTTTTCTCTCCTTCCCAAAAATATGGTCATTAAGTGGATAGCATGTTTTATAATGAGTAACATCTTGGAATCAAGGAAACTCAGTAATGGACCTGATTTAAAATGCACTCCCTAGAATGAGAAGCGAAGCTGAGAGGCGGAGCGTGGCTTCCTCACACATTCACGGAATCGAACGACGTTCACATCTTGTCAGCACCCAGTGGCTGCACCTCTCGCAACCCCTGAGGAGATAAGCCTTCCCATTAGGCCTCTGCCCACCAAGGCTCTGCTGGGCAAATCCCTGGGCAAGATGTCCCAGGCAGAAGGTGGCCACCCCTCCAGTCTTAGAGATCACTCCAAGGCTAAGCACTGTGGAGTCAAAACCCCCGAGTTCAGCCCCACGTTCCAGTCCTCCATTCTAAGAAAGGTGCTTCAGATGGAGCCAGTCAGGGTGGCCAGCAATTGTCCAGTGTTCCCCAGTGCTATGCAAAGCTCAGTAACAGCCGAGTTTCATGAAGCCCAAGAAGCAGTGTGTATCTTGGACACAAGTGACTGAGAAAGCTGTTCTCAGGGAGGAAGCGTCCAGGAGCTAAGCATGTCAGCGACTGGGTCTTGGGATGAAGCAACTCACTAGGCACCGCTCACTATGTGATGGGATACGCTGGCTCTTTCATCCTCTGGCTCACTCTCTCCTGGCTTTTAAAATCGAGGTCTCTCATCTCGGATCCCAAAGGAACTCATTAAAAAAAAAGTCAATAATGATAAACTATAGAAATTTCTTTTCAATATCTTGATCCTGAATTTTTTTTCCTATGCAGTCTAGGGTTTTCATGACAGAAGCTAAATGTGGAACAAGGTTCAGAGAGCTTTAGGACGTGCTAGAAACACTGGCACCCCGGCCGACAAACTTGAAAAGGCTAGTGGTGACGGGGCAGTCTTGCTGCGTCCTCCTAAGGACTGTTAACAGCCTGAGCAGGAGCGAGAGCTGCCAAGAAGCACTGCTCCCTGCGGAAGCCGGTGGGAGCCAGGCATCTGCCAACACACCTGCAGAAGCCCGCGCTCAGGACAGAAGGGAGGAAGGGAGAGATGGAGCAAACCAGACGTAGTCAGGAAACACAGATTTACTCAAGGGGAAAGGGCCAAAGGAAAATGGAGGTTAATACTTGAGAGTTTGGGTGAAAAATGTTGTTTCTCAATTTCTTTGAAGTAAAAACCAGGGGACCCTAACCCTACACTGAGTCTTCCAACTTTATTTTTGAAAATACTACTAATGGCATATTGTACCCAGGCAACATAAAAATATCACAATCACCACCTGCAAGCTCATCTGTGGTGCTTATATCAAAGAAAAGATGGGACTCTGGAATAACAAGAAGGCATTGGTCTGCTCTGGAAGCCAGCGGGATGCCCAGGGCTCCAGTCCACAGGACAGAAGGAGCCTGGGAACCACATTGCACCAACTAGGGACATGCCCACTGGACAGGGACATGCCCACTGGACTTCATGAGGGAAAAACAAATGTCTGTGGGTCTAGCTCTAAAATTGAGAGGCTTATTTCTTTTTTTTTTTTTTTTTTTTTTTTGAGAGGCTTATTTCTTACAGCAACTAGTGTGGCCCTGATCCCAGCTCTGTCCCCTGGAGTCCTTGGCATCCAGTTATCTCCCGTCCAGACTCACCTTGGCATTGCTGTTCCAGAGTCCCGTCTTCTTCCGTGAACGCACTGCCATCGATGCGCGTGCGTGTAGATATTGATACCTCCGTGTTACCTCGCCACACTCTGACTGATGCTCAACCTTAATGAAGTCCCTGAGTTCTCTAAGCCTCCACGTCCTCACCTGTAAAATGAAAGTAGGAATTACTACAAGTTTGTGTGATGATTAAATTGGGAAGGGGAGGTGGAAATATGAACCCAAAATGTTAGAATTCTTCAGTATACTTTAGGAGTCTTCAATTCCTTTTTCCAAGGAAGACACTAAAAACAAGCAAAAACTGCAAGGAGGTAAATAAAATTTTTTTATTTATTTTTTATTTTTACAGACTGCATTTTGACTCATTGTACACGAATGGGGTACATCATTTCATTTCTATGGTTGTACACGTAGATTCACACCATTCGTGTAATCATACATGTACACAGGGTGATGATGCCTGTCCCATTCCACCATCTTTCATATCCCTGCCCCCCCCTCTCATTTCCCTCTACATAATCCAAAATTCTTCCATTCTTCTCTTAGCCCCCAGCCCCTTCACCCCCATTATGTATCATCATCCACTTATCAGGGAAAATATTCAGCCTTTGGTTTTTTGGGATTGGCTTATTTCACTTAGCATGATATTCTTCAATTCCTTCCATTTACCTGCAAATGTCATAATTTTATTCTTCCTTATGACTGAATAATATTCCATTGTGTATATACACCACAGTTTCTTTATCCATTCATCTGTTGAAGGGCATCTAGGTTGGTTCCACAATCTGGCTATTATGAACTGAGCTGCTATAAACATTGATGTGGCTGTGTTACTGTAGTTTGCTGATTTTAAGTCCTTTGGGTATAAACCAAGGAGGGGATAACTGGGTCAAAAGGTGGGTCCATTCCAAGTTCTCTTAGGATTCTCCACACTGCTTTCCAGACTGGCTGCACCAATTTGCAACTCCACCAGCAATGTACAAGTGTGCCTTTTTCCCCACATCCTTGTCAACACATATGACTGCTTCTGTTCTTGATAATAGTCATTCTAATTGGAGTAAGATTAAATTTATAAAGAACTTACAAAACTTTACACCAAAAATACAAAGAACCCAATCAATAAATGGGCCAAGGAACTGGACAGACACTTTACAGAAGAAGATATACAGGCAATTAACAAATATATGAAAAAGTATTCAACATTTCTAGTTATTAGAGAAATGCAAATTAAAACAACTCTAAGATTTCATCTTACTCCAAGAACACAAGCAATAATAGGTAAGTAAAATTTAACATCACTGAAAACAAGAGAGAGTTTACTAGAACCCAATATAAGAGGAGAATAACATTTTAAATACAGTTTTATTTAACAAGAGACAGCAAGTTTTCATCATAAGTTCCTTTGAACAGTTTTTATTGTTGGGGCATTTTGGAATTGTGAAGTTCAGGATATAAGGTAGAAAAATTCGTCAAGGATTTCCTGTTGCTCATATACCAATATTCCCCATTAAACTGGGCAGATCCTGAGAGGACAGACAGGATCTTTCGGAGGAAAGGCCTGGGAGCAGAAGGGATGAATACCACCTCCACGTTGGGGTCCTGAAACCCTGCCCTGTCCTCCCAACATTCTTCTTCCCCTTCGTGCTGGCTGGAATGCCAAGGACTAGGGGCTCCTGAGAGCCACATGCTGAAAATCGCAGAGCCACTCTCAGCCACAGTCCCTGAATGACCACGTGGAGTAGAACCACCCGCCAGTCTCAGAACTGCAACAGAACTGATATATTCGACTGCTCTGTTTTGTGGCCTCTTTGTTACAGCAACTAGCGAGTGTTGCCCTAGCTAACTCAGACGTTCCCATCTTTATAGCCTCAGTGCCTACAATAGAACATGGCTCTGGTAATAAGATGCTGAATAAATTTCCTTATTGAAATTTTCTTATTGAAAAACCCAAATACCATATTGTACCTACAGAACAGAGCTATCCAGTATTTCTGAGTCACAGGAAAAACAAAACACAATTTATACCTTCCATTGTGAAGCTAGAAGGTCATGAAGAAAGGAAAAGGTTGAAGTCAGCAGGAATCACTCCAGCCACCTAGAGGCCACAGGCAATCCAGAAAATATCAAGGCCTCAATACTTCTCCCTAATTAATGATTGAGTGACATGCCTAGCCAGCCCATTCAGGTTTGCACAATGGACTTGCATGAACTGCATCATTGTACGCCACGTCTTCCTAGTGGTGGTTGTTGACTGGGGATGTTATGGAAGCTAGATCAGGCCACTAGTTTTAATACCCTGACTCAGGCGTTAAGAGTGACTGGAATTAAAGGTGCAAATTCAGTCCAAGATGGCTTCCACGTCCATATACCACTGAGGTAGCAAACAAGGAAAAAATATCCCTGAGATAAAGTTATTTGTATAACCCACAGATTTCCTGTATGCCCAAAGAGGCAGATTTAAAATTAGTAGTGCTGCCTTCATGGAGTGAGTAATTCAATAGTTCAGAGTGGCTTAGAACCTGGAAGCCATGACTTCACACTGTGAGGTCCAGGGGCCACATCAGCAGCAGACAAGGGACTAACCACTACCATATAAGGAAATTACAACTACAGGCACCTTCTCTGGCTACCATGTCCTTGGGGTCACTGAGCCTCAGTAGGCCTGGCCATGACCCACGACAATCCACCCCTTTTTAGGGGCCATGATGGACAACTCTCAGTTCCCACCATGTCTAACCACTGCAAGTGACACCTATTACTATTATTGGGATTAGGACAATGTCGCATGCACACACAGAAAAATAATGACAACAACCCGAAAGTAAATTAGCTTGTAACACTGTCTTAGTGCAAACTGCTGCTGGGGACAGGTAAACTATACAAACCCGCCAGTGAGAATCCCATCCTGAGCCAGTAGAGCTTGTGAACTCTGTCAGTGAGGTCGCTGGCATTGGGCCTTACCTGCGAGACGGTTTATCCAGTTTTCCTAGGGAGACTTCCTTCCACAGAACCCACTTTCAGAACATTCTTGGGGCCTTCAGCCACCCTGGAGGCAGCTGTGCATCTATGAAGATGATGATGACGGTACTTGCCAGGAGCTGTGGGCTGCAGTCCACTTCAGCTAGCTCAGCCCCTGCATCTTCAGGTCGTCTGTCGCTATTTAGGAAACTGCTGGGGACATCACTAAACATCTACCATGAGAACTCTATTCCACCGCCCTTACCCTTTCTCTACCACACACTCTATAAATTAATGATAGCATCCCCAACAATGCATGTCCACCCCCAAACTCACAATGTGACCTTATTTGAAAACAGGTCTTTGCAGATGAAAATAATTAGAGATCTCAAGAGGAAACGATTCTGGATTTAGGGAGATCCATAAAAGAAAAGGAGAAGACACAGAGAGACACACCAAGGGGAGACATACAGAGGCAGAGACTAGAGGATGCAGATACAAGCTAAGGAACACCAGGGGCCACCAGAGATGGGGGCAGCAGGAAGCACCCTCCTCTAGAGCCATCAAAGGGAGCACAGCCTTGCCGACACACTGATTGTGCACCCACAGCTTCCAGAAACATGAGAGGGTAACTGTATGTCGCTTTAATCACCTAGTTTGTGGTGCATTGTTATGGCAAATCTGGAAAACTAGCATACATTCTGTATTAGCTAATCTAAGCTATTATAACAAAATTCCTGAGACTGGGTAGTTTATAAACAATAGAAATTTATTTCCCAAAGTTCTGGAAGCTGGGACGTCCAAGATCAAGGCAGCAGCCAATGTGGTATCTGGTGAGGTTGCCTCTTGGTTCACAGACGACACCTTCTCACTGCACCCTCACGCGCTGTAAGGCGTTAACTAGTTCTCTCATGAAGGCACGAACCCCATTTTCAGGGATTCCACCATCATTTTCTGCCCAAAGTATTTTTTTTTTTTTTTTTTTTTTTGTACCAGGGATTGAACTCAGGGACACTCGACCACTGAGCCACATCCCCAGCACTATTTTGTATTTTATTTAGAGACAGGGTCTCACTGAGTTGCTTAGCACCTCGCTTTTGCTGAGGCTGGCTTTGAACTCACGATCCCCTTGCCTCAGCCTCCTAAGCTGCTGGAATTACAGGCATGTGCCACCAAGCCCAGCACTGCCCAAAGTATTAATACTAAGACCGCCCACATCTTAATACTACCACATTGGAGGAAAGACTTTCAACATATGAATTTGGGGGAAGATAAACTTCTAGAACACAGCATGGTCCATATTCCCCAGAGGATGTTCTCAAACTTCATCTGTCTCCCCAACCAGCAGTACCCTGGTTTGGTACCACATATCATTCCAAGCCCTACTTCACAGCTCAGGCCCCTGGGCTTCCTCCTCTTTGCCTTTCCCCCAAAGAAATCTCAGAACCAACCCAGTGACTGCATCGCCTCTATAACTCTTAAAGCAAAACCACCCTATAGCCACATCTTTTTTGGCTTAGATGAGGTATCCCCCAAAAGCTCATATGTGAGACATTTCAGGGAAGTTTAGAGGTGAAATGACTGGGTTATGAGAGAGCCTTAACCCAATCAGTGAATTAATCCCCTGGTAGATATTAACTGGGGTAACTGTTGGCAGGTATGGTGTGGTATGACCAGTGGATGTGGGTCATGGGGTGTGTTTTTCAAGTATATATTTTGTTCTTGGTGAACAGAGCTCTCTCTCCCTGCTTCCTGGCGCCATATACCGAGCTGTACTCCTCTGCCACACCCTTCTCCCGTGACAGAGCAATGAAGTCGGCTGTCTGTGAACTGAGACCTCTGAAACTGTGAGCACCAAATGAACTTTTCCTTCTATGAAAATGTTCTTGTCAGGTCTTTTGGCTAAAACAACACCCCTTCTTCCAGATGGTTCAGGTCAACTAAGCTTTGCACAGGAGCTGGTCACTTGAGTGGACATGTCAAGCCATCACAAAGAAGGTGAAAGCAGTGATTTTGTCCCGTGTCTGGACTGGGGCAGTGAGGTCCCACATTAACCTTGGAGGGCAGCTGCCAGAACACCAGAAGGCAGAGGCGCAGCCTCCAGCTGCCTCCCATAAGCCTCTTCATTTGCCAGTACTTCTCACCAGCTGGTGCTGGATGGGTGGGGATTCAGCCCTGAGGGAATCCTTCTCATGCTGACCCTGAGTGCCACTATGCTCCTGCCACGTTGGTTGGTCCCCTCTCAGGATGAGGACTGAGCTTTGCAGGCTTTAGGAAGGAGTGTGGCCACTGCCCACTGTCTTCAGGATTAACACATAGGGCATCAGGAGGCTGTCGTGAGGCTCTGTCTGAAACCTTGAGACACAATCCTGGAGTCTGCAATGTGGAACTGGGCTGGAGCATGCCCAGCACCCAGTCCTCACATACAACAAGTAAGAATGCAGGCATAAGGACATCCATGCTGGGAGCTCAGAGCTGCTGCAAGTGACTATCCTTTCATCCCCCGGCTCTGTGCATTTTATGCAGGGCCCTGGGGGGAGGCGTTAGCTGCCACCACCACTAGGTGGTGCCCTGCCTCCAGGGGCGCTCAGGCAGGGGCTACTGGTGCAGCCAGCTGTAATTCTGGATCAGGAGCCAGGCTAGCCGCCCCTACTAGCACAGAAATTCACCTTTCCCTATTTTGACCTGGCTTAGATTTCTCTTCTAAATTTATTGTCCACACCTGCTACCCCTGAAGATGGTTCTGCCCAACACCCAGGCTGTTTATGATTAACAGAAAGGATAGCTGAACTGTGAGTAGCCCCTAGAGGCAATAGCAACAAACCCACAATGGCATGAGGGGGACAGCAGCTCATGCCTTGTCTCCACCACAGTGCCCCAGCTTGTGAAATCAGAGGCGCATGAAGCAATGGGAAGCCCTGGTCCTCACCATCAGCAGCTGCATGAGGGCTGAACCACACATCCTGTGAGGACAGTACTCCTATACAGGCCTAGGAGTAGGACCAGCCTACCCACGAGATGCACCTCCAAACTCGCATGTCTGGGATGCCCTTACCCACTGGCTCCCTCTCGAGAAGGGCTTGATTGTACCCAAGACTGCAGATCCCAAGTGCCAGGTCCTATGTTCACTAGCTAGAGTCAGATGTCCCACATTTGAATTCCAGAGGCTCCTCGAGATCAGCCATACTAACCTACCTCCAGTGGTGGCCCAAGGGATGACAGACTGGTAACTCTTCCCTCTCCTTTGGCATTTTTCTATCATTTTGCTCTTCTACCTCCATATTGAACAAGATTTAGCAGAGGATACAGATTAAACTGGACCAGCCAGCTGCAGGACAGCAGTTTGTTCTGAGTGTGGGACACCATTCACTGGGGTGCTTGCCTCAGCACAACGCCCATCATGATGCCTTCTAGTTGACGAAGTTCAGGTTCTCACAGTCCCAGGGAACAGATCTAGCTGTCTGGGGTTGAGGGATGGTCCTAGAATGCAGATTCCAGGAAGTCTCTCCTTTCCCTATTAAAAATTATACCAAGGCTTGAGAGCATGTGATGGCCCTGAGTCCAGCTTGGTAAGGTCCTTACTGGGTAATGAGAATTGGAGTTGGCTTGGGGAGAAAGCAAAATGAAGCCTCACCACACACCAGATCTATTGCCTTGGACTTCCCAGCCTCCAGAACTGTGAGAAATAGCAGTCTGTTGTTTACAGACTACCCATTCTGTGGTATTTTGTTATAGTAGTCAAACAAAATAAGACACCCCCTTGTACACCAAGCCTGGCACAGACCTCTGGGGCTCATGAGAATCCTAAGTTATAGACGTCTGCCCTCCCACTACAGAAAAGAGGTTCAGTATTCTTTGCCTTCCTACTGTTCCCTGACTTCCCTTGGCTAAAATGTATTATTGGAAATCCCTGAAGGAGAAAGAACTAAAGTGAAGAAAATGTTCTCACCAGAGAACCCTATCTAACACATGCAACAAGCAAGACATGCTTCATCTATATGGCTGGCATTTATTTTTCTCTTTCAGGTAATTTATCTGAACATATTTTCCTTTTCATTTCCAGTAAGCATATAAAAGAAGTTTTGGCTTCATAATTTTAGGTGTTTGAGAATTTGGTATAACTGTATTAGCATCATATTCTTGGGTTGAATCTTCTCCAGAGCAATAAATTCCACAAAAAAATAAAAGTAGGAACATGCACTCTATCATTTCTGATTCCGATGCTATTCCTGGGTTAACATATGACTTTTATGTCTTTGTTAACATTTTTATCTAGATTTGTGCAAATAAATGTAAAAATATCTAACATGGTACAAAAATATCACTGTAAAATAAAAGCTCTAGGCAAAACCATAAGCAAGAATAATCAACTACAAATATCTCTCAAGTTGAATAAAATAGTTAAAGATTTAGCTGAAATATCAATTTGGAATACAATTACAGCCCAGTAGTTAGCAGATCACTCAGAAATGGATATTTTAGTGTCCTACTTTTCAAATTACAATGTGGAACTTCTGGCAATAAAGGGCAGTCTGAAGAAGTCATAAAATGGGAAATGTAATACATCTAGCTTGGGCAAGGAGAGGAAAAGGGAAGTGTGCAGAGCCTTAAGTGGGCCTGGTTCCACTGCAGCCTTAGGACTGATCTGAAAGCGCCAAGAGAGTAGGCAATAAGGGAAAGTTGGCAGGGTTAAATTGAGAGGGAAAAAAAAGTACTCTGAAGTAAATATTGAGGAAAGAAATATAAACAATGTCTGCTAAAATTAAGATCAGCCTTGGTAAGTGGGACTTATCAATGGAAAATTGCTATGACACCAACTTCAACATTATTTACATCATCACCTAGAAATGATTACATCCTCAAGAAAAAAGTTCATTGAAGTTATTTCTTATTTAAATTTGATAAACTTCCTGTATAGATGATACTTCGCAAGCTCCAAGTCAAAATAACACAAAATGCTAAGTTGGACTGAAAAATATCTCCTATCATACACAGCGGGGGAGTTTCAGTGCTGAAGATCCTGAGGGAGACATTATCTCTAACTTCCAAGGTGCTAAGCAAAACCACCACTTGTTCTGGAGGAAGACTCCACCCTTTCTTCCCATGATCTTTTCTGTACACATATCCCAAAGGAGACTGAAAATTGCAGTGTGCCACCCCCCATTATACCCCACACACTCTCCTTTACCTTTTGCTCAAGTTGGAAATGTCAGTTCCCATTTTACAACTTTCCACCCTTCCAACTGTCCTTTATTGATGAAAGTTCCACACTGTAATTTGAATATAAGGACACTAAAATATCAGAGCAAAGGCCTATTTCGTACGATTCACAGAAACACAAATGATAATTACAGTAACACAGATTTCTCTTCAACAGCAATGGCTGCCTGAAGACAATGGAACAATGTCCTTCGTCTAATGAAAAAAATAGCCTAGAATTTTCTGATGTCAAGTGTGAGGGCAAAATAAAAATATTGTCAGATAAATGTAAGCAACATAATGAATTATCCAAATTCTGACATAGTCAAAGCAATTGAAATTCATTAGCATTCATTTTTGTCTTTCATTTTCCCTTTAAAACTGATAGTGTTAGGGAGGGGGGCAAGAATGGAGGAAGGAAGGACTGTATAGAGGGAAAAGAGGGGTAGGAGGGGTGGGGGGGAAGGGAAAAAATAACAGAATGAATCAAACAACATTACCCTATGTGAATTTATGATTACACAAATGGTGTGCCTTTATGCCATGTACAAACAGAGAAACAACATGTATCCCATTTGTTTACAATAAAAAAAAAACTGATAGTGGACTAATCCTACTCCTGGAAAAAAAAATCAGCAACATTAATTTTGTGGTCACTGATGGATTAAAGAAATTTCAGAAGATCTACATCACAAAACAGAAGACCAATTCTACATCTTAAATATTCAGTAAGCATCAAAATTCACGCTTCAATTCCCATTTGAGGTTTCTCTCCTTCCCCCAAATCAGGGTGCGACAGGTAAAAATTCTTTTTGCTAGGTGACATAGCTCCTCCCCTCCCTCAACTTGAGCTTCTTCTGCTTCTTACTAGGCACAGCTTCTGATTCCTCTGGGTCAAGAGGAAGGATGAAGAGGCAAAGGGATGCAGAAAGCTCTTTTTGATAGGCGAGGGAGGGGAGCAGCACTAGAGCTTTCAGTTCAGCGAGTATTTAAAGATCTATCTCATGATGCCCTCAGGTCTCCCTCTCCTGTTCATAGACATCACTAACCTGTAGTTCCCTGGTGAGCCTGATAGAGTCTCTTCCAAGCCAGGAGCAGTGGTACACCCCTAAACCCTGCAGATCAGGAGGCTGAGGCAGGAAGATTGCAAGTTCAAAGCCAACCTCAGCAAAAATGAGGTGCTAAGCCACTCAATGAGACCCTGTCTCTAAATAAAATACAAAATGGGACTGGGGATGTGACTCAGTGGTCAAGTGCCCCTAAGTTCAAAAAATAATAAATAAATAAATAAATTACACAAGAATTTGAAAATAAGTGACAAAACTGTTCTTATTTGAATGTACTATAGTTGATAAAGTTCTTCCCACAGGAATAGGAGTTAGTAATGCTGAACCACTAAACACGTATCCTAGAACTGAATGATTAAGTAAACAGATGGCAGATAGAGGAGGGCGTGTTTCTCACTGTGAGAGTAGGAATTATGGATAAGAGAACAGGCTACCATGATTGTGTAGTAACAGATCAGAGCTGAGACATCAGTATGAACTCATGTTTACCTTAATACTAATGCTTGTGGTTGCAGGTATTTATAGACCTGTGCATCTACATATATATATATATATATATATGTATAAATACACGTGAACTTCCCTCCTCTGTCACTCAGAAGGTATAGAAGCGTTGGGATGACGTCAGAAACCAGTGAACCTAGGTGGGGGCTGGATCTCATGAAAATCTAGTGGAGATCAGTAGAACAGAGGAAGGGGACCAGGCCGAGGGAGGAGGGGAAGAGAAGGAGAAATAGGAGTGCTATTGATCAAATCATATTGTTATATCGTGTGCATGTATGAACACATAACAACAACCAAGAGGCACAACTATGATGCACCAATTAAAAAATGTGGTGGAAAAAAGAAAAAGAAGCAAGTACACCTAGCAACCAGACAGATCTTGGTGCAATAACATTCTCAATAATGAAAAAAATACTAGGCTCTTCAGGAAAGGCTGATATAGGACTGGAGCAAGAAAAAAAAAAATAGACCAGATGAACCTGGAGTACCTTCTAAGTGCCAGAAAGGAAGAAGTGCTCAAGAATAATAAAAGACCATGATGACAGGGGTGTGGTGAGGGCCACAAGAGCCAAGGTGCCCAAGAGCCAAAGTTGAAACAATCAGAGCAACAAAATAAAGTAGTATTGGATAGTACCCCAAAGTGTTAGATAAATATCCATGAGCCCATGTTGAGGAAAGGAGGGAGGGAGGGAAGGCGGGAAGGGTAGGAGGAAGGAGGAGAGGGACTTCCCTCCGCAGACTTCCGATTAATTCACCGGCACACCTCACCCTTGGTGAGGTAGAGCGTGACCCACCCCCAGCCCTGCCCCACCGTGGTGCTGGAGATGGAACTGCTAGCTCCTTCTCCTCAAGTGCACAGGCCGTAAGTAGTGACTTGTTTCAAAGGGAAGCGTATGGAAAGGGGCATGGGGTGGGGTAAGTTTACCGTAGACAATCCTGACAAGCGCTACCTGTGCCAGGTGACCAAGATTGACAGCACAGGGGATGAGTCATGCCCACTGTGTGAACCCGTGATGTCATGTGACGTGATGAAACCGCGCTTTACCTGTGTAGTCTTCCACCCCCAAATCTATGACCCCCATCTAACAATGAGAAAAGCACTGAACAACTTCCAGTCAAATGAAGGGACATTCTACAAAACACCTGACCTAGGTCAAGGTCATCAAAAATAAGGGAAGTCTGAGAAGCTGTCATAACCAAGAGAAGCCCTAGGACACAGGGGAGCTAAATGCACCGTGGGATCGTGGGTGGGATCCTGGAACAGGAAAACAGAAGGACATTAGGTAAAAATTAAGGAAATCTGATCAAAAATACAGGTTAATTTTCTCAAAAACTTCTATAATCATAATCTTACAGACTTCACAAACAAAAAACAGAATAATAAGTGAGGTTAGCCAGGTTTCAATGAGGGGAACAAACTGAATACATGTGAGAGCACGGTTGGGCCTCCAAACAACAAGGCTGAGTGAAAGAAGCCAGACAAGAGAGGACACAGCGCGTCCCCTTCTATGAAACGCCAGGGAATGCATGTGAAGAGAGTGGTCAGTGGCTGCCTGCGGGGTGGAGGGAAGCTGCAGGAGGCAGAGGTCACCAAAGGGCACAGCGAAGCTGGAGATGATGGGCGTGTCACCCTGCGATCTCGTCGCTGTCTCACAGGTAAATGCCTCTGTCAAAACTTACCACACTGTTCACCTGCTGCGTATGTAGATTATACCTTGTCAGAACCACTAAAAGGGAAAAGTGTTAGATCAAGAATAGCTAAGGCAATTTTGAAACAGGAAGGAAAATAAAGAAAGTTTACTTAAGTACCAAATGGCAGTCTATAGACGGCAGGACTCCACAGTGAGGCGCGGCAGCAAGCCACGCATCGGGCGGGAGAGCCCAGAGGCCCACACCGCCATGGAAGTCAAGCAACAGAAATGGATTGTTCCGTGCATGGTGCTCAAAGTGGCTTCTCCGTGGGGAAAAATATACGGAAGTCAATTCCTGCCTCTTGCCATTGACAATAATAAAATTCATTGTATTAAATATCTAGCTGCAAAAAGCAATACTTTTAAAGTCATACACAGAAAATAAAGGCAAATATAACTTTAGGGTATGAAAAATTCTCATACTAGACATAAAACTGGCAATTCATAAAGAAAATAATTGATTCTTCAAATTTCAAAATATGCCATTAAAAGGTGAAAGAAAAATCATAGACTAGGAATAGCTATGAGTATCAAATTGAATGATTAATTCCCAGATTATATAAAGAACTCCTACAGATCAATATGAAAAAGACAACACAATACAAAAGTACACAATTTACAGGAAACCGTAACGACGAAGAAACTCACTCATATTCAGGAAAAATAAAATTTTCCAATTAAAACCCCAAATACAATTTTATATTCAAATGGTATTTGACAGAAATTGAATGTGCTCTCATTACTACAGATAGAAATGTATGTTGTTTACCTCTTGGGGAGAACAACGTTGCAGTGTCTGTTACAGTTGAAGCAGACAGACTGCCTTCCACAGCCCCTCAGCCCCATGCAGGGTACCTAGCTAGAAAATCCTTGCACACGTGCACCAGAACAACAAACAAGAATACTATTCACAGCTTTGTCAGAAACAGCAAAAGAAAGAAGCAGCACAAATTTTTGTCAATAGGAGAATAGAGTCCGCAAATGTGGTTTTCATACGGTCAAAGATTACACAATAAACAAAATGAATACACTTGCAAAGTGTCAGTGCGATAAATCTCAAAACAGACTGCAAGTTGGAGAATGATACTGTATGTAGGGTTTGGATGTGAGGTGTCCCCCAAAAGCTCACATGTGAGACAATGCAGGAGGGTTCAGAGGAGAAATGATAGGGTAGTAAGAGTCTTAACCCAATCAGTGAACTAATCCCAGATGGGATTAATTGAAGTGGTGGGGTGTGGCTGGAGGAGATGGGAATTGGGTCGTGGCTACGGGGTATATATTTTGTATCTGGACAGTGGAGTATCTCTCTCTCTGCTTCCTGATGATGCGAGCTGCTTCCCTGTAATGAGACAAGGAAATAATAGGAATTGCTATAGTTGTGTGTTATGCAGTAATAATAAGATGTATTTGGAATTTGCCTGAACTTGTAAAACTAAAATAAAGGCTCCTGGTGACAAACTTGCTGTGTGACAGGTGACACTCCTGAACAATGCCCATGTGAACCTTTATCTATGATTTGAGTGGTGGCTCCTAGTATAATGGTGTTCTGGTCTTTATCAATGAAGACCAGAGCGTGACTGGGCTGAAAATCACTACTTAAACCCCTGGACTTTTGGAGCAAACTGTCCACAGCACCGTGACCAGAGGACTCCACGTGGCTCTTTCTCTGCCCCAGCTGCTGTCCACCCCATCACTGATTGCTGATCGACCGTTGTCACCAGGGCCAGACGACTGACCACCTCTCCTGCGGCGACGACTGCCACCCAGCCTCCGGCTTATCGGACACCCAAGGGCAGACAAAGACACCTGAGGAGCTGAGAGAGGCCACGGCTGAGAAGAGTCCCCTCGGTCTTGCTAACTGACTTCTTGGCTAAGAGACGTTGCATGGAGTAAGTCCATGGGGACTGGACTCTAGGTGAGCAAGGGAGTGAATCTTCAATGTGTTTGTGACTTGCTATTATTAGGAATGTTGAGTTGAGTGTGCACTGTGTGAATAAAATCCACTTGTTGGAACCAAACTCGATTCCTCTCTTACTCACTGCTCGCGACGTTCCCTCTGCCACGCTCTTCTGTCATGATGTTCTGCCTCACCTAGAGCCCCAAGGAATGGAGCCAGCCTTCTATGGACTAAGACCTCTGAAACTGCGAGCCTTCAAATAAACTCTTCCTCCTCTACAGTTGTGCTGGTCGGGTCCTTTAGTCACAGCAGTGAAACAGCTGACTAAAACACTGTAGGATATCTTTCAGTGAAATGTAAAAGCCCATCACACAGCAGCCTAATCATCTCTGGGCATTTATACATATAGTGAAAGTATTAAAACATGAAAGAGACATTCTCACTGTGAGGGGAGGTAGGAAGGGAAGGAAGAAAATAGAATCAGGGCAAACCCGGAGGCCTTCAATTACAACAGTGCAGCTCTTTTTCAAAAGACAGGAAGAAAATATGGACAAATACTATATGTTCACACATGAGAGTTCACGGAGACAGAGGACAGATGCTGGCTTACAGGGGTGAGGGAGTAGGGATGGGGAAGTAGTGTTTCAGGGGTGCTGAGCCTCAGCTTTACAGATGAAGATGTTCTGCAGGTGGGTGGTGGTGATGGTCACACTGAAGTATGAATTCCCTGATGACACTGGCCTATACGCTTAGACATTATCGAAATGACAAGTTCATGTCATTTAGATTTTACCACCATTAAAAATAAGTTAGGGCTGGCTTGTGGCTTCATGGTAGAGCGTTTGCCTAGCATGCGTGAGGCACTGGGTTCGATTCTCAGCACCATATATAAATAAATGAAAAAAATACAAGTCTATCAACATCTAAAAAACATAGTTAAAAAAATAAATTCACAAATTCTGAAATAGTATAATATCATAATACAAAAATTTTAAAAGACAGGCAGAGAGAGATGTCACACAGAGAAAAAGAGACAGCAGTGTGCACAGGATCCTTCTGAGGACCCACCACACATCAGTGGGTGGGTGCTCGATATTATAAAATACCCAGACCCCCAAGAAGAGCGTTCCACAGGCTCTCAGAGGATAAGCAAGTGCTAATTTGGGACAAGAGTCTGCTGTAAGCTTGGTTCTCCCATCTCTCTTAAAAGCACCTCTGCAGCTTTAATTATGATCTGTGGATGGTTAGAGAGGAAGAGCAGAGAGGTTGGAGAGGTGCTGGCGGAAAGATGGGGTGGCACCCACATAAAACCTGGTCCAATCTGCTCCCTGGGCCCGGGCTTGAGGCACGTCCTCCCCTTTGCTGCAGGTGCACGTGCAGCTGGGGGTCAAGGAGCGCTCCTTCCTGCTTTCCCCAGAATCCCTCACGACACCCCAGGCAGGACGAGCCACTCGATTCACAGGACCTGCTGCAAAATGAAGATACATGGTTCTTTGCTCAAAAAGTATTAAGAACTGTGGGCCACACTTGCAGAGCATCACGCCATCACCAGGCGTTCCGCCTGAGGCCTGGTGGTCCCCCAGGGAGCCCGCCGGACGTCCAGGCCGCGACGAGGCTGCGCGGGTGCTCAGACACAGGCCTCGTTCCACGAAAGCGTGGTCAGCCCCACGGTTGGGTTTATTTGTCCAAGAGTAGGAGAATCCAAATAACAAGGGAATATGAAGGGTAAACAATACTAAAAGAGGCCGCCATTTCTCCTCCCATATTCTAGGAAAAAAAAAAAAAATCCCACCTCTGCCTCAGGCACCCTGTCAAGATCGTGAAGGGCAGAGAGGAACCAAGAGTGGCCCCAGCGTCTGGTTTTAAGCCTCATCGCTCATGAAACACTCATCTTCTTCAAAGGAATCGACGGACCTCTGTGAGAAGTATTTTGGAGGCAGGGGAGCTTTCCCCAAGGAGGTCCCACGTTCTTTCCATATTAGCAGTTTCCTGCTTGGACCAGGATGTGTCTCAACGACTCAGATTACTATTTCAGAGAATTCAACACGTAGGCACTTGTTTCTCTATAACAAAACATACATGAAGTTAAATCTTTACCCTTCACCAGTAACTAATGGCAGAGAAAAACTTCTGCTACCCCTGAGCCAGTAAAGTGCAGCTTCAGAACCAAGAGATCATGGCGATTAAGAGTCACACTCTTGCACCTGCCTAGCATGTATGAGGTCTCGGGTTCAATCTCCTCTACTTCCAAAAAAATTGAAATACTCTTCTCAGGCCCAGTTCTACAGCTTTCGATCCATGTGACTGTGAGTGAGGTGGTTGATGTCTTTAAGTCTCAGTTTCCTAATCTGTAAAATGGGGACAAGAGCAGTTAAGGATTAAACAAGATAATAACCACAATGCTCACCTCCAGTCTAGCATGTCAGACTCCCCAACAAACGTTCGTGCTCATCACTGGCTGAACCACAGGTCCGGTGAGGACCCTTGGTCTGTGTACATCCTCAGAGGTCAGCTCCACAGCGGAAGCTGAGTTGTGGTTTGGAACTCGGCCCTTGTCTGATCTCCAGCTCTACCTTCTGCTGCCTGCTCCACCCTGGGGAACATCCGGCAAAGCTTGGAGCTCCGGCCTGGAGAGGGCGAACCCCTCCTCCCAGGATTCCTGACTTGTCTGCCATCCCAAGTCCCCCAACAGGACAAACTCCCCAAAGCATGGTTGTCATCTCTCCTCAAGCGCCTGCTGCTCGACGCCCTGGTCCAGCTGTTCAAGGACTTGCATATACAGCTGCGTCCTCCGGGCTGACCCCAGTTACCCAACTCCGCATCCCCCGCCTCTCCACCGGCGAGCCGGGCCTGCTCCCCGCCCTGGGAATGTGCCTGGCCAACCTGACCAACAGCACAGGCCCGCTGACCCCATGGGTAGAGCGTCTGGAATCTGTAACTTATAAAAGCATCGGAAGTGGTAAAAGTCCCTCCAGCTCCTCTGCTGTCCTTGGGTCCCGTGGAGAATGTCAAGGTGGAGGCCGCTGCAGGCATCATACCAAGTGAACCACGAATGGGTCAAAGAGCGCAGCTCTTCTTCTCTGTCAATCCTTATTTTAGTTGCACACTTTTACAGGGCACCGTGTGAAAATCTGAGACATGTACACAATATGTAATGATGAAAATCAGGGCAATTAGCATCCCCACCTCCTTAGACACTTTTTAAAATTCTTTGACTAACATGCAATAAAGGTGCATATTTATGAGGTGTGGGTTGGCTCTCAGCAGGTGACTACTACGTGTACTGACCAAGTCGGGTGGTGAGTGGTCCCTTCTCATCCTCACTCCGTGTCTGGCACCTTCGGGCTCCTCTCTTCTCCTTATTCCTGTGGTACAGACAGGCTCCTGGGAACGGCAGGGAGCCCAGGTCTTGTTCCTCCTGCTGTCCCAGGACCTGGCAGCCAGGCTCCCTCTGTCCTGCCTCCCCTGCCTGCGCAGTCCCACTCCACATCCGGATGAACTCGTTCCCTCTCGACTTGGAGGCCCTCTGGGCACGGCACAGCCCCGGCACCATATGTTCCTCACACAGGATTGTCTTGTCCACTTTCTGTCACCACTACCTTCTGCAGTCCCTTTATCCCACAGAGGAATGAGGAGCGTTCTGGGCGCTCACCCCAGCGTGGCTCTGGTGAGAGCCCCCAGGCCAGGCCTGCGGAGGCACATGCCCCAGGCGCTGCTGTCCGGAGAGCTGGAGCCGGGCACAGCGGAAGGAGCGAGCTGGGGCTCCTGGCAAGCTCCTGAACCTCCTGCATCGCCAGACACACAGAGAACTGGCCCAGAGACTCCTGGGCACTGCGGCAGATCCGCATGAGAAAACCCACTTCCAAGCTTCTGCCCGAGATTTCCAGAGCCCTGCCCCGCCCTTCAGTCCCCAGGTCTCCCCGTACGTGAGCCTCACTCCCTTCATTAAAGCATTGAGGGGCTGGGTTGTGGCTCAGTGGAGAGCACTTGCCTAGCATGTGTGAGGCACTGGGTTCGATTCTCAGCACCACATATAAAAAATGAATATACAAAGGTCCATCAACATCTAAAAAATATGTTAAAAAAAAACATTTAACACCAGGATTATGTAGAGTGACTTCGATTTTCCCAACCAACCCCTATCTGATCTTTGGGAAATAATGCTACACTTACGTCCACACACGTATGAAATCTTGTATAGACAAAAAAAAAGTCATAGAGTATAATAGCAAAAGACTAGAAATGACCTAAAAGCACATCAGTGGTGGACAACTAAGAATATGATACATTCAAAGTAGAGGGTCATTTGTCATATGCTCTTCAAGTACCCATGTGACACGTGAAAGCAAAAAAACACAAAATTCAGATTGGCTTATATTGCATGCAACAACCATTTGTATAACAAAGAAGGGCACAGATACCTCTGAGCATGCACGGAAGAAACCAGTGACTATGGATATCTTGGGGGGAGGGATTAGGAAACAGGTGAACAGAAATAGCAAGAAGCATATTCCTTTCTTTACTCTGGAATATGCTATCATATGAATATAATTCTGCACCCCCTCAAAAAAAGAAATCTGCAATGGAATATTATTCAGCGATAAAAAGGATAAAATCCTATTATTTGCAACAACATGGATAGGACTGGAGGTCATTATGTCAAGTGAAATAAGCCAGGCACAGAAAGACAAGTACCTCATGATCTCAACTCTGATGTGGGATCTAAAAAATTGGATCTCATAGAAGCTGAGACTAGGATAATGATCACCGGCTGCTGGGGAGTATATTGTGAGGGAGAGATGGGGAGAGCTCTGAGTAATGGGCACTCGGTCGTAGAGGGATCTTCGATGCTACTACACAGCAGCAAGACTACAGCTAATGATAATGTACTATGAACTTCAAAAAAGCTAGAAGAGAGGATTTTGAAGGTTTTCACCACAAAAAATGATAAATGTTTGAGAATATGGATAAAGTTTATCCTGACTTGAACACTACAAGATGTTCATGTGTATTAAATATAATTTGGTAGCTGATAAATATGTGCATACTTTATGTCAATTAAAAACAAATTTCAAAAGAAACAACTAATTAGTTGGTAAGATTATATAACCAACATGAAAGGCCAGTGAGGCACCAGCACATGCCTCTCTTTGGTCTGTTTTCTAATCTCCTCCCGAAATTTAAAGCAAATTAGAAATAGAAAACTCAACTTTCTTGTTAGAGTATGTTGGAATAATTAGCCTTTTGGAAGATTAATTTCCTACATCAATTTATACTGCTTCAAGTTTACATCCCAAAGGATGAGGTAGAAACTGGATTGATATCTCTGTGTTTCTTTGTCTTTAAGATTACTTAAATTTCAAATCCATGCCTTTTATCTTATGGAGCTGAAGTAGCTACTGACTTGTTTGATAAATCCTAGAGATTGATTGGCTTTTCTCAGATCTTCTCTCTAATTAAAAAATAATAATAAAATAAAGGGGCTAGCTCAGTTTTCTGTTTCTATAACAAAATACCTGAAACTGGTGCTCTATCAAGTAAAGAGGTTTATTTAACTTATGATTCTAGTAGCTCAAAGGTCCAAAGAGCATGGTGCTAGCATCCTAGCAAGGGTTTCCTGGCTATGTCACAACATGGTAGATGTGTGAGACAGCAAAAGAGAGCCAACTGAGACAGTCAAACTTATTTACAACAAACAATCGGTTCTCAGAGGAACTAATCCAGACCCACGAGACCTGATCCACTCCTGCAAGAACATGCTAATCCAGCCGAGAGTGGTGCTCTCGTGACCTGGCACCTCCCGCTAGGCCTGCCACTTAATGCTCCACCACCTCCAGCACCAGCACCCTGGAGCCCAGGCTTCCAGCACGTGGGCCTTGGAAGACAAGCCACATCCAAGCCATAGCCAGGGGGTGTCCTGGCTCCTTGGGAGTGAGATCCAGATTAAGTCTGCCAACATTCTCATCCTTGTCCACGATGCCTCCACTGAGCGGCAACCACTTGAATTCCAGTAACGGGAGTGACTCTGGAGTTCAAGATGACTGACTATAAAAAGCCTGTTTTCAAGCCACTGTTCACAATCCCAAACATGGAATCAGACATCTAACACAACGGAAAAACAGGACATTTTAACTCCTCCAAGGAAACTTTTCTAACTGTTCCCGCAAAAGCTCCTTATTTACTCCTTAGACTCTGGTACTTTTATATATAATTTCAGTCATTAATACTTGAAATACTGGCCATCCACCGATATACTCACCCGTATTTAGAAGTTTGTTTTTTTAATATTATGATCACTAATGATTTTTAGACAGTGTTAAGGAGAGATTTTCTGGCTACTTGCGGTATCTCCACACAAAGTCAATGGATGGGCTTTATTTTGCTGTATATACATTTTATCTCCTGCCTTTCCGTTGCATGTGCCAGTGACTCTACCTTCCTTTTCTCTGCAAGCACTTCGCGCTGCGTGTCTCTAGCTCCGTCTTTCTTTGCCGTGGGCAGCAGTGCCGACAGCCTCTTAGGCGTTCCACTACTCAGCCAAGCACTCCCGACCCTGGCGAATCCCTCCGTGCGCCCACTTCAGCCCCTTGTCCTTCGAGCTCTGCCCGGCTGCCCTCCCTGCTCAGCCAAGGGACAGTCAAGCCTCCAGGGAGCTGAACAAAGGTATGGCGGTTGACTTGTGCCCTGGAAAGATACACCCACGTCCTGACCCTGGTGAAGAACTGGTCATGCCCTGCTCAGAGTTGCCCCACCATGTCTGCAACAGCGGTTTTCAGACCGCCTGAAACGGTCACCGCATTTGATAGAGCAGCAGCTTGCCATGAGTGTCTCCATCTTGGTTCACACGCGGTGGCGGGGTGACTCCACTCCTTGTTTGTAGACAACAACCACCATGTGCCTGGCACAGCCATAAGCAACAAACTGGTAGGTGAATTAATGGTGCTAATAAAAATGGGAATTAATCCGAAGCCCATGGATACATGGGCCTATCAAACTCACGTGGGAAAAAACGGGCCCAGAGTTTATCTACCACACCAGACCACAGAGTGAAGCGAGTCCTTACGCGAGGCCCGTGTTTCAGTCGGCCTTTCACAGCTGTGACTAAGAGACCTGACAAGAACCATTTTAGGAGAGGAAAAGTTCACCCAGGTCTCCTGGTTTCAGAGGTCTCAGTCCACAGGCTGTTGGCTCCATTTCTTGGGGCTCCAGATGAGGCAGAACATCATGGAAAGGGTATGGTGGAGGGAAGCAGGTCAGAACATGGCCACCAAGAAGCAGAGAGAGATTCCACTCACCAGACACAAACTGCACACCCCCAGTGACCCAGCTCCTCCAGCCACACCCTGCCGCCTTCAGTTACCACTCAACTAGTCCCATCAGGGGATTAGTTCTCCGATTGGGTTAAATGTCTCACAACCCAATCATTCCACTGTCTCACACATGGGCTTTTGAGGACATCTCACATCTAAATCATAACAACCCATAAAAAGAGGAGCACCCCCAAACTGGACACGGCAGCACCCCGGCCCCAACCACTCATCATGAGCCTGGCCCAGGAAAATCGCCCCAACAGGGAACCTCCGGCTTCTGCTCTGGCTTCCACGCAGCTTGGGTGATCCTCCTGGGCCCACCGCATGCTGGCTTCTCTAGCCAGTGATACTCCCGCGGATTCTGCAACTGCTGTCACCTGGCCTAGAGGAAGTTCCTATGCTTTGACAGCTCTGTGTCCCCAACGTGTTCTTGGCTGGCTGCCATCTTATCTGACCACCTACAGTGACTGCATTTCACTGCTCTCTGGGTTTCTTCAATCTCATGAACCCTCAGGGCTGCCTTAACCCTTTCTTAGCCTTTCTGTATCCTATAAACACAACAGGGTACAGGGTGACGTGTGACTTGAGTGTTCTAGATATCTGTAGTGAAGACTGGAGTAAATAACCTGTGATCGCCTGGCTTATGACTATCAGGTGACCCATGAGTATTCAGTGAACCGCCACCGCTGAAAGTGGTATAACCTGCGAATTTATTTATCCAACAAATTTTGACATTGTAGAAAGACACAGTGTGTTTGGTCTGTTAATGACACAGCTCCCTCACGAAATCCTAGTATCTGTGAATGTGATCTTACTTTTAAGTAAGACCTTGGCAGATGCAATCAGGTTAAGATTACATCATTAGGAGGGGCCCCAAATCCAGCCTGACTGCTGTCTTTATCAAGAGATTGAGACCCAGAGACAGACGCACACAGAGGAAGACGGCCCATGGGGAGAGAGGCAGGGAGAGTGCGGTGGGAGCAGGAGCAGAGTGGGGTCACTCCCGCAGTGGAGGCACACCGAGGTCGCCCCCCACCCAGGCAAGGGGGCGGCTGGAACAGGTTCTCTCTTCAGAGCCCCCAGTGGGAAGCAGCCCTGCTAACACCTTGATTTTGGACTTCAGCCTCTGACGCCAGGCCAGTGGAGATCGGGATCCTCTGATGCCAGGCCAGTGGAGATCGGGACCCGGTTCGTGTTCCACGGAGCGAATGATCTCTGAGAAGGCAAGATGAGCAAGTGTCAGATAGAGTACAGACGTCTCCTGAAAGAAGGGGACTCGGAACCGCAAGCTGGGGGAGGGGGGCGCCCGCCTTTCCCGTGGCCCTCAGAACTTCCCTCTGGCTTCGTTATTGTCACCCTTTCTTCCGTACCTGCCCAGGAGCACACGGGAGGTTCTGCAATACCCAACAGCAACCCTCAGTTCTCTGTGATGAACGGTGGTCACCCTGGCGATGACCCTCATCATTCTTCTCAACGCCAACTGACCTTTCCTACCTCGCCTCCAGAACTCTGAGATAATTCCTCATGTTCGAGGCCACCTAGTTTGTGGTTCTTGTTATGGAAACCTGAGAAAGTCATATACAAGGATCCTGGCTGTCTCGAGATACTCAGTACGAACCTGTCTCGCGACGGTGTGAGGACATGCAGCCAGGCCCCTGCACACTGCCAGGCTCCTCCTTCTCCTCTGGCCTCCATTCCCTGCTTCCTTCTTCCATCTTTCCCCACAGACCTTCTGGAGAGCGAGACCACCCTGTCAACATCTCCCAGCTGTCTCTTCAACCTCTGCCTCCATGAGAGACTGGCCGTACATTCTAGATGCTATGTCGAAACTCCTAGGGAAGGACACAGTTTGTGTAGAGTCCCCTTGGGCCTCTCAGTTGTAAGAAGGAGAGGCAAGGTCACAAAATAGCTGCTCAAACAAAAGTTGCAGAAGACATCTTCTGGAAGCTTCTGAAAGAAAGGAACAATGCTTTGACTTAGACGTCAGTTCTGCCTTCTGTCTCATACGCAATCCGTCCCCCCAGGCCTCCCTTCAAGGTTTCTCCCTCTCTCTCTAACACACACCTGTGAGGTTCTCTGCTTTCCAAAGTATTGTGAGAAGAAACGCCCAAGCATGCAATGACAGCAGTTGTTCTATTCTGCAGGAAGTTTTGAACTAGTCTTTTTTAATGGGTGCATCACAGTCATACCTAAAACTGGAATTCACCGTGATGTGTTCATGCATGCACACGACAGAGTGTGGTTGATTAGACTTCACCCCCTATTATAACAATTTCCAGACTACACTCACGGTTGTGTCAACAAGGAGTGGAACTGAATGTGGTAAAAATTCCTTGTAACGCTCATTATTCAGAAAGGCGTGCGACAGATGTTCCTGGAGCGTACTGTTCTGATTGACGCCTTTTGCCTGTTGCTCTTCCTGGCTTACAATCCACATACAAGCTGCACACCAGTTGTGGCTCTGCCTCTTTGGCCAACTCTGTACAGTGAGTGCAGCTGACGCTGTGGGCTTGAGGCAAGGCTTGGCTCCGAAAAGTAGCTACACACAACCCAGAGGCAACAGAGCAGAGAAGCATGACTGGTTTCAAGGGAATCCATCAGCACCAC
Source organism: Sciurus carolinensis (assembly GCF_902686445.1). Lineage (NCBI taxonomy): Eukaryota > Metazoa > Chordata > Mammalia > Rodentia > Sciuridae > Sciurus > Sciurus carolinensis. Next base: position 8,342,555 of record NC_062218.1, read on the forward strand.
CGACAAACTAACTTAAAGCATGTTCTTCTGACAGTGATTCAGTAGCCTCACCTTTGAATGAAAAGAAGGGGTCAGTGATTCATGGGCATCTTCTGACCTCAGTGCTATTTCTTTAATTAATGAAGGACAAACATCAATATATTGAATTCATTGATCTTATCATATAATCAAATCCGACATGAATTTTGAGAATTTTCCCTACACTTCTTTTTGATTAGCTCAGTCAAGACAATCTGCAAAATCTCAATGGCTTTAAATATTATTTCTTACCAATGCTTGTGATTTGTGTGGATTGGCTGGGACTCTGCTCCCCATCATCTGCACTCAGGGATACAAGTTGGCGACACTCCACCATCTGAAATCATAGGCTGAATGACAGGGGAAGAGAACATAGCAAATGGTGCTTCAGCTCCAAAGAGGGTCTGACTAGGAGAACCACCTGTCAATTCTACTCACATTGCACCTGCTGGGTGAGCCACACCGCATGCCTCTGTTCAAGGGGGCATGGAAGTTCAACCCCACCATGCTGGAATACTGGGCAAGAGTCCTAATCACCACTACAGTCCAACCCTCTGCTTGCCCAATAGTCAGCTCAGTTTTCTTCCCTTAAAATTATTTTATTCTCCTCCCAAGAAAGACATCTCAAAATCCCATCCAGTCATGGATCCAGTACTTCTGGGTGGTGCTCTGTACCTTCATCCAGAGTCTGTTAGCTTGCTAGGCCACCATAAGAACAGATGGCTCCGTAACAATGGGTAGGTTAAACAGTAGAATCTATTTCTCACAATTCTGGAGGCTGGAAGTTCAAGATCAAGGTATCTTCAGGACTGATTTTTCCTGAGACCTCTCTCCTTGATTGGCAGGTGCCACGTCCTCACTGTATCCTCATCCGACCTTCCCTTTGTGAGGCCGCGTCACGGGTGTCTTCTTCTTATATGGACACCAGTCAGATGGGACCAGGGCTCACCATATGACCTCATTTAACCCTAACTGTCCCTTTAAAGGCCCAGTCTCCACATACAATCACAATGGAGGTCAGGGATTGAACATACAAATTTTAAGGGACAAAGAAAATGTGTTATACATACACAATGGAGTATTATTTAGCCACAAAGAAAAACAAAATCATGTCATTTGCAGGAAAATAGATGAAACTTGAGTTCATCCATTATTTTGTTAAGCAATATAAGCCAGACTCAGGAAGATAAGAATCACATGTTTTCTCTCATATGTGGAATCTAGGGGAAAAAGAAGAGAACATGATAGTAGAAGGGACAATATTACAAAAGAGGAAGGGAATCAGGGGAAAGGAGAAAGGAAGTGAATATGATCAAGTATATTATATGCACGTACAAATATGCACAATGAAACCCATTCTGTATGATTAATATGCACTAATTCAAAATATTACAATTAAAAATTAAGGGGATACAATTTAGTCTATAGCAGGAGGTGGTTCACAGTAACCACACTGGTCCTGCACATGAGCCCTCGTGTTCCGGAGGCCATGAACTGAAAACCTGTTATCTATCCCGTGCTCTCGCACAGTTTACACCGGCGGTAAGAGGAACAGACAACCTCCACAGGCATTCCTGTTCGGGAAGAGGGAAAATGGAACAGAGACAGTAGGCACTGGTGTTTGGCAGTTCCAAAATCTCCAGGACAAATAATCTGAGGTCTGCCCTGGGTGGGGACAGAGCCCTGAAACAAGCCTGAGTGAGGAGCTCATGACCCATGGCCGTTGTGGCCTCTGGCCGCCTTTCCATTGTGCTCCTTGGCATAACTCAAGAAGCAGGTATTAGGAACAAGCTTTGCCTAAGGGCTGTTCTGCTTTCTCACCCTGTCCTGCCCTGCTGGGTTGGTGGCCAGGGGTCACTTTAACTCCTTCATGTTTCCAGTCTTTTTTAGTTCAACCAGTTATTCCCTTGAAAGTACACCTCTTGCAAGAACTTCATCTGCTTTGTGTCTATTTGATTCCAGAAAAACTCCATGTGCTAGCAGCCATATCCACAATTTTCTTCAAAGACATCTCTTACTTAGATCTTCACTTTGGTGCATGTTAGTCCTTCCAGGGGGTTTCATAATGGTAGTGTGATGACCAGGAAAATATAGTCAGTTAAATGATTTTTAACAAAATAGCATGCCCTTTGCTTCAAGGCTCCATTATAATATTATTTTAATTGCCTAAAGTCACTAATTTTATCTTCTACTGTTTGGAATTTAAAATTATAGCCTTTCCAACATCGTAAAGTCTCAAATTTCCCATTAATCCCTACTTGGAATCCAGCTAATTTTTTTTCTGACCTTGTCTCACATATCACCTTGTCAAGTTCAACCAACAGAAACCAATACACATTACTAACATTCTGTGTCCTACTTCTTTCTCCGGAGCTACAAATGCATTAGGCATGTAATTTGCCCTCCAAGTCACTGTGGGCAGCAGGTTAACTAAACTTTCTGCCACTATAAAACATGTCACCTCTCCAAACTCTGCAACAGTCTCTTCACTGCCCACAACCTGTCCTTCGAACCAATGACAAATACACTTTTCTTGCTATGTTAGCGCCCCACTCCTGATAGCAATTTCCATAATAGGCAGGGGAAAAAATGAAATTATGGAAAGTAAGTATTTCTGTCTCAAATTACATGTCCATTATGCATCAGCTGGTGAGGGGCAAAGAGTGGATTTGACTTCACTTGGGGGTAAAGCCTGAAAAAGACTCCACCATCTGGAACTGGTGGCCAGAGGAAGTGAATGTAATCGGTGTACTACATCTTAAAGACTTCTGCCCACATTATACTGGCCACACCTAATTACAGGCTGTGCCTCATTTCAAGGGGGTGGGGAAGTCCAATCTTAACCACGTCCCTGGAAAGCATAGCACCAGAATAACAACAAACAAACAGTCCTTTTGTTTATCTAGCACAATCCTTTTTTTAAAGATAGGAGTACATAAGAATAATTTTCATATAAACCTTCTCTAAGACTACATCCATTTTCATATAAACCTTCTCTAAGACTACATATAAAAAGAGGGCCCACAAATTATATTGTTATACTGTGTGCATGTATGAATGTATAACAACAAATCTCACCATTATGTACAATTATAATGCAACAATAAAAAAGTGGAAAAATAAAATTAAAAGGGTACCAATCTTCATCCTTGTTTCTGTGTGTGTGAGAATACCTCTGGCAATTTCCCAGAGTGATCTTCAAAAGGCAAGTTCCACTGCCTATTAAGAGACACTATGCAAAAAAGAAGAGAAAGAGGGGCTGGGTTGTGGCTCAGTGGTAGAGCACCTGCCTAGCATGTGTGAGGCACTGGGTTAGATTCTCAGTGCCACATATAAATAAATAAAATAAAGGTTCATTGACTACTTAAAAATTTTTTTTGAAAAAAAGGAGAGAAAGAGAAAAAAGAATTGTGTGTTCTAGCAAAGCTGACAAAAGGCAAAGATATTAAATAGTTTCCTTCACTCCAGAACCACTCGGGAACATCTCATGGAGCTGGGGTGCATTGATATACTCCTCAGGAAAAAATGACTTTCATTTCTAAAACTACAATTGAGTTAGTGAATTTAGTCTTCGTTATGTCTAAGGGTTTTTTTCCCTTAGGTGCATCTGTGTTGGTTATTTTGGAAGGTTTGCTGTGGTATCCAAAGAATTACCTGTAACCAGAGAAGTCGCCTTTGTGCTGTGGAGCGAGCTCTAGCATGCCAGAGCTTCATACCCCGTGCTTCTTTGTAAGGAGGCATCTGCCAGCAAGTATGAAAAGACTTGAGGTTTTCATATAGATAACTGTCCCACTGCAAATGCTCCTTGCCCCCTACTTTCCACCACAGATCAGACAAAGGTGTGGGACTGTCCTTCTCTTTTCCAATCAATGCCAGATTTGCCCTTTTAGGAGTTCTTTGGCCATAAGTGCTATCTTATCATCTGTATTAATGTCACTTTACTCATTTAACAATAGAAGGACGCTTACACCTACATTCCTTAACCTTCACGAGCCTGTCCCAAACTCTCCTGTGCAACCTCAGTGATGCTAGCCTATTATCATACCATTACTGCAAACCTTGACTTTGGGCTTCTATGCCCTGCTTTTCTCTATGGAATAAGTGTACCTACTATGCCCTGGTTCTATTATTGGAGACCTTTCTGGCTTTTTGGCCACAGTGTACGTATTATGCCCTGGTTTTCTCTATGGAGTGAATGAACCTACTATGCCCTGGTTCTATTATTGGAGACCTTGCTGGCTTTTTGGCCACAGTGTACATACTACGCCCTGGTTTTCTCTATGTCATGAACGTACCTACTCTGCCCTGGTTTCATCACTGGAGACCTCTGCTTTGGCCACAGACTATTAAGTCCTGGTTCTCTCTATGGAGTACACAGAGGCTATGTACCCACTTACACCTAATTACCATTATGTTTATGACTTTATAAATGCAAGACTGATTTATCGCCTGTTATTAAATTGCATTATGAACAACTTTAATGTTTGAGACACTCTCAATAACGAGTTTCATCTCTTTCTGTTCTTTTGCCTTATTACTTCTAGAACATTGGGAGCTTACTCAAGAAGGATAATGTTCCACAGTTATGTCTTCTCTGGGAGTTGCAAACAAGACTTAGCCAGCCTGCCGAACATACGCATACGGGTATTCCAAGTGAGAGGAAGCGTCGCTGATCAGTGAACAGAACAAACCACAGCTGCTAATTTAGCTCTGGCTCATATCAGGAGTTGTGACTTATGCCATCTCCAAGGGCTGGTTAAAGCTCTGATTCATGCATGAACCACCCGGGCCATATGGGGTAGGCAGCTCAGCCAGGGCTGGAATTTTCTACTCAGATTTTATTAAGTCCAGGAAAACAGTGCTTCTGATACCAAACCATTGCCCTTTTCTGATGGGTACTTCAACAGTATCATTTAAAGTCACACACTTTTAATCTCTGAAGATACAATCTGACTTGCTCATAGGCAAAATGTACAGAGTGCTACTAAGAATAATCCTCCCAACTAAATGGCCATTTCCATTTCTCTTAACAAAGGCATTAGTCCCTGGCAGTACCCAGCCATGCACAATGTGCCATCAAGAATAAAGCACTGGACCTGCGCTTCTCAAACTTTCCCACTAGGGCATCCCTAACGAAAGAAAGTGCTGGTGTCCACAAGGGAGTATAGAAAACTTTTCTAAGGATGGATGAAACTCCTTTGAAGAAGTTCCTGTTTTCTCTTTCAAATGTGAAGAAATTTGGTCTTCTACTCTGGAGATACTTAGGATAATTTTGATAAAATAGTAAATACCAGTTGAAATACTTGTATCCTTCAGGGTCTAGTGAGGAAACAAACCACACCCATTATTTTAACAGAATTTAATTTAAAAGTTGATGAGTATGGATGATCTTAGCAATGCAGAAAGCAACAGAGCTCTAGAGCTAGGGAAGATGTTGGGCTTCCGAAACCCCACAAGTCTCTAGGGGGGACATGTGCAAGTAAGCAAGCACTGCCGCCGAAATCTGGGTTTTGTCTGTCTGTGTACTGTCAGGCACGGATCTGCCACTGTGGCTTAGTCAGTGACAAGAAATCAGGAGGAAGCAGATCCCTCCCCCTGCCGGTCCTGCAGCCGCCCTATAGTGCCCCCTCTTTGCAGAACCTACAAAGGAGCAGCTGGGAAAGCAGAAAAGTCTGTGCAGTCTCAACCCCAGAACTTGAAGCTGAGCCTGGAAGGGCAGGAGCTCCTGGAGGGGCGGGGACTTCGGAGCCGGCCCAGGCAGATGCCTGTTTCCTAGGAACACTTGTGGTTGAGTTGGTTCTCAGCAGATGCAGCACCAGATTCATCCTCTGGTTCCCGTGCCTCTGCTGAGCTAGTCAGAGACTTGACGGTGCACCGACCTTGGCCACAGCCAGGCTCCTGCCGATTCATTGAGGAGGCACTGAGTGTGCCTGTTCTGGTTCAGCCACTTTTTTGTGACCTAGAACACACCACATCTCAGTTACCTCTTATTTAACATGGAGGGGTTGGATCAAATTTTCTTAATCCTTTCCAAATTTATAAGTCCTGGAAATTATTATGGGAAAACTCACCTTTCATTAGCATCTTTTGTGGATAGGGAACCCCAAAACAGTGAGACTTCTAGGCCTGTATTGGGATCCAGGAGAAATGTAAAGAGAGGTGCTAGGAGGAAGGGGACCACGAGAAGAAGATGTGGGAGAAGGAAACAGAAAGCAGAATAGAAGGTCGCTGAAGGGCGCTGAGGTGAAGGCAGGCACCCACAGCAAGAGAAGGAGCCTGCAAGTCTGATTACTTGCAATGGCTCAGCTTGTGATTTCTGGTGGTTGTGAAATGGAAGCTTTGTGTGCTCCATAATCTTGTGCAGACACAGATAAAATGGGCACAGCCTCCTCTGGGAAAGGCCCCTCTCCTCCCCGTGAGCTGTAAAAATGGAAGATGACAGACCTGTGCGTACTGCCTGCTGCCGCAGAGCATTTCCTGACATCCGGTTCCCTTCCCATAGATGAAGTACTTGGTGCTCTTGGCAGAGCAGTGTTATTTCAATGCAATGTACGTATAACTCACTCCCCTGCTGAGGGAAGGATTGCATCCAACTGGATCACAGAAGAGACAGGAGAGTACCAAACAACAGAGTGCTGCCACTGGACGCCATGCATGCAGGGTCAATGGCAAAGCTCCCCTTGGACACCCCTTGAATTTGGTTACAAATCACGTGGGGATTAAATGTCCTCTCCAAGACAGCATGGCTGACCTAAAGAGGGACACACTCATCATAACAGATTGTTAATCTGAGCTGGCCGGGTTTTTTGCCCTTTATTTCATTTTCAAAGATTTTTATTACTGTAAGAATTTGGTAATATTCTTTATTAGGCTGATAAGTTTTGAATTGCTTTTCCTTTTATTATCACATTAGTTCCTTCTTAATGGTTTTACTAGAACTCAGAAGTCTCCCTCGTTTTAATAACCTCTCTTTTTTCAGTACTTATAGTCAGGGAATTAATTGTATAAAATCATGATCCTTCACTGACTATGTCACCAGGCCAAAAGAAGAAAATTCAGTAAGAAGAATTAGACCTTGAAGAGTGATTAACGACTCGTCGTGCTCTGGGTTCTTCACTTTAAGACTTTCATTTGCTTTGCTATGGCAAAATTTCCTTTCTTCCCACCTCTAAGAATACCCTTCAGACTGAGAAACACTTTGGAATTCCTGTAACTGAGGGATAGATAGTAAGATTAAACTTTGTAGACATCAGTTGCCTTTTTAAAAATATGTGAAAGGATTTCTTTTTGTTCAATTAGTACTCTTTTTGTATCTCACTTTGTTTAAAGAAGGAACAACATGCAGGTATGATGATATGCCTGTAATCCTGTGGCTTGGGAGTCTGAGGCAGGAGGATCTCAAGTTAAAGGCCAACCTCAGAAATTTAGCAAGTTCCTAAGCAACTTAATGAGACTCTGACTCAAAAATGAAAAAAAAAAAAAAAAAAAAAACAAGGACTGGGATAAGGCTCAGTGGTAAAGCACCTCTGGGTTCCTTTCCTGGTACCAAAAAAATAAGAAAGAATAGACAACACAAGGCGAACTAAAAGCAATTGTATCAGTCATCCAAATTTTCTTAGTATCTTATTTTCCTGTTCCTGTTCCCTAATCCATATTGGTAGTAATTCTCCCAAGAATACATGTCTACTAATTAAAGTATTAAGGTCAAATCCTCTTTATTAAATAATAAATTAATGTAAATGAATACTAAAGAACAAAATGTCAGCTATAACAGGCTCTGGGAGAAAAAAATGTTAAAGAATCTCTTATCTTAGATGCTGTCAAAAAATGAGGCTATCAAGTGGAAATAGTCACAATTCTATAAAGGAATAAGGTTAAGTGTCCCTGGGTTCAATCCCTGGTACCAAAAAAGAAAAAAAAAAAATCACTGTGATCAAATGGGATTTATCCTATGAGCACAAGACAGATTCAACACATGAAAATCTATCAACATAATATGTCACACAGAAAGAAGGGGGAAAAGACCATATATAAAGAAAAATTATTTGATAAGATCTCATACAATTTCATGATAACATTTAACAAACTAGGAATAGAGGAAAATCTCGTACTGATGAAGAGTATGTAAGGGAAAATAAGAAACAGAGATAACAATATATTTAATGCTGAAAGACTAAAACTTATCCCCAAGGACAAACCTGTTCACTCATCACTTCTACTTAACATTGCACAGGAGATTCTAGCCAGAGGAATTATACAAGAGGAAGAAATAAAAGCATCTAAATTAGATGACATAATCTTGTGAATAAAAAAGTCCTGAGCAACTCATAAGCTACTAGATCAAAAAAATATGTGCAAGTTTTGTATGCTGAAACCACAAAACACCGATTTTAAATTTTTAACCAAAATAACAGTGAGATATACCATGTTCATTGATTGAAAGACTCAATATTGTTTAGATACATTATCTCCCCATTTAACCTACAGATTTAATGCAAACCCTTTCAAAATCCCAGCAGAATTTTTTTGGTAGAAACTGACAAGTTCAAAAATTTATATAGGAAGGCATAGAAACTGCTATTGCCAAAATAATTTTTTAAAAGAACAAAGTTGGAGACTCATAATCCAATTTTGAGATTTACCATAAAACTGAAATACTTACAACTTCATGGCATGGAATACAATATGGATACATAAATCAACAAAACAAAATATGCAGTCTAGAAATAAACTCATATATTTTGTCAATTGATTTTTAACATGGTTGCAATGGATAAGGAGAAAAATATAGTCTTTTCAACAAACTGTGAGAATTATTGTATAGTCATATGCAAAGAAATAGACCTCAGTCTACACAAACAAAAATTAACCCAAATAAAACAGGATAAATGCAAAACCTAAAACTATAAAACTTCTAAAACCAAGTACAGAAGAAAATTTTTGTGAACTTGAAAATTTCTTAGATTTCACACCAAAGTACAATTCATAAAAGAAAAAACTGATTAAATTGGTCAAAATTAAGAACTTGTGCTTTGCAAAAGATATTGTTAAAGGTTTAAAAAAAAGTCACAGACTGGGAGAAAATACTAACAAAACACATGCCTAACAAAGGATTTGTATCTTAAATATACAAAAAACTATCAAAACTCAATAATAAGCAAATGATCCAATTTTTTTAAACTGGCAAAAGATTTGAACAGATGCTTTACCAAAGATGATACACACATGTCAAATGAACATATGAAAAGATACTACACATCATATGTTGTGACAAAAATGCAAAATGATACCATAGCAATAAAGCAGTATAAACCTATTGGAAAGAAGGGGATAAAACCTAGGGCTGACAAGGATACAGAGCGACTGGAACTCTCATGCAGTACTGGTAGGAATGCCAAATGGATAAGCACAGTCTTACAACTTCTTAAGTGAATACACAGTACAGCAATCTTATTCTAAGTATTTACCCAACTTTAGCAACCAAGTTTACACACACACACACACACACACACACACACACAAAGCCTGTATGCAAATGTTTATATGATATGCTGCCTTACCTTGGATCCACAATGATGAAGTCAGCCATCTATGGGCAAAGATCTCTGAAATTATGAGCATGAAATAAAATTTTCATCCATTAAGTTGTTCTGGTGAGGTATTTTGGTCACAGAGATGCAAAAACTGATTAATACAGAAATTGGTACCAAGAAGTGGGGTTGTTACTGTGACCAAATTGACCATGTGTTTCAGAAGTCTTTGCAACTGGTCGCCAAAAGAATTTGAAAAAGTTCAGAGATGTAGGCAGGAAAAATTTTAGAATGTTGTCTACACTTTTGCCCATGTCCCGAGACTTTGTGTAAAGCTAAATTAAAAGTTATGGAGTAATTAATCTGGCCAAGGAAACTGCATGGCAGCACAGCATTTGATCACTGGCACTGATATTGTTGACAGGTTTTATACAGTTTACTGTGAGAATGGAAACAGAAAGCAAAACTAAAGGATTCTAAAAATTTGCATTTTGTCAAGAAAAAGGCTTGTAAAACTGAAGCCAAGAGGGGTGTGCTTATTAAGAGATTATAGCCATAAAAGAGATGCTAAGTACTTTGCACAGAGATAATACAAATGATGCCTGGAAAACACCTCAGGAATTTGCAAGAATGTTATACTTTGTCCCCCAAAAGTACTACATTAATACAGGAATATTCACAGGTGAAATGATTAGATTGTGAGAGCTGTAACCTAATCAGTCCATCCCAGTTTGGGCTGACTGGATGTAACTGCAGGCAGGTGGGGCAGGACCAGAAGAGGTGGGCACTGAGGGTATTCCCTGGAAGGGCGTTCATCTGCCCTCTGTTCCCTTCCTGTTCCTCTTCCTGCTTCCTGGATGCCCTGAATGGAGCAGCTCTACTCCACCACGCCCTTCTGCCTTATCTATGGCCCACAGCAATGGAGTTGCCCATCTATCCACTGAGACCTCAGAAACCATGAACCCCAAGTAAACCTGTCCTCCTCTAACTTGTTTTGGTGAGGTATCTTGGTCACAGTGATACAAAATCCACTAAGAAAGATAATGACTTTCTGGTGAAGGCAAAACTATATGAACTGGAAACAGACCAATGGTTGCCAGGAAGTAGGAGCTGGGGGGAGAGGTGACTTCAAAGGGATACAAGGGAATTTTGTGAACAATGGAATTATTCTGTATCTTGCTTGTGGTGATAGTCATGACCAAATGAATTATCAAAACTCAGCACTGTGAACTAAAACAGGTGAATTTCACTATGTAAATTTTACCTCTACTGCTTAAGTGTATGTATGACTTTCATATTCCACCATTAATACCTCAAATTACTAGGTTAAAACAATTCTTGGGGGTGGATATGATCAAAGTATGTTATTCAACATGTATAAATATGCTACAATAAATCCCTTTACTCTATATGATTAAACTTCACTAATAAAAAACATTTCTACATGGTACTTACATATGTTGCCATTATCAACCTGTGCTCAGGAGATATTTCTAATTTCTTAGGACAGACTCTTGGTTTTTCTAAACCAAGGGCTAAAAACTGAAAGAAAAATATTATCAAGTCCACTTTGAAACTTTTCTCCTTCTGTGGAGAAAAAAAAATTATCTGTAAATTGCAAATCACTGTCCTTCATCATTTCCCTTCACATACAATCAGGTGGTAAAATTCTCTTTCTTGTTTTAATTCCAGCAATAGTTCATTTGCTTCTGAGAAAGAATTCATCATAATCAATCTGAATTATTTTCATGTTTGCTAGCAGATTGCAGGATTTGACCAATAGTCATATGGATAATCTGAAATATTTGTTTGTTGATATGGATTATTATTAAACATAATCCATTGTGTTGGATAGCAAATTCTTTATGCCTGAAATAAAAATCAGAACCATCTGTTTTAATGGAAACTCTCCTTATAGAGGATCAAAATTTCAGGTCTTAAATGGCATCAAATAAAAAACAACCTAAAGAAATAATTACCAAATGACTGAAGATACAAAATACCTATGTGTGAGCCAAACCATGAAGCAGAATAAAATATAAATCTATCACGTACTTATCTCAGAGAATTGCTGAGCACTCAAGCTTTTCCTCTTCTTTTTGCCTAAGTACTAAGTGGGTGGAAATGTTTTCCTTTCATTTACTGGAAACAAAAGTGATGCTGCATCAGCAGATAGGATGCAAAATAAAACATTTAAAAAAACAAGATGACGCCTATTTAAATGTGAACAAAGCAAAATGACAAAGAGGCTTCATTAGGGCATGAATTTTGCAATCAAAAGTTGTATTCAGAAAGATTTAAATGGGGGGGTTAGGCCTGGTGGTGTAACTCAGTAATACAGCAATTTCCTACCACTTGGAAAGCCCTGGGTCAATCCCTAGACCTTTTAAAAAAAAAAAAAAAAAAGTGGAAGAAAAAGACCTAAGATCCACTGAAGACAGAAAGAGAACATGGCACACGCCAGGACGTAAAGGGCCCAAGACGCAGAAGAGAGGAGGCAAAATAGCATGACTCGAATGTTGGAGGGAGGAAGTGAGAGGTCAGCTCGATCAGCCTCTGGATGGAGAAAATCTGTTAAACAGAAAAGAATTAGTAAATAGTAAATAGAAGCAGAAATGTGTTGTGTTCATAGTTCCAATTTGGAAACCACCACTCCACAAAATACATATTTTCATTGACAAATGATTTAAAAAAAAGTGTTAGTGGAGGAAAATGTTCTCCCAATTGGTCGTTATGCTAACAGAAAACTTTTTCATTAAAAATTACAAATGGGTAAGCCAGGCATGGTGGTGCACACCTGTAACACCAGCAACTGGGAGGCGGAGGCAGGAAGATCACAAGTTCAAAGCCAGCGTGGGCAACTTAGCAAGTCCCTATCTCAAAATAAAAAGTAAAACATCAGGGGATATAGCTCAGTGATAGAGCATTCCTGGGTTCAAGCCCCAATACTGGAAAAGAAATACAAATTTGTATCTGTTTATTCAGGAAGAAGCTAACATTGCTAGAATTCTATAGTTATAAGAACAAAAAGAAAAGCTTGAAAAGCAGAAGAGAGCAAAATGCATTCTAACTAGGGGTGTGTAATCCACAGGCACAACCACATCCTTTAACTGCCCTAAAGTAATCCTATCTCCAAACACGTGAGGATAAAATAATGTCCAGAAAACTGAGAGGTTGCATAAATGAGATGGATGAATTCTAACTGGGAATTGTATAGACCCCGAGAGGTGCCAGAGGCCTCCAAGGCAGGTTGACATTGTTGTCAGGTTGAAAAGGTGAGGAAGACCAATTTTGTAAACCACAGACAAAAGGTAGGTTGGCATTAATGGGGATTCTGCATGCCTGCAGAGAGGAAGCTGGGGCTCTAAGAGACAGTGTGCAGGTACCAGGAACACACCACATCAGGGCGACTAGTTTCATAATTTAAACTACAGAGATGAGACCACGAGGTCTGGGATAAGTGGCAAACAGTGTGGCTCAACTGTAGCAAGACCTGTGACCAACCCTCCTGACATTCCCCCGACCACTAGTATCTATGGACCCCAAGACCTGCAGGCACAGTCCCCTACCTGCTCACTACATTAGGTTCCCAACTTGATGTTCTGGTTACACTCTCACCCAAGGTCCTTACAGTCAAGACAAAAGCACAAGCTGTAAGCAGCATCGCTAGTAGATCATAATCTAAATGAACAACTGCCCTAGGTGCTATCATCAGAACATACCAGATATAAAGGGAGGTCTCAGGATCTTAGCCCTGTCTCAAAGTTTGTGGCTATTTCCCTCAAGCAATTCTGGTCACAGGGTTATTAAAGTTGTATGTGACATAAAATACCAAATAATTGAGTGATTAAATTAGTATCCAAAAGCCCTTAAATAGTAGTGGGTAAATTTAACATGATACAATTTTTGAAAAAATATATTGAAATTTCTTTACTTTATTCAAAAACATAAAATCACTAAGGTCAAAAACTAACTTCATGTACAATCAGAAAAATGAAAAATTACACTTACATAAGATTTATCAAAATGTATAAATGCGTTCTACTGTCATATACAACTAGTTAGAACAAATAAAAATTGATTTTAAAAGATAATAACTTCACTTGTGCCAGGCAAGGAAGCGTATGCCTGTAATCCCCTCGGCTCAGGACGCTAAGGCAGGAGGATCACAAGTTCAAACCCAGTCTCAGCTACTTAGTGAGGCCCTGTCTCTTTATAAAACACAAAAAAGGGCTGGGTTTGTGGCACAGTGGCTAAGTGCTCAGGAAGGAAGGAAGGAAGGAAGGAAGGAAGGAAGGAAGGAAAGAAGGGAGGGAGGGAGGGAGGGAGGGAGGAAGGAAGAGAAAGAAAGAAATCACTTCACTTGTGTGATTCACCTGAGAACAGTATCTGGGAAATATGGCCTAAGTAAAACTTCGTAAGAATGGAGAGTATGAGCCCCATCTTATTTGAAGATGAGTTCATGATGAAGACAAGGGAAAATGGCCCTCTTCTGCACTGGGGGTCATACCTGGGGAAGCCAGTCACAATGGTGCACGCCTGTAATCCCATCAGTTTGGGAAGCTGAGGCGGGAGGATCATGAGTTCAAAGCCCACCTCAGCAATGGCAAGGTGCTAAGCAACTCAGTGAGACCCTGTCTCTAAATAAAACACAAAATAGGGCTGAGGATGTGGCTCAATGACTGAGTGCCCCTTAGTTCAATCCCCAGTACCAAAACAAAAACCAAAAACACTGCTACACTGGGACCAAGCTTTCAACACATAAGTTTTGAGGGGACATTCCAGACTGAATCATAACAACATCCTTGGTTAGATGGTACAAAAAGCAAGGAAAAAGATGTCATGGCTTTTATCTTGCTGTCAAAATTCAGAGTTGGGTACAATCAGTTCTAAAAGTTAGCATTAAAATTCTAGGCAAGACAAGAAAGGAAAAGAAGGGGACAGTTGGAAATGTAGCTGACCCACAACAGTCCAGAGGATGCAGGAGGCCTGGGGGGAACCTTCATCCAGGAAGAAGTGGTGTTTGGCCAAAGCTGTTCCTCCTTACTCCTCCACGTGGAGCCCCTTGGTCTCCCCGCCCGCCTCCTGTCAAGTCTGTAATTTGTTGGTTCTTTGAGCTGCTGACCTAAATCTCGCAAATTGTGTGTTTCTTTCTTACAATTTCATAACAAAGATACAACAGGAAACAGGAGGAGGAAAACTTGAAGGTTAAAAAATATATATGAATAAGCAACACAGACCAATACAAGTGGTTGAAAGTCAGTTCTCCATCTCCATGCAAGTTCAGCTCCACGTGATGGATGTTCCCTGCACACCTCTGCTTTGATTTCCAGAGCATTACTGACTATATAATAGTTCAGCAGATTTAAGCCCCACATCATTGCTAAATAGCTCTCTCTTTCATATGGGCTTTAAAAAGTTGTATCTCATAAGTGAATCAAAACTAATTTTCTATTTGGATGTGCAAATTTAAAAATTAATGGGAAATGTATATACCTATATATTGTGCATATATATATATACATATATATATATATATATATATGTATTATTTTAAAATATATAGCAAAAGTGAAGTCTTCCTCTCACCTCAGGTCCCAATCCTCATTCACCACCACAGGAAAAAAAAATGTGAACATGTGAAAAAAAAAAAAAGGCCAAGTGATAGATGATCCCAAGTACATGCAGGGACAGGTGTAGGGGAACAGGCAGGGAAGAGCGCCAGCACTTGGAAGTTGTACCTGCCTTGCTGCCTGAGCTCCTGGTTTAGCCCAACACATTCTGCCACACTCTCTCCTTTAACTGTCACATTCCACAGGAAGAAACGCTGCACAGCTGTGTCTACAGCAAAGGCTATCAGACCCTCCACCTGAACGTACCCACCAAGCTTGGGATGTATGTGGAGTTTTGTGGGACGACTGACGTCTGGATTCATCATTACAAAAACAAAATTTTGCAGCCCGATTTTTCACCCTGCAATATGACAGAGAAGAAAATGAATTTGATTCCTCCCTTCCACCCTTGAATTAAAGCTGATGATCAATGAGCCATTGTTTTATCAATCCTTCCTGGATAATGTTCACACTGTAATATTAAATTAGAAAAATAAGACATCTAATTTCCCTCACCTATAAAAGTTATATGATCTTTTTGTTCATGTTCAATTTGCATCAGTTCATTGAGTCCCAAGTGTGCCAATTCCAATATAATCATAATGTGTCATTACTATAGAGCACCTCGATCTAAAGGAATAAGGTGTTCTGCCTAAGAAAATTCCCAGATCACTGGAGTTTTCTCTTTGAGCTAAGAAACTTTGTGTCATTTAGACGCAGCTATCCTTATGTTTGCATAAATATTCCATTTACTATTGAAATTTATTGTCTGCACTGTCTTTGGGTCTAAGTTTCTTATGTTTGTTTTTTGGGGTTTTGTTTGTTTATTTGTTTGTGGGATTGTTTGTTTTGTTTTGTTTTGTTTTGTTTTCCTGGTACTGGGTATTGAACCCAGGTGCACTTAACCACTGAGCCAAATCCCCAGTCCTTTTAGTATTTTATTTAGACACAGGATCTCACTGAGTTGCTTACAGCCTTGGCTAAGTTATTAAGATTGGCTTTGAACTTGTGATCCTCCTGCATCAGCCTCCCTAGCCACTGGGATTACAGGCATGCACCACCTCGCCCAGCAAGTTTTTTGTGTTTAATACCTGATATAATAAATGGCATTTTCACTAGTCATAAAATTACCTACTTCGTAAATGCAGCTCTTTGAGGAACAGATTCATCAGCCTGATCAGATAAGGAGGCAGGCTAGGACACAGGCTAGGCTCAGCAAGAGCTCTGCAGCTCTGCTCTGGGGCACCAGGTTTCCTGGTCCAACTGGTCAGTAGAGGTGGAGAGTCACTGGCCAGGCAGGCCTCTTAGGACAGAGGCCAGCTTCCTGAACTCAGAGAAGCCTGTTGTTCTCTCAATGTCTTGTGGCTACCACCACTCCTCTGGCCTCAGTCTTGTGATCTTAGTTTCTACTTCTGTTCCCAAACTTTTCCCTAGTTTAAATTCTCAGTAAAAAGTCCACATAGCTCATCTCATCTCTGCCAGTCACTTTTTTGGCCAGCCAACAGCCTGCCTTAGCTTCAGAAGCCCAATCCTGGTCAGATCAATTGGAGAAGGATTTGAGGGGGCAGGGGGCACTTCAGTCCTGAGGTTGCTCCCTTGACAGGTTATGGAGAGCAGTGCCACTTAAACGAGCAAGAGGGGCTGAGGATGTGACCCAGCGGGTGGAGTGCTTGCCTTGCAACAAGGCCCTGAGTTCACTCCAGCACCAAAAAAAAAAAAAAAAAAAGAGCACGAGGTGTCATTAGTGGCATATGCCTACCAGGGGCTTCTAGAATAGTCTCCTGGTCCCAATCAGTACTGGATAAACACAACTGTGTCCATTCTAGCTAAACCCTATGGAATTTTATAGATTCCAACTTTCCACTGAGAATTCACACTCCAGGGCTAGAGTTCTGGTACCATTTATCTTCCTTTGTCAGCTCCCAGTGTTTTGGCTTCTTTGTTTTGCAATACCACAGTAAAACACCATCATAGCCTCCTTACGTTCTTAGGGATGCCAAGTTTATCACAATACGTGAAACACCTCCATCGCCAAAGGCTGCTTCACGGCTATGCAGACCTTGGAGGTTTGTGCAGACTCAGGCTGCCCCGCTCAAGCTGGACAACCTGGCCTCACTGCAGGTCATCTTGGGACTCTGTGTCTGCTTGCAGGCAGATCCCTTCTGCAACATCTCCACCAAGTGGCTGTCCAGCCTCTGCTCCCATCTCCAGGGAGGAGGAACTTGCCAGCCAACGCAACACGTTCTAATTCTAAACAACTTAAGACTGCACTTCCTATTGACCTTAAACTTCTTGTACCCTTAGCATCCACCCAATGACCCTGGTTTGCTCCCCAAAGCCAATCGGAACAGAGTCCAGGTAAGCAACTGAATTCCACAAAGGTCCTGTGCTCTGTATTGAAAACGGCACCACCCACTGAGGATGGCAGTGAAGCCAGAATTAAGGACAAGTAGTTAGTGTAGAAATAGGGGACCAAGTCAATTCGAGGAAATGAAGCCATGAAGCCATCTGCCTCTGGAAGTTGGAGACTGCACCTGGAAGAATGGAATGTCAAGGATCTCCAGAACCCATTGATTACCAAATTTACCTGCCTTTATCAAGGACTGCAAGCAAGGAGCTGCTAATGCCCCCTGGGCCCTTACCTGCCTGAATCACCTTGGCCCTCCCCTGCCCATGGTTTCTCACTTAATGCAAAACCAGGCCTAGTCATGTAGGCAGGAAGGAGAGATAAGGGGGGAGAGATCTGGAGAACAAAAGAGAATTTAACCTATAAAAGATAGAGGGTGCACTCACTTCTTGGGACTTTCAGAACATCAGCCATGGCCCCCTTCTTCCTGCCAGGAGAAGTCTGTATTATTATCTTTAAATAAAACCTGCTTAATATGCTTGCCTTGGCGTGCTTCTCTAGTGTTCAATCTTCAACATTAGAAGGAGCAGAACTCGTCACCGGTAAACGGCGGTATCAGCAGGGGAGCAGCACGCAGGCACCCCGCACACGGGAACATCCACCATTTCCTGTCTTTTGCACGGCGACTGCCTGAAGCACCCTCTCATCCAGAGCAGACATTTGCAACCTCTTTAACTGTGCCTGGGGGGATGATGTTCCAAGGCATCTAGAATTCACTTCCATTTATCGATGAAGCTTCCTCTGTTCCATTTTCTTTTCCTAGTGCTTTACACCAGTGGTCTAATCCATTCTTCATGTGGGGACAGATCACAAAGGCATCCTGTGTGTGCCAGGAGGGAACCCAATGACCTCCCATATGACCTCCCCACATAGGGATAGTTCGAGCTGCATCCCAACTATCATCCAAAGGTGTCGCAGGATGAGTCAATGAACCCCACCATCACTTCAGGGGGAGGTTTGCCTCCCTTTCCAGCCAGCCTACAAAAGACCCCCTTGCAACTTGGCTCCCTCAATTCCCCTTCCTCCTGGGGGCCAAGGGAACATTAGCAGAGTGGGGACAGCCAGGAGAGCACCAGGCAGAGTTCTCAGTTATCAGTTCCTGCACTTGGCAACACTATTGCCAGGCAGCACGGTCCTAGTGTGATTTCTTCCCTTCATTCCCCCAAGGGCCCCATGAAGGCCAGGACCAATGGCTTCCCCTAAGACAAGGTCCTGTGGTAGGTTTCAGGGTCAGTGCACCAGCTCAGCAGCATCACCAGGATCAATTTCCTGTCTTCTGCACCAGCCCTGGTTTTCATCTCCACATTCCCCCTCATGGTTACAGAAGGGCAGCAAAAGCTCCAGCGATTACTGTCTTCTAGGTCCTGTGCAAAGCCAGGAAGGGTAGTCGCTCTTCAACCATCTCAGTCTGTTGGCAGCAAAAGTCCTTCCCAAAGCTCCCAGCAGACCTTCCCTCAATTCCCACTGCAGGAACTGGATCACAGGCTCACTGTCCACCCTGAAACACACAGCAAAGAGGGATGGGCCCATCTTCCCTGGAAACACTGATGCCTAACACCTGAAAATCTAGGGGGGTTGACAGTCAGACAGGGAAGAACAGCTGTAGGGTGGAGGAGGTAGAGTCTGCATACCTCCTTCAAGGCCCACTGGCCACCGCTGCGCCAGGCCTGCAGACCTGACTGCCTCGTCGGGTGAAGGATATTCCACCTCCACCGTGGACCACGTGACTTCACACATCTGAAGAACTGGGCCCAGTGTGGCATGAGGGCACACTTTTTATCTGTCTGTTGAAATTTAAGTAGACTCCTGTCATGTACTCTGCAACAACAGGACTTTCCTGGAATGTGCTCAGCCAGTGTGAGGCTAAGAGCATGTCATAGCACAGCTTAGGGGACCACTGGCCCTCAGAACGTTCCTTTCTTGGCTGAATGTTTTTTTCTGATATGCGGATGCTAATTCAAAATAAGTGGGGGCTAGGGAAGAATAGAGTTACTTGGCTTAGACAGAGGGGAGTGAAGGGAGGGGAGAGGGGTAGGAAGGACAGGAGAATGAATTGGACATTATTACCCTATATGCATATAAGATTACACGACTGGTGTGATTCTACATGTACAACCAGAAGTGTAAGAAGTTATATTCCTTTTATGTATGATGTGTCAAAATGCATTCTACTGCCACATTTAACTAACTAGAACAAATAAATTTTTTAAAAATAACGTTTCTTTCTTCACAGCCAGGTCTTTGTACCTCTGGCCATCAGGAAAGGTACTGTGGCAGAGGGATACCGTCCAGCAGTGTGGCGTGGTTTGTCAGGAATCTGCATTTCCTCTGTTCTGTCTGGTGTGACTTGCCATGATACACACCACCTCCCAGCAGAGGTGAAAAGGCACAAGGAATGTGGAAGAGGGCCTCATTTCTTAAAAGTCCTTCGACTTGGTTTCACACGCACCTAGTGGAGCTGAACATTCGAAGACATCTAAAAGCCAGGACCTGAGTCTGAGGAGGCCCACCTGCCGCACTGGAGAACACGGGAGTCATGTCCTGGGCATCCCGCTTACGGAAGAAGATCTCTTCACATGGGCGTGCACTCACATCATCAGTCTGAGTGACAGTGGAAATGCCCAGTCTGATCACCAAAGGTCTTGTTGAGCAAAATTACCCCTACGCTGTAGTCCTATTTATTTATTTATTCATTCATTCATTCATTCATTCATTCATTAGCAGTGCTGGAGATCAAACCCAGAGAATCCTGCACTCGGGCGTGATAGACTAGTACTCTACAGTTGTGCTAGCCTATTATTTCTTCTATAACTTTAAATTTTATCCCGTTAGCACTGGCCCCTGGTTTCAGTGCATACACGTATGAATCCTATTTTTGGCAGCCAACATAGCAGCTCTCATTCCCAGCCCTGTGTCATGAGCAAACATGATCAGTGTCCTTATCATAGTAATTGACAAAAATTCAAACCATCTAGAGAAGGCAGTGATAACCTCTATAGAAAAATTCTTATTGTACCATTTACTTAACAAGTCACAATTTTAAATTTTTTTTAATTTTAAAAAAGCAATTCAAGATCTTACAGAATCACACTTCTATCAAATGGTCCATTTTACTCTGAAATTACAGGAACATTTATGGAAAGCTAAAGGAAAGACTCCAGAAACAGTATATTGTAAAAAACTGCGGAGTCTGATGCCTCCAGAAACCCACCAGGGGTACATCAGAGGAGTGCTGGAAGCTTCCAACACTGTACAAAACCCTGCCTCCACCCCATGGCCTAATGGCAAGGAGCAACAACAGGTCCCTCTGCAAGTGTACCCAGAAAAATTATCGGACTGGCTAGAGTGGAAGGTGACAATGAGAGCCAGACACCAAGAATGGCCCATCCACCAAACACGCCCCAGGGGAGAAAGCCTTCTCATGGGACGGGAATGGGGAAGCGGGTGGATGCAGCGTCAGTGACACGTCCACCGTCCCCACACAGCCCAGCACACAGTGCTCAGCACCACCACGGCTTCTTGCCTTCAGAGGACTTCACCCACTCAGATCTGTCAGCTTTCTTGCTCCCCCTCTAGAGGAGGAGGTCTGCGAGCCCAGGTCCAGCTTGTCCACTCACCATGGAATCACAAGGCTTATCACAGTCAATGCTCGATTGATACGTGTGGAATGAAGGCCCGAATTAACGTGTCCCCAGACAGTTTTCACCTACATGAAAATTACCAAATGCTCCTATTTTTATCAGTTGAGTAAAAGATGCAACCACCATTTTTATTAAATCTCCATTAAGATACTTAAGCATTTAGGTTATGGTATATGACTGAGAGTTTGATTCTTTTCTGTGATAAGCACAGATTATTCAAGCCACCATTCAACATTCATTTTTCAGATATATGAAGCTTGTCTACCCAGATTCAAAGATTTTCTTTAACTTGTCTTTTATCTAAATCAGTCAAGTCTCTTCTCATAAATGAGAAATATTAAATAAAGGGCTGTTCTCATAAAATAAAGAAGCAACTAGCAGAAATAATCTGCAACTTCCATGAATAAGCTTTTCCTTAGTGCCTAAAATAATAAATACCATTTGCAGACCAAAACTATGTACTGTGAGCTTTACAAATTGGTCCCCAGTCCCTGTTCAGTGTCGTTATCCCAATGCCAGAGGTACTCAGTATGCAAAGGCTCAGAGGCAGTAAGTCACTGTCTATGGCCTCCTGCTGGTGGCAAAGCAGGGCTCTGCACCCAGGTCAGCCCACACCAATACTCACGATCAGTTATTTTACTACTAAATCATTACCAGTTACTCCAATGCATCATGAATCTTCTCTGAATGTCATAGTTCATCAAATCTAAAATGCTATCAGGTGAAGTCAATGGACTACTGCATCTAATGTGCAATACTGCCAATTAGAGTTATGGAACACTTTCAATTAGAAATATGTCAATTTGAGAAATGTTAAAATGTGTACATACATTCACATACCCATCACACACACAAGTACACATTATAGGTTCAATAAAACACAGCAATCCACTAGCCTAAAAATTCAATTGTCAAATTATTATTTAAAAAAAAAAAATTGTAAAATCTAAAAGCTTCTCTGAATACTTTAGAAAATTAATTTTGCCATAAAGAACAGAAAAGAAAGATCTTAAGAATAAATAAAGCTATAGGAAACTGCAAACATTTGTTAATAATTGTTTCTCCTCATTTAAGGCAGTAAACCAAATTGTTTGTAATATAAAGAGCTGTTGACATTTTTCCTACCCACAAACATGACCTTTGCTTATTCATATTTTTGCATCCAAATACACAAAAAAGGCAGTAAGCACTTTCTTTAGAATATTCCATTAAAAGTGGATTTTAAATCTACCTGTTTTTCTTAACTTCTATTTGTTTTATCTAAAAGTTAAGAAAAGTAATAGTAATTTCTCATTCCATAGCAAAGAAAAATAAGCTCTGTTGCTAAAGATACTGCGGTAAGCCTCTACAGAATCAAAGACAACCACCAAGACTTTGAAAAAGCACTTTCAGTGACAGCTCCTACTTGAATGACCAACAGGAGAGGCATCGATGCCTCACTGATTCTCAAACACATTGACTGTGTTTTCAGGGCCTCTTTTCTCTTCCTCTAAAAGTGCTCACGTCATAAGCCCACACAGTATCTATCCCTTCTCCAGTAACATGGTCTGGGATCCAGTGCGGGAAAGGGAACCGGCAAGCAATGACTCTTGCATCATCCTCAAGTTCAAGTTCAAGTTTCTTCTCCAAATGCGGCATCTGTGAAGAATAACAGCCATTACTTCAGTAAGCAGCAAGACAAAAGAATTGATTCCAAAACACCCTTCTGTATTTAAGAGGCCCTGAAAACACTTGTAAAAAAAAGATCACTTCAGGGACAAACACATCATCAAACAATTCATTAATGCAGAAGATACATTAACCACATTTAAAAGAACAACTTCTAGTATCAATTATAAAATATGCCATTTTTGGCAGACAGATGTCATAGATTTCCAGTTCCTGCCTAAAATCATGATGTGGCAGTAATTAAAACCAGCAACAGCTTTAAATTATGTACCTATTTAAACTCTTCTCCAATACAAAAAGGTTTTTTTATTTGCAGAAAGTATCAACATTTTAACTATTTCAGCAAATACATAGCTGCTTAGAAATTTATCTGCAGGTCCTAAAAATATATTAATACCTTCATGTCTTAAAAACGCTTTTTTTCTACTTTCTTTTAACTTGTTGTTTTAAGATAATTTTAAATTTACAGAAAATTTGCACTGGGCCCAGTGGCACACACCTGTAATCCCAGTGGCTTGGGAGGCGGAGGAAGGAGAACTGCAAGTTCAAAGCCAGCCTCCGCAACTTAGCAAAGCCCTGAACAACTCAGTGAGACCCCGTCTCTAAATAAAATACTAAAAAGGGGTGGGGATGCAGCTCAATGGTTAAGTGCCCCTGGATTCAACCCCCAGTAAGAAAGAAGGAAGGGAGGGAGGGAGGAAAACAAATTTGCAAGAACAGAACAAAGAAGTCCTGTACACCTCCACCCAGGTGGCCAGCTGAACGTCCAGTCTCATGGGCTTCCTATTTGCTCTCTTCCCTCTGAACATTCTTTCTAAACCACTTGAGAAGAGGTTGCACACAGCATGCCCCTCTTCCTCCTCGATACATCAGTGTGAATTTTCTAAGAAAGAGTATCTTCTTATATGCCACAGCAGTCATCTCAATCAGAAACCTTAATATCACATCCTCACAATAGTTCCAAAAATACTCCAAGTCTGTCATTGTGCCAGTAGTGTCCTATATCACATTCCCCCAAGGCCGAAGCCAGACCAAAAACATTTTGCATTTAGCCGTAATGGTTCTTTGATCTTTTTTGATCTGGACTGGTTCCTGTCTCTATCTTCCATGACCACAAATCAAATGGTCCTCACCTTGGGCTCCTCTGAGGTTTGTTTCCAGTGCCCTAACATCAAGGCTGTAAACTCATCAGGACTCCCCGGACACTCAAGGGTGATGTTAACCACTGGAGTAGGACGAAACCTGGCATCTCCATCATGTAGTTACTATGTTCCCTTTTACAAGGAGTGAGTAGCTTGTGGGGAGACACTGAGATGATGTAAACAGACACTGCTCATCAAACTGCCCCTGCACTCAAAGTAGCACTCAGTGATGATTCTGACCTGAATCCATTTTTACCACAATGGTTGCAAAGCAGCAACTTGCTAATTCTACCATTTATTCTAGATGTAGAATCAGCTTTCTACTCTAAGAATTTGCCAGACTTCCCCACCTCCCTCTATCTAAAATTATTGATAAAGTATGAACACCTAGGATCTTATCCCATTCAATGAATTATAAGGTATTACTGTTCTTGTTTGTTCTAATGCTCAAATTGGCCTAATTTGGTCACTGGAATCCTCCCACAGCTGGCCTCTCTGTCCCTTGGGCAAGCTTCCATTAAATATTCTAAGCACTTCCTTAAATTCTGGCTCAACAAAATTTTCCAGGCTTTTGGATCTTCTCTTCCCCAGACCCGGACCAGTCATTTCTCAAAGATTCCCAGTTCCTCTTAGTGAAAAATGATACTTGGAAACCACGATCTGAGCAAAAACTGCTTCCTTTAAAAGTAACCAACTATAGCAAAATGCACAAATGCATAGTGCTTCCGTGAAGGTTTTATGGCTGACCTACATCTTAGAAAAGTGACTTGGGAGAACTGCACATGACCTACGGCTAGAGTGAGCCAAACTTCTAACTCACCATTGGAGCCAATTCCAGAATAACAAAGGGTAAGTTCCATTAAGGATGGGAGGTTTCTGTTCTTCTAAGAGCCACTAAAGGTTTTTTTTTTTTTTTTTTAAGTTTCATTTCTTGAGGGGAAAATTAAGTAAGCAAAGAATGAGACAATATGTGTTTTTTCAAAATATCAGAGGTTTCTTATGGTAATTTTATTCATCAAAAGGATAATTGTAAACTTATTCATATTACTATTATTCATTTCTCTTTTATAGTTTCTTTTATTTTCAAATGATTGTCATATGCTAAGTCAAGATAAACCTAAAAATGAAAGGAGCTATTCCAATCATAAGAAATTAACTGTCTAAATTACACATAAATATGCAACGAATCTGGCTCTTGATATCATACACAAAGAGAAGCAGTGATGTGTCATGCCTGTATAATGGAATCTAAAATTATTCATATAATTAGAGGTTTCAAAGTGACACAAACTCATCACATTCTAATTACACCTTTAAAACTTTACACCCAAGTCAGAAATAGCTCAAAAGCATGAGACGGATCAGCCATGTCCAGCAGCGGCACAGATCTGCTGGACCTTCCCTGCTCTCTGGAGACACGTTCCCCTTGCCCACCTGGGTGAGGAGCACCTCTGCCACCAGGCTCCTCTGGGGGGCCTTTGGCTGGTGACCCCTGTATCCCAGACCTCAAATGTTAAGAGTCCAGATCTCAGGCCATGGCTGGCTTCCCTAGATCACCTCAGACTTCTGGCTTCAGCATCGTCTGCACATTCAAGCCTCACACCCCATGCTTCCAGCCACCCTCTCCGGAATCCCAGACTCCTTACAACAACCACCAGCCTGACAGCCCATGCACATCCGAACGTCACATGCCCACGTGAACTTCTGTCGCGGCTCTGCCTGTGCCTCTTCCAGCACAGCTCCACCAAACTCACACATCAGAAGCTGGGCAGACACCCTGGGGCCGCCCTGACTTCTCTCTCCCTCCCACGCTGACTCTGCTTGCTGATCCTGTTGATTCCCTCTGCATAGTGCATCCAGGAGTTGGCTGCTTCTCACCACACCACCCTGATGCACACCAGAACACCTGGACACCTACAAGAGCTCCTTACCTGCAGCCTGGTTTCCAACGTGTGCAAGGGCACTTCGCCCCTCCCTGCATTTCAATCACCGCACAGCACGTATTCCCTTTTATTGTACGATATGTTTTATGTAAGTATCTCATTTAATACCTACCCTCCCCGCCCACATAGAAGAACCTCAGGGCAGGGGTGTTTGCTGTTGCTCACTAAATACTCCAAGGGATCACAACAGGGCCAGGTGCTTAGTGGCCATACTAACTGAATGAACAAAGAGAGGAAAGATATGGGACTCATAAGCCACTCTTCTTTATCATTCAGCACAA
Source organism: Sciurus carolinensis (assembly GCF_902686445.1). NCBI lineage: Eukaryota > Metazoa > Chordata > Mammalia > Rodentia > Sciuridae > Sciurus > Sciurus carolinensis. The sequence goes on from NC_062218.1 coordinate 8,368,797, forward strand.
TCTTTCATTCATCGATTCACAACAGAATTCAAATGAGCTGTTCTCTGAAGTGCACAGTTAGTGAACTTCTGGGGAAAGCATAGGTAATGGGTATGTTTACACCATATTCATTCACTCAACAAGTATCTATTGGCCAAGAGCCGTCAAGTTGGTGGTCAGGCAGTCAGGACAGCTAGGCCACACGGAGGCCACTGTACAGCACACACACAAACATGAAGAAGCCAGCAGGCAAGGAGGTGAGGATGCCTCATCCAAGGACAGGAGAGCAAGTGCTCAGAATGGAAGACGGAGTGCTGGAGCTCACCTCAGGTGACAATGACGGCCTTACAGAGAAAAGGACAACTGGCCCCTGAGTGGTCAGGAGGTGCTCACTAGGGCCAGGGGTGGGGGACTGATGTCCGTGGGGAGGGATGGCCCCAGGCTCTGGCAGGAGAAGCACAGTGAAGTCCAGGGGCTGACAGGACAGGGGCTACAGAGAGAGCAGTGGGAAGCATGGCGCAGGCCAGGCTGGAGTTGAGCAGGAGCCACTCCATGCCAGCCTCAGGGCACGCAGAGCACCCAGGCCTCATCCTGAAAAGCAGCAAGAAGTCAGGTTTTAAAGAAGGACACGGCTGATCTGTTCTGGGCTTTGAAAAAAAGCACTTGGTGCACTCGCTGGTGTTACATGTGCTACTGGCGATCCTAGCAGAGTTGGCAGCTCTGAATGTTAGGAACATGCTTGTGGCAAGTGCTACAGCTGCCTCGATGTCAGGGATGATCAGTCGTGAATCAGAAGCAGGGTCGAGGGTCTACAAAGCCAAGTTTCCTCCCTCTGTACTTCTCCACGCTTCCTCCAAGCTCTCCTACTAACACCTGTGCCACAGGAAATGGTTCATGGTGTGCTGGTTTTGTGAAGTCATCATCTGACATGACCAGAATATCACCAGAGATCAGAAAACGGGAATGCCTTTTAGCAAGACCACATAGTCAGGCCCAACTCCAGGAGCCAACCTGGCCTCCAGCTGCCGTCAGCACACTCCCCTCCCCCACCGCCTCCACTCCCCCTGCAGACCTGAAGGCTGAAAGCCGGGCCCCACGTGTGAAAATCAACCTTCTGGACCAACAGAGCCACCAGCCCACTCTGCGCCCTGGTCAACGCATAGCCTGGAAAGCGCGGACGAGCAGAATCCTTCCACCACAGGGAACGTGGTGCATTCCAGCTGCACTCCATTTTCCTCAGGAAGAGTGAGATGCCACCAGTTCCTGGTTAACATCTCTCTATACACCGAAGACTGTGCAATAATTGCAAAAGCACTTATTGAAATAATAAGGCTCTGACTGCCTGAGTGAAGAGCTCCAAACTCTGTTTATAATCAAACTTGAAAGGAAGCCCCAGGAGAGGCTGCCACTGGTTACACAGCAAAGCTGGCCTTACCAAAGGCCACCGCTGCCCCCTGCTGGGACAAGGAAGCATGGCCTTGTAACCCACAGCTCAGCTCATCTGACTGCTCCATGAAATGCCCAGCAAATATTTTCTTTTTTTTTTTAATAACTCTATTTTGTTTGTTTATTTTTATGTGGTGCTGAAGATTGAACCCAGTGCCTCACACACGCTAGGCAAGCACTCTACCACTGAGCCACAACCGCAGTCCCCAAATATTAACTTCCTATTTTACAAAGTATGGAATTCAAATTAAAGTTACTTATCTCCAACAAGCTAATTATTCCATTGAAGAAGGAAAACCCAAACATCATAATAAGGAGTGAACCACAGTCAAAACTCTTTATCAACTATGATCCCCAAATAGTTTTTTTTTTTTTTGGGGGGGGGGAGGGAAGGGAACCAGGGATTGAACTCAGAGGCACTCAATCACTAAGCCATATCTCCAGACCTATTTTGTATTTTATTTGGAGACAGGGTCTCATTGAGTTTCAGCTTAGTACCTCGCTAAGTTGCTGAGGCTGGCTTTGAACTTGTGATCCTCCTGCCTCAGCCTCCTGCCAAATCATTTTTTTAATGGTCAAGAATCATGTCCTTCTACTTGTCTTCACTTTAAGAACAAAAGTGCAGACACCAAAGTTCAGTCTTAATTTTAGGTCTAATGAAAATCACAAACATATAGAATATAGTACACTCAAGGACACATAACAAAAATATTTCTAAATTGTCTTTAAAAATTAATGAGCATGACATTACACTGAAAGTTCTAATCGTAAGAATAAATTTCTCAAGCACTGAAACATCTGATTTTATATAAATCTAAATAAAATGACAAAAAAGTAAATTTCTTTTTTTAATTACAAATGACATCAGTCATATAGTGCCATTTCTACAAACATTCAATTCCACCCAGGTTATCATGGCTATAATTATAGACTTTGAAAAGCAAAAAGGGATTTCTTTCTGTGGTGTGTAAACCAGCAATTACAGCAGAGCATCCCAGCCTGACCATCTTTTCCAGGGCTGAAGAGGACCATTTTCAGAAGCACACTTTTATATTTTCACTGTTGAAAGTACATAATCAAAGCTCAATACTCAGTTCTTTGGCAAATCAGTCAATTGAGGTAGACTGAAACTAGTCAATGCTCATCCACCCTGAAAATTATCTTCCTGCAAAATTGGAGGAATGATCGACTCAAAGAGAACATCCCATCAACTTCCTCAAGTGGTTTCGGCTGGGTCTAAAGTGACCAGCCGTGAAAATCAAGACCTGCATTCAACACCGGGACCTCATTAGGCAGTTTTCAGACTGGAATTTTAAGGCCCAGGTAGATCATTGAGAGTTTTATCTCAAACAGAGGTTTAAAAATATTACCAAATCTTTTATGATTAAATATAAGGGCCCTGAACTATTTTATTAAACCAATGAGCTGAAATCCAGTACTCCCTAGAAGTCCCTGGAGGCCACCCATCTGCACATGGGTTGTGGCCACATGCTGGCTCTGGAAGGGCCTGTAGCATCCTTCATCCCACAGAGAAAGGGGACGGGGTTACCCTGACCATGGTGGGGGTGGGGTACACTCACCATCTGAGGCACGCCGAAAATGACGACATTTGAGTACTGCGAAAAGGTGACCTGAGTGAGAAGGGGAACAATGGGTAGATTAATTCTGCCAAGTCAGACGTTAAGCTTAGCTTGTTCTCAGAAGGGAGTAGAAACTGCCCACTCTGCCAAACCGTGGGCTTCCACAGGCTCCTGAAAGAGTGGTCCTCTAAGAAGGCACGAAGAAGAGAGCAGCCTGCTCCCCGTGCCACTCATGCCCGTCCAGTGCCTGAGCTCTCCAAACACTCCCCTGTAACCCATGGCATCCTCAGGGGCTCCATGCAGGGCACTCCAAGGACACTAAGGCCAGGGACTCCCAGGGTGGTCAAGCCTGGCACCTGGCCCACACATTCGCACTCCACTCAGCAGACGCCAACCAGCTGAGCAAGAACTCCAGGGACTTCAGGGCCACAGCGTTTATGTTGAGCCATCGTTAGATTCTGATCCCTCCTCCTCTCTTCAGTACTATGCAGAAAGTTCAGTACGTGGTCTCTCAGCAGCGGAAAAACCGGGGGAGGTGGGAGAGTGCTTGCCAGTCAAAATTCTTATTGCCCAATAAAAATCCTATTTACACTATAGAGAGAATGTTTAGTTATATATGGCATGAAAAACACTGCAAGCAAAACTCAAGTGGATTTTTATAAGCTACTGATGACAATATTACAATGGGAAATTCTTATTTAAGAAAAGGCATTTTATGGCGCACTCAAAGCAAAATTATAGGGCTTTTTCTAAAGTAAAAACAAATTTGGAAGTACCTCGTGCTTTATGAGGACAAGAAGTAACCCTGACAGCATGGTTAGTGGATTCTTTGTTTTCTTCATCACCTAGGCGCGCGCGCGCACACACACACACACGCAAACGCATGCACACAAACATGCATGAGGCAGATGTTTGTCAAGATGATTTATAGGGTTTCCAAGAGATGGAAAATCTCATTATTTCATAACAAACAAAAGAGAACACTTTGATTTAGTTAATAAATTCTTAAATTCACATAACCTATCATATCATGAACTTAAAGCTTCTATTCTAGAGTCCATTTAAAATACATCTAATACATCTGTCTGTTTAAAATACATCTAATTATGCCAAAATATTCAAAAATTTTTTTTTTCTTTTAAGACATTTTCCAGTTTTCAGTCATGTTAATTACGAATAAAAAAGCTTTTGGCTGTTTTTTTTCCTAGAACCATTCTCCTCTTTACATACCTTCCATAAATCTGAAATATAAAATTTGGCAGAGCCATGCACACCTTCTTGCCAAGCACGGTATCTGGAGTACCAAACCAGCCATGGATTTAGTTCATAACCAACTGCTGCAAATCCTTCCTTTGCAGCTGCTATCACCTGGAGAGAGGACAAGATTTACCCAAAAGAAGAAAAAGTCATCATCACACGAGGTCAAATTATATGGATATTTCCTATTTAAGACAAATTCTAAAACACTCCATCAGAAAGCATTCTCTTTATGATAGACACCATGTAAAAATGTATCTCCAGAGTTACATAACCTGTGGATTCGGCACTGGCCAACCCAGCTGAACTGAAGTTTTCTGGTCTTTGACAAATGTTTTACCTGACTCTCAGAACAGATATTGAGGTTTGCTTTTGGAAACAGCACTATTAGTTCTGGTCTAACCAACCCAAGTAGGTCTAACAAGCAGTCGTTAAACCCTGCCACCCCTTTCATTCCATCAGTGGGCTACACAGCAGCGGGTCAAGTGAACATGCGTGAAGGGTGGTTTCGTGAACAAGAAATAACGTGCAATAAAATGACCTGCCGGTGAAGAATCTGCAATCAGTTACACATTTCCTTAGTATTTAATGATTGTCCAGTTTAAATTAAAACCAGGGAAAAGAACTAGACACAGTGATGCTCGCCTATAATCTTGGGAGGCTTAGGCAGGAGAATCACAAATTCAAAGCCAGCTTCAGCAACAGTGAGGCACTAAGCAACTCGCCTTTCTCTAAATAAAATACAAAACAGGGCTGGGGATGTGGCTCAGTGTTTGAGTGCCCTCACCGGTCCCCCAAAAAAATTTTTTTAAAGGGTTGGATGTGACTTAGTGGTTAAGCATCCCTGGGTTCAATCCCTGGTACCAAAAAAATAAACAAATAAAAACAGGGAAAAATAAAATGGGTGAGTGTGAATAAAAAAAACAGCTATGGAATCCTACTGGCCTCTCAAGGGTTGAAGGGATGGTGGGGGTCCTGGGAACTCTCTACCCAGTCTGCCTTGCCCCCACTCTTCAAGGGAGCACCCTTACTGAGTTGTCCCATGAAGGTAACTTCCCAAGTAACTCCAGTGCCACAAGGCAACCACTTTCTTAGAAACCAGAAAAGTGTCCTTCAAATATGTGAAGGATTCAAAATGAACATAAATACTTTCTCCTACTTAATACAAGTGTCTCCCAATTTCTTAAAGTAAACATCCGTGGAGCCAGAGGTTGATGGAAGGAAGGATATGGGGAACTACTGTTTAATAAACAGTTTCAGTTCTGTGAGAAGAAGAGAGTTCTGGAGACGGGGATGGTAATGATTGAACAGTAAGAATGTACTTAATACCACTGGCTATATATGTTTAAATAGTTAAGATAGTAAACACTTTATCATAATTTTTAATTTTTTTAATTTAAAAAATAAAAACTAAAAAACACAAGTGATTTCCTAAAGTCTTCCTAGTAATCCCGGGTCATGATCACAGAACAACAGGGTCTGTGTCCACTAGGCTGGTGAGATGGCGTGTGGCCTGCTGGTCTCCACACAACCTGCTTCCTCTCTGGTTCAGTGTTCACTCCCCAGCACACCATCAGAATGAAGCCTAAGGACCGTGACATCTTGCCCACTGAAGGCTCATTTGCCAGTCAGTGGCCTTGTCTTTACTTATGGGTTCCACTGGGGTCAAGCTGGGTTAAAGTCGCTAAAACCTAATCTTTAGTTAAGTGGGGTTCCTCATTGGCTCTTCCTTATTTTAATCCCGTATTACCCCATAGGAACTCATATTTAAACATGACTAAACACAGAAGCAAACATTTAGGCAGCAAGTAAGTATGAATTGTGGAATTCCATGATCAAGCACGTTTCTTTAATTATGTTACCTCTATTAGTCCAAGAATTCTAACAATTTGATTAATTATTCTTTTCTACCCAGCATGGTTACAGAGTTCTTCCTCCTTCAAGAAAAAAATTAAACCTGAGAAAAATGAATTCCAAATACAAGCTAGTGATCTAACAGTTTAGTCAAACAAGCAGAAAATGAAACAACCACTCTCTCAACCTGGCAGATTTGGCAAGTCTTTGCATAAGCCTCAGAAGAAACGAAGAGAAATTTTAACAATCCTTGTTTCAAACTTAAAATGTTTTGCATAACTCACAACACGTCCATCGCCGCTACCAATGTCTACCAGGGATCCTCTTCTGCATCTCAACATCTTCACGACATTTTCAATCTGCTTTGAAGTTGCAGGCACAAAAGGCAGACAAATTGTTCGCAGGGCTGGTGTGATAAATGGTGTAGCTACAGCATACACAACCACTAGCACTCCACCAACAATCCCAGTACAGAAGAACCCCCAAGGGCTTCTCTTCACACCGTTGGCTTCCAAACTTGTGGGTAGAATGTGTCCCAACTGCGGTTTTTCTTTAAGTGTTTCTGGGAGTGTACCTAAACAGAGAAAGAGCAAAAAACACATGGAAAACCAAATCTGAAATCCAGGACTACATTGCTTTCTGATTTTTTTTTTTTCCCCAATACCAGGAATCGAACCCAGGGTCACTCTACCATTGAGCTACATCCCTAACTCTTTTAATTTTTTGTTATGAGATAGGGTCTTGTTAAATTTCTGAGGCTGGCGTTGAACTTGGAATCCTCCTGCCTCAGCCTCCAGAAACACTGAGATAATAGGTATGCACCACTGTGCCTGGCCTGCATTTCTTACAGACAAATAACCTAGTGCTTTTTAAGAAAGGACAAGTTGGCTGAACACAATCTAAATTATAAGTATAAGATTCCACAATGAGTTCCAGATTTCACTGACAAAATTAAAGCGAATTAGAGAAAATCATTCAATACAAATGTAAGACTAAAATCTTTTCTTCCTGACATTGATTTTGTGACGTCTAGGATTCGTCCTGAGAAAAGTGTATTCAAACTTTGTCTAGTAATTTATTAATTCAACATCCATTAGTAAATGCTTTTCATGTTCTGAACAAAGAAAGCCTCATAAACAAACATGAAAATGTCTAAATATTACCTAATGCAAGTAGGACAAAAGGATTCCACACCAAAATTGGCCTGGCATCTACAGTCCATTTCACAAACACAATTTTCAAGTAACGGAAGAGACAAATATCAGGTTTTACCAAACTCTTAAGTATGGTAATAAAGAATTTTTTTAAAAGCAGGTCCAAAAAAGAAAACAAAAGAGGCATTTCAACACTATCACAGAATAAAACAAACAGCCCCCAATCACTGGTCACAGAGAAGTGACTGTCACCTTAAACATCCTCAAGTTTTGTCCTTTAAAACATGCTCTTCATGGGATGTAAAGCTGATAGGTGTCTGAAATGGTGAGTGACAAGCTCAGCACAGAAGGGAGGAGCACACCTTCTCTGGAGCCCACTGAGCCTGTGGCCCCAGCTCTGTCACTTTGCTTGGACCCTTAATCTCTCCTTTCTTGTAACTGAGCCTGTTTCCTCAACTGTAGAGTGGGGATCCCAGGGTGGCTGCAAGGTGAAATGCATGGAGCGGGTAAAGCACTTGGCAGGGCCGAGCACACAGGAAGCATCCCACTCGCCAGCAATCATCATGCTGCAGGACACTGAACCCCACGGGTAACCAGACCACCTCTGCCCTGACGCAGCTCCCCACGTTGCTCAGGGCTAAGGCCTAAAACACAGGAATCCCGAGGAAACAGGAAAAGGTAAGAGGGGGAAAACAGCAACCCCTGTCATGTGCAGATGTGACTGTTCCGGGCTTCATCAGCAGCAGGCCAATCAAAAGGCCCACTGCATTGGTTTCACAACTGCCCTAAGAGATGGCCACACACTAGTGGCTTGGAACAGTACACATTCATTACCATGCTGGGGTCAGGAGTCTACGAGGGGACGGCAGGGCTGCATTCCTCCTGGCTGATGGATTCCTCGAGTTTTCCAGCTTCCAGAGGCTGCCCATAGTCCTTGGCTCTTGACCCCACAGTCTGTTTCTATCTTGGAATCTCCTTATCTCACCTTCCTGTCTCCCTCTGTCTTTACACGGATCCCAGTGAAAACACTGGGCCCACCTAGATAACCCAGGATAATCTCCATCTGGAGTCCTTTATCACATCTGCACAGGCTACAGTGATTACAGCGTGGGCATCTTTAGAGGGGCCGTTATTCTACCCACTGCATCACGACGCCGCGTCACCATGAACTGTGGTAATGTATTCTGGCACCAAATGCTGGCACACAGCAGTGGGTCACACTTCATGGTACTTGGTCAATCACCAGCATTCACAGCTCAGCGTGGCTATATTCTTCTTGACTTCTGAGGCCCCCTGAAGGGGAGGGAGTTTAAGAAGTGGTTTCATAATGGAAAACTAACAGGGGAAAAGTCTTCTACCCTTCTCTTCTAGTGACAGAGGTAAAAGAAAATCTAAGTTTGAGAAGGTGACAGTGGTTGATAAAAAGTAAACTCTTTAAATGATGTCAAATAAATCTTGGCATTGAATGGAAGAACTCACCCATGATAGTTGTGCATTTGTTTACTGAGAGAGGTCAAGGTACATTTGTCCTGCCTCTTACAGTCACACTGTGGGCATTCCAACTGCACTGGCTCAACTGCAGCAGCTCAGAGGATTTGAGTCACACAGTTCTAGAGCCTCAGAACTTAAACTAGAGTAACACAAGGTAAGTTGCCACTACAGCATGGTTTCCTCGCAAGACTGAGAAATAACTGTTATTCTCAATTGGAAATTGAAAAAGTAACAGAAGAGACAATTGGAAATTGAAAAAGACAAGGCTTATCAGTAGTACTTATACCCACAGGGTTATTGGAACAGTTAAACAAATAATACATACAAAGACTTAGCACAGGCCTGAAAAACTGAGTAATGACTGTTAAACTGCTATAATTATTCTCAAGACTATAACTTGGGGAAAGGGAGCTCAATTTCTTAATAGCTTTACTGAGATAAAGAATTTGCCCACTTAACATTACAATTCCAAGGTTTTTGACATATTCATTGATAATGTGCAATCACCACCAATTTTAGAACATTTCCTTATCACAAGAAACCTCTCATCCTTCAGCTACCACTGACCCCGCACCTCCCACGCAGCCCTGAGTTACCACTAATCTAATTCTGGCCTCTGTAGAGTCCCCTATTATGAACTTACTGTTCTGTAATCAAATTGTACATGGTCTCCAGTGACAGATGACTTCCCCCTAGCATAATGTGCTCAAGATTCACCCATGCTATAACTTCTATCAGTTATATTATTCCTTTTCATGGCTAATATTCTACGGCATGGCTATACCACATTTTGTTTACCCATTTGTAGTAAACACATAAGAGTCAGTCAATCCGACTTCTGTTTGACCTGTGTAAACATGTACTTTTCCACGCAACCAGCAAAAGATACAATAAAGAGCTCCTGATCTTCAGGACCTCCCATTAGCCTGTGAGGAGTGGGGCTGAGGTGCACAGGTGAGGCTGTGAAACACCGTAATAGGCAGAAAATGCTGTGGAAGTACAGCAGAGCTGGAGGGAAGACTAACCCCAGCAATGAGTCCGTATTGGCAGAGAAACAATTTGAGCTGGTGGGCAAAAGAAGCACACCTTGGAACCAAGGCAAGGAAGGTGGGAAGTGCTGGCTGAGCAGAGTGGAAGACTAACAGGAAGGCAGGTGTTTGAATACCAGATGTGATTATTATTACATGTGGACTAGCATAAATTTTTTTTTTTTTAGCAAAGCCACTATAATACTTGGGTTTTAATGGATTTTTTAATCCTCTTAATGGACTATGTTTAGAGTCATATGACTATTTACTAAAATAAAAATTCCAAGAGATTTCTGTCAGATGTGCTCTTGTGAACATCAAGCCATTATGTTAAAGAGCTGTGGTGAGCACTTAGGAGACAACAGCACAAGGTTAATTTCTATTCTGTGTCCAGGACCTGTCTACTTAGTGACTTCTGATACTGGCTGAAAATCACAATTTTCAGGGACAGATCTGAATTAGCTGAAGACAGAGGCAGTGACTAAGATGTACGAAAAGGAACACAGAATTCTTATCCAGGTTCAAGCCCAGGGGAAATGGCCAGGAAGATCATGTTCGTTTGGAATTGTGACCAGTCACATGTTTAAAGCAGGATTTATATTTAAAGGTCACAATACTCAGGCATGCACATTGTGTAACTGCATATGCACACTAGTATAACTACAGCATATGTTCCTTAAGAGGCTTTTCTTATATTGGTCCAATGTCATTTGTGTCCTTTTCACTGTATACTAGCCTTTAAGTAGGAAAAATCCTCCCAACACTGTATTTTGACAGGTAATAAATTGCACTTCTGAGGATGCCATTAGACATTTTCTCTTTTTCACAACAATCTAATGAGCAAAATGAATTGCAGACTTCACCACTGTGAATGTGGAAGCACCAACTCGGCAAAGTAGAAATGAGACCCTAATCTAAAAGGCCCTTGGTATATCACTCTGAGCCTAGACAAAAGGTGGGCCAAGCATTTGAAAAGGTTAATGGATCACCAATAATTCCACGACAGTCAATTTATGGCTTTCAGGTTGGGATTAAAAGTTATAATGCATGCATTCATTTCAATGTCTATTTAAGACCTAATAAAAACTGGTAGTAATTACAGGAGCAAACCCAATCCTACAGCAGATGGGGTGAAGAGAAACTAGAAACACACAACAAATTATCTACCAAGTTATCTACGTGTAACATAGTAGGTTGCGATTTAGGGACAAAGCTCCCTCTATTCAGGGTTACCAGGAAATGTATTTCTGAAGCTGCAAGACCCTGAGCACTAAGCTGTCCGTCCAACTTTGCCTCTTCCTAGCTTATAACCTTGCGCAGATTCCTAGGTTATGTGAGCAAAAATGGGTATTTATTTAGCAACACTTAAACACAGCGTGCAAAGGACAGGTCACTTTTCGCTATATCCCTGCAGCAGGCCTACGAAAGGGAGACGTGACTGTCATTACAGACATTTTCGCAGACAGGGAAACTGAGGCACAAAGGCGCCTAACAACCTCTGCAAAGACAGCTCGTAAGCGGCAGGGCTGTGGCCGCGCTAAGGGCTGAGGCACGTGTCCCTCGGCGCCCAGAACAGCCCTGGCACCCGCGCCGGCCGACCACCCGAGGCCCACGACCCCCGCACGCCCGCAGGCCGGGCCGCGCGACTTTCGCAGGCCGCAAGTTCAACCTGGCCACCCAGCCACAAGCCCGAGAGAAAGCGCAGCGCTGCGCCGACCTCACCTCCTCCCTCCATCGCGACACTTCCGGCGGGGCACAGAGAGAGGAAGTGGATCCTACCATTTCCTCAGAGCCGGGAAGTAAGCGCACAGAAAATTTTTTAAGTAAATGGATTTCTCGTTGGGACCCACCATCAGAAGCCCTTTATTGTAAACCTTTAATAAGTTACTAAACTTGGCGTGCTCTTGGCTTGTGTTTCTAAAAGTCCCCGTTAGTGTCTTCGTACCCCCCCCCCACTTTCCAGGATGATAGAAGTTTCCAAAAGCCGCTGATTCCAGAAGTTACTGTAAGGCGTAAAATTAGTCCCGGTTGAAAAATAAATCTCGAGAGTCCGCTCTACGCATGCGCGAGCTGTTGCGCCCTCCCGCGAGAGGAAGGCGCGGTCTCAGTTCCGGAGCGGTCTTGGTCGGTGGTGGGAAAGTAACTACTGTGGCTGAATCATGGCCTCCGTGGGGACCCTCGCGTTCGATGAATATGGGCGCCCCTTCCTCATCATCAAGGATCAGGACCGCAAGTCTCGGCTTATGGGACTTGAGGCCCTTAAGGTAACGGCCCGGGCCACGCGTGCCGTGGGATGAGGGAGGGCGTCCGGAGCCGCGGCTCTGCGCCTGCGCAGGCCTAGGCGCGGTTGTGCCATGTGCGGGCCGGGAAGGTCGAGACCCCCTTCTCCAGGCAGCTGCTCTCGGCCCGCGCCGCGCACCCGGCTCCCGGAGCTCGGGAGAGGCTGACACTCATGCCTTTTCCCTGCATGGGGGCTGGGGCGGGCCGCCAGCGCCCCCCGGCTGGGCGCTGGCCCCAGGTCCGCCAGTGCGGGGAGCAGAACGGCCCTCGGCCGGCTCTGTGGCCCCCGCTTTCCCCGGAGCGCGCAGATCGGCCGCGCTGGGTCTCCTGTCTTTGAGGCTGTGCGTCCAGCGTTCATACCCGCAGCAGCCCGGAAGAAACGGGAGCTCGTTTTCTTTGCCAATCGTAAATGCTCAGTCGCAAGCATTTCACTTTTGAGTGCTTTTATGTACGCGGTGTCGTGGGAATAAGTATATTCCTTAGGGAAGAAAATAACTCGCAGGGGCGAAAAATGGACAGTGACTATAATCCAAGATGGTGTGTGATCAGAACGACCAGGAATTGAAGGGCTGCAGATAAGAGCGGAGGGAGCCCTTCAGACGTTTGATACGGCGCGGCATTTGGTCAGGGGTTGGAGCTAGCATTCTAGGGAGAAGAAACAGTGGAAGTAAATACTTTGGGCTGGAAACACTTGGTCGTTTATTGAGTAGAACAATAATCTGGTATTCATGGAACACAGTAAGTTGTATTAGTTCCTAAAAGTGTAAGCCTTTATGTGTCATGGGAAGCAAGCCTGTACGTAGCCCATGGGATGGAGAGCAACCATTGAGGGGGTTTTGAACCAGCTTTTAAGGGGAGCCACACCATAGGAAGCAACAGACTTTGAGACAGACTGAACAGAATAAGGGAGAACAAAGAAGTTTTAAAGTGCCAAATTCCAGGTTAGAAAGGGTCATCGAACAGATGTTGGCAGAAAAATGTATAGGAAGAGACACTTTGTGGGGCCCCTTAGAGGTTTTATGTGGGTAAAACATGTCACCAGGTTTGAGGTATCCCTGTTCATGTAGTATCTTTTGGGTTTACCTAAACAGATATAGAAATAATACAGTTCTGTTTGACTTAAGTTTCACAGCCTCTCTGAACTGGTTTCCCAGTGGGAGTGATTTCTGTATGAGAATTTGATAAGCATTGAATGGCGTAACTGAAGGGGTAGCCTCAGTGCTTGATCCATGCTGAGTACTCAGAGTCTGTTTCCTTTCTAGGAAAAAATGTTTAAAGCTTCTTGTATTACATATCCAATTCCACTTTTCACTTAGAGGAACTTGCAGATAAAGTAACATCCAAAACATGGTAAACAGTATAATTAAAGGTACAGATGGTTTTTGTTAACCATTTTGTCCGTATTAACCTGGGTTATTGTGTGTAATCCTCTCTAAGATAGGTACTGTTTTACAGAACTGGAAATTAGGACCAGAGTAATTGAGAAATTGCACATTCACATAGCTACTAAAGAGCACCATTTTCAGCCTTGGTATTTTTGACATTTGGATGTAGGTCATTCTTTGGTGTGAAGCCCTGCCTTGGGTAGGGAGACTTATCAGTTTCCCTTACCTCAACCCACTACATGGCAGTAACATTCCCTCGAGTTTTTGTTGGGGTCATCGGGGCTTGTTTCTATTATTGCTGTACGGAGGATTGAACCCAGGCCCTTACACAACCGCTGTGCAAGCCCTATACCACTGAGCCCTTGTTTTTTGTTTTGAGACAGGATCTTGCCACGTTGCCCAGTCTAGCCTTGAGTTTGCCAACCTTATGCCTCTTGTCTCAGTTTAGTAGCTGTAATAACAGTTGTGCATCGCTATATCCAGCCCCCTGTCTGATTTTGATGACCTAAAACATCCAGATACTGTCAGGTGTATCCTGGGAGATAAAACTGCTCCCAGTTAAGAGCCACTTCCCTATGATGGTTATCTTTTAATTCCCCTATAAAGACATACCTTTCAAAATGTGTTTTAGGGAGCTGAGGATATACCTCAGTTGGTTAGTGCTTGCCTCACAAGCACAAGGCCCTGGGTTCAATCCCTAGCACCGCCCAAAAAACAAACAAACAAAAAAAAAAAACGTGTTTTAAGGGCTTCCAGTATTTTCACAGACTGAATGAACTTTGTATCTTTTGTAACATGCCAAATGGGGTGACAGAGAAGGCTTTCCTGAATAGGTTCATTTGAACTGCTTTAAAGGGTTAGTGGGCATTTTGTTGGGAGGAGGGCTTTCTGTGCATCAACACAGATTGAGAGACATGTTTAGGCTACAAGCAGAGACCATCCTCACCAGAAGGGGAGCCTGGTTTTAGATAGTGAAGGGCTTTGAAGAACAAGCTGAAACTTTTAACATGCATGTTGAGGAATTGGGAGTTATTTAAGCTTTTGGAAGTGGTAAGTGGCTCTTTGGGGGAAGATTGATTTAGTTGGATATGGGATGAATCTAAGGGATAGAAGGATGAGACTTTGAAATTCTTTAGCAAGCTCTGGGTATCAGTTAGGTTGGTAAGGCAAAAACAAAGAAAGGAAAGAGCATTTGGAGGAAATGTGAGCCTAATGTGTGGAAATAGGGAAGGATATTTACAAGCTTTGGTTGTCTTTACTGTTTTCCTGTCACTGGCCTAAATTTTATTTGCGGAGGGTGGGAGTCAACTAGGAAGATTGTTTAACACCTCTGAGTTCCAAGAATCTCTCTGCAAATGAATGAACCTATCCAGATGTTACAGCAGGGCATATTATTAATTTTCCTAGAATGTAGATACCAAAACCTAAGACTTATTTGAACAGTAACATGAGCATTTAAATCTTTTTTTTAAGAATTGGAAGCTCTGGGGCTGGGGTTGTGGCTCAGTAGTAGAGTGCTTGCCTAGCACATGTGAGGCACTGGGTTCAATTCTCAGCACTATATTTAAAAAAATAAATAACATAAAGGTATCGTGTCTATAACTAATACAGATGTTTCTTAAAAAATTAGAAGCTCTGGTTTGGCATACTTTGAGGCTCCTTAGATTGTGGGTGTGTACTTGGAATCCCCTGATTGCAAAACCTAAGGCTTATTTGAACAGTAACATGAGCATTTAAATCTTTTAAGATTTGGAATAAAGTCTTCTTCCACTTTTGTAGGGAGCAGGACAAAGTATATTTTTCAGTTTCTCCTATTTACCAAATTTCTCCCTGCTTTCTTTACCCCCTTAAAAACTTAATTTACACCTGCCACTTTAGACACTAGGTAACTGAATTATTCTAATGTTTCTATCTGCTAACTTTGATCTATTATTGTAATTGGAATTTCAGATAGGTGGGAAAAGATTTTTAGCGCAAGAGAATAAAGAGGTTAAAATAGAATGGTCTACCTGATTAATGTAGACCATTACTACCCAGAATCACTATTACTAAGTTCTTAACCATTATTCAGAACTTTTTTCTTTGAACAATCTTCCAACCTTTAACAGACAAGGGTGACTCCTCTGTTTGGGTTATATGTAGACTCCACATGAATATTTCCACAGTAGCCCACAGTATGAAAGTTCAATGCATTGCATGTTTACAATTGGACTCCAGGCCCTGGCTGGTGAAAGAACCTGATTCATTGACATGTTGCGGGTTAAATGAGATAACAAAAAGCACTCGATTCTTTTTCTACTTTTTTTGCTTACTAAGCTAGTAATCATAATTAACATGCTTAGATTTAGACTTGTCAGTAGTCTCTTAAATGTAGAAGCTACCAGAAAACAGAGACTGCCATAAGTGTTTTTGGAAATCATTACCTCTGTGCTTCTAACTACTGAAATTATATGTAACTGGGTATTTTTTCTGTTTCATTTAGTCTCATATAATGGCTGCAAAGGCTGTAGCAAATACAATGAGAACATCTCTTGGACCAAATGGTAAGAGTCTAACAAATCTGTATATTCTTTATAGCAGAAGTTTTAAATCATGGTCAGCGTGATCTCTTTTGAAAACTAGAGTATGGTATCCTAGTACCCTTAACACAGCCCAAATGTTTTAGTATATTCCACATTTCTTAAACATGGTTCTGTTAAATATGTGTACAGTTTTACATCAGACTTTTTTCTCATTTAGCATCACTTCTTAGCATTTTCCAAATTATATCTGTTATCTTTTGAAATTCATACATTTAGTGATGCTCTGTAATTTTCTCTACTTTTAGCCATTTAACTTGTTTCCAATGTGGTGTTACTTTAGGTTAGCCAGTCTAAAAGTCTTCATATAGGTATTTGTAATGTATGTTGAGTTATTTGTTTTCTAATAGATTGTATAAATAAGAACTCTGAGTAGTTCTTGGTATTGGGTACCCCCTCTCCTTAAAAAGGCCTTCTGAGCATTATTGTCCTTTTAGGACTGGATAAGATGATGGTAGATAAGGATGGCGATGTGACCGTAACTAATGATGGGGCCACCATTTTAAGCATGATGGATGTTGATCATCAGATTGCCAAGTTGATGGTTGAGCTGTCCAAATCCCAGGATGATGAAATTGGAGATGGAACCACAGGAGTAGTTGGTAAGAAAAAATAGCTTATCCTTTATCATCTAAAAGTTGGTGTTCAAGATCAATCGTGGGGCTAGCGTGCCTCCTGAAAATGCTTTCTCCGAATCAAATCTTGAGGAAAGAGTTGGGCAAATCAAAGTTGAAGAACCTGCTACAAGTGTCCCAGGCTTTCAAAACTGAGTGTCACAAAAAAACAGAAAGAGGATGGGGAGTTCAGAAATGTGAAAGGACAGCCAGCTGTAGTGTGTGATTTTTGATTGGGGCTAGCCAGTTCTTTAAACTGTAAAGGATGTTTAGGACAAGTGGTGGGGGATTTGATTATAGATCATGTAATACATAATGGTGTTGTATTCGGATTCGGGTTTTGATTTTTTTTTTTTGTTTGTGTGTTTTGTTTTTTGTTTTGTACTGGGAATTGAACCCCCAGGGTTGCTTAAGCACTGAGCCACATCCCCAGCCCTTTTTTAATTTTTATTTAGAGATAGATCTCACAAAGTTGCTGAGGCTGGCTTTGAACTCATGATCCTCCTGCTTCATCCAGAGTTTCTGGGATACAGGTGTGCCACCAGCACACCCAGCAGGATTCAGTTTCTTGACAGTTATATTGAAGTTTCATAGGAAAATGCCTTGATTCTCAACCAAATGCTAAAATATAAAATGGTGGCATCATGATTTCTGCAACTGATTTTCAAGGAATTGGACAGAAAAAGGGTGTGTGCGTATCAAAATTGGTGCGTACATATCAAAATTTTAAGTGAACAGCTGTTCACTTTAGTGTTCTTGCAATACTTTTCCGCTGAACGTTTGAACTGTTTACAGTTTAAAAAAAAAAAGATGGGAAAGAGATTTTAAAAATCTCTTCTGAAACTAATTTTTATTCAGCATATATTTGTTGGGTGCCATTGTGTGCCAACCACTATTCTCTTTGTCCCTGGAGATCAGCAGATTTAAGACCCACAAACCAAAATTCATCTTTGTGGACCCAAAATGAGGGGATGGGAAGGTTGGCAAAGGGGGAATAAATAATTAACAGATTTGTAAATCTTAACACCAGGATAATTATACTGAATAGAAGTCCCCTAGCCCAGGAAACATAATATTGTTATCTCCTCATAAAAATGTTCTTGTATTTTGTTCTTTATTTGCATTCTTCACATCACTGAGGATTGAATATTGATCTGTAAGGAGAGACATGCTATTCCTTTGCTAGGAGGGTCTCCCTTTCAAAATTAGCCCAGCTTCTAATATCATATCCACCTTAATTCTGGAGCTTGTTACTTTCGTGATAGCATCTAATTTTATTGATTTTGCTGTGCGAAAAGTTTTGACTCCTCCCAGTCTGACTCTCCGTGTCCCGTTTGCAGTCCTGGCTGGTGCCTTGCTGGAAGAAGCTGAGCAGCTGCTAGACCGAGGCATTCACCCCATCAGGATCGCTGATGGCTACGAGCAGGCCGCCCGCATTGCTATTGAGCACCTGGACAAGATCAGTGATCGTGTGCTCGTTGACATAAAGAACCCTGAACCTCTGATTCAGACTGCAAAAACTACACTGGGCTCCAAAGTGTGCGTGTTATGTTGGTAGAAAAGTTAAGCATTGTAGAGGAGGCACGGCCGTTTACCTGTTCCTAAAGGCAGCAGTGTGATGGCTAATTTGTTACTGATTGGATAAAAGCTTTCTGTTTAGTTTTGTATTGTTTTCAGCATGGATATAGACATAGGCATCTTGTAGTTGGAAGCTGAATTTCCCAATTCAGTTACTAAATCTTTACAATGTTTGAAATATATAGTTCTTTAGTTTAACAGAATAGCTGATTTAAAATCAACTAGAAAGGGTCCTACCTGGGGATTGTGTTAATTCTTATAACACTTCTATCATTTTTTGCTAGGGAACTGTTTGGAGGAAAGGAGTTTCTACTTTTCATTCAGCAAGCAAGCAAATTTACTGGTCCAGAGTTTTAATTTAGTGAGAAAGAGCAGTCTTGAAATTGATTCACCAGGTGTTTGCATAATGGCCTTCTGTTTGCCAGGCTTACTGCTAAGTCTTGTAAACACAAACATGCAGCTTTTCCAACAGTGACAGAAACTTGTGGTTGATTGCCATAATGTAGCATAAAAATCTAGTGTGAGGTTCTTTTTTACACTTTTTATTTAATAGTGCAGGAAATGTTTATATTTTAATATGCATGAAAACATCGTTTTAACTTTGTGTGTGTGTGGTAGAATAAGGAAGAAGTGGTCCCAGGGGAAATGCAGCCAGTGTCTGCTGCCTTCTCTTCAGGGAAGATGCCCTGACAGATAAGGGTGACTCCTTGGCAAGGTGTTGGCTGCCTCTGGTGGCCCCTGCCACTGCCTAGCATGATTTTTCTCATGAAGGAAGACAGTTGTGTTACCTGAAATATACAAACCTTACTTAATTATTGCTTTATAAGTTGAACTTGTTCTGTTTGAAAGTTTGCTTATAACTCAAGTATGTGTGGTTTTTTAGTACAAATTCTCAAATTGACTCATGGTAGCCAAATTTATGCATCATAAAGCAGAATATTATAAGTCAGTTTCATGGTTCTCATGATTTGGATTTCAGACACAATTTCAAGTACTAGGTTTCCCTTGTGGTTTTTTTCTAGACTAAATTTACTGAGCAGTCTTTAAGGATTTCACAGCTTTCAAAAAAGAGAACATCCCCCTTCTGTAAGTGATGCTGTAGTGGGAATTCTTATAAAGTAGATTGCCCTATCAAGCCTCTTCACTTCTCAGTAAGTGCTGCAATCAGAGAGAGGTTCATTACTTTTCCTGGATTATTGATCTTTCCCATTCTACTTTGAACTTCTAAAGTTACAATATATTTTTTAAAAGTAGTGCACTCTTAGAATAAGTCTCAATGCCATACTACAGTGGTCTTTGTGCACTCTTAGTGAAAGGAAATAGTGAAAATAAAGATTTACGTTTTCCCCCATGCAACTTTATGGTCCCCTTTGGGGTCCATGAATCCCAGACTGAGAACCTGCCCCAGACTTCTGTAAGTGCAGGTTGTGATGACATTTCTTTCTAGAAAACTCTTAAGCAACATCAGTTTCGAAATCAATGTGAAAAGTTCTGTTGTGTTTTCATCAGTGTCAACAGTTGTCATCGACAAATGGCCGAGATTGCTGTGGATGCTGTCCTTACTGTGGCAGATATGGAACGGAGAGACGTTGACTTTGAGCTCATCAAAGTAGAAGGCAAAGTGGGTGGGAGGCTGGAGGACACCAAACTGATTAAGGGCGTAATCGTGGACAAGGATTTCAGTCACCCACAGATGCCAAAAGTAAGTAAGTCATTGCTTTTCAGAGCTTCACACTGTTCTGACTCTTAAATGCACCAATTTGTTTTTTATTTTTCTCCACAGAAAGTGGAGAACGCAAAGATTGCAATTCTCACATGTCCATTTGAACCACCTAAACCAAAGACAAAGCACAAGCTGGATGTAACCTCTGTAGAAGATTTTAAAGCCCTTCAAAAATATGAAAAGGAGAAGTTTGAAGAGATGATTCAACAAGTAAGTCTTAAGTGATCTTTTATGAACTTTAAACTCTCAAGGAATGGAATTAGGTATGGGTTATAAAACAAATGTGGTACATACATAGGCTATTCTTCATGTCCCAAGTTCCCGCAGAGTCAGGCAGGGAAAAGAGGTGGATAACGAGGAAGTGGTGGTGGTCTGAGCGGCTTAGATGAAGATGGGTCCCTAACAGTCATGTGACATTGTGCAATAATCACAGGCTTTTGGCACTGGAGGAATGCTTTTGTGATCCTTCCTCCTTGAGAAAAGACAGTCAAGTAATTACTTGCATGGTAGAGGAGTGCTCTCTAGAGCAGAATTGCCCCTGGGGCCCCTAAATTCTACTGATCCTCAGAATTGTCCATTCAAGTAAGGAAAGAGTAGATGAGTGTGTGTCATACATAACATTTGGGTTTTGTTCAGGCACACAAATGAAACCACTTCTTGGGTATCTGTGAAAGGATAGAGCTGTTTGTTAACCTTTGGGGGAGTTGTTTTGGTTTTGTTTTTTTGTTGTTGTTTGTATTTATTTTTATGTGGCACTGGGAATTGAACCCAGTGCCTCATGCATGCTAGGCAAGCACTCTACCACAGTTGCAACCCCAGTCACGGAGTTAATATTAGTTTTTTTGACAAGTCTTGTTTTGCTTCACTCTTAACTATGGAATGCAGTGTAAATTACTCTTTGTGGCTTCAAAGCATAGTATGAAAAAATGAGGTAATTGCCATAGATAACGTGTAGTGACATTCATGTAGTTCCTTTTAAGTTTTCCGTTGTTTTTGTTTGTTTTAATGTATCTATTTTACATAATCAACCACGTCTCTGGTTTGGAGGGGGTTGGTTTTTGTTGCTGTAGTTTTTCAAACAACAAAGAATAAATACCTACTTTTTTAGTATAATTGTGGCATTTCTTTTCTAGATTAAAGAAACTGGTGCTAACCTAGCTATTTGCCAGTGGGGCTTTGATGATGAAGCAAATCATTTACTTCTTCAGAATAACCTGCCTGCAGTTCGTTGGGTAGGAGGACCTGAAATTGAGGTAGGAAATCCCATGCCAAGAGCTTTCCCTGTTCATAAGGGTTGAACTTACAATGCATGCATGTACTTTTGGGCTGTCTTGGTAGTGCTTGCTTTAAATAACCACATCGTGCCAAGGATCCACTGCGAAGAAGAAAATGAGCTGGGGGAAAGGAAAGTGCTAGAATCTTTTGTAATAGAATAACGGGGCTGTGTATTTCTTGTGTTCCATGTCATATTGAAATATTTTTCCATTGTTATTGACTTTCCAAGGCAGGAACCCTGGTCTCATCCCTTTCTGTGTTAGCCTAATACAAACAGCCATCCCAAGCACTGTTCTGGACACCAGGCGTACACTGCCTCTTTGGTCCTCCCTGTGACCATTGCAGGGCATGTTCAGGAAGGGTTCGTAGAGAAGGGCTGCACAGAGGGGGGGGAGGAACTCTGCCCAGGGTATTAGAGCCAAGAAGCAGCAGAACCAGACCAGGAGTCCCAGCTCTTCAGAACCTGTTCATTCTAACAAAGCGTTTTCCATTGAACATGAAATTGTGTGTCCAGAGAGGTATAACAATTCTAGTGAAGAACGTGGTTCTAGATTACATTTAACTTTTTTGTGGTTCAGCTTTTATAAGTTCACCAACATTGACCAGTGTTGTCTTTGTCTCCTGACACACCCCAATTAGCTGATTGCCATTGCAACAGGAGGACGGATTGTCCCTCGATTCTCCGAGCTCACACAGGAGAAGCTGGGCTTCGCTGGTCTGGTACAGGAGATCTCATTTGGCACAACTAAAGACAAAATGCTGGTCATTGAGCAGTGTAAGAATTCCAGAGCCGTGACCATCTTCATCAGAGGAGGAAATAAGATGGTAAGAGGTCAAGTTCTTTATCCTGGATTTTCTGATTTTGGTACATGGTTTGGCTTTTTTGCCCCTTAATTTGTTAAACTACGATACCATCAATCGTTTTACACAAGTTAGAGTGGTATAAAATTACTAAAAACAATGTTAAATTGGCAGTTTCACGAGGTACATTTGCCTTTGTGCTGTCCCTTTGGTAGGAACAGGAAACCCAAATAAATAACCATTAGCAATCTCTGTTCTTCAAGAATAAATTTTTAGCATATGGTGATGAAAGCAAATCAGTATGAATTTTACCTCATGAAAGATTATGTGAATATGGTGACATCCCTTACCATGAGTTTTAACCTGGATGGTGTTTTCAGTACCCAGCAAGCTCTTAGGCTAAACTAGATATTTGACTCTAAAATGACTAGATCTTAATCCCGTTAATTGACATCAAACTTTTCCCTAGATCATCGAAGAAGCAAAACGGTCCCTTCATGATGCTTTGTGTGTCATCCGGAACCTCATCCGCGATAATCGTGTGGTGTATGGAGGAGGTGCTGCTGAAATATCTTGTGCTTTGGCAGTTAGCCAAGAGGCAGATAAGGTAAAAGAGACTTAGAACTAGAGGTTTGTGGTGTTTGGAGGATATAGGACTGCGGAACAGAACAGAAGTGTCATTAGCTTCACGGGTGTTTAACCTGACCTAAGCTCATTCACATCATACAGTAGCATTTCTCAGCCATTTTCAGCCATTCCAAATCAATATTCTAACTCAGAGCAGTGAGATCTGCTTTGTTGTGAAAGCATTTCTCAGACGTGCATTCTGTATCTTCACTCTTACTCTTTAATGACCTTTTATTCTGGTCAGTGAACAATAATGAAGACAGCTTATTCTTAAACTGTTTCAGAGTTGTCTTTCAAAATATACAATAATGTAGTTGTTTGCAGGTTCCTGCTGGGTGGTGTTGGTTTGGTTTGGCTTTTCCCGAATGCATTTACTGTACCCTTTGTGCCCTTCCAGTGCCCAACCCTGGAGCAGTATGCCATGAGAGCCTTTGCAGATGCATTGGAGGTCATCCCCATGGCCCTTTCTGAAAACAGTGGCATGAATCCCATCCAGACAATGACTGAAGTCCGAGCCAGACAAGTGAAGGAGATGAACCCTGCTCTTGGAATTGACTGTTTGCACAAGGGTACAAATGGTGAGTAGCTGTCATGATTCCTTGTATGGGGCTATATTTTTTAAGTTGAATAATCATATTTTACTGTACAGTATATTATATATGCTGTGAGTATCATCTCTTTAAATGTTTAAACACACTTTGGCTGTTCAGGTCCTGGATTTTAAGAGTGTTTCATTTTACAACTGTAGGAGCTGGGTAGTCCTAGCAACGTGAAACTCATTGCCGTAACTGTAGTATATATGGCATTTCCAAGGATGGCATGTCTCGATCTCTGCTTTTAGAAAGTAATCGCCTTCCTTTTTTTACACAAATGTCTGTCAGAGTGAGCTCTGGATGTTGTAAAATAGCTCGGAAATGGACTTTTAGTTTGCAGTTTACTGTGTGGTTATAGGCCAGTAGACAGTGCAGTGTTTTGTAGATTGAGGCACTGGAACCGCTCTCACTTTTGAACCAGTAAGAGAGCTTTTTTGTTTGTTGAATCACTGGTCTGATGATTTCTGTACTGATCAGGCCATACCTGGCAACCACAAAATTTGATAGTTTCTACATAAAAGTGTAGGTATATTGTTTTTCATGCTCAGCATCCCATGGATTTTAGTAACACCTCCTGTTTGTCAGGCAGATATTTAATGTCTTTAACTTGAAGGCCTATTTGTGTTAATAATTTTAGCATTTCTTGGAAACATTTCAAATACCTTCAAGATGTACTAAAGTTGGGGTGTGGATTCTTTGTTGGATGCAGTGCTGCTGACATTTTCTTTTCAGTTAGTTGCTGAGAATCCTGTCCCCTCACAAGTATGTTAACCAGGCTCAAATTCTAGAATGTCCTTGGGAGTAATGAAATTCTTCTGAAAATTAACAGATTAATGGCCATTTGGGCACAACAGTTTGATTTGTATTGTTCGTTTGTTTTTGTTTTGTTTCATTTGGTTGAGTTTGATTTTGAATGAGTTCTCACTCTGTACAGCCCAGTAGACCTCAGACTCTTGAAATCAGGGGATGCTCCCACTCCAGCCCCCTCCCACTCCAGCTGTCTTTAAGTTTCACTGTGTTTCATAAATTAAAGCTGCTTATTGATTGGCTATGTATGCTATTTTAGGGTAATTGATTTACTTGTATTTTCAGATATGCAGCAACAACATGTCATAGAAACCTTGATTGGCAAAAAGCAACAGATATCTCTTGCAACACAAATGGTTAGAATGATTTTGAAGATTGATGACATTCGTAAGCCTGGAGAATCTGAAGAATGAAAGTTTAGTGTAAAATGTAGTAACAAGATCCACTACTGTGATTAAATACATAATTGAGTGTCTTGTGATGCAGCTACAGTTATTTATTATTACTTCCCTTTTTCAGATACTGTAGATGCTATAATAAAAGTAGCTGTTTGGTAACCATGGTTTCACTTGTTCAGAGCTGTGTAATTGTTGGGATACTGTCTCACAAGCTTTTGTATTCATTAAAGATATCTCTTTAAACAACCTTAATCTTCAAGAAAAACTTATTGTACCATTAATTAAAAGCTGCCTTAATTGAAGGGGTTTGAGTAGATATTTCTTTCCCAAAAGAAGCTATAGGAACTATTTTAAACAAGTTTAAACATTGAGTTTGTTCTTAGGATATATTACAGTGTTAAGAAGAGTATGGGCTTGACCTGCTTCGGCTGTAGGTCCCATCATAGACGACTATTCCACTACTAGAGAATTCTGGGCTGTGTTAAGTGCTGTTAACTGGGTTATAGCAGCAGAGCTGGGTACATTGTCATGGTGCTGGTAAGACCAGTGCTAAAGGGGTCATTGCTCACGTTGTCCCCTTTGCTTGATTCTGGTCCTGGCCACACTCCAGCATCCAGAACTAGCATGAGCAGAGTTGTACCACCAACGGAGGCTTAGAGGGCAGTTCAGATCTAATTGTTTTCCTCTTAAAAAAGCAAAATAGATGGACATGAGGAGTGACTTGTACAAAATATGACAGGAGTCTTTGGCTCTAGTGGGCCTTGCATTAGCTATGTACAGCTGTCCAGTGTTAATGCTACTTTGTTAAATAATACGAACAGCCACACACAGCCCTTCATGAGGGCTGGGCCTTGATCTGAGAACTTCACCTGAATTGGCATCAGTTCTCAGCCCAGTGAAGTAATTTATTTGCTGTTTACATCTTGAGTGAGTTGGTATTTTGCTAGCACCTCATTGCAAACAGGAGAGGCAATCTGACTTAAAGTTCCCATCTCATCCCCTAGCCCCGTTTCGTTCCCACTTGGTTGTATATCGTTCCCTGTGTTTTCTAAGAGGACTCTGCTTCCAGAATCATTATGGTAAAACTTCACTTATATGCCTCCAATGGGAGAGAATCTGCTGAATTAGATCCCATAGAATTAAACTGGATTCCTAAATAGGCCAAAGTAACATTCAGGTTTTGTTTTCTCTCTTAATGATCCTGTGGATTTAGGAATAAGTGCTAGTATTTTTTGTTAGTTCAGTTTTTAGAACTACAGTTGGATATTGAAAACACTACTAAAATTCGCACTGCACACTCTGGGTGCACATTGGAATGCAACTACTGCACTTTTAGAATCAAGTCAGACCTGTATAGCAATCTGAAATTTTTATACCCTTCTCTTAGAGACCCAACTGCCCGCCCACATGCTCACCAGGTACCATAACTATAGTAACAAACCAGCACATCTCAGGTACTGGGAGGCTGGATGAGTGAGCAAGATGTCCAGAGCCCCTCATGTGTAAGAGATCCACAACTAAGTGTCTACAAACAGCCTGTGCTTGGACTTGGATATTCAACCTTGTGCAAAATGTTTTCTCATCTCCATTTGGTAAGATGCACAAACAGGCCCAGAAAAGTCAAGTGGAGTGAACTTGGGGTTTTATGTTGCCTTGGTATCCACTCAGTCTAAGTCCTATACTCTTATACTCTTACCAGAAGCCAGGCTGAGTCACAATTTCGCAGTGCTGTCTCCCAGTTCCTCAAGGCGGTCATTCTGGGCTTCTGCCTCATGCAACCACCTCCTGGTGACCAGCTCCCTATAGCACAGCTAGAAACCTATGTGACTCACGCCACTGACTCCCGTACCCCAGGACTGCACATCTGTCACAGTGACCCCACAGAACTCCAGCCTGCTTGCCCTAAGTCCACCAGGTAGAATTCCCTGTGAGAGGCTTGCTTGGGTTACACACGAACCCCAGTGGGCTTCAGGACACAGGTCCTCTCTGGCTTTTGTGATCTGCACTGGTTGGCTGGGCATGCATGTCCTGGAGGGCTCCCCTTTCCCTTCGGCCCTGTGAGGCACGCTGCCCTGGCTTAGGATCTGCTGGTAACGGCTTCTGCTATCCAGGGCTTTGTTGGACAGTTCACTGCCTCCTGTCCTACTGACTGAGCCTGACTGCCCGCCCAGGCAGCACTCCCCTGCCTAGAGGGACACTCATCTAAGGAATAAGCTGGACATGTGAGAGCCTAAGGCCATCTGCCAGCAGGAAGTTTTTCTGTGAGAGGGGACCTGGGTACAGGTCAGACATGTATGCATGAGGTTGTCCTCCAAGATGAATCCTGTGTGCTGGGCACAGGAATGCATGTCGGTAGTCCCAGCTACTTCAGACTGAGGCAGGAGGATCACTTGAACCCAGGAGTTCAAGGCCAGCCTGGGCAACATAGGAAGACCCAAGTCCCCCTCCACCAAAAAAAAGTGTCCCGTGAAAAGCACACTGTCCACCTTCATGAAAGACACCCAAGACCAAATTAGAAAACTCATCATGTCATTTGCCCTAAGTCATACAGTCCCTAATAAGAGCAGGTACACCCTAGGGACTTCACTCTCCATCACATTAAGCCCCAGCCCTAGGGTTCCACAAATGTCGGTGTCTGGGAAACCACTGCCTAGAAAACAGCAGGATGAGAACTCTTCTCCATCATTTGCTGTTTAAGAAAAATAAGTAGGGCGCAGAGAATCAGAAGCCCAAAACCAGCCTCAGCAACCCAAGAGCCTAGCAACTTGGCCAGACCCTGTCTCAAAAATGCTGGGGATGTTGCTCAGTGGTTAAGTGCTCCTGGGCTCAATCACTGATACCAAAAAGACAAAAAAAAAAAAAAGCTATAAATTCAAAAAAACAGTTTATTAGCATGATATAATTAGGTTCATAGAAACATTTTATCTGTAATACTTCTCATTACAACATATAAATGTGACAACTTAAGCTCTCTTAAGACAGATAAATGTCCAAGCTGCATTCCTACTCTGCCCCAGCTTTCAGTGAGGTTCTTCACACCTTAGTCATTTTCAGGGTGTGTTCAGTTAAAGACCAAAGAGGCCACCCCTGTGCTGTCAGCTGGTCCCTGAATAACCCAGTGTTCTCTATTAACTAGGGTAGTGATCATTCAAATTCTTCAGGTCCAGATCTATTTTTTTATTTTTTATTTGATATACATGTTAAAATTATTTTCATATATTAACATTTTCTACTGAATGTGTTTCAGATTAAATGAATTTCAGGATTCCAACCTTTATTTGATATAAAATTAAAAAATCAAATGATAAGTATTTGAAGGCAAACATTTGGATGAATCTCGTTGTGAGCGAGTACCCATTCACTACTAAATGTATTTGTTCAGCCACTCGATTAAATTCCTTCTTGCCTCATCAATGTAAGGCTTGTCGGCAGGTAAACAGTCTTCTCTCTTGCGATGCACAAAACCGTGCGTTTGCCCAGAAAATGTTTTAATTTGATATTCAACCTTGCAGTGTTCTTTCAACTTCTGTGTCAGCAAGGAGACCTGGTATGCAAAACATTTTCATGATGACATGATTTTAACTTGTTAGCAACATTTTCATTCTCTAAATCTTCACCAAGTGTTCATAAAAGAGATTTAACATCCATTCTTTAAATTATAAACAAGTACCACAGCTATACCAGATTTTAACTATAATTTATAATTAACAGTTCTTACTGCTGGCAAGTAAACCATGTCCAAATAAACCCACCACGAATTGAAAATGTTGTGGGAGGCTGGGGTCTGGTACGGCAGTGAAGCACTTGCTTGGCATGTGCAGGGCCTGGGTTCAATCTCCAGCATCGACCCCCAAAATGCATTGACCACACTGACCTGATGCCCATCCTATCTAAGCGGCACAGGGCACCGTACCGTGTTGTCTTTTCCCCCTCTGACTGCAGGGCTGACTGTCACTGTCCACCGTTACAGAGGATCACACCACATATTGCCAGCCCAGGAAAAGATCCAACTGCACAATTCAAAGCAGTTTCATCAAATGTGTGTCATTTTTACACCATCTTGAGTTGAAAATTCTTAAGTGAGACCATGATGAGTCAGGGACTGTTTCTAAAATCATTTGCATTAACATATTGGTTACTACTACTAATTGGCAAAAGACTGCTTTTGAATCACACTTGTGCTTTTTCCTTATCAACATACTGGATCTAACAAATCCATCTTTAAGGTGAAACACTTTCTGGTGACTCACAGGTCACCATGGAGGGATCGGAGGCAGGGCCCATTTCTTTGTCCAGTGACCAGGCCATGCTGAGAACACTTCTTTCAGATGTCATGTTAAATAAGCATATTTAGGGGAGTTACAATTAATTCTACGCTTTATCTCTAATAAAAACTCATCTTTAAGATTTCTATGTTGGAAAACATCTGGAGCAGCAATAAATGAATGCTTTGAAATTTCTCCCTCAAAATGTCAAGTCATGCTATTAGGTGCACAAACGAGAAGAGGAAAGATGCCAACTTACTTGCTCCAGTGGAATCACAGCATCATTTTCAGCAAAAATGAACAACGTGGGATTCTTTAGACTGTAAATATCTTCAGAATCCTTGACAATGCCTGAAAGACAGGTTCAAGGGCTTGAGAGTATGATCTCCATAATCATGCCACAGGAAACTGCCTCGGTTTAGCTTGATTGTTCAAAGTAAAAATGTGTTTGGAGGGCTTTGTTCATTTTCTTTTTTAGCAGTTCCACAGAAGTGGCCTGGCCTATACCATTAGTGTAAAAGAGCAACTCCATCAGCCAGGCCTACCCTCCTGCTCACTCACTAGGAATGAAGCCATCAAGGAATGGAGTCAGGCCTTGCAGATCACTGCATGAAGACTCAGGCCGGTCTGACAAGTGCTCCCTCCTGGGATGTGCCTTACCTTACAAATAAGTGATAGCTTCCAAACCACTATTCTAGAAGTTTCTCTCTGCCAACACAAGTCCCGCAGGTTCTGACTTCAATGCACTGAGTGGTTTAGAATGGGTATTTATGCTCAGACAAGTCCACAGCCTGTGACTGTCTGGTTCTAACAGGTCATTCTGTGAAAATTTGTTTTCCTCCTTGTCTCATAACGTTAGAGACTGATCAGTAAAAGCACGCTCCAGCCAGCCCTCAGGAACGCCCGCCACTGTGGAGAAATAAGTACACGCTATCATTTTATAGGAGAAAAAAACAATCTTTTTCAACTTCCTGACAGCAGCACAGCAAAGCTAAGAAACACGGAGGATCTCCTTACCTACCACTCCTCTCCAGGAGACAGGGTGCCACTCTGGCAAAGCCCCTGTGGTTGGACCCCAGCTGGATGTCCCCCTGCCAGGTTCTGCAGCTCACATACCGCACAGCAGCAGCCAGGAGGTGGCGCTAGTGAGGCGTCTATGCAGGCGCCCTCTGCTAATTCACCTTGGGAGAGCAAGCCCAGGCCCCCTGTGCCCTAGTGCAACTGGCCATTTACTGAGTCTGCTTCCTTTTGTGTAAGTAAATATTTAAAGAGGTTTTTTTTTTTTTTTTTTAATGTAGGTGTAATACCAAATGTAGGTGAAAATGCCACAGTGAGGAACCATTAAGCCAAATAAGAATCATTGGCACATATATTACTTCATGATACTCTGGTGTAAAAGAACTTTACCACATACGAGTATAACTTTATGACCTACTAGTCAAATTTTCTTCTGACTTTTTTTTTTTTTTTTTTTCAAAATTTTCCAGTCGGAATGTTATTTGCTGGGGGTGAGGGAAGGGCACTTGGAATTGAATCCAGGGGTGCTTTATCACTAAGCTCTCACTAAGTACTTTATCACTAAGCTAAATCCCCGATCCTTTTTTTATTTTCATTTTAAAAAATGGTCTCACTAAGTTGTTGAGGCACTCAGGAAGTTGCTCAGGTTGACCTTGAACTTTCTTTTTTGTTTTCCTTTCTTTTTCTTTTCTTTTTTACTTATTTATTTATTTATTTATTTAGTACTGGGAATTGAACCCAGCTTAACCACTGAGCCATATCCCCAACCCTTTTTATTTTGAGACAGGGTCTCACTAAGTTGCTTAGTACTTAGCTCCTTGAGAAGTTTCTGAGGCTGACTTTGAACTTGTGATCCTCCTACCCCAGCCTTCTCGGTTGGTGGGATTGCAGGTGTGTGCTGCCACACCCCACTTGGCCTTGAACTTCCTATCAGTTTCGCAAGTCACTGGGATCCCAGGCGTGTGCCACCACACCCATGCATTCTGAATGCTTCAGTACCCCATACCCGGTATGCAGTGTCTATTTACAGATACGGTGATTTTAGTTCTTTGTTATAATTCTGGTTTGTTTTGACTAAAATGTAGAAGTTATTTACATTTTAGAGTGGGTTTTCTTATTCTTTCTTTCCATCTGTGTGTGTGTGTGTGTGTGTGTGTGTGCGCGTGTGCGTGCGTGCACGCGCGCGCGCCTATTAGTTGAAAGCAATTCATATCTTGGAAAAATTTTTCACAGATGTTGCTAATAAATATACTGTTTGAGAAAGGCAAGATAGTGTGCACCTGAGGACCCAGCATCTCATGAAACAGGTGGGAGAATACTCGGGCCCAAGAGTTCAAGACCAGCCTGCTCAACACAGAGAGATCCTGTCTCAAAAAACTGAATCAATTAGCTAGGTGTTAGGTCACACACCTGTCATCCCAGCAACTGGAGAGACTGAGAGGGGATCACAAGTTCAAGGCCAACCTCAGCAACTTAGTGAGACCCTGTCTCAAAAAATAAAAAGCGATGGGATGTAGCTCAGGGGTAAAGCACCCCCACGTTAAATTCCCGGTACAATAAAATAATTAATGAATCAATTAAATAATATACACGTGCATACACTCTCATATGTAACCTAGCTTGATATTGATGATCATCACAGGAGCAATGCCAGTTAGGAATGGAGACCTCAGGTTAGACCTTGGGGTGCAGCCTGCTCACTCCCAGTGACACCTGTAGTTAGTGTTACCATATTACAAACCTCCAATTCTGCTTTTGAATTTTTTTTTTCCCCCCGGGGGTGGGTACCAGGGATTGAACTCAAGGACACTCAACCACGGAGCCACATCCCAGCCCTATTTTGTATTTTATTTAGAGACAGGGTCTCACTGAGTTACTTAGTGCCTCAGTATTGCTGAGGCTGGCTTTGAACTCACCATCCTCCTGCCTCCGTCCCCGAGCCACTGGGATTACAGGTGAGCAAGCGCCACTGTGCCTGGCTATTTTTGAATTCTTAAAGCCTTTTTTTTTAAATCTCAAACTCCGGAACTCAAGCGATCCTCCCACCTCAGGCCCCCGCGGTTAGGACAGCACCAGGCTGCCCAGCTCAATGCCAATTTCTTCAGGTGGTCGGGTTCTGTACTGCGCCAGCAGGAGGCCTGTGGTTACTGTCGCTCACCTGCCATGCCTGAGTGCACAGGAGCGTTCCCCTGCCCCCATCCCCAGTGGACATGCACAAGGCGGATTTACCGTAGACGGACACCCCTGCCCTGAGTTCTGGGTACGTCATCATCACGTGATGCACGGCGATCCCACCCCAGCAGAAGCCCACGACGCCAATCTTCTGGGCATGGCACTGTTGCTTCAGGTACCTCAGGACAGCATCGAACTCTCTGAACAGAAAGAGAAGGCTTTCAGAACTCGGGGCTGCCTTGTGAATCCGGCAGGGCCGAGCCGGTGACGGAGGGCTGCCTGGGTCACTGCTGTCCCAAGTGCCCAAGATCCCTGCTCGTGAAGCTCCAACCTCACTGTTCCTGTGCAGTGATGCTCCGGCCCACGGGCGTCCCTGCGGAGCCCAGCCAGGCCTGTGCGCTCTCCCCAAAACACAGCTGCTCCCTCCCACTTCCCAGCTGGGCGCTGAGCAGTAGCCCTGGCAGCCTCAGGAGAGGAGCACCTAAGACCTAAGCCCAGACCCTGCTGCGTCCCCACCTGTGTCCACTCAGGGAGGAGCTGGCCATCACCGAGGCGGTTCCCCAGACGCTCTGACCTGACACATTCATCCCTTCCCTAAAACCCACCACTCTGCATCACCCCTGTCCTCCTCTGCCCAAAGAGCAGAGCACAATTTGGAAAGCCACCAGGGCTATTTAAGTCAGGAGGACAGCAAGAACAGCGGCCCTGTCTTGCACATGGTTCATTTGCAAATCCATCGTTGGAATTTGGAATACACTTTCAACTAGAAGCTCTGTTCCAAAGTGAGCTCGCGCTACAGGGCCAGCCAGAAAGTTCTATCTGATCTGATGCAAGAAACGCTATATATTTGTAATATTTTTTCAAAAAAGAACAAAGCAGCTCTGTCACCTCTTTCTTTTTAAACATAACATATATTTGAACACTTTTAAACCAATGCATCACACCCTACTGTGTGCAAATGGTTATTTTCATAATGTGACAAGAGTAGTAATAAAGTAATTCTACAAAATAAAATGTAATAAGAGCAGTTTGGGCCCTTTGGGTGTTTTATTTTCTTGAATGCTTTCATTTTGAGAATAAATGCCTTCATTTGGAGGGTGAGAAAAAGGAAAGCATTTCTATAAAAATTCTTCTACTCAAGAGATCACTGGATGGCTTTAGCTGCCGAAGTCTGCCGCCTACTTTTCTGAGAACACCCGAATTCAGCTCTGGGATGAAGCACCCCTCCATGCACACGCTTCAGAGGGCTATGCCCTTGGTTCCAGGAGTAGAATAGGTAGCTCCTGCCTAGCTAATCATAGCAGAGGAATCTCCCGACCACGGTGATTACTTGGAGGATGACCTTTGGATCCAGTCGTAACCAAAGGGACCAAATGAGACTTGCTGAGTTGTTGGGAGAGAGGCAATGGAAGATTGGAGCTGCTGAAGCCACTTTGCCACCCAGAGGCAGGAGCTACCTGAGAATGAAGCCCAGGCACATGAAAGGGAGATGTTGGGAGAAGGAGTCCTTGGAAGCCTTATTTGAAGCCCAAACCTACTCAGTTCTAAAAAGCAGTAACTCTCTGGGCTGGGGCTGGGGCTCAGTGGTAGAGCACTTGCCTGGCATGTGTGAGGCCCTGGGTTTGATCCTCAGCTCCACAAATAAATATATAAAATAAAGGTCCCTTGACAACTAAAAAAATTAAAAAAAAAAAAAAAAAAAAGGCAGTAACTCTGCAACTGCTCAAGTGTCCAGGATGGGTTTGCTGTTGCTTGTACAGAAACACCTGATGGGACACACAAACCTGCCTACTGCTTCCGCAGCATGCCCTTTGGCGGGAAGAGCTTCTCAGACACGCAGGCCACTACACTGCTGGGGCCCAGGGGGTTCTGGTCAGCTTGTACCATCAGCTCACACCCTGCAGCAGATCCAACCTTCTTCCTTTATGCTGTCGGAAGGGCCCTGCGGGCCAGCCACGTGAGGTCCCCCCAGGGGGAAGCGTGGTGAACCAGGTCCCTCTCCCCTCCCTGGTTACCCCCACACCGCCCAGCCTGCCCGTAACTCACTTATTGATCTTCCTGGCATTTCTCGTTTTCAACCACTCGGGGAAGGTGGACCAGTCCCCAGTGGGGCTCCACGGCTCTTGCCCCACAAAGAAGTCGGGAACGATGGTTCTGGAAAACATAGACGACAGTCAGCCTGGGTTCCACAGCTTCCTGGACCCGGCATTTGTTTGCTTTTCTTTAGCAACATGCTCAGGCCACAAGAAGGGAAGCTGGTGGCCACAAAGGCCAACTTTAATTGCAGCAAAAAGGCAACTGGTGCCAAAGTCACAGTATCTCAGGTTTCACAACCGCAGGCACTTGGCTCCTGGCGGCCTGGGTGCCAACCCACCCTGGGAAGAAACAAGGCCAGGGGGCGCTCCCCTGGGATACTCCAGCACAGGACGTGGGGGCATTTGGACATGGGGCCTGTGGCTGGTGGCTAGAGGACCCCTCCTGTCCCCACCCCCAGGGCCACACCTCTCTGCAGGACCAGGAGCCCCCTGGATCTTCACATTAGACTTGGGCCAAAGGGACACCTGGTCCACATGGCCAGTCACTATGAGCAAGCAACTTTCCCAAGACTCCACCCAGGCTGCCAACAGGACACAATTTCCTGCCCAGAGAGTAAGGTCTACAGCAGGTTCTAGAAGAAACCACAGAGGGAGAACAAGCCAGGTTCCAGAGTCCCTGTCGTTCTCCCTTCAAAAGGGGATGTCTGCAGAGATGTCCTGGCCTATGATTAGGGAGAGGACTCTGTCCCATGGGTATAGGGGCCAGGTGCCCCAGGGGGACCTGAGGCCCAGGGGCTGGCGTGGCTTCCACCGGGCAGCTTTCAATACCACGTGGCAGTTCCCACCCCCTTCACCACGGGGAGACAAGGAAGCAGAGTGCACTAGCGCGCAGTCAGGTTGGCTTTCGTTTTTGTTTTCCTTTTTGAAAAGAACAAAATGGACCATGGAAATTGACATGAATTAAGCAAAGAACAGAACTGTGCACTTACGTGTATCCATTTCCTGAGATCAAGTCAGCCATATACCTGGTGTTGGGCAACTGCCATCCGAAGATGTCTTGAATGACAATCACAGCTTTGCCTGCATCAACGGGGCATCTGGTGACATAAGCCTTGATGTGCTCGACTTGAACTTCATGCCCCATGCCTCCATACTCGAGCCTGTGGCCAATGTCACAGGGGCAAGGATGAGCTTCGTTAGCCATCAGAAACCTCAAGATCGGCTGCAGAGAGAGAAGGATGAGCTTCGTTAGCCATCAGAAACCTCAAGATCGGCTGCAAAGAGAGAAGGCACGTTGTGTGCAAACCTGAAGATCACAAATTGTAAACGATAACCAAGATTACTGGAAAACAACCAGGTGCGGTGGCACACACCTGTGATCCCAGCGGCTCAGGAGGCTGAGGCAGCAGGACAGCAGGTTCAAAGCCAGCCTCAGCAACTTAGTGAGACCCTGTCTCAAAACAAAATTTGAAAAATAAACAAGGCTAGGGATGTGGCTCAGGGGTTAAGCGCCCCTGGGTTCAATTCCTAGTACCCTCCCCCCAAAAAATGAGTTTAGGGGGAAAAATATTGAATAAAGCCTGCCTTAGTCCATTCAGGCTGCTATTAAAAAATACCATAAACTATGTAACTCATGAACGACTGAGACCTATTTCTCATAGTTCTGGAGGCTGAGAAGTCCAAGAGCAAGATGTAAACAGGCTCAGTGTCTGATGAGGGCGCTTAACCTCCCATGAGCGCTTCACCCTGGTGACCTCTGCACCACCCTGGTGACCTCTGCACCCCGCAGAGACCCAGCTCCCCACACCGTCCCCTGAGGATGAGGAGGTCCACATGTGAATTCTGGGGGCACATTCAGTCCACAGCAAGCCCAACAAAGAGAAAATTCAAGAAGATTAAAATCAGATTCCTTGAAGAGCTATTAAAATAGGCACATCTCCAGCAAAAGTGAGGATTAAAAAGGCAAGAATGATAAGCACATGTGCAACAATAAAATAAGATCCGGATGCAAAGGTGACGTGAAGGTGTTCTGTTTAGCTGGGGTGTAGCTCAGAGGTCGAACCCTGCCCGGCACATGAGCGGCCCTGGGTTCCGTTTATTTATTTAAACAAATGAATGAGTAAGATTTTTCTCCTCCAAATAAAAAACAATGACTATGAACAACTTTATGCTAATAAATTTGAAAACACAAACTTGACAAGTTGGTAGCATAGCAAATAGAGGGAATATTTCTCACCCGTTTTATATGCCTAACTTCAAAACTCAATGTACAAGGAAAAAAGGCAGTGAGACCTTTTAATTCTAGATCAAAGACACTAAAGAAAAATAAATTCACTGAGGTTGTGGTTCAGAATTAAGAACAGCTATAAAAGACATATGAATGAATGTGGATGATAGTTGACACTGTGCATTAGTATCAGTTTTATTTTATATTTTTTAGATGTTGATAGACCTTTATTTTATTCATTTATTTATATGTGGTGCTGAGAATCGAACCATTGCCCATACATGCTAGGCAAGCTCTCTACCATTAAGCCATAACCCCAGTTCCATATCAGTTTTATTTTTATTTATTTGTTTTTTATAATTTGGGGAGGTACCAGGGATTACACCCAGGAACACTTAACCACTGAGCCACATCCTCAGTCCTTCTTTGTATTTTATTTAGAGACAGGGTCTCACTGAGTTGCTTAGGGCCTCACTAAGTTGTTGAGGCTGGCTTTGAACTTAATCCTCCTGCCTCAGTCTCCTAAGCCACTGAGATTACAGGCGTGTGCCACCACACGTGACTTAGTATCAGTTTTATAAGGTGTTAAGTGCAGTAATAGTGGTTATATAGAGGAGCGTTCCCACTTTTAGAACATGTGTGCTCCAGTACTGGGGGTGAGGTGTCACAAGATCTGCAACTTGCCCCCGATTGGTTCATAAAATACACACACAACACCATACCTAACACCATATGGTAAATCGCCAGGGCTGTTGTCGCTGGACGATCAGCGACCAAGTGTTTGCTGCACTACTGTTTACATTTTTTTTTATGTTTGAAACGTTTTCAAAACAGAAAATTGATATAGGGAACCTGACCAGAGATACTCACCAATCAAATAAATAAATAAGTAAAAACAGGAGTAAATGTCATCTTGGACCAAATAAAATCTGACTGTATCTTGGATGTGAAAATGAGCAAGAGTAAGAGTGCATGAAAAAATGTATAACTCCTTTATTTACAAAATCGGATGCAAAGAGTCAAAATTAAATTCTAGTACACCAAATCTTAATTTTTTAATAATACAGGGGATTGAAACTGAGCTGTACCCCCAGCCCTTTTTTGTTGTTGTTTTTATTTTGAGACAGGGTCACATTAAGTTCGAGCCTGACCTTGAACTTGCCATCCTCCTGCCTCACCTCCCAAGTCACTGAGATTACAGGTGTGCACCACAGCACCCAGCCTCAAATGTGTTCTCAAGCGTATGTATCATGACCATATCAGGAAAGCAGAGATGACTGACCGTTAGACATTCTATAACGAGTCTACGAGGCCAACAGATTAAAGGAGTGAATGCACATCGTCATCTCCACAGATAAAGAGAAAGCATTTTTCAACAGCTTCATGTGCTGAATGTTTATGTCCCCTCAAAATCCCTATGTTGAAGCCCTAAGCTCCAGCATGGCTCTATTTGGAGACAGGGCCTTTAGGAGGAAAGTAAGGCTAACTGAAATCACCAGGGTGGGGCCGCGGTTTTTATGAGAAAAGACCCCAGAGATCTTCCTCTCTTTTGTGCCCATTTACCATCCAGGACAAGAGCCCTTAACAAAAGACTGAATTGTCCAGAACCATGATCTTGGACTTCTAGCCTCCAGAACTGTATGAAAATAAAGTTCTGTTGTTTAAGCCCCCTAAGACTGTTTTGTTGTTGTAGTTTTTTTGTTTTTGTTTTTGTTGTTGTTGTTTGCTTATTTGCAATGCTGGGGATCAAACCCAGGGTCTCGCACACCTGGCAAACATTTATCACTGAGTCACACCCATAGCTCCAGACCGTGGTATTTTGATTTGGCAGCCTGAGTAGACGTAAGACAATAGCCATTATGATAAATGAAAATTATACCAAATCCCTACAGCAAACATCCTTTTTAAAGCCAAGAAAAAAGACAAAGATGCCACTTACCACTACTCTTATTCTATGTGGGCTGAGGGTTCAACCAATGTAATAAGACAAGAAAAAGAAATACAAATTATAAGAATCTGACAGAAAGAAAAATCATCACGGTCCCTTGACATATGGTTGGCGCCACAGAGCCCTCAAGATTACAAACGGGAGGAATGGGGTGTTTAGCATGTCTGCAGCTCTCTGTGGCTTGAAGAATGGACTCATTTCCTGACAGTTCTGGAGGCTGAAAGTCCAAGATCAAGGTTCCGACCAATTCACTTTTTTATTAAGGACTCCCTTCCTGGATGGCGGAGGGGAACTTGTCTCTCTGTCTTCAAGCGACATTTTTTCAGTGCATGCACACACAGGAGGGAGAAAGCACAGAGTGAGGGAGTCTCTCCTGCCTCTTCTCACACAAAATCAAAGCTATGCAAGAATCGATGACATTCTTACAAACCAGCAACAATTAGAAAACATGATTTTTAAATGCCACTCAGAGTACCAACACTTGTTGGACAAGAATAACCCTAACAGTAGATGTGTGAGAGCGTTCAGAGAAATCTACTTTTTAACCCTAAAGGCAAAACAAACCTAAACAAGTGAATACATATGTCACAGTTACTGATTATTCATTAAAAGAATCAATATTTATAAAGACAGCAACAGGCATGGTGGTGCACACCTGTAATCCCAGTGACTAGGGAGGCTGAGGTAGGAGCATCCCAGGTTCAAAGCCAGCCTTAACAACTAAGGAAGGCCCTGAGCAACTTAGCCAGACTCTGTCTCAAAATAAAAAAGGCTGGGGATGTAGCCTGGTGGTTAAGCACCCCTGGGTTCTATCCCTGGTACCAAAAAACATTTTTTTTTTTTGTATAGACAGTAACCTCTTCAAAATAACCTCTAAGATCAATGTAATGAAAATGAAAATTCCAAAAATATATTTCCTATTAAAATTAATAAAAATGGTTAAGGGACAAGAATAACCAAGCTACGTCAAAGAAAATGAAGGACAAGAATCTTGCTTTAATCATAAAACAGAACCTATTTAAACACTCTGGCATTGCTATTGGGACAGACAAATCAATCTGTGGAACAGACCAACAGCTCTGCAAACAGCCTGTGCGTATTCACCCAGTTACTGAGGACACCAAGAAGGGACAGCCCCAGGTCACACACAACAGGAGGTTCTGGGGAAACCGCCCAGCCCCAAACAGATGAAAATCCAGACTGCACCAAGGGAAATGTTCTAGTGGGATGACATATACAAACCAAACTGTGGAACATGGAGGTGTCTGACGGCCACAAAGATAGAAAAATGCAGATAAACAGAGCAAAGAAGATGACAAGAGAATTGTCAGCAGGGAAGGAGTGGCTGCAATTTAAAATGGTTGTCAGGGGACTTCTAACTAAAAAAAACTGACCTTCAAGCAACAGAGGTGAGAGCTGGTGCCCTGCAGATATCTGGAGGAAGAGTGGGGCAGGGAGAAGAAAAGCGTGCAAAGGCCCTGAGGCAGGAGCATGCCTGGCGTGTTTGAAGAACAGGAGACCCATGTGGCTGATACAGAAGGGGCAAAGTGGTAGTGGGTAGTGTAAAGGTACCAGAGCCTTACTGGAAGAATTCAGCTTTCCTTGGCATGAGAAGAAAACTGCTAGACAGTTCTGGCAAGTGAAGTAGCCTTATTTGAGTTGCTGAAAGGTAACATTAAGGGGAGGGAAAGTGCTGGGGAGGGATATTGGCGAAAACATATCGTTATACTGTGTGCACGTACGAATATATAGCAACCAATCCTGTCACCGTGCCCTACTATCATCCACCAATAAAAAATGCGGGAAAAGTGTCCCTCAGAGCTGGGGGGTGTGGTCGAGGGCCGAGCGCTGGCCTTGGCATGCACCCGGGCCTGGGCTCAATCTCCAGAACCCAAGAGAAAGAACGAGGAGATAAACGTGTCACGGAGAGCGAGCTCGTTAGGTGTCCAAGGAAGAAAAGAAAGTGCATCCATGACTGCGAGTCCACCCATGGAAGTCCACCCAGGTCCGGGCAAGGGGTGGGGCGCACCTGGGCGGGGAGGACAGCAGGGGGCCCCGCAGGGTCTGGACAGAGTTCACAGAAGAGCCGGCCCACCTGGCAGCTCGCATGAGCAGCATCGGAGAAAACAGAGCCCTCGTGAGACCGCGGGGCCTTCTGTCCCGAATCTGGAGGACAGTGTCTTCCAACAAGCAGGGACAGGCCGGGAAGCGCAGGTTTGCGGTGGTGAGCTTCTCGAACTTCAGGCTACGGCAGGTTAAGCTTGAGAAGAGAAAGACGAGCGGACCGCAGGCCGGGCGATGGGAAGGAAGCCCGGGGCTGGCCGGTGATGGCGCGCACGGCGGACCCTCATCACCCCGGGTCGGGACGCACTCCTTCACCTGCTCGCTTAACAGTGACCCGACGTCATTCACGGACGTGCAAAGAACCCGGGTTGCTGATGCACGCACGCTCCCTGCCGAGGTCAGGGTGACGCTATGTGCGATGAGCTGTATCCCCAAAAGTCCCCCTCCGGCCACTAATCAGGACTCGCGGGTCCAAGGAAGTGGGGTCTGTGGCAGTGATTAGCTCGTATAGGTGGAGTCACGATCCTCTAAGAAGAGGCCAGGGCCTGTCTGCTCTCCACCGGCGGGGACACCGCAAGGAGACCGTCCCCCGACGACCAGGAAGCAGACCCTCGGCAGGCCTGGGGCCCCTGGCGGAGGGCTCGGGAGCCGCCCGGAGGTCCGGAGCAGAGAGGCCGTCAGCGGTGTCCCGCGCTTGTTCAGCCTGAGTTGCGGCGTGTCGGCCTTGAGCTCGGCGCTGGTGAAGCGCGGCATCGGCCGAGTGAGTCCACCTTAAACAGACGGTGCCTTGTGAGTGGAGGGAGAGGCTGCGGCCAGGGACCTGGAGCCCCAGCCCGCACTTCGCGAGGGCTGTGGTTCGGGATTCGCTAACTCGGCGTTTGAGGTGACTTCACAGAACATAACCGGCACACACAACAGAAGTGACTCCACGGGCATTTAAACCGTGAGATGGACCAGCATCCTCAGGGAAGGCCAGCAGGCACAGAAGAGTCCAGAAGACTGAGCCCGGGGTCCTCAGGGAAGCCCGCAGGCCAGCGAATGCATCTGGGAAGGAAGAACCTCTGACGCGGAGGAGCGACCTGGCCCGTGAAGAGAGGGTCTCAACAAGTGGGGAGGTCGCCTGGGCCACGTGCTTCCAGGAGACCCGAGGAGTCAAGCTGAGGGAGAGGGGCTGGCCAAGGAGAGCGTGCAGTGGGCCTTAGGGGGGATGAGAAGAGGGACTGGAGGCAGAGGACCCAGGAAACTCCAGACTAGCTGGAAGGGGCAAAGAGATGGAGCCCGTGGAGGTGAAAGGAAGACTCCCTGTGCAGGAGACGATGCCAGAGCCAAATAAACCAACGACGGGTGGGCAAGAGGGCGGGGTCCCACACACAGTGCCGCAGAAGCAGGCCTGGGTGCCCCGCCCAGGAGGGGACAGAGGAGGTGACCCCAGGAGGGGTGTGTCCAGGCAGAGGTGGGGACGATCCCAGCTGCAGCTGGGCGCTCTTAGAACTAAGCTGTCACCCACCCCACCTCCAGGGGTGGGACTAGACCTGGGGAAGGAGAGGCAGAGAGGCCATGTCCCCTGGTCAGGGCTGCAGTGGTGGCCAGCCTCCGCGGGTTCTGCAGAGTCACTCCAGGAAGCAGGAGGGCACTGGGGACCCACAGTGGGGACTGGATGGGCCAGCGCCAAGGCACACGGCTGAGAAAACAGGTCACAGAGGCTGCCCACCCACCACATCCAGCCACCGTGTTGGAGGTTAGAAATCTAGGTAGGAAAAGCAGAACTGAACTGTTCAGAGGAAATGCAGGAGAGTTCCTCTTGCTTCAACCTTGGAGTAAGGCAGAATTTCTTAAATGAGCCCCCAAAACATATGTCTAAAGGAAAGAACTAATTTTTTTAGAGTAAGGCAATTGTAGAAAATGGAATAGTAAGTGGCTATTTGAGGAGGTTGAGAGCTGTTGCTCATGGTGGCAAGGGAGGGTCATGTATGAGTCTGTTGTGGAGTTCTCGTCTCTTTCAGATACAGCATGATGAATGTGCAGATGGAACTGCCAGGTGTCTGGATTTACCTCGGTGGGGTGGGCTGGGGGGTGATGTCCATGTGCCCACCAAGCAGGGACTGGGCAGTGAGTCCGGGAGCATCCCGCTCTACTGTGTACATGCTGAGGATCTTCCATAGCAAAAACAAAAAAGCTTGTACATTT
This sequence comes from Sciurus carolinensis, assembly GCF_902686445.1. Taxonomy (NCBI): domain Eukaryota; kingdom Metazoa; phylum Chordata; class Mammalia; order Rodentia; family Sciuridae; genus Sciurus; species Sciurus carolinensis. The sequence goes on from NC_062218.1 coordinate 8,411,162, forward strand.
TCATCTTGATAACTAAGACAATGAGGTTAATAAGACAATTACATTAACAACAAATAAAATACTTCCTAAGTGAACTGGAAAAACAGGCTAGGAGAAAATATTATTTTTTTAAAACAGGAGATTTAGTGTATAAATAAAATACATGAGGCATTCTTAGCCAGGTACAGTGGCACATGCCTGTAATCCCAGCTACATGGGAGGCTGAGACAGGAGGATCACAAGTTGGAGGTCACCTTCAGCAATTTAGCAAGGTCCTAAGCAACTTAAAGTAAAAAATAAAAAAGGGCTGGGGGTGTGGCTGGGGATGTAGTTCAGTGGTTAAGCAACCCTGGGCTCAGTCCCCTGTACCAAAAAAAGAACAAGGAAAGGGGTAATCTGGACACAGAACCACACTGGAGAGAAGGCCACTTTAAGAGGGTGATAGAGTAGAGAGAGGTATCTACCTCTCAAGAAATACCAGGGACTGCCAAGAGGCACCAGAACTGAAAGAGGCAAGGAAAGGTCCTGCCCCGTGGGTGTCAGAGAGAGCACGGCCCTGCTCACACCCTCATTTTGGACTTCCAGCTTCCAGAACTGAAAGAATAAATTTCTGTCCTAAATTCAAATCTCTGGTTTGTGGAAATTTGTTACAGCTGCCCAGGAAACAAATGACATTGTCAGAATGAATAAACTACATCTTTATTTATCAATATGGTGTCTCAAAAACAAAGCTGTGTAAGAAGATAAGAGGTATTTTGATATTAAGTAAATGTTAACAACAAAAGTTATGTATATATGATTCATAAATATACTATAGTAAACACGTCACGTACAGGAAATAAACTGGTTCCGGCAGGAATGGGAATTGGGTCCAGTTATACTTGCTACATTGTATATCCTTACAAAGCTTTGACTTGAAGTCTGCAGGACAAGATGGTATCTTTTAAATCTGGGTGAAATGAAAATGGATGGCTGTTTTGTCATTCCCTGCATTCATTTTCCTGAATATTCTCAGTGTTTCATAATTACACATGGGGTCATTCCGTTTTTTTGTTTGTGCCAATGTTTTTGTGTTTGTTTTGGTACTAGGGATTGAAGCCAAGGGCACTTAACCACTGAGCCACGTCCCCCGCCCATTTTAGTTTTTACTTTGAGATAGGGTCTCACCAAGTTGCTTAGGACCTGGCTGAGTTGCTGAAACTTGTTTTTTTGTTTTGTTTGTTTAATATTTTTTTAGTTGTCAATGGACCTTTATTTTATTTACTTATATGTGGTGCTGAGAATTGAAGCCAGGGCCTCACACATGTTAGACAAGTCCTCTACCACTGAGCCACAACTCCAGCCCATGAGGCTGACTTTGAACTTGCAATCCTCCTGCCTCAGCCTCCGGAGCTGCTGGGATTACAGGTATGCACCACCACTGTGGTAATTAGATTTTAAAACAAAAAAATTAATAAGCAGTTATTCCATCCAGGACAAATGGACTCTCGTTTTCTTGGTTTTGTTTTTCATAAGCTCCTTATGGAACTATTATTAGTAAAAGATGTCACAACAGTTGAGCGGCGATAGCAGAACATTTTACCAGCCAGTGCACTCTTTGTTAAGATCCAAATCCATGGGCTGATTTCTCACCTGAGCTGTCCTGTAAGGACCCAGAGACCACAGGAAACACTGGCTGTTGCAAAGCAGCCTCTGATAAGAATAGTTTGCTTTGTCTTCAGTTGTTGTCCACGTTCCAGAAGGAATTTTCATAGCCAAAGAGTGACCTTCTCGACGGGTATTTCAAGTTGACTCTTCCACAGAAAGGGTGTGTCCAATGTGGCAGGCTGGACACTGGCCCAGACCTGCTCCCAGCTGCGAGTCCAAGCCTGTGTGTCAGGGCCAAGTCCTGCAGACAGGACGCACAGAGTTGCTGTTGACGGCCTGCCTGGAGCCCGGCAACTCCCAGGGAACACGTCCTTGACTCTCAGTTAATTATACGATAAGGACATTTTTCTATATACACCTTCCAGGATTTTCACCTCCCCCACCATGATTAATTTCTGAAAAGATAAGTTCCAGAAAAAAGTCAAACCATCAATTTCATACAGATGGCTAAAAGAAAATGTCAAGCTGGGCACAGAGGCATACACCTGTAATCCCAGTAGCTTGGGAGGCTGAGGCAGAAGGATCATGAATTCAAAGCCAGCCTCGCCACTTAGTGAGGCCCTAAGCAATTCAGAGTGACTCTGTCTCTAAATAAAATAAAAATTTAAAAAAATGGGGCTGGGGACGTGGCTCAGTGGTGGAGCACTACTGGCTTCAGTCCCTGGTACCAAAAATTTAAAATAAAACGTCAAGATCGCAAATGTATGATGTAAAGAAATGCGCAATGAAACACAAATGGGAGGCGAAACATTCCTCCAGAGGAGGAAGTCCATCAATTCTTTGTAGTCCAGACAGAATTTGGGCTGGGGATATAGCTCGTTGATAGAGTGCCTGCCTCGCATGCACGAAGGCCCTGGGTTCAATCCCCAGCACCACCAAAAAAAAAAAAAAAAAAAAAGACAGCATTTATGAAATCTATCAGTCTACCAGTTACTCATGACCTAGGAAGAGCTGCAAAATGACCCCCATACAATGACCAGGCCCGGAACCAGACAGCCCAGAGGGGAAGTGCAGACGATGACACTTTTCCACTGTAGCGGTTTGTTATATACATTACAGGGTCCTTCATAAGTGGTAAGGATTCACTTTTCTCCTGTATAGAGGCAGGACTGTTGGCCTGACATGCACCATGGGTCCTCAGTATGACAGGCCTTGTGTGTGACAAGAAAGGCTTCTCTACTTCACGCGGTGTGTTTGGGGCTACACCCTAAACACCCTGAGATCAGTTCTGTGGTCTCCACTGGTGAAGCCTGCAGGAGTCAGGGCACTCTTGGTAGCACCAGTAATGACCAAGACATGCCCCTACAGAGGACACTCCATGGCATGTTCTTTGGCAAGGTCCCCAGTGGCTGGCCATAGAAGGTGCATGATTTCCCCATACGCATTCATGCAAGAGGCCACATCACAGGCCCACTCCCCCACAGAGGGATTCCTATGGCCCCTTCATCTCTGCCTGACACAGTTCCCTCTACAAAAGGACAAGTCAGAGTCCACAGGGATCTCCACTGAGGGTGTGATCTGCAAACGCCATGGTACCTCCGCCTCCTACCAGTACCTCCTTGAGGCATCCTTGATCTGTGGACATTTGCACTTCACAGCTTCTTTTTTGAACCAGTTATGACATCCACTGTTTCCCTTTTTGGTGAATAATGAACAAAATAAAATATTCACCTGTGTTCCCTTTTATAGCTATATTAAAAGTCATGATTTTACCTTTTGCCGAAAGTTATCTTTCAACCGTGTAACCAAAGACTTGCTGGGAATCAGAAATGGGTAGTAAAGAATGAATGGTCAGCGTGTGGTTTTCCTGCCATGCACCCCAGGGATTTGAAGAACTCAGAAGTCAGACTTCCATACATGATGAAGTTCTCCAACAGAAATAAAGAACACAGATTTTTACCAACAGAAGTGAGACTGTAACAAGTAAAGAACTCAAGGAATAAAGTGCTAGAGAGTTCAGAAATTGAGAAACAAGTCATGCACAGTGCAACAGGGAAGCAGGGTTCAGGGACACTGGAAGGTAAAATAGGAAGGCGGCGTCTACCAGGGAAGGGTTGGGTGTTTTACTAGTTGAACATTGTAGGAACCTGCAGGGCAGCTGATTTCCAATCTTGCAGCGAGCAGGGCAGGGCCGATACTTATCCCTAGGTAACTGTAGGAACGTCAGCGCCTCCAGATATTTATTTTTTCAGCGATCACACCTTGTAGTTTGCTTAGGGTACGTGATTTAGATAGCAGGAATCAGAAAGCTACCAGGAATGAGAACACACTGGCCTTAAACCCGCCAACTGCACCCCTGCCTTAGCCTTTTCTGGGTCTGTTCCCAGGCCTGGACAGGCTTCCCCAGTTATGTACAGGGCTCATTTCCGACCACCTTATTTTACATGGGCTCTGAAAACAACAGGTGGCCATTTCCATCAGCAAGTGGACATAGATGGCAGTACCCAATGTGAGCACTGCCTGGGTCTGACCCAGGGGTGTAAACTGTACTGTCTCTTGGCAAGACCTATCCAGTATCCAGGATGCCATACTCTTAATATGACAGTGCCTACTCCTTAGCGCCCACGTCAAGGAACACCGCCCAACTCAGACAGCGATTGGAAGCAAAAGTGCTCGTTTCTCCAGTTTTATATTCATAAACTACACGATCAAAATGTCCAACCTCGGGGAAATAGCTACAAAAACAGTATTTAATGGCCAGAGGAAGGACTGCTGACGCTGTCTTAAACGGCAACAACCAATATAAGTTTGGATACAGCGCGACTTCCACCGCGTTGCAAGTGCATGGCCGACCACTCACAGACAACACCCCTGTGTGCAGAGCCGTTGCCTGGGACGGTGGGGCGAGGGGCTGCTTTCTGCAGGGACAGTGCACCACTTCGATGGGCTTTGGCAAGTCCCCCCCTGCGCACCAGCCAAGCCCTTTGCTGCGATGCAAACCCAGGAGCGAGCTCGGCGGAGCACGGCCCCCGGGGCTCTTCGGTCCCCAGCGACGCGCACCTACCTTGTCGCGCGGCCTGAGAACTGCTCTGCACCCAAGAGACCGCGAGAGCGCAGCAGGAGCAGGAGCCCGGGGAGCCCCAGCTGGCGGCGGAGAGGGAGGAGCCTCGCGCCTGCACGGGAAGCCGACGCGGTGACGGAGCGCGCTTGCACCCCGGCGGGGCCGTGGCTGGACCGGGATTCGTGGGTTCCAGAGACAACCCGAGCCAGGGGAGGGGAGAGGCCGGGGCACAGCGAGCGGGTGGAGCGAGGCCGGGAAAGAGACCGCGGGAAGAGGGGGGGAGCAGCCAGGTGCCCGGAGGGCGCGAGGAGGGGGAGGCCTGGAGGAGGGAGACTGACAGCCAGGGACATTAGGTACGTGCCTGGCTTCTGAGACCTGTCACTTCTCGGTGTAACTCAAAATTGTTTTTAAAAACCCACTACAAGCCTGACGCGGTGGCGCACGCCTGTAATCCCAGCTGTTCGGGAGGCTGAGGCAGGAGGATTGCAGATTCAAAGCCAGCTTCAGCAATGTAGCAAGGCCCTAAGAAACAGTGGGACTCTGTCTCAGTAAAATTTAAAAGGACTGCGGATGTCTCCCCTGTTCAATCCCTGGCTCGCGGATGGATGGAAGGAAGGGAGGAAGGAAGGAAGGAAGGGAGGAAGGAAGGAAGGAAGGGAGGGAGGGAAGTGATCAGGAACAGCTTCCCAATGCCACAAGAATCTCACCCAAAACCTTGTGGTCCTGGTGGTGAAACCGTATTAATTTAGCTATGCCCAACTGGAAGAGGTGTGGATCCAGGCTGAGGACCTTTTCCTGGGGAATCTTCAGAGGGATGGCAAGCAGGTTAATAACAGGGGAGACCAGGGGTAAGGTGTGTGATACCTAATCAGGTTTCCAAAAGGTAATTTTCACAAAAAGCTGGAATCATGACCTTCATCATCTCCAATATACCTCCTAGAAGGGCAGAATTGCTTCTCTGTTGATTACAAGTTGCAGAGTTGTGCAATCATTGGGAGGTGCTGGAAGACAAGAACAGCACAGCAGGTGTCCTCTAGGCAAGCACAGTTTTCCACTGAAACAAAACTTTTTCTATGTGACTGTTTTTAAGCATCGTTTGTTTTTGTTTTGGTACTGGGGATTGAATCCTGGTACACTTTACCACTCAGCCACATCCCCAGCCCTTTTTATTTTTGTTTTGAGACAGGGTCTAAGTTGCTGAAGGCCTTGTTAAGTTGCAGAGGCTGACCTTGAACGTGGGATCCTTCAGCCTCAGCCTCACAAACGCTGAGATCACAGGCGAGTGCCACCGTGGCCAATGATCTTTCAGCATCTTTGAAGCTCCATTTATGAGGAAAGAATAGATATGACTAGTTACATATCATTTTCTGTATTTGCTAAATTTAGCTCCCTAGGCATCATTACTAACTTCTTATTTAATAACACTGTTATTAATAGAAGGGATTTTATATTCATCAGACTCTGCCTTGCTGCAGTTTGCTAGCCTAGTATTAAATTTATGCATGCACTTTTTTAAAAGGTCAGGTCTGCTTGAGAAGGAGCTCAGGGAACCAGAGAGAAAGTGGCCAGAGAGAAACTGTCACATATAACTGGGCCACTGAATCTGGTTGAAGAATACCTGGTTTTCACAAGTTATACAGCCTGAGGTTTCTCGAAACAAAGGCTGTATTCTCTTTGAGAGAGTGGATGCCTCCTATTTCCATTTTTTTCGTTATCCCAAAAACACATAGCTTCTCTTTGGACTGTTTCCTTAACTATAAAATGAGGCAATTACTGGTTTTGGCTCTCAATTTTGAGCATGCATCAAAATCCCTGAAAGGCTTGTTAAACCCCAGGGTGCTGAGCCCTAACCACAGAGCCTCTCATTCAGGGGGCCTAGGGACCTGGGAAACTGAACCCCTAGGAGATCTGTCTACATGTGCATGCACAGGTATATACATACACGCATCGACTGTTTACTACAGGGAATTCGTTTCCATGACTTAGAGGCTGGCTAGACAGTCTCCCTAAACCTCCACATCCAGGGTCAAGGTCAGAGTTCCCAGGTAGGTAGACAGTCAGTAAGGAAAGATCATGAGCCAGCTGGGACCTCATGAGCAAGCCCTGGAAGCCCCCAGAAACACGTGCATCTACCCCTGTCCTTGCAGCCTCTGACCTTGACAATGAAGGTGGCCTACAAAACTCCAGAGCTCGCCTTCATGAAGCTGGACTCCCACACCTGGCCCAGGAGTCAGAGAAGCAGAGAGAAGCACCAGGAGAAGTAAAGAATTGCTGGCCCAGCTAACTGCTCGCTGAGTCAGCAGCTCCTTCCGCCTCTCAGAGGAACACATCTCCAGGGCTGGGATGTGGCTTAGTCATATGGCACGTGGCTAGTGTGAACCAGGCTCTGGGTTCAGTTCCTGGTACCACAAAAAAAGCACCACCACCAACAACAACAACAACAAAAAGCACTCTGGTAGTTCACCTAAACTGGAAACACACCAGAAGTGCATTCTGGGAAATACAGCCCCACCTGGATTGGGGCAGGGAACAGACATTATCAAGCCACCATACCATGATAAACTCATTTCCTGTCCTTCTCACTGCAAATGTGTTGTTATGGTCTGAATGTCTGTGTCCTCCTAAAATTCACACGTTGAAATCCTAACCCCCAACGTGATCAGATTAGGAGATGGGTTCTTTGGGAGATGCTAGGATCAGGAGAGTGGAGGCTTGGTACAAAAACAAAGAAAAAGGAGAGAAGGAGCACAGGATCCTGCTGCTTCATCTTTAAACCAGAAGGCATGCATCAAGAACCGGGCCTGCAGGCACCCTGACTCCAGACTCAGATGAGAGAAGTGTTTGTTAGGACAACCAGTCTACAGTGTCTTCTTAGAGCAACCCAAATAACTAAGATAGCACCCCACTGATGCACAAGCCAGGCCCTGCTCCCCAATGCCAACCCAATGACAAGACAAGGTTTTGAGAAAAAGAAGAAGGAAGTCTTACTTCCTTGCTAGCAAAGAATACACAGTGGACTCCTGTCCCAGAGGCTGATTCTGCCAGGGGAAACAGGGCTTTTAAACAAGGCTGCACCGCAACTGTGCCACAGAGGAGTCTTACTTCATTTGCAGCCTTCAGAGATAACTACTTCTTAGAGCCACAGAGGTCGGCCTCTAAGCCTGGAGTCCTTCCTTCCTGTGGTCTGTGAGCTGACGGACAGATAACACAGTCTGGGATGCGAAGGTTCATCTTGCTTCCCCAGGGTAGAGAGAGAAGAGGAAGGGAGAAAAAGTCAGTTTTAAAATAAGCCTCAAGAGCAGAGCAGCAAGGGGCCCGAGGCTGGCCCTGTTACACCGCTGCCCTGTCACGCTGCTAGAGGTGTCCCAGTTTACCTCCAAACAGATGGCACCGCCTCCCAGCCTGAACAGCCTGTGGCGCACATCTTTATTGCCTTGGGATTTCTCCAAGGTAATGGGTAGGGTTTTGTTTTGTTTGTTTATTACTAAAAAAAAGTCACCAAAGTGTCGTCATCCAGAACAAACTGAGGACCAGCCCTGAACACAAATTCTTGCCCCTCCTAAAACAAAGTATGCCAGTGGTTAACAATGCCCCAAATGTCAGATTAACCGATTTTAGGTCCAGACGCCACTGGAAAATTTATCACACTAGTGATATTAAACATGAGCTCTTAAAAAATTAAAAAAGTGTCATTCTTACAGGAACTTTCTGCATCAGTGAGCACTAAGATTTCATGGCTTTCCTTAAAAAATAGGAGCAATTGCAGAGCAGTCACTACTGTTTACTCTTCCAAAGTTGTTTTTACTTTTTATTATGAAATAAGAAACTAAATTCCAGGGACAGAATGAGTCCCAGCTGAGTTAACAAACAGGGTAAGGGCAAAGTTAAACAGAAGTGCTGACTCTGCTCAAGGTCTTGCGATTAGCACTGACCTTGACAGCAAGGTCAGGAGAAGAATTCTGTGGAACTGCTTCTCCAAAGAAACTTTGGAACCAAATCAGAAGCAGCCTGGTGTTTCAGAACATCTCAAAATAATACCTGAGGGAGAACACACTCCACCTCATCTGTGGCCACTTCAGGGCCACAGGGTGACTCAGCCCTACCCCTGGGTGCAGCTGCAGAGAGCCAGCTGGGAAAGCCCTGAACCTGTGTGCAGGGCAGGCCTTGCTGGTGACAATAGGCAGAGGCTCAGTGCGGAAGAAGGAAGTTTGTTTCTAGAAGATTCTCGAGCCATTTTATTACCTCAGACAGAAATCCTAAATTCACATCTTTTTACTTTTTTACTTTTTATTATGAAAATGTGCAAATATATGGAAAACTAAAAAGAATGTGGTCAACCTCAAACTATCCCAGACCTAGATATAATTATTGTTAACATTTTACTAAATCTGCTTCATCCACTTTTTCCTGAAGTACGGTTATTATAGAAGTGACATTTCACCCCTTAGTAGTGCTGTGATAATCAGCACTCCTGCCTCTGGGGCGTCATAGCCCAGGGTAGTTCCTTCCCACACGGTACCACGATTGGTGGATTGGTGGACGTGAGCAGTAGCATGCAGAAGGAGCGATGGTGTGGCTTTTCTGCCATTGGGTGATAAAACACTGCCTCTTCTCTCTGAATTCATCTGTTCTGTTGCTATAGCAAAATATCTGAGGCTGGGTACCTCGTAAAGAAAAGAGTTGTCTCTGTCTCACAATTCTTGTGTCTGGAGGGCCCCAAAACATGGAGCCAGGGCCCAGCAAGGATCCTATGGCTGCACAATGACAGGGCAGAGAAATAGGGAACCCGCGGGGTACAGAAGGGGGTTGAGCACGTGGCTGGCCTTGCTTCAGTCAACTCTTGAGGGAGTACTTGCCTCTCTCTCTCTCTCTCTAAGTCAGCGGCCATGCCTTGTATACCCCTTAGAGAGGCTCATGTGGAAGAGAAAGCCTCTGAGCCACATCCCTGTGGCTGGGCTGACTCAGACTCGAGTCCTCTAGTCCCAGTTGAGTGTTGGATGCATGCAACCCCAGCTGTATTTTATTTTTTTTGTACTGGGGATTGAACCCAGGGGTGCTTTACCACTGAACTACATCCCCAGTTCTATATATATAAATTTTTTTCCACTTTCAGACAGAGTCTCACCAAGTTGCTGAGCCTGGCCTCAAACTTGTGAACTTACTGCCTCAGGCTCCTAAATCCCTGGCATTCTCGGTGTGTGCCACCACACCCAGCCCAGCTGACATGGTGATGGTGATACCCTGAGAGATGCAGAGGCAGCACCACCTGGCCAAGTCCCTCTGATTCTTGACCCTCACAAACTCTGCAAGACAAGTTTGTTCTTTTGAGCTGCTAAGTCCGGGGCTGAGTTGTTACACAGTGACTGTTAGTGAATGCAGATGTTGATACCTGGAAGTGTGTGCTGCTGTGGCAAAACCCTCCAGTGTGGTGGGGCTTTGGAACCGGGCAGTGGATTTGCTGAGAATGTCCATAAAAGCTGGAGTGGCCTGGATAAACTGTAAGTAAGAGGCACAGGCCTTACCAGCTATAGGTCCGTGCTTGCAGGGAAGTGAGGTGGGTGCTCTCAGAAATGGCAAGAAGGGTTGGCCGCAGTGGTGACGCCTATAATCCCAGAGGCTCAGGAGGTTGAAGCAGGAGAATCGTGAGTTCAAACCCAGCCTCAGCAACTTAGCAAAGCCCTAAGCAACTCAGAGAGACCCCGTGTCTAAATAAAACATGAAAAAGGGCTGGGGATGTGGCTCCGTGGTTAAGTGCTCTGGCATCAATCCCTGGTACCAAAAAAAAAAAAAAAAAAAGGCGGGGGAAGAAGGGAGTCCCTGTTATACGTGGCAGAAAGTTGAGTGACGCTGTTACCTGCAGGCACAGGGGCAGAACAAGTGTACTGGGTGCCTCAGCGAGGTTTTAAGTTAGTGCTGCTGGTTTCCTCTAGTTGCTTTTAGTGGGATACTAAAGGAGAGAGAGCAATGAAAGTAAGGACTGTTAAAGAGAAAGGAGCTAGGAATGGATGCTTTGGAAATTCTCAACCTTCCCAGCTGACAAATTATGTACAATGAAGAAATGGTTTCCAAGCAAAGATCTGATGCCGAGTTCTGCCAGGAAAGCTGGGCGTAGAGGTCCTCTAGAGTGATGATAACACATATTAAGGTTCAGGAAGAGGGCTGGGTTGTGGCTCAGGGTTGGAGCGCTTGCCTAGCATGGACGAGGCTCTGGGGTCAATCCTCTGCACCACATACAAAACTAAATAAAATAAGGTTTTTAAAAATGCTGACATTCTTAAAAAAAAAAACAAAAAAAGATTCAGGAAGCTATGAGGCAGAGTACTGTCAGCCAGACAAAAGGCCCTCCATACAGGTAAGGGTCCACCTCACTAACCCTCCCCATAAAGCATGGTGCTTCTAGGAAGTACAGGTGCATTGTCCCTCAGCCATCTGCAGAAGCCCAAGGAGAGAAGGAACCTCGGAGAGATTCGTGGATGTCGTATTGTTGAATGGAGCGGACCTGCGGTAAGCAGGCTTTCATCACTATGATCCGAACACCTGACCAGAGCGACTTAGAGGAGGAAAAGTGTATTTAGCTCATGGTTTCAGAGGATTCAGTCGATGGTCAGCCAGCTCCATTTCTCTTGGCCTGAGGTGAGGCAGAATATCGTGGCAGAAGGATGTCCGAACATCTGGCACCAGTGAAGTTCCAGATGACTGCAGCTCTGGATATCTCAATGGGAAGTTCCTGAGAGAGCCTGAGCCAGAAATGCTCGGCTAAGCCACCCTCAGATTCTTGACCCCAGAGACCACGTGAAATACGAAATGTTTTCGTTTTGAGTCTCTAAGTGTATTAACCATGTGTTCCTGATGCTTTGACAGCTGGGGCCTTACTGGCCCTGAAGAGGCGGCACCTCCCAGGGCTGGCCAACAGAGATAGTGCATTCCTTCATCTGCCACGTCCTGAGCCCAAGCCCGTCCCCTCCTTTATCAGCTCTCACAGGGCGCCCACACGGTGGGGCCCTCCACCTGCCCTAATCACTCCAGGGCCAGGTGCCAGACAACCATGCCCAGAGTCTTCTGAATTATTCAAACAAGCCCTCCTAAGCCTGCACACCCTGCCTTGCCCACGCCTTCTCTCAGAAGCCAATACAGGTCTTTCTTACCCACATTTCTCCCTCCTTCTCTACCTCCTGACAAACCCTACTGCTTCCCTGTGCGGCTGCCCATGCTGCTGTGTGCCCCTTCCTCGTGGGGTCTATGAATACAGCCAACTCTCTTTACCGGCAGTCACCCTGACCCGTTGACCTTGGCACACCTGAATAACAAAACCTACTGAGCACACTGTGATTTGGGGTAACTCGTCACACACATTACTAGAAAACTAACACACTTAAACGCGTATACTTTTTCCTTCATACCACAGTGTCATGGTCACAACTGATAATATCGACAGTCATTCCCTCAAATCATCAAATGCTTAGATCATTTCATAAATATCCTGTATCTCCCTAAAAATGTCTTTATTTGAGTTTGTTGGAGAATAGAATCCAAATAAGGTCTGTGCATTGCATTTGATGCTATTATTTCAAGTTTCTTTTCAAAGCAGAATTTTTCAGAAAAGGCAAAATCTGAGTCTACCGTAGACATAAAGCAACTAGGTATCAAATCTTTAACCATTCATGAGGGAAACAGCAGGATGGTAAGCTGGTTAAAAGAATCTGAGATACATGGCTTTGGGAAATGATTGTTCAGTTAGATTTTTTTAAACTGCTTCATAACCTCCGAGGTAATAAACTGTTACCCGACAGAAATGAAGTGCATCTCCACCTGGTATTGCATTTTTAGTAATTGAATCAAAGCAAGTCAGAGATTCAAGTAATGAATCTGGACAAGATTGACCTGGGTTGCTATCAGGCAAAGTCATCAGTGTCACTCTCTGTTCATCCGTGTTGCCATCTGCCCTCACAGAGTCGTAAAATACCAGAGTACATCTTTCGTTTATTATTTACTTATTTATTTCTTTATTTTTTAATTTAATTTTATTATTATTATTTTTTAATGTATCAATACTGGGGTTAAACCCAGGAACACTTTACCACTGCTCGGTGGTCCCAGTCCTTTTTATTTTTTTGTTTTGAGGTAGGGTCTTGCAAAGTTACCCGGATGGGTCTCAAACTTGCCATCCTCCTTCCTCAGCCTCCCACGCTGCTGGGATGCGCACCGCCACGCCCGGCTCGGGATTCATCGTAAGTATCCTGAGGTGAGCGTGCCCACCGTGGGCGTGTTGGCAATGACATGACGGACAGGACAGGGGAGCGCCGCGCCCTTTCTCCATTTCCAAGCTCGTTTTGTTGTTTTCCTTACCACTCTTCTAGTCTAGAATAGTCTGCCACGAGTTGTTACTCTTTAGAACAGTATGTCCCACATTCTGGGTTTATTTGCTCATTTCCCCCTAATGTATTTTAGTCAAATATGTTTTTTTAAGTCAATAGTGGCTTAAAAAAAAAAAAAAAGCCACAGGTTATTAGTGAATGAGGTTTTTCTGTCCAATTCATTAAATCATTATAGGATGTTGAAATGATGTTTTGTTAACTTATTCATTTTAATCATTCACCTCAAATTATAGCAGTTAAGATTCCCATTGGGGTCCCTAAAGGAGAGGCTTTGGGCTTGGTTCCTGGCATGCAGTCTTCCCTTCCTCCTTGGGAGTCTCTGGTTCTCTTGAGAATCCTAGGTGGGAGGCGAGAGGCGGCTGTCCTCCCACCTCCACACCTCACCCCTCTTCCTTCTCATACTTCCTCTGAAAGTGTTGGAACATGTGCCTTTTCTAGGACGCTAGCTCTTCTCTTGACATTGATCTCTGACTTGTTCTGCTCCTCCCGTGTACCCGTGTCTGCAGGGGACTCTTCGCCTGGTTGAGGCTCCAGGTCCTTCTCCCTGTGCCTCCTACAGGAAGAGCCTGTCCTGAGGTCCGAGTGGCATCGTTGACAGCAGCTCAAAAGTACTTCTCATTTTCCTTATGGGCAAATCAAGGACAGCAGCTTGATTCCTCAGTCTTGAATTTGAGAACCCCATCCCAAATTTCAGCCCAAATTATACTTACCTACTCTCTTGTTTTGGAAAATTCTATAAGTATGAAAAAGTAGAGACAGTACAATGAACATCCGTTTACTCTCCACTGACTTTCAAGAAGGGTCAGTATTTTTGTCTTATTTGCTTTCTCTCTCCCTTTTTCTTTTTTTTTTAATTTTAAGTTGTAGATGGACACAATACCTTTATTTTGTTTATTCATTTTTATGTGGTGCTGAGAACTGAACCTAGTGCCTCACGCGTGCGAGGCAAGCGCGCTACCACTGAGCCACAGCCCCAGGCCCCTTTCTCTCTTTTTCTTGACCTGTGTTTCGCAGGTGTGAGTTTTACCTCTGACATTCTGTCTGTGTCCTCTAAGAACAATGGTACTGTTCTTCCACCTCATCCCTCACAAGGCCCCCTTAGTGCGGCCCTGAAAATCATCGCTGATTCCCCCATGTCATCTAATATTTACTTCTTAGTCAGATTTCCCCACAAGCACTTTAATGGCTTTTTTTTTTTAATCCAAGATTCAATCAGGTTCCACTTATCACTTTTAGTTGTTTTATCCATATAGTTTGTCTTAACCGAGGATGCTCCCAGGGGTGATTTTAAAATATGCCCACAAATGCTCCAAATTCAAAAGATGGACCTGCCCAGTGGATGGACCACTCTATCCCTGTAGAATGTGGCAGAAGTGACAGTTTATGCCTCCAGGGACTGGCTCATGGAAAGCACTGTGGCTTTCTCCTTGCTGGTTGGAGAAAGGACATGATCCGCTCTTGTACATTCTGGAGTGCGGGTGCGCCCACGCCTCTCATGGGGTTACACCCTGGTAAGTCTGGGAAATTGGAAATATGAGTCGAAATACCTAGCCTGCAGAACACCCAGGGAGCCACCCAGTGCACTGCAGTGCCTGCTGGTCCCTCCTGCTCACAGGGCTGACCGGAAGCTGCAGCTCACTGCCGCTGTCCAGCACTGCCAGAGTATTGCAGTATTGCACTGCATGTCTCTAGCTCGGGGACAGATCTGAATTCCAAGTCCACTCCCCACAAATTGCTTCGGCACCACTGCAGAGTCAAAAAGACAGATGTTGAGCCTTCATCAGTCAGGACTGCCTGCAGTTTGTGACTCAGCACTAGATAACTAATACAGCACCGTTTAGCTTATTCCTCTACCACTCCCCATGTTTCCTGTGGACTAAAAGGTAAGTCTTGAGGCTTGCTTAAATCCATTCTGTTTCATTGTCCTATATATAGGACACCTAGGAAAGTAATTTTATAAGTGTCCTATTTATAAGAGGATGGTACATAATGGAACTTCAGGTTAAGCATTTTTAGCAAGAGTTTTTATAGCTTGTTTTATGGACTCTGTGGTACATTATGTTAGATGCCCTACCATTAGTGGTGTTAAGTTTGATCTCGATTCCGTTAGTAAAACTCTGACTCCACACAGTAGAGCATTGCTCAGACACCCTCTCCCATGGACCCCATTCCCACAAGAGGAGTACATTTCTCACACCATGGTACTAGGTCCAACCGTGGGACCTGCATTGGTCAACCAATGTCAGTACACCTGATGCAAGAGGTAGCTTAAAGTGTCTTGTGTGTTCTCTCTTGTGTCACCAAGAGAAGAGCTTCTTCCCAAGAGCTGCCCTCTTCTCCTGACTCTGAGTCTCAGCTGGAGCCATCCCTCAAAGCAGGGCCATCCGCCAAGACCTAGGTCAGCTGGCCTGTAGGTCCATTAAAATGAATCATTGCTATTTTCAGTCACTCCATTCTGGGTTGTTTCGTAAGCAGCGTTTTTTGTGGGGACACTAACTGAACGATAGAGCCAAATAAGATTGCTACTACAGACTAATGAACAATCCTCTTTTCTCAGAGTTAACCTCCCAACCCACAGGCATGGCCACCTGGCAGATGTAGGTGGCAAGATTCTGCCCCCAGATTCCTGATGGACCGAACCAGGATGGGTGTCTGCCCCAAGCTGGGCCTTTGGTTCGGGGAGAGAGAAAACTAGCTACTCTGCCAGAACATGCCTGGGATAGTAATGCATAGAGGGAGGCACCATGGGGTGGCCATATTGTGCGACAGAAGCAGGTCTAAGGTGAGAAACAAGCGGACACAAAGGCAGGAAGAGTGTCCACCGGTGTACCAGGTCCTGCCTTCGTCCCTTTCTGAGGCCCAGAACCTTTCCTGACCTGAAAACTAGTATCTTTAACACAAGTGCCCCTTTGTGCTTAAGAAGGTGTCACTGGGTGTCCATGCTGGCAACTGAAGGGTCTTCATGCACCTACCTGGCCCTACCTCATCAGGTTCTGGCCCTAAACACACCTGTATGAGCTTCTTGTAGCTTCCTTAGCAAATTACCACAACCGGGCAGTGGGAGACACCAGAAACGTGTTTTCCCACAGTTCTGGAGGCCAGCGGCCTGGCGAGTGTGCTCCCTCGGACAGTCCTAGGGGAGGTCCCTCCTTGCTTCTTCTCGCTTCTCCAGGCTGAGCTCTCCTGGACCATGGCAGCCGTGCTGCAGTGTCTGCCTCCCTCTCATTTCCGCCCTCTTCTCTGGGCCGCCTTCTCCTCTGCTGTCTCTTACAAGGACACTTACCAGATTTAAGGCCCAACCAGATTTCCAGGAAGATTTCATCTCAAGGTCCTTAATTTGATTACATCCACGAAGCCCTTTTTCCAGATAAGATCACATTCTCAGATTCTCAGTGTTGGGACACGGACCTCATCTCACCAGGCCTCCGCCTGTAGAAGGACTCAGATATTGGTGCATGTGTGATACCCAAAATTAAACTGGATAGCAGTTTAGACATCCATAAAAGTTGCGTATGGTTTGAAAAAATAAAGCAAGATTCAGACAAGGTTAAAATTCTTCTATGTTGAAGGGAATATGTACTTACATGTTTTAGGATTCCTGCTAAAGTGAGAGGTTCTTGGATTAAGCAAGGTGTATAGCTGGAGCATGAGATTGTGAGCCAAGTGACAAGCCTTTTTTTTTTTTTTTTTTTAATATCTTTTAGTTGGAGACGGACACAATAACTTTATTTTATTTATTTATTTTTATGCGGTAGAGGATCAAACCCAGTGCCTCACACGTGCCAGGTAAGTGCTCTACCACGGAGCCACAACCCCAGCCCCAGCCACAGGCCTTCTTGAGATCATGGTGGCATCAGAGTGTGAGAGGTCTCCCTGTGACTGTCAGGCAGTGAGAAGATCTGTTCTAGATTTCTGCAGCACCAGGACTCACATTTGCGCAAAGTCCCTGACCCTAGTAGACTCAGTTACCTGGGATGGTAAATATCCTCTTCTCTGGGCAGATATCTTTCAATCAGGGAGGAATTATAATAAAATACTAAAAACTTTATAAGAAAATTTAAACCACAGTATTAATATGAAATTTGGTAGGATATATGCATGTTTAGTATTTTATATTATTGAAATAATTAAAAGAATTTGACCTGTTTGAAGATCAGGCATGTAACACCAATTGCAAAGGTGTAACTAAATAGTTTTTACACTTGGGATTTAAGGATGCAGTCTCACCAAATTTATTTACCAGATAGAAACATTTAAAAGAGAACTTGGGTTTTGCCTCCTTTGACAATTCAACTTATTGGATTGCCTGTAATTGTTTGGCATCCAGAAATGGTTTTTGTTTTTATTAATTCAGAAATTAAAGGAATAAATTATAATAAAATAAAAGGAAATAAATTATATTAAATTTATAACATAGCTTAAAAGATTTGAAGCTGATTAATTAACTAAGTTAGTGAATAAAACCAAGTATTATCCAAAACCCACTTAAATCTGATTCCTGTTTCTAGATGTATAAAAGAAATGAAATTTGTAAACCAAACTTTAATAAGCAGTGAAGAAACAAGCATTTAGAATTTATAAATTTCACACATTGAAAATTTAACATGTAAAGCCAAAATAAATATCTATGTCATTCTTTCTGAAGAATGCCAAAAGTCCTATATCAACAGATAACAGACTGACTCTGTCCTGTCTGCCAACATACAAAAACTTTTCTAAGGTTTGATTAAACTACATCAAGTAAAAGTTTTTAAAATTTCTATCTTTCCATCTTCAGATCATCTATAAAGCTGCCTTGTTCCAAAACACCAATTTACTTTGTTGGTACCTGTTGCATGGACAGCCCCTCTGTCCTGAGCTGCCAGTGTGTGACATTGTGCTGAGCCTCAGGAGGTAAGTGGCAGAACTGGGGCTTTTGGAGCTGGCCTGCCTCGGGGGAGCCAGGGTTCCACCACTGTGCAGCTCAGAGCTCACTGACTGCCCTGCACGTGGGTGGAAATAGTCCCTACCACAGCTGGCTGTTCAGAGATGAGTCATGTGATAGGAAGTGCTTAGAACCGTGCCTCATACTTGATAAGTGAATATGACCAGCAGTGTGTTATGTTTGTGAACTCCAGGCTTCTGCACGCCTCATAAACCGCAAGCTCTCTGTGCAAAGAACTCAATCCTCCTGAGCTGAACAGAGAGGTAGGTGCATCATTCTCTGCAGCAAGCTGGATGAGTTCAAAGAAATGGATCCTGGCCCCCAAGCTGGTTCACACAGTACCCGGTGGACTAACTGGAGTAAGAGTGCCCTTCCTCAACAACTGATTTCCTCTGTCTGTGCAGCACATGACAAAGGGCAGCGATGTGGGGGAAGCTCTTAGTCCATTCCCAACGAGGTTGTTCCTAAAGCTCGATGAACAGTATAATGGTTAATTTTATATGTCAGCTTAGGCTACAGGGCCTAGTAGTTTGGTCAAGCATTAGTCTAGATGTTGCTTTGAAGATAGTTTGTAGATGTGGTAACATGTAAATCAGTTGATTTTATTGATTGATTGATTGTTGAGCCAGCGTTCTGCTATGTTGCCCATGCTGGCCTAGAACTCCTGGGTTCAAGCAATCCTCCTACCTCAGCCTCATGAGTAGCTGGGACTGCTGATACACACCACCGCACCAGCTTTAATAAGTTGACTTTAAATAAAGACCTTGACAGGGGCTGGGGGTGAGTAAGGGAAGAATGGAGAAACTTTGGATTGGGGCAGGGGCAGGGGGTATGAAAGATGGTGGAATGAGACAATCATTACCCTATGTGCATGTATAAGTACAAAAATGGCGTGACTCTATATAGCGTACAACCAGAGAAATGAAAAGTTGTCCTCCATTTGTGTACAACAATCACAATGCATTCTGCTGTCATGTATAACTGAATAGGACAAACGATTTTAAAATATAGCATAAAATAAATAAATAAAGGACCTTACCCTTGATAATGTGGGTGGACCTTGTCCTATCAGTTGAAGGCCTTCAGAGCAAAAACTAAGGTTTCCCAGAGAATAAGTAATTCTGCCTCAAGACAGTAACATAGAAATCCTGTCTACATCTTCAGACTGCTAGTCCACATTACAGATTTTCAACTTCCTAAGCCCTACAACAGCATGAGCCAATTTCTTAAAATGAATCCCAATTTATCTATATAGATAAATTGGTCTGCTAGGGGTGTCGTAACTAAGTACCGCAGACAGAACAACTTCAGCGATGGAAGTTCAAGACCAAGGTACAGTCAGGACTGGTGTCTGGTGAGGCCTCTCTTCTTGGCTTGTAGACAGCTCCCTCTCTGTCCTCACATGACCTTTTTTCTGTGAACCTGTGGAGAAAGAGAGAGACCCTGGGATCTTATCCTTTTCTCATAAAGACAACAGTCCTATTGTATTAGGATCCCACCCTTATGACCTCATTAACCTTCACTACCTCCTAAATGCCCTGCTTACACCTAGATACAATGAAAAGGAAGTACTTACTTAATCACCCAAATTTCCTAAAGTAAATCCTTGAAATAAAAAAGGAAAGCATGATAAGCCACTGTTTAATATTTCTGATGACAAAGTAGTTTCAAAACAAACACTACAGTTTTACAGATTAAACGAAGAGAGGTTTATGGTTGCTCTATTTACAATTGTTCCCAACTGGAACCAGCCTAAAGCTCTCATGAACGGATCACCGAATTGTGATACAGCTGCACAGTCAACTACTACCTGAATATTAAAATGAACTGATTATTCACACACCCCAAAGCATGAATGAGCGAGGGAAAGAAGTCAGTCTCAAAAGGTTCCATCTGACCTGATTCCACTGATGTGACATCAGAAAAGTGAGACTGTAGGAAGAGGGGCTGGGGGTCCCTCAGCAGCAGAGCACCTGTCAGGCATGTGCAAGGCCCTGAGTTTGACCCCCATCCCTGCAAAAACCAAAACAGCACAGCTGTGGGAAGGGATCAGACCTGTGCTTGTGAGGGACTGGGGACAGGGGAGGATGGAATAACAAAGGGGCACACGGGGAGTTTTTTGGGGTGATGGAATTGTTCGGTGATTGTGGTGGTGGATACACATATCTAGATGTTAAAACTCACAAAAGAATACACCAAAATCAAAAGCCAAACTTACAGTATACAAAGTAAAATAGTTTCAAATATAGAAAGAGGTAATATCAAAAAGCATAACCAATAATTCCTTAACTCTTGGGTTTTTGTTTTTTGTTTTTTGGTTTTTTTCTTTCGTTATCTGCTACTTAGAGTTCTGGAAAACAGGAATAAGTTCTGCTGCCAAGTTTCTTAATTTCAAGAGAGCACCATGAGCGTGCAGTCTCGTCCTGTCTCCGCCAGCAGGGATCTGGTCAGTACCCAGCCAGTTCAAAGGTGCACTTTGGAGGTCCCTGATAGGTTCAGAGAACCCTCCACCATTTTGGGACCCAGGCCTGACAGTTCTACCCTCATCTTATCCACCACAACCGATGGGGCCTATGGCAGGGTCCACTTCTTCAGGGGTACCCCTATGTAGGATGTCCACAGTATGCAGGCAGGGTGGGCTGCAGGAGCCTCCGAAGACCACAGTGTATATGGTGGAAGAGCAGAGAGGAGATGGCCCAAGCCTGCTGGGCTGCTGTCTATTGCGTTGCCTCTGGGACACGCTCACCCCGTTAGCCCAGTCCTCCTGCCCAACAGCGTTGCCGCCACCTCCGAGGAGTGTCCCCGCCCCATCTCTTCTGATTGCTGTGATAAGTGACCAGCCCTGTAGATGCCTCTGCCTTCAACACTATGGGGTTCTAGATTAGTAAGGGTTACTGCTGTTCAATTCTGTGACTTGATCTTTTTAATGATCAAAATCCATTTCTTATTGATCTTTAACAATTGTGCTAAATGACTCTCCTTTTATTTTTTTGGTCAAAGGCTTAGTTATAAAATACATTTTTATGATTTTTAAATTATACATGCAAGGTAATGAAGAGATGTATTTAACACCACTGAATGATTTCTCTGCTAACACCCTGGATGTTTCCATAAATTTGTCCAAACCGCAAAAAAAAAAAAAAAAAAAAAAAGAGAGGGAAAAAAACATGAAAGGATTATTGTTGTTGCTGAATGCAGTAATGCATTCCCATAATCCCAGTGGTTGCATTCCCATAATCCCAGTGGCTTTGGAGGCTGAGGCAGGAGAATGGCAAGTTCAAAGCCAGCCTCAGCAACTTAGCGAGGCCCCAAACAATTCAGAAACCATCTTTAAATAAAATTTGAAAAATGGTTAGAGATGTGTTTCAGTGGCTAAGCACACTTGAGTTCAATCCCTGGTACCAAAAATAAATAAATGAGTATCATGCAATCATGTCTTTCTTTTTCCAAAGTGCAGAGGAGGTGAAGCAGTGATAAGGGCAAAATGAGGAGCTATCATGGATCCCGTTTCTCAATTTCTTTTTGTTCTGGTGATAAAATTTAAAAGTTTACACATTATTATATTTTGGTGTTCCAGTCTAAAGTCAGAGGCTTTCTTGAACACCTTTCTCTTCTCAGTTCAAAGGTGGAAACTTTGCCCTACTGCTCTGGATAGGTGGGAAATGTCCTATTTCTTCTCAGAAATAAGGTCTATTTTTATGGGAAAATGACTCTGTCCTGTCACTGCTTGAGACACTAACTGTATTAGGTCTCTATTTGTTACGGGGTGCAACTTAAGAACAGACCGATCACCACTGAGAAGTCCAATTTGAGAGTCTTTATTAAGCCGGCTGCTGACTGTCTCACACAATGCCCCCAAAAATGACTACTGGGAGAACAGCCCCAACCATAGGGTTGCAGGGGTTCTTATACCAAAAATCACATCAATCATAAGTGTCTGTTGCTATGATTCGAAATTACAAACTAACATCATGAGATCATCAACAGAGGGGGAAGTGGGTCAAAACCACTCTTACCTAGGTACAAACTAAGGAATGGTTACTAATGTCTACACAATCACTGTTCACATGGTACATTGTTTAGGAGCAACAGGAATCAAAAGAGAGCAATTTTCCATTACATAAGAATTGTCATTTTGTATTGCTAACCATGTCATGCTAAAAGCAACCAATGATGGGCACAGAGGCGGGGTGCTCCCATGGGAGAAGCTAAGCAATTGTTGATGGGCAGAGGTGGGTGTTCGCATGGGAGAAGCTCATTTCCTACATAATGTGGAGTTTCAGAGCAAAATGGAGTCTGTCCAGTCATTTCCAGTCATGTCCAGTCATTTGGCCTGTATCGTTCCCACGGAGCCAGATCTGTCAGCCCATCACATATTGCTGTAGCACAAATGTCCCTACAACTTAGTGACCTAAAGGAGTAGTGCACGGTTTCTCAGATTTCTGCTGCACTCCCCTGGGCTCGGGCTGCTGGGAATGCTGAGGCTGGAGGTCTGCATGGCCTCACTCCCATGTCTGGGGGCTTAGTTTGGCTGCCAGCCAAGCTTTTCTCTCTGTGAAGTCCCAGGCTGTTACTGGAGATTGAAAATGAAATTTACAGTGTCTCTTTAGACCTGGTCTGAGAGTCTGTATAATGTTACTTCTGCTGCATTTTATTTAAAGAAAGTTACAGGCCAGCCCATGATCCAGAAGTGGAGCAATAGGTTTCATTTCTTGATGTAGCAAGGGAGTGAAGACACAGGGACACTACTCAAGGTGACCATGGCTCTAATCACCTACCACACACTTGTAATAACATTTTAAGTTTACATAAGCATTAATTAAGTTGGCTCTGAACTGTAAACTGGATGAAATTAGGCTAAAGATATATTTTGGTTTAGAAGTTCATGTTCAGTCCAGCTTCAATAGAGTTAGTCCTTATTTTTAAACTATTGGAAATCAGCTATAGATGAACAAGAGAAACCTGATTCCCTGGTCTTTTATGGGGTTTTAACCATCAACTAAGAGAAAGATACTGCAGAATCCATTCACTGTTTTTAAATGTACTATTATCATCTAATTGTATGTCAACTCTCTTTGGTTTCCTAATGTTTAAACATTTCACAACATTGTAGAATTATGAAAGGATCCAATTCCCAAGAGGATGTAGGCAAACTCTAACATAATTGTACTCGAGAGCTTCATTAGCGCTAGGTCCCTGGGACAGAAGACATAGAGAAAGACCAGAATAATCTTTGCACATGTAGCACAGACTTGACCCCTGTCGCCATAGACTGCCAAACCCACTGCACTCTGGCAACAAGGAGCAATGTTTGGCCGTGGACCAGGCCACACTGACATCTGATCAGCTCTGCAGTCTGGGCTGATTCTAAGAAATCCCTGGGAAGAAAGTGGCATGCAGAACTGTCAAGGCTGGGAAGCTGATGGCATTCCTGCCCCAATTATTCACTTTGCCAAACTCCTCATGCTCTTTCCCACTTCACAGCCTTTGCACTGGCCATTCTCCTTGACCATGAACTTGACTCCCAAGGACATTTGGGTAAGTAACCTAAACATAACCCTTGCAGGAACATAAGCAAGGGCTTTGGGGTCCTGAAAGTACTCTGTCTTGCCACTAGTAGCTCCAAGTTCAGAATTTCAGCTTCCATCCACATCCTTGGGAATATTTCTTCCTCTGCATCTTCAAATCAGAAGCCTTTCCTACAATCCCCAGCCTGTGCCTGAGCCCAGGGCCTTAATGCTGGAGGAGACAGGATGCCATGCTGGGGACAGTACGTCCTGCATGGACACAGGGCAGTGAGAGCGTTCCAGGCACTTATGGACAAACAGGGAGAAGAAACAGAAAATTTGAAATGAGGAAAGGAGGAAGAAAGGATGGCTTCAAGAGACAAATGTTTCCTTTTCTGCAGCCTGCCTATGCTGAGGGGGGCCTTTCATTGCCACTGAGGAGCCTGGAGAGGTTTGCAAATGTGTTGCTGGGCATGGGATCAGAACAGGGTGTATCCCAGGGAAGGCAGCCCTCCTGGGTATCCCTCAAAGCCAGCACCCAAGCCTTTTGCCCAAAGCAAAAGAATCTGCAAACCTCCCTCCAGGCTGCATTTTCTTCTGAAGGTAACTTCTTGGAAGGCAAGTAGGTGAACAACCATGCAGTCGCCGCAGCTAGGGCCAATGTTCTCTGGCTTCTGCCAACACAGACGAGGCTATTCCTTCTCCCCAGAAAACGCAACCAAAACCTTTCTGGACCAAGGCGGGGCTCTCCTCTCCTTTGCTACCCGCCACTGTTAATGCAGTCTTCCTTCTCCCCTTCCTCATCCAAGTTCCCAGGCCGACTCCCAGAATTCCTGGTCTTTCTCTCTTGCAGCAGCCTCTGGCTAGACCCTTATCCTCAGGCCTCCTTCCCTCCCCACCTTCAAGGCCTTGACTCCAGGATATGATCTGACCATCCTGTCCTTCTCCAAGTCCTCAGTGGTGACCGTGACCCATAGATACAAGTCCAAATGCCCTAGTGCGGAATTGACATCGTGCCTCCGTTTACCTTCGTGAGACTCTCTCCTCTCCTCTCCTCCTCCCCTCACCACTGCCAAGTTCATCAAGCGCTCCCACAGGGCTGGGCTTTAACCCAAGCTATTCTCTCCTCCAGAAGACTCTTCCCTGACTCACTGCCAAAACACAGTCTCTTGGAGGTGGAAGCAAATATTATTTCAGCTGTAAAGCTTCTCCCCACACCCTCAGCAGAGCCCTCACTCCAACCAGCCTCTGCTGGGTGCTCCTGTGGATTTGTGCACTGTTAAAACATCTCTAACCAGTCACAGATGGAAGGTGGAAAGTCTGCCTCCCTCCCCACCAGGAGGAAAAGGGCTCCCCAGATCCAGCCTTCCCAAGCTCTGCCATTGCTTCCATGTGGTAAGCAGGTAGGTCTCTGTGTACTAAGCAGTCTGTATAGAAGACTCTCTTTAAACATCTGGGAGATAATTTGTTAGAACTATTGCAAATCTATGCAGTGTCCTTTGAATCAACCTGATCTTCCTCTTCCCAAAATATCTAAAATTAGGTCTTTAACAGTTCCTCAAAATGTTAGTTACCATAACCCCCGCAATGCCACTCTAACATATATAGCCAAGAGAACTGAAAACACGTAGTCACACAACAATTTACACATAAATATTCACAGCAGCGTTATTCACAAGCCAAGAAGTAGAAACCACAACCCAGATGTTCACTGACTGAGGAAAAGATAAATAAAATGTGGTATATCCATATAATAAAATTTGGCAATAAAAAGGAATGAATTATTGATTCATGCTCCAAAACAGACGGATCTTGAAAACATGCAAAGAGAAAGAGGCCAAATTAAAAAAATGACAAATTAGCTGATTTTATCTATATGCAATATGCAGAAATAGTCAAATCTATATAGAAGATTAGCAGGTGTCACTGGCTGAGAGTAGAGGAAGAATGAAGAACCACTACTAGAACGTCTGTCTTTCTTTGGAGAGAGGAAATTGTTCTAACGTGGATTGTGGTCATGGTGCACATGCTAAGCTGCACACTGGGGTGAACGGAGTAGTGTAGGTTAGGTATAATCAGGCCTCTGAGCACTGTCGGTGTTCTGGATTTAAAGTCTACACATTCCTTCCATTCTGATCACAAGAATATCACCTAGGAACAGCTCCAGGCTCTTTTCTCCACTGCCTTCTCTACACCCACATTTCCTCTTTTCTTCTCTGCTGCTCTGTGAAGAGGAGTGGCATGGGTGTTAAGAGAGGCCGCAGCTTCCTGAAGCGCCTCTAGGCACATCCAGGAGGAAGGCGGACGCTGAGGTTGCCTTGCAGGCCCCCAGGGCCCGTTCAGGTTCTTTAGGAACAAAGCTTTGGAAGACCAAAGGCACGGAGGCCTGCACCCCTCCCACTTAGCCAGGGGCTGCACGCAGTCCTAGAAAAGGTTGCCCTCCTAAGCTAAAGGGGCTGTTTTCGGCTTCTGTCAAGTTTTGCAAGTTTTGGCGCCCGGAAGCCCTGGAAGACCCTCAGCCATCGTACTTCCTTCGCCTGGATTCTGTCCTTCCAAGGGCCATTGCTGATGTCCCGCTGCGGGAGGAGAAATGACAACGGCGGGCACCGCTCAGGGCCCAAAGGATGCAATGCGTCCTTGGTGGGTGAGAAGCCTACCAAGGGAGATGGAAGGGGAGGAGGGACAGGGAAAAGAGGCGCGGGAACTTAGGGAGGTGACTGACAGAGAGTCGTCTGGGAATCAAAGGGATGGCATGAGGCTGGAGGTTTGGGAAAACGGTAATATTTTTATTGGGGAGAAAAGACAAGACTGTCAGGAAGACAGAAGGACAGGAAGGATCAGGAAGCGCGGGATACCGGGAGAAGGCTGCAATGCAGCAGCCGAGAGCTGGGTGGGAGGCGGACGCGCTGTGCCGCGCACCGAGCGGGACACCGGACACCGTGCAGGTGGAGAGCCGCGGTGGGTGCAGGCGGAGGGCCGCGGTGGGTGCAGGCGGAGGGCCGCGGTGGTGAGCTCGCACCGCCCCCGGAGTGCGCTGCGCGTGCGTCGCGAGCAGGCCAGGGAGCTGGATTTTGCCTCCTCCCAGCGTGTGAGCTGCGGGGATGGCGGGGCGAGGAACTCTCTGCCCGGGTGTGGAGGTCGCAGGTTGCTCCCTCTGCTGCCCAGCCGCCAGAGGGGCCCGATGCCTCCGGAGCTGGGGGCAGAGGGCCAACCAGAGCGCGTTGTTCTTTGGATCCTTCTTTCTTGTCACTGTTTTTGTTGTCGGTAGACTACCAAAGTAATCCGTTATTTAATTCTAAAAACATAAAATATGTCGCGATAGGCAAAATAATGACCTTACTCTGGTGTCCACAGAAGGAATCCAGGAACCCTGTCGTGTGTCACGTGGCACGCGCTCGCACGCACACCAAGAAGTGGGAAAATTTACGCACAGAGTAAACCGTTTTGGCAGGAGATCCTCCTGTGTTACTCCGCGGACACGCGTCATCTCCGCCTCAGGGGGTTCTTATAAGAGGGAGGCAGGAGAAGTAGAGGAGGCGTGAGGCCAGAAATAGAGGGGAAGCGCTAGCTTTGAAGGGGGAAGAAGGTGAACATGAGTCAGAGGGCAGGCAGCTTCCCAATGATGGAAAGGGAGACAGTCTCCCGCCGAGCAGTCAGAAGAAACGCGTCCTGTGAACGCCTGGATTTCAGCCCAGTGAAACCCACCTCAGACTCCCACCTTCCCTAACTAGAAGAGGATAGTTTGGGTTATTTTAAACCACTAAATTTGGTAGCAATTTGCTGTAGCATGAATACATGCACACATGCATTAAAAATAACGCAAGTCACTTGTAGTTCACCTCCCAGAATGAGCTTATCATGTTTAAAATAGTTGTCAATGGATCTTTTATTTTATCTACTTATATGTGGTACTGAGTACTGAACCCAGGGCCTCACACGTGCCAGGCAAGCGCTCTACCACTAAGCCACAACTCCAGCCCCTCTTCAGGGTTTTTAATATATCCATTTTAGCAAGCTGTTGCCCAGAACTGATGTGTGAAGTTACCTAAAAAGGACAAAGAGCTTTAGAGCTAATGCAGGTCAAGCTCCTTGGGTTTCCAAATACCATTCTCCACCTAAGAGAACCAGAGCTCCGTGGAGAAATGGCGAATTGCAGGGTTCAGGTAAGAAAGGAACAAGATGAGCTAGAACATATTCTGCCAGACAGTGAGGAAGGCTCAAGGAATGATAGGAACTCGTCAAAAGGACGGAAGAAAGCTGACTAGAAGGAGCTCCCACGGGCCAGATCTGGAGTCATTTGAGCAACAAAAGTGGTAGTATGGAATCTAACTCTTTCTACTTTGCTATAATCACAGTCTAAAGAAAGTATCCAGAACTATATGCAGATATTATATAGAGGAAAGAAATAAATGTGAAAAGGTGTAAAATCAACTAATGTAGAAGAGATTGTGGAATGTGAAAATGTCACTTGGAACCACCATGGTAACAGTCGTGTCAGGGAGAATAATCAGTGGATGCCAAGCAGCGGGGAGGTTTGATGAGAGGATGCGCATGGTCTCAAGCTATCTCCCACGGGGGAGGTGCTAACTAGGAAGGGAAAACTAACACCACAGCAGAAAAGGCTGGCAAACCTTAACCAAGAGATTAACCAGGAACAGAACAATGGGCAGCCTGTGCCCCTGAGGAGATGTAGCAGAAGCCACAACGTCACTTCCATACTGCCCTGACCCAAAACACATAACCTCACCCTGGGTTCAGAGGCACCTGCCTATAATCCTGGTGGTTCAGGAGGCTGAGTCAGGAGAATTGCAAGTTCAAAGCCAGCCTCAGCAACTTAGTGAGGGAGGCCCTAAGCAACTTAAAGAGATCCCATCCTGAAAAATAAAAAGTGGGGGGCTGGGGAGATAGCTCAGTTGGTAGAGTGCCTGCCTAGCAAGCACCAAGGCCCTGGGTTCAATCCCCAGCACCCAAAAAAATAAAAAATAAATAAAAATAAAAAATAAAAAAATAAAAAGTGGGTGTGTGGCTCAGTGATTGAGGGTCCTTGGGTTCAATCCCCATACCAAAAGTAATAAAATAAAATAGAAAACATATTTAACACACACACACACACACACACACACACACAAATGTGACCTTGATTATCAAAAAGAAACAAATACCAAACAATAAAATTGAGGACTGTTATAAAATGTCAATTTATATTGTCACCTTATAAAAATGTCAATCTTGGGGGTTGGCTGGGGAAGAATAGTTACTTTAGATTAGGTAGAGGGGAATGAAGGGAGGGAAGGGGTATGGGGTAGGAAGGATAGTAGAGTGAAACAGACATTCTTACCTCATGTACATGTGTGACTGCATGACCCATGTGATGCTGCAACATGTATAATCAGAAAAAATGAGAGATTATACTCCACTTACATATGATCTAACAAAATGTATAATGCATTCTATTTTCATGTACAATTAGAACAAATAAAATAAAATAATTTTTTAAATGTCATTTGTTATGTAATTATATAAAAAATGTCAATTGTTAATGTAATCAACAATAAGAACTAAGACACTCTTCCTTCTTAATGGGGAATAAAGAGACTTGACCACTAAATGCAACCTGGATTCTGGATGCTGGAGCAGGACAAAAATAACAACAATGTGTTTTTCTTCCATTATAAATGATGTTACTTGCACTAAGACATGAATGAATATTGAGGACTATTATGGTTTAGACATAAACCATTGAGGTGTCTGCCAAAAGCTCATGTGTTAGACAATGCAGGAACATTTGGAGGTGAAATTATTGATTCTGAGAGCCTTAATGTACATAGTGCATTAATCCACTTGACTGGATTAACTGAGTGGTAACTGTAGGCATGTAGGGTGTGGCTGGAGGAGGCAGATCACAGAGGGTGTCTATGCAGGTATGTGTTTTATCTCTGTAAGCAGAGCTCTCTCTGCTTCTTGGTGCCATGTCCCGAGCTGCTTTCTCTGCCATGCCCTTTAACCATGAGGCTCTGCCTCATCTTGGGCCCAGAACAATGTTTTGACCATCTATGGCCTGAGCCCTCTGAAACAGTGAGTCACATATAAATTTTTCCTCCTTTTAAATTTTTCCTTCTTTTGATCACAGTGGCAAAAGAAGCTGACTAAAACAAGGATATTATGCAAAGTGAAATAATTCAGTCACAAAAGGACAAGTATTGGGTGATTCTACTTATGTGAGGTATCAAGAATAGTCACTTTCAGAGGGACAGAATCTAGAAAGGTGGGTGTTATGAGCATCAGTTGATTGCTTAATGGGTACAGAGTTTTGGTTTGGGATGAGTTGAAAGTGCAGGAGATGAAAAGGTTGCATAGCATTGCAGATGTAATTAATGCCATAAATTGTACATTTAAAAATGGCTAAAATTATAAATCTTGGGCTGGGGTTGTAGCTCAGTGGTAGCGTGCTTACCTAGCACATGTGAGGCACTGGGTTTGATCCTCAGCACCACATGAGAATAAATAAATAAAATAAAGGTATTGTGTTCATCTACAACTAATATATATATGTATATATATTTACAAATAAATCTTATTATATTGCATATATTTTACCACAATAAAAGTATTTTTTTTTTTTAATTGCAACTTCAAAAAGTAGACCTTAGGGCTGGGGTTGTGGCTCAGTGGTAGAGCTCTCGCCTAGCATGCGTGGGCCCTGGGTTCGATCCTCAGCACCACATAAAAATAAAATAAAGATATTGTGTCCACCTACAGCTAAAACAAAATATTTTTAAAGAGTAGACATTAGTTGATGGTTGATAAAATTGGCATAAGTTTTGTGAATTGTATAACAACAATGTGCCAAGGCTAATTCTTCCATTTTGATGAATATGCTGTGTGTTAGGTAAGAGAATTCCTTAAAAAAAAAAAAAAAAAAGAAATATACACTGAAGTATTTAGGGGCAAGGATGCATCATATCTATAATCTATTCTCAGATGGTTTAGAAAAATTAATTAATACAAATTATATATGTACAGAGAGGATGGTGACAAGAATGTGGCAAATTAGTAACATTTAGGAACTGTGGGTGAAATGTATATGGGAATTTTTACTATGGGTTGCAACTTTCCTATAAATTATTTCAAAGTAAACCATTAAAAACAAAAAAACTAGAGGAGGGTCAAGGAACTGGAATGAGACCATTTCTGGAGGACACTCTATTCTAATGTCTGGAGGTTCCAGGCGGCGAGCTGCCAGGCCGTCATTACTCTGCTCTGATACCTCCTAATGCAAGCAGGACTCAGGGCCCAGGGTCTCAGCTGCACTGGCTAGTGGGGCAGAAAGAGGCTGGGAGCCCTTAGGATGGAGGTCAGGGTGGTCCATTCAGCAGAAATGGGCCAGCGTTGGAGGAGGCGTGAGGGACCTGGGTTAGCTCGGGTGGGCCTGCACTGAGGCGTTTCCCTGGAAAGTGATGCAGGGCCAAGTGGATGTGGAAGTTTGGCCCTGCCAGTGGTGTCACTGGGTCTGGGGGAACCGGGTTCAGCAGCCTCCCTCCTCCTGCTGCAGACGCAGCTCAGGAGCATCTCACTGACTCCTATCTACATGAAGTTCCAAACAGGCAGGAGAAAAGAATGGTGATGAAAGATACCCTTGGCCAGGCGGAGAGGGCATGGGCTGGGCAGGACAGCAGGGAACTGTTGGGGTCCTGGAAATGTTCTATATCTCGATCTGGGTATTAGTTACAATGTATCAAGAGGTACACATAGGCTTTGTGTGTGCCTGTGTGTGTGTGTGTGTTAATTTTCCATTTGAAAAGGTTGAGGTGGCCCCACCCCCACCTTGGCACAGGGCACTGAGATGGCGTCCACATAAATGAGGCATTCATGCAGATTCAAAGGAGATTCGATTTACGTTGTTTGTTATTTCGTTGCTTAGCAACACAGACTAAGCTGCACAACCCAGTGAAGCCAACCATTAACAACGGGGGAGGGGGGTGCTAAGCCAAGGCTTTAAGAGTGATGGACATGAATGATTCCCACTCCCAGCCTGCTTCAGCTCTCAGAGGTGGAGGTGGGGGATGGGGGCATTGAACATCACAGGCCAAGCCGGAGGCCTGACCCCTCCTCGAGGGGGCTGGCTGCTGGGAGCTGCTCTGCAGTGAGCCTGCCTGCTGCATCTATCACTATGGCAACTGCTTCCCTAGCACTGGGGCTAAAATGAGGCTGGTGGGTGTTGGGCAGTGATTGGCGTCTCCCTGCCATGATGAGGAACTTGATGAGTCATTGCAGGGAAAGGCTGATTCTTGGGTACTGTCATTCCTGTGACATGGGACATGGGACATGAGACAGATGAGAGAAATTAGAGAGGGTCATCTGAAGGCAGGGGTGGGCAGGACCACAATCATGAGACCTAAGGACCACTTACTAAAATGAAGTGGAAAGAAACAAAGACCACCCAAGTGAGAACAAGCAAAGGGCACTCAGAGCCTGCTCTATGGAAGAAGTCAGCCTCCACCTTTTGTGTTTGGCAAAGACTCAAGGCTAGCAGAGGAGGGGGAAAGTTTCTTGGTTTAAAAAAAAAAAAAAAAAAAAAAAAAAAAAAAAAAAAAAAAAAAAAGGGTCAGACTCCAGCGGTGCTTTTTGTGTAGAAATGCTGCAGATGTGCAGAAGGGGCAGCCCATGTGACTGGTTAGGGGAGCATATTTGCCTTTCTCTGGTCCTAAAAATTGTAAGCAGCAGCAAAAAATTTGGGAAGCTGGTGGTTATGGATGAAGTCCTGAGTGTGTTGGTTGATTCTGCAGAGGATGCAGCTTGGCATCCTGCAAGGGTTGCAGCAGATTGTGGGATAGAGTTCCTTTATAGACGCAGTCTGGTCATTGTCTGTTCGTATATTCAGTTTCTCAGAAAAAGCCCAGAAGTTGGGCAGGTCAAGAGAAGGGGTCCTGTGGTCTTATTAAGAAGGAAGGGGAACATATAGCAGTGTAGGGCACAGTTTGAGGGTTATCTTAGGAGAAGTGTGACAAGGAGCCCAACAGGGAAGAAAGTAAAGGAGAAAGTGAGATTAAACGTCTGGGTGAGCTCAGAAACGCGGGAGGAGAGGGACACCTCTGTCAGTGACTACTAGGTTGCCAAGTCTCTCATGAGATCACGAGCGCTTGGCCCGGGCCCTGTGCTCATCCAGTGGGAGCTTCTGGGCAGTGCAGCCTGGGTTCTCCCTTCCCTAAGTGTTCTCCTCTTCTGTCCCTGCCACTGCTGTTAAGTAGTATTGAAGAAATAATAACTGGGTAGCAAGGAGACATAGAGGAAGGCCAAAGAAATACGATTTAAATATTAAGTTATGCATACTTTTTCAGGTCTGTCACTCCCCACCCCAGGCCTGTCGCCCCCCAGGCCAGTCTCTCTCCCAGTCCGGTCACTCTCAAATTCCTGGAAAATCTATCAATCTACCTTATGTTAATCAACTCACCAATAAATAAAGTAAAAAAGTTAATGACATTTTAAGAAACTCACAAGCTAGGGGACTTTCCAGCATTATCTGTTGATTAGATAACAGAAACCAAGTTAGAATGACTTGAGAATGACCAGACCACCAAAAATGATCTTGAGATCACCAAATTGATGTCATCCCTACATACCTTCCCATACCCACTCCTCACCAGGAGCACTTCTCTCAGTCTTGAGATGTCCCACCTTCTCTCTTGAATGTGTATTTCTTGTTTTCCTAAATAAATCTCCGTGCCTCTTCTGACGCATGCTGAAATTTTTCTCTGTCGAGCATGTCAAGAGCCCTCTGTCCTTGAGCTGACCTCCCCAGTTCTCTGGGAATTCCTGGGGACCTTATCCTGAAGCTATCTTTTTTCCTGTGACATTGGACAGTGCTGGTACTCAGCAAGAACTTGATTAGAATTGGATTCTCTGAACAGCTGGTTAGAATTTAAAACAAAAATATTGTTAGAATCAGTGTCAAACTCTGTTAATTCAATTTATGAGTCTAAAACCTGGGCTTACGGTGGAATGGAACGGGTAGTAGACAGGGAGAAGGGACCAGGGTTAGATATGCCAGTCCACGGGCATCAGTAGGGTGGGCCTTCTGTCGGAGACCATGTGCCCTCCCAAGGGGAGGGCAGGGTGGGCCTGTGGGGGCCTGAGAGCTCCCTGTGGAACTCTGTTTCGAGTGAGGAAAGAGTAGTTCTCTAAAAGAAAGAAGGATTTTATTGCTAGAGGGAAAGGGGAATTCACAAAACAATGTATATATGCATATGTACATTTTAACATTTTTGATCAAAGAGAAGATTTACACCTAAGAGATATAGAATTTCTACGTAGACCCCAAATTTACATCAAAAAGTCAGAATGGCAGTCTTTACATGGATGCCCCAAATGATGTTGTAAAAAAGTTTATTTCTTAGTAAAGCTAGACAGTAGCTTCTAATCCAATTGTAACCTTCTCTGAGGGTGAAGCAGGTTGTAGACCTGCCAAACCTGCTTATTTTCAGGGTCTAATCCAGCATATTGTGCAGAATAAGGACCCAAACATCTTTGATGATGACTGTCATCATTAGTTTTCAGACTGCTACGACAGAACATTGCAGACTGAGTGGCCCAAACAACAAGTATTTACTTCTTACAGTTCTAGAGGAACTTGGAAAGTTCTAGGTCAAGGAACCAGCATGTCCAATGTCTGGTTCTGGCCCTCTTACTGCTTTACAGATTGTCGCCTTCTCACTGTGTCCTCACGTAGGGAAGAGGGAGAGAGAAGAGCAATCTCTGTCCTGGGGGCCCTCCCCTCATGACCTCATCTAAACCTAATTACCTCCCAAAGACCTCATTTCCAAGTGCCATCCCATTGTGGATCAGGACTTGACCACACAAAGTTTCTAGGGACCCATTTAGTCCTTAGTAATAATGAAGACAACCAGAGAAACTCAGTGGCAGAGTTTAGTGGTCGCCATGAATGAAGAGGTGAGAGATGCCACATAACCCCTAAGGTTTCCTTAGGGTTCCATGCATCTAAAATAAAGCTCTAAGGAAGAATTCACCTGAGAGCAAAGACAGATGCTCCTTGTCTTATGAGAGGGCCACATCCTGATAAACCCAACCTAAATTGAAAATAATATAAGTCAAGGTGCATTTAATCCACCTAGCATACTAAACATCAGCTTAGCCTGTCCTCCCTTAACGGGGCTCAGGACACTTACATATATTAGCTCATAGTTGGGCAAAATCGTCTAATGCAAAGCTTATATTATAATGAACTGTTGAACATCTTGTGTGAACACCGCCCGAGGGTGCAAAATGGGATGTCTGTGCGTGTGATCTCCCACCATTTCAAAGCTGAAAATTTTAAGTTGAGGACCATTTGTATACAGTTGGAAACAGGAGCCAAAATATCAGTTGCAAATGTATATTTAAAGAGACTCATCGGTTAGCAAGACGGGGCCTAGGGAGCTGGTCCTGAGCACCATGTGCAGCTGTGTGCAGCCTTGGGACGGAAACTGTGGCTCAGCAAATGGGGTGACCAAGCCATGTTACAGTCTGAACTGGCCATGAGTCAGGTTGCTGCAAGACAACTCTTCTTGACCCACTGGATTTGTTTCCTGTGGCTGCTGTAACAGGTTACCACAAACTAGGAGGCTTAAAACAACAAAAAGCTATTCTTGCAGACTTTTGGAGTTGAGAAGTTCAAAATCAAGGCGTCAGTAGGGCCACATAACCCACAGAAGCTCTGAGAAGAATCCTCTGTGAATATCAGATTGGGTTTGCAATTCCAGGGCTGGTGTCAACTGCTAACTCTGACAGCCCTGGCCCTGGGAGGCACCCGCTCAGCTGCTGGCATTGGCTGAACCTCAGGACTGAGTGTTTGTCTAGGAGTCACTGAACTGCTTGATGTGGCAGCAGGGAGACCGAGTCCTCGGTTACTCTAAGCACCTCTATGCACTCTCTACGTCCTGTCCCTTGTGGGTGAGCTTTTCCCTTTGTCCAGTTCCACGAGTCATGGGATCAACAAGGCAGGTGCATCTGAACGTATGTGAGGCTTGAGAAAGGGATTCCCCGCTCCTGTTTTTCCACCTCTGTCTCTTCAGAAGGAACTTCCAGGTACAGGTGTCACCTGGGTAAATATCCTGGGTGCTGTCACAGGAAGACTTGTAAGAGTTAACCCTGATTTGTCTCTTTCCTCCCTCCAACTCCTCCTCCCTCTTTTTGTAAGGATTAGAAAATCAAGAAGGGAAAAAAAGATCAACACAAACAGTCTGAGGTTTTATCTCATTGGAAAAACTATGGGGGAATTTTATGATAAAGAGCTTAGAAGGTTTTCTAAAATAAGTTTATCTTTATGAATATCAACAAGAGTGTTTTTAATGAAAACATGCAATTTCAGATTTAAAAAATGTTAAAATTTGACTCTTGTGGAGCAAGGGGTATAGTGGTAGAATGCTTGCCTAGCATACATGAGGTCCAGACTTTGATTTCTTGTACTAACAAATTTATTTTGGCTGTCCTACTTAATGAAAAAAGATACAAATGAAAAAATGTGAGGATGTGGCTTTAATGTATTATCCCTCTTAATAAGTGGTGAGGCTTTGCAGCCACCACCATAACCAAGTGATCACACACAGACACACTAATAATGGTACAACTTGATTTTCTTGTCTCTTGATGTATTGCAATATGAAGAAATCATCATCATCATCATCATCGTGAAATATTCTAGCTAATATTCTAGCAAATTGGTGCAGCCACTCTGGAAAGCAGTATGGGGATTCCTCAGAAAACATGGAATGGAATCACCATTTGACCCAGCTATCCCACTCCTCGGTTTATACCCAAAGGACTTAAAATCAGCATACTACAGTGATGCAGCCACATCAATGTTCAGAGCAGCTCAATTCACAATACCTTGATTATGGAACCAACCTAGATGCCCTTCAACAGATGAATGGATAAAGAAACTGTGGTATATATACAAATGGAATATTACTAAGCCATAAAGAAGAATAAAATTATGGCATTTGCAGGTAAATGGATGAGGTTGGAAAATATCATGCTAAATGAGATAGGCCAAGCCCAAAAAACCAAAGGCCAAATGTTTTCTCTGATAAGTGGATGAAGATACATAACGAGGAGGGGTGGCAGGGTCGGGGGGAAAGAATAATGAAGGAACTTTGGATGATGTAGAGGAAAATGGGGTGGGAGGGGGTGAGGGAAGGAAAGATAGTAGAATGACACAGACAGCATTACCCTATGTATATGTATGATTACATGAATGGTGTGAATCTACATTGTGTACAACCCATAGAAATGAAAAGTTGTACCCCATTTGTGTATGATGAATCAAAATGCAATCCAATGAAGCCTATAGGCCTGTCTACTTTATTGGAAATACAGGGGCTAAAGGAACAAGTTAAGTGATACCAAGAGTCAATCAGATCAATGTAGAATGAAGGACATTGTATAAAATAACTGTCCTGTGATCAATAGGCATTGTCACTGTAAAACAAAGGTTCGGGACCAGTTGAGAGTACAGGGCAACATGAGACCAAGCCAGTGGTAATATATGAAACCAGATTGGATCTTTGTTAAAACAGGCAAAATCATAAAAGACATTCTTGGGACAATTAGGTGATTTTGGATTCTACATATTCTTATGATGTGATAATGGCTTTCAAGGAGATTATTCTGAACCTGAGAGATACATGACAAAGAGTTTAGGGGCAAAAAAAATATTCAAATACATATTTCCTAATGAAAATCTATAGCTAAAGTATATATTGTTAACTATTAACAATTATTAAAAATGGGTTGAGGGTGTAGGTGTTCTTTGTATTATTCCTTCAGCTTTTCTGTTTATTTCAAAACATAACAAAAGTTTGGAGAAAAATAGAACTGTGTTTAGGAGGCCTTCATCTAAGCAGTTAAGTTTTAAGAAATTCTTATGTGAATATTATATCTGAATATATTAAGAATAAGAAACAAAAGGTACCCTATCAGACTATTTTATTATATTTTATTTTATTTATTTTTTGGTGCTGGAGATTGAACCCAGGGCCTTGTGCATGTGATAGTATTTTATTTGACTCAATACCTGTAATTTAAATTGAATTAGTTATAACCAAGAAATCCTGATATAAAATACAGACACAGTCACCTAAAATAAGACTGGTACTCCTTTGATTTTTTTCAGCAACTTGTAAATTTGTCTCTTCATTCAGATAGATGTTGCTATTTTAACAACAAAATATCTTCTGGAAAATCAGTCTTTATTCATTCAACCAATGCTTATTGACAGCCTTCTGCACATCTACCCTCTGTTGGCTCATAGGACTCCTGCCATGTAGGAGGCACCAGCCACAGGCTCTCAGGTGTGGAAGGACAAGTATGTTCTCGCTGGTGGCAAAATGCTGAGCTCTAAAGATTTTGTGTACATCCTAAAAAATCATGTACAGCTTCATTTCACAAAGACAAGTTTTCTTTTTATGTTTAAACGGTGGCAAAAGGTAGAACTCCCATATGAAATTATTATATTAAAATAAAATGGTATCATAAGTCTTTTCAAAAAATGTCATAGTAAGTGTTGTTGCTATATAATTTGTGTCTGGTAACTGCCATACCTGAGGTTTGTGTGGGATGATTTCTGCTGTCTGTTGTTATCTCTTGCTCACAGTGTCCTTATATATGTGTGTGTATATGCACATGCAAACACCCCTAGCCCTTAAAGACTCTCCACAAGCTTGGTGTGGTGGCACATGACTGTAATCCCAGCAGCTTGGGAGGCTGAGGCAGGAGGATTCCAAGTTCAAAGATAGTCTTGGCAATTTAGTGAGGCCCTCAGGAACTTAGTGAGAGCCTGTCTCAGAATTTAAAAAAGGGATGGAGATGTGGTTCAGTAGTTAAGCACCCTGGGTTCAATTCCTGGTACCAAAACAAAAGAAAAAGAATCTCCACAAATAAATTTACAAGGACGGTAAGTACCATAGAACTATATCTTCTAAAGGGAATTCATGTTTCCTTTTTTAAAATTGTTTTTAGTTATAGATGGACACAGTACTTTATTTTATTTATTTATTCTTATGTGGTGCTGAGGCTTGAACCCAGTGCCTCGCACGTGCTAGGCAAGGGCTCTACCACTGAGCCACAAGATGGCCCCTCATGTTTACTTTTGCCAGGGGCTCAGGGACTCCAGCAGCCCATGATTATTTTTAACAAATTAACTGTTTGAAATTATTGGATCACTGATGTATGAGTTTGGAGTGAAACCCATGCCAGGGCTGAGGTATGGATACGATTTTTCAGGAAATTTTAAGACTCGGCTAAGACAGGATTCCTAGAGATTCCTAGAAGTTTCTGAGGAGAGTCAGACCCCTTTGTTCACCATTCCCCTGAGAAGGCAGCTATGAAGGTCTTAGGGAGGCTCCACAGGGAAGGTCTCTAGACCCCTCGCCTCGGGCAGCTCTGGATTTTAACATTGGTCCTTCTTGTCCCTGAAAACTGTCAGAACAGAAGTTCAAGTTCGCCCCATTCAGCAGAGCAAAGGTGATTTCCCTGTCCCATTTACCTTTTGGTGTCCTCTTGTTCCTATATTTTGGTCTGGTACAGGTTCTTCAGAGCCTTTAAGAAAATATGTACATAGCTGAGCACAGTGGCACACGCCTCTTGTCCTAGCGACTCAGGAGGCCGAAGCTGGGGATCACAAGTTTGAAGACAGCTCAGCAACTTAGTAAGGTCCTCAATGACTTAGTGAGACCCTGTCTCAAAATAAAAAATAAAAACAAAAGATTGGAGGACTTGGGGTATAGCTCAGTGGTAAAGTGCCCCTGAATTCATTCCCAAATACAAAAACACAAAACAAAATAAAGAAGAATTTATACACACACACACACACACACACACACACACACATATTAAGTATGTGCACACACATTCTTCCCAAGGTGAGGCATCTGTTAGGAGACCTACCTTCTAACAGGAGATTTCCCTAGGACCCTCATAGCTGCTCTCAAAGGGGAACAGTGAACCAGAAGTTTTACACACACACACACACAGAGTTTTCAACTGTTGTCTAAGTGACCTAGCCTGCCACATGCTTGGAAAGGGAGGTGAATATTATAATTTTTCTCCATACTTTAAATGAGAGGTTCTTTAAACCTGAGGTTTGTGATGGACTTTGAGGCATCTGTGAATCCTGCTGAAACTATGTGCCAAGTTTTTCTTTGTGGAATTTTTTCGGGAAACAAAGTCCATAAGTTTTATTAAACTCAAAGGTACTGATAACTAAAAATCCCTTTGAATTTGAGGACTGTGGTGTTAGTGATATATTCATACTTAGAAAGTTTAAAAGGTGATTTTAAAATAATTTCAAACTCAAGAAAAGATGTAAGTACAGTACAGAACAACCCCTAACTCGCCCCCATTCAGAGGCACTGATTGTTACCCTCCCCCAGCACCCCACTCAAAACACAATCAGTCTTTTCTTGAACCTTTCGAAAACAAGCTTGGGACCTGATTCCACATCAACTGTATATACTCCAGTATGTGTTTCCCCAAATAAGAACCTCTCAAATAGGGAAATCAACGTTGCTACAACGCCACTCTTCACAGACCCTATTCACATTTCAATTTTGCCAAGAATGTTTTTTTCTTTTTATTTATTTATGTATTTAATTTTTGTGATGCTGGGTTTTGAACCCAGGGTGCCACACATCCCCCCACCCCACCATCACCTTTTTTCTTTGAAAAAAAAAAAATTTCTGGCCAGGATCCCATCCAGGAACACACTCTACATTTAGGTGTGTGTCTCTGGTCTTCTCCAATCGGAAGAAGTTCCCCGGTCCTTCTCTGTCTCATCAAATCCCTGGCAGTTTGAAAGAACACAGAGCTTGTGTTGAACTGGACGCCCTCTACCCCAGTTCCTCTGGAGATTTCTTCAGAATTGCTCATGCACGCACTCTTGGCAAACTGCTTTTCTCATTTTCTTCATCCATTTCATCAGTGGTAACCTTGTTCACTGTGTTAGCTTTTTGTCTCTGTGACTAAAATACCTGACGAAAACAATTTAGATAGGGAACGATTTATTTCAACTCATGTTTCAGAGGTCTCAGTCCATGGCTGGCTGACTCCATTGCTCTG
This sequence comes from Sciurus carolinensis, assembly GCF_902686445.1. Taxonomy (NCBI): domain Eukaryota; kingdom Metazoa; phylum Chordata; class Mammalia; order Rodentia; family Sciuridae; genus Sciurus; species Sciurus carolinensis. The sequence continues at coordinate 8,451,704 of NC_062218.1, forward strand.
GGTCTGAGATGAGGCAGAACATCATGGTGGAAGGGCATGGCAGAGGAAAGCTTCTCAGTTCATGGCAGTGGGGAATTGGAGGGAGGGAGTGAGGGAGGGAGGAGGGAGAGAGAGAGAGACTGAGAAAGGGACCAAAATGGACAAGATAAATACTGCCCCGTGACCTACCTCCTCTAACTAGGTCCCACCCACCAGTAGTCCATACAGTTATCAAAGCATTAATTCACTTGATGAAGTGCCCTCATGATCCAATCGTTGCCTAAAAACCCCTCCTCTGAACCTTGCTGTGTTGGGGACTATGCTGTCAACACATGAGTTTTTGCAGAACATTCCAGATCCAAACCATAATAATCATTTAGTCAAGAAGATGTTTTCACTGCAGAGTTACTTTTTTCCTTTTGTGACTTTTGGAGAACACCAAGGGCATGCCAAAAGCCTGCTCCTCATCAGAACTTCACTCACCAGGCTTACTATCCATGGACAACTCCCACCCAAGCCACTGTGATGGCTGGCACATGAATTTCCATTCACCTCATTCCTTCTGCATTGACTGGTGGGCACTGTAATGCAAATGAAGAGCTTATCTTTCCCCCATTTCTTTATGTCGGTGTGAGCTTATGGATCCCTACTTTAATAGGTTATAATTTGTTTCTATAAGAACTTATTGTGTTCTCAAAGCATCCTTAATTGGGTCACTGGGAGTCCCTTTGAGCTGGGTTCTGTGTCTGTTTAACAAGTGCATCAGTCTGTAAGCACTTCCTCAATTTCTGGTGTAAGATATTCCAGGCTCATCCAGTTTTTCTGCTCAGTCCTAAACACTACCATTGCTTCAAGTAGTTGTTGTTCCTTTCAGTGGAGCACATGATGTTAGAAACCCAAACCCTAGTTACTGAGCATACTCATAGCCACTGGGGTATCATTGTTTATTGATCCTTTCAGAGAGTACTAGGAAATTGGTTATATAAATGTATATCTATATATATTCACGTGTGCATAAACACATATACATAGATGCACATACATCCACATAGAAATTTTCTTGGTACCAGGGATTGAACCCAGGGGCACTTAACCACTGAGCTACACCCACAGTACTTTTTATTTTTTTATTTTGAGACAGAGTCTCACTAAGTTGTTTAGGGTCTTGTTTAGTTGCTGATGCTGGTCTTGAACTTGTGATCCTCCTGCCTCAGCCTCCCAAGCCACTGGAATTACAGGCATGAACCACTGCACGTGGCTGGTCATCATTATTCTTAATAAATTTACTTATTTGCTCAAAGTTGTCAATTATCTACCCACACCAGTCTTTGCCACCTGCATGCCCTTCCTTTCTGCTCTCACGTACTTGCCTACATCATTCTTGAGCCTCACTTCAGGGAAGAGAAATGGAAATGAAAGACAGAAAGGGAGAAAAGACAGGAAGATACGAAGGAAAGGAAGATGAAAAGGTAAGAGAAAATAGGAAGAAAAGAGGTTAATATGAAGTAATATCATACATTGCTTTCAATGACTTGTTAATGTCAATGAAGTCAAGTTTATGATAGGCACATTGCCTAATTACCACATCTATACTTCTTCAACAGCAATTCTTGACAATTATTGTAAGGTCATGGGTTCTATATAAACTTAAGCTCAAGTAAAAAAAAAAAAAATTGGATAATAAAGTTAATGGCCGGCGGATTGCTCACTGTCAGGCACTTATCATCTGCCATTTACCTGCCTCTTGTCTGTCCATCCCCTGCCTTACACCTATCCATCACCCACCGCACGAGGTTCACCTTCTGATCGCCCCACGACAGTCAGCACACTGATCGCCAACTGCCAGTGGAGCATCAGCTGCCTGCTGTTGCCTAGAAGTTCACTGTCACAGTACCTGCAGGTTTGATTACACGTGGCTGCTGCCATTTTGAGACAACAGCCAGGCCTCGAACGACCCCTGGCTGGACTGACTGAGCTCCGTCTCCAGGATACCTCAGACCAACCGATCACTCCCTGCCTCTGGGGCCCTCACATCGACTGACTGCTCCCTGCCACCAGGATCCCCAGACCAATTGACTGTGCCCGGCCTCCAGGATCCCGCAACCACACCAAACACACCCGACCTCCAGGACCCCTGCCTGACCAAACACACCCCGCCTCCAGGACCTCCAGTCGTCCATGTCCACACCCCGAGCTGCAGCTCCCCATTTGCCAACATATTTGGAAGCCAGAGAGGCCATCTTGGATAATCCTGGAAGCCTTAGTTCCGATCTTTAGGCGAGGCAAATCCCATCCTGAGACACCTGCTAGAGACCTGAAGCTCATTGTCAGGTACCTCTCATGCATCAGGCTACTGATGACTGGGAGGTTTGAATACTATATGACTGTTATAGTGTAGATTTTCCTTTTTCTCCTTATTGAACAATTTTAAGTTTTTATTTCTTTACTTTTCTTGCTCTCTTTTCCTTTTGTTTACCTGTTCCCTCAGAGTCTCTTTCTCTCTTTTTGCATGCTAACATCCAATTTCTTTTGATTATACTCTCACCCTTTCTATTACCTAGAACTTCTGTATATTCTTTTCTTATCCCATTAACAGTTACATCCTACATCCCTCTGCATCCTCTTTGTCCTCCATTAGAAACTGCAGACTTTATTGCAAATCTGTTTGGTATATTGAAGACATTATTTGAACTCATTCTGTTCATTATGACAATATTGTTATTGTCCTCATAGGGGCTATTTGGTCTAGGATTGCACAGTGTCTGAATTGGGCACTGCTAATATTGATCTACCCTTAAAGAAAAGGGGAAACCTATAGGGCCACTATAAGCCTATAGGGGGAAATCTGCAATACCCCAGATCTGCACTGCTAGAGGGGAAGATACATGAGCAACATGAAAAAACAAGGGAAGAAAATGATCCAAATAAATCTAGATTTTATATTAATAGAATCCAATGACAGTATGGTAGAAGAAATGTCAGAAAAGGACTTCAGATTATACATTATTAAGATGATTCGTGAAGTAAAGGATGAGATAAGAGAGCAAATGCAGGCAATGAATGATAATACCAATAAGCAGTTGAAAGAGCAACTGCAGGAAGCAAAAGATCATTTCAACAAAGAGATAGAGATTCTAAAAAAAAAAAAAAAAAAAAAAAAAACCAAAGAGAAATCCTTTAAATGAAGGAAACAATAAACCAAATAAAAAACTCAATGGAAAGTATCACCAAAAGACTAGACCACTTGGAAGACAGAACCTCAGACAATGAAGACAAAATATTTAATCTTGAAAATAAAGTTGCCCAAACAGAGAAGATGGTAAGAAATCATGAACAGAATCTCCAAGAACTGTGGGACATCATGAAAAGACCAAATTTAAGAATTATTGGGATTGAGGAAGGCACAGAGATACAAACCAAAGGAATGAACAACCTATTCAATGAAATAATATCAGGAAATTTCCCAAACCTGAAGAATGAAATGGAAAATCAAATACAAGAGGATTACAGAACACCAAATGCACAAAATCACAACAGATCCACACCAAGGCACATTATAATAAAAATGCCTAACATTCAAAATAAAGATAGGATTTTGAAGGCCGTGAGAGAAAAGCATCAGATTACATATAGGTGGAAACCAATACGGATAGCAGCAGACTTCTCAACCCAGACTCTGAAAGCTAGAAGAGCCTGGAAAAATGTATTTCAAGCTCTGAAAGAACATGGTTGCCAACCAAGAATCCTATAACCAGGAAAACTAACCTTCAGATTTGAAGATGAAATAAAATCCTTCCATGATAAACAAAAGTTAATTTATAAATAGAAAGCCTGCACTACAGATTGTTCTCAACAAAATATTCCATAAGGAGGAAATGAAAAACAACAACATAGGCCAGTAAAGGGAGGAACTACCTTAGAGAAAAACCCACTCAAAGGAGAATCCAAGCCAAGTTAAAAACCAAAAATAAGTCCAAATAACTGGGAATATAAATCATATCTCAATAATAACTCTGAATGTTAATGGCCTAAACACATCAATCAAAAGATACAGACTGGCAGAATTAAAAAGAAAGACCCAACAATATGCTGCCTGAAAGAGACTCATCTCATAGAAAAAGACATCCACAGACTAAAGGTGAAAGGATGAGAAAAAACCTACCACGGACATGGACTCAGTAAAAAAGCAGGAGTTTCCATCCTTATACCAGATAAAGTGGACTTCAAGCCCAAGTTAGTCAGAGGGATAAAGAAGGACATTTCACACTGCTTAAGGGAACCCTAAGTCAGGAAGACATAATGATAGTAAATATTTATGCCTCAAACAATGGTGCATCCCTGTACATCAAACAAATCCTTCTCAATTTCAGGAATCAAATAGACCACAACACAATAATTCTGGGTGACTTTAACACACCACTGTCACCACTGGATAGATCTTCCAAACAAAAACCAAACAAAGAAACCACAGAACTCAATAACACAATCAATAACCTAGACTTAATAGACATATATAGAATATTCCATCCATCACTGAGCGAATTCATTTTCTTCTCAGCAGCACATGGAACCTTCTCGAAAATAGACCATATGTTGTGCCACAAAGCAGTCCTTAGGAAATGCAAAAAAATAGAGATACTGCCTTGTGTTCTATCAGATCAAAATGGACTGAGAATAGAAATCAATGACAAAATAAAAAACAGAAATTACTCCAACACCTGGAGACTACATAATATGCTATTGAATGAAACATGGATAACAGAAAACATCAGGGAGGAGATAAAAACTTCTTAGAGGTCAAAGAGAACGATGGTACAACATATCAAAATCTCTGGGACACTTCGAAAGCGGTACTAAGAGGAAAATCAATTGCATGGAGTGCATTCAAGAAAAGAATGAAAAGTCAACAACAAAATGACCTAACATTACAGTTCAAAGCCCTAGAAAAAGAAGAACAGAATAACAGCAAAAGTAGTAGAAGACAGGAAATAATTAAAATCAGAGTTGAAATCAGTGAAATTGAAACAAAAGAAACAATTCAAAAAATTGACAAAACAAAAAGTTGTTCTTTGAGAAAGTAAACAAAATAGATAAACCCTTAGCCACACTAACAAAGAGAAGGAGAGAGAAAACTCAAATTACTAAAGTTCGTGATGAAAAGGAAATATCACGACAGACACCACTGAGATACATAACATAATGAGAAGCTACTTTGAAAATCTGTATTCCAACAAAATAGAAACTACCGAAGACATTGACAAGTTTCTAGAGACATATGCTCCTCCCAAGCTGAACCATGAGGATATACACAATTTAAACAGAAAAATATCAAGCAATGAAATAGAAGAAGCCATTAAAAACCTCTTGCTTTTATTTCTTGTGCTATGGGAGTCCTGTTAAGGAAGTCTGATCCTAAGCTGACATGTTGAAGATTTGGACCTACTTTTTCTTCTATAAGATGAAGGGTTTCTGGTCTGATTCCGAGGTCCTTGATCCATTTTGAGCAGAGTCAAAATGGCTGTACTACCTAAAGTGCTATACAGATTCAATGCAATTCCAATTAAAATCCCAATGATGTACCTTGCAGAAATAGAGCAAGCAATCATGAAATTCATCTGGAAGAATAAGAAACCCAGAATAGCTAAAGCAATCCTTAGCAGGAAGAATGAAACAGGGGGTATCGCAATACCAGAACTTCAACTATACTACAAAGCAATAGTAACAAAAATGGCATGGTATTGGTACCAAAATAGGCAGATCAATGGTACAGAATAGAGGACACAGACACAAAACCAAATAAATACAATTTTCTCATACTAGACAAAGGTGCCAAAAATATGCAATGGAGAAAAGATAGCCTGTTCAATAAATGGTGCTGGGAAAACTGGAAATCCATATGCAGCAGAATGAAACTAAACCCATATCTCTCACCATGCATGAAACTCAACTCAAAATGGATCAAGGACCTCATAATCAAAGAGACCCTGCATCTTATAGAAGAAAAAGTAGGTCCAAATCTTCAACTTGTTGGCTTAGGATCAGACTTCCTTAACAGGACTCCCATAGCACAAGAAATAAAAGCAAGAATCAATAACTGGGATAGATTCAAACTAAAAGGCTTTCTCTCAGCAAAGGAAACTATCAGCAATGTGAAGAGAGAACCTACAGAGTGGGAGAAAAATCTTTGCCACTCATATTTCAGATAGAGCACTAATCTCCAGAATATATAAAGAACTCAAAAAGCTCTACACCAAGAATACAAATAATCCAATCAACAAATGGGCTAAGGAAATGAACAGACACTTCACAGAAGATCTACAAGCAATCAACGGATATATGAAAAAATGTTCACCATCTCTAGTAATAAGAGAAATGCAAATCAAAACTACCCTAAGATTCCATCTCACCCCAATTAGAATGGTGATTATCAAGAACACAAGCAACAATAGGAGTTGGCGAGGATGTGGGGAAAAAGGTACACTCATACATTGCTGTTGGGGTTGCAAATTAGTGCAGCCACTCTGGAAAGCAATGTGGAAAGTCCTCAGAAAGCTTGGAATAGAACCACCATTTGACCCAGCTATCCCACTCCTTGGCCTATACCCTGTCACTGCCCGCGGCAACAATCCCGTGGATGTTTGTTACCACCTGCAGCAACAGTTGCGCGGGTATTTATCGGAGGTGGACTGGGAATAAACTACTTTTCCTATATTCACTAATTTATAGAGGAAGAGAGACTTTGAGAGGAAGAGAAACTTTGCTTAGAGGAAGAGAGACTTTGTTTTAGAGGAAGTTTTTAGAGAAAGAGAGGCTTGCTGCGCTTATCAGAGATCTATTTCTTCTTAGAGTTCTGCCGCTTCTTCTTAGAGGTAGGTCCCGCATCCTGTGAACTATGATCTGCGACCTATAGATGTGTTCTCAGTTCTCCGCTCTACGATTTGCCTTCTGCTGCTGCCTGCTGCTTACTGCTTGCTGCTTCTTCTCTCTGCTAGCTGCTTCTTTTATTCTGCTAGCTGCTTCTTCTCTCTGCTAGCTGCTTCTTTTCTCTGCTAGCTGCTTCTTTTTTCTGCTAGCTGCTTCTTTTAGCTGCTTCTTCTGCTTACTGCTAGCTGCTTCTTTTCTCCTTCTACCTACTGCCTGCTTATATTCCCTCCAGGAGGTGGAGGGCGGGGCCATGCCAGTTGAGATCAGGTGAGGAGCCAGCTGCCCTATCACGGCAAAGGTTAAAACGAGCAGGCCTGAGCAGGAGCACTCGGGAACACCTGTGCACGCGTTGTGTGCATGGACTTAATTGAATACGGCCAATGATAAATCACCTGGGTGTGCTTATATTAATCAACCTCCTCACTGCCGATGTGATCAAAACAACCTCTGGCTGACTGCCAGGTGCCATCTTGACGTAGTTTGCATGGCATAGCCCCCAACAATACCCAAAGGACTTAAAATCAGCATACTAGAGTTGCAGCCACATTCATGTTCATAGCTGCTCAATTTACAATAGCCAGATTGTGGAACCAACCTAGATGTCCTTCAATTGATGAATGGATAAAGAAACTGTGGTATGTATGTGTGTGTGTATATATATATATATACACACACACACACAATGTATGTGTGTGTGTGTGTGTATATGTATATATACACACACACACACAATGGAATATTACTCCGCCATAAAGAATGATAAAATTATGGCATTTGCAGGCAGATGGATGAAATTGGAGAATATCATGCTAAGTGAGATAAGCCAATCTCAAAAAACCAAAGGACGAATGATCTCGCTGATAAAGGTGATACAAAATGGGGGGTGGGAGGGGGGCAAAAATGGAGGAAGGAGGGACTGTATAGAGGGAAAAGAGGGGTGGGAGGGGTGGGGGGGAGGAAAACATAACAGGATGAATCACACACCATTACCCTATGTAGTTGTATGATTACACAAATGGTATGCCTTTACTTCATGTACAAACGGAAACAGTATGTATCCCATTTGTTTACAATAAAAATAAATAAAAAAAAAAAAGAAGAAGCCCTACAACCCTATGGTCGGGGCTGTTCTCGTAATTGCCATTTTCAGGGGCAGTGTGAGACAGTCAGCTGACCGGCTTAATAAAGAGTCAAATTTGGAAAAAAAAAAAAAAGTTAATGCCATGAGAGGCTACTAAAGTCAAACCAATGAGGCTCACAAAGTGGAGGCTCAGAGTTGGACAGAACTATGCCTGAATTGTGATTCCTCTTCTGCTTCATGTATGGCCTAGGGGTAGTTGTTTACCAGCTGTGAATCTGAAGGTTTATCTGTAAATGGGTATATTAACTTCAAGGAATTGCTGTTGATATCACTGGACATAATACGGAGTTTGGTTAATTACTGTTATTGTTAGTTTGTTATTATTATAGTTAGTACTCAAAAAATTATATGGTGTCCTCCCCCACTTCCCCTCTGTATGAGTCAACTTTTTAACACTATAAGAAAATATCTGACACAAGCTACTTATGAAGCAAAAAGAGGCTTATTTAGTTCACAGTGTTGAAGGTTCAAGGGCATGGCACCTACATAAGTTTACTTCTGCAGAGGATCTCACGATGAATGGTGGATGGCACAGTGTACGGAAGAGTAAGTGATTACATCTCAACTCAGGAGCCAAGAGCTGTGTAGGGTCAAACTCAGGCTTTTATCATGACCTACTGGAACTACTAAGAAGTTCCATAAGAACTATCTTCTGAGGATACACCCCCAATGACCTAAAGACCTCTTGCTAGGCTCCACATCCCAAAGGTTCCACACTTCTCAATAGCACCCTGGGAGTTGGGGAACCAAGCCTTAATCACAATGGGCCCTTCAACCAAACCATTTTCTATCGCGTTCCCTCTGCCTGCAGAGAGAGACACGACAAACGTCTGAAGCTTTGGAAGTTTATTGTGCACAGTCTTCCTTTCTTTCCCTCTTTTCTATCCCCTTCTCTCTTTTCTTTCTCTCGCTCTCTTTCCCTCTGCTTAACTCTCTCCTGCTCCAGTCGCTCCGCTTCTCCCGCTCGGCTCACGCCTGCTTCGGCCGCTCCGCTTCTCCCACTCGGCTATCGCCCTCGCTCGTACTCTTCTTCCTCGCTTCTACTCCTACTCTCAGCTTCTCCTCTACTCCCCAACCCATCAAGCTTATATACACTTCAACCAATCAGGGGAGAGCACACGAGGTAAACGCGCGGACAGCTGCAGGCATAGAATAGGTACACGAGGGGGGCATGCTCTAATCACATTGTTAACTAGCCAATCATTGGAATTCGCTGGTTGTTTACTGTATAGCTGGCCGCTTTTGGCTCAGTGCCAAGCGCCATCTTGACCGTGCCCAAGGCTGGGGGTCCCGGAAACCCCGACAATTTTCTAAGGATAGTACCCTCTTACTCAATTTATGGCTGAATAAGTAGACTCTTCTATTGTTACAGTGAAAACATATACACCAGAATTACAAGAATATGCTTGTGTTCCTGTCTTTATAGATCCTAGTTCTTCAGCACAATCATTTGGTTCAGGGATGGGAGAGTTGCTGGGCAGATGAACTGTCCTTTCCTGGGAATTTTTAATTCAAAAGGTCATCATTCACAGCCTAATGGTGAGGCTGAAGTAGTGACATTGAGAGCTGTCACTGGCCTTGTTTCCACTCATGTGGAGGAAGTTAGTTGGACAGCATGAAACCAATGTGCAGAGAGGTGTCAAGCTAAGGAATGGTAGGAGAGGAGGACTCTGACTCCATTGGTCCTTGAGGCCCAAGAGACTCCTACCTTTCTCACAACTTGTTCCTATCAACAGTCCATCCCTCCCACTTCCCTTATTTCTGTCGATAGCAACAAAGGTAAGTCTGACTGATTTACAACTTAAATAAATGTTGGTTAATTACGCTTATATTTAACAGCCCAAATCTAAAAGAAAAAAGGTAGGGGTAATTGCACAGGATATTACTATGTAGAAAGGAGAATTGTTCCGAGGAACTTTCCTTTAAGGATCACAATGGAAGGACCCTAAACAGAGAGGAAGCCTTCCATACCTAACACACACACCTCTAGTCCTAATCTTCCTCTGTGGCCGGCATGTTCACATAAGTGTCCTAAGTACTATTAGTACTTTCTTCAGCAAATCTTTCTCAGAATCCTTTCCCTTATGTTATGTCTCCAATGGGTCTGGATGGTACCTATCTGTGCTCCCGGGATCAGCTAGCTAAGAGTGCTCTGCCATAGGCCTTAGGAGTGCGAGATCTTGTTGGGGTTGTGTGGAAAGAAGGGTTGGGGACAGAGCTGCCCTCAAATTTAGTCTCCTTGGAGATAGTATAAACATCTTTATGGATGGTTGTCTGCTCAATTCTCAGGACCAGACCTTGAAATCAGTGGGTCTCCATTATTGTACCAAGAGGAGTTTTTTTTTCTGCTTTGAGTAACATGAGTGATATTAGTCAAATTAGTGACGATAATCAGGGGCTGCTTGCTCTTTGGAAGACTCCATTTCATTATTTTTATTTTAATCCTTATTCTGATTGATGATCAAGGGAAGGGGCTTGCCAATTAGTCCACTAACACAGAAGAAAATGTTAGCATTCTTGGATCAAGTTTCGCTAAGTCATCAGCATATTGCTTAGAAAGTGAAGTTGGGGAGACTTCTATGCTTCTAATCAGACAATTCTAATGTGTAGCCCTTTTAATCTGTATTTTCTCATTTAGAGCAAAAGCTAAGGATTAGAGCGAGGAAGGGTACTGATTGAAGGCAGAGTTCAATCTTTCAACAATTCGGCTTTGGTCAGGCACGCGTCCACTTCCAGCCTCAGCGGTTCAACTAGGTAGCTCCTAGCGAAATGCAGCAATTTCCATGGGAGGAGTTTCGGTGGTCAGTTTTTTTACATCGCAGTGATGTTTTAGTACTTTCTCAAAACGTGCACTGTTCACTGTCCAGGTGCCGAACAGAGACGCTTGCTCTCGGCACCAGAATCTCGGGCGCGGGCGGCAGAAGCGTTTTCCAAGCGCCAGGGTTATTGTTACCAGCTCCCCGAAGGTGGGGTCTTTGTCCCGCACGCGGGTCTGGGCGCGCTCAGGGCTCGCGGCCTCACCACCAGGCGCTCGTTCGCGCCACTGGGATCCGCGGCGCCGCGCTTCCTTTGTCCCCGAGAACGCGGCCTCCAAGCTTAGTGTCCGCTTAGGCTTCCACCCCGCCACCCCGCGCCGCCCGCACCGCCCACACCGCCCACGCCGCCAGGCCGCTCCCCGCCCCCGCAGCCCGCCGCACAGGGGCCTGCGCGCGCGGCCGCCGGAAGTGACGCCACCTGTCGTTGGTGCCCCGCCCCTTCCGCCGCGCGCCCCGCCCAGGCCTCGCCTCTCGGCCGCCCGCCCCTCCCCCTCCCCGACGCTCGCTTTCTGTCAGCCTCTCTCCCTCTCCCTCTCCCCCTCTCTCCTGCCTCTCGCTTCCTCTCTCGCACCTGAGCACACGCACCTGCCGGGGCCCGGCTCCCTCTCCCTCCTCCCCTCCTTCCCCTCCCTTCTTTCCCGCCCGGCCGGAAGGCTCGGGCCTGGCCGCGAGAGCCTCGCGGCTGCGTCACCGCGGTCCCCCAGACAAGATGGACACCGCCGAGGAAGGTAGGTCGGCGGCGCCGCGGCGCCCGCGCTTGCACAGCTCCGGGGTTCGGGCCGGGCCCGCGCGGGGCCCGCGGCGCTTGCGGCGGGCGGCGGCGCGCCAGGCCGTTTGCCGGCCGGGCCGCGGGCGAGGGGCGGAGGGCGACCCCCTGCGCGCCCCCGCCGCGTCCCGCCTGCCGCGCGAGGGGGCGGGGGCGCGGCGCCGCGGAGACCCGGCCGCGCGGCTGGGCTGGGGGCGCGAGGCGCGGGGCGCGGGCGCGGGCGGCGGGGTCCGCGCGCCCCTCCCCCACGCTCTGGCCTCGGCGCCCGGGTCTGCGCCCCCTGCCCCGCACCCTGCCCGCGCCCTCGGCCCGCGCCCCTGCCCCACGGCCCCGGCCGACGCCCCTGCCTCGCGCCCCTGCCCCGCGGCCCCGGCCGGCGCCTCTGCCCCGCGCCCCTGCCTCGCGCCCCGGCCGGCGCCCCTGCCCCGCGGCCCCTGCCCCGCGCCGCACTTCTCTGTTGACTTTGAAACTTCACGGAAGATGTGCGGGGCACGGCCGAGTGGACGGCGTGACCCCTGCTCGGAGACCTTGCCCTTTGCCGCGCGCAGGGTGGCTCCGGGCCCGGGCTCTTGCCCCGTCTTTTGTTTTGGCGTAGCTCGGGGTTTGTTTTGCTTGTTTGTTCGGATGGCGGACACCGGCGAGCGGGGCTTGCCTGGTTTCGTTCTGTGGGTATGAGCCTGTCGGTTCGGCGGCGTGAGCCGCACAACCCTGAAAACCGAGCGCCGGGCGGTGTTGAGCACCCTCTTGCTCGCCCACCGGGGCGGCGGGCGGTGGTGAAGCAGTGCTGTGTGTTTAGTCTACGGCGGTTGACGGTCTGCCGAGGACCTTACTGACCTTCCGGGTACAGGGCAGGTACTTTTCTACTTGGAGGGTGTTTGTGGGAGTAGCGGCTTAGTAGTATTCGGTTTCATGGATTGAGATTTTGGTGATTTTAAATGAGATGGGTCATCGAACACTCTCATGGAGTCCAAGAATGAATGACGAAAGTGTGATATTATTATTGAACAGTTTTCAGAGTCGTAGCTTAATAGAAACCTCACCGATAAAGACATGAGGCACTTGGATAGTTTACGAAGCATACTCACGCACATTCACATTTGATCTTTGTAACAACCCCGTGGAGTAGGTAGGTGTTATTATCTTTTATAGACGTGGAAGTTTAGGCTTCGTTATTTTAATAGCTTGTCCAGGATTCACACCGGTAGTAAGGAGAAAGATTTGAACCTAGGTATTCTTACAGAAAACAGCTACCCTTTCATTATGCCACAGCTTGTTTTTTATGTGCGGTGAGTGAAGCTAATCGCCACTGGAGACTCCTTGGGGAAAAAAATAGTAAAGTGAAACTGCTGAAGATTAGGAATCACATTTTTTTGGTAGGTGGACCTTGCATGTAAATTACCATCTGTATAGGTTTCACATAGTTTTGTATTCAAATTTTAATGAATAAATCGACTAAGACATGTTTTTATCACGTGTACTCTACAGCATCATATGTACTGGCATATTAAATTAAATCCCCATTCTTTTGGCTATGGCACGTGATTCTTGCATGTATTTATGGCATGACAGTAGTCATTGGTAATTAAGTAATTGAGAAACCGCGGTGTCTATGATACCATTAAAGATGCAATGTATTTTTTATTGTTTTTCCCTTGTAAAATTATAATCAGGATAAGGTAGAAATAATTTTTTTTATTGACTTGAACACTGTTCCCTGTTAAAGTAACTAATATTTATTTATTTATTTATTTATTTATTTATTTATTTATTTATTTATTTTTTTTGGTGCTGGGGATCGAACCCAGGGCCTTGTGCTTGCAAGGCAAGCACTCTACCAACTGAGTCATCTCCCCAGCCCCACTAATATTTATTGAGGAGTCAATATGTGATAGTTATATGTGACATTAGAATGTATTTTGACATATTATACAAACACTGAATTTAACTTCCCATTCTTTTGGTTGTACATGATGTGGAGTTACACTGGTCGTGTGTTCCTGTATGACCACAGGAAAGTTATGTCCAATTATTTCTACTGTCTTTCCTAATCCCATTCCCCCTCCCTTCCTTATCCCATTTAATTCTGTCAACATTTTTTGGTGTGCAGTATCCCTATTTTTCAGGTTAGAGAACTGAAGTTCGGTATGATTAAGTACCTTGCTCCAGGTCACACAGGTAGTAGATGGTAGAGGCAAGATTCAAACTTCTGTATGCCAGACTCCATCCTTAAATATTTATAAGTGATTAACAAGTGTCTGATGTTGAAATAACTTATTTTTGTCACTCCCTTTATAGGATGAATCATTAATATAAGTTGACAAAACCTAACTTTGCAGTTGTTTTTAGGAAACTGTTAGTCATTAATTTTAATACTTTTCATGCTTTCGCAAAATTTAAAATTGAAAGTCCTCTGAAATTTTCACAATTTAAATTTAATTTGAATTAACACTGGAAGGAAATGGAAAGCTCTGGTGGATTTCGTAGTAAAAAATTTTAAAATGAAGATGCCAAAAGGTTATAAACAGTTGTTCTATTTGTTAGGTCAGTTAAAGTCCTGACCCTGTACTGAACTCCCCCCACCTCCCAATGTGGAATTGAACCATTGAATTCAAGAGCTCTTTACCATTGACCTACATCCCCAACCCTTTTTATTTTTCATTTGAAGAGGTGCTTTTTTTTTTTTTTTTTTTTGGTGGTGCTGGGGATTGAACCCAGGGCCTTTTTCTTGATAGACAATCACTCTACCAACTGAGCTATATCCCCAGTCCTTTATTTTTCATTTGAAACAGTCTCACTGACTTGCTAAGGCTGGTCTCAAACTTGAATTCCACCTCCCTCAGTCCCTCTGGCTTAGATCTTTTTTTTTTTTCCCCCTCAGTACTAGGCATTGAATCCAGGTATTCTCAACCACTGAACCACATCCCCAGCCCTTTTTATGTTTTATTTTGAAACAGGATCTTTCTAAGTTGCTTAGGGCCTCCCACAGTTGCTGAGGCTGGCTTTGAACTTGCAATCTTCCTGCCCCAGCCTCCATAGAAGCTGAGATTACAGGTGTGTGCCACAGTGCCTGGCTAAATTATTTCTTAAATAATCTTGGGTTTTTATCTGTTTATAAACAGGTTGTTGATTTTCCTCTTGGGCGATTTGGAAACATGTGGCCAAACATAAGAAAATTAAAATTTTATTTTATTTCATTTTTTGCATTGCTGTGAGTTGAATCCATAGTCTTTTATGTACTAGGCAAGTGCTTTACCACTGAGGTACATCCCCAGCCCTAGAAAATTAAAATTTTAAAAATCTGTTATTCTCGTCTCCCTATTTTTTTGTTTTTTGGTTTTTTTTTTTTGCTGTACTTGGGATTGAACTGAAGGCCTTGTTTGTGCTTGCAAGGCAAGCACTCTACTAACTGAACTATCTCCCTAGCCCTTGTCTTCCATTCTTGAAAACACTAATAATGTGGTTTACTCTTTCATTTAAAAAATATTTTAATATTCTGAACAGAGAGATTAAGAATGTTATTTAAATACCCACCATGCACATAGAGGGTAACTCTTCTCTCTTATAATAAAGGGGATTAAGAACTCGTTATTTGAGTGTAGTTTGTGTGCAGATGTGTTGTGTAAATTGCTGTCATCAGATATTTAAACTTCAGAGTTGGAAAAGACCTTAGATATGCAACCTCATTTAATGGGTTAGAATCTGATCCTGCAATGCATCTGAGATTTTCCAGTTTCAAAAAACAATCCATCTTTTGCTCAAGAGGGTACTTTTTTTTTTTTAAAGGCAAAACATTGCAATATTGGAATAGATGTTGCAAATAAGTATTGATTTATGAAGCCCTAGAAAAGCTGTTAAACATTTTGCCATAGTACAATGCTCACATTTCAGTCCAGTGATATATAAAGCTGTTTTTTTTTTTTTCCCATTTTGCTGAATTACTGCTTATATTATCAGAACACAATACAAAATCTTCATCAGTAATTTTATGTGGGATACTAAAACATTGTACTTTATGCTGTTTGGAAAATATTCAAAAGGTTTGAAATTGAAGTGTATTGCAGTTGATCATGTTCTATCTCCACTATGATATAAAAGCTTGAAGTAATTTAAATTCAGAAGAAATGAGTTAAAAGGACAGTCAGATGACAGAGTTAGCAGCTAGTTACTTACTCTCTCAAACCACATGGTCTTTCAACTCTGCTTTCAGACATGTCTTAGTTTTTCTTGAAGAACCACAGATCAACTTTCACTGCCTTGGTGTGCTTGCGATCCAGCAATATTCATGTATTTGACATGTTTATTGAGCACTTGTTCTATGAACTTGGGTTAGAGAAGAAAATAGAGTAGAACCCTTTCATAGAGTTTACTATATTCTAATTAGCTTGGTAGAGGAGAAAGGGAAGACAGAAAATACATTTGTAACAAGTTATACTGTTTAACCAGAGGTTATATATAAGGGCTGTGGAAAACAGTAAGTTGAAAGAATAAGGAGTGCCAGGACATGAGGGCAGGGGTCTCAGTTTTAAATATGACAGTTACTAAGTCCTCACTGAGAAAAGGAGAACAGGAGGAATTAGTCCTGGAGAGGCTTTGTGGGTACAGCATTCCAGGCAGAAGAAGTAACCATGCCTAGAATGTTCAAGAAATCACCAGGAGAGCTGTGTAGCTGCAATGGATTGAATGACTTTGAGAGGATAAGTATAATAGGAGATTGGAGTGGGTGTGAACATATAGGACTTTCATTGACTTTTACTTCAGTGAAATAAGGAGCTATGGGATGGTTTTCAGCAGAGGTGAGAAATTGTCTTGCTGCTTTCTCAGTGGCTACTTGTTTGTTATCAGTTGTTAAACCTACATTTCTGGGTGCTGCAATCTAATCCAAGAAGCTGGGAGGCAGTGGGAAAGGTAATGTAATAATAAAAATCATGACTGTGTCCATTCTTGAACTGGGCAGACATTCCAAAAGAGGCCTACTTCATTGTTGAACTAGAGTGTTTCTTAGGATGTTAGGATTTAACAGTTGATAGCAAACAAATGACCAGTGACGGGCAAGACAATTTTTTTTTTAACCTCTGTTCAAAACCATCCCATAGCTCCTAAGTGAGTGATACTAGGCTAACTAAATGTCCTTTCCCACATACTGACTTCCCCTTTCTCCCAAGCTGGGCTTATTTTAGTGGGTTTTATTTTTCCCCTCTAAAGACATTAAGATCACTTATATTTAGTATAATATAGGAAGAATGACAAGAGTTCTTAAAAAGGGAATAGGAAGTAAGACAATAAGGGAAAACATTAATTCATATTGTATTTTAAAAATTAATAAATTAGGGTACTGGGGATTGAACTCAGGGGTACTTGACTACTGAGCCACATCCCCAGCCCTATTTTGTATTTTATTTAGAGATAGGGTCTCACTGAGTTACTTAGCTCCTCACTTTTGCTGAGGCTGGCTTTGAACTCGCAATCCTCCTGTCTCAGCCTCCCAAACACTGGGATTACAGGTGGGCACAGTGGTGCCCAGCAACTCATGTTGTATTTTAGATGGTTGTTGTAGTAAGCTAGGTAAGATATTATGGGAGTTTAAGGCAGTGGAAATGAAAAGAATGTGAAAAAGAAAAACCAGACTAGTGTAAAATTAATAGGACATAGTAATTAATAAGAAGTGTAGAGAGGAGGAGTTAAAGATTATTGATATCTGGAGTAATTTCATCAACCAGGAGTGGGAAAAGTTCAGTTCTGAGCATTGCTTTAGTTTTTAAGGACTGCCATAACAAAGTACCATAAGCTGGGTGCTTAAACAAGAGAAATTTATTTTCTCTTGTTCTGGAGGCTAGAAGTTTGAGATAAAGGTGACAGACCCTGAAACCTTTTCCTTTGACTTCTGGATGTTTGCTTTCTTCCTGTGTCTTCACATGGTCTTCCTTCTGTGCATGTTTCCTAGACTTAGAAAGACATCAGTCATATTGGATTAGGACCTACATTAAAAAACCAAAAACCAAACAAACAAAACACACACACATTTTAACTTAATCATCCTTCCAAATACAGTCAAATTCTGAGCTTCTGTTGGTTAGGGCTTCAGTGTACAGTTTTATTGGGGGACTTGGGCAGGGGCATACATAGTTCAACCCATAGCAGACATGAATTCTTGAAGGCTTGGAAGACACTGAAGCATTTCTTGTACCCTTATTTCTTATAACTTCTTTATAATATTCTTTTTGACTTTGTCTCTTTCCCTGATCCTGCCTGATGGCATATTCTGTGAAAATTAATAAAATACAATTTATATACAGTAAAATTATTCTTAGTGTACAGTTCTTTTTGTAACACTTTGAGATAAAAGATATGGAGATTCTGTGCCTTTTTAAAAATTTATTAAATATTGAATACCTGTTCTGTACCCAGGATAAATTTCCTTCCTTAGTCATAGCAAAGTTCTTAGAGGCACTTGAATGGAGTAGTCTCTATCAAGGCACCACTGATAGAGAATAGTCAGTCTCAGAGATTTGATCTTAGGGCTCCTTTACGTACTTAAAATTGAGGACCCAAAGGACTTTTGTTTATGTGGGCTGTATTTACCACATTTGAAGTGAAAAATGAATTTTATTTTTTGTTTTTATTTTTATTTTTTTGGTACTAGGGATTGAACCCAGGGCGCTTAACCGGTGAGCCACATTCCCAGCCCTTTTAGTTTTTTATTTAGAGACAGGGTCTTGTTGAGTTTTTAGGGCCTTGCTAAATTGCTGATTTTGAACTTACAGTCCTCCTGTCTCAGCATCCCAAGCCACTGGAAATAGACTATTATTATTTGGGTTGCAGGGGGGCATGGTATTGGGGTTTGAATTCAGGGGCACTCAACCACTGAGCCATACCTCCAGCTCTATTTTGTATATTTAGAGATAGGATCTCACTGAGTTGCTTAGTGCTTTACTTTTTTGCTGAGGCTAGCTTCAAACTCTTGATCTTCCTGCCTTAGCCTCCCGTGCCACTAGAATTACAGGCGTGCACCACCAAGCCTGGCTACACTACTTAAAATTAATAAAATCAATACATGTTAACAAAAATAACTATTAACTATGATAAGTAAGTACGTTTTCCAAGGGAGAAATTTTTAGTGACAATCGTAGCTTTGTTTTAATTTCATTTTTTTGGTATGAGAGATTGAACCCATGAATGCTTTACCAGTGCTACATCCCCAGTCCTTTTATTTTATTTTTTGTTTTGACTACTTTTTTTGTATGTGGTGTTGGGCCTTGTGTATGCTAGGCAGGTACTCTACCAGCTGAGCCAAATTCCTAGCCCAGCTATATTTTATTTTAAGACAGGTTCTCACTAAGTGGCTGGGGTGGGCCTTGGGCTTGTGGTCCTCCTGCGTCAACCTCCTGAGTCACTGGGATTACATGTATGCACCATCATGCCGGCTAACTGTGTTTTAAGCTTTTATAAATCTCTTATGTCTAGATTATTAGGAGATAATTGAATTCTCATTTTGCCTAGTCTTATAAAGACATCGGTCATATTGGATTAGGTCCTACACTAAAAACTAAAACTAAAAACATGTTTATAATAAAGGATTTAGAGTGTACCAGAAAAACTCAAAACTCGATAATAAGAAAGCAACCCTTAAAAAAAAATGGCCCAAAGATTTAGAAAAAGACTATACAAAAAAGTATATGTACATGCATGCTGTTGAGCACATGAAAAAATGCTAACATCATCTGTCAGTAGGTGAATGCAAATAAAAACCATGTGGAAGTATCACTTTACACCCTGTAGGATGGCAGTTATCAAAGGGACAGTAGAAGTTTGTGAAGATTATGGAAAGATTGGAACCTTCATTTCTTGTTGGTGTGAATGTAAAATGGTTCATATGATTTTGGTAATTCTCAGGAAATTAAACCGAGTAATCATATGACCCAAGCAGTTCCATTTCTAGGTGTGTATGCAAGAGATTACAAAATATGTGTTCATATATAAACTTCTGCATGTATGTTCATAGCATTATTTTTGATAGCCAGATAGTGGAAACAATCCTGTGCCCATCAAATATTGGTTAATGTGGTCTGTATAAAGTGGAGTTCAGCAGTACAAAGGAATGAAGTACTGATAATATGCTGCAACTTGGATGAACCTCATAAATACTGTGCTAAGAAGCCAGTCACAGAGGACCATATTTTATGTAGTCTTAATTGTATGAAATGTTCAGAATAGGTAAGTCTATATATAGAGAAAGTAGATTAGTGCTTACCTGGGACTGTGGAAAGCAGATGTAACTGCTGTTAGTTATAAGGTTTCTTTTTGGGATGATGATTGCTTTAGAAGTAGATTGTGATTATGGTGTACAATATACTAAAAACTGTTGAGTTGTACACTGTAGTTAATTTGTGGTACATATAAGATGTTAAACTGCAATGAGCTATCACTGCATATCTAATAGAGTGAAAAAGTGATACTATAAAAGAAAGACTAACTCTCTGTTGGTGAGGATGTGGAGGAACTGGAATTTTCATTTATTGCTGGTAAGAATGTAAAGTGGTGAACTTTTTCCAGGGAGCAGACAGCAACCCTCCAGAGTAGGGGCCCAAAGTTGATGAGTGGGCACGAAGAGGGAGTTGGGATACCTCTGTGTACTTTGTGCAAGGCCTGAACTCGTAGATCCTCATCAATAGGACTGTGGGAAGGTATTCATTAAAACAAGCCTACTGATGGTACAACAGAAGACTGCCTCTTTCTTGGATGTCCCTCTAGTACCCTCTACTGGCAAAACTTAACTGCAAAAAAATTTTTTTTCTTTTTTTCTTTTTTTCTTTTTTTTGTGATGTTGGGGATCGAACCCAGGGCCTTGTGCTTATAAGGTAAGCACTTTACCAACTGAGCTATATTCCCAGCCCCCCAAAAAATTTTTAAGAGTACAGTGCCTTCTCATTGAATGTGTACTGAAGAGGGAATTTGAAACTGAGATGAGATACACTGATCTGGCTTACTGTGGCTGAAACTATTGAAGCCATTTCCTGTGCTGCTGAAGTTGCCTGCTGACTGACAGAGTTGCCACCATCACTTTTGTAACCACTTGAGGATCTCCAGTACCTTAGTACCTGCTATTCACTGCCACTGCTGGTGTTTAGATCTACAAGATAGTTTTGCTGTTTCCCTCCTTCATCTGATCTCCTTCGTCTTTCTCCTGACAGATTTAACACAAGCCTAATCAGCAAGGAGACCAAAAAATGTAGTTTTCAGGCTTTCAGGAGCAACAGAAAAGATGAATTGTTAATTTAGTAATAATAATACTCTGGAGAGATGAGAAACAACTAAATTTCACTATACAGAGAATTGGAATTTTTAAACCATTTGCAAGGCCTAATCCCCAAATCCACCTTTTTAAAAAGTAGATAGAGTAAAAAAATTTCCCCCCCAAAGCTGAGCAGTTTAAAGATTTTTATTTATATTTGTAACAGTGGAAGTGAAACACAATACTTTGAGGAAAAGATGTGAAGAAACATCACCCATGTTCTTGTTTAGTCAGTTATAATGCCTCTCATTTTACGTTTTCTTATTTAAGCAATTGTGTTTTTACATGGTTGGAAGTAGAGTGTGCTTTTTAAATAGTATTTTTTTTTATGCCTTGATTGATTGATTGATCGATTGTGCTGGGGATTGAACCCAGGGCCTTGTGCATGTGAGGCAAGCACTCTACCAACTGAGCTATATCCCCAACTCTGTTTATTTATATGCAGTGCTGAGGATTGAACCCAGTACCTCACACATGCTAGGCAAGCACTCTGTGATTGAGCTACAACCCATCCCCTAGAGTATTTTTTTAAAATTCCTGCTTTGTTTACTGAACGTTATGCATTTTCTCATATTGCCATAGAGTTGTTAAATTTGTTACTTTAAAAGGACTATGTATATTCTATGCAGTGAATATATACAGCTTGCATATATGTTTCAGGGTATGTCAGTGACCCACAGATATTTTGAGTAATATTTTTTCAGTAACATGCTTTTAATATTTTGTTGATAATCAGATAGTAAAAATCTGCTTACTTAATCTAAATGAAATAAGGTCAAAGCTTTCATAAATCATGTTGATGTTATATACTCTTTATTTGATGAAAATGGCAGTTTACCAATGTGATTTTACTCCCCAAATCCCTCATCCCCAATCTAATCATGAATCAGACAGTTTCTAAAATAGGAGAATCCAATAAATATATACCCAACCAGTATTCTTTAAAATAGTGAAGGTCATCAAAACCAAGGAAAATTTGAGAGAACTCCAGAATCAAGAGAGACATGACAGCTAAATTTATGTGGATTGTAGAACAGAAAAGGAACACTAAAACGTAAAGACTAAGCAATTCTGAGTGTACTGTGGACTTTAACAATAATGTATCAGTATTGGTTCATTAAATGGTAAGTCCAGCAAATCCTACTAAGATGTTAATAATAGGGGATGTGTGTTGGTTTTATGGGAACTTTGTATATCCTCCTATTTTCCATAAATCTAAGTCCATTCTAAAAAATAAAGTCTCTTAGTGATTGAAAAAAAAAAAAAAGGCTTTGTTAAATTCTTACCAGTTTACCACCAGAAGTAGAGAGATTTTGATTTTTTTTTTTTTTTTTTTTTTTAACCACCAGAAGTAGAGAAGAGAGATTTTGATTTTTTTGGTACTGGGGATTGAACCCAGAGGCATTCTACCATTGAGCTACATCCCCAACCCTTT
This sequence comes from Sciurus carolinensis, assembly GCF_902686445.1. Taxonomy (NCBI): domain Eukaryota; kingdom Metazoa; phylum Chordata; class Mammalia; order Rodentia; family Sciuridae; genus Sciurus; species Sciurus carolinensis. Next base: position 8,474,054 of record NC_062218.1, read on the forward strand.
TAATTTTTTCTTCTTGAGACAGGTTCTCACTTAGTTGCTTAGGGTCTTGCTTAAGTTGCTGAGACTGTCTTCGAATTTGTGATCCTCCTGCCTCACATCATGAATTGCTGGATTACAGACCTATGCCACCATGCCCAGCTGAGGTCTTAATATAAATTTCCAAGATAGATAAAGGCTTAGGCGTAATAACACGTACCTACAGCTTTTAGAGCTTTCTTTTTCCTCATAGTAGGCACTTAGAATACATTGTTGAATATGGTTATTGTCTAGAAAAGCCAGTGGAATGGGTCAATAAATAAGTGGGCAAGTGAATTAAAGAGATGTTTCTTAAAAGAAGAAATATTAATGGCTAACAAATAACATGAAAAAATGTTCAATATCCTTAGCAGTCAGGAAAATGCAAATCAAAACTACACTGAGATTTCATTTCATTCCAGTTAGAATGACAGTCAGAAAGAATACAAGTAGTAGGTGCCAGTTATGGTGATGCACATCTATAATCCCAGCAATTTGGGAGACTGAGCAGCATAATGCAAGTTTGAGATCAGCCTGGGCAACTTAGTAATACCCTTTCTCAGAAGAGAAAATAGAAAGACTTTGGAATGTAGTTCAGTGATAAAGCATCCCTGGTTTAAATCTCCTGTACAAATAAAACCCAAACCATAATGTTCCGGTTTAGATGTGGTGTCCCCCAAAATCTCATGTGTAAGACATGCAAGAAGGTTCAGAGGAGAAATGATTGGGTTTTAAGAGTCTTAACCCAATCAGTGAATTAATTCCCTGATAGGGATTAACTGAGTGGTAACTGAAGTGATAGGCTGTGGCTTATATTTGTATCTGGGCAGTGGAGTCTCTCTGCTTCTTGACCATGTGAGCTGCTTCCCTTTACCATACTCTTCTGCCATGACGAGCCCTGAGAAATGGAGCCTGCCTTCAATGGACTAAGACCTCTGAAACCATGAGCCCTCAAGTAAACTTTTCCTCCTCTACAGGTGTTCTGGTTGGGCCTTTCAGTCACAGTGGTAAAAAAAACAACTGACTAAAACAGAAATTGGTACAAGGAGTGGGGCCATTGCTGTGACTAACCTGACCATGTGGTTCAGAAGCTTTTTGAGCAGAAAGATTTGAAAAACCGTGAACTTGAAAGGCAGGAGTAAAACTAGGGCTAAGGAAGTTGCAGTTGTTAAAGACATTACCGCTGCTAAAGAAAAATACGAAAGACCTTGCCCAGAGACAGTAAGAATGATGACTTGAGGGCATCTGAGGAGCTGGCAAGACTGCACCCATCTAAAACTCAAGGGAGTAAAGGTGAAAATTCTCTTGAGAAGAGACCCGTGGGGCACCCTTCTTGTACAGGGGGCCTAGGAAGTTTTTTTGTTTTCAACATGCACAGCCACTCAGAGGCTGCTTCAGGCAGGGTCCCTGGAGGCTTGACTACTGCTCAAGAGGGCGGCAGACCTTGGCGTCAACCATGTGGTACTGGTTCTGCCAGAATGCAGGGGTGCTGTAGTTAGGGGATTAAGCAGGCTTCCACCAAGATTTCAAAGGAAGGCCTGGGAGACCAGGCAAAGTGCAGCAGGGTTGGAGTCCCTGTGGGCAGCCCCTGGGAAGGTGAAGTGTGGAGGTGTGAGGAGGAATCCGAAGCTACAGTGGAGATCCTCCAAATTAAGAAAGGTCAGTAACGTGGGTCATTGTTTTAGGAAGCTGAAGAAATTGAGCAGGGACAAGCCAACAGAAGGGCCTCTTGGGCTGCAATGAACAAGACTACAGGGGCGGGGCTACATGAGCCATTTGGAGAGAACATGATGTTCTTCATGTGCCCCAGATGCTGGACATGGAGCTACAGGACTTGTTTGCCCAGCTGGATTTCCTTCTTGCCTTGGTCCGTTCCCTTCTTTCTATGTCCCTAATTTTGTGAATGGAAATGTTTATTCTGTACCATGATTGGATACTTGTAAAATTGCTTTTAATTTTACAGGCGCTCATAATGTGAGATTACCTTGAGCCTCAGAGAAGACTTTGTTTGGACTTGAACTTTGAGCAGTCTTTGAACTGTTGAGACTGAGAACTTGGGGAAGAACTAAATACATTTTGCATTGTCAGATGAGTGGGGGTTTTGGGGGACCAGGAGTGGAAGCATGTGGCTTAGATTTGTTGTCTCCCAAAATCTCATGTGTAAGACAATGCAAGAAGATTCAGAGGAGAAATGATTGGGTTGTAAGAGTCTTAACCCATCAGTGAATTAATTCCCTGATAGGGATTAACTGAGTGGTAAATGAAGTGGTAGGGTGTGACTTTGAGTATATATTTGTATCTGGCAAGTGGATACCTCTCTTTCTGCTTCCTGATTAGCATGTGAGCTGCTTTCCTCCACCATACTCTCCCACCATGATATTTAGCCTCACCTCAAGCCCCGAAGAATGGAGCCAACCATGAATCTGAAACCATGAGTCCTCAAACTTTTCCTCCTTTAAAATTGCGTTCTAGTTAGATCTTTTAGTCACAGTAGTGAAAAAGATGACTAAAACAAATAATAACTGCTTGCAAGGATGCAGGGGAAAAAGGAAAAATTATATATTGTTGGTAGGGAGGTAAAGAGGAGGTACTGAGAAATTAGTATACAACCATTATGAAAATCAGAATGACATTTCTCAAAAGACTGGGAATGGGTCTACTATATGACCCAACTATTTCCCTCCTTGGTATTTATTAAAAAAAAAAAAAAAAGTCTGCATACTATAGCCATATATTTATCCCAGTATTCATAGCAGTGCAATTCATAGTAGCCAAGTTATAGAACCAGCCTTGGTATCTGTCAGCAGATGAATGGATAAAAGAAATATGGTGTATATAAACAGTGGAGTTCTAGCTGTAAAGAAGAGTGAAATTATATCATTTGCGGATAAATGAATGGAACTGGAGCGCATCATGCTAAGTGAAATAAATGTTTTCTCTCATAAGTCAAAATTGGAGAGAAAAAAAAAAAAGGACTTCAGGGCAAAAAGAAGGGAGAACAGTAGAGGAAAGGGATCAAAAGGGAGGAAGGAGGGGAAAGAAAAGGCAGGTACTGCAGAATGAAGTTGACCAAATTGTGCCAAGTCCATATGCAGATATATCCCTACTAACCCTGCTTTTAGGTGTAATTATAAAGCACCCATTAAAAAGTAGAGTAGAGGAACAGAATGATGGGAAAGAAAGAGGAAAAAGAAAGGAAGTCCTAGGGAATGAAATTGATCAAATTATGTATTATGCATGTACAAATATGCCATAATTCCACTATTAGGCATAATTGTAGTACATTAATAAAAACATACTTTAAAAGGATATACTTAGATGAAAAAATTTACCTAGTCCATCCAGCAGAACTGGACCATATTCGGCGGGTGGGGGAGTTGTATATGAAGTATACTGTTCTAGAAGGGAAAAACTCTTTAGGCTAATATTGATTTCAATGAGTTCCTACAGATATACTTGAGAAATTGTAAGGTAAAGGTTAAAGCAAGGGCTAGAATTGTTTTGGATAATGCATTTTAACATATTCTAAAAAAAAAAAAAAAAGAAAAGAAAAAAAGTAGGTGCTGACTTCTGTGCCAGGTCCCAATTTGATAATCTCCATTCACTGATTGTTGTTTTTTCTTCTGTCTATACTGGACTATCTCCATACTTAGTACTAAGGATTTAGAAGTTTTTCACTTAAAAAGCAACAGTAATAAAATTTATTGTTTTAAGTACCATGTTAGAGACTTTAAAAGATGCTTGTATTCTAAGCTGGACTTGGTGGTACACACCTATAATCCCAGCAATTTGGGAGGCTGAGGCAGGAGAATCTCGAGTTCAAAGCCAGCCTCCGCAACTTAGTGAGATCTTATCTCTAAATAAAATATAAAAAGGGCTGGGTTTGTGCCACAAACCACTTAGTGATTAAGTGTCCCTGTGTTCAATTCCTGGTATCAAGAGGGAAAAAAAGATGCTTGTATTATGGTATTAGGTATTTAAATAAAATAACAAAATTCCCATAGGATAAAATAAAAGAATATTGCCTTTGAAAACCAGGAAGAGAAAATGAATTGATTTTATTTTAGATTGAGCATGATTTGTGGTTTTACTGCACACATGTAATTCTGATGAGAGCTTTAATCTGCGGCAGACTCTACTTTATGATTTATTTTTTAGTAAAGGACCTTAGGAAGCATCTTTTGTTGATTTTACTCTTCTTGTAGCCTCAGCTTGTTACTCGAGGTTTTGGGTGGTAGAATTGGTCCCGGTATAACACCAGGTTATTCTTTCTTGACTTTCTATGTTGGTAAGTAGTATTTGCTTCATGTTTTCCCCAAACTGCCAAAATCCTGTATAAGAAAGGAGTTGCTAAGATATTTTTAGGGGTAGTTACAAGCTGCCTCTAAACTTTAGCAGTCTAATGCAGCAGCAGGTTAGTTTCTCACTGACATATCTAGTGCTTTTGCCAACTGTAGTCACTTGGAGAAACTGCTTGATGGAAGCACCATCCCTTACCAAATGCTTCCATAACCAGAGGCAGGAAAGTACAGAGTGATGAAGTGTTTCATTTCCCCCACTTATACTGAGAATGTATACACATCACTGTAGTTTCATGGACCAGAGAAATCAGTTTTTATGCCTAATATCAGAGATGGCAGGGAAGTGTATTTATATTATATGCTCAGAGAGGAGAAACCCAGAAATATTGGGTAAACAGTGCTCATGATATTCACACTATCTGACAAAATAATTCTTACCAGGGTGAATGAAATAAATGTGCTCATTGGGTACATTTTAATCTATAGCTTCATATTTTAGATTGGGAAAAGTAATTCATTATTCTTTTTCATTTGATCTTTCTTCCCACAAGTCTGTTTAGACACTACACTGCAGAATGTTTTTTCATTTTAAAAATTAAAGCAATTTAAATACAGTAAAATTTACCTTTATCTAATGTCCATGTAGACAAAATGCATACGGTCCTGTATCTAGCACAGTCAAGGATGAATTAGTTCCGTCACTTCTCCCCAAATATCCCTGTACCCTTTTGGTTATCCCCCACCCCTCACCTAGCTCCTGATAGCCATTGATCTGTTTTTGTTCCTAAGAATGTCCTTATTCTGAATGTTTCCAGAATGTCATGAATGGAAGCATACAACATGTACCCTTTTGAATCTGGCTTCTTTCACTTAATAGAATGCATTTGGTATTTATCAATATCGTTGCATACTGTCAGTAGTTTATGCCTTCTTGTTGCCTAGTTATTGTGTTTTTTGGGACAGACTCCTGTTTATTCAGTACAGTTGTGGGATTCACAGTTGTGGGTGGTTGTTTCCAGTTTTGGGGAATTATGAATGAAACCATGATACATATTCACATAGGTTTTTGTGTGAATGTGAGTTTTTATTTTCCTGGGTTAATTATTTAGAAATAGGATTGCTCGGTAGTATGGTTAAGAGATTTGTTTTTGGTTTTTCCTTTTTGTCATTTTAATATTATGTAGTGATATTTTACTGTTTTTAAATAAGAATGTGGTTAAAATATAAATTACAGAATTTGCTGTTTTATTTAGGTGTAAAATTCATTGGCATTAAGTACACATTGTTGTGCAACCATCACCATATTGTGATTTTAATTTGCATTTTCATAATGACTTGAATTCTTTCTCCATTTTGCCTCCTTTGAATAAATGTGTTCAAATCCTTTGCTAATTAAAAAATAAAAAAACAAAAAAACACACTTCTTATTAAGAGCCCCCCAGACTGGTGCAGTATGTCTCATACCTGTAATCCCATTGACTCAAGAGCCTGAGGCAGGATGATTGCAAGCTTGAGGCCAGCCTCAGAGACTTGGAGAGACCTTGTCTCAAAAAAAAAAAAAGAACTGGGAATGTGAGTCACTGGTAGAGTGCCTGTGGGTTCTATCCCCAGTACCGAAAGAAAGAAAGAAAGAAGAAAAGAAAGATTTCATTTAGTAAAGTGGACAAAAAGAAACTGGACAGATAATTTGCAAAGAAAGAGACCTTGGTAAAGGTTTGGAACTGCTCAGCTTCACTAGTAATAAAACTTCTTTTTAAATAGCTGCTGTACTACCAAGTTTTTAATCCTTTATTTCAGTAATGTGGTTTATTATAGAGAGTAATCTGCTGTACAGATGGGAAAATATTTAATAAAACTGAAGTGGTCTATCGTAAATATACACAGAACATTGGCATTGTGGAAAAAATTACATTCAGTAATATTATTTGATTGCATGATGATTAAGGAAATTGGGGAGGAAGTGTATTAAAGTCAAAAGGAGTTCTTTTCAGAATTGGGAGTTTATTTTAATCCTTATTTCTTCACTTGGTTGATAATTTACTTAGGTCTCAGTAGCTGAAATAGAATTAGCTAATCTAAGATTTCCAGCTAGTTTTCTGAGAGTATGATGGTCCTTTAATATGCCATATCTATTGCATACTATTTTCTGTTTAGTCCTATGTGGCCTTGGATGCATTACCTTACCCTGCTGTCATTATCCTCTCTTTCCCGAACTATAAGATTGGTATTATGAGTATGAAATAAAATAATGTGTTCTGATTGTTCAGAACTCTGTCTAAACAAGGTAGGCATTAAATACCATGATGGAGCAGAAAATTTTCTTTTCCCTTATTTTCTATTTTCCCCTGTGATCCAGCAGAGGGAGGAAAAACCCAACAACTTAAAAGATCTTTATTCTTTTATCATGTCTGTGTAATATTTTAATATTTTTAATGGAAATAATGACACACACTTTTTTTTTTTTTTTGTACTGGGGATTGAACTGGGGGGGCACTCCCTGTTTTGTTTTATTTAGAAACATGGTCTCATTGAGCTGCTTAGCACTTAACTTTTGCTGATCCTGGCTTTGATTTGAATTCCTCCTGCCTCAGCTTCCTGAGCTGTTGGGATTACAGGTGTGTGCCACTGAGCCCTGTGACAGGATATATTTTGACAATACAGTTAGTAAAATATTTACACAGTTTAAAGTATTTCCATGTATTATAATTTAAGGAAAAGCTTACTGATATGTTCATTTTTTTCCATTCTTGTTCACATAGTACATGGGTAAGCAGTAATCCTATAGGATGAGTAGAATTTAAAGAATGAGTAGTTCCTTGTGAAGTTTTTTTTTTTAAAATAGATCTTTTATATTCACGGAGAATGATCATTAACCCATTCATTAGGATTTTTTGTACTCCATTATAATTGACTAAAGATGAACATGGATAAAAGGATGATTTTAGGAGTTATTAATTACTACTTGGAAATAGTGAAAGGATAGAATTACATTAGAGGTATTTTTTTCCCAGTTGAGACCAAGCTCATTGTTTTCATGTAACAAGATTACTTAAAGTAACAGATGGAATAATGCCCTTGTTATTCCTCTTGAAGAACTCCTGGCCCAGGATATGAATCATCCCTTTGTTCAGTGTATCCTAGCTGTATGCTCTATCCACATGTTAAGTCATTTAGTAGCTGTCTTGGTTATCAGTTTGACTGTCATGGTATCACAGTGCTTGTGTTCAAGTATCTTGTACTTTACTTAATAATGACCTCAAAGTAGGAGAGTAGTGATGTTGGCAATGTCATTACAGTATATTACTGTAGTTGTTATATTTTATTACAAGGTATTGTTATTTTTTACTGTGCCTAATTTATAAAGTAAACTTTATCAAAGGTATATGTATATAGGAAAAATAGTATACATCGAGTTTGGTACTATCCTCAGTTTCAGGAATCTACTTAATTTCTTGGATTGTATTTCCTGTGGATAAGGAGAAGCTACTGGTTTTCTCTGAATACTTCATTTAGTTCCACATTCTTTCTTCTTTTCTGACTGATGACACAAATGTTAGATATTTTGTTTAGTCATAGAGGTCTCCAAGGATGTGTTTTTTAAGTTTATTTTCTTTATGTCTTTAGATTAATTTCTTCTGTTGCATTTTCAAATTCACTGATTCTTTCTTCTGTCCTTTTTGTTCAGCTCTAAAGTCTATTTATTTTTTGCTTATTCAGAAATTTCCACTTGGTTCTTTTTTATATCTTCTATTTATTTGCTGAAACCTTCAGTTTCATTTCTTTCAAATGTGTTTGTAATTGCTCATTAAAACATGTTTATGGGATTGGAGTTGTGGCTCAGTGGTAGAGCACTTGCCTGGCACGTGTGAGGCACTGGGTTCAATCCTCAGCACCACATAAGAATAAATAAATATAAAAAATTATGATGAATACTTTAAAATACTTTCCAGGGCTGGGTTTGTAGCTCAGTGGTGAAACACTTGCCTAGCATGTGTGAGGCACTGGGTTTCACCTAGCACATTTGAGGCACTGGGTTCGATTCTCAGCACCACATATAACCAAATACAAGAAAAAATAAAGGTTCATTGTCAACTAAAAAATATTTTAAAAAATACTTTCCAGGTAATCCTAACATTTGTGTCATTTCAGTGTTGACATCTGTAGTTTGCCTTCTCTCATTTAGGTTGAGATTTTACTAGCAACCTAGCTTTGACTTTGCAGTCTGAGTAAGAAGCTCAGTTCTAGGGATCCAAGTTCTTATTCTGGACCATGTTAAACAGATCCCTGAGGCTTGATTTTAGATTTGTTGTGTTTGCTTAGTATTATGTTTGTTGGTTTATCATTCAGAAGGATGGGGGTCTTCTGAAAATCAGTGTTCTAATTCTTGGGTCTCCCTAATTGGATATTCCCCCACCCGACTCCTGTCCTCACCCACTGCCCATTCCCTAGGAGTGAACAGTGTCTCTGGAGATGAGCACCCTTGGAGTTTGCCACTTCCTTGGTCCGACCACAACTTTTCTTAGGTCATGCAGGGCTGAGGCACCTTGGTGGGGTTTGTATCGTATAACGTAATGAGCCCACCACGCAATCAGTGAGCCAATCCTATGTGTATATCATTACCATGGTGTATTTTGCCTTTTTCTGGCAGCAGTCTGCCAACATGGTGCATCCTTGCCTTTCCCAGTCTATATTTGGTAGCCAGTCAGTTACCATGTCCTCAGTGGCAACCTTCATTCATGTGAGCCTGGCTGTGTCCCCACTGCCTTCCTGTACACTATGTCCCATGAGACATGCTTTAGGACTGGCTGGGAAGATTGCATCCCACATCTGGCATTGCCCACCAGTGCTTGTACTCACCTTACCTAGTTAGTTGATCCTTTCTCAAACATATATATACCTGTATCAAAAATTAGTCTAGGGGCAGGGCTGGGGCGATAGCTCAGCTGGTAGAGTGCTTGCCTCACAAGCACAAGGCCTTGAGTTTGATCCCAGTACCACAAAAAAAAAAAAAAAAAAAAAAAAAAAAAAATTAGTCTAGGGGCATCTAAGTACTTGATATGGTTATGTCAGTGGCTTTGGATGGCATTCAGTTCTTACCTGGATAATGGTGATTTTAGAGTTAATCCACATCTGTGGTGCCATTGACTCTGGTGATTCTAGATAACCTAGATCAGTTGCAAACCCCCATCACCCTGTCACATTTAGTTGGTAGTTGCATTGCCGACTGTGGCCATGACTGTGACCTGGAATACAGTTGACAGGGAATCTTGGTTTCATTCTGCAGTGGGAGCCTCCAAGGAGGGCAAGGTGGAGTGCAGATTATCTACTCTCAACCCTGGAAGGCAGTGATGAAGATAACAAAGGACTCTGTGGAGATCTTGGAATAGATACTTGTGGGGGACTTGCCAGGGGTTGAACCCAGGGGTACTTTACTACTGAGCTACATTCCCAGTCCTTTTTATATTTTATTTTGAGACAGGGCCTCACTCAGTTGCTTAGGGCCTTGCTAAATTGTGAAGACTGGCTTTGAACTTGAGGTCCTCCTGCCTTAGCCTCCTGAGCCACTGGGATCATATGTGTGTACCACTGCACCTGGCAGGGTGTGCTAAATCTTTTAAGAAGAGTTCATTGCAGGGCAAGTATGGTGCTGGCAGTCAGCTTCAGTGCCCTACATTGAATTTACTGCAGTTAAACTGTACTTGTATTTGTACTTGATCCTGGCACAGGGAAAGGGTCCACTATGAGGGAGCTCCAGTCTGTCTCTTGGCCCCCCACCCCTTGTTCTTCGTTCTTTCATTGGGTCTGAAGTGTGCATTTGGAGAAAATTGGAGCATCCAGAGCAGGTTTAGCTACGTGGATACTGTTGCTGGGAACTGTGGAATGGGAACATGGTTCTGTGTTGTTTCTTTTGGAACTCTGTGGAGGATGATTAAGTATAAGGTGGAGGTAGTAGTGTTGCACCTCTAGAGCTCAAGTCTTGAACCATTGTAAGACCAACTGAAGTGAAAGCTTTTGCCAAGGATGTTTTCATTACTCAAGGATGAAGGTGAAATTGAGATGTTTAAAAGGGGTTAGATCTCATGTAGTTCTGACCATAAAGGTTGGAAATGCCAGCTGTAGACTCTGCACTTAATTTGATTCAGTACTGGCAACTTATCTGACTATGCCATGGATGGAGTTGACTCATTGATAGCTTTCTTTGGTTGGGATGTGTGTGACTTTTCTCTTTCGGTGGAGAGATTTGTCTGAATAATTGGTTACTATGAGATTAGCGTGATAACCGGTTAGCTGATCCTTAGCATTTTGTATCCCTCAACATCACCATGTGACATTTCGTCACCACAGATTTGAGCAGCCCAAATCTCTGACCCTTGTGCATACTGCCCATTGCCCTAGGGATCAGCATTTGGCCTAGAGGGATAACTGAGAAGGTCTAAATAAAAGTCGTAACCAGATTTCATTTTGTATCTGTGGAGGAGTTTTCTGAAGCAAGCTAGTGAGCTAGTGAGTGAGTGAGTGCCAAGCATCATTGTGGTTTTCCTCTGAGCTGTGTTGTTGGCCACCTCAGGCTAGAGGGCAAACAAATATGTTTCTGAAACTGCTTGGTGTGGGTGGTGGGGAAAACTGTCATCCTCTACAGAACTGCAGACCCTTTGGCCCTGGACTCCCATGGCTTCTACTTAAGGTGGCCTCTGGTTTACCTCTTTCTGACCTGGAGTCTTTGTGGTTCATCTTGCTCCCCTCAATCCTAATCTTGTGTATGTTTATGTTCCTTGTTCTTGTGGATGAGGTGAGGAGAGGGATTTCTACTCCCGGTTCCCACCTGCCTTCTGCTTTTACTGATTTGAGTTCTCAGGTGTATTTTCGTGGCACTTAGATTGTTAGGACTGTTTAAACTACTAAACTATTAGGACTAGAGTTTAAAACTGTTAGAATACTAATGTTGACTTGCTTTTGCATGTTTTTATTCAGTACTTTTTATACAAGAGTTTAGTTGTTTCTCTTATTGTCGACTTTATATACAAAGCTAAGGAACAACTACCTTTGAATACATGTAAAGAAACCTAGTTTCAAATATACATTTGAATATCATCTTAATTATAATTGTCAGTTCTCCATGCTATTAATATTTTGCCAAGTGACAGGTTATTGTTTTGACACAAATTATTTTTGTATTGGTGGCCTTTAAAAAAATTATATCCAAGAGTAATTATATTTTTCTCTTTGTTAACAGACATATGTAGAGTGTGTCGGTCAGAAGGAACACCTGAAAAACCTCTTTATCATCCTTGTGTATGTACTGGCAGTATTAAATTTATCCATCAAGAATGGTAAGTCATACTTTTAGAAAATTGTATAATTCTGAATTTCAGTTTTATCATCTACACAAGAAGAATGATCATTTCAATGAACTTGCTCTATAATTATTTTAAAAACTTTTGTTGTAAAATTTAAAAAGTTGAAAAAGAAATGACCCATAGTTCTTTAAGCCATGCCTGTTATTTGAGAATAATTGTGACTACCCTCTAATTTATTTCTAGCATGGAGAATGTATTTTGTCCTTGGGAAATATTTTCACTTTTTAGTTTCAGTGGCATAAGTTTTTAAAGTTTTTAGGTTACATCTATGAAATACTTTGTGTCAAGAACTATTTTCATGCCTACATACCCTAATTAATCTCTACAAGAAAACTGAAGTAGAGTATTATTGTTATGTAGACAAATTATCGACAGGTTAAATAACTTTTCTTAGGCCATAGAGTCAATTCATTAGTGACAGAACTAGGATTCAGACCTTGTTACTAGGTATTAATATTATCAGACCAGTATTAGAACTGATGTTGATGCTTTGGATTTTCTTATTCATTTAACTCTGAAGAGATTATAATTTAGATTGAACCTTTTTAATAGTATATATTTTTTTCTCTTTAGCAAGCGTAAATTCTGTACTCTTAGAAGGCAGATAAAGGTTTAAGAATGTTCTAAATGTGACATTGTCAAAATTGTTAAAAGCTCTGTAATATGTTGTTTTAATAAAAATAGAACATTTGTTTTCAGTGAAACTTCAGTGTGTTATAAATATTGTATTTATGAATGTATTTGTAATTACAGCTTAGTTCAGTGGCTGAAACACAGTCGAAAAGAATACTGTGAATTATGCAAACACAGATTTGCTTTTACACCAAGTAAGTTCTTTAGATGTTTTCAGTAGTTTTTTGGTTATTATTGTCAGCAAAAGGTGTTTTAAATGATTGTAAAGCACCAGTTTTTAACTTTATCGTCTTTGATAGTAATAGGAAAAAATGTTCTTCCATTTAGGAAAATACTTTTTAAAATGGTCATCTAACACACGTGTTTTATAGGACTCTTTCCTTTTTCTTTTTAATTATAGACAAGTTCAAGCATATACAAAGGTATAATGAGTTCACATGACGTACCAATCGCTCAGTGTCACTTGTTTCTCAATTCATGGTCCATTTCACTTTGTCTATGCTTCATTATTTCCCCATCCTTTTTATTTTTTATTTTTGTCCGACCTTTTAAAAACAATCCTATCATATATATTTTCATGTGTACATTTTTCAAAATATAGCTCTAAAATGTAAGGATTCCACTTAAAAATATATATTATCATTAGCCACCTGGAAAAGATAATGATGCCTTTATTTCATCAAATATCAAATTTGGATGGTCTTTCGAGTTAAAATTATGTGCACATTAGAATAATAGTAATAAAGACAAAATTTTAACTCTCCCTTTTTTATGAGACTGGCTTTTGGGGGTGGGGTACCAGGGATTGAACACAAGGGTGCTTAACCACTGATCCATATGTCTCTAGTCCTTTTTGTTTTTATTTAAAGGCAGCATTTTGCTAAGTTGCTTACAGCCTCACTATGTTGCTGAGGCTGGGTTTCAAACCTGTGATCCTCCTGTCTCAGCCTCCTGAACTGCTGGGATTACAGGAGTGCATCACCATGCCCAGCGTGAGACTGACTTATAAACTCATATTTTGTAAGCCTTTGGTAAATATTCTGCAGGCTTAAAAACTCCCAATTCTCCTGCCTCAGTCTCCAGAGCTGCTGAGGTTACAGATGTGCACTATTGCACCTGGCCAAAAGTTACTGTTTATTGTTTTTTTCCTGAATCTTCTTAGGTGTGAACAGTTTCGTGGTAGTGCTTTTATAAATTTTAGATCATTGATTTTCAGATCTTACATATTATAATTCCTTGTTTTGACCTTACTAAATAAATGTTTGTTGCTACTATATGGTTTTCTGAGTTACCTATTGTGGAGATTTTTAATAAGCAGTTGCTTTTATTGTAACCATTTTAAAATGCTATTTTTCTAAAATATGGCAAATTCTTTTTTTTTTCCCCCAAGTATGTTAAAACACATTTGCAGATAATGGGAAAATCTGAATTTGTCATTTGAAATTTTAAGTACTATGTTGAAATTGAAGGAAAGGTTGGCTAACGACAACTGTGGCTACCACATGAAATGGCTTCCCTACAGATTGTTGTGCTTTTTGAGTGCTATGTCCTCATGCTTATGTTTGGGGGAGTTCTTTTATGATGACATGAGATCAACTTCCTTTTTGTTCTTGTTTCGTTTATCTTTTTACCTGACCTTTTATTTATTTATTTATTTTGTACTGGGGATCAAACCAGGGTGTGGGTCACACCTGCTCTGCCAAGTGCTCTACCACTGAACTACATTCTTAGACTCTTTTAATTTATTTTGAGACAGGTTCTCACCTTGTATTCTAGGCTGGCCTTGAACTTGTGATCCTCCTGTCTTAACCTCCTGTGTAACTGGGATTATAGGTGTGCAGGGTACTTGACCTGATATTTTATAGCTTGGGAAACCAGATAATTATATTGTTTGAATGATAAATCTTTTCTTCTTGGTTAGGCCTTTTTTTTTCTTGTTGATTTCCACATTTTACATGTGCTTTGTCTCATAAGCAGCTTCTTGGGTGAATATAGTACTGTAACTATTTGTTTCACTTTATTTTCATAGGAAAAATATCTAAGCACAATACATATATCAAACATTAAGATATTATAATGCCTATTTTCTGTTTATGAATTAAGCCATTTAAAAATCCTCATGAAATCCTGTGTACCTTTTTCCCTCTTATAGTTTATTCCCCAGATATGCCTTCACGGCTTCCAATCCAAGATATATTTGCTGGACTGGTTACAAGTATTGGCACTGCAATACGATATTGGTTTCATTATACACTTGTGGCCTTTGCATGGTTGGGAGTTGTTCCTCTTACAGCATGTGAGTATTCCTGCCTAATCAAAGTTATTTAAACATTGCATAACTATTTAATATTAGACCAAGTTATTGTTTGAATGGTGTTTAATTATTTGGTGTTTTAATGTCATATATTGGGAAGTCTTGTTTAGTAAACATTCATCTGAACTCAGCATGATTTGGTTTTCATTTGGTGCTGGGGATTGAACTGAGGACCTTGTCTTTGCTAAACGTGTTTTACTATTGAGATACAACACAAGAACGAATTTTTAAACATTTTTTTTTCTTGAATGTGAGAAAGAAAACTACAGTATACAGAGGGTAATAATTAAAGTTCATGAAAGAATTGAGAAAGTAAAAATGAAACCAAAATTAGAAGAAACTCAAATTTTATTTCTTGACTTACACAGAAGCTTTTAAGGTCTCCAATAGATGGGTTCTTTTGGGATCGCCCCACCTCCTTTTCAAGATACAAAATCTAATGGTCCTGAATAATCGGGAGGCTTATCTTTCAGATATAGGAAGTTCTGTTGGACTCATATACTAACCAACCTCTTAGGTGATTGTTCTTGTGTTTTTTGTTTTTCTTAAAGACATGGAAAATAGTATATGAATAACAGAATATATACCTATGATTCCTTAGAATTAAAAATAAGCAGTATCTTAAAACAGGTATATGATTATTATTATGTCTCCTAAAGTAAAATTAATTTGATCACCTGTGGAAATGAATCTTGAAAGATATACCACATAGCAGAATAGGTTTGTTGAAGAGTGGATTAGAGTGATAGAAGACTTAGTCAAACAGTTCTCCTAGATTGCAGTTAAAGAGACAAGTATTCCAGGTATGAGAAGAAAAAATTGAGAGATGAAGGCTAGATCCAGTTGTTTCAGTAACTGCTACTAAATAGTTCTGTTAAGGCAAAAGAGATAATGGAGGTGAGGAAATGGGTGTCTTTTTTTTTTTTTTTTTTATTTGGTTGTAAGAAACTGACCACAATAAAGGACAGTCTCACATTTCCTGAACTATCTCAAGTTTTCTAGACCTGGGGAGTGTGATAGAGGCACAGCATTGATGTGCTTTCACTTATTGTCCTACAAAGTAGAGAAAATCAGACCGCCATCAGACCTAAAATCAGCAATGTTGAAGGCTTCAGGAAAGTAGAAACTTCAAATTTGATGATATTTTTGAACTTAAAATTTCTCACCTGAAAATGAAAAGACAACATAGAGAAACATTTCATTAGATGTAAGGGTTCAGAAAGTGTACTGTCTGAAACTTTTTAGTGAAAAAAAAAAAAAAATTTAGAATATACTTTACTAAATGAGCAAGGAATCAGAAAGAAGTGAAACTCGAAATAAGTGCTTTTTATAAAGCTCATTTATTGTTAATCTATGATAATTAATAGTTCTTAATTAATAGCCTGGTACTAGAATTCCAGGTGATCTAAACATGGGAGGATAGAAATGAGAGATTTTTAAAGTTGTTTGTCTTATTTGTGAGATTATAAATTCTCTAGATATCGATAGAAAAATGATGAATAACTGTGAATTGAGATGTAGGAGTACGCAGGGTGTGATGGTGCACATCTGTAATCCCAGAGATTTGGGATGTTTTGGCAGAAGAATTGCAAGTTGAAGGTTAGTCTCAGCAACTTAGTGAGACTCTGTCTTAAAATTAAAATTTAAAAGGCCTGGGGATGTGGCTCAGTGGTAATGTGCCTTTGGATTCAATACCTAGTACCCTCAAATGTAGGAGTAATGAAACAGTCCAGAAATAGACCCACACCTACCCTATCTCCTGATTAAACACAAAAGCGTCCCAGTTGAGTGAAGGGAAGATGATCTTTTCAGTAAATGGAATAGCACCAACCTAATGGCCATATGGGAAGCATAAAACATATCATTACCTCAGTGTTGCACAAAAATTAATTTGAGAAAATCAAAAGCCTGAGTTTGAATGTTTAAAAAGAAATCTTAGAAAATGTAAACTACCCTTAGAAGAAAATATTGATAAATTCAACAATCAAAATTAATAACTTCATCTTCAGATACCTTTTAAGAGTGAAAGAGATGCTACAGAGTGAGCGAAGATGTTTGCAATGCACATATTCAACAAAGGATTTATACACCAGTAAGAAAAAGGCCAAACAATCCATTTAATATGTTGAACAGGTGTTTCTGGAAAGAAGATATCTACCTTGCCAGTAAACACACGTAAAAGTACTCACCATCATTAGTCATCAGGGAAATTCTCAAGAAGATAGTCACTAGAAAAGCTAAAATTTAAACGATTGACAGCCTCAATTGCTGCTTAGGAAGGTGGGGCATCTGGAATATGCGTACACCCTTGGGGGCAGCGTATACGCTGTAACCACTTTGGAAAACTGACAGTATCCACTAGTGTTAACTGCTACAAATACCTTATGACCTAGCAGTTTCATTCCTGGGAATATAGATAATAGAAAAAATAAGAGCGTTGTGTCTATACATACAAATAAATAGTAGCACAACAGATTTGCTTATAGTTAAAAATTGGTACCAGTCAAAACCTGTGAACAGTAGAATTACATTGTGATACATTCATATGCAGAATATTACATAACAGTGAAAAAGCTAACTGTTGTGACCTGGAATAACATGAATGATTTTGCTTCTTTGAGAAAAAGAAGCCTGACACAGAGAGTATGGATTGTATCATTGCATGCATGTGAAATTTTAAAAAAGGTCAAATTCATCTATGGTGATAAAAATCAGAATAGTGTTACTTTTGCAGGTGCTGTTGACTGGAAAAGGGCTTAAGGGAACCTTCTGGGGAGCTAGAAATGTTGAACACCTTGCTTTGGATGGTATTTACCTGGAAACATACATATGTAAGAATTCACCCAGCCGTACACTTAAGATTTATGTAAAATGTGTATCAGTTAAAAATTAGCAAAACTTTAGGGTAACTGCTCTAAGAGTAGAAATAGGATTATCAGTTTGGGAAAGAGCAAATAAAAATTGGAAATATCAGCTAAAGACAGAAAGAAGGGAAGAGAAAGCAGGAGGGAAGTAGAATAATAATACAGAGTTTAAATACATCTGTAATCATAAGGGTTTACACTTCTTTTTTATGAGTCTCCCACTTTTTGTACATATTATACTGCTCTATAAGAGAGAAATACAAAGCAGCAAAGGTTGATGCTAAAGAGGTAGAAAAATAATTTTGTTGACAAATGCTAGCAAATAGCAGGAAGTTGACCAGATTATTATTCAGGATTAAAAATGTTATATCATTAAGTGGGACAAAGCATCATATTTCATATTAATAAAAGATGTAGTTCACCAAGAAAATAAAATTAAAGAACCTTTAAATACTAGAAAACAGAACTGTGGTATATATAAAGCATTCATAGTCATGATGGAAGACCAACACACCTCTCTGAAATCTGTAGATCAAATGGTCAAACTGAATAAGTCCTTAGAGGATTCCAGTAACACTTAACATGTTTTATTTCTAACTTGTATATATACACACATTGTGTAAAATTTAAATTATTTAGCACAGTACTTACTCTGTAACTTTTTAATTTAGCAGTATACCTCAGCTCTCCTTCCATGTAGTAGTACATGGTCTGCTACTTTATGTTGTTTTTTGTTGTTGTTTGTTTGTTTTTAATCCAGGGGCACTTTACCACTGAGCTACATCCCCAGCCCTATGTATTTTTTATTTTGAGACTCATTAAGTTGCTTAGGGCCTCACTAAATTACTGAATCTGGTCTTGAACTTGAGATCCTCCTGCCTCAGCCTCCCGAGCTGCTGGGATTACAGGTGTGTACCACCATGCCTGGCTACCTTATGTTTTTAATGGATCCACAGCACTCTGTAGTAAAGAGTCCTGTCATTTGTGAATTCATTTTCCTATCTATTGACATTTGGTTTGTTGTCAATTTTACTTTGATGCAAGCATATCTGCTTAGAATATTTTTATACATATTAAGTAATTTCCATTATACAAACTCTTTTCCTCACCTTCCATTTTGACTTGTTTTTTAACAGTATCCATTGATGTCACTGAAAATTTCTCATATAAAACTCCAGGGGATAAAAAAACAAAACAAAAAAACCCAAAAGATTCTAGGGAATTTTTAAACTAATATGCAAATACTGGTTTGAAAGAGAATCTCAGCATTTTCCTTAGCCCATTTCCAAAAGTATAGTCAGTTACTCATTCTATCTAAAGTTCTACCTTTCTGAATAAAAGATATTATTCCTTTTTTGATAAGAGAACAAAGAAATGATAACGCATTCACTCAGACCTTATCTTTTCCCTTCGTGGCCTGAATTGAATATATTCTCTATTTAAGGACTCATGAATCTGTGGTTCTTAAATTTGGTTGCCAGTTTGCTGTTTACAGCATTTCAGTATGTACTGTAGTGAAGTACCTTCATAATTTCAAAAGTGTATAATTCCAAAACTGAAGTATTTTATTTTTATGAACAGACTTAATGAATTTTGGAATTTTAGATTTTAAAAATTCTTTGTATTATAATTTTAGAGATCTTTAATTTAGACCTCCCTTTTCAAGCATCTGATAAGCTCATTTAATAAAGACAAGTTTAGAGAGAATCTTAACACTGAAAAATACCATATATTTATTCTTCAGTCACTATTTCTATGCTTGCATGACCAAGTTTCTTAAAAATATAGCATTTTGAGACTCAGAAAGACAATGCTTGTTTCAGAGCCTTTCACAGTGTCCATTTTAGCTCTTGATCTGCTGTGCTGAGTTTGATGCTGTTGTGACTATATGCCATCATGCCCTGTTTTGGTAGGCCGCATCTACAAGTGCTTGTTTACTGGCTCCGTGAGCTCACTACTGACACTGCCGCTAGACATGCTGTCAACGTGAGTATCAAATCCGTATGACCGTGAAAATTACACAACATAAATGATACTGTTTTCTTAGTTTTTATTATTAATTTGAAATTGATTCTTTTTTTCCAAGGACAGTTATTCATGTTTCATGTACTAACAATTATAACTGCAGAAGTAGCTGATATATATAAATGATTCTTTTAAAACATACCCCTTTTAAAGGACCATATTTCAATGGTAGGATGACTTCTTTAAAAGGCTCTCACACTGTTTGAGGTATATACTTTTTTTTTTTTTTTTGAGTACTGGTGATTAAACTCAGGGGCACTTGAGCACTGAGCCACATTCCCAGCCCTGTATTTTTGTATTTTACTTAGAGACAAGGTCTCTCTGAGTTGCTGAGTGCCTTGCCATTCCTGAGGCTAGCTTTGAACTTGTGATCCTCCTGTCTCAGCCTCCCGAGCTGCTGGGATTACTATTTTTATAGGTTGAGATTAATTTTAAAATGTTCTTGAGATTATTAGGACATACATGCTAAAAACTTGTCACTGAAACTATCTTATTGTGTCTTAATGACTGAGAGGAATGCCAGAGGCCTGCTGACCATAGGCAAAAGAAATTGTTATCACAGCTTGTCCCCCACCCCCAAATAGTGTGTTTTTTTTTTTTTTTTTTTTTTTTTTTTTAAAACCTTTATAGAGTAGATCTGTTTTTCCTGAAAATTTACTTTAAATTTTCTTAATATCTTAGCAGTTGCTAGTTCTTGGGGTCATCTCAGAGCACAATATTTCAGTTTTTTTTTTTTTTTTTTTTTTGCTATACAAAATCTCTGAAACAGTGGTTTCAAATAACCACCATTTTATTTGCTCATAAGTCTCAGAAATTGAGTTGGGCTCTGCCAAGCTATTTATCTGTGGAGCTTGCCTGAGCTACTCATGTGTTTTACTGGGGCTTGATTATCTAAGATGGTTCTGGCTGAGATGCCTTGGTTCTCCTTTACATAACTTCTCATCTTCCAGAAGACTTATAGGGGGCTTCTTTACATGATGGGCTCAGGGCAGCATTAAAATGGTGAGTGAGAGTAGAGGCTTATGAGCCTTCTCCTTGATTCTGGAACTTGGGCAACATCTAGGCAATAAACAAAATCAACCTAGATTAAAAGCATAAGGGAAGAGAATTCTAGAGTTTGTTGTCATTTAAAATCCACAATATTCTCATTGCTAATGGCAAAGAAGAAATAGAGAATATTTTAGTCCCAACATTTTGGATTTTTTTTTTTTTTTTTTGCGGTGCTGGGGATTGAACCCAGGGCCTTGTGCATGCAAGGCAAGCACTCTACCAGCTGAGCTATATCCCCAGCCTGGAATTTTAATGGTCTGAAAAGTTGTTTAGCAAGAAGTGATTAGGATTCCCCTTGTGATTTTGGGAACTATTGCAGACAGTAACCCTTAGGAATCACACCAGTTCAACTGTAGTTTGGAGCTACTAGGTCAAGGTCTTCCAGGTTGACTTTTCTCCTCAGATTTTCAGTGGAGGGAAAAAAAAATCATTCATTCCACTAAAATAGTGGATTTTTTAAAACTGCCAAGATTATCTTTAAATTATTTTGAAATCATGGGCATGGATAAGCCTTTTTTTTTTTTTTTTTGGAGGGGGTGGTGTGTTGCTGGGAATTGAACCTAGGGCCTTGCACTTGTGAGGCAAGCACTCTACCAACTGAGCTATATCCCCAGCAGAATAAGCCTTTTGAAAGAGGAAAAGAACCAAGGGATCTTCAGTATTCTAGCATTTCATCTATTTTCATGTATTATACTAAAAATACTTTGCCTCTTTCGATTATTGAGGAGCTAATATTCTTTTGGTGTATTCCCAGTTAGTATCAAACCTTGATTTGTTTTCTAAGTGAAAATTATCTGTAAAATCTACCATAGACTTCTTTGTCTTATACATGGCATACGGGATACCTGTCTGTGGAGAAGCTTCACTGCTTTTCTGATTTGATGATTCTGTTAATTTGTATGGACTTACATAAATGCTAGTTTTTTGAACTTGTTTGTAAAATAAGAACAAGGAAATTTCTTGTAAGGGTTTGAGAGGGTTGTTCGCTTTGGGTAAGTTCAGTGCTTAGCCTTTGTGAAGTATTTGGCTGCTGTGTACTTTCTGCTTCCTGTTTCTTGACCAAGTTAAAGATTAGGTTGTAGATTGTTAATTGCTATGTAGTTCTGATGTTATGTCTACTGTAATACAAAAATAGATACAATATAGATGTATACTAACTTTTAAAATAGGTTGAATTTCACCATCATTACAAATAATTTTTTTGGAGAAACTGGTTTTTACCACCAAAGTTATGATTTTTCTGGGTGTTTTTACGAGTGTTCTTTGGAGTAATTATATATATAATTTTTTTTTAATAGGGAAAATTTGTTGGCGGATTGTTTGCAGGGTTGTTTTGTGGTGACATGCACATTGTGTGCATTCATCAGCCTGGTGTGGTTGCGAGAGCAGATAGTCCACGGGGGAGCACCGATTTGGTTGGAACACGCTGCTCCGCCCTTCAATGCTGCTGGGCATCACCAAAATGAGGTAACCCCCATCCCTAAAATTGACTTCACTTGAGTAGGACGTGAAAATTACGGTTATCCTGAAGATTCAAACCCTTGACTCCCATGTGCCTCGTGAATGTTTTTTTGTTTTTTTTTTGTTTTTTTTTTTTTGCCATTTCGAAAGAGTACAGTAGAGGGCTGGGGAGACAGCTCAGCTGGTAGAGTGCTTGCCTCACAAGCACAAGGCCCTGAGTTCGATCCCCAGTACCGCAAAAAAAAAAAAAAAAAAAAAAAGAAAGAAAGAAAGAAAGAAAGAGTACAGTAGAAAGGTTTGGGAGAAGTTTTAAGAGAAATACAAAATAGTCAACAGAATACTTTTGTGATTTTGCCTCTTAACTTTCTTGCTGGATTGGCAAGAAAGAAAAAAACAACCACTAGAGGTCATACCAAAATGCTTTTCCATCTTTTGTCTTTCTTGTTTTTGGTACCAGGAATTGAACCCAGGGACACTTAACCATCGAGCCGTAGCCCCAGCTCTTTTTTCTATTTTATTTTGAGACAGGGTCTCTCTGAGTTGCTTAGGGCCTCACTAAGTTGCTGAGGCTGGCTTTGATCTTGTGATCCTCCTGCCCCAGCCTCCTGAGCTGCTGGGATTATAGGCATGCACCTCTGAGCCCAGCTGTTCTTCCATTTTCTTTGCTTGAGTTTACTGCTCAACTAGGCCTGCAAGTTAAGATACAACTTACTGGATATGTTTCTGATATGCTGTGTAACATTATACTTTCTTCCTATGTAAAATGTCTTGTCTTTCCTGTCAGGTAGAAACATTACCAAAAGTAGAAAAATTGGAATACTGGTATTGTCATATAGTGTAGTTACTTTTTTTTTTTTTTTTTTTTTTTTTAATGGGTGAGGAACATGCTTAGATACAAGGTTATTTGTGGTATTAAGAAGAGGCAAAGCCGAGTTTGATGGCACAAACCTGTAGTCCTAACTGCTCAGGAGGAAGAGGTGGGAGAATTTTGTTTGAGGCCAGCATGGACAGCAAAGGACCCTATCTTTAAAAAAAGGAAAAAAATATATATATACATATATATGTGTATGTATATATATATATATATATATATATATATATGTGTATGTATATATATATATATAAAATTTTCAGTATCTTGCTGAGAAATTGTGGGTCTGAAAATATTATGGATTAGCTACTTGCTGAAAAGGGAATAATTTATACTTTATGAAATTTTATTATGAAAAAGTTATACGGTAAATTAACAGCTTAATGTTTGCTTTTAGGTCCTGCTTTTTTCAGTTGTGTGTAGATTGATTTCATCAAATCTACCATTTCTTTTTCCTTTATAAAGGGTAACTTTGAAAAGCATACACAGAAAATGAGGTTATAAAATGGTACTGTTCTTATCTAAGATTAACACCTTTATATTGTACCTCATATTTTGAAACATTTCATACAGCTTAATTTTAGGATCCTCATTAAATCCACGGAAGTTTGACTTTTTTTTGGTTTGTTTGTTTGTTCTTTACAATACTGAGGACTGAACCCAAGGACCTCACATATGTTAGGCAAGTGTACCCCTACTAAGTTAAATCCCCAGTCCTTTTTATTTTATTTTGAGACAAGATCTCACTAAATTGCCAGGCTGTCCTCAAACTTGCCATCCTCCTGCTTCAGCTTCCTGATAGCTGGTATTACAGGTGTGCATTACCACGCCTGAGTGGGAGTTGTATTTTAACTTAACTATTTTTAGTTAACTACAGTTCTGTCTTCACATTTGGGTAAGTAGCAGAACGTAAGACGATGTTAGAGGAGGATGCATTTATTTATGGATAAAGGCATATGTGCATTCTTACCCTTCCCGACTGAACAGAAATTAGAAATTGTTTCCTCTAGTGTTTAATGTGAAAACAGAATTAAGTTTTACAAAATATGTATATAGGTAAATTTTTTAGATGTTTTTGTCCCTAAGACAGTAAGATGAGATAGATGTCTTATAAAAAAGGATTATAGAATGATGTGTTCAAGGTAGCCAAATTTGTAAACCCACTTTCTTTAATGCTTTGTGAATGTTAATCCTTAATTTAAACTGAGTGAATATGAATATTGTAAAGTGAATTTTTTAATATACCAAGTTGATCCAAAATCAGATACATTTAGAAAAGATGGCTTTGAAGTAAAAAAAAATTAAAGATGACTCAAAAAGTTTATTATTTTTTAATCTTAGTAGGGTTTGTTTGTTTGCTAATTTTGTTTTTTAAATGGAGAATGCCGTTTACAAACGAAGTAAAACAGATAGGTTAGCTAAACGTCTGGGCTTTTCTGTCACATTAGGCTCCAGCAGGAGGAAACGGTGCAGAAAATGT
Source organism: Sciurus carolinensis (assembly GCF_902686445.1). Taxonomy (NCBI): domain Eukaryota; kingdom Metazoa; phylum Chordata; class Mammalia; order Rodentia; family Sciuridae; genus Sciurus; species Sciurus carolinensis. Next base: position 8,498,426 of record NC_062218.1, read on the forward strand.
TGCTCCTGAACAACCTGCTAACCCCCCAGCTGAGAATGCAGTGGTGGGAGAAAACCCTGACGCGCAGGATGATCAGGCGGAAGAGGAGGAGGAAGATAACGAGGAGGAAGATGATGCAGGCGTGGAAGATGCAGCAGATGCCAATAATGGAGCCCAGGGTAATGGTGCTTCTGTGCCCTGACAGGATCATGTATCCATTCTCAACTTGGATTGAGGAGAAAAGGACTAGAGTTTTCAAAAATGTCATAAAGTTCTATTTCTAACCCGTTTTTACTTTATTTTAGCAGACTGGCATTTATGGATATACATATGCATAAATGTTTTTTTCCTATGCAGTAGGGAACATTTTGTATTTTATAATCCTTATACAAGATCCCCCCCCCCAAACCAGGACTTTTTATAGGATGAATAGGAGGAAATTATTTGTTAAGCTAGAATAGATCTTTTTAAAAGGAATGTGATAGGTTAACCTCATTTCTCTTTCCATTGATTTAGTGCAGCTCATAAAATTGGAAGAGATTCTTGAAGTGTATGCTGCAGGTCAGGTGCCATCATTTTTACCTATTTTTAATTTTCTAGCAGATTAAACTCTGGAATGTAAAGTAAGATCCAAGATTGGATCTGCCAGTTGTCTGTTAGTGTCTCATGCCTCTCCTCTTTTCCCATTGCAGTTTTCCTCTCTAGTTCACTTGACATGGTGAATGTTTGGGTGTGTCTGTGTGACAGGCACTCTTTGAGATACCATGTACATAGTTGTGAACAAAACATTGGGTCACTGTTCTCAGGGAGTTACTGGTTTAGGGAAGAAGTAGAAAATACACATTGTGGTAAGTGTCAAGCAGATTGCTATTTTACCTAAGGTTTCTTTCCTTGGAACCTCATTGTAAATGACTTGAGCTGAGATCTGAAGGGTGAGAAGAAATAGGTTGCGTAATGGGAGCAACGGACCTTTGCAGGAATAGATCAGAGGCTGCAAGAATACAGCCTGCTTCTACTACCCTAATGCCTTGTCATCTGTCTCTCTCGGTCTGATGCTGTAAGTGCTAACTAGTTTTCCTCTTTCCATGATTGCATCACATGGTTCCTATTACTCTCCTGCCTTTTCCCACTGTACTAAAGAATAAAACGAAATCCAAATTCCACATTTCTCTTACATGGTGTGATCCCTGTCTGCCTTTCATATTTTTATCTTCCACTACTGCGTTCATCACCGAGAAAGTTAGAATCCCCTGGCTTCCTTCCTTTTCTTATATCTGCCATATTTATTCCTGAGTCAGAGTTGCTGAATTCCTTTTTCACATAACCCTATTTCCTTTCTAGCACTTATCATGGTCTAGTATCACCTCATCTTATATGTACTGTTTACTTTTAGGTGTGTCTTTGTATGTAGCATTTACTGTGTAATAAGCAAATACTTGGTGAGGAAAAATTTTAAATGTTGTTTAGCTTCTCAACATTAGCTTATATCTAAAAGAATGCATTTTATTTAGTTCATTTTCCACCACTAATCTTTAATCTGCAATTATGTTTACAGATGACATGAACTGGAATGCTTTAGAATGGGACCGAGCTGCAGAAGAACTCACGTGGGAAAGAGTAAGATCTCTTCTGTCACACATTCTGGCATTTAATCCTAAAGTATATTTTAAAATTGGGCATATTTAGATGTATGCACTAATTTTGTAGAAAATAATTACCAGAATTTTTTTGTACAGAACACTGTACTATATTTGTGGTAAAAATGAGACACTGATAAGTGTTTTTCTATTTTCTGGTCTTTATTATATACCTTGCTTCATTTAGGAAGTGTTTGACCTGAAAGTGTGAACTTCTGAAAAACTATTTTTGAAGCAATTTAAATATAAGTAATATTTTCACATTTCATTTCACAAAATAATATAGTTCTATTATAAACTGGTTCTCTGTCCAATGGAAGAATTAAACCCTTGGTAGAATTTTTAAAAGATACTATATGCAAATGACTTGGAATAAAAGGAGACTCAAAATATATAAAACTCCTACAATCAGAAGTTTTTAACATTCCAAAAATGATAGGCTGTACTGGAAAGTTGTAGATGAGAGCTGTATTTAAAGATACTAAAAGAAAAACGAACCTGTTTCATAAGAATAGAAAATTGTGTTGCATCTTGAATTAATGCTCATTATTATTATGTATTTTAGATGCTAGGACTTGATGGATCACTAGTTTTTCTGGTAAGTGAAATAATTATTATTTTTTTATTTTTTTAGTTGTTGATGGACCTTTATTTTATTCATTAATTTATATGTGGTGCTGAGAATCAAACCCAGTGCCTCATGCATATGAGGCAAGTGCTGTACCACTGAGCCACAACCTCAGCCCCTAAGATTATTTTTAGTAAAAGAATTGTGAGTTATTTGTCTTAACGATTCAGCAACTTCAGATATATAGTATATGCTCCTTTTTATGCTAAAGGTCAAAAAATACCCTTTGGTTTTTGATTGCTTCATATTTGAAGACTATATTTTATGTTGGAAACATTGAAGAGGCATAAAGGTAATATTATTTATAAAGGAAGTTACTTAATCAATTTTTTTAAAAAAGAAAATGGGTATCCAAAGTTTGGTGGTAATAGAACTTGAATTCTTGGGCTGGGATTGTAGCTTAGTGGTAGAGTGCTCACCTAGCACACATGAGGCACTGGGTTCTGTCCTTGGCATCACATAAAAGTAAATAAGTAAAATAAAGGTATTGTGTTCATCTACAATTAGAAAAAAATAATTAAAAAAAACACTTGAATTCTGAAGTTCAGTCTTGCAATATTTAATGCCTGTATCAATGAAAGCAAAACAACTTTATATATTTTTACAGTGAGAACCACAGTTTGACTTTTGTTTTCTGCTGTTTACTGAACCCCATTCATCTAAAGTATGGGTGATATGGCTAGAGGAACAGATAAATTAGCAGTCATCTTGGCTGTGATCATATGGCCAAGTGAGAATATGTTTCTGAGATAGGAACAAAGAAAGTCAGGGCATCCGAAGGAGAGGAGGAACCAGGGTAGATCAAGTTAGTGTTTTTCCTAGGGGAGGTAGCTGAGCAATAATTACCTTTCTGAAGTTGTGAAAAACAGAATGGACACTGAAAGAAGCACTCTGCAGTTCACGTTAGTGTATTGTTTGGAATGAATGTGATTTTCAGATTTTTTTCACTTGATTTAAGTCATTTGGCTTAAATCTCAGTTATTTATGAAAAATCTATGTGGTAAGATGGTTTATTAATTTTTTAAAACCTTATAAGTTTTTTTTTCTACATATAAAACTGAATTTTACTTGTCTTAGTTTTATGAACTATCATGAAAAATGGAAAGTCATGCACAATTTCTAGATAAGTCTCAAAATTATGGAGGGAAAATTTCAGTCATAGTTACTTTGAGTATTTAGTGATAGCTAAGTAATGGAGTATTCAATCAAACTTAAGTATGAGTTCACTGTGCTTTGTTGACATTCTTTTCTTTTAGGAACATGTCTTCTGGGTGGTGTCTTTAAATACACTGTTCATTCTTGTGTTTGGTAAGTTGTGTTTATGCTTTTACAGTTTATGACAGAATAGGAGGAGTTTGGTTTTCTACGTGTCTTTTTTTTTTATTAAAATGTTTTTTATTTTTACAGACACATTTTGATTCATTGTACACAAATGGGGTACAACTTTTCATTTCTATGGTTTTACACAATGTATATTCACACCATTCATGTAATCATACATATATATAGGGTAATGCTGTCTGTTTCATTCTACTGTTTTTCCATCCCCACCCCCTCCCACCCCTTTTTCCTCTACACCATCCAAAGTTCCTTCATTCTTCTCTTCCCCCCGCCACCCCCCATCGTTATATATTGTCATGCACGTATCAGAGAAAATATTTGGCCTTTGGTTTTTTTGGGCTTGGCCTCTTTCACTTAGCATGATATTTTCCAGTTTCATCCATCTACCTGCAAATGCCATAATTTTATTCTTTATGGCTGAGTAATATTCCATTGTGTATATATACCACTGTTTCTTTATCTATTCATCAATCGAAGGACATCTAGGTTGGTTCCACAATCTGGCTATTGTGAATTGAGCTGCTGTGAACATTGATGTGGCTGCATCACTGTAGTATGCTGATTTTAAGTCCTTTGGGTATAAACAGAGGGAGGAGTGGGATAGCTGGGTCAAATGGTGGGTCCATTCCAAGCTTTCTGAGGAATCTCCATACTGCTTTCCAGAGTGGCTATACCAATCTACGTGTCTTTTTATAGGTTTTCATTTCATTTGTAATTTAGCAAATTAAGGTATACACAGTGCAGGTTTAGTGGCCAGACCCCTAGCAGGTTCACTCTTTTTTTTTTTTTGGGGGGTGCTGGGGATCGAACCCAGGGCCTTGTGCTTACAAGGCAAGCACTCTACTGACTGAGCTATCTCCCCAGCCCCAAGTTCACTCTTTTTAAATCTTAATGATTGAGGCACCCCCTTTCCTAACAATCTACCATGCTGCTTATATTTGTCATAAAGAAAAGATAATTAAATTTTATAAGAGAAAAGCAAATTGGCAAAAAGGGCTTGAGGCAAAATAATATAAAAGTTCATACTATGAAAATTTTAAGGGTGTTTTCTTAACTATAGTGCCATTTCACGTCTTTCAAAATTATTATAATTCATTTAATATTTCCTAATCATAATTCACAAGTTCCCTTAAATGTCATATAGTTGATTTGTTTGAAGATCCAAATATGGTTCACACATTACTTTTAAGACTTAAAATCCTTTGAATCAAGAATGCACTTCTCTTTACCACCAACTCATCCTCTCCCTTTTGCCATTGATTTGTTGATGAGATTAGGTTAACTACAGAGTGTCATATTCTCTATGACATATTCACATACATACATCCAATTGCTTCCTGGATGTCCTCTGCCCTTATCCTTTGTCTCATGTTTTCCATAAACTGAAAGTCAGATTTAAAGGTAAGCTTAGATCCCAGGATCAGTGGCTTTATGGCAGTTCCTTCACTGGTCACGTTAATACTACATTCCAGAAGATATATAATGTTTGATGATCCATTTTTATCAGTGGACCAAGGACATAGTAACCTGAATCCTTATTTTCTTTCCTGTTTTTTTTTGTTTTGTTTTGTTTTGTTTGGTACTGGGGATTGAACCTAGGGGTGCTTTACCACTGAACCATACCCCCAGACCTTTTTTATGTTTTATTTTGAGACAGGGTCTTCATCTTCATAAGTTGCTGACTCTGGCTTTGAACTCAAAATCTTCCTGCCTCAGCCTCCTGGTCTGTTGGGATTACACATGTGTGCCACCATGCCCAGTGGAACCTCTATTCTTAAATTTCATTTTTCTTTTTACAATGATAAGATTATCTGTGAGGTGATATTTTGGTATCATTGTGAAAGTATCAAGTTCCATGTTCCTTTTACCTAGTAATGTTATTAGCTCTTAATTCTATACTTGATCTTAGTGTATGACTTCTTAGCCAAGATGCAGCTCTTGATGATCCTTGCCTGAATCATTTGTTTTATTAGGTGTTACAAAATGATGATTTTCAAATTGTTATTTTTTTTTACATTTAGTGACAGGCTTTTCTATAAAGAATTTATTCTTATCAACTGGAACTATTCAGTTAAAATGAACTTTGTTGTTTAGGAAAAGCCAGATAGATGCTTAGTTTTTTCCCTTTGTCAGTTTTTAGACTAAGTAATGTGTGCATACATACTTTCAAAAAAATGAAAGCATTTTCTGTGATGTTGCTGTTCTTCTCTTGTGGTTGTTATTTTGGGCTTTCCCTGTTTTTGAGCATTGTGAGCCCTAGATATGTATGTGTTTGGAGTGTTTCTGTGAATTTCGGTCATTAGTTTTTTGTTTGTTTTAATCATCCTTTCTTAAAGAGGCCCATGATACCCTCTTCACAGTGTTTCCTGTGTCCTTTTGACATGGTTTATTAGACCTTGATAACTTTATTATTCTCTGGTGATAATGTCCCAGGTGCAGTATATTTTTGGTCCAGTTCTGGATCTTACATTTCTCAAAGAAGCCCTGGTTCTTTTTAGTGGGGGATTATACTAGAAGTGTTCATTGTTTTGATGTTGTTGTTTTCATATTTTTTTTCCCTCCTTTTTAGCATTTTGCCCTTACCACATTGGTCATTTCTCCCTTGTTGGTTTGGGATTTGAAGAACATGTGAGTATAATACTTCTACAAACTTACTTTTGTTAATTACTCCCAAATTTGATATTTTCTGAGTAAGTAATAATACTCCAAAGCGTTACTTCATGTTTTAGTCTGCCCTCTGCAAAGGAATGATTTGCCAACACAGTCTTATCCGTTCTTTTAAAGCTGTAACAGTTGATCGAGAGTTGGTAGGATATAATGCCAGCTAACAAAGATTTACTTTGAAATCCTGAAAAGCACTGTCTTTCTGTTAGCTAGGCCTAAGGCATACTGTGGGAAAGTTTTCCACATGCTGACATTCTACCCATTTCATGAATGTTCCTTTATCTCCCTTTTCTCAGATGACAGTGAATTTAGAAAGTTAACAATATATCAGTCCTTAAAAAAAGGAATATAATTGTTTTAGAATGATGGGCTACATTGTTTTTTGAAGAATTTGCTTGAATTTAGATAATTTATCATTGTTTTCCAGAGATAGGTAGATATTTGTATGGTTAACTATTTATTGGGGACCTTAGAAGGACTTAGTCTTTCAAGGAAGAACTGACTGGGATTTTCTGTTTGGTTCAATTTTGCCTATATGAGATCTGATGGATCACTTTTGGAAGCATTCCAATTTTTAATACAGCTCTCCAGTTCTTGCTGGTTGCATTCAAGAACTTGAAATGTTCAGATAAATGTCTTGATAAGTTTTGACTTTCGAAACTGTTGCCACTTGCTGTTTAAAAACTTGGGAACCACAAGATATAGATGGGCAGTGTTTGTCATTCTCGAAATTCCTATTCCCTGTAAGTAAACAAAACAGATTTTGAGAGCCAGAGAAGCTTAAGCAGTGTTTCTAGCTGTAGAAAATGAAATGGTTAGGATGTTACAGATAGGTGGGTGACTTGGGCAATATGCTGCTGCTTTTGGCATTCAATCTTTAACAGATCCCCCTGGGAGTCCACATAGAGGCAAATTACTGTATTATAGTGGTCTTATCTTTGTCAAATTTCATTTTCTTTGTTATTTTGGCACCTTGGGTAAAGTATTATTCTTTAATTTTTCTTCATCTTTGTGTAATATATAGCAGTCTGAGAAAGTTACTTGGCAGATGTATCATCCCAAAAGAATTTTACAGTTATTTTCCAGTTATATATTCCCTAGATGGTTCACTTTTGGTCATCTGAATTGCTTAATACAGTGATAAAACTGGGGTGTAGGCTATGTGGTAAAGTTAAATCTTATTTATTTCTGTTTTATTTCCAGGTCCAAGCATCTCATTTTGAAGGCCTAATCACAACCATAGTTGGGTATATACTTTTAGCAATAACATTGATAATTTGCCATGTATCCTTTAATGAATCAATTTGGTAGGCAGTACACAGGGTTGTTCTTATTTATAATAGAACTGTTCTCTTTCCCCTTGTCATCTTAGTAAAAGTTGTGATATTTGTAGTAAGAGCAAGTGTGAACAAAATGTGAAATAAATGATATCTGTCAGAAAATATTGACTGTAATTTATAGTTACCTGTTTAGTTGTGCCCTTCAGTGCTCAGTTTTTCCTTGACTTGATGCTTTAGGGCTTGGCAACTCTTGTTAAATTTCATAGGTCTCGTCGCTTACTAGGAGTCTGCTACATTGTTGTTAAGGTAATTCCGTTTTGTAAGTTAAAACTGGAAATGGTTTCTTCTGCATTTGGGTGATATTGATGACCTTTATTTTTACTTAAAAGGTCTCTTTGTTAGTGGTGGTAGAGATTGGAGTGTTCCCTCTCATTTGTGGCTGGTGGCTGGATATCTGTTCCCTGGTAAGTTGAGTATTCATTATCATATAATCTCATAATTTCAAGTTTTCAAAAAAGAAAGTCTTTAAAGGATAGTTTTCTTTAAAAAAATTCTTTTTTTTGCATTAGGGATTTAATCCAGTGGTGCTCTACCACTAAGCTACATGCCTAGCCCTTTTTATTTTTATTTTGAGACAGGGCCTTGCTAAGTTACTCAGGGCCTCACTAAATTGCTGAGGTCAGCTTCAAATTCTGATCCTCCTGCCTCAGTCTCCTGAGTCACTGGGATTACAGGCATGTGCTACCATGCCAAGGTTAGGCTAGATCCCTTTTAAAGGAAGTAAATATTTGAAAATTTACTTATTCTTATTGAAAATGTATCACTGTAGAATCTTAATGTTGTTAGTTTTCCTTGAGTACCTGATTTTTTTTTTAATCTCTGCACATATTTTCAATGTCATAGTATTTTTTTTAATTGTTTTTTAGTTGTTGGTGGGCCTTTATTTATGTGGTGCCCAGAATCGAACCCAGTACTTCACACATGCTAGGCAAGTGCCCTACCACTGACTACAACCCCAGCCCCAGTGTAATGGTATTTTGATTGGGATGTTCCTAATAGCCAGTGGAGAATTTGATCTACTCATTTTCTTCTAAATTTCATGGTAATGCCAATCATTTCTTTCAACTGAGATGCTCAGTCTTGATCATTATCTTTTGACTGTTAGTGATAATTGGTCTTTATTTTTCAAAAAAAATTTTATGTAGAAAAGCTGCCTTTGGTTCTGAGGTAAATATTTATCCCCATACATTACTGTTAAATTCTTGTGAATGTAGACCCATAACCAAGAAACGAAACCATATATTTATTTAAAATGGTTCTTTTACAGTAACACCATTAGTAAAACTCTTACCAATTGTTTTGTCATTTTTTTAATGTTTGGGAGTTTGAAAGTCTGTATGTCTTTGAAGAAGTATCTAGTTGTACATCATACGTATGCTGTGAAATGGCATTAAGAGAACTGCAACTGGGTGTGATGGTGCATGCCTGTAATCTCTGTGGCTCCAGAGGCTGAGGCAAGAGGAGGATTGTGAGTTCAAAGCCAGCCTCAGCAAGTTAGCGAGATCTTAAGCAATTCAGTGAGACCCTGTCTCTAAATAAAATATAGGGCTGTAGCTTAGTGGTTAAGTGCTCTTGGCTTCAATTCTTGATACCAAAAGAAGAAAAAGAAAAAAAGAGAACTGTTGTTCTAAACATCATTTATGTACATAGTGATTTATTCATTTCTTAGAAGGTGGAAATGTTAATTTGACAAATAGAGGTGGTACATGTCTCTTTTACCTGTTCTATTTTGACTCAGGAAATGTTTGACGCTACTCTGAAAGATCGAGAACTAAGCTTTCAGTCGGCTCCAGGTACTACCATGTTTCTACATTGGCTAGTAGGAATGGTGTATGTGTTCTACTTTGCCTCCTTCATTCTATTACTGAGAGAGGTAAGTTCTAAAGGGAAATGCTGATGTTCTACATTTTTTTAAAAGAACTTTTGCTCTGACAGTCGGTCATGCCTCAAAGCCTATGATGATTTCCTAATTAAACTATGTTCTCTACTGTTCTAGGAGGGAATAACTCATAGGGGAGTATTGACTTGATTGCTCTAAACTATCTTCAGTGACTGTGTCAAAAATTGACAGATTAGCAAATTTTTAATATGATTAAACTGAGGAAAACAAACTTGTTTTAATTTGTATAAATCCAGTACTTATCCTCTAATCTAAAGTCTTAAGAGTTTTGTGTGATACAAGTCTGTCTCAGACTTCATTCAAGAAAATGTAATACTGGGAATAACTCCAAAAGTTATGATTTTGTAGAGTTGAATATGTAAAATAGTTTCGAAGCAGGCACCTTAAGTATAGAATTATAGTGAGAATCCTTTGTGATTCCAGTTTATGATTGCAGTTCACTTGCCAGATGGGTACCTTTACTAATCCTGTTTGCAGAATCTGGCCTTTTCTGTTTTGAAAATAAGGAAAGCAGATTAGTATTTAATTACTATACATTCAAGCCAATTGCCAGATTTTCTTCTGTATGCTGAGGTATTACAAACAAAGGCACAATTCCTGTTCTCAGTTCCTGGGAATGGATATAGCTATTCAACAAAATCACTTTACTGAAAACGGTGAGGGAGATGTGCAGGGCTGGGAGGAGCAGGCCAACAAATCAGTGGAACTAAAATACAAAAATGAAGTCTGAGTGTTGTTCTTGATGTACTTTGCTCTTCAAAAGATTTGAGAAGGAAAGCAGGTAGGGCTAAGTTCTTATGAATCATGTAGTGTAAGCTTGCATTCTTTCTTGGAAACAAGTGATTGGAGACTAAAGCAAGTACAGTAATGGTTTTTTAAAAACTGTAATTATATGTGAACTCTAAATTTCATTGTTAAAATACTGTGTAATGAAATTTTTTATTAATGGGGTAGATTTTTGTTGGCACATAATTCTAGTGTTTGGGGGGAGTTAGAGACCACGTTTTTTTGTTTTTTTTTCCAATTTTTTTTTTTTTTAGTTGTAGATGGACACAATACATTTATTTATTTATTTTTATGTGGTGCTGAAGATCAGACCCTGTACCTCACATGTGCCAGGCAAGCATTCTACCACTGAACCACAACTCCAGCCCAAGATCATATATTGTTAACACCCTCATTTGGTAGATGAAGAAATATAGGTTTGGACAGATTAGATGTTTTACACAGAGGAATTCCTGGGGTTTGGACCCTGCAAGCATAATACCCACACTTATGTGTGATACTTTCCATTCAGAAGGGAAAATGGATAATAAAATGAAGTACTAAGAGGCTATAGGATCTTCCTTCCTTCCTTCCTTTCCCCTCCCCGCTTTCTTTCTATGGGTTTTTTTTTTTGGTATTGAGGATAGACCCAGGGCTGCTTTACCACTCATCAACATCCTCTTTCCTTCTTATTATTGTACTATTTTATTTTATTTTGAGAAAGGGTGTTAGTAAGTTGTTAAGTCTGGCCTTGAATTTGCGATCCTTCTGCCTTAGCCTCCCAGGTCATTGGGATTATAGGCATGTAGTTCCTGTGCTTGGCAGTATTTAATGAAGGTAACTCCTCTGGGGAAGTGTAAAACTGAAATCACATCATCTTTTTAGGACACCAAGTTGCAACATAATCCTTTTATTAGGTGATAACAAGATAATACATAGTTCCTGATGATATTTGATATTTAATTTACTATTTAAATTACTTAATGAATTGGACTGAAATTTTTCCCCTAGTGAAATGATTAAAAGCATCAGAGGTCATCAAACCACAGGGCTGTTTTCATAAATATTAAAGTTTAGGAACTTTTTCCATGAAAATTATTTGAATTTTTCTGGGGCCTATTTTAAATGCCATAATAATTTTAGGAGCATATTTTTCTGTTAACATTTTAACTCATTATTACAGAACCTATAGACTTTGGAGGTTATTTATAACACTTAAAATATATTTACAGGTACTTCGACCTGGTGTCTTATGGTTTCTAAGGAATTTGAATGATCCAGATTTTAATCCAGTGCAGGAAATGATCCACTTGCCCATTTATAGGCATCTCCGAAGATTTATTTTGTCAGTGGTGAGCAGACTTTTCCCTTGTTTTTTTTTTTTAAATAAAATTTGTGCTATCCTTCAGTTTCATTTAATGGGTGTTTTGTTGTTGATTTTGGATCAGGAGGGCTGATGGAATGTATTGAATAGCTTACACTTATCTAAACCTATAAATAAAATGAAGTTTACTAAAATCAATATGCCTTCTAGTTCTGTAGTAATTCAAATTATATTTAATTTTCATCTAAGTAATACAGATTTGTTACTGCCTTCTAAAGTATACTCTTAATAGAATTGTCTGAAAGTTTCTTCCCATCTGGAATAAAGAATTACCTGATTAAATCTTAAGTTTTTCCAAAACAAAATTCTGAAAGCAATATTGTACTTTTTGGAATCTTTTATGGCCGTTAACATGGGTCATGTCTTAGATGGTTACAGATAATTTGTTTAGTTGTAGGCAATTCTTCATTGTAAGATTCTAGCTCTCTCCTGGCAAGTCCTGCAGTGATGATTCTTTGTAGCTCCTATTTCGGAACCTTGTGACCCGGAGAGGGGGTGGATACTTTTAGTAAGAGGAGCAGCCATTCTCGAAATGTAATTTCTATAGAGTGACCCAAGGTTAGTATGCAGAGTGAAACCACTCGGACTCAGGGTAGATACAGGCGTGGACTGTGTGTTGATTATGTTTAGAAGTCTACCTGTACTACACAGCAGTGGTGAACTTTCACAGTGGTGTCCTGCCCTGTTTCTTATTGCAGATTGTCTTTGGCTCCATTGTCCTCCTGATGCTTTGGCTTCCTATACGTATAATTAAGAGTCTATTGCCTAATTTTCTTCCCTACAATGTCATGCTGTACAGGTAAGTTTCTAAAATTTAGAATAGCTGTAATAATTTACCACTGTTAGGGATTTGATGGTCAGATTACATTAAACATTTAAAACATTGGATACTGGAAGTCATCTGACAGTTACATTTTGCCGTATTCCAGATCACATAAACATTCATAATTATATTTTCAAAAGGAAGACATTTATTTTTCTGCAAACATTGTATGTTTTTGTTCAGCATTGAAATGTTGTAGCATACATTAATAGCATCATTATATTGAAAGCACATCATAAGCTATAAAGCCAAAGGTGCACATTTAACTGAGGATTGAAAAGATCACTAGGCTCAGTGGTACACACTTCAAATACTAGTGACTTGGGAGGCTGAGGCAGGAGGATCGCAAGTTTGAGGCCATCTCAGCAACTTAGTGAGACCCTATCTCAAAATAAAAAATGCAAAGAGGGATGTAGCTCAGTTGTAAAACACCCCTGGGTACAATACCCAGTACAAAAAAAAAAAAAAATGCTCGTCTTGTAGATGAAAAATCTTTTGGTTTAAAATTTAAGTTACTTGGAAACCTAATACCTACTTCTCTTTCTGTATTCCCATTTTTAGTTATTTGTATTATTCCATAATCATTATCTCAAATGCAGACCCATTGGGTTACTTCCTCAAGTTTACTTCTGTTAACTGTTAATCTTGTTAATTCTAATTTCTAAAGATCTTTTACCATTTCAACTTTATTTGCCACCTGTTGTCTTAGTTTAGAAGTTCTTCCTTTTACTCTTCATTTATTATCCATTCTTAACCCCGCTTCCTCTAGTTTCTAAAAAAATTGAACAGTATTACTTTTTGAAAGTCAGCAGTTCTTTCATAATTTACATGATAATGTCCAGGTTATTTTTTCTCTAGTCTAGATCAAGGTTATATTGTCCCTAAAAAAATAAATTATCATTCTGTCCTTTAAAATTGTCTTCTTATTTATTACTTAATTCTTTCTATAGCATCTGTTAAATTATTTTGTAAATATTTGCTATTTTATCCAAGATAGTAGTAGTAGCAATTTCTTATTTGGGGTGGTTTTTTTCTTTCTTTTTCTTTTCTTTTTTTTTGTTTTGGGTACAAGGGTTTGAACCCAGGGGCCCTTAACCACTGAGCCATGTCCTTAGCCCTTTATAATATTTTATTTAGAAACAGTGTCTCACTGAGTTGCTTAGGACCTTGCTAAGTTGCTGAGGCTGACTTTGAACTTGTGATCTTCCTGCCTCAGACTCCTGAGCCACTGGGATTACAGGCATGTGCTGTTTGGGTCTTAATGCCTTGTATCCACTAAGATTTGTATCCACTAAGTTAAAACTGGCAAATATTTATTATATCTTGATTTTTTTTTAAGTGGCAGGAAAAAATGCTAGTAATTAATTCAAAATACAGAATTTGTTTTTTGCATTTTAAACTGTTACTCTTTTGTAATATTTTATTTTTCTACATGTAGAACTTCTGTAGATTTGGAGAATGGTTCTCTAATTCTTACCTAGTACATATTTGTTCGTATAGTACATATTTGGGTTCAGTCATAAGAACCAGGAAACAGGTTTGCCTTTATATATTGTCAGTTTATATACCTTTAACAACATTTTTGTGCTATATATTAGTATTTAGTTCATTCTTCCTTCAACATACTGAGGGTTCATCATATGCTAGACACTTTTCTGTATCTTGGGGGTATAACTAAACATAATAGAATCAATAAAAAAAAAATCCCTGTTCTATGGAGCTTACATTTGGGGACAGGGAGACAGACTTCAAAATAGATAGAATACATAGTATGCCAAATGGTTATAGTGCTATGGAGAAAGACAAAGTAGGGAAAGAGAATACAGAGAATAGCCAGGATGGGGTTTAGAAAGAATGACTGATAAAGAACTGATAAGGATGGGGCTGGAGTTGGGGCTTAGTGGTAGGGCACTTGCCTAGCATGTGTGAGACACTGGGTTGGATTCTCAGCACCACATAAAACTAAATAAATAAAATAAAGGCATCGTGTCCATCTACAACTAAAAATACAGAACAAATAAACAAACAAAAAACTGAGAAGGATACAGTTGAGGAAAGCCCTGAAGAAGGCGATGAATGGGGTAAACTAAGTGTCCTTACAAGAGGTCAGTAGCACCCAGGTCTGTTTCGAGGAGCAGCAGGAGGCCAGCCTGACTACAGAGAATGTGTGTGTGTGTGTGTGTGTGTGTGTGTGTGTTGGGGGTCGAAGCAGTTGGCTGTGAAGTCAGAGGGGTCATGGAAAGCTAGCTCCTAGAGAGCTTTGTAGGCTGCCCCAAGTATTTGGCTTCTACCTGAATAAGTTGAAGAGCTTTTAGAAAGCTAAGAAGATCCTTCTGCCTGCTGTGAAGAGAAGTCACTGAGTCAGTACTCAGGTCAGAAGCAGGAAGCCAGCTAGGAAGATGATGCAGTGATCCTGGTGAGAAGGGAGGGTGACTGGGATAGAGGAGGTAGCAGGGGAGGCCAAGAAGTGTTTAAAACTTAGGATATTGTTAAAGGACCGTCAATGGAATTCTGTAGCTGTCTGGATGTGTGGTGTAGGGAGTCTGTAGGATCAAAGTTTTTGTCTTGAGCACCTGACAGGACAGAGTTTCCATTTACTAAGATTAGGGTGACTGGGAGGAATAGTATTAAAAGGGAAGATTGGGAATTTGATACTGAACATAACAAGTTGAAGTCACCAAATATATGTCATTGTGAAATGTTGAATTGGCTCTTTGGATACACAAGTTAGGAGTTAGAGTAGATGTCTCCATATTAGATGAAAGTGTTCAGAAAGGTGATATTTCAGCTCACGTGACCAGATGAGGGTCACATTTACCCAGAGAGCTGGCATAGATGAGAGAAGAGGACAGAGCCTGGAGCCCTTTAGTGTTTCTAGGTTGGTCTTAGCCATTCAGGGAGAAAATGTCGTGAGAAGGAAGGGGTGACTAGTTGAGAAGCTTACTACTAATACAACAAGGTCTAACCTTTGACTTAACACCATGAAGGCCATCGGTGACCCTTATCAGAAACAATTTTGGTAGAATTTGGGAGGAAAGACTCACTGAATTTGAGAGAGAGCAAGAGGAGAGGTAATAAAGACAGTGAGTTTATTTGACTCTCTGGGTTTTGTTTTAATTCCATTCAATATTTAATATATAGTTACAATGGAAAATAGAATTTGCTTATACATCACGATTCTTTATAATTGTCTTAGTGATGCTCCAGTAAGCGAACTGTCCCTTGAGCTGCTTCTGCTTCAGGTTGTCTTGCCAGCGTTACTCGAACAGGGACACACAAGGCAGTGGCTGAAGGGGCTTGTGCGAGCGTGGACTGTCACTGCAGGATACTTGCTGTGAGTATATTTTTATCATTGTTCATCCTTTTCCGGAGGAAAAATTATGTACACATATTTTTTATTCTCTTACAGAGGTTTGATACTGGTCCAGATTCTTTATGCCATTACACAGGCCACAATTTTTTTTTTTTAGTACATTTAAAACAAATTAGCTTTCCTTTATTTTAGAGATTCTAACCTGATGAACAAATTCTTCTCAAATTTGATTTCTCAATTATTTTGTCACCACATTTCTTTGATGTATTGAATCTTTGTGATTTAAAATTTTTACAGAAAATGTTGGGCATCCCGTAGATATTGTAACATGGAATATGGATTTGGTTATATGTAATTGAATATTTATTTTCCCTAGCTGCTTCTCTCCAGTCTTATTTTTTGCTTAAGTGATGTGTAGCTAGAAGAATTTAGTTAGGTTACATATCACAGTAGGCACAGTTGTCATCTGCAGAGAAGAAAATATATTTTCCCCACCGTGCAGGAGTATACTCACATGGAGTATCTTGTATGTCACACTTTTTTTTTTTTTAAGTTATTGATTTCTTTTCAGATATTGGCTAAAGAAAACAAAATAGGTTGAATTTGTGGTGTATTCTACAGGTTAATTAATATTCAATTTAGAAAGGTTTAATGAGAATGAGGTAAGAACATGTAGACCAGATTGAGATACTAATGCTGTGTGTAGATTGTATATGTACATTTTCTCCCTTTAGTAAATATTAAGAAAGTAAGTCTCATACCTGAGATTTACTGATCTGAAATGATTTTTTTTTTTTTCACTTACGTAATTTTTGCATAGGGATCTTCATTCCTATCTGTTGGGAGACCAGGAAGAAAATGAGAATAGTGCAAATCAACAAGTCAACAATAACCAGCATGCTCGAAATAACAACGCTATTCCTGTGGTGGGGGAAGGCCTGCATGCAGCCCACCAAGCCATACTTCAGCAGGGAGGCCCTGTCGGCTTTCAGCCTTACCGCCGGCCTTTAAATTTTCCACTCAGGGTAGGTACTCTACAGACTTAACCAGAAACAGTATTTTTTCAAACTTCTATTGAGAGTTGTGCTGTTAGCATTAGTGTTGTATGGTCATATCTTAAACTTTCCTGATAAGAACCTGTGTTTTATTAACCTCATTATGCAGTATAAGTAAGTGATCAAATAAGTTCATCAAATTTTGCAGACAGGCCATAGAGTTGCAATTCCATGGGGTTTTGCTCTTTTC
Source organism: Sciurus carolinensis (assembly GCF_902686445.1). Taxonomy (NCBI): domain Eukaryota; kingdom Metazoa; phylum Chordata; class Mammalia; order Rodentia; family Sciuridae; genus Sciurus; species Sciurus carolinensis. The sequence continues at coordinate 8,515,445 of NC_062218.1, forward strand.
AGTTTGAAAGGGAGAAAAAAAAACTGTACAGTAAGAAAGAAACTAACTTTATTGACACATTTCATCTGTGTGTCAGGAACTGGGATGAGTATTTTAATGTTTTCCCCTCTAATCCCTGCTCAGATGTGGTGAGGTATGGGTGTAATCTCATCTTAATAGTTGATGAAACTAAATGCCAGGTTGGTTAAGTAAGAGCGCATTTCATAGTCTTAAACTACCAAATAATCAGTCTATGATTCACAATTTTGTCAGAAATGTAAGCTGATCGCTACCGTATAATTACAATGAAGTCATCCTTCATTTACATCCAGTCGGATATATTTTAAATGCCCTTTAATAATATGAGCTTGTGAATCATATCATTTTGAAAGTTGGGTAGGTTATTTACCTTTCAGCCTTAATTTCTTTTTTTGTAGAAATAGTTGTAATGATGCTTTTGTGAATTACTTGTGGGTCAGATATCTTCATTGAGTCCTCTTGCAAATGTGTTTTACATGTCTTTGATACTTCTGGTGCCCATGAAGGATATGGAGAACATGTACAGTCTTTGCCCTGAAAGAGCTTACCATCTATCTACTTGGGGAGATAGGAAAACCAGCAGTGTCAGATTTGGGTTCTCATGGTGGATGTGTTCAGTGTGCTATGACAGCTTCATTCAGGAGCCACTGGTTCATAGTGTGAAGCCAAAGGAATCTCCATGAAGGGCGTGGTGACTGAACTGTATTGAAAAGTAGAGAGATCAGGCAAAGAAAAAAACTGGAAAGTGGAAAGGGCATTCTAGACATATGCCAAGAAAGAGTAATTTAACCATGGCAGGTTTGGAACTGCAGATAATTGAATGTATTCAGAAAGACCGGCATGCATGCAGGAGAGAGGTGAGGCACAAGGGGAGCGATGAGAGATGGGACTTATGGATGTGCAGGAACCAGAGAGGGGAACCTCGAACACCTTGTGTGCCCTTGTCACTAGTGCACTGTTGTTCTTCCTGCTTCTTTGCTCCCTTGAGGGAGCAGCTAGTTCTAGAGGACTTTGCTCTCTAAACAAAGGAAAGATGAAGGTCATCTTTTTCTTTGCTTCTTAATCTTAAAAGCAGACCTTAATGTGGGGAAAAAGGTACACTCATACATTGCTAGTGGGACTATAAATTGGTGCAGCCACTATGGAAATTCCTCAGAAAACTTGGAATGGAATCACCATTTGACCCAGTCATCTCACTTCTTGGTTTATTCCCAGAGGGCTTAAAATCAGCATACTACAGTGGCGCAGCCACATCAGTGTTTATAGGAGCTCAATTCACAATTGCTAAACTATGGATGCAACCTAGGTGCCCATCAACAGATGATTGGATGAAGAAAATGGTATATATACACAATGGAATATTACTCAGCATTAAGGAAAAATGAAATTGTGGCATTTGCTGGTAAATGGATGGAACTGGAGAATATCATGCTAAGCAATCACCCCTGTGCCCCCCAGCTCTGTCCTTTGGTCTTTTGGAGATGTACCTGTAAGGTAGAAGACAAGCTTTAGTTGGTGCCTTTCTGCCCAGGGAACTGCTTCCTTTCTCTCTCTCTCTTCCTTTTTTAAATCTATATGCCCTACAGGAGTCACTAGTTAGATGGTGATATTTACATTTAAGTTTAAAATTAAATAAAATTTAAAATTCCATTACTTATTCACATTAAGACATTACATCCTCAGTAACACATGGCCATTGGCTACTGTATTGGACAGTGCAGATCCAGCCTTTAAGTGCCATCACAGAATAGTCTACTTGGATAGCATTATTTGATTAAAGGTGAATAAGTATATTTTGTTTTAATTAATAACAAGGAAATTTAGGGTTTAATATGTTTTGTTTTATGTTCTGTAAATAAAAAATATGCTCGTCATTCATGAACACTCATTTTACCTTCAACTTAAATTATGGATAATTTTACCCAAACTTAAATTTCCTTTTGCTAGGCACAGTGGTACATGGCCTGTCGTCCAGGCTACTTGGGAAGTTGAGGCAGGAGGATCACTTGAGCTCAGAAGTTCCAGGCCATTCTGCAGTAGTGTTCTTGTGCTCTTGTGTGTGTTCCCCCCACCCCCTGCCTTTTTATGTGAAATCAAAGGAAATCTGGAAATAGAAATACTGGCACTCCCTTCCCGTTTTCCCCCTGGGAATTGGGGATTGAACCAAGGGTCTCTGCACACGCTAGGCAAACACTCTAGCAGTGAACTACATCCCTAGTCCTCCCCAGGTCTCACTAAGTTGCCCAGACTGGCCTCAGCCTCCTAGTAGTTGGGATTATAGGTGTGTGCCACTGTGCCCAGTTCAGGCTCACTCTTCTCTTTTACTTTTTCCTGAGCGTTCAACCCAGGGATACTTTACCAATGTGCTACACTTCCCGTCTTTTTTTTTTTTTTTTGTTATCCGGGATTGAACCCAAGAGTGCTTAACCACTGAACCCCATCCCCAGTCCTTTTTATTTATTTATTTTGAGACAGAGTCTTACTAAGTTGCCAAAGTTGGTCTTGAACTTGTGATCTTCCTGCCTCAGCCCCCTGAGTTGTTGGGAACACAGTTGTGTGCCACTGTCCACAGCTAGGCAGTTTTTTTTCAATTGGAAAATTGTGTGAATTCTTTGAGGAATGTCGTAAAATACAATGAGCACATGCGAACTCTGTGTACTCTTTCTTTTACCTTGCAGATATTTCTGTTGATTGTCTTCATGTGTATCACATTATTGATTGCCAGCCTCATCTGCCTTACTTTACCAGGTATGAGTTTATCTTAGCTTTCAGCTATTTATCAATATTTTTTAAAAAGTCATATCTTGCAGAGGTGTTTTCATCAAATATAAACTTAATTATCCTCATTTTTAATTCAGTATAGAATTTTGATCTATTTAGGGACTCCTCATTTTATTGAACTCACTTATATTAGGATCAAAGTCAAAATATAAGTCATGAATGGATTTTTGAAGAAAAGTACCTGTGATCACTCAGTTTTTATGGATATATTACAGAGTGGATTTTCTAAAAGTAATTTGTATGACTTAAGTCATTTTTTCAAGCCAGTCTTTTTTTTTTTTTTTTGGTACTGGGGATTGAACTCAGGGACACTTGACCACTGAGCCAGTCTTTTAATGTGAATTATGTTTGCTCCCATTATATAGTTATCTTTCCAATCTATTTCATACTGTTGCTAGAGCACATTATGAAGCCAGACTTTATTCTTTTTATCATCTGATATTCATGAATACTAACCTTCTTTGGCATTAAAGTTTTTTGGAAATTTTAATTAGACATTTCTTCATTTTAAAAGTATACACTGTGGTTGAATATATTCTTCTCCAGAGGTCAGGAATAAATGGGATACAGTCCAAAACCAGTGACAGAATTGTATAATAGCTCGGTCCTCCTCATCTATCATTTATATCCAGCAAGAAAATTCTGAATCATGTGGATAAGTAGCAACCACTTAAGTAATCATTAAGTAGAAGGTAATTTTCAACATTATTTTTTAAACAAGGTGATGATTTATTAACGTGAATAGTAAATACGTTTTTCAAAACTAAGGAAAATGCTTAAAGCTAATTTTCAGCTCTTGTAAGACATAAATGTGTATTGAGTTCCTTGATTATAACACCAGTTCAATATAATTTTATAAATAAAATTCATGTTAAATGTTTATTCCCATAAAACCTAAGGCTGGGAAAGTGAGACTAGGAAAATTAATTTCAAGTGATGTTTAAAAAAAAAAAATTTCCCCCTAATTTGAAGAAATTGTTATTAAATCTCCCACCTGATAAAAAATAAGAATTTCAGCTGGGCTTGGTGGTACACATCTGTAATCCCAGCAGTTTGGAAGGCTGAGGCAGGAGGATTACAAGTTCAAAGCCAACCTCAGCAAGTTAGCAAGACCCTGTCTCAAAATTTAAAAAAAGGCCTGAGTATCTGGCTCAGTGGTTAAGCATCCCTGGGTTCAATCCCTGGAAACCCCCCAATTAATAATAAAAATAAAGATTTTTAGTTTCTAAAGCATAATGATGTTGGGGGCGGATTACTGGGAATTGAACTCAGGGGCACTTGACCACTGAGCCACATCCCCAGCCCTATTTTGTATTTTATTTAGAGACAGGGTCTCACTGTGTCGCTTAGTGCCTCACTTTTTGCTGAGGCTGGCTTTGAATATGTGATCCTCCTGCGCCACTGGGATTACAGGCGTGCACCCCTGCACCTGGCAAGCATAATGATTTTTGACCTTTAAGATATTCTGTGTCCAGGTGCGGTGATGCACACATATAATTCTAGTGTTTTGGGAGGCTGAGGCAGAATGATTTGTGAGTTCAAAGCCAGTCTCAGCACCTTAGGCCCTAAGCAACTCAGAGAGACCCTGTCTCTAAATAAAATATTTAAAAAGGGCTGGGGATGTGATTGAGTGGTTAAGTGCCCCTGGATTCAATCATTAATAGCAGAAAAAAAAGATGTTCTCTGAAGTTCACTCCAACTCATATCAAAGGTGTTAAAATGACAAAATTTAGTTAACTTGAATGCAAGGCAATAGTAAACATGTTGCTAAAAAACATTTATGGTCTTAATGTTCCATTTTATGTTTTTTACCATAAATATTTTTAAAAAAATTAACAAAAGAAGGAAACCTAGTTTTTATACTTGAACTTGGTAATAAGAATAATTTAATTTTGCCCATTTTTGTTGCTCATGCTTGTAATCTGGGTGATATGGAAGATTGAGTGAAGCAGGAGAATTGCCAAGTTCAGATGTAGCTCAGTGGTAAAGCACCCCTGGGTTCAATCCCTAGTACCCCCCCAAAAAGAGGAACTGAGTTTCACTAAACATTTGTTAAGTAAATATTTCTGTTTAATCTGGTTTTACCATGTAACGTAAACTAATTTTAGTCACAGAAGTACTGAGACACAGTGTATGTTAGAGAGTGATAAAGATGCTGTTTGACCCCAGTATGTTACTTTTCCGTAGTTACATATTAACTGATAAGTTGTTACAAACTAAAAACTAACCCTCTCAACACTTTTTTAATGAGAAATATAGAATAGAAAGTGGTCATTAAACTTAAAATTAGCCCCCAAACAAAAAAAGACAAACTCTAGAATAGAACCATATGTAGAAAGTGGACATTTCTATGGAATTATTGATAATGATTTTGATACTTTCAAATTAATACGCACATGTGCATATTTCATTGTCTTTTTTTTTTTTTTTTTTTCCCTCCTCCTCTCTGTGGTGCTGGGGTTCCAAACCAGGGCCTTGCTCATTCATGCTAGGCAGGTGCTCTATCACTTAACTGTAACCCCCGCCCTGTGTTTGCTTCTAAAAGTAAGTTATTTTCACACCCAAGCTATTTTTTGAGTTTGTAAGAAATCTGTGGTCCATCCTCACAATGATGTAGACTCAAGATGTAGACATGAATTTAAATTCAGCTGCACTTGCATGACTTTGGTTGGGCAACATTCTGTTGCTGAGCCTGGTTCCTTCCTTCCCCCTGTCCCATCACTTCCCTTCCTTTCCTTTCTTTCCTTCTTTCTTATAATAGGGATTGAACTTGGGGTCTTGCAAATGCTAGGCAAGTACTTTACCACTGAGCTACAATTCCAGCCCTTTTTATTTTTTAAATTTTGAGATGAGGGTCTCACTAGGTTGCCTGGGCTGACCTCAAGCTTTCTGTCTTCCTGCTTCACATCACCAAGTAGCTGGGATTACAGATGGTACATCTCCATGTCTTACTTGAGCCTAGTTTCCTTATCTTTAAAATGTGAGTAAGGGGTTTGTTGGAGGATGAATGAGATAATGTGTGGAAAATAGGTGTTCAAAAATAACACTACCATATCAGGAAAGTAATCTATAGGGAAAAGTATAATAGATATTTGACTCTTGTCATCTCTAGCCTTATTGAGAAGTAATCATGTAAATAAAGTTACAAATTATGTAAATTATCTTACCTTTGAGATTGTGTGGATGCACTGTAAAATTGATTTCTCTCAACCTTATATAGCTCTCAATTTTGTCTTACCTTCCAATATATTTAGGTGATCTTAATTGTTTCTAATAAAGTTTATATGGTATTCTTCTACGTTTGTGCTTTAAAGTGTTATTGTGTCTACCCTTTATTAAAATTAGGTTTTGATGAACAAACTCTTTAGAAGAAAATTGTTCTAAATTGTAATGTGGCTAAATTTTAAAAAGTGTTAACAAAACAAATATAGAAAAAATTTCCACCTTTATTCTGTTATGTACATAATGATTTCAATTGGTTAAAGACAGTGAAAACAGTACCCTCAGGCTAGGAAGAAGATGTAATTGACCTGGAAAATCAAAGTGCATATCTTGGTAGAGTTCATCCCCTCTGACTTAACGTTTTGGTTGTTCCTTGATCAAATAACTGTGTGCGCTAAGCGGTGTTTTTTTTTTTTTTTTCCTAGTGTGAAAATACTAATTAAACATCAGAATGCAGTTCCCTTTACCTAGCCACTTGTCTCATTTGTCAGCCTTTTTATTTTCAGTATTCGCTGGTCGTTGGTTAATGTCCTTTTGGACGGGAACTGCCAAAATCCATGAGCTCTACACAGCTGCTTGTGGTCTGTATGTTTGCTGGCTAACCATAAGGGCAGTGACAGTGCTGGTGGCATGGATGCCTCAGGGACGAAGAGTGATCTTCCAGAAGGTTAAAGAGTGGTCTCTTATGGTAAGTTTTTGTAATAAAAGATTCATCTCGTTAGGTGTACTGAATATTTTTCTATTCATTTCTTTAAATCCCTTACTCTTACTTTTGTTTCATTATAATGGTCTTTTTTTTTTAATTTGGAGGGAAAAACTCCTTTAATTTAGTAGTTTTCAGCTTCATTCTGAGAACCACAGTCTAAGCTCAAATGTATTTGAGGGTTAAAAGAAAAACTAAGTAAAACCCTTGAGTAAACAAGGTAATTTAAAATTAAGGAAACTTATTTGAGGAGATTGATTGCATTTTTAAGAGAGGAGATACTCTGTCAAATTAAAAACCAAATTTTAATAGAATTTTCTCTTACTGGTATTTTTTCCAAAATATTTTTTGATCTGTTTGAATATGAAAGTCTTCAGGATCTAGTGAGTGTTTTTCATATAAATTGTATTCCTTTAATCCTATGGGAAATTCTTGATTATTGTGAAAATATAAGAAATAGTGAAAATTATTCCTCTCAAAAAAAACTGTGGATCACAATTGTAGGGTTAAAAAAAGTAAGATGATTCAAGTATGGTGATTAATGTCTATTTATGTATCATTGGCTATGGCTAATAAATATGTTCAGGTCATTGCTCGTGACTTTTGATTTGTACAATAAGTGTAATTTTGCATCTAGATTTGTAGTTTGATGTCATTTAAAATTTGTCCATTTACTGTTAAGGTTCATTTTTATGTTTATAACTTGTTATTTTGACATTATTTAATTGTACAAATCACCATGTATAGTATATGTATACTGAGTATAATGATAAATCAGAGTACTTGATATTTTCACTTGTTTACAATGATTATGTGTTCATAAAATCCATTTTTATAGTGAGAAATTTATTGTGTATTATGAGTGGAGAGGTTTAATTGCTATTTGTAAGGTAATGAAATACTTTTTATCAAATACAGGCATCTTGTTTTCATTTGATATTCTTCCATATCATTACACATTACCCTATAAAGAAGTACTGTCTTCCATGCATATCATATTTGATCTGTTATTGAAAACAAATAGTCACTGAGGTTACCTTAAAAAGAGGTCTGCAAAGACTGATTTCATTACCAGAATTTCATAATTGCTCTTTCACATAATGTCAATTTTATTTTCTTTTTTTCCCCTATATTTTGTATTGGTGTATTGGTATACATCATGATTGGATTTTTTGTTACGTATTTGTACATGCACACAATATTACAAAATAATTTGGCTACTATCATTCCCTCAACTTTATTTTCTTGCCACTTGGTTCAGCTTTTAGAGTTAAAGTAATACACTAGCCATGTGTCTAAATGAACAGATATAGACCATAGCTGTCATCTAGTACTTTTGGATGAGGGCAGTCTAAAGGAAGCCTATTTGATCAGTTTGATTAATAACTAGGATTATGCAGAACCCTTCCCCTATATCAGTCCATCTCAGGGTTCATGGATCAGCCTGTGGAAGGGACTGTTGGACCAGGGTTCTCCACCAGTCAGTAGTTTTTTCTTAGACAAACAGAAGCCTACACCTGTGAATGGAATTGTGAGAAAAACAGCACAGCCACCTAGTTATTATTAATTTATAATAAAATGAATTTTCTGTAATCCCTTTTCTAGCTACAATGAATACAATTTTAAAGTTTTCATTATAGTTTGAATTCTTGTGTTCATGGATCCAGGAAATTTCATTTGAACATGCAACATAAAAATGCATATGAGTATTTTAAAGTAGTATAGTTGTTATGTTAGGCATCAGGTCAAAGAGAAAATATAAACCTCCAGATGGAATAAAGAGTTTGTCTAAAAGTCAGGAAGATCATCTTTACTGACAATGGTCTCTTGCTTCCTAATAGATAATGAAGACTTTGATAGTTGCTGTGCTGCTGGCTGGGGTTGTCCCACTCCTTTTGGGGCTCCTGTTTGAGCTGGTTATTGTTGCTCCCTTGAGGGTTCCTTTGGATCAGACTCCTCTTTTTTATCCATGGCAGGTAAATGCTTGTCTTTTGCTGTTCATATTTTAAGTTGTTGGGATCAGAAAAGAATGCTTTTAAGTGAATGATTAAGAATAATTTTAAGTGATTTTTAATTTGTAAGCAGTTGCTTTAGAAAGGCTCCTTGCTTTCTATTCTAGGAACATTTATAAAATTGTATAAATAATTTCCATTAATCTTTTGCTTTCAAAACTTTTAGGTCATATAATTTCTTTAAAAGAGCTTACCTTATAGATTAAAATACCCCTATTCATCCAGACTTCTCCAGTATTTAAAGATACAAAGTAATGTGTCGATTTTTTTCTTTCTTTCTTTCTTTCTTTCCTTTTTTTGTACCAGGTATTGAACCACTGAGCCACATCCTCCACTCTATTTATTTTTTATTTTGAGACAAGGTCTCACTAGGTTGCTTTGAACTTGGAGTACTCCTACTTCAGCCATCTGAGCTGCTGGCACCATTGTACCTGGCTGTTATTTTCACTTTTGAGCTAAAGTAAAATATCTTGCTGTTTTTGACTTAAAGACGTCAATACTTTTGAATAGTTGGCACCATATTTCCCCATAATGTCTCAGGCTTATTAAAAAAAGTATTCTGATAGAATCCGTATATCATAGCAAAGGTCTTAAAGCTCATTGGAAAAGTTTAATTTTTCTGTTATACTTAATGCCTGAGGTTTTTAACATTATAAAATCAAGATCGCAAGTTCTTAGTAGGTATTGGGGTGAGGGGTGAAGAGATAGGCAGTGACTTCAGTCCTTCAAAGGTATTTCAACCTTTTTTTTTTTTTTAAACCTCTTAGTGTATAACACACAGACTACTTATGTACCCTTTCCAGCTTTCTGGTTTCTAGGTTTTCAGGAAAATGAAAATGAAAATATTTGAGCCATATTTTTCTTCCTCTGCTTAGAAAGCAGATGGAGAATTTCAACAAACTTCATTTAACAGAAAATATTTAAGGGCTTTAATATGTGGCCAAACTCTGAACTATGTAACCCAGGTCAAAATGAGGCCACTACAGGAACCTGAGAAACTTACATTTTGGTGGGAAAGCTAGACAGGTACACAGGTAGTTTGTGTGTGATAAGCCCAGGAGCTATAGCTATCCCAAAAGTCTGAAGGAATGAGATTACTGAATGTTCTCAGTGAGACCTAGGTTAGAGAAGTGCTTTGACTAAAAAGGGCTCAGCAGCTGTAGAAAGACTACGAAGGGCAATCAGAACACATGCCAGTGACAACTGCTTGCAGAACTGGGAGCTTCCAGAGAGAAGAAAACACAGGAGAGAGAGTGTATTACACACTCACAAAAACAGAACACAACGGTTGTGGTGGAGCTTTGTAGCATGAATTTTGAAGACATTCAGCAGATTAATGTAATAGTCACCACAAGGGGCTCAGTTTGGAACCTTGAAGGTCAGCAAAGCACAGAACAAAATCACAGAAGAAAGAATTGAGGGGAAATACAAGTATCTTAGGAAAGTGTTTTACTCCAGGAGTCTTAACTTAAAGATAACAGGACTTCTGGAAGGAAAAAATGTAAGCAGCATTGAAACAAAACTAGAAAAATTTAATTAGATTGAAGAAAGGTCTGATTCTGAAGGTTGAAATGTTTGATCACATTTGATGAGATTGAGATCAACAAGACAAGATGGAAGAGAAAAATATTTGGGTATATTTTGGCAAATATTTAAGGATAAAGAGACATCTTTCAAGCTTCAAAAAAATTATACTGCTCCTGGACATTTTTACTTTAGCACTGAAAGCCATAAGATAGAATTTAGAGACAATTAAGAGAAAGGGGGGAAAAAAGAGAAAGATTTACATCTCTGTGGGACTATACAGTTCAAGTTATCTAAATACAGTATCTGATAACTTTGCTTAAATAGTAAACATGATTATTAATTCCTTTTAAACTGAGGAAACAGGAAAGAGAGAGAGAGAAAAAAAAAAAGGGAACAAAAACCAATCTTCCTGCCCCTAGACAAAATGCCACTTGTTTTGCCTGTCAGGATGAGCATTTATGTTTGAGGATATGTAGGAATTCAGTTGCATTTCACCCTCTCACTTCTTTTAGGAAGATACATATACTATTCAATCAAACCAGTAAATTGGCATGTTGACCTCAAGATAATGGACAATGAAGAGAATAGCAGGATAAGCAAAATCTACATCAAAATGACACTACATATTTTCAATGGGAACTGTACATATAGCTGCAGATAAATTCATGGGAGAAAACATGGAGGGCATATACTCAATGCCAGTAATAGTTAACTGTTGGAGGGGGATTGAGGTAGCAGTAACAGAAGGCTCCAGCTCTCTGCAAAGGCTTCAGTTTTATATAAGTAGATTTCAGTGTTAGGTGTTAACATTTTTAATGTACATATATTTTTAAGATACATGTACATATGTATATATATTTTAATGTATATATATTTTTAAGATATATATGAAGGGCGTTATGTGCCTTCTTAAGGATTTCAGGGTTATAAACATGAAATCTATCTACTTCTAGGATCTGATTTGCATTTAAGAAATAACTTGGTGAATGGAGGGAATGGTAAGCACTTTGACTAGCTGGTGGAGAGAGGAGGATGGCAGGTCAGGCAGTAGTACCAAGAGGAATTTGATGTGCACTAATACTGGGAATAAAAAGCAGAAGGGATTTTAATGGTTCAGCAAGAAAACTGCAAATGCCCCAAGCTCAAAGCTGCTCACAGCTTTGGAGTAGTTTCTTTGGGTCATTCTTGTTTCCACAGTCTTATTTTGATATATATTAGCTCAGTCAAAACCAGTAAAGCAGAGTAAGGATGGTGTGATTTAATAAAATCATGGCATGTTTTATTTGATCATTAAAATTTCCATTAATGTTTAGACTTTTCCTAATTTTCTTGGGAAAAATGGTTTAGATCAAAGGATTCAGGAATGATTTTTCACAGGAACTCTAAACTTAAGCATATGAAGAAAAATTTCCTGGATTTTGCAGTATATATTAATTTTTTTTTTGTCAAATTATTACCAATTTTGTAGAAGTTCTGTTTTGAAGTGTGAAATACGAGAATATAGTGTTGCCTCTCTGCTAGGTTTATTGTTACAAAATAACAACAAAAATGTGTTAAATGGTTTTTATTACTCTAGGACTGGGCACTTGGAGTCCTGCATGCCAAAATCATTGCCGCTATTACATTGATGGGTCCTCAGTGGTGGTTGAAAACTGTAATTGAACAGGTAAGCAAAATCAGTTTTCAGAGAAAGACATTGAAATTGGTTTGTGATTATGTTCAACTAATTAAACTGTTCATGTTTCTACTTTTAATCCGTTATCTTCTAAGTTTCAGTTCTGTGGCCTATTTCAACAAAATTGACACAGATGTATTAATGTAGTTTGGAAATTGTAATCTAGAGCTTATATATTTTTTATCCTTTATCATTAAATAAAAGAATACAGATTATCCTATAAATAGGACACCGGTACAATATACATATATATTTATATACTATATATGTGTACATAAATACACTGTCCTCGAAATTAAATGACAAGCTAGTTCTAGAAAATACTATCATGAATGTGTTCCATGTATTACATAGGTATGTAATATTTTGTTCAGTTGGACTTCAGTAAAAAATAACTTGTAGTAAAAGGAATGGAACTCTAAAAACATAGCACTTACTGCAAAGGTACCATAAATGGTGTATGTGTTGCTCAGTTTTAAGTTTTTTCATAGGTATTCCACATCTGGGAAGATGGGAAAAAGTGGGATAATGTGCACATATAACGTGTTTTTTTTTTTTTTTTTTTTTTTTTTTTTTTATGAGAGGGTATTTGATCACTTGTGGGTAAAAAAATAACTTATGCCCTGCAAATGTATAATTCTTAAAAAGGTAGCTTTGAATTCTAGTGTTTCAACAAAGAATACTAAATTTTTAGAGAAGTGACAAGTCAAAGGAAAAAGATTTTGAGATCTAGGGGTGACGTACTGGAGGAAGACAGATAAGTGGCAGATTAAAAGAATACTAGTTTATTAAAACTTGTTATTGTAGCTTCCTCTGGCATCACTAGGCTACAGGGTCAAAATTGTCTTCAGTAGTTAACCTTTGTTATTCTTGTTGAGGGAGAGGAGTAGGCTACCTTTTGTCTCTGCCTTCTGCTTTTAGGTAAATAGAGGAAGGACTGAATACTTTCTTACATGAGCTGCTCACTTGCCTTCAGCTCAAAACAGTCCTTGTACTGAGGAAGTATAGGTATTTAGGAGTGGCATATTTTGGTCTTACATACCACCATGAATTTTCATCTAGCCACTTTTAAGCCTCAGCTTAAAAGATTAATCAGTAACTTAAAACACCTAGAAGATGTGTCCAAAATAGAGGCCAAAATGTCATACATGCCTTTTCTAGAGCAGGAGTTCTGATGAAGCTTATTATCATTCATGTTACTAAGACTGTAGTAGATAGAAGAAAAGAAGTCATCATTTGAGACAATAAGTAAAAGACTGGGAAAAAATAGATTAAAAAGGCAGAGTTGTTTATGAATCTTCTAGCTACATAGCACCTAATACTATTAGTGTATTAGGGAACTGACAATTCTGAAAGAATCTGAAAGGGAAATGTGGAAAACAACTCCATTTGCAATAGCCTCAAAGAAAATAAAATACTTGGGAATCAATCTAACCAAAGAGGTAAAAGATCTCTACAATGAAAACTACAAAACATTGAAGACAGAAATGGAGGAAGACCTTAGAAGATGGAAAGATCTCCCATGTTCTTGGATAGGCAGAATTAATATTATCAAAATGGCCATATTACCAAAAGTGCTATACAGATTCAGTGCAATTTGGATTAAAATCTCAATGATGTACCTTACAGAGATAGAGCAAGCAATCATGAAATTCATCTGGAAGAATAAGAAACCTAGAATAGCTAAAGCAATCCTTAGCAGGAAGAGTGAAGCAGGGGGTATCGCAATACCAGAACTTCAACTATACTACAAAGCAATAGTAACAAAAACAGCATGGTACTGGTACCAAAATAGACAGGTACATCAGTGGTACAGAATAGAGGACATGGACACAAACCTTAAATAAATACAATATTCTCATACTAGACAAAGGGGCCAAAAATATGCAATGGAGAAAAGAGCCTGTTCAACAAATGGTGGTGGGAAAACTGGAAATCCATATGCAGCAGAATGAAACTAAACCTCTGTCTCTCACCCTGCACAAAACTCTGCTCAAAATGGATCAAGGACCTCGGAATCAGACCAGAAACCCTTCATCTTATAGAAGAAAAAGTAGGTCCAAATCTTCAACATGTCAGCTTAGGATCAGACTTCCTTAACAGGACTCCCATAGCATAAGAAATAAAAGCAAGAATCAATAACTGGGATAGATTCAAACTAAAAAGCTTTCTTTCAGCAAAGGAAACTATCAGCAATGTGAAGAGAGAACTACAGAGTGGGAGAAAATCTTTGCCACTCATACTTCAGATAGAGCACTAATCTCCAGAATATATAAAGAACTCAAAAAACTCTACACCAAGAATACAAATAATCCAATCAACAAATGGGCTAAGGAAATGGACAGAAGATCTACAAGCAATCAACAGATATATGAAAAAAATGTTCAACATCTCTAGTAATAAGAGAAATGCAAATCAAAACTACCCTGAGATTCCATCTCACCCCAATTAGAATGGCGATTATCAAGAACACAAGCAACAATAGGTGTTGGCGAGGATGTGGGGGAAAAGGTACACTCATACATTGCTGGTGGGGTTGCAAATTAGTGCAACCACTCTGGGAAAGCGATGTGGAGATTCCTCAGAAAGCTTGGAATGGAACCACCATTTGACCCAGCTATCCCACTCCTTGGCCTATACCCAAAGGACTTAAAACCAGCATACTACAGAGATACAGCCACATCAACGTTCATAGCTGCTCAATTCACAATAGCCAGATTATGGAACCAACCTAGATGTCCTTCAGTTGATGAATGGATAAAGAAACTGATATATATATATATATATACATACACACAATGGAATATTACTCAGCCATAAAGAATAGCAAAATTATGGCATTTGCAGGCAAATGGATGAAATTGGAGAATATCATGCTAAGTGAGATAAGCCAATCTCAAAAAACCAAAGGATGAATGATCTCGCTGATAAGCGAATAATGACACATAGTGGGGGGGGGGCAAGAATGGAGGAAGGAGGGACTATATAGAGGGGTGGGAGGGGTGGGAGGAAGGAGAAAATAACAGAATGAATCAAACACAATTACTCTATGTAAATGTATGATTACACAAATGGTATGCCTTTACTTCATGTACAAACAGAAACAACATGTATCCCATTTGTTTATATAAAAATAAATTAAAAAAATAAAGAAACTCTGAATGTTGAACAGATTATCATAATAACTATAAACAGAGAAAATGTGTTTTGAAAAAAAAAAAACTTTTGGGAACAAGGTTTATGATTATGCTTCACAATTTGTTTTGACTTAGGAAAAAATAACCAGTTTGAATCCTTTTGAGTTGACAGCCTAGAAGAATTTGTTAGGTATTTTTGTTCTAATTTTCTCCTATTGTTTCAGGTTTATGCAAATGGCATCCGGAACATTGACCTTCACTACATTATTCGTAAACTGGCAGCTCCAGTGATCTCTGTGCTCTTGCTTTCCTTGTGTGTACCTTATGTCATAGCTTCTGGCGTGGTTCCCTTACTAGGTGGGTAATGCTGGCTGTGGAACTTGCTTTAAAGAGCACTTAATTATTAACACTGTGGTGTTATCACTTAAGTGACAGACTGTCTGACTTCAGATCTTTGTTGGTGAATAAATATAAACCTAGCTAAAACAATAATTTTTAAAAAACCAATAATTTCACAATACTTCTTAGATTCGACTACTCAGGGTAAGAGTAAAAGGATCTTAAAGCTCTTTGGTACAGGGTTTTTTGTTTTGTTTTGTTTCCTCCTCTAGGTGGGGGATAAAATATTGAAATTTGTATTCTTCCCCAAATAGGATCCGTTTCCTTCAGTTTGTTTTCTTCTTGCTGGAAGTGCTGCGATCATATACTTCTACAATTAAGTGTTTAATCTTTAAAAAATGTTCTCTATCACAGAAGGAAAACCAAGAGGAGATGTCAATTTGTCAAACTTCTGTAACTAATTTATCAGTTGGTACTGAGAAATCCTCAGAGGATGTTATACTCAGAATATTTTCAAAATTATTTGAAAACTTTTTTTCTACTGAATTCCCTCTCTTAACATTTACAAGTTGCCTAAGTCAGAAATCTTGAAGTCTATCATATTGCCCTAGGTCCTCTGTTCTCCACACCCAGTGGTCTTCAGAACCTACTGGTGGATCTTAGCAGTCTAGTCTCTCTCCTCTGGCACTTTTGACACCTTTGTCATGACAAAAGCCTTGTTGAGACTTTTGTCTTTCTCCTCAACTTTAGTACCTTCTATCTGGTCTTCTGCTTTGAACCTGTCACACTACTGCATTTTCCATGTTGTGGTCACATGCCTTTTCAGAAGCATTGTACCTCTTTGATGAACATTTTGTCATTGGTTCCTCTGCGGCCAATTAAGTGCAATCCAGCTTCCTGGCACAGTGTACAGGGCTCCTCTTCTTTCTGTGGTCTGGGCTCCAGTTTGACTCTACTCCATGTGTTCCTCTTTGAGCGTGACGCAACAGAATGGCTTCCTCTCAGACATGACCTCTTCTCACACGTTTCTCCATACTTTTATCTTATTCTCTGCCAGAAATACCCCCCCCTTTTTTTTTTACCTAATCATGAGAAAAAGACTTTAGAAAAGATAACCACTATGCTTTTTAGTGAAGTGTAACATGGATACAAGTATGTGACTTTACTAGGTCAAGAAGCAGGACTTTTCCAGTCCTGTGTAAATCCCCTTATAGTGTATGTACCCTTCCTTACCTGTAGGGATGCTACTGGCCTGACTTCCTACAGAACCTTTGTTTCTCAATTTGATGTGAATTATGACTGCCAAGTATCATACATACCTTATTAAAGTACACATGCAAAAATATAATTCAGTACTGGAGTTATGACTCAGTGCTGGAGTGCTTGCCTAGCATGTGAGGCACTGGGTTCAATTCTCAGCACAACATATAAATAAATTAATAAAATAGAAGTCTATCAACATCTAAAAAATATTTTTAAAAATACATATATAATTCAAAACTCAATACTTGGTTGACAGACTACTTCATTAAAAACTAATCATCTAGCAGGATGGTACACACCTGTAATCCCAGCCACTCGGGAGGCTAAAGCAGAAGGATTATGAGTTCAAAGCCAGCTTCAGCAATTTTAGCAAGGCCCTAAGCAACTTAATGAGACCTTGTCCCTAACTAAAGCATAAAAAGGTTTGGAGATGCAACTCATTAAGTGTCCCTGGGTTCAATCCCTGGTACCAAAAAAAAAAAAAAAGAAAGAAAGAAAAAGAAAAAAAGAAGTTATTTAGAATATTTAGAATAATATTTTTAATAAAAAGTAGATAATTTTATTTTCTGGTGTACTGTTTAAGCTATTGTAGGAATATCATTTTATCTTAGTATTATCTTCTCATTAGTATGTATTATATCCTGTCCATTGATAGTATAGATAGACTTAAGAATTACTGTTTGGATTTCTAAGCCTAAACTTTTTTATATTTTCACTATTAGAATTTGTTGTTTTAGTTTGTTTGTTTTTTGCAGTATTGGGGATTGAACCTAGCGACAGACTTACTACTGAACTACATCCCCAGCCCTTTTTTATTATTAGAGAAGGGTCTTGCTAAGCTGCTGAGGCTGACCTCAAACTGATTCTCTGGCCTCAGCCTCCTGAGTCATTGGGATTACTGCATCACTATACCCGGCTTTGCACTTTTAGAAGTTTCATTGTGAACTCTACTGGAAAGACTTTATAGAAGGGGAAGATGGTAGTAAATTAATTTTTTTTTAGCACTTTTTGACTCTCTGTAGGTGCTTTACATAATTGTTACATATTCTTAGAAGAGTTTTGAAGCCGAGTTCATAAAAATGAGAGTCTTGATGAAATTATGTTTTAATGAGTGTGAGGATGATTCAGACTCCCAAGTTCAGCTGCAGAATTCGCTCTCTTTCCACTACAGTGGACTCTTGTGGGGTTTGGAATAGTCCAGTTGAGGGTATTAATTTTTTTTCTTTAAAAATACTTCATCTGATTTTAAAGTTGCCCTCCCAAGGAAGACTTAAAATTTATGAGTTAAAAGTTGAAAAATATTTGAGTGTTCTCAAAGCTTAAGGAACAGATCTTTCATTAGTTAAACACCTTTTTTGTTTGTTTGTTTGTTTGTTTATTTATTTATTTATTTTATTTATTTATTTTTGGTACCAGGGATTGAACCCAAGGGGTGTTTAACCACTGAGCCACATCCCCAGACCTTTTTAATATTTTATTTAGAAACAGGGTCTCACTGAGTTGCTTAGGGCCTTGCTAAATCACCAGGACTGATTTTGATCTTGGAATCTTCCTACCTCAGCCTCCTGAGCTGCTGAGATTACAGGGTGTGCACCACTGCTGTTTTTATTTTTTGAACTGTGATGTAACTAATATGTGTAATGACACTAGCTACTTGTGGAGTCCAGAATGTTCAAACTTGAAGGAACTTGAGCAGTCATTTAATCCAGCTCACTCACGTTGTAGAAAGTCAACAGATCTTGGGCTTTTAAAAGGTTCATCTTGAGTCCTTGCTGTACTCTATCCCAGACACATCCTCTTTCTAGGAATATACTTCATTTTTACTGTTATTCCACTTATGAGTAGTCCATTTTCTGTTGCTAAAACAAAATACCTGGAACTGGGTACTTTATAAAAACAGAGGATATAGTTTTTAAGTTTGAAAGTCTAGGATTGGGTAGCCCTATCAGTTTGGTCTCTGGTGAGAGAGCCTTATGGTAGATGGCATCACAATTATGGCAGCACATCTGGAAGACATCACCTGATGAAACGGGACAAAGAGATTCAGGGATCAAGTTCTTTTATAACGTCCCATTCTCAGGAACTAACTCCATGAGCTCAGTTTCCAAGGCCAGAGCTCCTAACGACGTAATTACCTCGTACTAGACCCTACCTCTCAGTGCTTCCACACTCTGCACTGGGGACCAAGCTTTCAACACATGAACCATAACAACATACCACTTAAAATTTTCTTCTTTTGGTTTTACAGGTGTTACTGCAGAAATGCAAAACTTAGTCCACCGGCGGATTTATCCATTTTTACTGATGGTTGTGGTATTGATGGGAATCTTGTCCTTCCAGGTTCGCCAATTTAAGCGCCTTTATGAGCATATTAAAAACGACAAGTAAGTCTAGAATTTCGTTAATCTGACCACTCTTGTGAGGGTGTTACAATTTCTTAAGTATTCATATTCTGCATATATTTTGAGGTAGGTCAACAGGATGTGCTAACAGATTGGGTGTAGGACATGAAGGGAGAGTACAGTTAGGGACTTCATGGGACAGAGCAAACGGGAGTATGCAGTTGTCGTTTAAGGACCTGGAGAAGTTAGAGAAATGTGGTATGGGGAGGAAGATTTATTTACTGCCCGTACCAAATAATTTTTCAGTCTGTTTTCAAATGTTTTATTCTGACAATATATTAAATAGTTTTAGATCAAAAAAACAAAAAACCACCTACATTAGAAACTCAGCATCCAGCCTATCCACTGACTCTTGGCGAGCCCTCCCTGTCAGGGGTGCTGTCTTCTGCTTGTGGAGGCTCTGCAGACTTCTTTCCAGCCTCAGTAACTTGCACCTATTGCCATTGCCTTCTCTGCTTCATCACATCACATCGGTTTGGAACACTCATTATTCTATTCACAGACAGTTGCCTGTGTTACTTACATACACTCAATGCCTTGCCATCTCCTGTGTGGCCTAACCTTTTGATTTTTTCCTTTTCTTTTGAACTACAGCTTTTCACCTTCTGCTTTTTTCCTTACCCTGCTTTTTGATGATATTTCTAGTCCATTTCGTCAGATCTTGCTATTAAGCTGGTGTATAAAATGTGAGCCCTAACAAATAAATCTGCTTTCATTTATTGTACCTGCCTCTGGCCTCTTCAGTGTCTTGATTCCTGAACTGAATGTGTGCCAGTGCACAGCATTGGAGGCCTTCCAGCCTTTGTCATACTTCCCACACATCCCTGTCGTCTGGCTCTGAGGCCCTTGTCTTTCTGTCTTTTGCACAGCTACCTATTGAAAGACTTTTGGGAGGAATAAAGTGACCTGATTTGCATTAAAAAATGTATCCCTGACTGCCCTTAAAAGAATGTTTGATTTTTACGATTTTATTTGAGAGAGTAACCACCCTGTGTTAACAACCTAGGTACCTTGTGGGTCAACGCCTGGTGAACTATGAGCGGAAATCTGGCAAGCAAGGGACATCTGCGCCACCTCCACAGTCGTCCCAAGAATAAAGTGGTTGTCTCAACTCCTTGACCTTCCCCTTGCCTTTACGTGTCCTTTTTTGTGGACTTCTCGCTTTGGAGATTTTACCCCGTGATCTCTCAGCGTTGTTTTTAAGTTAAATGTACTTGACTTGTGTCCTCAGCATCCAGAGAGTAGCGTTTAAGGCTCTGCTGCTCTTCCCTGCATCTGCCGACATCACTGCTGTCTGAGATCTGTATATGTGTAAATAGAAGTTCCTTGATTCCCTAAAACCTTGGATTAAACAGAATGTGCATTGTACATCTTTAAACAAAATGTATATTAATTTATTAAATCTAGTTGTCACTTTATTTTGGACCTGCTGTGATCTCGACAGGAAACGTACCACAGAGCAGTAGTACACAGGCAAGACTTTTTCAGTGACATCTGTGGAGCGCAGTTCTCAGTGTTCCTAGCAATTCTCCCTAAGCAGACTGTACATCCTGTCTTTCTTGGCTCTTCACACCTTACCAGGAACCTAAAAGGAAACCAGTAGAAAGCAGCAGTGAAGTGTCTGTGGTAAGAAAACAGCAACTTTGTGCTTCACTGTCAGTCTTTTGGGAAGTTATTTTGTATAACACCAAAGCTGTTGTACATTTTCTACTGCCTGATTTTTTTTTTTTTTTTCGTGTGTCTGTTTGTAATATTGTATAGTATCTTGTGCTAGGTGAGGAAATTATTTTTAATTTTGATAATTTAATATTTCTAGTAATCAGCATTGGGAGTTGGGTTTTGTGCTTGTTAGGGGCATGTCTATACTTAGAAAAAAAACTTGCAAATGAAGATTTTCATTAGTTCCCCTCCCCCCTTCCACACGTTTTGACAGCAGTGGCCCAAAGTGTCGTGCGAGAGCAAAAATTTTACAGAGTAACATCACCAACAATACTGCATCTTACTGGATTTAGGACATTCTGAGATGCTTATTAAGTGTAGATGTGGTCATGGTCTTGGTTTGATAGTGTTAGAGAAAGCTGGTTAGAACACCTAGTCCTTCTGGTGAATGCATGATTGGGTGAGGAGTAGTGAGTACATTTCTCCTGTTTCCATCAAGTAAATCCCAAAGTTTCCAAAGCTTTTTTGTTTACAGATTAAAACTACGAATAAAACCAATTCTATTTGTCCAGAAGGAAGCTGGCTGAGCTGGCCTTTTAACATAGGAATGTATTTCATTGGAAATGTGCTGTAAAGTCTCAGAGAACTGAATACTTAACAAACTTGGTTTTCCCTTATAACCAAAGCTTCAAGTTTTCAGAGTTTGGAGGAATAGAATTGTTGGGCACATGATCCAAGTATTCAGTGGTATTGGTATATTGTAAAGGTAGTGTTTGTATTTCAGTGACAATTTAGAAGTTCTCATAGAAAATGGACAGTGTAGATTTTCAGAAACTATTAAAAAAATTTATTATATAGTATTAAAACTCATAAGTTAAAATCAGATAATTTTTTTTACAATATGAAAGTCAGCCAAAAATAAGCTACCAAAATCAAGAGCAGCATATTGTGGTAGTTTTGTTTTTCAATAGTTTTTCCTTAAGGGTAAGCAGATACTTCAAAATATATTTTAAAACATCAGTATCAAGGAAGAATATTGCTTGACATAGGATTCAGTGTTAACACTATTTGGCACTTTGAGGTAGCCTTTTCTCTTGTGTTTAAAATAAGTCCTTTGCTAGCTCTACCTTTTACTCATGGTGTTTGACTATATAAGTTGTCCTCTTGGGCATATAACTTGCTTATATTAATTTCTTGATGTAAACTCTTTGGAACACATTTTAACAGATCTAGGCAGATAGCCACAAACGGTTAAAAGTTGTTCATCCTTGAGAATTTTAAATCAATCTTATTAGATGCTTTGTTTTTAAAAAAAAAAAAATCTGAGTAGCTAAAAAAATCGCCCTTATTTCACTGGAAAATAACTCTATATTGTCTTATTGAGGAATTCCCCCTAGTTTTGTTGTCATGGTGCTGGGGACAGAACCTAGGGTCTGGCAGATGCTAGGTGAGTGCTCTGTCACTGAGCTGCATTGCCAGCCCCAGGTTTTTCAGTTGTTTTTTGGTCCTGTTCTTTTCCATAAGATAAATCCTGTCATAAGGAACGTATTTTCTAGCTAATATTTGCTTGGGTAGCATCCAGGTTTTATTATTAACTAGTAGTCATAAATATTTAAAACCCATAGTTTAGAACGTGCTAGTGTTGCTGCCCTTCTTCACATAAGATTAAAAAAAAAAAAAAAAAACTTTTAGTGTAGTTTTGCTTCCTTTTACATTGGGCTAAAACCGTCTTCAGGGAAGTTTACTGGGAAAGAAGCCTTTTTGCTTTATTTTTACTATTTATAAATTGAAGACAAATCAACAACTGGGGTTAGTTTTACATGACTAGTTATTAGCTAGTCATGGTACATACTGTGCACTTCTTCATTATTAGCAAACTATGTTTGATTTTTAAACTAAAGTAAAATGCCAGTGTGAAATTTGCATATAGCTAGCCTTAAAAAAGCTCCATGTTTTTAGGTTTTTATTTTTATTTTTTCCCTCTTCTCTGGAGAAACCAAGGAGATGGACACCTCAATTCCACATGTAAGCAAGTAATTTTTATTTCAACATTTAATATATCTGTTATAATTGTCAAATCTTGTGTTCTTTCTCTCATGCAGGTAATAGAGAATAACTTTCCCTCAAATGATTTGATCCCAAATATGTCATCTCTGTATTGGCAAAATGCTACTATTAAAGTGTAATTCTTGAATTTAGGTTGAATTGATGACTTTTTAAGCGAAGAAACACTGGACATTTCTACACTGTATTGTGTTTGCAAGCACACATGAGACTGTAGTGCCATCATATAAGAACACTGACACTTACAAAAACTTCACAAGTTAGCTATTTATTTTCATTTTCAAGAATTGAGAATATTAAGCTATTCAACTATGATGCTTTTTTACATTGTAAAATCTAGTGATTATGTTTAAAATATTCCTTTGGAATGTTAATTTTTCAGTCAGTCATCATCAAGTCAAAACTAGAATGTCTTACCACTAAAGTATTATTAAAAGCCTCATTCGTGCAGATTCTCTAACTTTCTGATTCATCTGTTTTGTATCCACCCACCTTATTTGCCCTATCAGATTATTTTCTTGTCAGCTTAGTCCAGCTTGGTGTCATCAATTTTGTAAACAACCTTCATGAGTTAAGGGCTCCTTTCATTTAATCCCCACTGATATCTTTGGCATTGATATAACAAAGATGAGACAGTACATACATGTTTTCATTTCTGTCTGTTCTGTATGAGTGCCTCATTTTGTAGTCATGAAAGTAATATAGTACGTTAGATGAAAATGTAATGACTAAGGCTTAGGAATGACTGTTGTAGAAGCTAAATAGAATACATAGTTGTTTGGATGTCAATTTTTTTATTAAAGTGAACACCTTAGGTATCCATATCAATTTTATGTGTATATATTTAAAAAATGCTCCCTTTTCTATGTGATCCATTTGTTGCCTTCTGAGTTGAGAGAACAAAATTGAATAAAGTGAATGTTAGTTGTAGCCTAGTTTTTTTTTTTTTTTTTTTTTTTTTTTTTTTTTTTTTGGTTTTTGGTTTTGGTTTTGCTTTGTTGGAAGAGTGTTTTAAAATTATAGAAATATGAAGCTGATGCTGTGGTCTATGCCTCTAGTTCCAGCTACTGGGGAGGCTGAGGCAGGAAGATTACTTTGTGTCCAGGAGTTCATGACTAGCTGGACAATGTGATGGGACCTTGTTTCAAACAAACATGTAAAATACAGAAATATATGTAATTAGTCGTCATATATAGATAATTCACGTATTTTTAATAATTGTGTAAGAAAAATAAGTTACATGTGATGTGACCTTCCCCTTCTGTTGTAAACCCAAGTTTAAAAGCAACTACTTGTGAAAAACTTAGCCACCTCTTCCCTATATTTGAAAGGTAGCCATCTTCATTGGAAGTGGTAAGCCCCATCTTGGGTCACAGGCAAGATACTGTCCATTGCCTACCCCTCCACCACAAGACCAAAGTCCAAGTTTGTCTTTTTTAGATGGAGACTTTGACATGGAAAAATAATCAAAAAGCATTTTACGTAGTTGACCATATGTTCCAGAGAAACAGGAAAGAACTACATGAGATTTTAAGCCTGAGTGCCCAGATAGAAGAGAAGGTTTTGCTTCAGAGACTATTTCTAATTTTCCTATTTCTAGGTTTCAGAAGATTTTTAAAAACCAGCAACATTTTTTTCTGTTATCAGCACCCTCCCTCACCCAGTCAAGTGCGTTTTCATTCATTTTTTAAAATGCAGGACCATAGACATGTTTAATCTGTGAAGTTGAGTTTCCGTCAGAGGCGATTACATGGCGATGCTCAGAAGCTGGCCATAATTCCCCCTTTTACTCCAGATTTTATGGCCATTCATTGCAAGCACAGTGTTGAGGAGGTGCTTCCCCTGCGCACTGGTTGTTTCCTGTGTTTGTTTTGTTTCTAGCGCTGGGCTTAGTACTATACTTAAATGAGGCATGAGGTCTGCTTTCAAGGAACTGAAGGTGTAGAAAAGAACAGAACAGGTAGGTGTAAGATGCCTTGAGGAACATGGAGAAGAAAGGACCGAACCCGGGAGCCTGCAGTGGCCTCGCTGCTTCCTCGGTTTCCTACACATAGGTACCCCTCCTTTGCCACACCCAGCTCCTTCAGCCTCCTGCAGCCTACTTCATGCGTGCCACACTCTCCCTCAAACCTTCCCTAAAGGAGCCTCAGAGGAGGTTCCTTTTTGTATCACTTTGCGTTGTTTAATTATCTTCTAGAATTTTTTTCCTTGATAGATGTAACAGTGTCTGAGTTTTTCTGCTGCTCCACATTTGTTTAGTAACTCTTTAGGTCAGACCTAAAGAAGAGAAGCTTCTTCCCAGGAACCCCATTCATCATTTATCTGTTCTTTGCCCCGATGGAGCAGGCCTTTCTGCTGACATCTGTGGGCCTGATGGAGCATATAGAATCCAGACATAGACCCACATGCATATTGACAGTAGAGTTCTGACAGAGGTTTCACTGCCTAATGATATGGGATAATTGGACATCAGATGCAAAATTAAAAACAAATTGATCCATACATAGCAAGAATTAAAATGAGTTATAATCCTAAATAAAAAACCCAAAACTAACTTCTAGAAGAAAATGAAAATTTTAAACTTGTATGAGGCAAAAGATTTTTTAGTCTCAACGAGAAAAATTTGATAAATCATACTTGATCAAAATTGAAAACCTCTTAGAAAGATACTACTAAGTGAATAAAAAGACCATAGAATGGCAGAAAATATTTGCATTTCTGATAAAGGACATGCTTCTAGAATACAGCAGCCTCAAAACAATAATTACACCATGTGTCCATTTGGGCAAATTAAACCAAGACACCTCACAAAAGGATATCTGCTGGGCTGGGGATGTAGCTTAGTGGTAGAGCACTTGCCTAGTTTGCAAGGCCCTGCCTGGATTCACTCCACAGGGACGGGGAGGGAGTGGCAAGCATATGGAATTAATATTTAACATAATTAGTCTCTAGGAAAATGTAAGTGGTCTCTAGGAAAATGCAAAGGAAAACTACAACCGATGCACCACATATTATTAGAATGCCAGAAATAATACCATAGCATGTCTCAGTGCAGTTACAGAGGAACTAGAACTCACACTTTGCTGAAGGTAATGTTAAATGGTGCAATTACAGTTTAGCAGTTTCATACACAGTTAACATTCCTAATAATTTGCCAAAAGAAAAACTATTTCCCTATGAATACTTGCACCTTCACAGTAGCTTTATAAAAGCCCAAAGCTGGAAGCTACTCATATTTATCAAGTAAATGGATACAGAAGTTGTGGTCATTTACATGGTGAAATAGTGCTCAGCTTTTGAAAAGAAGTAACTTGATACATGCAACATGGATGCTTCTCAGTTACACTGAGTGAAAGACCATAAAAGTACTGTATTATATAATCTATGTAAACTAGAAAATGTGGTGTCATCTACAGAAATTATACAAAGAACATTGGGGTTTGGAGGTGAAGGGAGGACTTGCAGAGGTTTCACAGGGGCATGAAGAAATGGGGTTGATAGATATGTACACTGGCTTGTGGTTCTGGTTTAACATGTAATACGTTGTGTCAAAACTTAACAAATTGTACTTTAATTGTTTCACTGCCCTAAGTAACCATTTCAGACCTTCTCTTTCCTCAAAGCACCATATCCTCCTTCCTCCTCACTTTGTGACTTATTCTTGTTTCACTGAGGAGGAGGAGGAAGCAGTCTGAGGAGAACTTTCACAAGGTCACACCATCACATCTACCCCTGCCTGACCCGCCCCTGTGATCCATGTGCTCACCAATTAACTGAGTGACACTGCTAGGCCATCCAGCTGTGCAGGCTGTGCACATCCCTTCTGGAGTTTGCCTGCCCTTTTTGCTGACTGCAGTGAGAGAGGTGCCCAGGCCAGCTGGGCAGGCCACCCGCCTGCTGCCTTGGTGGATAGGCGTGCTCCGCCTGCGGGAGGGCTCTGGGCGGCAGTCCTGTCTTCTGCATCTTCTCTTCCGTTGAACCCTCCCATCGTTACTTCCCACTGTTGTGATTCTTCCACCAAAAATCCCTTGACCCTGCCACTCCTTCACCGTTTCCTTTTCAGCAAATGCTTTCAAAGTTACCTGTACGCATGCTAATAGCTTCCCTCTCCCATTCTCTTCCAACCCTCCTCCCATCGTGTGTTCATTCCCACTTCCCCTAGGATTGCTGTTGTAAAGATCACCAGTGACCACTGCTAATATTGTGGTTAATTCTCGGATCTTCTCTTTCTTGTCTCATCTGGTACTGTGGATTTCCTCTCTGTTAAAATCACTTTTATTAGTTTGTCCAAACACTGCACTCCCCTAATTTTCTTCCTGTCTAGACTCTTTTTTTTTTTTTTTTTTTTTTTTAAACTTACTTGCTGGCTCTGTCTTCTCTTCCAAACATTACAAGCCCCAGGAATCAATCTGGGACTGTGTTCTCCCTCCACCTGTTATGCTAACTTAGTGATCTTATATATCACTCAATCTAACAGCTGTAAAGACCAGACATGCTGATCACTCAGGTACACGTGTGCAAGTGCACACGACGGTCTGCCTTCCCCAAACTCTAGACATATGTGCATCTCATGCTCCATTATCCAGGCTAACGGCAAATCTTTTATCTTCTAAATAAGTCCAGAATCTGCTGGCACTGCTGCCACCATGATGCACAGGACCATCATCCTTCTGCCTACAGTATTGCTGTTTCTCCTGGGCTCCCTGACTCTGTCCTTACTTTATTCCTTTTCTCCATTTTTTCACTGAAACCCTCCAGTGAATCAGCATCACAAAATCAAAGTTCATGATGGCCTTCAATACCAGGCAGGACATGTGGCACTCTTTTCCTCTGCTCTCTGAAATATCACCATGTGTCCACTCTGCCCCAGGCCTTTGCAGTTACTATTTGCTGTGCCTGAATGTTCTTCATTTGGGTTCCTCAATCTCATCTTTACTGAGCTGTGGTTCCCAGTGAGTGGGCTCCCTGCTGTATTTTTCATACTACTTAGCACACTCTGTAGTTGACTTTTCTTATGTTTGCATGTTTTCCCACTTGAATATAAGCTCCAGAGATTTTATCTATGAAATTAAATCACTACTGTATTATTAATCTTGGTTTGTGGCACAGATCTGGTACTTATATCTTAGTAAGCAAATAATGAATTTGGAATCAAAATAATTTGTATGTGGCTAAAATAAAACCTGAAACTTCTGTCCCATTCTCCGAAGGTAACTGTTGTTAGTAGTTCAGTGTGTTTCCAGAGTTCCAGGCATAAACACACCCTCAGAATCATTCATCACAGTGAAGTGAAGGTGTCGTGCTACACAAATTGTCCTACAGGTCAATTTTTTTGCACTTTGTTTTATGAACATCTTTTTATATCAGTATGTAAGTAGCTCCCTAATTTTTTTGTTTGGTTTTATTTCTTGAGATGGATCTTATGGTGTTGCCCATTCTTGTCTCCAACTCCTGGACTCATGATCTTCCCACCCAACCTCACAAGAAACTGGGACTAGAGTTGTACTCTGCCATCCCTAGTGTTAGCTACCTTATTTTTATTATAGTATTCTATTGTGTAGAGATACCTTGATTTAGGTTTTCAAAAGAATTAACCATTTTGATTACATGCTATAGTAAACATTTTTGTCTGTATTAACTTTTTATGCTTAAGGTAGTCATTTCTGTAGGACAAATTCTTAGAAGTAAGATTAAGTCATCAAAAATTTTTTGTAGTGCCAAGTTGCCCCCAAATGTACTTAAAATTAAGAAGGTATGAGAGTATGTCCCTGTGTGGTCAACAATTTTACTGCTTTCAGTTTTTGCCAGTACTGTTACTTGAAATGTGTGTATTCGTCTGGGGGGTATGTGAACTAAAAGAAAAAAAAAAGGGGGGGGGGACAAATCCCCCAGTTCCCTTGAAGGAGACCTTCCTGGAAATAGCTCACTGTGTTTCTCCAGCTACCAGCCTGGAGGTGAGCAGGAGCCGGGTGTGGGGCTCCCACATAGTACGAAAGTTAAGGACAACTGCAGCAGTCGGCCAGGCTTTGCAACTCCAGTGCTCTCCTGATCAGCACCCAGCAGGACTGAAAAGTTATTTATCAGAAGATGGGGCTCATTGCCTTCTAGGCCCATTTGATTGGCGCAGTCTCGCTCCCTTACTTAGGAAAACAAATAGTATCTTGAAACTGCCCACTGCAATTACTACAAGCCACTTCTGAACTGAGGACGGAAGAATGAGAGTTCAGTAAGAGGGACGGGTCAGGCAATGGGAAGAGCATCTGCGGAGGCCACAGCTGGTCTGGGAGGAGCTTCCAGGGCCCTAGGTCCCGCAGCAGCTGGTGCAGTCGGCACTGAGCAACCCTCAGTGCAACAGCTTTCTAAGGAGGATCTAGTCACCTGCCGTTGGGAGTTACGGAGCCAGAACCCTCAGGGGAAGGTCCTCTGTCAATTCCGCTCTCGTTGGGCTGTGGGAAATTCAAACGACCCTCCTCGGCCGGCGCAGTGGCCCCCGCCGGTAATCCCAGCTACTTGAGAGACCGGGGCTAGAGGATCTCGGGTTCGTGACCACCCTGGACAACTTAGATCCTGTCTCAAAAGGAGATGTGGACCTGTGGCAGTGCCCTTGCCTAGCATGTGCCAGACCATGGTTCGATCCCCAGTACCGAGAAGAGAAGAGGGGCGCCTCCTCCTCAGTGAAAACTCCAGCTCGCCTGGCTGCACCGGTTAGCTGCCGAAGGGCTGGGCCGACGCGCGCGCTCTTGGACCCCCGCCCCCAGCCCCGGGCCTGGGTCCGAGGCGTGTGCGCGTGCGCGGCAAGCGCACGCCTCGGTTGCCCGGATACCAGGACGCAACAGTAGCTGTGGCAGAGCTCGCGAGCTGCCTGCTGTGCGGAGTCGCTGGAGAGGCGGTTGGCTCTCATTTCCCCAGAGCCGGAGGAGGAGCCGGTAAGACCTCGCCGGCCCTGGTCCCGGGGAGGGCGGGCGGCCCTGGCAGCGGCCCGGGCCCGCTGACGGCCGCCCTTGCCCTCCCCGCAGCTCACCTTCGTTCTCCCAGGCTGCGGCCGTCTGCCCGGAGCGATGCCGCTTCCCGACACCATGTTCTGCGCGCAGCAGATCCACATTCCCCCGGAGCTGCCTGACATCCTGAAGCAGTTCACCAAGGCTGCCATCCGCACCCAGCCCACCGACGTGCTGCAGTGGTCCGCGGGGTAAGAGCCCTCGGGCTCCGAGCCGGAGGCAGGCGGACCGCATCCCCAGCGAGCCCCCTGCCCCAGCCAAGCTTCCACTTATCTTGGTGACATCGGGGACACCGTTTACCGTGTGTCTGTCTAGGAACCACTGCCGTCTTTTGATCATGAGACCAGAAATTATTGCAAAAATGCTCACAAAGTGATGGCAATTCAATTGTGGAGGTAGACTAACGCTTACAAAGCCATCGCATTGAGCAAAAAGTTTCCGCAGTGTTTTAAATCACAGGATCACAGCCACTTTTACTTATGAAGTGATTTTTACAAGGAGGAATCTGTTAGCTGTGCTCCTCATCTGCAGAGGCTCCTCCCAGAGTAATGCATTTACTGGTTAAGCTTGTCAGCACTCACTCCCGAGGTCATCCTGAGGTTTTCACGCTGAGGCTGCTAGTGGGTAAACTCTGCTTGGCAAGCGTCCCAGCTGATGAGCCTTCACAGTTCCTCGCAGCAAACACTGATTCTTTTCAGGAGTACTCATAACTTTAAATTAGCTACAAGTCAACAGACCTTAGAACCATTAAAATCCTTTCCTATTTTACAGAAATGTTCTTTGCCCCCTCTCATAAACAGACTTAGATGCTCACTTTTTGATGAGTCAACATAAATGAATTAATTTTTTTCCTTTAGTAACTGACAACAGACTTTGATAACTTTAGAGAAAGTTATCAAATATATATATATATATATATGTATATATATATATATGTATATATATATATATATATATACAGGTAAATTTCTTTCTTACTGTTGTAACAAATTATCATGGAATTGGACTTAACAAACATTTACCTTAACAGTTCTGGAAGCCAAAAGTCCAAAATCCGCTTAATTAGGCTAAAAGCAAGGCATTGGCAGGGCTTTGCCTTTTCTGGTGGCTCTGGGGAGAATCAGTTCAACTCTGAGAGCTGGATCCTAACCAGCATTTCCATTTTTCCTCTACCTTCCTCTTCTAAGGACATGTATGACTGTATTTAGGAACCATACGGATAATCCAGGGTAGTTTTCCCATCTAAAATCCTTAATCAATCTGCAAGAACCCTGTTACCATGTAAAGTAGCAATCATAGGTTCTGGGAATTGATACTTAGATATCTTTGAGCACTTATTTTAATTGACTGACAGAGTCATTTGTTGATCTAGTTCTTATCTTCTGTGAAACACTTCTGTCAATTGTTCTGATCCTCTCAAGCTTTTTGCTAAAACATAATGACCTCAGGCTTTTACCATTTTTCAAGCATAAATAAAAGATAGGATTTGTAAAAAAATTATTTGCAATATACAAAAAAAATTCAAGATTTTACTCTTTTTTTTTTTTTCTTGGAACACTAAATTGTATTTGGCGACACTTTAGAGACAATTATTTTAAGTTTCATTTTAATTTGAAAGACTTAATCACGAACTTCCTGAATGCACTGGGCTGCTAATTTAAGAAGAATTTTAGAGTTTAGGGTAAGACTCAGGCATTGTTCATCAGGCAACGTGTGCACTCAGAAGTGTGCCGGCTCTCAGGACAAAACCTCTTAGAGAGATGCTCATAAACAGCTTGAGTTAGTGGAGATCTCGGTAAGTGCATAAACAAGGCTCAAGAACGTTGAGAGAGAGTGACAGTAGGCAGAGACTGAGGCTAAGGCAAAGTCCGTGGAAGAGGAAGCAGTGCAGGAGCAAAGACAGCGACAGGAAGGGAAACAACTGGAAACAAAACAGGGAACCAGGGTGCCTGTGAACCGCCATCTGCCATAGAACACGCAGCGGGCATTCCCTTGTCAGGCAAGGGTTCTTTTCAGATGAGGACTTCGGGTGACCCATGGTCATCTTCCGCCCAAGCCTGTCTGCTCTACTCTGCTGGACACTCAGTTGTCCCTTACTATGTCATTGCGCATAGCTCACTCAAGAGTTGGTCAAGTGATAAAGGTTTGCCTTGGTGTCCAGAGAACTGGTAGCATGTATCTTGCCAGCAGGCTTTCCCAGCCACACAGTTGACAGTGACGTGCAGGGGTAGTGTAGGGGGTTAGCCTCAGGCTCGTACCCACTAGATGGCAGTAGTACCACCCACATTTTGCCCTGACAACAAAAACTGCCTCCAGAAGTTGCCCAATGCCTTGAATATGGGGTTGGGGCTGGACTAGAATTGGCCCCTGTGCAGGACCCTTGCTCCAGAGGCTGCAGGGAACCTGGAAATTGCTCTGATCAGTTGTGAGGAGTAATTCCACCAAGTAGGTGGAAACCCTCACTGGCAGCAGGATGGCAAAGCAGGGTACCATCCTCCACCCGAGCCCTTTAGGCCCTTGGCTCCAGTGTGTCTGGTTCAGGACTGTCTACATTTTGACTTTTCCTCAAATCATTAACAAAACTATAAAGCAGAGCTGAAGTTGTCTTACAGGCATGAAAACAGTCAAATTTGAGGGAATGAGAAAGCATGTCTTTTAGTTTACCCCGTATATATCGATCCATGTGAATGCATGCTGTCTTAGACTGTAGTTCCTTGTACCTTCTAAATGACCTGTGGCCTGGTGCACGCTGTAGCATGTGCTTGCCTGGCCGTGCTGTGTCTTCGTTGTGTTAAAGTGAGCTCACAGGAAGTCCCCGCCTGGTGTCCATTCCCAGCATCAGCCAGAGGCCAGATGTGGGTCCTTCTTGACTTACTGTCCCAAACTATTTCTGTGCCTGTCTTATGCCCAGTGTAAGTAAGGAGCATCATCAGTATTCCAGACAGGACCAGTTACCAGGAAACGTGAGGCAGGAAAAATCTGGCCAACCTTAGAGTGGAATATGCAGCTGTTTAAAGTTGAACACCTTAAAAAGTAGCAAGACCCCAAAGAAGGAAGGACAAACCCAAACTTCCTTTGACAATATTTGAGGCTCAGAACATGTGCATATTCTGGGAGCTCCTTCTGGTCCCTGCCCCTAAGCCTTCCTCACGCAGTGCTTCCAGGACTCAGACGGAGACTCCTTATGCTCACTTTGCAGACAGAGAAAATGAGGTACAAAGAGAAGGTTGAGTCAGATAGCTAAGTGGAGGAACCAGAACCTATGCCCCAGCCTTTGGCTGTAGAGCTTTTCCTTCCTAATCACAGTGGTTTTTCTGGGGCACCTAAGGCACCGCATGACACAGGGCGCTGCTTGTGTGTTGATGAGCTTCAGAGATGTCTGTTTTTACCAGGTATTTTTCAGCTCTGTCGAGAGGAGATCCACTTCCTGTAAAGGACAGAGTCGAGATGCCCGTGGCAACCCAGAAGATAGACACAGGCCTGACCCAGGGACTGCTGAAAGTCCTGCACAAGCAGGTAAGCCGGGTCTGGCTGGCTTGCGTTTCTCCGCACCTGCGGCATCTCTCGTCACTGCAGAGCAGAAACCATCGGGACTGCGGTGGGACCGTGCCTTCCCTCACCTTTCTTCAAGGCTTACTTACAAAGGAATATACCCCTTTGGTGGGCCTTATCTAGTTGAAAGAACCCAGTGCCATCTACTTAAGAGTAGATTTTATGTTACTTTTTTGTGGAGGCTGGTCCTGGACTTGTAAGCCTCTTGCCTCAGCCTCCTGAGTAGCTTGGGATGGCCGGTGTGCTCTACAACACTGGCATAACCTTTTTATTTGGGGTGGCACTGGGGATGGAACCCAGGGCCTTGAGCATGCCAGGCAAGTGCTCTACCACTGAGCAACCCCAACCTCACAACCTTGATTTTTAAAGCTCTTTGTTGCCATTATACACAGGGAAGCGCTATGCTTCTGTGCAGGCACACCGGTTTCCAGAGACAGGATCCTCCCAGGGCTCTGTAACTTAAGGAAAAGATGACCACTGGGTTGTGGAGCTTGGGGAACAAATGCTGATTGCTTCCACTGTTCCACACAAAATACTACTAGCAGATTGAAGAAGTTCAGTGTTCATAGATGGTTTAAAATAGTAGAAGGGATTTGTTTATTTTTTTTCAATTTTATAAGCGTTTGTTCTATTTATTACCATGTTTAGGGGACTGGATTTTTAAATGTTTTTATTTAGTGATTTTTATTTTTATTTTTTTACTGTGAAGTGTTTCAGACAGACAGCGGAGAGTCATACACCCAATATCTGCTCGCTTTATGAGGTCACAACATTACGCCATATACTCTTCTTCTTTTAGGATGTAGAACATTGCTGTACCTACCTACCGTCCCCTCCTTGGGTTGACAGTCACACAGCAGAGTCCATCTCCTCTACTCTGGGTGGGACAGGGCTGTCTCACAGGTTTTCCAAACATACATAGCTGGTGTCCTATGGTGTTTTCCAAACAGTGTCGCCTCAAGAAGTACGTGAACCTAGTAGAACTTGAGAAGAAGTGGAAAAACCTGTGTCTGCCCCTGGAAAGATTTCGAGCTCTCCTGGTACTGGATCCCTGCGATACTGAAATCGAGTGGATAAAATTCTTGGCGTTGGGATGCAGTTCACTTGGTGGGGTACGTACTCATAAATAGCATCTTAATAATTCTGTGTATTTATATGCCTGACTTAAAAACAGTTTAGGTTACAGTGACTAAAGGAAACACTCATTACTTCAGTAACTTTGTCTTAGAAAAATAAATTTTTTCCCCAGAGGCCTATGATATGATATTTTCAGGCTCATAGTTCTTTTTAAGTTAAATACTTTTGAACTCCTCCATTTAAAAGATTTAATGCTTACAAATACCTTGATTTAGAAGATATTAACAGTAGATAAAATACATGGATGCTCTTAAAATATACTTAGTTTTAGAAGAGAATGCATCAATGACTTTTTTATTAAAGCACATCATTTTGTAAACTGATAATGTCTCTTTTCCCCATCTGTGGAAAGAGGCATAAAATTATTTTATACTTGAAATACAATCCATTATTAATGGCTAACAGATACTGCAACTTTGCTGATGTTCCAGTGTCACCCTAACGACTTAGCAATAAGACATGGGAAGCGTGGAGTTTGTGAACCCAGCAGGTCAGGATGAGGTGTGGGAGGCTGGATGCTGAGGCTGTGGGCAGGGCCTCCTGTGCACCCTCAGGCCTGCTCAGCTGCAGAGTGGGTGTCGTGAGGAGCCGGCTCCAGAGCAGGGAGAGTTAGCTGCTCGGCTCCCAAGACAGCTGGGCAGAACACGCCCACTTCCCCACGCAGATGGGCAATGTTATCTTACTGCTTCCCTTCCATCTTAGGAGCCCAGGGTACATCACTGATTAATGACTAATCCCTGCTTCACGGCCCACACTCATCCTTGATCCATGGGTAAACCTCTTCTATTCAATTCTAATTTAAAAAATCACTCCATATAATTGGGAAAGCACCCAGGAAGCTGCTCAGCAGTGTCAGTGACACACTGACACTAGCTTCAACCACCTGTGCTTTCTCTTGTCCTGTGCCCGGGCCTGCCTGCAGGACAATCCTGACCTCACACTTCCTGTTCCTTTGCCTCTAAAGAAATAGTTTAAAAATACCCCAAGAAATATATGATTTAGTTTGAGTTGATTTTAACTTTATAAAAAGATAAATATGCTATTGGTTACCTTCTGAAACTTCATTTCATCCCAAAGGAAGTTGCTGCAGGAATTGGTCTGCCTGGCCACAGACCACGTTGCTTACTTGCCAACTGTTGGGGACATGGATACCCCACAATTCACTGGCTCAGTCGCTGGCTCAGCTTGGTGAAGTCAGATGGAGGCTGGGGGTGCAGGCTGGGCAGGAGTTTGGGGCACGGGTATTTCCAGTCAGCACTGGGCTAACTGTGCCAGGCCTGGACCTTGGCAGGTCAGGTACCCCCAGCAGCAAAGACAGGCTCGGATGTCCCCAGCGGGCATCTCTGTGGGGGATTATTGGGAATGACAAGGACAATTTCATTATTGGAGAAGTTTTTATGTCTCTTTGTTCACCTGGAACTTGATGAAACCAAGATTTTAATAATACAATTAATATCTAACGTTTGAATTGATTTTTATGGTTTCCGCCTCTAACTTAATTGTGAAAATTTGATTTTTAACAATGGTGAGAAGAGTAGAAAAATTCATATTTTTTAATCCATCTTCATTATTTCCACCTACCCCATCATGAAAATTAAGCACTTGATTTCAAGGAAAACCATCTATTTTGGAAAGTAACGTCCCTTGTTCACGTGTGTTGGGGACACTAGGGGGAGACATTTCATTAAGGATAGAGTTTTGCCTTCTAAGCTGAGAACTGGGGGAGAAACGTTAAAAATGCCAAGCATTCCTTTGCTTTCTTTCTATCATGTGTTACTCTGTCCTTAGGGAATCAATTTATACTGAGAAACCCACGTGAGGTCACTGTGTGTTCCCTCCTGTCCCCAAATTTAAGCCACCTTTGGCAGTAGGACTTGCCACTCACATTTGCTGCCCTCGGGTGCCAGGTCTCCCTCCTGACTGTGGAAGGCCATGGCCATGCCAGCTGGTCAGGTGTGAAGGCGATCCTTTGGTCCCCAGGGCCCGTGCCCTGGCCTCTCCCTGCCCCACGCCATGCCAAGTGTGACTTCTGCATGTGTGCCATGTGGGCAGTCTTGTGCTGTGGATACCAGGGTGCCCCTTTTGGCTGGGGAAGCTTGGAGGGGCTCTGAGAACAGCTGGGGAGGAGTGAATGAACGATACTCTGACCCCCACTCTTAGTTTCTCTTAGGAATCACTGTGGTCGGATTAATCCCGTCTAAGCTCTCGAAGTCTAGAAACCTCTGCTGGATTGCGGAGTCATGTGCATCGTTCTTGGATCCTCTGTTTCTTTCCACCATAGTTTTTGCTAAACTCTGTTTTGTGTGCAGCTTTGCTAGATGTGGCCTGAGTGTCCCCTGAGGGTCTGTATGGCAAAGGCTTCATCTCTAGGGGGTAGAATGGGGGCTGTGGGACCTCTCAGCAGTGGGGCCTAGTGGGGGTCTTTGGTCATTGGGCTTGCCCTTGGAAGGGAAGGATGCGACTCTTTGCAGTTTTGGCGAGAGGGAGGTTATAAAAGGAGTGAGCCTGCTCCTCCCTGTGGCTTCCTGTGTGAGAGGGCCTCACCCACCACCATGAGCCACTGCCATCCTAGGCCCTGACCAGAAGGGACCACCTCAGCCTGACCTCAGGCTTTGAGCCTCCAGAACGGTGAGTCAACAGACTCTTGTCTTCACAGTCGCTTGCTGTGGGCATTTCATCACAGTGATGGAAGCTGAGCCGTCCAGGCCATGTTCTGTCTGGTGCTGGGGATTCTGGAGCGCACTTCCTGGGTCCGTGTCCTCAGACTCTCGCAGCTCATGTTCTGCTATGCCCTGGGGGCCCTGGACGCTGCTCCGTTCATACTGAAAGCCACGAATTTGGGTTCAGGGACACTGTGAGGTGCACAGGCAGGTGGATGTGGTCGTGGACTTGCTGCCTGAGGCTGTCCTGATACAGACCTCTTTCTGGGGTCTTGATGTGCATATCTGGTGAAATAATCACATCTACATGCTGTGACTTTTATCTTTACATTTCTGCAGCACCATTAATGATTCTGAGCATTAAAGCAGTAGATCAAAATGTCTTGTTTGTAAGCAGGGGATCTTTTTTAAAATATAAGACAGTCGTGAACTGAGCCTTTTAGCCTCAGACACTCTTTTATCTATAATGGAAAAACAAACAGCCAGACAATTAGCAAGGACTGTAGTCGGAACTGAAAATGTGTTGAACTTTATTCACCGCGGCAGCATCCCTCTCTGGTCATAGCAGAAGGAGAGCTTGCAGTCCCACGTGGGCG
Organism: Sciurus carolinensis; assembly: GCF_902686445.1. Classification (NCBI taxonomy): domain Eukaryota; kingdom Metazoa; phylum Chordata; class Mammalia; order Rodentia; family Sciuridae; genus Sciurus; species Sciurus carolinensis. The sequence goes on from NC_062218.1 coordinate 8,553,190, forward strand.
CCGCTCAGGGAGCAGGTGTCCTCTCTAGGGTGCCCGCCACGGCTTGCGCGGGCCTGTGTGTGTGCTGGGCGGGATCCTCCCAAGGGCTCTGGAGGAGAAACTGCTGAATGGTAGGCTGGCTGGCTGTGGCAGAGACAGGCAAGAACCTCAAGTCAGGTAACTGGGAAGTGGGGGGGGAGGACCCCTGGCCGTGACTCTAGTGGCCCAGGAAGTGTGCAGCCTACAGGTTAGGGCCACCTCAAGAGAGTTCCTGCTTGGGACTTCCTGTTCTGGAGAATGACAACTCCCAAGGATGGGCAGTAAGATCATTTTATATGCTGGAATTATTCACTCTGAAGGGTGTTCAGTGCCAGCCTGACTGCGCGCACCCTGGAGTCTGTACAGCATTGTCCCCATACGCTGGCCCAGGGTGCCGCCACCTGTCCCAGCATGGAGCTGCATCCTGGCTTTCTGTTCCTTCGATTGCCCTTCAGCTTCCCCAGCAAGGGCTCAAAGGCCATTCTGAAGTGTCCAGGAAAGGCCAGCACGATTCTCAATCAACCACCCACCGTGAGTGTGCGTCTCAGGCCACAAATGGTTGGAGCATTCTGTCCCCCAGCCTCCTGGGCTTGGTGGGCCCAGCACTGTTGCCCAGGGCTTTCTCTCGGCCTGTGGGAGGGGTGGGGCGTGCACTGAGCAGCCTGCCCTCCAGGGGTTGTCGCTGCCCACTCAGCTTCCTGGACCTGGCCTCACCCTAGGGCCACATCCCGGCCACCGGTGGGCCTCTCCTGGTTCCGACCTCCCACCAAAGCCCCAAAACAAAAAAAAAAGTTAGAAAACCTATAAGGACAATAACTCGTAAGGGAAGGGCCTCTCGGGCTCCTAACAGATGGAGCTCTGGGTTGTCACGGCACCGCCCACTTTCAGCCTGGCCTCCAGCCTGGCCTCCACCCTGCCCGAGCAGGAAGCCTGCGGGGCGCCCTCCCCTGTGAAGCGTTCACATTCTTATTTGCAAGCTGGCTCAGAGGGCCCCTCAGAGGTGCGAGGTGACAGTTCTTCAGAGGCTTTGTGTGTTATATGTGAGTGGCTGTGACCCCGAGGCCGTGAGGAATCGACAGAACTGGCACGGGGAAAATGCCTAAGTCGCGAGGAGCCTCCCTCCTGCGTCTTTCCCACATCGCCACTTTAATTTCAGATACTTGGTTGAAGACAAAGTGCAGCCGAATGCGGTGGTGCACGCCTGTAATCACGGTTTGGGAGGCTAAGGCAGGAGGATCTCAATTCTAAGGCCAGCCTCAGCAGCTTGTTGAAGGCCCTAAGTAATTTAGTAAGACCCTGTCTAAAAATTTAATAAAAAAATTTTAAAGGATGGGGATGCGGCTTGGTGGTGAAAGCCTCTCTGGTTTCAATTTCCAGTATTTAAAAAAAAAAAAAAAAAAAAAAAAAAGGCAGCTTTCCAGCCACCTCTGCCCCAGGATCTGTCACGCCCTTGAGAATAATGGGTGGTAGGTGAAGATGGGGCCGCCTGTCAAGGAGTGGGTCCTTTGGCTGGGGACCAAGTGACTGTGCTTCCTATAGCCCTTTGGAATTGAGGCCTGTGCTTATAAGAAACCAGGCTCAGTAAGAGCAAGCGAGTTGCTCTGTGGATCTGTTTGGATGTAAAAATTGCCGCTCGCCTTGGTGTCAGGACTGTGGGCACCAGCGACTCACCACGCCTTTGCAGAACTGTGATGCCGGAATGTTTTGATGTCTTTTCCTTTAATACCTCGCTTCGCGAAGCCTCTGAGCCTCGTGGCGGCAGGTCTCATCTGCCTGCCCCCCTGCCAACTGCTTCCTTCCCCTGACTCACGGCGCTGAGCCTGCGAGGCCCCCTCTCCTGATGTCTTGCTTCCGTTTGTGTCGGATGTGAAAGCGATTCCAACAGACCAGCATGTCTTTGGAAAGTTTCAAGTGAGGAACATGGATTATGAAACGGCTTTATTTTTAGCAGATCGTCTCTCGAGGACAGTCTTTTAAAGGAATGGCGTGTGTGGAGGTGTCCGCCTCTGCGGAGTGAAGACACCTTTTTTTCTGAGGAGTGTCACCTGGCCCCTCTGTGCTAGGCTGACACGAGAGCTGTGCTCTGTACCCTGGTGTCACATCCCCCCAGGGCCATGCAGCAGGGATCAGCTCTGCTCGGGGTGTCCTCTCCTTGGCCAGCATCTGGATCCGGGAGCGTGGGACATCTCTGCCTCTCCCTCACTCCCTGACCCAGCGCAGTGGACCCTAAGGTGGTGGACTGTGGCCCACTCCCTGCCTGGGGCTGGGTGACCGTGGACAGCGACTGGGCCTCTCTGGGCCCCACGGTTCCTCTGTGAACTGAGGATGATGACATCCTCACTGCTCACGGGGACTGAGGAGTGGACAGGGCACTAGAATCCAGCCCTTGGATGGTGCTGGTCTGTGCTGCTGACTGGTGACATTCTCCCACACGCCTCGTGTGCCCCAGGACAGCAGGTTTACTCCCATCACAGTCAGTGCTGAGGCTGGTGTGGCTGCAGCTTCCGTGTGGGGACTGCGCTCTGCTCAGCCCTCCTCTGGTGCTCTGTGTTCTTGCACCACATCTTGCTAAGATTCATTTCTTGGCTCCCCACAAATGTCATCTTCATGCTCCTCAGCAGCCTGGTATGTGTGTTCATATTCTGCTGTCAACTGATTGGGATATGGAAGCCCCCAGCCTCTGAGCAATTCTAGCCACCAACGGGAGGGCGGTTAGCTCACAGAGTTCTGGAGAGTGGTGCTCCCATAGGGCACCACTGCCACCCGCAAACCCAGCGTCCAGCTTTGGGCCTGCCACTCCTTCCCAGTGCTGCTGTGAAGTCCTTGTGTGGAAATGTGGCCCTCCACCGCCTCCTCCTCCTTGACTTGAGACAGCGGAGCACTCTTTCCACCTTTGAGCACTTTCTTCCACTCCACCTCCCTTACCCCTCCTCCTGTCCCCAGCTGCTCCTGTGGTCCCCTTGGTAACCTCTCATCTTCGCAGCTCTTTGGGGTGCATGCGTGCTCTGTCTATCCTTCTTTGGCTCTAAGTGGCACCTTGCCCACTGTGGGCGGATTCTCCCAAATAGGGTATCCCCCACCCCGCCTGAGCCTCTCCCTGAGCTCCAGGCCTGAACACCCACCTTGGTCCATGTTTGAGCAAGGATGCCAAAAGAATGCCAGCTGAGACTGTCCCAGAGTGAGCTCCCTGTCTGTCTGCTGGAACGCCCCTGTCTTCCCATCCGTTAGTAGTAAGTCCAGCCTTGCAGCGGTGCAGGCCCAAGCTTTGGGGGTCACCGTTCACCATTCTGCCTCTCGCGCCCACCATGAGCAAGTTCTGTCAGCGCCACCTTCAAAATGGGCCCAGACTCCCACCCAGCTCCCAGCTGGGCCTCTGCTCGACTGTCCGGTGGCGGCCTTGTTGGGTCCCTGGCGTCCGCCCTTATTCCTCCCTCTACACATCAGTTGCGCGGGTCTCCTGAGAAGTGCTCCGTAGTGCACGTTTGCTTCAGTTCTTTAACACCTCCTCACAGTCCCCGAGGAAGCCAGTCCTGCTCGGCCTGTCGGAACTCCCACCACTGGCGCCCACCCTCCCCTCTGAGCGGCTCTAGCTACTCTGAGCCCAGGCTGTTGCTGGAATGCCCAGGCTCACCTGGGAACTTGCATCCCCCTGGCTGGCCCCTTTCCCTCTAAGACTTTACTTAACTGTCCCTGCTCAGTTGGACCCTCCCACCTGTGCTCAGAAACACCCCTTCTCCAGGGAGCTGGGGCCCCAGTGCGGCCGCCCTCCAGGAGAGCAGGTGTCCGGCGTCCCCTGGCAGCCTCCCTGGGTCCACCGTGAGCACCTGGCAAATCCAGAGTGCTCTGAGGAGTGGCTTTGCACTGGCCTTGCCAGGGCCGGTAGGTGCTGCGTCTCATCCTCAGCACAGCTGCCCAGGCAGGGGTGGGGGTGTCTCTGGCAAGGAAGGGCTCCAGGGAACCCGCTGGCCCGGGGTGGAGATGCACGCTGGGTCCCTGGGCCACCTGCAGGATTAGCAGTCAGCTCCGCAGTGCCTTGGAGGAGTGTTAGAGTCCGCAGGGAGAAAACAGGAGTCCTGGGCTGTGTATGTGGTTTTGTAAAAGGTAGTAAACCCCTGGTGTTTAAGAAAAAACCCTCATCTTTCTTTCAACAAGGACTGACGGAAGGAGCAGAGATGAGCGCTCTGGCCCAGTGGTGCACACTCCGCCACCTCTTGTCTCACGAGGCCCATCAGCTGTGCTTGCTGGGGCTTCTGGAGAGGCAGGGGCTCTGGAAGCATGTGCCTGTGGAGGTGGGAAGCTTCCTGAACACAGCATTCAGGGGGAAGGCGGATGGGGCGCCAGCTAGGAGGAGCTGGTGTCTGGGTGGGACAGGCAGTGGGACAGCATGAGTGAGAAGCCCCGTGGACAGGGGAGAAAGGCCTGGGGTCTTCCTGGGCCAACACAGACACGGGCCTCTGTGAGCAAGGTCGGAGCCGGACAGCAGGGGCCTCCTGGTAGACGTGCAGGCTGCCCTCTGTCAGCCCTGCCTGGTGCAGGCACACCTCTGGTCAGTAAGTCTCCCCGGTCCCTCGGCACCACTCTGGGTGCGTCTCTGGGCCTGACGGGACAGCGTGTTCTGCATTGGCTTAAGAAGTTCATCACAGAAGGCCTGGGGTGTGGCTCAGTGGCCAAGCCCCTGCCTAACATGCACAGGCCCTGGGTTCTATTCCTGGCACGGAAGCATCTAGAAAAAGTCCATCATTAAAGGCATCAGTGTCTGTGACAGCTGTTCTCATCTTAATAGAGGTTAGAAACCTGTGAGTTAACATTTGTTTTCTAGTTAACTTCCTCTCGACCCAAGATTTCCTTTTTGTTTTTCAACCGTGGAAGTTGCACATCCACCTGACTTAGTTCAGATGGAGAGCATGCTTTTCAGAATTTCTGCAGAATGTGCTCAAGGGTTGTTTTGCCGATGTCTGCCTTGCCTCCCAGCAACTCAGAGTAACCTCCCCATTCCCATGGCGTTTCAGTCGCTGAACTCAGCCATGAAGCACGTCTGCGAGATCCTCACCCATGACCCCGAGGGTGGGCCTGCACGGATCCCCTTCGAGACCTTTTCCTATGTCTACCGCTACCTGGCTGGACTGGACCCAGACATCCTGCAGTTGGATGTGGACTCTTATCTTACCAGTTTAAAGATGAGCGTGTAAGTAGCACTGTGGGTTCGAAGGCCGTTGACTGCGGAGAATTTTCCTTTTCCACTTCTTTTCTGAAAGTCATTCCAACCAAGCCCGCCCTTGACACACAGGCAGCCAGGCGTGTCTAAGTGGAGCACAGTTCCTGATTTGATGAACGTGTCACATGACACTGTTATGCTGCATTTTCTTACTATGTTAGTACTGAATGCAAGTGAAGGTCCTCAATGGTTCTGACCACTTCTCAAAATTACCCTTGGGTGTGTGTCTTTCTTTTCCAGTAAGTGGCCTTGGGTGGTGACCCCTGTGGCTACTCCCACGTCAGCGCTGTTGAGCAGTGAGATGCTCCATGATTCTCCAGGTCTGGAAGGAGTAGGGCATCCCTTTTTGGGGTTTCCAGAAATCTGATTATTTTTCCAGGTTACCCTTGGGAGAGAGTGGCACCATGAGTCATGTGGGTGTGGAGGGGAAGGGGTGGCTAGCGGCTGCCACAGGTGGTCAGTGGTGGCCCTGAAGGCAGCAGGGAGGTGAGCCAGCCTGCTGCAGTGAAGGCTAGGAGGGGACAGACGGACGGGAGCGGCTCTGGCTTGCCCTGCAGGCTGCAGAGGTGGGGAGCACCTGGAGGACGTGGAGGGTATCCTGGACCCCGAGGGGCATGGCCAAAGATGAGCAGGGCACTAAATGGCCCCATACCAGGACCCTCACATGTCCCTCACCATGAGACCCCTGACTCCCAAGGCCCAAGAAAGATCCTGAGTAGACCTGGGTGCCCAGGAGCCCTGGAGCCAGACGCAGCCCTAAGCTGCCCTTGTTGAGATCCTGGAGCATTTCTCCTTAGATGGAGAGGAAACAGGCAACCTGCCGACGCCTGGAGCCAGGCTGCCCACTGTCCCCACTCCCCTGCCTGTTCTGCGCTTCATCTCTCCGCCCAGGACTCTCCCGTCCCTTCACCCACCTGCTCCTTGCTTGGTTCTGAAAGGGTTTTGCACCCCACTCCCCAGCTCCTTGGAGGAAGATGCAGGACATTGCCCACCATGGCTTGTCACAAGGGGTGGCTGTGTGGGCTTGAGTCCCGGCCCCCTGTAGCCTCAGGTGCAAGAAAGAAACAGGCGGGGCCAGGCTGGACTGGGCAGCAGGAGCTCGGCTGGAGCGAGTGGAGGAGGCTGCTTGGACGCCGGGGCCTCTCTACCTCTGCCCCTCCCGTGGCCAGAGGGCTCCTGGCCTGGCGTGTTCTTGGCAACTTGTGTACTCAAGCCACTGGGTGCTGCCCAAGGGTAAAGAACCAGGCACAGCACTGATCTTTTTTGCACCTAGAAAGAAGCGCCCATTAATCATACGAGGAAACAGAAGGCCTGTTTTTTGGCAGGAGAAATGACTGCCAGGAGGCCACAGGTAGCCAGTTTTAAGGTTTTAAGGTAGATGTTTTAAATTGCGTAGCATTTGCTCAAAATCATGTTTGCTGTGTGTGGTGAGAAAGTCCTGACTCTGTCTCCATCTGTTTCCCTTCAGAGAGTCTAGAAAGAATGGCATGATAGGACTTTCGGATTTCTACGTTCCAAAGAGGAAAATTTAGAAAATCTTGAAGAGAAACTTCTGAAGTCATAGGCTGTTAATACAGAGAAGAACACATTTTCATGTTGAAATAGTGCTTTGAAAACCTCGGCACCAAATACAACTTGTCATTAACCACTTCCATCTGTAGTGTGAGTTTTTCCCTTCATGGAGATTTAGTGTGGCCGCTGCTTCACAGAGCCACCGTACTGACTGCCCTTCACTGAGTCTTGTGACAAGGACCTTAAATGCTCCATTCAAGGAGTAGCAGGCAGTTGGTTTTAGTACGATGATCTGTTGGGTTCTGCAGGGTAGGAGGGGTGATGGATGGGCTGTTCTTGCCCTTGACTCAGGACTGCGAGCAGAAATACACTTGGACTTGCTTCTGCTCCCTGGAATCTGCCCTGAGACTCCGCAGGAGGCCTGATGTCTCCTGTGACAGGCATGCTGATGACTGGGGTGCCTGCGGTACGGGTGGCATGAGCCAGAGCTCAGGCCCCTTGAGCAGAAGCGAGGACCCCAGGTCTTTATTCACTTTCTTTCTCTAAAGTGTTCAAAATGATGGTACAGGGATCACCTCAGATGATCCTTCTGAGAGCCTGGAAATGCTCTGCCAACTGGTTCTCTGCAGCTCGGCCACCATGCTGATGTCCGAAGAAAGGGAACACCTGCAAGTTAAGAGCCTCCTTTGCTGGTATCTAAATAAGTGTTTCATTCCTTGCACTGAGAAGTATGAAGTGCATTTATTTCATTGAGACACTAAACTACCATATTTGATCATTTCCCTGAACTTTCGATCACCTTTCCAGAGACTAGGTGCTATAGATTATTTATAAAATGACAGCTAACTTATCAGAGTTGGAATTTTTAAAAAAACTTGATTTTTTAAATTGCTTTAAAATTTCTCAAAATTTTACTTTGCCATAGAATTTACATATTTCTCCCCTAAGATAGAATGCTTCAATGCATGGGAATAAGAAGAAACGGGGCCTCGGGGTTTGTGGCAGTGAGTGGGGGGTGGGGGGGGCGTGGGGAGCCATGTACACACAGGACACACAGTATAAACTGTCCCCTTGCCAGAAACTTCCACCCAGAGCTGAGGAACAGGGACGTGGTCCTCCAAGGTAAGCTTATGAACATACGTATTTTTACTGGAGAAAACAGAGGGAAATCAGTGAGCTAAGGGTCCATTTAAGAAAGATAAGCAGGGACCTATGAAGTGAAGATTCAGTAGGGATGACCACTGCAGCCTGGAATGGGCTCCCTGGCCCCCAGTGAACCAGCAAGTCATGGACAATAGAGTACAAAAGGTTCATAACTGCAGAAAATAGAGATTATAGAGATACACACCGGTAGTCATACACCCACAATTCTGGGAACTTGGATAGAAAGCACACATTTTGAAAAATATAACTTACCCAGAGCTGGCTCAAGAGACAATTGAGAACCGTTGAATGACCTTTCTACTGATTCCAAGAACATCAAGCGTTGAAGCAGAGCAAGTGCGAGCCCATGGTTATGAAGCAAGCCTTGTCAAGTCGTCAGACTCTGCGGGAACAGACCTTGTTCTTTCTTAATCAAGTTCTTCGGAATAATAGAGTCATTCCTTCTCATTCTCCGTGATGGGCATATCTTTGCTATCAAAACCAGACAAAGGCTTTGGGATGGGAAAATTACAGACCTATTTCACTCAGGAGTACAGACACAAAACTAAAAATCATAAAAAATGTAAAAAGAAACTAAATGCAAGACAAGAAGACGGGCTGGAGGAGGATCCTGTCCTCGGTCTGGTGAGCTGTTTCGGCACTGGTTTGCGTTTGTTCTCCCTATTGGGTAGTAATTTTTTATTGGTTCTTTTTAGTCATGACAGGATTCATTTGGACATAATTGTAAAAGCACGGGATATAATTTGCTCTGATTCAGCCCCCAGTGCTTCCCCTTCCCCTCCCATCCTCCCTTCCCTTGTTCCCTTCCCTCGACTCTACTGATCTTTCTGCTCTTACAGTTTTTTTTTTAATTAAAGTCTTAGATGCACATAATGGTGCGATTCCCTGTGGTACAGTCATGTAAGTACATAGTTCGGATTCGCTCCACTGTCTCATCCCGTCCCTTCTCCCTGCCCTTCAATTCCCCTCATCTACTCCACTGATCTTTCTTGTATATTTTTTTAATTCCTCCCCCACCCCCACCCCACTTAGCTTCCATATATCAGAGAAAACATTTGACCTTTGACTTTTTGGACTGGCTCATTTCACTTAGCATGATAGTCTCCAGATCCACCCTCTTACCAGCAAATGTCATGAAGTCCTTCTTCCTTATGGCTAAGTAACATTCCATTGTGACATTTTTTTCTGTCCATCTGTTGAAGGGCTCCTAGGTTAGAATATAGCTTGGTTATTGTGAATTGTGCTGCTATAAACATTGATGTGGCTGCATCACTGTAGTGTGCTGATTTTAAATCCTTTGGATATATGCTGAGGAGTGGGATAGGTTCCATTCCTACTATTTTTTGAGGAGTCTCCATACTGCTTTCCAGAGAGGTTGCACCAATTTGCGGTCCCACCAGCAATGTATGAGTGAACCTTTTCCCCCACATCCTTATCAACATTTATTGTTACTTGTGTTCTTGATAATTGCCGTTCTGATTGGAGCGAGATGAAATCTCAGTGTAGTTTTAATTTGCATTTCACTAATTGTTAGAGATGTTGAATATTTTTCATAACATTTGTTGGCCATTTGTATTTCTTCTGTGAAGTGTCTGTTCAGTTCCTTTGTCCATGTATTGATTGGGTTATTTGCTTTTTTGGTGTTAAATTTTTTGAGTTCTTTGCATATCCTGGATATCTTAATGCCAGGAGCAGGTGGCAAACATTTTCTTCCATTCTATAGGCTCCCTCTTCATGTTCTGGTTTCCTTTGCTGTGAAGAAGCTTTTTAGTTTGATACCATCTCATTTATTGATTTTTAAATTTTACTTCTTGTGATTTAGGGGTCTTGTTAAGGAAGTCAGTTCTTGTGCTGACATGTTGGGGTGTCAGGTCTACATTTTCTTCTGGCAGGTGCAGGGTTTCTGGTGTAATTCCTAGGCCTGATCCACTTGGAGTTGACTTTTGTACAGGGTGAGAGATAGGGGTTAAATCTCATTCTGCTAAATATGGATTTCCATTTTTCCCAGCACCATTTGTTTACAAAGCTATTTTTTCTCCAACATATTTTTTTGGCACCTTTGTCTGCTATCAGATAACTGTATTTATATGGGTTTGTCTCTGTATCTTCTATTCTGTACCATTGGTCTTCATGTCTGTTTTGGTGCCGATACCATGCTGTTTTTGTTACTATAGCTCTCTAGTATAATTTAAGGTCTGGTATTGTGATGCCTCCTGCCCCACTTTTCTTGCTAAGGATTGCTTTTGGCTATTCTGGATCTCTTATTTTTCAGAATTTTATAACTGCTTTTTCTAGTCCTATAATGGACATCATTGGAATTTTGATGGGAATTTCCTGGGATCTGTGTAGTGCTTTTGGTAGTATGGCCATTTTGACAGTATTAATTCTGCCTGTCCAAGACCGTGGATAGTCCTTTTATCTTCTAAGGTCTTCTTCAATATCTTTAGTGTTCCATAGTTTTCACTGTAGAGGTTCTTCACCTCTTTTGTTAGATTCCCAAGTATTTATTATTTTTTTGAGACTATTGTGAATGGGATAATTTTCCTAATTTCTTTTTCAGCAGTGTTATTTGGAGTATAGGAACATGATTGATTTATGAGTGTTGATCTTGTATCCTGCTATTTTGCTGAATTTCTTTTTTTTTTAATTTGTCTGAATTCATTTATGAGCTCTTGATGTCTTCTGGTGGAGTTTTATGGGTCTTGTAAGTATAGAATCATGTCATCGGCAAACATAATTTGAGTTCTTTTCCTATTCATATTCCTTTAATTTCCTTCTCTTACCTGATTGCTCTGGCTAGGGTTTCAAGGACTGTGTTGAATAGGAGTGGTGAAAGTAGGCATCCTTTTCTTGTTTCTATTTTTAGAGGAAATGCTTTCCATTTTTCTCCATTCAGTATAATGTTATCCTTGAGTTTGTCATATAGAGCTTTGCTATGTTGACGTAAGTTCCTTCTATCCCTAGTTTATCTACTGTTTGAAACATGAAGGGGTGCTGTAATTTGTCAAATGCTTTTTCTGCATCTATTGAGATAATCATGTGATTCTTGTCTTTAGTTCTATTTATGTGGTGAATCACTTTTATTAATTTCTGTAGGTTGAACCAACCATGCATCCCTGGGATGAACCCCACTTGATTATAGTGTGCTATCTTTTTAATATTTTCTTGTATGTGGTTTGCCAATGTTTTATTAAGAATTTTTGTATTGTTTATGTCCATCAAGGATATTGATTTGAAGTTTTCTTTCCTTGGTGTGTCTTTGGTTTGGTATCAGGGTATTACTGGCTTCGTATAATGAGTTTGTCAGTGTTCCCTCTTTTTTTTATTTCATGGAACAATTTGAGGAGGAGTGATATTAGTTCTTCTTTAAAGGTTTGGTAGAACAGGGCTGGGAATCCATGGATCCTGGGCTTTTCTTTGTTGCAAGGCTTTTGATAGCTGCTCCAATTTCATTGCTTGATATTGATCTGTTTAAGTTTGCTATATCCTCACAGTTCAATTTGGGTAGATCACATGTCTCTAGGAATTTGTCAATATCTTAGAGATTTTCTAGCTTATTGGAATATAAATTTTCAAAATAGTTTTTGATGATCCTCTGGATTTCAGTAGTGTCTGTGGTGACATTTTCTTTTTTGTCTTGGATTTTGTCAATTTGGTTTCTTGGGGACCCTCCCTTGGTGCCTGGCCTACTCCGATCCTTCCCCGTTCACCACCCTGCTGCCGCCCCCTCCCCTCTTTGGCTGTTGCGCTTCTCCCTGAGGTGGGCCCGCTCTCTCAGCCTCCTCTCTCAGAACCCCAGCCTGGGTAGCAGGTGAGGGCACTCAACTGGGCCTGCTGTGTGCAGGGGTCCACTCTACTGCCCACCCTCGGCCTTCCTCATCCGGGCTCTGCATCTCCAGATGACCTCGTGACCTGATGGTGATGAGAGTTCTGCTCCTTAGGCCTCCAGGCCAGGCTGCTCTCCTGGCCCTGGGCCCTCTCCTGTGTCATGATGGTAGAAGTGGCTTCCTATTCATTGTGTCACCTGCCGGGAGGCAGCCTTGGCGGCTTGGTCTCTGTTGTTGTGCACATCCTGTGCTGCTGCCCTGTGCCTCTCATCTGGGAGTGGCTGCTGTTTGCCTCACAGGCAGGGCAAACCCAAGGATCCAGGCCTTTGTGCATTGGCAGTGGCCAGTCCTGTTCCTCAGGGCTCCATGGACAACACTCCAATGAGCTGGAAGATGCTTTGCCGTTGGGGCTGGCTGTTCTGGTTACTCCACCTTCTTCACTCTCCTAAAATATGGGCTATGCAGAGCTGGCTCTCTGAAGGACTCTGCTTCAGGGACTGTGTTTAAAATGTTCCTGGACTTAGGAGGCTGAGACTGGAGGATGACAAGTTGAGGCCAGAGCCTCAGCAACTTAGTGAGAGCCTGTCTCAAAATAGATACTAAAAAGGGCTGGGGAGTGACTTGGTGGTAGAATGCCCCTGGATTCAATCTCCAGTATGGCAACCTAACAACAATAAAAAGGGTAGCAGGGATTAGTTTTAATTGAGTATGGTCAGACCGCAAAGGAAGTGATCATTGTGAAGGAAGAAGTTTTTGGAAACAGGAGGTGCAGCATCTTTGCAGGCCACACAGCAAAGACTGGAACCATCAGGAAGCAGAAGAGGGCCCAGGGTCTTGACTGGAGCTGTCTTGGGAAGGATGGGGCGGGGCAGGGGCGGGACATAGGGACGTCAGAGTGAGGATTGCACGCAGGGAGCCCCAGATGTGTGGACCCCCGCTGGGTTGTTTTAAAGCAGCAGGTATTAACAGCAGTGCTCGCAGCTCAGGTGTGGGCTCAGGTGTGGGCTCTGGCTTGGTCGTTTGTGTATCAGGGTTTCGCTGCAGGGAAGTGAGCTGGCCCTGGGGGGTGCTGTGCTCTCTGGGATCAAAGCCCCTGAAGCCAGGGCATCAGGAACTCGGGAAAACAAGAAAGACTCAATGCAGGAGGGGCGGCGCCTCCAGTGTGACAGACAGCTCCCCAGGAGCCAGGAGCCCTTTCAGGTCTCTGGGCTCCACCCTGGGCCTGTGGCTTCCTGGGGGATTCCGCTACCTGGCCGGCTGGTGCTCTGGCCGTGAGGATTTCGCAGCGCGGGCCTAGGGAGAACTTCTCATGCAGGTAACTGTCATGGGTGGAGGACCAAGCAGGCCTCCCGAACTTGGAGGGACACTTGTATGGGGCCACTGGTGCCGGCTAGATACCTGTAAGCATAAATGGCAGTGAGACTCGCCGTCATTCTCTCTCACAGGGAGCCCATGGGGAAGGGCTGTAGGACGCCCGCCTCCTCTAATCACAGAGCCGCCCATGTTTACCTGAAGAGGCGGCTGCCCCAGGCTGGCTGGGCCCTCGAGGCAGGTTTGGGTAGGAGCTTCAGTGGGGCGCACACTGCCTCAGGAGCCTCTACCTGGACTTCCGAGCCCACGACATAGAGCGGGCCGCGCTCACGCTGGCGGCAGTCACCAGACATTTGGGAATGGAAAGAATGAAGCACCCTGAAGACAGGTCTGGCCAAGCGCTGTTGGGGGGCGGGCTCTGGCCGTGCGCCTTGAAAGGCCTTTGCCTCCAAGGCAAGCTGTTCTAGGAAGGCTTGTCACAGGCCTGGGAAGAGCCCTCTGGGCTGTGGCTGCTGGCAAGCTGCGGCCTGGGGCTCAGCAGCGGACCTCTACTGAAGTCCCAGGTGGAGGTGCGGGCAGGGCTGGTTCTTCCCACACCTGTGAATGCTCCTTCTGTGTGCCCGTCACTCTCTTCTCCTGCGATGGCTGGGCGTGAGGTGTCCCCCAAAAGCTCACGTGTGAGACAACGCAAGAAGGTTCAGAGGAGAAATGGTTGGGTTGTGAGGGTCTTAACCCAATCAGTGATTGAATCCCTGCTAGGGATTAACTGAGTGTGACTGAAGTGGGAGGTGTGGCTGGAGGAGGTGGGCACTGGGGCGTAGCTTTGGGTACATATTTGTATCTGGCCGTGGACTCTCTCTGCTTCCTGATCACCACGTGAGCTGCTTCCCTCTGCCACACTCTTCTGCCATGATGTTCGGCTTCACCTTGAGCCCCAAGGAATGGAACCGACCTTCTATGGACTAAGACCTCTGAAATTGTGAGACCTCAAATTCTGAAATTGTGAGACCTCAAATAAACTTTTCCTCCTCTGCAGTTGTTCTGGTCGGGCCCTTAGTCACAGTGGTGAAAAAGCTTACCAAAACAACGTCTTAGTGCAACACAGGTCAGAGTGGATTAAGGCCTGCCCTAGTGACCTCATCTTAATGCCATTGCCTTTTAAAGACCTTACCACATTCTGAGTTCCTGGGGATAGGACTTCAACATATGAATTGTGGGTGGGGGGCACACAATTTAGTTCATTTGGCATTCCTTTTGTTCATGTCCCAGAATTGTTTTGGTCCAGCTTAGCAACTGAGGACCTCAAGTTCAAACAAAAGGAACTTGACACAGAAACATGAATTGTGTCTAGTTGACACCATCTGAACACAAGTCACCTCAGGGTGGTGACCAACATGCAAGTCCTGTTTCTGAGGGTAAATGCTCACCTCAACAGCCAGATGCAAGCTAAGTTTCTAGAATGTTCTTTACAGTGAACTCTGGCTTTGAAGCAGAGCCAGGGGGAAAGTTCTCTCGTACTGTCTTCTTCGAGGGCGTGCATGGCCATTCCAGCAAGGAGCAGGGAGGCACACCCCTCAGATCTGACTGCATGCCAGGTTCTCCTTGAGGCCCTGTCCTTGATGCTGAAGACTGGGTCCTTGTCCCCGATGCCAATCCAACAACAACGACTCAGTTTAGAGAAAAAAAGAAAAAGAAATTTTATTGCTTTGCTAGTAAAGGAACAGCACAGCCTGTCCCACAGGCTGTGATTCTCCCCATCAGCAGGAACGGGGGCTGTTAAAGAGGCGACTCAGAGGCTACATTCCACGGGTTCTCTCTTGGGGCTATAATTCACTTGTCAATTAGGAGGTAGTCATTTCTGAGATCTTCTGGTACCATCTCTGGATTACATCGTTCCTGTGGTGGGTGTGTGCTCAGCGATAGATAACTCTGCCTAGGAATAAAGGTGATCCTGTTTCCACTGAGATTAGGGAGGAGCAGGCAGAGAGAAGGACACATCCAGAGCAGCAAGAGCCATATTTAAAGCGTAAAGTGGCCCATTCTTACATCCCTGCCCTCAACACAGTTTGGCCAAGGAGGAGGAAGGACTAATTTCATAATTAACAATGTATAAGATACTTTTCCACCCCGTTTTTGTCAAGGAGCTTCAAATATCTTGCTGCTGAACCTAAGTAGGACCTTAAGCCTCTGTGAGTCAGAACTGGTGGATGGTTTGCTTCTCATAAAACCGAGTCCCCATCCCAGAGTACTTTATGTGGACAGCTCTTCATCTCTTTAAAGGGAACACTTTGCTATTCTCAGGCTGATTTTGACACGTCTGTTACAAAGCCCTGCCATTAGTTCTTGTTAAAATAGCCATAAGAAGTTGGGCTTTCAATCACATTACTGCCCTTCCCTGGAGCTGGCTTCCTGTGAGGTGGAGCAAGCTGAATGGTATTGACGTGCTGGTGTAGTCTTCCCTGGGGTGTTAGGTACTTCCCAGAGGCCCATGGACGGTGCGTGTGCCCCCACAAGGAGGGAGCAGGGGTCCTGTGCTTTCCTGTGCTGAATTGGAGCCAGTGGGCCCAGGATGGAGAAAGGCTCTCTTCTGGGCTCATGTCCCTATCAGCAGCCACACCAAGCCCCAACCCTATGCTGGGATCTAGTATAGGGTGGAGTTAACAGGGACCTGACGAGAGGGGCAGGCAGTGGTCATGAGACGCCTGGGCAAACGCTATCCAGGAGCCTTGGGGGCTGCAGAGGAGGTCGGGCTGGGGTAACTCCTGGGCTTAGGTGAAACCTTTCCCCAGCACCTACTGTGGACTGGACCCCACGCCGAGGAATTGCTCAGCTGTCTGCTGAATCCCCGCCCCAGCCGCGGATATGGTTGCCATCATCACCCGCACTTGGTGGGCGAGGACCGAGTTCCTTGTTCAAGCTCAGTCAGACAAAATGGGGATGCAGGCTGACAAAGCCCCGCCTCCAGAGCCTGGCAAGTCCTCCTCCAAACACACACTGGGAGGAACGTGGCTTTGGGGAGGGGACAGTGATAAGGAAGGGAATTCATTTCTTGATTTCAAATTGAGAGCATGGGATGGGCCACCTCTCATCCTCGGGATGGATTGGAGAGGGGGCTTCTGAGGACACTGTTCGCCCAAGTGGGGAGGGGCTTGGTTGGTGTTCTGTTGCTACCTGAAACCACAGACCCGCTGATGTGTAAAGAGCAGAGGTGGTTCTGGAATCCTGGGTCCAGGAGCTGTGTCTGAGGCGCAGGGCATTGCGGAGAGAAAGGGGTCCAAACAGAGGCAGGGCCAGTCTGGGCCCCAAATTGCAACCGAGGAGGAGCTGCTGAGCTTGAATCTTGAGTGTGTGCCTTTTTGCTTGTGTTTTTTTTATGATCCAATCTTAGAAAATGAGTGTATAGCCCGGCACAGTGGCTCACACCTATAACCCCGGCTACTCAGGAGGCTGAGGCAAGGAGGATCACAAGTTGGAGGCCAACTTGGGCAATTCAGTGGGAAAACAACAAGGCCTGTAGCTATAGCTTAGAATTTGCTTAGCCTGTGAGAGGCCCTGGGTTAATCCTCAGTGCCACCAAAAAAAAAAAAAAGTTTGAAAGTCTCTAAAGAAAATACAGAAAAGGTAAGAAAAGGTTGATGATTGTTTATACATAAATGAGTTCCAGGCATCTGTGGAAGTTGCAAGCCTATCTTTTGTGTGGCCAGCAGGTCCCCAGCAAGCCTCGGGTGGTTTCATGCAGCCCTCCAGTGAGACGTCTTCCCAGCCCCTGGAGGGGGGATTTCTGTCAGGCTCCCTCGGCTGGCAGCATGGCTGTTCTGCACACCCGCTTTAACAAGCCCTGGACCTCAGTCCTAGGGGCCTTCCCAGCCTCTGGGAATGGCCGTCCCTTCCCCTGCTATTCATGTAGTTTTTAGGGTTCTCATAGCAACCCCAACCTTGCTATGGTTTCTGAGTCTGTATTAACTTTCCCTGTTCACATCACCGTGTGGTTTCTAGCTCCTTATTAGACTCAGGTGAATGTGCAGCTCCCCAGAAGCAAGTGTCAACCACTGGGTGGACAGTTCAGAGAGGTGACTCATCATGGGCCTGTCTCCAAGGGGCGAGCACAGTGCCCAGGTTAAGTGGACAGAACACGGGGCTAGGACACAAGAGCCTGGGATCTAGACCTTGTCTTGCAGCTAAGTATGGGACTTCGCAGCTGGGGACCTCCCAGTCAGTCCATTTCCTCATCTGTCAACTGCAGAAGGTAATGGACGTGGCCTTCGTGTGAGTTAGAGTAGCGCTAAGCTGCTGTAACACAGTGACAAGCTACCTGCTGGCTTAGAGCACGTAAAGACTCATGCTCTCGCAAATAAGGGTTCTCGGATGAGGGTCCTTGGTGGCAGGACTGCTCTGCTCCACATGGCCACCCAGGGACCAGGTTGTGTCCATCTTGCTGCTTTGCTGTCACATGACTTGCCACCCTCAGCTTGTGGTTGCAGTTCACGAGGGGTGAAGACCAGGGAGGAGCACCAGCTCGTGTGTCTGCCACCTCTGCTGGTGTCCCAGGGAGGGGAGGTGGGGGGCTCCTGGTCACTGGCCACACTGACTTGCAGCGCAGACTGGGAGTAGCCACAGCTCGGTCATATGGGCGCAGTGAAGGGGCACTGGGGGCGAATGTCCACGTCCACCACCCTGTCACAGCTCTGCCAGGCGCCTCCCTGTATCCAGCTCGCGACTCCACATACACTCCCCACGCCGACGGCTGGGGAAGGACTCAGGAGCGGAGGGGAATCCGCGGCTCATCATTTTGCCTTTGTGTTTTAGAATCAGGATCCACAGAGCTCGCGAGGAAGTTCTTTGAATGCCGAGATGTAAGAAGGAGGCAGATGTGACTAATAAAACAGTCCTCGGGCACCTGCTGCGAAGTACAGATTTTCCCCTCCAACGTAATGGATCGGACCCATCCGGGATCCGCAGTCTGGGCGAAGGCTTCCCGCTCTGTTTGCATGGAAGCCAGTTTCAAGGGACTTCTCACGAGCCGGGTGGAAAGAAGTGCCGGGGTCTCCACACCGCTGACTCTGGGGTGCAAGGATGGGCTGTTAAAGGATTTGGAGATGAGGATTAAAGACTTGAAAATCATGTAACCCCTCAGCTGTATTTGTCTCTTAAATGTCCCCAAAAGCCCATTGTTGAAGGCTTGGTCTCCAGGCTGGTGGTGCTGGGAGGTGGTGGAATCTTGGAGAGGTTAGGCCCAGGGGGACAGCCTTCGGTCACTGGGGACATACCTTAGAAGGGGATTATGAGAGAGCAGGACCCTCCTGTTCCCTTTTGCTTCCTGTCCTTGAAGTGAGCAGCAGTGCTTGCGGTTTGATCCCTCCGTAATGTTCTACCCTCCCCCCACCAGAGGCCTAAAAGCTATAGATCGTCCCAATCATGGACTGGTGTTCCTGAAACTACCAGCTCGAATGAGACTTTTCTCTTTATAAGTTAATTTTCTCAGGTGTTTTCTTAGAGTGATGATAAGCTAACACACCACCTTCAGTACTCAAATGTGCTAGGCACTGTTTTAAGAGTTTAAAAATGATAATTCTTCTAGTCCTCACAAAAACATCTCGCCATAAGGACTATCCTCCTCATTTTAGAGATGTGGAAATGGAGGCAGAGAATAGGGAAATAACTTGTCTCAAGTTAAACTAGTACTAGTGGATCTAGGATTCCAAGTTAGATAACTTGACTCCAGAATCTATGTCAGAGACCTGCAGCCTTTCTCTGTAGAGCATCAGATAATAAATATTTCGGGCTTTGCAGGTCATATGGTTTCTGTAGCAATTACTCAACTCTGCAGAGGGAAAGCAGGCATTGGCAATGTGGAAGCGAACAGGATAGCTGTGTTTTAATCCGACTTTACTGATGAACACTGAAGTTAGAAGTTCATAGAACCTCATGTGTCATGAAACATGATGCTTCTTTTGTTTTTCAGCTTTTTAAGCATGTAAAACCCCTTCTTTGCTCCTGGGCCGCTGTTTGCTGATCTCCAGTTTATGCGATTAACCTTGACACTCTTTAATGCTTTAGAGACATTAAGCAACACTTGCTGAGGCTTGGTTGTCCCAGGGGCTGTGCCAGGGGCTCTCCGGCCTGGCCCATGACTTGCCACCTTCCTCCAGGAGGCGGGTCCTGTGCCCATCACTGGCAGGAGATGAAGAGAGCAAAGGGTCCCTAGCATAAGGTGGGACGAGGTCAGGCAGCCAGTCGGGAGCAGGGCTGAGACTGCCGAGGGGCAGGAAGGAAGGCCTGGGGTTGGCGCTCGCTCACAGCACCTGGGGAGCTGAGGAACGTGGTGGAGCGTCCCTGGACCAGCCTCCTAGGACTGACAGGAGAGAGGGCACAAGGATGGGAGGAAGAGGTCCCTGTGCCTAGCGCCCCCTTGCTTCCCCAGGGACGAAACGCATTGCGGCAGGAGGCTTTGGCCGGAAGTGAGCACGCTGAGGACCCCATGCGGCTCTTCCTCATGGGCTTCCCCCAGTTTGTTCTGGTGATGCTGACCTTCCCCAGGCACGGCCAGGACAGGGTGGCAGGGATACCGGGGTCACGCTGGCTTTGGGATCACGTGCTGTTGGACCCTGTGATGTGTGTTTCCTGGGGTGGATCAGGTGAGACGTGGGCCTTCCCAAGATGCCCATGGTGCAGCCCCTGAGCTCACGCAGCCTCTGTGCCCTCCCTTCTGGGCCACTGGGCTCTCAGTTCCCAGTTCCGCTTCTGTGTCGGTGTCCTGGGTTGTCATCACCAAGCACCACAAAGGGGCTCGCAGCAGCACAGTTCTGGGCTGGAAGTCCAAATCGAGGTCTTGGAAGGACCATGTTCCCTCCCGAGGCCTGAGGAGGAGTCCTTCCTTGCCTCTTCCAGTTTCTGGTGCGCCGGCAACCCTGAGTGTTCCTTGGCTGGGGATGACCCATTCCTGGCACTGGGAGTGTAGCCAAGTGGTGGAGCACTTGCATAGCAGGCGCAAGGCCGGATCTGATCCCAACACAGCAAAAATCATCCATCAATCAAGAGGCCTGGAGGGAGTGCCCAGTGACACTGGATGGGGGCCACACTGAGCACCCAGTGCCGGGTCAGCAAGATCAACTGAGATAAAGAGGGGACGGCTTGGACCAATACTCAGTGTGAAAATGGGTCAAGTTTAGGGCTTTGCAGACTTGTAAAAATCTTAACTTCTTCTGGGGGTGGTGACACGCTCTTGTAGTCTCAGTTTCTTGGGAGGTTGAGGGGGAGGATCTCAAGTTAGAGGCCAGCCTCAGCCACTTAGCCAGATCCCGTCTCAAAATAAAAGTAACAAAGGATTGGGGGTGTAAATCGGTGGTAGAGTGCCTCAAATGCGAGACCATGGGTCCAATCTCCAGCACCCCCCCAAAAAATAAAGACCAAAAAGAAAAAAAAAAAAACGGTGATAAGAATTGATGAATTCCACTATAACTTTATGGGTCTACTGTCATATATGTGCCCACTGAAAGGTCAGGTGCAGTGCATGTCTATATTAAGAAGATTTCACGAATGATTAAACTACAAGCTAGTCACTTTGACTTGGGTATAATGGCTTCTCTAGCTCCCAGGAGTAGAAGTGGGCTGTGGATGTTTTAAGTCATCCTCACCTTTGTCCGTAGAGACACAGCCACACAGACGATTCACAGATTTGCCCAAGTTCTTTGAGTCAATGACAGAAAAAGCTTGAGCCCAGCACCCAGTTGGGGTGACCATCCTCTTTCAAACACTTTTGCAGGATTCGGTGGGAGCTAAAGCTCGGCCTGGGTGCTCCACGTTTTCAAGCGAGTGTTTTATAAGCCGCCACTTGGTCAAGAGTGCTGGGGTCCCACAGTGCTGCCAAGTTGACCGCAGAGTTGACACTCAGGCTTCTCTGGAAGTGGACAAACAGGGGGGCGGGTGGGGCCTTCACACCCGCTTCCCTGGAAACTCCCTGGGAGCAGGAGGAGGCCATCAAGGTGGGGAGCTGGGGCTTTTGCTGGAAGGCTGCATTGGGGACAGTCCTGCTGATCATCCAGGGTCACTTGTGTCTGCCTTGCAAAGTACCTGGGGCTGTGGGAGAGGGGCCTCTTCCCACTCCTGCCGGCACCGACTCCTGTTGGGCCTGACTTGACTCTGCAGTGACAGGCTGGGAAGTGTCACTGAAGAGACCTTCAAGGAAAAAGAACTCCATGTCAAAGCAGGAGAGGCGCTAAGAATAGGAACTTCCTGGCTTCCAGAAGAGCAAGAAAATGAACGAGTTGGCCTAACACAATTTTATTTCCACTGGGAGTTTTTTATTGTCTCCTGAAGCTACAAAATACACAAACTTGGCTGATTGATAGATTTTATTCATTAATTTAAACAACACTTATTGGTTCCCATCTCTGTGCAAGATCATCGATGCAGCAGCCAAATTCGGGCAGATGGAAGGTTATCTGAGTTAAATCCTCCCAGGTTGTTGGAGGGGAATGGGGACCAGGGACACCCTTCTGTTCTGGAAAATTCCTGGACTCCCCTGGGAATCACAGTTTTGTTTGCTAATCCATCCACGTGTTGGAATTGAGGTGGGATGTGCTCGGGGTGGGTGGGGGCAGTGGCCTCCACATGGAACAGGGTGGCCCAGGAGGGAGGCTGAGGAAGTCTGCCCATCCCACCTCTGGGAAGGCCGGGCAATGTGAGCCTTGTGCTAAGTGTGTCCTGGAGACCCAGCTTCTCCGAGGTGGTCAGAGGACAGCGGCACTGGCGTCTGCTGGGAACTTGCCCGTGAGGGCATTGGGTGCCCTGGGGTCTGAGAGGACCCGTTCTCCTTCTCCACAGTGGAGACGGGCAGATCTCCCTGATCTCCAGCTTCCCTCCACTCCAGGAAAAGACAGAGGACCCGGCGCCTCCACCACAGCTCTGTCAAAGGCTCCACCTTCTCTTGGACCCAGTGTGACAGGACAGGAGAAGGGCAGCCGCTGTGCTTCCACATCTCTGCTTCTTCGACTGCAGCTCTTGTGAAACCCCTGGCAACCACGCTCTTCCAGAACCATGAAGGCACTGGATTCAACCTACCTCCAGATTGGAAGGTGGCAAGGTAGCCACCACTGATTCATGGACGCCGCCCAATGACAGGGACCCCTGGGTCAGAGACTTTATTACTCACAGCATGGCAAGCAGCATTTTGCTTTAAAACATAGTGTATTAATAGAAAATGTGCCCTATGGTAAGGCCAAAAGGTCAGGGAGGGTTTGCCATCGCAGGGTAGTTTGTCACTCGTAGTTCCTAAGGAGAGGGCGCAGGTGCCGTGCAGGACCACACAGGCAAGTACCAGGACAGGTCGTGGGGAAACGGGCAAGAGCCTTTATTGCAGTTTCTGTGGGAAGGAGTGGGAAAGTAGGGTTGGCTGCTGTGGACCATTGTGGACCATTTCAGTGGGCTCCGAGGATGGCGCCGGCCCTGCAGCAATTCGGCCACATGGACAGTGGCCTAGAGGGTGACAGCCCTGTGGGTTGATAAAGGAGGGGTTTGGGTTGTGTTTGGACTGACTGGATTGCATGTGAAGAACTCACTCTCATGACAGTTGTTCACTCTCTTTAGGGTCTGGTTACCCTGGGAGGGGCAGTCCCTTCAGGTCAGAAAGGACCCAGATGAAAGCATTCTCAAAAGCATGACGCTACAGAAAGGAAAAGACATGGTGAACACAAGCTAATGCTCAGGGTCCCCCAAGTCCCATGGGGGGCCACGGGGGCTCCAGCACTGCTGCCACACAGTGGGTGGGCATCACAGCTGGGAGCCCCGAGCTCAGGGTGTACGAATGTTTTATAACGGGCAGTAAGCGGCTGGCCCATCTCTATAACGTCAGACAACGACCCAGCCTGCCTCTCCTCCAGGGACGCTTGCTGCACCTGAGAGGACAGGAACCAAGGGGCAGTTTGGACCTCTGCTCCTCCCTGTGCAGAACTGTGGCACCCGGGGAGCATCGTCCCCAGCCGTCTCACAGCTCGCCTCACTGCTGCAGGCCCCGCCTGCTCACGCTCTCCCCTCTCAAGGGCTCATTTCATGGAAAGAAACACCCCTGAGCACCTGCTGCTCTCGGTGCTGGAAACACTGCAGGAGGACAGACAGGCGTCTGCTCTCCGGGTTTGCATTCCAGGGAAGGGAGGCAGAAGGGCACAAGGAGCAGACCGGAGCACCTGAGGGTGCTGGGTGCTGTGCAGGACGGGTGTGGTGTGCAGTGGAGAGGGAGCCATGCAGACCGGGTGGTTGGGAAGGCTTTGCCTGAAGTACGTGGCTTCTCTCAAAGTGAGTCCCCGGGCCAGGGACTCATTCAGAATTAAATTCCTGGCCCATCCCAGACCTGCTGCCACAGTTGAATGTCTGTGTCTCTACAGTTCGTGGTGAAAACTAACCCCGCTGGGAAGCTAGTAAGAGGCGGGATCTCCTGGGAAGTGAGGAAGGGTGTCATGCCCTTGGAGTCAAAGCTCCAGAGAGCCACCCGGCCCATCTGTCCCTCTGTCCATTCTGCCATGTGGATGACTGTTTCTGTTCCGAGGATGCAGCAACAGGTGCCATTTGTGAGCCAGACACAGCCCTCACCAGACACTGAGCCTACCAGTGCCTTGACTTCGGACTTCTAGCCTCCAGAACTATGGGAAATAGGTTTCCATTATTATTTCCTAATCTTTATAATTTATCCAGTCTAAGCTATCTTGTCACAGCTGCAGGAATGGACATACAGGAACTGAATCATACTCTGGAGGTGGGACCAGCAGTCTGGGCTACCAAGCTGGGCAGGTGGTTCTGATGCCAAGCTGAGAACCCTGGTGTGACCCATTCTCCATGCAGTGGCCTTGTGGGGGGTCTTATTATGAAAGTCCTTATTAAGCGTGTGGCCAGACCTGGCTCTGCCTGGCTCATCCCATGCCTCCTGCCCCTTTCTTGCTGGGGGACCCTTGCTACTGGCTGTGCCCCCCACATTCCTGAAATGCTCCTCAAAGCTCTCTGCAGCCAGCCCATCTTGCACCCTGGGGTCTCGGCTCAAATGTGCCCTAGTGAGGCCCTTCGGTACCCTGACCAGTGGAGACTCCCAGGTACTGTCCCATCATCCACCTGTCTGTCCCGACCTGCCTTCTGTACTCTTTGCTCACTGCCTTGTCGGATGTCTCCCACGGCATGCCCCACGTGAGCAGCCTGTCAGCGTGGTTCTTGGCTGTCTCCTGCAGCCAGGTTGGTGTCAAATATTTGCCAAAGAAATGAAAGACAATGTCTTTCCTTCCCACAATACCCCACAGCCACTTTTTCACTGTGGAAACTTGGGCCCTCTCACCTCCAGATGAGCAGCATGCAGGCTGGTGGGTTAAGGGCTGCTCTCTGTGACCTGCTGCCGGCTTTTGTAAATAAAGTTTTATCGACACACAGTTGCCCACTCGTTCACAGATTGTCTATGACTGCTTTTGCGTGGTAGCTGTGACTGAGTTTGTGCAGGGGGAAGTCAAAAGCATTTACTATGTTTATAGAAAATTTGCTGCTCCTGTCTCAGGGCCTCAGAGTCCTGTAGGGAAAATGAAGGCAGGAAGCGGCAGGAGGGACCCTCACCTCTTCCTGCCTTAACATGGACGGGACTCACTTCACCTCGACTCACTTTTCTTTGGCTAGAACAGGCCACTTGGACCTGCCTGTCTATAAGGGGAATGTCCAGTCCGGCTGGAAATTAGCATCTCGGAAGCAAGCCTGCGCGGTGACAGGGAAGAGCTCTGCAGTTACCCCTCCTTCTCCGACTTCTGGACTTTCCCGAGCAAAGCGAACTGCTTGTGGGCTCCAAGTCCTGGGAATAGGACCCGTGCTCTCAGCACAGGCTCGCGGGCTCCAGAGCAGAGCACTGCCACCAGCTTTAGAGACCAAGAAGCTGAGATGGGCGCAGCGTGGGTACCGGCTGAGGTCCTTGGAAGTTCAGGTGAAGAGAGCTGGTGGCAGAAGGACAGAGACCCTTCCTTTTGGTCAACCACACTCGGCTGAGATTGTGCTGGACACGGCTGCCAGAAACGTCTCCTCTGCTAATGCAGCAATTCCTGGGCCATCTGAAGACTGGGGCTCCCTTTGTACTAGATATATGGGTTTCACTGGGTGCAAGGAGGCAGGGATGACGGGACGGTCCAGCCTGACATCCAGACACCACGAGACCTGGGACATGCCCAGAATTTCCTTCCTTTTTAAGGCTGTGTACTACTCTATGACCCAGATCTATCACATTTTGTCAATTTCTTCATCCACTGATGGATGCTTAGTTTGCTTCCATCTCTCGGCCCTTCACTGTTTGACAGTCTCATGGAGGGAAAAGGTGCTGGCTTAGAATTAGTTGCAGATTCTCCTGCACCAAAAGGTTTAGTGGCTGCTCCAACAGATTCCACATCAGCTTGATACCAAACTTTTCTATTTTCTGTGTCTCCTCCGTGGCTTTTGCTAGAATTCTGGGGATCGCACACTGCAACATGAGGTTCTGTCCCTTTTGTACAACTGGAAAATGGTGCTTCTCCTTCCCTTAATAAAAAAACCAGTCAAAATTTGAAGGAAAGGAAAGTTCTAGAATTCTCTGTCCTAGAAGGTCAGCCTGGTGCTGTAGTCAGAAGAAAGGGAGCCAGGTGCAGGATTACACTGTAATTCCAGCAGCTCAGGAGGTTGAGGCAGGAGGATCCCAAGTTCAAAGCCAGCCTCAGTAACTAAGGAAGGCCCTGAGTCACTTAACGAGACCCTCTCTCAAAATAAAATATAAAAAGGACTAGAAGGTGGCTCAGTGGTTGAGCACCCCTGGTTCAATCCCCAGTTTTTTAAAGTTTTTGGAAAGTTAGAGTGCTGTTTGTGTGAATTCATAGCTTACTCCTCTGTGCAGGAGAGTAGCAAAACCCAAAACCTGCCCACGCCTTCTGAGGGCTGACGAGGTGACGAGGGTTCTGCAGGACCTGTCCAGGGCAGTGGCCAGTTGACAGTAGCTCTCTTCTCACGCCACCCTCTACCCAACACCAGGGCCACCGCTCCGGTGCTGACCTTCTGGTTTCATGTCAGTTCTGTTTCCGCTGCTAACTGGGCATTGTGACCTTGGAGCCTCCTGACTTCTGCCTGGAGGGACTGTCCTTCCACATTTCTACACATCCAAATGGTTTGCTCTCTGTGGGTTCCACCTTCAGATGCACCTGGATCTTGTTCAGAGAAGTCATCTAAACTTTCCTTTCTCTGAATTTGTTTTCAATGGCTACAACAAAATATCTGGGGCAGGGTAATTTATAAAGAAAAAAAGTTTATTTTGGATGTCAGTTGTTCTGATGTCCAAGAACAGGATCCCAGCATCTGCTCAGCTTCTGGTGAGGACTACACTCTACTGTATGCATGGTGTAAAATCAGGAGGGAAGCAAGTCACAGTGGTACAAATTTGGAATCCCAGCTACTAAGGAGGCTGAGGCAGGAGGCTCTGAAGTTTGAGGCCAGACTAGACAACTTAGTGAGACGCTGTCTTAAAGTTAAAAATAAAGCTGGGCATGGTGGCACATGTCTGTAATCCCAGAGACTGAGAGACTGAGGCAGGAGGATCACAAGTTTGTGGCCAGCCTCAGCAACTCAGGGCGATCCTGTCTCAAAAATAAAAATAGAATAAAAAGGGCTGGGGATATGACTCAGTGGCAGAGCGCTTAATTCCCAGTACTGGGGGTGCGGGTGCTGGCAGCAGAAGCTACCTTGGGTACATGCAAAGAGGTCTAATGGCAAGGGAGACCAAAGAGAGGAGACCTCTCTTTTTTTTGAGGTCACTAATCCTGTTACCACCTCACAATACCTTATGCTGGGGACGAAGCTTCCAGCACTGAATCTTTGTGGGGGACAAGCCACATTCAAACCATGGCATTGGGTGTGAGAATCTGACTTTGGTCTTTGGCAGGCTCCACCATATGGCAGAGCATGGAAGGTTCTGGAATGGAGTCAGCGCTTGGGCAATTAGGAGCCCGTCCCAGGCCTGGCTGTGGGAACTTGCTCATCCAGGGTGACTATGGCAGGTGGGCAGCTGGGTCCCCCAGTGGCTGGGCCTGGACACTACTCACACCCTTGGGCTGACATGAGCACAGGGGGTCTCCAGAGAAAGGCAGGGAGCTGCACAGGGATAAGGATGGGCAAAAGGGACAAGCCTGTGACCAAGGGACACCTCTCCTGCTGCCTCTGCATGTGACTGCCACCAACCAGTGACTGAGCATCATCTCGAGTACCCAGCGGATCCAGATGTGAAGAAGCCGCTTCCAGATGTGCCATCTGCTGCTGCTGGCCTCGGGCATCCACCAAGAGGTCCTACCCGGCCCATCCCTGACGCGGGCCCAGGGCTGTCCGCTCGAGGGCAACTCACTGACGGAAGCCTTGCTGAGTCCCCCTGGCCTCGCAGAGAAGATCTGGGGGTCAGCACCGACTCCCCGGAGGCTGAGCTGCATCCAGTGGATCTGACTGGCCAAGTGCACCGGGTGGGCCTGTGCTGGCCGCAGTGGCCCCGGGTGCAAGGACGGCAGACCTGCTGCTCCCAGGGAGATGTCCAGATCCCGTCTGGACCATCAGATTGGCTCTGCTCGGGGGCGCTGGGTGGGGTGCGGTGGGCCTGGAATGAACAGGCGAAACGGGTTAAAGGACACTCTTTCCTTCATTACCCCCATTTCCCAGGGGTGGAGAGGAGGCCAGATGCCGTTCATGGCCTTTCTGGAGCACCTACTCACCAACGTCCACCGAGACACGTTTGTGGTCATGGAGTTCAAGGGCCACGCCACCAGTTTGGGTGTCCTGCCTAAAATATTTGTTAGGCACGTTCTGTGATTCCAGAATCACTGGCCCTAAGGCCACAGGCCTAGTGTTCCCCTTGAAATCTCACAGTCTACTAAGGAGTAACCCAGCTGCAACTTATTACAGTGAAACAGTAATGCCGTTACCCAGGCGCAGACACTGAAGTCC
The DNA here is from genome assembly GCF_902686445.1 of Sciurus carolinensis. Taxonomy (NCBI): domain Eukaryota; kingdom Metazoa; phylum Chordata; class Mammalia; order Rodentia; family Sciuridae; genus Sciurus; species Sciurus carolinensis. The sequence continues at coordinate 8,581,195 of NC_062218.1, forward strand.
TGAGCGGAAACAGGGACCCGAGGAGCCAGCGGGCACCTGGAGGAGACTCGGGCAGAGGCGAGAGCCCAGGAAACACCAGAGGAGCCCCTGTGAAGGCTGAAGGCAAGAGCTCAGCTTCCGGGCGGAGGGGACGTGGAGTTAGGCCGGGAGTGTCTGAGCGCCAGCAAAGGCGTGTGATCCCCTGTCCCAGCACGGCAGCGGTGACAGATCGCCCAGACAAGAAGGTGTTCACCACACCTTGTTTAGGTGCAGAGGACAGAAATCAAATTCAAACTAGTTTAGACTGAAAAAGGGACGAATTAGGACCCTGGGGAGCTCAAGGACTCGTAGTGACCCCAGGGATTCAGAACTAGAACAGGCTTTCAAATGGAGCCGGGACTTCCTCTTGCTGCGCCTGGGATCTAGGCTTCTCTGTGCTGCACACACTCTCCTCGAACAGAGGGCATTCTCCACGGGGCAGGTCCCCTGAAGCAGGTGCCTTTGTGTCACAGGGTGCAGGTGGGAGCACCTCTGGTCAACAGTACCCGTTGTCATCACTGCAGGTTAGAAACCTCTGGAGAGCCAGGCACAGTGACCCATGCCTGTAATCCCAGTGACTCTGGAGGTTGAGGTAGGAGGATTGAGAGTTCAAAGCCAGCCTCAGCAGCTTAAGAAGGCCCTAAGAAACTCAGTGAGACCTGTCCCTAAATAAAATACAAAATAGTGCTGGGGGTGAGGTTCAATGGTCAAGTGCCCCTGAGTTCAATCCCCAGTAACCGCCCCCACCAAAAAAAGAAATCTTTGGAGAACAGAGACTATTCCCTGGTGTCAACGTGAAAAGCCCCAGGAAAGGACCCTGACTGGTCTAGTGTTGGGGGTTTAGCTACATCCAGCGTGGATGAGGGAAGGAATTTCTGACGGAGGATGGTGCCTGCTATAAATTAATCACTAATAAACTTATCTAATCAATAAACACAAGAGCCAATACTCTTTTCAAATGGAGGGGATGTGACAGATTGAGTCACACCAGATCTGGCCACCAACAAGATGGAGAAGTCCACCTTCCCTTTATTTTATAGTCGCATAGGTAAAGGGGGCCAAAACTGGAAGGGGCTTCTTCTGTGAGGAACAGGCCTGGGCTGTTATTGCTTAGGGAATTAGCACATCCTCAGACAGTAAACCACTCTATACAGGGACACTTTCTCCTAGGCTATCTGAAGCGGTCTCCCATGAGTGCCAGTTCCTGGGAGTCAGACCTCTGTGTCCCCTGGTTCAGCCACGCCTGACTCTGCTGAGCACGGATGGCTTCCCATGGTCTAGTTTCAGGTGCGTGACAAACTGGACCATTTACTGTGGCTAATGCACGAGGAAGACAAAGGCAGACCTGAGTCCTGTGGCTGCCACGTGACCTGGGTCGTGTGACGGGTGGGTGGTGGAAGCAGGCTGTGACAGGCAACCCTCCCTTGGGAAGAGAACTTCTCTAAAGGAAAGGAAAGGAGTCTGGGCAGACAAACAGCAGATGTTCCCTCCAGGGAGGGCCCAAATCAGATGGGATTTAGAGATTACGGGCAGGCGGCCAGGGGGCAGGGCCTGAGGCTGAGAGCCCGAGGATCAGCCACAGGAGTGTTTCTCAACTTTGTTAACCGCCAGGCACCTGCCCCACCCTGGATTGGAATAACAGCCCAGGCCTTTTAAGAATGTTATCTGAAATTCAAAATAGATGAAGTCTCAAGAAGATAAAGAAACCAAATGAGCACTGTTTGGCTTCCGAACCACACGCCCGTTCCCTTGGGAGGCAGGCAGCCCACACTCTCCTGCTGGGAGAGAAAAGACCAGAACTTGGACAGAGTGAGCAGTTGGGTGAGTGAGAAGGGAACAGATCCTCTCTAGCAATGCTTCTCTCCCCACCGTGGGCCCTGGGAGCCTTGGAGAAATGCCGGCTGATCGCTGGTTTGGGGTGGGCTGAGAATCTGCGTCCAACAAGCCCCACGTGACAGTGACGCCCCTGGTCCTGGGACTCGCTCTGAGTGGTGAGGATGGAGCCTGGGGTCATCCGTGCTGGAGCAGAGGTGGGATCAGAGGTGGGAGCAGACCACCATGAGCCGCCAAGGTGGCCGGCCCTGGGCCTTCCAGGCCAGAGGAGCAGAGCGGGGACGCCTGACCCAAGCAGATGCAAGGACATGGTGAGCCTGTGCTGGCTGAGCTCTCTGAACCGCTCACACCCACTCCTGGACACGTGGAGAGCTCGCACCAGAGCAGGGGGGAGAGTGGGTCCACCCTCACGTGCTGCTTGGATTAGAGGACCTGGGCGGGCTCCCCTGGGCGGGGTCCCCTCGGGGTTCCTGTTAGGGGGAAGGGCAGGCTTCCGCCTGGGCCCTGGGTCAGCCTCAGTCTCTGCCTGCCAGCTTTGCCAGGCAACGCGGATGCACTCCATCCCCGTCCTCTCTGTCCGAGGCTGAATAAAGTGTCCCTGAAATAGCAGATGTTAATGCCTGCAATCAGCGATCCTTGCTTACGGCATAGACTGCGGATGAGGTGAGCCGAAGGGTCTCGACAGGAGGAGATTATCCTGGATTATCCTGGCGGAGAGGCGGAGAGGCAAGCCGAGGGAGGTCCACACAGAAGAGCAGGAGACGGCGGCAGAGGCCGCGGCGCTGCCGGAGCCGAGGGGCGCCCGCCCCAGGCTGGCAGTGGGGCGCCTCTGAAGGAGGGGCCTCCACACCCGACTTCGGCTTTCCAGCCTCCAGGACCGTGCCAGGCCTAGGGCCCCAATGTGTTCCAGCGGCCACAGGAAGCTCACCCGCACAACCTGCCGGGTGCCAATGGCCTCTGCCCCCTCTGCCTTTCCTTCAGAGCTTGGGTCACCTTCATGCTGCTGGGAAAGGGCTTTGGGGTGTTCCTCCTGTGGAAATGGGGGCGTCCTTGTAGGACAGGAAAACCGGAGAGCGTTTGGGTGGCCCCGGCACTGAAGTTGGAGGACAGTGCCAAGGCTGACGCCAGCCCCGGGGAAAACACAAAAAGCCTTGTGGGAAGGTCAGTGCCCAGGGGCTCCACCTCCTCAGTCTCCCATGAGCCTCTGGCCAGGCCCCAGCCACTGTCCACACTCAGGTCTCTCTCCAGCTGCCCCATCCACAAGGTGTAGTTTATAATCATACCAGTGAAAAGCAAACCAAGTTTATCTGTGGAGGAGGCGAGGAAGGTTTGTAGGTCCATGAGATCAGACTCAGGACACACTGGTGGCTCTAGAGCCCTTGGTGGTCATTATCATTAGACACTCACACACAAGAACATTTTCTTTAGAGGCTCCAGCTTTACTTACCCTTGGTAAGGCTGACACAAGTGCACATCTTAAGTTACCTTTAAAAAGACTATTGTTTTTCCTTTTAAGTGTCCATGTAGAACTGAGCTTAGGCTATATTCTGCTACCAGGTGTGTAGGACCAAGTTGGCCATAACTGACCTCGCTCCTGAGATGCTTCAGAGATCACTCTTGGGGACGTGTGTGAAGCCTCTTGGCTCCTTTAGCTCTCCTCTAGCCATCTGCTAGGATAGGTCTGAGTCTTGCTGACCACACATATGCTTCTCTTGAAAGCACCAGGGACATTTCTGTCTCCAATGACCCTCCTCTTTGCAGACTCACACTGGTTGGCTTCCTGACCGCTAGGGTCTTCTCAATCCCCCTGATCAGCAGATCAGGTGACTCCCCATAATTGCAGAGCTCAGAGAGGGGTCCTGTCTTTCTCTGGGTTCTGGCTTAACCAGGGTAAGGGCCAAAATGTTGACTGCTTTTTCTTTGGCCCTTTAACTTCCTTGACTTTGCTTTCTATTTTAGTTTTAAACATCTAGTAGGCTAGTTTCACCAGTTTTAAAGTGGGAGTAATGGGTTATAACTTCAATATCTATAATTTTATAGTTACCCCTTTCTTTTAATTGGAGTCAGTATTAATACTGCAAGTCAGCATTATGTCTAATCTGTCCTATAGGTGATGGCTTATTGTCTCAAATTAATTTAGTTTGCTCTGTGAGAAGTAGTATTTCTGTAAAACACTAATAGGCAATAGCTATAAGGTTTTTACAAGGAAAATACAAAATGAACACTAATGTATCTTTGATGTGTATTTAGCCTCTACAAAGACCCATATACTTATTAACTCAATTACATTCAAGTTTTACTTTCTTTAAAACTCTTTTACAAAACTTAATACATTTTACAATTTACTCAAACTTTTACTTAAGTTTTCTATTATGTCCTCTGTTTACTTTGAGATCACAGTCATTTTTACAACAACAACAACAACAACAAAATATTATGTTTTGAACACAACTTTAAATAAGTTTAATGCTAGCCTATTTTGGAGCCATCCAGGACGAGAAGCAAAGACCTAACTCAGTGAGGCCGGCCTCTTGACAAATCTTAAAAAGTGTTTTATTTCTGGATCTGATCTTTGCCCCTTAAAAAAAACAATTCTATAAAATTCTCATGTGTTATTTCCTGAGTCTACCTGAATATCAGTTAACAATATAATGTTACATCCAAGACATAACCAGAGAGGCTAAGAGAGCTCTTAACTTCCCTTTTGTGGAACAGGTGGCAGAATGTTCTCATGTTCCACAGTGTCGACCTTTGCACAAGTCCGGCCCTCCTTATTATCTTCCAAAAATACACTTAAATTCCCATCCCAGTGTAAAGAGTAATACAAAATTTCATGTATAACTTATTGACAACAGGTTACCTTGATCCAGTTACAAAACATTAAATGACATAAATAAATACCAACCAAATTTGTGATTTCTATACAAATCTGAAGGAGACTATTGCTACAGACAATTTTAGATTGGAGAACACCAACTCATTAAAGAGCTCTCCAAGCTTTACATTTAACTAAGTTTAACTTTTAGCATGAAATTTAGAATCCACACTGTACGGTAACAATAATCACAGGTCTGCTTGGGTTAGCAGTACTAGCAAAAATCAAAGGATAGCCTTAAATCTCTTATGTATTTAGGAAACAGTGTTAATGATCAGAAATAGTCAAAGCAATATCACGACAGACACCACTGAGATACAGAACATAATGAGAAGCTACTTTGAAAATCTGCACAATTTTTTTTTTTTTTTTTTTTTTTTTTGCAGTGCTGGGGATCGAACCCAGGGCTTTGTGCTTGCAAGGCAAGCACTCTACCGACTGAGCTATCTCCCCAGCCCTTCTTTGAAAATCTGTATTCCAACAAAATAGAAACTACCGAAGACACTGACAAATTTCTAGAGACATATGCTCCTCCCAAGCTAAACCAGGAGGACATATACAATTTAAACAGATCAATATCAAGCAATGAAATAGAAGAAGCCATTAAAAACCTACTATCCAAGAAAAGCCCAGGACCAGACGGATTCTCAGCCGAGTTCTACAAGACCTTCAAAGAAGAACTCATTCCAATACTTCTCAAAGTATTCCAGGAAATAGAAAAGGAGGGTACCCTACCAAACTCATTCTATGAAGCTGATATCACCCTCATACCCAAACCAGGAAAAGACACATCAAGGAAAGAAAATTTTAGGTCAATATCCTTGATGAATATAGATGCAAAGATCCTTAACAAAATACTGGCAAACTGTATCCAAAAACATATTAAGAAAATTGTGCACCACAATCAAGTGGGGTTCATCCCTGGAATGCAAGGATGGTTTAACATCCGTAAATCAATAAACGTAATCCATCATGTCAGTAGACTTAAGGATAAGAATCATATGGTTATTTCAATTGACGCAGAAAAAGTGTTCAACAAAATACAACACACCTTCATGCTCAAAACACTAGAAAAAATAGGGATAGTAGGAACATACCTGAACATTGTAAAGGCTATTTATGCTAAGCCTATGGTCAACATCATTCTTAATGGAGAAAAACTGAAAGCATTCCCTTTAAAAACGGGAACAAGACAGGGATGTCCTCTTTCTCCACTTCTATTCAACATTGTCCTTGAAACTCTAGCCAGAGCAATTAGGCAGACTAAAGAAATTAAAGGGATATGAATAGGAAAAGAGGAACTTAAGCTGTCACTATTTGCTGATGACATGATTCTATATTTAGATGATCCAAAAACCTCCTCCAGAAAACATCTAGACCTCATCAATGAATTCAGCAAAATAGCAGGCTATAAAATCAACATGCATAAATCTAAAGCTTTTTTATATGCAAGCGATGAAACATCTGAAAGGGAAATGAGGAAAACAACTCCATTTGCAATAGCCTCAAAAAAAATAAAATATTTGGGCATCAATCTAACCAAAGAGGTAAAAGATCTCTACAATGAAAGCTACAAAACATTGAAGACAGAAATGGAGGAAGACCTTAGAAGATGAAAAGATCTCCCATGTTCTTGGATAGGCAGAATTAATATTGTCAAAATGGCCATACTACCAAAAGTGCTATACATATTCAAAGCAATTCCAATTAAATTCCAATGAAGTACCTTACAGAAATAGAGCAAGCAATCATGAAATTCATCTGGAAGAATAAGAAACCCAGAATACCTAAAGCAATCCTTAGCAGGAAGAATGAAACGGGGTATCGCAATACCAGAACTTCAACTATACTACAAAGCAATAGTAACAAAAAAGGTATGGTATTGGCACCAAAATAGACAGGTAGATCAATGGTACAGAATAGAGGATACGGACACAAACCCAAATGAATACAATTTTCTCATACTAGACAAAGGGGCCAAAAATATGCAATGGAGAAAAGATAGCCTGTTCAACAAATGGCGCTGGGAAAACTGGAAATCCATATGAAACAGAATGAAACTAAAACCCTATCTCACCCTGCACAAAAATCAACTCACAATGGATCAAGGACCTTGAATCAGACCAGAGACCCTGCATCTTATAGAAGAAAAAGTAGGTCCAGATCTTCACCTTGTTGGCTTAGGATCAGACTTCCTTAACAGGATTCCCATAGCACAAGAAATAAAAGCAAGAATCAATAACTGGGATAGATTCAAACTAAATAGCTTTCTCTCAGCAAAGGAAACTATCAGCAATGCAAAGAGACAGCCTACAGAGTGGGAGAATATCTTTGCCATTCATACTTCAGATAGAGCACTAATTTCCAGAATCTATAAAGAACTCAAAAAACTCTACACCAAGAATACAAATAACCCAATCAACAAATGGGCTAAGGAAATGAACAGACACTTCACAGAAGAAGATATACAAGCAATCAACAAACATATGAAAAAATGTTCACCATCTTTAGTAATAAGAGCAGTGCAAATCAAAACTACCCTAAGATTCCATCTCACCCCAATTAGAATGGCGATTATCAAGAATACAAGCAATAATAGGTGTTGGCGAGGATGTGGGGAAAAGGTACACTCATACATTGCTGGTGGGGCTGCAAATTAGTGCAGCCACTCTGGAAAGCAGTATGGAGATTCCTCAGAAAACTTGGAATGGACCCACCATTCGACCCAGTTATCCCACTCCTTGGCCTATACCCAAAGGACTTAAAATCAGCATACTACAGAGATACAGCCACATCAATGTTCATAGTTGCTCAATTCACAATAGCCAGATTATGGAACCAACCTAGATGTCCTTCAATTGATGAATGGATAAAGAAACTGTGGTATATATATATATATACACAATGGAATATTACTCAGCTATAAAGAATAATAAAATTATGGCATTTGCAGGCAAATGGATGAAATTGGAGAATATCATGCTAAGTGAGATAAGCCAATCTCAAAAAACCAATGATCTCACTGATAAGCGGATGATGACACATAATGGGGAGTGGGAGGGGGGCAAGAATGGAGGAAGGAGGGACTGTATAGTGGGAAAAGAGGGGTGGGAGGGGTGGGGGGAAGAAAAAATAACAGAATGAATCAAACATCATCGCCCTATGTAAATGTGATTACGCAAATGGTGTGCTGTTACTCCATGTACAATCAGAAACAACGTGTATCCCATTTGTTTACAATAAAAATAAATTAAAATAAAAAAAAGAAATAGTCAAAGCAAACAGATATAAGACAGGTCTACAGATGACAGGGTGGCCCTTCTGTGTCAGATACAATGTATAAAAGAGGATGCTTACTGGTTACTTTGCTAATAAACTTAGATAAACTTTCACATAACATTTAGACAAGGCTCAGACAGATGTAGTTCTCAGATGTATGCATTTATCTACTTACATATATTTAGGGGGTCAACTATATTGTTGTGACCTAAAATAAGTTGTTTATTTAACTAGTTACACATAATCATTTAAATTAATAATTAATCATTTGTACATATTTAAAATATGTACAAACCCTAATTCCTTTAAGATTTAGTTTCCTGAAGCAATAAAACCTAACAGACACAAGAAAATTGACTGATAAATCAGAGCAGACCAATGTCTCAGACTTTGCTTCATATCAGTATGTCAAAATTTGAATAACTGTGCTAATTATACCCAATTTAATCACCTACAAACTTGATGAAATTTACCTTCTATGAACCTTACTTAGACATTCTACAACTTGTTTACATCCTTAGTTTTGTCCTCTTTCATCGTGGACTTTAGCATAAGATTATTACTTTTCATTCAGAATACTTTCTCACCTAGAAACATTTCTTTTACCTTCTAATTTTCCATACCAAAATATATTTCCATACCTATAACTTTCTTTTCTAGTTTCAGAACTCTCCTTAAATTTATATTTTGAAACAATCCTTATGAATGTTACTGGTGCATTTAATTTACACAACAGATTTTATCCTAGGAGAGGGTTGGACACTGACATATATAAAAATGGTGCCTTATTTTTTCCCTCTAGGCTGCATTCCAGGGGTTGAAGCACAGGATATGTGTGAGCCTGAACTGTCCCTGTTATCATTATCCCAGTGCCATCAACTTCAGGTGAGTTCTCCACTGTCACTGTACCCAGAGTCTCCTTTTGCGCCTTTCCTTATACTAGGCATTTTGATATTCAAAAGAGGAGACCCTTTCCATCCTTCCCTTCAGGCTTCCTTGGAGATGCCTTTGCAGAGGCTGCCTACAAAGCAAAGGTTGACCTCAGTTTCTTTTCTTTTCTGGGTGCAGTAGTTTCTTCTGCCAGTCTTCCCAGGCTTGTAGTTTGATGGGATACTGTTATAGCAAGAATTGCTCTGCCCAGGGATGGATATCTCCTGGCCAAATGGGGTGTCCTGTCAGATCTTAAAAGAAGAGACCATTCCTGTCCGGGATCATAAACGGACAGTGCTGGAACCTACTGCCAAGTCTGTTGTGGCCAGCAGCCTCTATCCTCCATGGGTGTTTCAGTCAGCTTTATTGCTGCTATGACTAAATGACCCGACCAGCACAACTACAGAAGAGGAAGAACTTATTGAGGGCTCACAGTTTCAGAGGTCTTAGTCCATAGAAGGCTGGCTCCATTTCTCGGGGCTCAAGGTGAAGCTGGACATCATGGCGGGAGAGTATGGTGAAGGGAAGCAGCTCACATGGTGATCAGGAAGCAGAGAGAGACTCCACTCACCAGATACAAATACACACCCCAAGCCTCGCCCCAGTGCCCACCTCCTCCAGCCACACCTCCCACTTCAGTCACACTCAGTTAATCCCTACCAGGGATTAAATCACTGATTGTGTTAAGATTCTCACAACCCAACCATTTCTCCTCTGAACCTTCTTGATTGTCTCACACTTGAACTTCTGGGGGACACCTCACCTCCAAACTATCACAATGGTCAATGGGGGTTGGAAGGCAGGGTGGAGGCCAGGTTATCTTTGCCCATTTTTCTACATTCCAGGAAGATTTCCTGGAAACTAGAACAGACCAGAAGGAAATAAATATCCCTAGATTCTTGACTCCTGTGCCAGTGGTGCCACAGATGTCCTCACAGAGAGGGACCAGATGTTCCCATGAAGAGGATCAAGGGGTGGAATCGAGGTCTCAGCATGCACACTAGGAGACTTATCAGATGGCTGAAGGTGTTGCACTGAGTTTCTTCTCCAAGTGGACCATGATGGAGCAACGGGTACCATTCAGGGAGAGAAGGCAGGAGTTCCCAGAAGCAAAAGGAGCTTTGGCGGCTGTGGGATGGTCCCTTTTCCCTCCCTTTACTCAGAAATAGCTCCTATCTCCTCTGGTTCAACCGCAGGCAAACTCACCCGTCTCCTAACTCTCCTGCAGTTGGCTCTCAACAAGCTCACCAGTACCCTGCATCCTCAGCATGGTAGTGGAATTCCTTGGAAAGCCAGGCCTACCCAAGGAAGCTGGAGCTGGGGCTGGTCTCAGGTCCCATATGGATCAACAAATTTGTTACCGAAAACTCAGTCCTTGTCCCTGAGGCCAATCCAATAATGAGGACATGGTTTGGGGAAAAAGGAAAAAGCTTTATTGCTTTGCTAGCAAAGGAGAAACACAGGGGACTCCTGTCTGAAAGGCTGTGATTCTGCCCATCAGCAAGAACAGGAAGGTTTTTAAATTATTTTTTTATTTTTACAGACTGCATTTTTATTCATTGTACACAAGTGGGGTACATCTTTTCATTTCTATGGTTGTGCACGATGTAGATTCACACCATTCATGTAATCATACATGCACATAGGGTAATGATGTCTGTCTTATTCCACTGTCTTTCATACCCCTGCCCCCTCCTCCCTCTCATTTCCCTCTGTGTAATCTAAAGTTCCTCCATTTTTCTCTCACCCCCCCCACCTCCCACCCCCATTATATATCATCATCCACTTATCAGGGAAAACATTTGGCCTTTGGTTTCTTTTGAGATTGGTTTATTTCACTTAGCATGATATTCTCCAATTCCATCCATTTATCTGCAAATGCCATAGTATTATTCGTCTTTATGGCTGAATAATATTCCATTCTGTATATGCCACAGTTTCTTTATCCATTCATCTGTTGAAGGGCATCTAGGTTGGTTCCACAATCTAGTTATTGTGAATTGAGCTGCTATAAACATGGATGTGACTGTGTTACTGTAGTATGCTAATTTTAAGTCCTTTGGGTATAAACTGAGGAGTGGGATAACTGGGTCAAAAGATGGGTTCATTCCAAGTTTTCTGAGGACAGGGAGATTTTGAAGATGTGATTCAAGGCTATATTCCCTGTGTTCTCTGTTGGAGTTGTAATTCACTTGTTAATCTAGGAGATAGTCATTTCTGACTATGGTACCATCCCCAAAGTCTGAACTACTTTGTTCCTGTGGTGGGTGTGTTCTTAGGGACAGATAACTCTGCCTAGGATGGATAAGAAAGGTAATCCTGTTTGCCTAAATTAAGGAGGGGAGAGGTTAGGGAGGAAGAGGAGGAGGAGGGAGGAAGAGAAAGAAACACCTGTTTTAAAAATAAGTTGCAGTGGCATAGCAGAAAGGGCTGTGTTGAAAACACTAGGTGACCACAGATACGGGGACTTTTGTAAGGAACTGTCCTCAGGACAATGTGACAGCCCACAGGAGAAACCAGAAATGTCACATCACTGCCACATCTCAGATTTGTCATCTAACATGAAAGTGGGTTTGATCACCCGCCTTAATCACCTGACACGATTCTGAATAACTTCCAGTCATTTCAAAAACTAGATCCAGATTGGGACAGTCTTGAAGGGCTGCCCTCTGGGAGGACGTGAAAAAGTCTCACTCCTCTGGTGGCTCTCCTCAGGGCCACCGACCTCTGGCTTAATCAGTCATCCCAGCTCTCTGTGGCCTCAGGAATAGAGGAAATAGCATTTCCTTTTGGTTAACGCCTTTCTTTTATTTTATTTTCTTACAATGCTAAAACTAGCGCATCCTGAGGGAGGCAAAGGAAGCTCATATTTTTTCCCTTGGGCTGGGTTAAATTCCTGATGATTCTTCTAAAAGAAATGATGGAAACGTCCCATGGGGCTTCCCCTTCTCTGTTTCTTGAGTCACTACACCTGAGGACTTCGAGTTAATAGATTTCTTTAATGTGGGGGACCGACCCAGGATCTCCCGCATGCTAGGCAAGTGCTCTACCACTGAGCTACACCCTCAGCCCCTAGATCTTTTTTAATCAAAGAGAAGATGAAAAGGGCACTTTATTTTGTTTTATTTTTGTAACTTCCATATCCCAATTTCTGCTCTTTACTTCCTGTTGTGCCTCAATTAAATGCAACAGGAGGGGAAGTTTTACACATTGCCAGAAACCATGATTGCCATAGAAACAAACGCTCTTTGTGGAGAACGGGTGGAAAGAAGCCATTTGAATGGCAGGCGAATGTGGGTTCCCCAAACGCTTTGCATTAAGTAGCCCTGTGGTCCCAGCTGCCCATCCTCTCTGGACTTTGCTTCCTTTCCAACAAATGAAGGCTTTGGGCTGGATCAGAGTGTCTCAGACGTGAACATGCATTTGCCTTGCCCACACTGTTAAAATGCAGGCTCTGAATTTGGGTCCTGGATGGGGTGTGGGCTTTTGTGCATCTCACAAGCTCCCAGGGCCAACCAGGGGTCCCCCTCGGCCCAGTCAGGATGTGCAACTCCCAGGCCCACCCCGGCCTCCTGACTCACAGCTCACATTTTTACAAGCTCCTGGTCCTTCCGGTGTGGGTTGGAACGGAGGCAGCCCGTGCTAGGTCTCCATCGCCCGAAGGGGCTGCTGCACCTTGGCATCCCCCGTGGACGGTCTGAAACTGCTGAAGCCTAGCCCACCCCTGGGGACCCGGCTTAATTGGTGGGGATGGCCCAACATCAGGAACTGTTGCAGGTCCCCAGGGGATTAAAGGATAGCAAGACCGAGAGCCACTGGACAGAAGGCTCTTAGGTCCCTATCAGTGGCACCACTGGTTTTATTTGGGCTGCTCTGCCTGGCCACACTAGACCAGGCAAGGTGCCTGGGCAGAGCGGAAGTGCCTAGAAATGCCTGTTTGGGATTGTGCGGGCACCCTGGGAATGCCGCCTGTCACAGCTCCTGGCAGCATCAGCAAATACACACCCACTTTCCTCACCTTTCCTCTATCTCAAACCCCAGGCCCAACGGCCTCTGCTCTAGACTGGCCTCAGGCAATCCACAGTCATTTACAAAAGAGTTGTTATGTTTGGATGTGAGGTGTCCCCAAAAGCTCACATGTGAGGCAACGCAAGAAGGTTCCAGGAAGAGATGATTGGGTTACAACAGCCTTAATCCAACCAGTGAATCAATCACCTGCTAACTGGAGGCAGGTGGGGCATTGGGGGCGTGGCTTTGGGGTCTATATTTTGTATCTGGAGCTGGAGTCTCTCTGCTTTCTGAGCATCATGTGAACCGCTTCCCTCTGTCACACACTCTGCCATAATGTTCAAACTCGCCTTGAGCCCCAAGGAATGAAGCCTGCTGTCTATGGTTGGAGACCTCTGAAACCGTGAGCCCCTGAATAAACCTTTTTTCCTCTACAGTTGTGCTGGTTGGGTCTTTTAGTTGCAGCAGCGAAAAGCTGACTAAAATGATAGTGAAGACTCAAGTCAACAGGTTGCTGTCTTTGTGGTGTCTAATAATTACAGAATTACGGTGGGCAGAGTAGGAAGCAAGTGGACCCTGGAATCCCACCAGGATAGACCCATGGTTTGCTCTTCCTGAGTTTTCTGTTCCTGAGTGTCTCAGGAGTGTCTCCCCTGGCACACCTCCGTGTCCCTACAATAAGACCAGTTTCCTGGCTTTGGGGAGGATCCACCAAGTGAATTGCGGACTGAGGGTCACCGTAGTGGTCGCCCTGGTGAATCCTGCTTTCTTCACTGCCCACCACCGCCGTAGGCTCTCTGGAGAAACGTTTCAGGTGCTCTGAAGCAGGTGTCCTGTGTAGAAACAAGTATTGCTTCAAGCATTTTTCTGAAAGGCAGATAGGGTTTATTTGATTCTCAGTAGCAAAACACATTAATTAGAGGAATGAGTGTGTGGGGGCATCTAACTTGGGATACTTTTCAGCTGACTGTACACTTTTCCTTGGAAGAGTTGTATTTCTTGTGTGTCAGATTTTCATTGCTGTGATCAAATACCTGATGAGAAGAGCTTACAGGAGGAAAGATTTGTTTTGATTCATGGTTTCAGAGGTTTCAATCTACAGATGGCTGACTCTACAGCTCTGGGGCTGAGGTAAGAAAGAACATCATGGTCAGCTCAGGACAGCTGGGAAGCAGAGGGAGCAGTTAAGGGAATGGCCAGGGAGAAGATAAACCCTTCCAGGATAGGTCCCCAGTGACCTACTTCCTCCATCCAGGTCCCACCTCCGTCCATTCAGCTATGAATGGATTAATTCATCAAATGGATTAATCCACTCATGAGGTCTGAGCCCTCATGATCTAATCATTAACTAAAAGCCCCTCTTCTGAACCCTTCTGTGTTGGTGACCCTGTTGTCAATACATGAGCTTTTGGGGACATTCCAGATCCAAACCATAACATGTGATATTACGACAAATGTCTCCAAACAAAACCTTCACTGGTCCAAAGTGAATCATTGCTACCTCCTTGTGTAGACCTTTGGAGCAAGGTGAATTTGGAAACTTCGAGCTCAGGAGTTCTCAAGCTGGTTTATTTGGGTAATGCCTGAAGACATTTGGGTGTGATCACTGGGGCAGGCATCTGCAGCTGGCATCTAGTGGGTAGGGTCCAGGGATGCTGCTGGACATCCTAGGATGCACAGGACAGCACCCCACCACCTCCCCGCCGTGGAGAATGTTCCAGTCCAAAAGGTCATCAGGAGAACTGCACTCAGGTCCACTACAAGAGGCATCACATGGGTTTGCTGCAGCCATTTCACAAAAACGTCATCTCCTTGAGTGACTAAGTCAGGACGGATCTGAGACTCCCAGGAAGATGGACGCGAGCTCCGGGGACACCTTTGCCCTGGCCACACCATGGAGGACCAGCTTCTCGTGACCTAAGCTGTGCCTACCCGGGGGTTGGGCAGCACTCAAAACCTTACACAAGGAAGGACTTCCCCTGATTGGGGTCCAACAAGCTCTTGGCTCTTCAGTCACCCCCGCCTGACACCCACTCCAGCCTGCAAAAGAGGAGGCAAGAGGCTGCTCCACGTGGACGTTCTGGGAGGGACTCTGAGGCAGTCACAGATGGAAGGGGTCTGCAGGGCAGGGTGCGGGCACGTCTGCGAGGGTGCCTGTGAAACGGCCCTCCCCGGCAGGGGCGGGGCCTGGGCTCGGGGGCGGGGCCTGGGGGCAGGGGCAGGGGCAGGGGCAGGGGCAGGGGCAGGGGCAGGGGCAGGGCGTGCCAGAAGCAGAGGTGCGAGGCATGCACAGGACTGTCTCACAGGGACAGGCAGATGGACGGGGAGAGAACGTCGCCTCCATTGCTGAGGGCCCTGCCCCCTGCCCAGTCCTTCTGGGACCCAAGACGCTCAGTGCACACCTCCCGAGGCGGGTCCCCCTTCTCCCCCAGAACAGGCTGGCCTGCGCATGTCTGCTCAGGCTGTTAGAGCCAGGTGCCACAGCCTGGGCGGTTCAACAGCGGAGGCTGGAGTCGCACCAGCCGGTCTGCTTTCTCGTGAGGCCTCTCTCCTTGGCTTGCAGACGGCCGTCCTCCTGCTGTGTCCTCACGTGGCCTTCCCTCTGATGCCTCCTCTTCTTATGAGGACGTCAGATTACGGCACACCCCAAATGCCTCATTCAAACCTAATCACCACTCTAAGGAGCTTATCTCCAGGTAAAGTCACATTCTGAAGTTCCAGGGATCAGAGCTTCAACCTACGAATGAGTGGGTGGGTGGATGGGGAGGGCAATGCATCCCATGGTAGGGTGAGTTGCGGACTGTCACTCTTGGGGACGCAAGAGTGACAAGCAAGTATTCTTGATAAAAAATACTTGATAAAAATACTTGATAAAATACTTGATAAAAAGCAAGTGTTCTAGCTGGGCAAGGTGGTATGCACCTCTAATCTCAGACTCAGGAGGATTGCAAGTTCTAGGCCAGCCACAGCAACTTAGTGAGACCCTGAAATAGAATAGAAAACAGAAGTAAGTAAGTAAATAAATAAATAACAACAAATAGAAAGGGCTAGGGAGGTAGCTCAGTGATGGAGCAACCCTGGGTTTAATCCCCGATACTGCTACATTAATTAATTAATTAATTAAACATTAAAAAAGAAATTAAAAAGCAGTTAGTCTTGTGAAATTTTGAGTTCCAGAAAAATAATGAAATTTTTTTAGTATATTTAAAAAATTCCATGGAATATACTTACACAAAAAATTATTTGTTATTGATGTGAAATTCACATTTAATTGGCATTCTGCATTTCCAATGGCCAGACTGGCACCTTACTCTGCAGTCCCATGAACCTCCCACATGGCTGCCCAGGCCTGGCATGGACACCATGGATAGAGGAAAGAACTGGTACCCTGGGCCCTGGAGGGTCCCAGGGTCGTGGCAGATCAAGCCTGCCCCTGGAGAGGCGCCAGGGTGGGGTGGCCTTACAGCGCCTGCTTAAGTGAGTTCTGGGAGTACTTCCTGTTGCCCGTCCAGCTTTCGAGTCTCCGCAGAATGGAAAGGTCACGTGGCACTGAAGAGAGTGTGCTCGGAGCCCACACAGCTCATCCACCTTCACAGTGGCAGAGAAACACATTTTATAATGCACATCATGATAACAAAAATACAAGTGCCCCATCCCTTACCCATAATTCTAAGACCCACAATACTCTGAGAAAAAAAAATTGGGGTGGGGCAGCTAATTTGGAGATAAAATCTATTTGGAGGTGACACTGATCTGAGCGGATGTGGGACTCCTTACCAACGACACTCTTTATCCTCTTGTGAATAGGACGACAAGGATTGTGCCCAGACCCTGCTGGGGCGTGTGATACTCAGGCCGTGCTCCACGTTCTCTACTTAAGAACCCCCAAACTCTAGTGCCCCAAACCCCAAAGTGTTTTGCATAGGGATTGAACAACTCCAACAGCAGAGCTACCAAGCCCCTGAGTTGTGGGAGGCTCTGTGCTACGGGCTGCCTGTATCTGATTTCTAGTTATTCCTCATGATCCATGAAATAGGTACTTTGAGTTGAATTTTTGGAGACTTGTGTGTTGAAGTATGACAGACACTCAGGCCAGGACATGTGTAAAGTGCATAGCTGGGAAATGGTTACCAAGTCACAGGGCCGAGCCCCCCGTACCAGCTGCATCTCAGCTGGAACCTCTGAGGCTTCCCCTGCCATTACTGTCTAAATTCTTACTCCATGGTCACAGGTGCCTTGGTTTAGGGTTTTAAAGATGCCACCCTTTATGGAGCAGGTACAAGCCTGGAGCTTATGCTATTTCTCACATGTATCTTTCAGGCTGAGTATTTGCTATGGTTTTGATAAGATTCCCCAAAGACCGATGTGGTTGGCTTGGTCCCAGTCCATGGTACCACTGGGACATGGTGGGACCTTTTAAAAGTGGGGCCTAGTGGGAGGAAATTAGGTGGTTGGAATCTATCCTTGAAGGGAATATTGGGAACCCAGTTCCTTCTTCTCTTTCTTTTTTCTTCCTGGTCACTGTGAGGTGAGCAGCTTCCTCTGCCCTGTGTGCCAACCATGATGTACTGCCTTGCCACAGGCCAAGAACATTGATCAACTGAAACCAAGAGCCAAAATAAAACTTCCTCTCTCTCTCTCTTTTTTTTGTGGGGGGTATACCAAGATTGAACCCAGGGGTGCTTTACCACTGAGCTTTACCCCAGTCACCAGCACCCCCAAGGGACTAGGGGACTTGAGATAGGGACTTAAGTTGCTAAGTCTGGCCTTGAAATTGTGATCCTCCTTCCTTAGCCTCACAACTCTGGGATTATAGATGTGTGCCACCTCACCCTACTCCTTTCCTCTTTTTAAGTTTGTTATCTCAGGTATGTTGCTACAGCAACAGAAAACTGACCAGCACACTTACTTTTTTCACTGATTTTAGAAGTGAAAAGAAGTCAGAGCTGAGAAATGTTAAATAACTGACCCCAAATCAGTGCACTAGGAATTAGTAGTGATGAGACAGTTCTCTGAAACCTTTCTTTGAGCATAATATACACATAAAACTGTATGTATTTCATAAATTCAGCTCAGTGAATTTTCACAAACTAAACATACTTTGCAACCAGTACCCAAAGAAACAGCATCACTGGCAAGAGAAAAACTACTCCCAATCTCACAAGCCCTTCAGTCCCACATGCCCCTTGTCAGTACCCACCCCTATAAGTAATCCTGTCCTGCCGCCTGACCCCCTTTGCCTGTCCTTGAACTGCACGTAGGTGGAATGAAGCTGTGTATCTCCTGGTGCAGGGTTGTCTTTTAGCTTTCTGCCTCTTGGACTTTCGGGCTGGAGTGTGCTCCCATGGGTTGCCGAGTAGAAGTCTGGGTTTGAACACACCACAGTCCAACTGTCCAGCCTCCTGCAGGTGGGTAGTAGGCAAATTTTAGCAAATACCAGCAGTACTGCTCTCTAAGGCTTGCTGTGTCTTTTGGGGAGCAGGATCCTTTCAGTGTGTCTTGGAGTGGATTTGAGGCATCATGGAGTGTGTGTCTATTTAGCTTTTTAAAAACTTCTGGCTTTCAGGCCGGGGCGCAGTGCAGTGGTAGATCACTTACCTGCAACTGTGAGGCCCTGGATCTGATTCCCAGCAATGAAAGAAAATTAGAAAATTTTTTCAAAGTGGTTGCACCAAGTGGATACTCTTATTACCCCTTTCTGTTGTTGTATATATTAATCCCACTCAAGGCAAACCAAGACATTCAGGTGCAACTTTTGAACAAAAATCACTTACATGAAATCTGTGGGTCAGATTGTGTCCTCCTTCAAACCCATATGTTGAAGTCCCAACCCCTAGGACCTCAGATTGTGGCCTTGTTTAGAAATGGGGCCTCTGTAGATATAGGTAGTTAACTTGGGTTGAGGTCATTCTGGAGGATGGGTCTTTACTCCAACATGACTGGTGTCCTTGTGAAACACGGAGACTTGGATCCCAGCAGGAATATAGGGGACACTGCGAAGATGAAACAGGCCAGGCGATGCCTCTAAACCAATAAACACCACAGCTACTAGAAGCCAGGGGAGAGGCCACAGCAGAGACCTTCGTCATGGTTTTAAAAGGGACCCACGCTGTCCACACCCTCACTCAGATTTCCAGCCTCCAGAGCTGTGAGATGCTGTCTTCCTGTTGGTTAGTCTGTGGTCCTTTGTTGGGACAGCCCTGGCAAACTAACCCTCGGCATGATTATCCATGTTTAAGCGGATGTCTGTTTTGTACAGGATGCTCATCATAGGCTCCTTGAGGCAGTTTGATTAGCAATTGTGCTTTCAGTAGGTTTTGCCTCCTAAAATTTATTCCAGATCCATCTACTGCATAATTTGTTATAGACCCAAATGCTTGAAGTGGAGGTAAGCAAATGACGAAGAGGATAAACGCAAAGCTAGTGGATTCTGGCTAGCAAGCCTCAGCAGGACTTCTGCCTCATGAGCAGGTGTACAGCCTCTTGGGTGGGGTTCTAGGGGCAGCCTCATCAGGGGAGAGGAGACACTTGCACCTGGTCTTCCTGGGTCTTGATCTTCCAGGTTGGTCCGCTGTAGCATGGACCACAGCAGACAGTGGGCCCAGCCACCCTTCCGGGACAGCGGAGCTCAGCAGAGCAGCCAGAACAATCTGTATTTCTCTCGGGCCGACAGCTTGCAGGCTCCAGGGGTCTCTTGGCAACCAGGCCCCAAGGATTTCTGTTGCCGGTTGACAGGAGGAGAGGATTCGTCCCTGGGGGCTCAGCTCACATCCTCCAGCTGGAAACACAGACCCAGGATGACAGCTTCTTAGGAGCACAGGGCTCAGAACTGAGCTAAAAATAGTGCAATTTCTTAAAATTACACAGGGCTTTGATTACAGAGTGGATTGGTTTCCTGGGGCTGCCGAAACAAACTCCCACAAACTGGGTGGCTTAAAACAGCACAAATTTATTTTTTCACAGTTCTGGAGACCAGAAATCTCAAATGGAGGTGTTGGCAGGCTGCGATCTCTCTGAAGGCTCTGGGGGAGGTTTCTCCTCGCCTCTGCCTCCGCTGGTGCAGCCGTGGTCCCTGCGGTCTTCCCGTGTCACCTCAGTCTCCTCCTGTTTTCACACCTCTATCTCCCATGTGTCTCCAGGTCCAAATGTCTCTTTCCATAAGGACACTGGTCATCAGATAAGGGCCCACCCCTCTGCAACATGACCTCATCTTAACTCGACTATATCCGCAAAGACCCCATTTCCAAACCAAGTCACATCCTGAGGTTCTGGGTCCACATGAATTGCGGAGAGATGCTATTCTGCCCAGTATATAGAGTTTTTCCTGATTCAGAGTGATTTTTGTTTGTGAAATTTGTGAATCTCTTCCTCCACTTTCTTGACCTTGAATTGTTTAAAGACTTGGAGAACATTTGCATATTAGTTGGGGTCAGAGTTCTTCACTCTGACCTTCAGTGAGTGATCCTGATGAGCAGCAGGTCTGCCTAAGCAGTGATTTGGGGACCCACCTGCCCTCCTCTTCTGTCCCCCTGGGACTTCCAACGTCGGCACTTTCTGACTTCCTTTGTTGTCAGTGTGGCCCGTGACTGAGTTCTTGCCCGTGGAGTGTGTGGGGACACAGCAGGCATCGCTGCCTGGCCCCGCTGGCTCACAGGATCCTCCCTGCCCTTCCCCTCTCTACTTGACGCAGGTCCTCCTAGGACAGGCTCCTCGGCCACTCTGTTGCCTGCTTTCCTGAGTGAATCTCTGCTCCTGCCTCTTCTGATGAATCCCGAAAATGCTTTCCGTGGCATATGTCAAAAACCTGCCAGGGCTGAGTGGAGGCCCCTTCTCCCTCTGGGAACCTCCACAGACCCCAGCTGGTGACACACGGAGCATAGTAAGACGGAGGGTGAAACTTTGATTTCACTTTTGCGCGTGCACGTTCTGGGTTGTGTTGGGAAACTCTTCCACTGAGGGTTGCAACCGACGACATTGCAAAGTATGGAAGAATTCTCAAGTGAAGGAGGAAAACAGGCGACAGCTATTTTCCAGGTATCAGAAATGCTTTGTGTGGCCTGATGACGTCTAGGAGTGCTGCGGGCTGGTCCGGTGGGGCCATGACATTGCCCCGGGGCACTGGCAGGGCTACTTCATTTCCCGCACCTCAGTGTACCTGTCTGTGAAGTGGCTAAGCGGCGCCCTCGAGGAGGAGGGGAATAGCCGCTGCTGCCCGCTGGCTGGGTTTGTTCCTCATCCCAGGATTCGTTCTGAGCCTTTTGTGGGTTTCAGGCCCCTCCTGTGCAGTCGCCTCTGATCAAGGCCTAGTGTCATTAGGTTCACCTGGACAGGTAAGCCGAGGCACAGAGAGGTAACTGGCCCAAGTGAGTTGCCGTATGTAAAAAAATGCCTGATCCAACGTTTGGCGAACACGTTTTCATTTTCTTACGTGATTTAGTTTCCAACTCTGTGAAGGATCCTCAGAGGCAGACAAGTGGACACGCTGGTGGAAGAGGAGGGAGAAGCTGGCTGCGAGCTTTGACGAGCCAGAGTGGCACCAGGCCCCTCCTGGGAGGCCACCAGAGACAGCAGCTGCTGGCCACAGGTGGACGGGTCCCCGCTGCCCTTTGGAGGAGCCTTACTTTTCAGGGAACCGAAGGAGAACTGAGAGAAGAGCACCCCCTGTCTGCCCCTGGGAAGACTCAGCAGTCGGAAGGAAAGATAGAGATGGCGTCACAGGTGGGGGGTCCACGGAGGTCTTGGAGAGGGGCCTGGGAGCACACGATGGAAAAGAGGTTCATTTAGAAAAGCAAGGAGTGCAGGTTCGGGGAGAAGGTGGCCATGCCAAGCACGAGAAGCACGTTTGGGGTTCTCGGACTCTGGAAGGAGACCTGGTAAGGGGTGGGCATGGGAAGGCGTGAGGGTGACGTCAGGCAATCGTGAGGGTCATGGTGAGGGTGACGTCAGGCAATCGTGAGGGTCATGGTGTCCGGAAGGGTTGACCTCCCCTCTGCGATCAGATCGGCAGGGAACAGTGGGACAGTCCCCTTGCTATAGGATTCGTATCTCGCTTTGCTCCATCTACCCTAAAACCCACCTGCACCGCTGGGCCAGTTACCAGCGCGCAGGTTGGTTCTCATCAGTGGGGAACATTCGGTAACTTTGGGACTGGGCGTGAAGGCTCGCAGATTCTCAGGAACCGCGGAGCCGCAGGCCTAGGGCGCGGAGTCTGAGGAAGTCCACCCGGCGCTCTCAGACTCGAGTGTCTCCTCGTCCTTCCTGGGCCACCTTCTGCCCAGTTTCCTTTCTTCCATCCTGTCTCAATGGGGCAGGGCTGCGAAGAAAGCGGCTTGTTGCAATTGTCAAGTCTCCTAGAGGCCAGGAGACGCCAGCCCTGCCACACACTCGAAGGCACCCCAAATCTGTCTGTCTGCAATATAAATGCAGCTCTGGAGGGTCCCCGATTCCCTGCCCACGATGGCCACTCAAGGGCCCTCCAGGGGAGACTGCAGTCCCCTCTCTGGAGGCCTGTGGAGAAGAGAGTCAGTTCTCCCTGGGGGTCCGCGGGGCACCAGACGAGTAATTAGGCCAAACTGCAAGTGGCAATTACGTCTTTGCTTCTTAGAAATGATAAACAGAGGGCAGAGGGAGGTTGCGTCACGCATCCCAGGGGCACGGGAGCATTTGTTCTGAAGACTCGAGCTGGTCTCCGTGAACCAGGGCGAGGCCGCCCGTCGGTTCCCTGCTGGGTGTGGAAATGTTTCTTCAACAACTAGGAGCGACGCACCCAGCTCTGGAGCCAAAGGCTGAAGGCCTCCACTCAGAGTCTCCTCTGCGCCCTGCCTGCTCTGGGTGGCCTTTCCGTGCCAGGTCATTCTATAACGTAATTCATGCCGTAGTTTAATATAGTGGTCTTTTTATAGAACCTGTGACTTGGTTTGGCTTCATTCACAAAACTCACTAATTTGTCGTGTTCTCTGCCTGGTCCATACGGGGCAGGAATCCGTGTTCGCAGCACAGAGATGATTACAATCATCCGTGTAAAATAACAATCGTGGTTTTAGTAATAAAAGCAAAATTGTTGCGCCCCTCTCCTCTGCCTCCTGTCTGGCCCGTGGAAGCATCTGGGTGGTGGGCCTGGCTTTCGAGCCCTCCTTCCCAGTTCTCTGGGAGACAGTGTCTCCGCTCTGTCCGAGTCAGGGCCAGCCCAGGGCCAGCCCAGGTGATGCGGGTCTGGGAGGCCAGCAGCAGGAAGCCTGGGGCCCCTGAGCCCAGGCAGAGAAGCACAATGGCCGGGACAGAGCTCCGTCCCGCCCACCCCTCCCCAGCACCTGGGTTTCAAGATACCCAGGCAGGCCTGCTGGCGTGGCTGCAGACCGCAGTGCGGCAGGGCGGCCCCAGGGCGCGGCACGCTGGCCTCCAAGGTGGTGGGCAGCTCAGTCAGAAGGGCCAGCCAAGCTGCTCGGAGCTCCGGAGGCACAGTACAGCCGAAGCCAGCCTCCCTGTGTGACAAGAGCCCTACCGGAGGCAGGGGGCTCCCCCAGGGCAAGTTCAAGGCCACGGGCCAGGCAAGAGGGCCTGGTGTCTGTGCAGTGGGGCACTAGTCTGCTCAGGCCGCTGCACCAGGACACTGCCGACTGGGTGGCTTAAAACGCAGGCGTTTATTTTCTCACATTGGGCGAACTGGAAGTCCAAGGTCAGGGTGCCACGTGCTGGCTTCCTCCCGAGGCCTCTCCTTGACTTGCCGAGGGCCACTTTCCGCCTTGTCCTCCGTGCACCGCTGCCTGGGGATTCTTCTCAAGGATGACAGTCCTTGGCCTGGGAGGCCTCATTTAAGAACCTCCTCCCCTCCGCCCAGACCCTAATCTCCAAACGCCGTCATACTGGGGGTCAGGGCTTCAGCGCTGAACTGGGGAGGAGGCAGGATTCAATGCACAGTGGGAGGAAAAGGACCTCCAGGTGTCTCCTAAGGGCTCCGGGGCTGTGGGTGTTGGCCTCAGGTAAGGTGCCCCAAGGCTGCCTCGTGTTGTCTGCGGTCACAGCTGTTGAACTGCGAACACGTGACGGGGGACCTGGGAAACCTTCCTCCGGTGCTGCCTCTGACTTGCAGTTTTCTGGGGCTAGAGCTGCTGGGCTGGTGGCTGGGGCCACACACGCACGTGCAGGCATGGCCCATGCCTGTCTTCCACCCTGCTGGAGACTAGACGTGTGCACACAGGAGGATGTGAGCCCCGGGGCCCAGCGACACCCCTCGCGGCCCGTCCCCTTGTTCTTTCACGTGAGTAATTCCAGTTCTCTGCTGCTCCATAAAGTGCTGAGCAAGCTCAGTTTCCAAATTCTTCCAGAGTCTGTGCGTAGGAGCCCCAAGAGCGTCCTTGGGTTTGGACAGAGAAAAGCTGTCATTCCTAGGCTTAGAGTTGGTCACACTGAAACGCAGGGAGCAATCGGGGACGGGAAGAGGCACCTTGAGCTGAAGCCAGAGAAGCCAAGGCAAGCTCCCAACGTCCTTTCTCTGCAGAGCTGTACGGACAGCACTCTGCCCTCCCTGGAACCAGCCGAAGTGTTGCCACCCCAGCAAGCGGACTGAGCTTCGGCGTTCAGGGTTTTGACCAGGGCCAGTCACACAGGCTTGCAGGGTCCACGTGACTGACCTCAGCTGCTTAGCCCCCGGCCCACCAGAGGTCAGATCGATCCAGCACGGCCCAGGGTGCCAATCAGGAATTGCTCTGTTAGCATGAACCAGGGTGTGTCTGCGGTCTCAGGCACACAGAAGGACTGACTGAAAAGGCTGCACCACAGGCTCAGAGCTCGTCCCCCGAGCACGTGCGGGCTTTGGTCATTCCAGACCTGCAGCTCCCTGTGAGTGCCCGCCAGCATGCCCATTCTTCTGGCCAGGACACTCAGGGCTGCCGCAGTCACTGCTGGATGCTGTCAATCACATCCACCTTCTCAAAATCTAATTTAATGTTTTCAGTTGTGGATGGACACCATACCTTTGTTTTTGTTTTTTGGTTTTTTTTTTTGGTGCTGGGGATCGAACCCAGGGCCTTGTGCTTGCAAGGCAAGCACTCTACCGACTGAGCTATCTCCCCAGCCCCATACCTTTGTTTAATTAATTAATTAACTTAGTTTTCCGTGGTGCTGAGGATCGAACCCAGTGTCTCACACGTGCTAGGCAAGCGCTCTACCCCTGAGCCACAACCCCAGGCCCGGGTCCATCTTTGCTTGTATGATTTCAGAGACATTCTGTAGTTCATGCAGAACATTCTCCACGAGTTCCAGGGCCATATGAACTTCTTCTGTACTTTGGCCAGTCACTTGCTGTTCTGTGTGTTGCCTTATTTATATTTTTATCATTTGTGCGGCTCCTTGTGAATGGTGCACATGAGCTCTTTGTCACATGTGGAAAACACATTCCTACTCTTTCTTTTACCTGTATTCTTTTTGTGGGCTCTACAGAACTATATATATATTTTACATAGATAGTTAATCTTTTATCATTTCAGAGCTTACTGTTAAGATAAGGGAGAGTCTCCATTATTTCTTTTTTTTTAATTATTTTTTTTTAAATTTTACAGACTGCATTTTGATTCATTGTACACAAGTAGGGTACATCTTTTCGTTTCTATGGTTGTGCATGATGTAGATTCATAGCATTCGTGTAATCATACATGTACATACAGTAATGATGTCTGTCTCATTCCACCATCTTTCATACCCCCGCCCCCTCCTCCCTCTCATTTCCCTCTATGTAATCTAAAGTTCCTCCATTCTTCTCTCACCCCCACCCCAACCCCCATTATGTATCACCATCCACTTATCAGGGAAAACATTCAGCCTTTGGTTTCTTTTGAGATTGGCTTATTTCACTTAGTATGATATTCTCCAATTCCATCTATTTATCTGCAAATGCCATGATATTATTCTTCTTTATGGCTGAATAATATTCCATTGTGTATATATACCACAGTTTCTTTATCCATTCATCTGTTGAAGGGCATCTAGGTTGGTTCCACAATCTAGCTATTGTGAATTAAGCTGCTATAAACATTGTTGTGGCTGCATTACTATATTTCTTTTCATGCTTTATCTCTAAACAATGAAGTATTTGGCCTTCTGAGATATTTTATTGTGTATTGTTTTAATTTCCTGGGCTACTGTACCAAATTATCATAAACCAAGTGGCCTGAAACAGCAGGTATTTATTTTCCAGAGTTTTAGTCGCAAAAAGTTCAAAGTCAGGGTGTCAGCCACGCTGGGCTTTCTTGGAGACCCGAGGGGCATCTGTTCTGAGCCTTTCCCTAGCCAGCAGTCTTTGGCATTTGCTGGTGGTGCCAGCAGTCTTTGGCATTCCTTGACTTGAAGATGTATCTCTTCAATCTGCCTCGGCCTTTACTTGATTTCCTCCTGTGTGTCTGTCTATCTCTTCCTTAAGAACATCAGTCACATTGGATCAGAAACACCCTAACAACCTCATCTTAACTTGATTACACCTACAAAGTCCCTGCTTTCAAATAAGGTCATATCCCCCAGTACCAGAGACTCATAATTTCAACACATTTGGGGAGGGATACAACCAATCTGTACATATGATACAACATAACTTCATTTCTCTTCCAAAATCATTACTTAATTATCCTGGTGCCATCTATGGAACAATCTACTTTTTAATCCATGGGTCTAATTCAAGACTTTTGATTCTTCTCAAGTAATGTGTTGGTTAATTTCTGCTGAGGTCTCATGCTACTTAGGAAGTACACAGGACACAGCTGGGCCTCTGAGGCACCTGGGACGGGGCCAAGACTCCGGTGCTTATGGAAGACTCCGCACCTCTTACTCCAGGTGAGGCTCTTCCACAAGCAAGGACCCACATGGTCATCTCCAGAGGGCATCTGCAATCTGCAGCTCCCAGCCAAACTCAAAAATCCCAGGGAAGGGCTCTGATTGGTCCAGTTGGGGTCAGGTGCCCAGCTCTGACCAATCAGTGGTGGCCGAGTGGATGGCGCCTATAAATCACAGTGGCTCCCACAGGCACCTTGTGATCATGGTGGGCAGAAGCAGCTTTTCCCAGAAGAAGGTTGAATATATACCCCTGCTCCTGTAGTCTCCCGCCTAGCTGGGGCAAGGTTCGGGGACCCCTCGTGAGGACTCCCGTGACTGCCACAGGCACGGGGGCCTCTGCAAACGGGAAGGGCCCAGTGCTTCTCTTTCCCACCCAGCTTTCACCCAGGGCCTGCTGGCCAACCTGCGCAGTGATGGTGGAGGGGACACAGTGGGGGCCTCGAGCTGAGGATTTGGGGGGTGCGGGGGTGTGTGTTAAAGACCCTTTTCTCCATAACAACCTGTGGCCCTCTGACATAAAGCATTTTTTGCTGCCCTCCCTGAGGTTTCTTTGACGTTCGGGCAAAACTGTCACTAATACAAAGGCCACCTTTCATCCTCTGTGCATCCCCATGGTCGGCAAAAGCCTGGCCCCGCCCCACGTCGCCTGCAATTGTCGAGTGAGCGAAAGGAGCGTGCCAGGCGGCACTTCCTCAGTGTTCACGGGGCTGCCCGGGCTTTATGCTCCCGCACACGGGGCCTGGCCAACCCTCGCTGGTCATCTCGAGCACTCGAACGACATTCACGTTAACCCACATCTTCAAGAGACTGTCTGTGTGATTAGCAGAAACCATCTGCCGGCCTAATGAAATCAGAACAGCCAGTGTCGTCCTCCCCAAACTCAGGGATTAAAGAGGAAAGCCGCATAAGCAGGCCCGGGTGAGCACAGCTGTGAGGAGCAGATTGCATGGCTCAGCCCAGACCGAGGCTGGGAAAGCTAGGAGGACACCATCCCAGATAGGGGAGGGCGGGCAGGCAGGCAAGGAGGGGGAGGCCTAGACTTTATTTTCCAAAGAGCTCATTTTTATTTATTTATTTTTCCTTTGCGGTTCTGGGGATTGAACCCAGGGATGCCCTGACCCTGGGCTGCGTCCTCAGGTCCTTTCATTTTTTTCTTTTTCTTAATTTTGAGAAAGGTTCTTGCTAAGTTGCCCAGGTCAGCCTCCAACTTGCAAACCTCCTGCCTCAGCCTCCTGGGATTTCAGGCATGTGCCACTGTGCCCAGCCCAAACAGCTCATCTGAAAGAGGGAGGTAATTCGAGACAGAATGAATTGGTTGGACAACAGCATCGTTATGTGTGCTCTATGGTTGAGCCAGACTCGGAGCAGAAATAGGAAACGAGTGTATATTTTGCCAAAAGAGAATCTGTTTGCTCATTTAAACTTTTTCCTTCTCATTATAAAACCCACAAATTCTTTTATGGAAAAAAATTTTAAAACTACGAAGTGCACAGGGCAGGAGGTGCAGAGAGTTGAGGTGGGGTGCAGAGCAGATGTGAGGTGGGGCTGTGCCCACACCTGCCCCTGCAGGGCTCTGGGGCGGCGGGGACTCTTCACGCCCAGGCAGGAGAGCTTGGTTCCCGATAGCCTGCCAGTCATTGGAGCAGCACTGTCGGCTTCCTAGAGCTAAATGAGATTCCTGGAGCTGTCATAACAAAGTGCCATCAACGGGAGGCTTAAAATGACAGAAATGTGCTTTCACAGTCTGGAAGCCAGGAGTTCAAAACCAAGGTGTTGGCAGGGCCACGCTCTCCGACGCCTCCAGACGGTGTCTCCTGGCTGCTTCTGGCTCCAGGAGGTCGCGGGCCATCATTAGCTTCTGGGTGTGCTCCCTGCTGCGTCTGTGCTTCTGTCGTCCTGGGGGCTCCTCTCCGCCTGTCTGCCTCTGCGGACACTCGCCGTAAGGGATCAAGGTCCGTCAACTCCAGTGTAACTTTAACCTGGTTGAATAACCGTATTTCCAAAGAAGTCATGTCCTGAGGTTCTGGGAAAGACATGTGTTCTTGGAGACACCATTTCAGTGTCCTCCTGGGACTGGACCAGAGGTGTCTCCACTTCTGGGTGTGGAGGATGATTTGGTGGGACCCGAGGAGTCCGGGCAGTGTCCACAGTGGCAGTAATTACCACCCCCCTTTGACAGGATGAAGCTCTGGCTCCAGCATCAATAGGCCTCATGGTTCCAGGCTCTAGTGGCCCCACAAGGCAGCGTGGGTCACAGGGGTTCTGGGACCACCAGAGGCAGCGACTTTGGTGGAGCTGTCTGTACTTCCCCTCCGCACACCGATAACAATGCAAATGAAGAAGTTGCCATGAGATGGGTGTTTCAGTGACTGTCTTGGTGGCAGGATGGCCGGTGGTTGGTTGCTGAGTAGAGTCACCAGCTTGTCCAGATTTTCCAGGATTAGTCTCAACACTGGAAGTACTACACCCAGAAACCCCTCAGTCCCAGGCACACAGGACAGGTGGCTGCCCTCCTTGTACGGATGGAAATCCCCATGAGTTGCATCTGCCTAAGCCGCTGGTCTCCCTCATCCCTCTCTGTCCACGCTGCCATGCAGTGTGCATCCAGTAAACATTTGATGACAATAATCATCATTGTTATTGGAAGTGCTCAGTCATTATGTGCTGAGTGAACAGGCCCTTACCAGTTAAGGAAGAATTGTTTTGATATTATGATGTATGGCCAATAAATGAAGCAAATCGAATTTACAGATTTGTCCAAGAAGCAATAGAGTTTTTTGTTCAAATAGGAAATGCCAAGTAGGGTAAGTTTAGCAGACCTGAAGCCTCTAAAAACGATGACCCGTGGCCAGAGGGGTTTGGTCTGACTCCCGGATCATAATCAGTGGAGATTATGACTGTCCAGATCCACTTGGACGTGAGGGGCCAGAGCAAGAAAGACAAGTACTGGACAAATGCAAAAGGAAGAGAAAGACATTATTTGGCATGTCACCAACATAGCGATTTCACAAACATCCCTTGCCTCCAGCACATGAGCCAGTAGACTTGGAGGGGTGACGTGATTTTCTTAAGAACACAGAGTAGAGGCCTTTGTGGGTGCTTTTATTGGATTGCTCTCCCATTTCACTGTACCAGTGATATCCAAGGGCCAGGAGTTTCCTAGGACTGTCCAATCTCCAAGGATCCAGATGCATCTGTCACTGTGCGCTGACCAAGTAGACAATGTCAAAATGTGAGCAGCTTGGATCGCCTGCTTCTGGCTGGCCTCCAGGGAAACCTGGATGATGTCCAACTTTGTCAGCCCTTGGGAATGTGGCTCTCGGGGGCCTGTCCCATCTGTGATTGATGACCGTGTTGTGTGCACCCAGAGCAATGGACCATACCCGAGACACCCAGAGCACAGAGCTGTTTGTGCCGGGACAGTTTGTACAAACATCGGGACCCACGTCTCTTTGCTGGAGTCCTGAGCTTCAGTTGCTGTGGCTGATTGCTAAGCGGAATGTGTCCTTGTGACTCATGCCCCAGAAAAGCCTTGAACCCTGAGTCTTGTCTGGATTTCCCTGGGCAAAGTTCTTCCACACACGTCCCTGGAGTTCTCTGCCAGGGTAGAAGCACCTGGTGTCTGAGGCGGGGAGGCAGGAAGGAGGCTGCGCTGGGTGTCTCAGGACCCTGCTGATGCGCATCTTCTGCTACTACTTCCCAGTAGCCTTCACTGCAACAAATGCTAGCTTCCGGCAAATCACCCCTGACTCGTAGAAGAAAAGAGAAGCCCAGCTCCCCTTTAACCTTCTGGACGTTGCCCACCCCTGAGAACTAGGTCCATGCCCACTCTTGCCCAGGTGACCACTTCCAGGTGTGGTGTGTGTTGAGAGACGCTCATCATGACCCCCTTGGAGGTGGGCCCCCTTCAGCCAATGCCCCAGTGTCTACAGAAAGCACGGTGCCCAGGGCCAAAGGAGGTGGGAGGGCAAGTTCCCGGGGTGGCAAACCTCGGGGCGCTGGTTTTCTGGGACCTCTGGGGTGTGCAGACTCAGATTACTTTGCATAACTGGAGTCTGGGCCACAGGTGCCTCTGTGGCTCCCTGCTGCTCGTTACTGGCTCAGCCAAGCGAGCACTTGGGGCCACAGTGTCCCCAGCCCACCTGCGTTTCTGCCTGTTTCTGTTTCATAGTCCAGAGGCACTTTGTGAATCCTTTTCTCTCTCTCTTTTTTTAGCTACCGACCTATCTTAATACTTTTACATCTCTAAACTGAGGAGCACAATCCGGACAGAGTGTCAATAAAGCGATCTGAAAAGTAGGGAAACTGAACAAAACCAATGAAACAAGGTACGAAGAAAGCTAACCGACCACCACACACTCGCTACTCGGATGAAGCCCAGCATTTGCTATGCATGAAGATCGAAGGGGCCAGGTGTGGTGGCCCCCGCCCGGTAATCCCAGTGACTCGGAGGCTAAAGCAGGAGGAGCACAAGTTCAAGGCCAGTCTCAGCAATTTAGTGAGGCCTGACACAACTCGGTGAACCCTGTCTTAAAATGAAATATACAAAGGGTGGGAGACGGGGCTCAGCGGTAAAGCACCCCAGGCTCCACCCCAGCAGCAAAAAATAAAAATAAAAAAGTGAAGGACTTTCCAGAAAAGCCAAAACAACCTTTAAAAAGAGGAACGGAGCAGGAGTCGCCTTCCTGATTTGGAAGCATACTACACTGGATGTCACGAGGACCGCATGGGGCCGGCCTCAGCTAGACACACAGCCCAGTGTGACAGGACTGAGCGTCCAGAAATAAACCTGTGTGTCCGTGGCCAGCTGGACTTCAACAAGAGTGTCAAGACCATGAAGTGGGAGGATTTTTTTTTTCAACCAATTGTGTTGGGCCAGGTGCAGTGACGCCTGTGATCCCAGCAATTTGGGAGGCTGAGGCTTGAGGATGGCAAGTTCCAGGCCAGCCTGAGCACGTAGTGAGGCCCCGAGCAATGTAAAAAGGAAGGGACTCGGTCATGGCACAGGTACAACGCCCCGGGATCAATCCCCAGTCCTGGGGAAACAGCGGCAGCAGCAACAAAAGAATAAATGGTGCATAGCTGCAAAGAGAAAAGGAAAAAAGAAAAAGACATTTGACTTTCTTTCTTTCTTTCTCTCTTTTTTTTTTTTTTTTTTGGTGCTGGGGAGTGAACCCAGGGGTTCTTAACTACTGCGTCACATCCCCAGTCCTTTTTAATTATTTTATTTTTTATTTTGAGACAGGGCCCCTCTGAGATGCTGAGGCTGGCCTTTGAACTTGTGATTCTCCTGTCTGAGCCTCCTGAGCCAATGGAATTACAGGCATGGGCCACCTCACCCCGCCCCCCAAAATTATCTTAACGCATTAAGTTTTAAATTTTTAATTCTGTGACTATTTCAGTGAAATTTACACAGGTGCATTGAAATAAGTTAGAAATCATAATCTAGAGCTTATATGTCCCTTATATATTTTTCATGACATTATATATTTTTTCAAATACTCTAATCATTCACTTGTTTTTCTTAAAAGAAGAGTTCTAAAAACACAGTATTTATCACAAGAGTTACCATAAATGCTATATTTGTTGTTCAAGGTAAGTATTTTAGGTGTCCCACATCTCAGACAATGGAACTTAAGTTAAATTGATCAAACATCAAAATGTATAACTTTGTAATGTCAGATTTTCAATGATGTCCGAGATAAAACTCCTAAAGCTCAAACAAAAAAATACGAAAGATAGATAAATTGGATTTTATCCCAATTAAAACTTACTTTCATCAAAAGAAACCATGAAAAAAGTGAAAAGAGATGAGTGGCACACACCTGTCATCTAGAGACCCAGGAGGCCTGGGCAGGAGGATCCCAAGGGAGAGGCCAATCGGGCATTTTAGCAAGACCCCGCTTCAAAATAAAATAAGAAGGGCTGGGGGATAGTAACTCAGAGGCAGAGTGCTTGCCTAGCATGCATGAACCTCTGGGTTTAGTCCCCAGTTCTGGGAGCGAGAGAAAGGGGGGCGGGCGGGAATCTAGGAGGAAGGGAGGAGGCGACTCTTGGAATGGGAGAAGGTACCTGTAAGGCGTATACCTGACAAGAGTCTAATATTCAGAATATACAGAATTCAACAGTAAGACCAACAATTCCACTAAAAAATGGGCAAAGGACTTGGATAGACATTTTTTCCAATGATAATATGCAAATGGCCAATAAGCACATGAAAAGATACTCAGCATTATCAGCCATTAAAGAAATGCAAATCAAAACCACAACATACCACTGCACACCCACTACAGTGGCTATAATAAAAACCAACAAAGAACAAACCAAGCCAAACAGAAAGCAATAAGGGGAGGCGGAAGGTGAGAAGCTGAACCCCCACTTGCTGCTGGGAATAAGGGGGGCTTTTGTGGTGGAATCAGCAGAGAGGGGAGCAGAGAGGTGCCGTGTGGTCCAGGGATTCTGCATCCAAGTCTGCACGCCCAAATGGAAAACAGGTGTTTCAACAAAAACTTACACACGAGTGCTCACAACAGCATTATTCACAGAAGTCAAAAGGTATAAATAACCCAAATGTCCATGGAAGGTTCAGTGGATGAGCCAAGCTCGCAGCCACACATGGAAGGTTCGTGATAAAGAGTAAGTGCTGATGTACGCTGCAGCATGGGCGGGCCTTAAAAACACCAAGCTACTCGAAAGAAGGAAGGAAGCACATATCACACGGTTCCATTTTTATGAATCATCTAGAATAAGCAAGTGAGAAGACGGCAAGTAGGTTAGCTGCTGCTTAGGGCTGGGGTGGAAGCTGAGGGTGAGTGGGGTGTGCGTTCCATCTCACGAGTGACAGACATGTGCTACAGTCGGCTGTGGTGACATGCTGGAGTCTGGATACTCTGGAAACCACTGAACCGTACACAGTTCAGAAATTAGGTGTTCAGTTCTGTGGTGCTGCACTGTCTAATAAAGGTGTTAAAAAGAGAACGGCCCATCTTCCTCGGCCAACCACCCCTTCCACTCCCAACCTTTGTCAGGTAAGGAAAGCACGAGTGGATTTTGGAATAAAAGGAAGGCTGGCTCAATAGAGCAAATGTTCAGATTCGGATCCCAGGCCTCTTGTGAATTTGAGAGAAGTAGTGGTTCTCCTCGCTTGCAAAAGCATAAACACACAAGGTTGTTGTATAATCTCTGTGTGTTCATGGATCCCCACGGGTCATCTGTGGATTCCCAGGCTAAGACCCTTGCAAGAATGTCATTCTCCACTGGAAGCAACCAGAGCTTAGGGAAAATCTCTCTCTCTCTCTCTCTCTCTCTCTCTCTCTCTCTCTCTTACACACACACACACACACACACACACACACACACACATGGAGGGAGGGGGAGAGAGAGGGAGAGAGAGGGAGGGATGGTGTGGCTAAATATGGCAAGATGAATGTTAGCATTTGTGTCTGAGTGACGGGACTATGAGGATATTTGTTGTGGTGCTGGGACTAAACCCAGGCCTCGCACATGCTAGGCAAGCCCTCTACCACTGAGTTGGGAAATTCTTATGCTGTTCTTGCAACTCCTCAAATTTGTCATTGTCTAAAAATTGAAATTTGAAAAACCTTTTAATTTAAAAAGAATATTTTATAGTAAGAGCTAGGAAACTTTGTGATGAAAAATAAAATCTTTAAGATAAAAAGTTTGAAAAGCAAAGAACCTCTGCATAAAATTTAGTCACCGGGTATGGTGGTGCATGCCTGTCTTCCCAGCAACTCGGGGGCTGAGGGGGGTGGATTGCAGGTCAAGGTCAGCCTGGGCAACTTAGGCCCTGTGGATAAAAAGGACTGGGGATGTAGTTCAGTGGTAAAGCACCTCTAGTACCAAAACCCAAAGCACAACTTTAGAGACAAAGTCGGCTCCTCTAAGGAAATGCATCCCCTGGACCCTCCTGCCGGGCAGACTGCGAGAGATGCAAAATCCCACTTGGCAAAGGGACCAGCCGAGCATCCCAGAGGCCTGGAGCCTTCCTGGGGGACATTGTTGCTGGCACAGGATGAGGAAGAGAAAATCACCTGAGACAAAGTGAGCTTCCAGAAGAATCCAAGAGCCCTGAAGCTCCACACGTCCTCCCTGATAGAGGCCAGCTGCGACCCTTCCAGTCTGCCATCTGGCCGCACCAGGTAACCACCTCCATCTATGTAGGTGAAGAGGCCACCAGACCAAGCCACGGCAATGGCCTCGTCGAGGTGCCGTTGCTAGCCACACACGAGTGTCACCACAGGGGGAATGGGTGACTCCTCACAAGTCTTTTGTGCCAAGGAGCGTTTGAAATATCTCACTCACCTTCCCTCAGTTCTCCCAGTAGTGCATGCACGTCCAGAGCACTGTCACCCATTTTGCAGAAGAGAGGTTGAGTAACTTGCCCAACGTCACACAGCTGGGGACAGTGGCAAGTGAGATCTGAGGCTACCTCAAAACCAAGACAGCACACCTAGCCCTCGATCACACCTCTCCCACCTTTGGATCCCAGCCTCCTGGGACGGAAGCTGGGCTGGCTGCGGGGAGCAGGCTCTGAAGACATGGGCATGGCCCTGTTCCTGTACAGAAGGCTCCCCTCCCCTGCGGTGGGTGTCTCTTCTCATGGTTCATTGCTCAGTTATGAATAAATTGTTTAAACTTGGTATTTGTGAGTTTCACACCAAATGGGAAAAAAAGATTGGTTCAGCCAGTTGGCATTTCATAAGGATCTAAAATATTTAAATGTATTTAATATTTAAATGTGCTAGCTGAAGCTTTTGTGCATTCCCATGGAAAAGCTGCTGCCAAACATATTTCGAGTACCATTTGGGAGGACATATTGTCCTTCCCACACTGCCCAAGGACCAGGACAAGGAGAGTCAGGGGAGGGAGCCTCCTCCTGTACCCTCTGGAGGGTTGCTGGAAGAAAGACCTTTGGAGAGAAGCTCTCAGCTCTTGACTCCTTTATTTTTTTTAATACCGGGAATTGAACCTAGGGGTGCTTAACCACTGAGCCACATCCCCAGCCTTTTTAATATTTTATATAGAGACAGAGTCCTGCTGAGTTGCTCAGGGCCTTACTAAGTTGCCGAGGCTGGTTTTTAACTGTGATCGTCCTGCCCCAGCCTCGCAAGCCACTGGGATCACAGGTGTGTGCCACCGTGCCCAGCTTGGCTCTTGACCCCTCTTCTTGAGTTGTTATACGTTACGGTAGCCGCGCAGCAACCTGCATCTTGGTTCTTCATCTGCTGGTCACCACAAAGGAATGAAGTACATAAATTAATGGTACCGTTTCTGCAGCACAGATAGTTACTTGCCTTTGATCTGAGTGCGAGTAACAACCAGAGGCCCAAATTCTTCAAAAAGGGTGTTCAGTGGCTGGGGACAGTGGTGCATGCCTAAAATCCCAGCAACCTGGGAGTCTGAGGCAGGAGGATGGCAAGTTTGAGACCTTTCTAGGCAATGTAGAGAGACACCATCTCAAAATAAAAAGGACTAAGGACGTAGCTGAGTGGTAAATTGTGCCTGGGTTCAACCCCCAGTACCAAAAAAAAACAAGCAAAGAGGAAAGCGGAGCCTGGACCCGGACCTGGCTCTGGCTCGTTCGCGATCGGCTGAGACGGTGCTGATGCCGCGTGAGCTGCAGGTCAGAACAGGTTTGAGGCTTCTGCCTCGCTCTCTAAGAAGGCCCTCCAAGGGGTCATCGCACAGAGCCCAGCCACGTCCCAGGAGGAAGACGGCGCAGTGCTCCACACACAGACTCAGCAGGACATGCTGCTCCGCCACCGCAGCCCAGAGGCTCAGAGCAGAGGAGCCTTCGATGCCCCAGCCACACCATCCACACTCCTGGCCAGCTGAGACGCGGGCCTCCCCACCCCACCCCGTCCAAGGTCCTGACTCACAGAATCCCAGAGCGTGGCCAGGCCACGCTTGTCTTCCGCCATTCTATTTGGGGCGGAAGTTACACAACACGGACAGCCGTGGGCAGATCCAGCATCAGGGTATCACTGAGCGATTGGGCCCTGAAATTGGGCCCTCCAGATTCTGGCGTCCAGCTGTCTGGGCTCACATCCAGTCTCTGCCACTGACTTACCAGCTCTGTGACCTCAGGAAAGTTACTTCACCTCTCTGTGACGGTCCACACCTGGAAGGGCTGCTATGAGGTCTAGTGGGAATGTAGGAGCGGCTCCGGGTCCACTGGGAATGCCGTGGAGATCTTCCACCATTGCCAACCGGGGGCCTGGGCCTGGGCCTGAGGGCTGGAGGCTTAGCCCTGGCCGGGAGGGAGCTTATCTAAGGAGGTACTTGCATTTCTTTATCCCTGAGACTGGTGGGGAGAAGGACAGGCTGTCTGTATGTCTCTCACTGCCTTGTGCTGGACAGTTAAAGGAGAATGCCTTGTTCAGACAGGAGGGAGTCCAAGGGATCCCGTGAAAGTCGCTGGCAGAGGCAGGAGGGACGGGGAGAGCGGCTCCTGTGGTCTCAGTGTGTGATGTGCGTGTGTGTGCACTCGTGCTAGGTGTGTGCGTGTTTGCACTCGTGCTAGGTGTGTGCGTGTTTGCACTCAGGCTAGGTGTGTGCGTGTTTGCACTCAGGCTAGGTGTGTGCACGTGTGTGCACTCAGGTCAGGTGTGTGCACATGTGTGCACTCGTGCTAGGTGTGTGCAGAAAGACAAGTGTGGCCCCAGGGAAGGGGGGAGATACCTCGAGGGAGCGAATCAGGTGGACATGGTGGCCTGGTGGGATGTCAGGACTCTGCCCTGAAGTCCACGGCCAGGGGCTCTAAGGGAGGCTTTGATCCAAGGCCTGTCCCAGACAGCAGGAAGGGGACACTTGAGAGGGGTGGAGAACCCACTGGAGTGAGGACAACCCCAGGAGGACGCTCCCCTGTCACCACTCCTGCAGGGCAGGGCTGGGATGAGAGGAGCAGAGCCTTACTCTCCGTGGGTGGCGTCTCAGGGCGGGCGGGCTGGCTTTCCCGGCCTCTCTCTTCCCAGGCAAGGGAGCCAACCTCGAGCCTCTAGCTTCACCTGTCCTGGTTACCAATAGCAACGATCCTGTGGCGCCAGGCTCCCTTCTGCATCTGCCCATCGCTGGCTGCGTGGACGCCACGCAAACGCTGCTCAGACAGGTGAAGCAGCCGTCCCCGGGAGGCCGTTAGCAGTTCTAAAGACCTTGAAATTACTTTGATGAAAACGCAGCTTATGATCAACTCCTATTGCGCGGCAAGTCTGTGTCGGCCATCTGGCTGCTTCGGAGACTGTGATTTGATGGTTTTCCCATAAAGGATCCCAGCCGCTGCCACTGCTCTCAGACACAGTCAAAAACCAGATATGTGTTATCAGCACTTTGGGTCTCCAGGCAGATACGCCTCATCGTGCCCGTAGTTGGCACATAGTGGGTACTTAATAGATGTTCCTGTGAGGAGGGAAAGAATAAGTGGATAAAAGGCACTGGCAGCTTGAGGACCTTATTAAAATCTTCCTAATTTAAATCTCCTGGTCTGAAGCAGCTGTGATCCCAAGCCCCAGCCATGCAGGGAGGCTGCCCACCAAGTCCCTGAGTTTGCAAGCTTTCGGGAAAAGGACGGGCGAGGGGCAGAGCAGCACCCAGGACCTCCGCACCACAGCGTCCTCTGCTACTTCATTGCCGGAACCTCACACCTGGCCTGCAAGGTCTTAGACTATGACTGTGGAATGCAGCAAAGCGAGTCCCACGGAACCCGTGCTCCCGGTAGCCACCAGCAGCAGCCGCAGCCTTTCCAGGGCTGGCATCACTGCTGGGCACTGGCCGCGGCCTGGGAGCACGTGACAGGCAGTCCGTTGGCCACAGTCTGCAGAGTGCATGGCTCGCAGACTGGAGCCGCCTCCAGGCTCAAGATCCACGTGTCAGTGCCCCTAACATGGGAGCTGCCTCAAACCTTGTGGCAAATTGTTTTGAATGTATCCCCATTAAAATAACCAGTGCAAATGTCATTCTGTGAGGATTGATTTGAGATCTAGAAAGAGCTGAGTGGCTCAGAGCTGAATCTAGGAATGAGGTGATTGACTGAGGTCGGATAACACATTTTTAGGTGTAAAATGACGCACGACTTTACTGCGATCAGACTGATTGTCACACGTGACTCCTAAGCTGAATCTTGAACTACCCAGACATCTGGGCAAAGGAAGAGTCTGTCCGCAGCCCAGGAGCTGGGTCCCACCAAGCGGCCAGCGTGGCCTTCACCCAAGGGGAGGCCTAGCTCTGCTCTCTTTCTGCAGCCTCTGGTATTCATTTATTGTCCCAAGCACGGCTGACCAAACAGATCTGCCAGAATGCCACGCACTCCTAAAGCCAGCAGACCATACCCTGAAGACTCTTTGGCTGCAGGATAACTGATTTGTTGAGTGCTGTCCACTTCCCTCTTCCCTTTCTGTCTTCTCCAAAGTAAACCAGGCCCCTGAAGACGGAGCTGGGACAGGTTTAGCCCTAGTTCCCGTCATCCGACAAAGGCCGAATTTAATGACTAGAATAAATTCTTTGTTAGAATTCTTAGTTAGGGTTTATTTACTAGCCTCTCTTTGGCCTCTATCCTGAGTGCTCAGGTCATTCTGAGTTTCCACGCAGACTCATTAGCGGCCCACCCCACATTCACTCCTCCCCTCGGCCTTGCTGAGAGAACCTCCATTTGTTACAGCAAAATCCATCTCTCCTGCAGTTGAAGGCACGTGAAATGAGAGTGGAAGTTCACCAGTTTCTGAAAAATCTGTAACTTCCCTGATGAAGGCACAGAGAGGACCGTGGCCTCCTCCTCTCTCACTTCTTGCTGTCTTGAAAGTAGACAGGTTGTCTGGAACTGTCGCAGCCAAGAGGAAACAAGTCAGAGGGTAAAGAGCCAAGCTGACGAGATGAAGACGCCCTGGAGCCCAGATGGCACCGTCCGGCAATGGAAGCAAAGCCACAACCCCAGGTCCTCAGCACGCAGGACCCACCAGGGCTCCCAACAGCCGACACAGGACAGCCCAACACTCAGGCCACACCTGCTCCATCAGCAGACGGGGACTGGAGCTGCAGGCAGGCGGCGTGGGGCAGGCGGCTGCAGCACCCACAGCAATTCCCAGCCTCAGATAAATCTGTTGATTTAGGAAAAAGGTGGGAAGAACCCCAGCACTTCAAGGCTGGTGTGCTTGTCTTGAATGAATTCCAAAATCAATAGTTTTTAGTTTCTGACTTAAAATGCAGTAAAGCAACGGTACGTGAATATTTTGAATTTGCAAATGACTCGTGTCCTCTGCAGCCCATAATCTTCTCGTGGGCAGGAGAGGGGACTGGATGCCTGTTAAGACCCCTGCTCAGCGGAGGGTGAATGGAATTCGGGGTCAGCAGGGCCCGACTGTGTGCAAGGGACCACCTCCAGCGCTTCACTGAGAACCCACGCCCACCTCCAAGGGAGCTTTTGCTCTCTGTCTTGATACACAAGGAACCTGAGACTCAGGTTGACAAGTTTGCGCAAAGCTACACCTGGCAGCGCAGATCAGAATCCCAGAACTTCTCCTGGTTGCACCAACCCTGTGCCCGGTGCCTGACTGGACTGGAGTGGCGAGTTCCTGACGGACACTGTCAGTGAAGAGCCTGCTCCGCGGCAGCCTCGGAAGCAGAGGTTTTCTGCTTTCCTCCCTCCCCCTACGTCTCTTGCCTGCCTGCCTTCCTTCTTCTCTCCCTCTCTTCCTTTCTTATTTTTGTTTTTTGGTGGGAGGTGGGGACTGTTGGCCTTTGTCGCTTTAGAAGCTCCTGGTTTCCTCCTGTGATGTATTAACTTGGGGAATTGCTACCCTGCCTCTGGACTATTCTGAGAGAATGGGAGCTGGGATCTGTGAAAGAGACATTAATAGATGCGGACGCCTTACCATGATTCAACTGAGCTGGTTCACAAGGCTCCGACTGGGGTCCATCTGTTTAATTCTCTTCTCTTCTTGAGAGGAAATAACGGAACCAAGATGAAGTAACGCTGTGGATAGACACACAGTGACCCTCCTCACGTCCAGGCTGTGGAAAGGCAGCTCAAGGTCCGAGCTGCCGGTATTGTGGACAAGTGCCCCATGGCCTGGAGGACTTCTTGATGAGTTTCACTTCTACCCCAAACTTCCAGCATGCTGTCCTGTGGCCAGGCGAGTGGGGGCAGTTGCATGGTAAGGTTGGAGAAGGGGACAGGGCGGGGCAAGCCCAGGCCCGCACCGCGTGTCACCCTGCCATGAGACAGCCCAGGGCAAGCAGTGGGAGGGCCCAGGGCGAGATGGCCTCCATTCTGTGTGGGCTGTGGCCTCTGATTTGTAAGCTGAAGTCCTGGGCCCAGCACCGCAGAGTGTGGTCTCCTTTGCAGATGTGGCCAGTTAGGATGAGGTCATCCTGGAGCAGGTGGACCCCTAGGGCCATGGGCCTGTCCTCAGTACAGAAAAGGGAAATTGGGGGACAAGCGGACAGACACATGTGCATGGCGATGCCACGTGGGGGTGGAGGCCTCTGCCTCTGGGGTGTCTGTATGCAAGCCACGGAATGCCGCAGTGTCACAGTGCCGGCAGACCCAGGGGCCGGGGCAGAGGCTGCCAGTCGCCCGGGCAGCCTGCCGACACTTGGTATCCGCCTTCCTGCCCCAGAGCTGGGAGATGCCAGATTGCTGCTACGTCACCCAGTTGTGGTGCTTTGTCAGAAGAGCCCTGACCAACGAATACACCCCGCAAGGACACCGACCTTAATGACTTGGGTTACACCATGTCTGCTGATTTCTTTATGTGCTTTTCTTTCTTTTATAGAACAGTGATTGGGCCACACATCGAGCACCCTGCTGAGCCCTTCCTTGGCCCCGGGAGTCTCGTTCCTAGGGAGAGCATGTGCCGGTACCTTGGTGTGCCCTTAAGGCGCTGCGCCAGGTGCTGCGCCAGGTGATTTTAGAGGCATCTGTGTGTATGCACGGGGTGTGTGTGAGTGTGTGCAGGTATGTGTGTGAGAGCATGAGAGTGTCACCTGCGTGTGTGCACACCAGGGTGTGACTGTCCCTGGGTGTGAGCGCATGTGAGCGGGAGTGAGCTCTCAGAACAAACCTGTCAGAGGCTGGTCCCCTTGTTGCCCTGGCAGTAGAGGCTGAATTTATCCCTGGAGAGAGGGAAACCAGTCCAAAGCTCCCGGGCGACACGGGCCAGGGCGGGGTCTGCAGGCGGGCAGCTCCATGCTCTTGAGGGACCCAGAGTTTTCAGAAGGAGTCCTGCGGGGGTCTGGCTAGGACTGGACAGGATCCACAGGACCATCATGAGAGAAGGGGAAGACCAGTCAAAGCTTTCTGGACGACACCATGTCCCCGCCCCTGGGGAGAGGTCACCAGTAGCGTGTCCACAGACGGGAAAACGATGCGGCGCTGAGAGCACACGTGGAGGGGTTTTTAATCCCGGGAAGCTGCTCATGGGGAAAACAGGGCGCCATTCAACTCTGGGGTCCTGCCGGCTTACTCCCTTCAAATCCGGGCCCACGGGGTGCTGGTGCGTGTCCTCGGGTTCTGCACCTGTGAGTTGGGAGCCACAGGCTCGCCAGCTCCAGAGGCAGACAGGTGTCTCTGAAGGGCTCCCAGTACTAGCCCTCATCTCGGGCATTTGCTGACTTTCATGGAGCAACCCTGATGCCAATGTCAGGCTGCTGATGGTGACGACTTAGTCACAAAATTTCTGAAAATTTGACACCTGCAGAAGCCAGGGGAGCTGACTCCAGCTCACCACCGGGGGTTTTCTGGGGGATTAAAGGGACATACTACCAAACACTTTGAGCAAAACCTAGCAAAGAGACAAACAGGAGCTGTCGTTGCTACTGTAGTGGACACATAGTACTAGATGAGTGAGTAAAACAGGAGTGGCTGGGCGTGGTGGCGCACCTGTAATCCCAGGGACTCCGGAGCCTGAGGCAGGAGGATTGCAGATTCGAGGGCGGCCTCAGCAACTTAGTGAGGCCCCAAGCAACTCAGTGAGACTCTGTCTCAAAACAGAAAATAAAGGGGGCTGGGGATGTGGCCCAGTGGTTGAGTGCTCCTGTGTTCAATCCCTAGTACCAAAAGGAACATTTAAATAAAATAAATAAAAGAGCAGTGACGCATGCGGCCTGAGGAAGGGCGTTAGTCTGGCTCTATATGTTTCAGGGATAAAAAACAATTGAGAATATGTATACGCTCCAGAGGAGCTCACTAGGAGAGGCTGGCTCTCATTCGGACGGCGGCTGGATGAGGGGCCGCGTAGACGTAGGTTTGAGAGTTCCTCCAAGTTTTGGACCATGAGCCAACAAATGGATGACCCCACTGCTCTGGGCCCAAGGTGAGGCCCGCAGGTGTGGGAAGACTGTGGAGGGAAGCAGCACAGCTCATGTGGGTCGAGAAGCAGAGAGAGAGAGGAGAAGGGGCGAGGGAAGAGGCCTCAGGGACCAGGAGCCCTTCCAGGGCACACCCCAGTGGCCACGACACACCCCAGGGCCCCCCTCCTCCAGCCATGCCCTCCTGCCTACAGTTACGCCCAGTCAGTCTGCTCAAACCCGGATGGGGGTTAGAGTTTAGCTCCCAGTGCAGTCATTTCACCTCTGAAGCCTCCGGCAGAAGCACTGGAGCTTTGGGGGGACACCCACGTCCAGCCCACATCAGGTCTTTGCAGATGCGGTTAGCGAAGAGGTAAGCATCCTGAAGCAGGGTGGCCCCTCACCCAACATGACCTGTGTCCTTGTGCCTCAGCCTTACACGGGCGCCTGAAGTCACAGCCACAAAGGGGAGGGCCTATGCTGGGGACAGGGAGAGGAGCAATCTGTCTGCAAGTCAAGGGCCACCGAGGATTGCCAGCAGATGCCAGTCACAAGGAGGAGGCCTGGAGGGGACTCCCGCTTAGGCCTTCTGGAAGGAGCCAATGTTGCCGATGCCTTGATTTGAGTTTCTAGCCTCCAGAATGTGAGGCCATCCTTTCCGTGTTCTAAAGCTGCAGGCTTGTGCTGCCTTACGACGGTGGCCCTGAGAAGGGAACACGCCCAACCAAAGGCCAGGACTCAACCGGGTGCCTGTCCTTGCCCAGCCTCCACGGGCGGCGCTGGGCAGCAGGGCCCCAGCTGGACTGTACCTGAAAGGAGCAGAGGCCTGGCTGGTGTGGGGCAGGGGAAAGCTGAGGTGTTGGGAGGACACTCTGCTCAATTTCTTCAGGAGCCTCGCTGTGAGCTCAGACCACGAGTCCCTCCTGCCCTCCAAGGCAGGGACTGGGATCCGCCTCTCACAGCACACGAGAGCCAGACAGCAGAGCCAAGCCCAGAGGTCCCGGCCAGCTCGGGGGGCCTTCCTGGAGCAAGGAGGCAAGGGCTGCAGGGCAACGTGGGGCCACAGTGGTCTGGAGACAGGAGGTGGCTCCTGTCCCTCCCCACTCACCTGCCGTCCGGCCTTGGCCTCTCCTGGGGCCCGCTGTCATGATGGCAGCCCAGGAGGGGCCTCCCCAGCGGCTTAGTCCTCCCGGGGAGCAGAGCGGTGGCGGGAGATTAAGGCTGCTAATTTGGAACCAGGGGCTGCTGTGCTATAAAAAGCAGGCAGGCTTGGGATCTGGTTGGCTTTGTACAGTGAGCCGTTTCAGAGCCTCGTCCCACTCACAGAGAAGGAGTCAGGGGGGCTTGTCTCTCCCCGCCCTGTTCCTCTTTTAAACATTTTCTTTCCAGCTGCCTCCCCTAACTCTTCACACACGCACACCGTGCCCCTGGGGAGCTCTGGGTGAAGAGGGGACAGCAGTGACCCCCCTCCAGCTGGGGCCACCCCATTAGCCAGGTGTGTCCTGTCCTCCTGGGAGTCCAGCGATCCAGAGGAAGTGGGCAGAGGCCTGGAAGGCCCCCAGAGGCAGGGGAGCGTCAGGGAGGTGGCGAGCCCTGTGCGGTGCCCCTACAGGAATGTCTGCATTTCAGGAAAGCGTCGCAAAAGCCTGACAGGGTCCCCACTGAATGGGGAGCTCATGAGGGAGTCGTGGGTCCTGGGAGGAAGACATTTCTGACTGGGGAGGCCTTTCAGGGGACCCTGTGGAAACCACCCTGTACTTTCCAGGGTGTTCACACCATTCTGTGCCTTCTCAAGGCAGGGTCAGCCAGGCCTG
Organism: Sciurus carolinensis; assembly: GCF_902686445.1. Taxonomy (NCBI): domain Eukaryota; kingdom Metazoa; phylum Chordata; class Mammalia; order Rodentia; family Sciuridae; genus Sciurus; species Sciurus carolinensis. Next base: position 8,626,072 of record NC_062218.1, read on the forward strand.
GGGACGTCACTGCCTCTCTACGTCATGTGCATCTGGAATCTACAGAGGAGGCAACTCAGTGTTCAAAAAACCATGATGCTAAAAAAAATGATGCTGAAGGGAGCTAGAAAAGTAACTCCACTCGCGCGCCATCTTCTCCACCAGGAAGCGTGTGGACAAGCCTGTGACTGTGGAAACCAGCTGTACGGACACCCTGTGTGCACCCAAGGAGGAGGCTTCCCGTGGTCTCAGCTCCGGGTGAACGAGGTGCATGGAATCCAGGAACTGAGTGAGCCCAAGGTCCTCGGCAGAGAATATGTGAAGCGGTCTTGGGTTTGTGTTGGCGAGTCTCACCCCAAGTTCTTTTCTGCCGGCATAAGACACGTGGTGCGCAGTGGGATTGGTCTCTCTCCTCACTGGAACATCCCCCTGGAAAAGCAAAGCAGGGAAGAGGCTTCAGTGTCACTGGTGATGAATTCCAGGACTTTTGTTTGGGGATGTAACATCCATTTAGCTATTGAGAGCAATTACTAAAAGCCTGCGGAGCAGGAGGAAACGGACGAGGTGGTGAGGGACCCTGTCACAGTCATAACCAGGGACTCTGGTGTGGGGAGAGCAGCAGCCTCGGTCTGCCCTGCCCTGTGCCCTCCAGAGACTCAGGCTGCCCGTGTCCTCTCAGGGCACAGGACAGGGTCTCCCTGTCCTAGGAGGGGGAGAAGCCACAGAATCATGGCCACAGCACAGGAAGAGGCTTTGGGGGTGTTCTGAGGGAGCACAGGGAGCGTTGGGCTGCTAAGGGCAAATCCAGGCCTCGCCCAGCCCTCCGGGTGGGTGGAAGGGTAGTGGGGCCGGGGAAAGACCTAGGGCTCTCTGAAAAGGTACCACCTGCCCCAAAGCACTCTCCTCACAACTTTGTTTAAAAAGATCAATTGATTAAGCATGATTTACAGTATAATATAATTATAATGTTATATAGTACTATCATAGAACATGGAATAAGAATCACATGGTATAACAAGTTCCATGCAGTAGTTTATATAGAATGATAACTGTGCGGAATAATTCATAGCATTACCTAATCTATCCGCTACACCAGTCTCTGATTTTTGACTCTTGTACACAATCGTGCAGTTTCTGTTACAATGAGGGCAGGGATCAGGTGACTGCTTCGGAAACCCCTTCCTAATCGTGCCCTTGGGAGGGTCGCGGTTCCTAGCGACCTTGGTGATAAAGGTCCCATTTATGGGATGTGCCCATTCTTTTGCTCAGGCCTGGATCCTGCACAGGCAGGAGGCTGTGGCACTTGCCTTCACCCCTGTTGCCCCAGACATTCTGTCCCTGATCCACAGAGGGTGACTTCCTGGGGACTTTGTTCCCCCTCTCCTGTTTTTAAGTCTGAATACTCGGCTGGGCCCAAGCCTGACTTTATATAGCTTTACTTTTCAGGCTTTAAGGGAAGCAGACTCACTCTTAGCTTGTCTCCTCCTGGGCTGGGGGAGAGGCCTGATGGCTTGCCAGGAGCAGGTGAGGATCTTCACCTCCACTCGGCTCAGCTCCTGGGATAAGCGTCTGAGACCGCCTGGCGTCTGGCAGCGCAGAAGCAGGACGCGTGGCGGAGGCCGCTTCCAAGCTCAGGTAGGGCTGCCCTGGGCAGAACTCAGTCCTCCCGCCCGCCTCTGGCCTGACAGCCCATTCCCTGGGAGAAGCCCCTCAGCCACACGTGGGACACTGCCGGGTCCCAACGGGATGTGGCCTCTTGTTGAGGAATTCACGTGTTACCCCAAACTGCAAATGAAGAGGGGGTGCGGCTGAGGCTTCCTTCCTTTTCTTTTTCACATAAATGCATTCGTCACCTGTGCCCAGCCGGGTCTCAGCTTCCCCACATTACTCACCCTCAGCCAGGCCGGCCCTGCTCTGAGCCCTGTGCAGGGACCGCTGCCCAGGGGAACCTGGGTGTAAGGGACTGAAGTCGGGCCAGCGGAGGGACTCGGAGCCTCGCCGGCCACAGAGCTCGGACAGCTGTTGCAGGAGGGAAGTTCTCTGGCTAATGCAGGTCCCTCCCGGGGCCCCACGGCCCACATGAGGCCAGGCCCCCATTCCTGCTGCCCGGCAGGCTGTGCGCGGAAAAGCCACCCCCACAGTCAGCCGGACACCCCAGGCTGCTCAAGCCCTCCAGGCACGAGGGGGCAGTGGGGGCCCTGGGAAGGTCACTACTGTCCTCATGGTCAGACAGCCACAGATGGAGACTCCTCTTTCTTTCCCTCTGTCCCTAATGTTCTGCTGCAATTGCGATAAAACACGTGCCGAGCTGAGCGTGGTCTCCCCTGCCTGCTGGGTGCCCGTCCTGGGTGGGAGCCGGGCTGAGAGGAGGGTGGGATTTGGGGAGGTGGGCCTGCAGTGACGAGGGGAGGGTGGACACAGAGGTCAGAGAGAGGACTCCATGAGCACAGGGCCACGTGACAGGAGGCTTGCTGGGGCGGCCGTGCAGGGAGGCTGAGGACCCGCTGCCAGTGGCATTGGAGACGGGGGCTGACCCTCCCCACCCCGTCCTTCCTTTCCTTCCTCACTGTCTGATGAACCGGGTGACATCGGCAGGTGCAGGGCTGCAGGGGAAGCGTCCAGCCCCTAGAAGTCCAGTGCAGGTGAGTGGGGACCAGGGGCACTGGAAGGAGAAGAAAGCATTGACCGGGCCAGGCGGCTCCCTAGAGGGAGGCCCCTCGGGGACGGTCCTGGTGCCGTGGGGGTGCAGAGCATGCCGTGTGCATGCCTGAGTGGATGGGAGTTCACAAGTGGCTGTGCGCGTGAGACTCCGGGAACGTGTGCAGGGGAACCTGGGTGTGAGTGTGCAAGTGTGTGTGCGGTGAGTGAATGCATAGCGGGCACACACCTCGCTTCTGGGTGGATCGGGGCGTCCCAGCTCCTTGCCGAGGCTCCGGGGCCTCTGAGCTTGGGCGTGGCGCCCTCCTGCAGGTGCCCCGGGGTGAGCAGCGCTGGCAGGCGTGGGCGGTGGGCGCCCGGCTCTGCTGGTTCTGAGATGGAATAAGCTCCTTGCAAAGAACACGCTGTGCAGGGTGGAGAGAACAGACAGGCTGCCCACGCCTCCCTGCGCAGGGCTCTGGCAGGAGGAGGACTGGGTGCTGAGGGAGGCACAGATGTGGGGCCAGCCAGCCAGGGCGCCACTGCACGGAGGCTCAGCGAGGGCTCGTCCTCACTCAAGTCCTGTGCTGCTAACGAGGGGTCGCCTCGCACAAGCGCAGAGTACCGTGCACCCCACCCCAACACGAACACCTAAGGCAGTCGGTGTAACAACAGCCTGACAAGATCCAGTCGGAAGTAGGGCACCCTTGACAAGTAGCTTAGGCCGCTTTATAGAAGCAGCTTCTTCTGAAACAGGTCAACCACATTTAACTTTTCCATGGGGAAAACCTAGGGGGGAGGCGGCTGGAGTCGGGGCATTTGCAGGAAGGACCTCGTCGTGTTCCATCATGCGAGCTAGAGTCCACCATTCCCACATTCCCAGGTGATTCTGGAACCTTCCTGGGTGTGTTTCAGCTGCAACAACGAGTTCTTGTGTCCTTGGCTTGACACGTGGACCCAACGGCCACACTGCCCGGTCTCGGGGTGCTGGCCCCCTGCCAGACCCGCTGCTCTGCTCAGCTCAGCTGGGCAAGCGGGGTGGGCGCCCAAGCCAAGGCAAGCTCCTGCCTGGGCTGTGAAACACTGGCCGGGGAGAGTCCTGACCAACAGGGACGGGACCAGGCATCAGCTTCCTGGCTTTAAGGTTCACACAGAATGAAACAAAAATTAAAGCAGAAACATCTTCAGCAGGTTGGGAGGGCAGTGGTGATCCAGGCTCACCGGGGTTCTGAGTGGGGGACTCAGCGAGTTGGAGAATGGATGCTGGGTAGCAGGCCAGGCAGCCAGGGAGAGACCTGGGCTCAGCCTGGGCCGCTCTAACGGAATACCGCAGACCGGGAGTTAAAGGGCAGGAAATATGTCCCTACGGTTCTGGAGTCTGGGAAGTCCAAGACCAGGGTTCTGGCTGGCCCGGTTCCAGGCGAGGACCCCTTCCTGGCTTGCACATGGCTGCCTCCTCACTGCGCCCTGCCTCGGACAGGGAGCTCTGGCGTCCCCTCTTAAAAGGGCACTAATGCTGTCCCCGGGGCCGCCTCATGACGTCAACAAAACTAAAGGCCTCCCGAAGTCCCCACCTCTAAGTCCCATCAGCTTGAACTTGGGGGCTTCAGCATATGAACTTGGGGGGACATAACACTCAATCCGTAAGGCCAGACAGCGAAGGCCTGGCCGCAGCAGCTGCCTCCTCCTGTCTGCTTCCGCAGTGCTCGGCACCAGCTCCTGTGCTGCCCTGGCCTGCCCCACATGCCAGGAACCTGGACCTCAAGAAACCCCACCATCTTTATTAACCCCATGACTGCGAATTCCACCCCTAACTTGAGAGTCCTGGGGATCTCTGCTTCTGGGGGAAAAGAAAAACCCTGCTCAACTCAACCTTCTTCCAGGAAGGTTTTGAAAGGCGGAAGGGAAGAGGGTCAAGGTCCCCGGGGTCAAGGCCGTCCCCACTGGGGTCACTCTCTGCTCCTACAGCCCTTGCCCTCACATGCCCACCAGCCGCCCGCATGGGTTTCATTAGCTGTGAGCTGAGTCTGATTCTGTTGGAAGTCTTCAAAGATTTATCAAGGTCTACCACACGCAGAGCACTCTGTGGGGTCCCCGGAGGCCACCTGATAATGAAGATGCGAGACCAGCCTTCATCAGGAGAAGCACAGCAGGCATCAGACAAGAGGCCACGGGGGAGCCAACCGGAGGTCCCCGAAGACTGTTGGTGATTCCAGCAATTGCCTCCCACAGTGCTCAGGAAGCAGTGAAGTAAACCCCACAGCATGGCAACTCAAGGAAGAGGACAGTGTGGAAAGGGGAGGGCGAAGCACAGCCCTCTCTTCAGGAAGCCCTACCACACGCTACTTCAGCAAGGACGGGGTCAGCCGTGACCGTGACGCCACGTCCAGCTGACAAAGGGAACCCTAGCTTCCACATGAAGAACCCGGGGTTGGCCTTCGTCTCGCAAACCCACGGTGCCCACCTCACCACCAGAGAGCAGGATCCCCCTCTGTGCCTACCTTAATTCCTTCCAAGGGTAAAGACCCCAAAGACCTAGGGACCTCCCACTAGGCTCCACCTCTTAAAGGTCCCACCTTTTAAACTGTCAAGGCTATCAAAAACAGAAAGTCTGAGAGGCTTACAACCAAGAGGACCCCAAGGAGACATGACAACTAAACGCAATGTGGAATCACGGAAGAGAAGAGAGATATTAGGTGAAAACAAAGGACACGTGAATAATCTATATCTGCAGTTAGTAATAATCACTATGCCTTACATGTAGTTTGTCCCCCAAGGGTTCATGGGTTGGAGGCTTGGTCCCCAGAGTGGTGATGCTGGGGTGGTGGGACCTTTAAGGGGTGGAGCCTAGTGGGAGGTTGTGAGGTCTTTGGGACTTTATCTTTGGAAGGAATTAAGGTGGTTCACGTGGGGACTCCTGAGTTAATTCTCTTGAGAGGATTGGTGTAAGAAAAGTGAGCTTGAACCTCCTAGCTCTCAGATTCCTTGTTTTGTCATAAGATCTCTCACTCCCACACATTTTCATCATGGCTAAAAGGCCCTCACCAGAGGCTGAACCAATTTTGAAATTTCAAGTCCTGAAACTGGCTAAATAAACCTTTTCTCTTCATAAGTATCCCACCTCAAGTATTTCATTATAGTAATGAAAAACAGATGGAAAAAACTACAATAGTATCCAAATTGGTTCATTAATGAAAACAAAATGCACCATTAATGTTAAATATTAATAGTGGGGAAAATTGGGCACAGGGCACATAGTAACTCTATGTAATCTGCTCACTGTATCTATAAGTTTAAATCTATTGTTATAAAAAGTAGCATGTTTTAAAGAAACAAAAACCTGCAACAATGAGTTTTGGGATGGCCAGCCCATAAGCCAGAAAACCTCCTCTCCAGGAAATTCTTTGAGCTATTCAGTAGCTTTTTAATAAAAGCCTTTCTTGCTTAACCTAGCTACCCTGGGAGTTCTGTTGTCTGCAACCAAGAACCTAGACTAATACATGCCTGTGCATATTTACATATAGCATTTAAAAGAGAGAGCTGCAGGAGATTTGGTGTCTTTTCCATTTTAAGTTGCAATCTTTTTAAAACGCAGGATAATGTCTGCGAAATACCTGGGGACAGAATCAGGACTAATGAGATAATATCTGCAAAATGTGTTGAGCTCCCTGGAGCTGCTGGAAGATGAGACGCGTGTATTATCATCATTAGAAAAAACATGCTTCGGAAACATCAGCAGGAAGGTGGATATGTGTGGAAATCAGCTCAATTACTGGTGCTTTTCAAAATAGATGGGTTCTATAAAGTTAAAGTGGTTTTTTTTTTTTTAACAAATAAAATTCCTCTTCCTCCATCAAACATGACTGTTGGATGATCTTTCAATTATTTTTGGTTGGGTTCCCTTTGACAAAGTATTCAGGCAGCTTTAGTTTCTCTACTTCCAGATTATCCAGAATATTCTCAGTCTTCAAAAATCTATCTCCATTTTGAGAGCTACTAAAAATCATGTGCTTTCTTTTAATGGCATTTGAAACTTCAAAACAAATAGAATTGTGGTCAAAAATAAGCCAATAAAATGGTAATTACAGAAGAATTTTTTTTTTTTAAATTGCTCCTGCAATTCTTCCATTCCAGCCTCTCAGTAGCTGGGACTACAGATATGCACCATTAAGCCCAGTAAATATTTTTATCTTTAAAGATGCATTTAAAAAAGACATCCGTTTGTGTAAATACTGAGCTCAGGGTCTTGCATTTGCCCTGGTTAAAGAGGAGGGAGGAGGGAACTCTTTGTGATCCTTGTAACAGCCTAAAATGTTACGCTGTTTTCAAAGTCCATAGGAAGGAAAAAATCAAATAAAGTCATTCCTCAGTAGTCACAGAACATTGGTTCCAGATGTCAAAATCCACAAATGCTCACATTCGTTATCTCAAACAGTACAGTATTTGCATGTAACCTATGCAATCTTCTATATTTAAATTACTTCTATATTACTTATAATACATAATATGGGAAAGCTATGTAAACAGTTGCTACATTATAGGGTTCAAAGAACAGCCAAAAAAAAAATCTATCAATCTATCTGTCATCTATCTATCTATCTATCTATCTATCATCTATCTATTTATAGATAGATGAACATGTACATGTTCAGTAGAGATGCAATTTTGCTTAAATCTTTTTATCTACAACTGGTCAAATCCTTGAATGCAGAACCAGAGGCTCTGTGTGGGCTAAAACAGAATAATGACAGGACGTTTTCTTCCTCCTCTTAAGGATACATATTTACCCAGCAATCCTCCAGAATGACCGTCTCGGTTATGACTGTCACGAGCATCATCAATTATCGACTCTCTGACTCCAATTTGGTCACCTTCAACCCAAATTAGTGTTTTTCTTTTTCTTTTTCTTTTAAAACCTTACAAAAGATTCCAAGAATTAGCCAACATACTCTAGAAAGATTCCTACCAAAAATATTTCCCTCAAACTATGGTGATGGACAGGAAACCTGTTTCTCAAGACATAATTAAAGATGGCTTACTGAACCATTTTGGAAACACGTAACAAGGATTGCCAGTTTCAAACCTGGGTTAGAAGTGTCCTCACTGTTAATCAGGTAGCTTAGCCTCTCATGGTTTATGATTTGTGACATCTGCCTCCTGGCACCAAATTCAGATTTAGTAGAAGTGGGGGTTTTTAAAGGTGGGAAGGGGGTGCTGGGACTTGAACCGAGACCTTGTGCACACTAGGCAAATGCTCTACTGACCTGCAGCTGCAGCACATAGCAAAGACTTTTTTTTTATGGTAGGTAATTAGAAACTCAACTTAAATTTGCCTAAATGACAAGGGGATTCATTGGTTCACATAACAAGTTCAGTGGTGAACAAACGTCTAGGCAGGTGGACCCAGTGACTCATTTATGTCTATCTGTCTGCCATTTTGCTCTTCCTTTCATGGCAATGATTTTTTCCTGGGACCTGTTCCCTCTGTGGTCTGGTAGAAGTCAAAACCCTCGTCTTCATGCCTCACATGCAGTGAGAGACGTGGAGACAGAGACCGGGTTTGTCTTCAGAGCCTTAACAGGAAATCCGAGTGTCCCTTTACTGGACGGTTCCTGACACGTGGTCACCCCAGAAGACCAAGTCGTGCTGATTGGCAAGAACTGTCTGGCACCCAGTCCCTGCTGGAGGTGGTATTGCCTTCCGCAGGGTACTGGGTTCCCCAGGGCAGCCGGGTGTGCACCAGGGAGAACCCAGTTACCCCTGGGAGGGGAGAAGCAAATAGGTACTCTGGGCAGTCCACCTGAGGGGACTTTACAGTGATTTTCTGGAGATTATCTTCAGCAAAAGCCTCAACTTCAAAAAAACTCTTCTTTGCTGGGCACAGTGGCCACACGTGTAAAATCCCAGTGGCTCAGGAGGCTGAGGCAGGAGGATCAAGAGTTCAAAGCCAGCCTCAGCAATGGTGAGGCACTAAGCAACTCAGTGAGATTCTGTCTCTAAATAAAATACAAAATAGGGCTGGGATGTGACTCAGTGGCTGAGTGCCCCTGAGTTCAATCCCTGGTACACGACCCACCTCCCCCAGCCAAAAAACCCTCTTCTCGGAGATGTTTTCTGGCACAGACAAATATCAGGGAAAAGGGGATGTGCGCCCCTCTCTCTCTCTCTCTCTCTCTCTCTCTCTCTCATTCATGGTACCAGGGATGGAACCCAGGGATGCTTAACCACTGAGCTACATCCCTGGCCCCTTTTTATATTTTTTTAATTTATTTTGAAATAGAGTGTCTCTAAATTGTTGAGGCTGGCTTTGAACTCAAAATACTCCCACCTCAGCCTCCCAAACTGCTGGGATTACAGGTGTGCAACATTGCGCCCAGATAAAGCGGGTTTTGGGATAAGCTCTAAGATGGAATTTTGAAGGCAGGACATTTAGAGTATAGTCCCCAAGTCCAGTCTATGCCTGCACTCAATAAGATTATTTTTCCATTAAATTCGTTTTAAGAGCATTGTCTTTGAAATTTTTAAGTTGAAAAATATACATAAGAAGACAATTTTAGCAATGATTCCCAATAGTCACAGCTTGGTTCCGGTCCTAAATGTTATAACCAGAGCCAGAAGAACCACCTGGGGGCTGCGTACAGCTGTCACAGAGCCAATTTCCTAGTGGAGATTTTCTTCTCTTTATTTTCCTCCTTTGAGATGCTGGGGATCAGAACCCAGGGCCTTAGTGCTGTGAGGCAAGTGCCCTACCAACTGAGCTACATCCCCGGCCCTTTTTATTATTTTAGCTTGAGACAGGGTCCTGCTGAGTTGCCCAGGCTGGCTTGGAACTCATGATCTTGCGCGCGACTAGGTCGACTGCTCTGTGCTCGGCTTCATGACGTTTTCTTATCAGTTCCTGGGCAGAGTTTTGCAAGGGTCTCCTGATGATGCAGGACACAGCAGGCGCCAGGAATGGGTAGCCAGCATTTCTGAAGCACCACCAGGGCCAAACCCCAATTTTCTTTTTTTTATACTATTTGCCCAACTTCCTTTGAAGAATTTTCGCACCACTTTGAATATATCACAGTTTTTGTGATGAGCTCAAGGCTCAAGAAAACCACAGGCCTCATCCAACAGAATCTTGAACAAATTTCTACACTCAATTTCCTTTATTGGTTTTTATAATAGGATCAAGAGGGGAGTTTTATCAATCTTCTGCAAAACTTGAAGTTTCATGTCCTGAGCTAGTTCAGCTAATCATCGTCTGATTTAAAAATTGGACCGGCTTAAACACCAATCTGAAAATTTTGCTCTGATCCTTCTCCAAAGAAAACTTTGGCAGCAGTCAGAATGCAGATTTTCACAGGAGGTTCTCTGCCATGAAAGTCTGGCCTTTGCTGTTGTTATTGTTTTATTCGTGGTGATGGAAAAAGCTGAATCATACAAAGCAAACCTTCAGTACTTTGTAGATTTCTGATATTATAGTCTAGTTCTTCCAAATCTTATGTGCCACAGGGAATAAGCCTTTGCAGGAAAAACAAACGAATAAGTATACAAAAATTCTTCTTAAAATATTTTGACTTAAGAATTATTTAAATCAAAGAATTTCTAGCATTTATACATATGCTAAAAAAGTCCATCCTTTTACAGAAATATATATGACAATAAACACTGTCAAATATTTTGATGCCTTAAACAGTCTCCTTATATAAATGTGTTTCCACTGTGCTATTACAGAATACCTATGGCTGGATATTTTATGAAGAAAAGAGGTGGTTGGGAATGGTGGGGCATTCCTGCAATCCCAACTACTCCAGAGGTTGAGGCAGGAGAATCTCAGGTTTGAGGTCAGTATCAGTCACATAGAGAGGCTCTGTCACAAAATAAAAACTCAAAACAGGGTTGAGGATCTAGCTCAGCATAACGTGCTTGCCTTGCAAGCATGAGTCCTGAGTTCAGACTCCAGTACCACACACAATAAAAGAAAGGAGGAAAAGAAGAGTTAAGGCTGGAGATGTAGCTCAGTGATAAAGCACACAAACACCACCCCCAGCACCACCGAAAACAAAGAAAGGGGACAGGAAGGTTTCTGGTTTCTTGGGCCTACAGTCATGGGTGTTCAGGAGAAGTACTGAATCCCTCCTAAGGAACACGGCCCCAACCAGTTCCCTGGCTCCGCCTCTTAACATGGCCACACCGCGAGTTACACTTCCATTCACGAACCTGTGGGGGACACACCCAAACCACGGCATCTCCCCTGGTCCCCAGGTATGTGAATACGAAAGGTCTGTCAGACTCACCAGGTTCCACGCCTGTGGAATGACGCACAGGTGGGTAGCTGGCCCCGTGCCCTCATGTCTGCAGGTGGGACGCTGAAGTCACTTAGTTGACAGTCCCGGTGTCCTTGGCCTAAGCCCACCTCATTCAGCAACGCCAAGGCAAGGCTTAAGGAATTTTTCTTGACCATCTTTGGACGTTGCCCTGATGTTAAGTCAGGGCAAACACTAATCTTTTCAGACACAGGAGAGTCCCAGCACCTATTTTTATACTTTGTCACAGTGCCTATGAACTCTGATGCTATTTTAATGGCAGATGTTTAGATTCAAACAGAAAGCACAGACGCCGTCCAATAAGAAGCAGCAGGACGATTAGATTTTACAGGCAGGTAAATATCGACCGTGGCATTAACACCCGATTTCCTCCAGATGTTTTCTTTTTTTCCTGCCTGATCTCTCCATTCCAGAAACTCGTTAATATTTATTCTCTGTGGTTTGTATTATAAAATAACATGGACTGGTAATTTTCCAAGTATGGATGGACCCAACTTAACAACAGTTTGGCTTATTTCCCGACTAGATGGGGCGAACACTTCCAGGTTGACGGATCACAGCCTTTCATTGTCTTTGAGCTATTTTGTGTCCCAGCAAGTTATGGGTAATTGTTAGTTTCAGAGGGTTACCGGGACGCAGTCTCAGAAACCAGGGCATTGAGAACAGCAGACATTTCTCGTCTGGGGCTCCCAAGGTCACAGATCTGTAAATGGGCGTGAGCAGACCCAGCTCCTCCCACCTCTTCCCAGCTCCTGGTGGCTGGGATGGTGCTCTGGGTGCCTTGTCAGGCTTGGATGCACCTTCTGAACCTGCCTTTATTTACAGGGCCTTCTGCACTGCGCCTGTCACCGTGTCCGAATTTTCCTCTTATAAAGATACCAGGCATATTAGATTTAGGGCTTACGCTAATCCACTGTGAGTTAATCTCAACTTGATTACATCTGCATAGGGCTTATTTCAAATAAGGTCAAGTGCTCAGGTTCCGGGTAGAGAAGAAGTTTTGGTGGACACTATTCAACCCAGTAAAGGAACTGATAGCCAGAGGATGCTGATTTATAGATAAGGCCAATTCCGCCCTGATCAGAACAGGTCCAGCTGACTTCTCGCTCGCCACCTCGGAAAACCAGCTAGCTGCCTTCATTTGCACGTTCATTTCAATATTCCTGATCGATAAACTCATCTGCTCTTGAGTTCTCTTTAAACTGGTTGGAACAGCTGTCCAGTTTCTTCATTCACTAAAGAGAACCTTAACATTTTTTATCTGTGTGGGAGTCGTGATTTTACTTTTTATTATTATTATTATTATCTTTTAACAGTGAAAGGGGTGGGAAAAGGGCAACTCCGGGAATCCCCCTGTCCTCCCGTGGCCCTGGCCAGCCCTGAGCAACTGGAAGCAGGCCGAGGCTGTGCTGGGCCCCCTCTGCCTTTGTGGAGCCGAATGCCAGACCTGTGCAACCTCCCCCGAGACTCCCTCCAGGTTCTCTGTCCTGCAGCCCAGGGTTGGGGCCCTCCTCCAGCGCCTGAGCACCTGAGCCGGACACCTTCCCGTTCCAAGGTTCCCAGGCCAGGTGCAGGAGAGCAGCCATGGGAGATGGCCACCCCTTCCCACTCAGCAGCCCACCGGCTCCTGCTTTTGAGAAGCAGCTGCTGCCAAACCCACTTCACACGCGGAGGGTGATTCCGGTGCCGTCAGCGGCCTGCTGGGCTCTCGGTTTCCTCCTGCTTTTCCCTGAACCCAGGCAGTACCAACGTGTCTCCTTCCCTGACGCTGGCCTCCTCTGCCTCGCTGACGTCTAGATGGGCCCGAGGCAGCTCTTACAGGTTGGGAAAGGTTTCAGATCAATCACTGCTTGTATTTTTAAATTGCTTGTTTTTTGGAAAAGGACAATTTATTTCTTTAAAATCATTCTCACTTGTAAATTTTTCTTAGTGATTTCTTTGGTAGGTGATTTGGCCTAAATTTTCAAAAGCCTTTGAATAAATATATGAACAACAAAGGGACTCAAGGAAACTTTTGGAGGTGACGGATATGTTTATTACCTGGATATGGCGATTGTAAGAGGAGTGTATACATAGGCCCAAACTCGCCAAATTTCACATGCTAATTAGGCGCAGGGTTGTTTTTTCGTCCTGGGGTTTGAACCCAGTGGCACTTAACCACTGAGCCACATCCCCAGCCCTATATATATACATCTTATCTTCCTGACTGCTTTTTCTATTTCTATGAAGAATGTCATTGAAATTTTAATAGAATTGCATTAAATCTGTATAGTGCTTTTGGTAGTATGATCATTTTGACTTTAAAAAAAATATTTTATCTTGAGACAGAGTCTTGCTAAGTTGCCTAGAGCCTCACTGAGTTGCTGAAGTTGGTTTTGAACTTGTGGTCCTCCTGCCTCAGCCTCCCGAGCTGCTGGGATTATAGGCACGTGCCACCAGGGCTGGCAGGTGCAGTGTTTTGGTACCTCAATAAAGCTGGGACATAATATAGAAATTCCACTTACAACAATAACTAGAAAGACGCAAAGCAACAGCGAACCGAGATATACCAAAAACGTGTCTTAGGCTCCTGTTTAAAATAGCGACCACTGGAAATGGCGTAAGGTCTCATCAAAAGTGGATCGTTAAGTAGGCGAGGAAGGACACAGGGTCCGTGTCCACGCACACGTGCATCGGGAAGGCTGTGGTTTTAACGCGTAGGTTAGTTTGCTAGAGCTGCCACAACAAGGTGCCATCGACCCGGGCTCAAAGCACAGCAGCCCGTCATTGCTGAGTCCTGAAGTCTGGGAGTCTGACGTCGCGCAGAGCCTGCTCTTGAGACCCGCAGGGAGCCCCTCCCCGCCTCTTGCAGCTCCAGGCGAAGCCCAGCAGCCCTGGGTGTTCCTTGGCTTGTCACTGTGTCATCCCGCCTCCGCCTTTGCATGGCACGTGTGTCTCTGCCTCCGGTGTCTTTCTCCTCTTAAAGGAAACCAGTCACACTGGATTAAGGGCCGGCCTAGCCCGCTACAACTTCATCTTAACTAATTACATCTGTGTTGGCCTTATCTTCATGTAAGTTCCCATACTTGGGTCCTGGGGCTTAGGACTTCAGTACTGTCATTTTCGGAAACACAACTGAAGGCATAAGAGCATGGAAAGAGACCTACAACAGCCAGGTGTGGTAACAGCCTGCAGCCCCTGCTACTCCAGAGGCTGAGGCAGGAGGATGGCAAGTTAGAGGCTTAAAATAAAATAATAAAATAAAATAAAATGCAGTGGACATACCCCAGGAGAAAAGCATTTACTTAGCATGCACAAGATCCTGGGTTCTACCCGCTCTGTTCCCCTCACCAGTAAAAAAAAGATACCTGCAACATATTCTTAAATAGAAAGAACTAGTTAGAAGATATTACTTTGACTAAGGATGTGGTTCAGTGGTGGAGTGCTCACCTGGCATGCTCACAGCCCTGGGTTTGATCCCAGGTACCACCAGAAATTATTTTTGTTGTTGTTTGAGAAGATTCCATCTTTTTTTTTTTTTTGTACCAGGGATTGAACCCAAGGGCTCTTGACCACTGAGCCATATCCCCAGCCCTTTTACATTTTTTATTTTGAGACAGCATCTCCCTAAGGTGCTTAGGGCATGCCCAGTTGTCGAGGCTGGCCTTGAAAGTGCCTTCCTCCTGCCTCAGCCTCCTGAGTCGCTGGGATTACAGGAGTGTGCCACCAAGCCTCGCAGAAGATACCATTTTGTTTCTTCATGGGAGAAGGTCTGCTGGAATCCACAGGCTGGCAGGAGCTGCGGGTCACCCTTCAAGGATGAGCAGAAGCCTCGCTGTCTCCTTGAGAGCTGGTTCTGGTGGACGAAGAACTGTGAGCCTTTGAAAGTTGGATCGGCCCTGCTTCCTGGCACTCCAAAGGGTCAAAGTCAGGTGAGCAGATGTTGAGTTGGGAACATTTCAAAGACAAAACTGCCTTGAGACTAGAGAATACCACTGTTGTGTCACTGGCAGCCACGCCAGGGAGCTGGTCTGGGTCCTGGTTGGCCGGATCGGGCAGCCCATAGGCACCAGAAAAAAGCAAACCATGTAAAAAGGAAGGAGGAACCTCGTGCAGCTGAGGCTGGCCCGGGTCAGATGGCCGGGGTGGAGGAGGCTCTGGGACTGAGGAACTCGGTGACCTCCCGGTGTCCGGGTGGGAGGGGACTGGCCAGTCCAGACCAGGCTGGGCTTGTAGAAGTCTGCAAGGTTCTGGAGGCTTCTCCGTGTTTGTTATCCTGTGGGGCTGCCCTGGCCACAAGGAGAGAAGACAGCACCACTGTCCTGCTGGGTAACTGGCGACAGGCCCAGAGTGGCTGTGGTGAAGAGGCCCAGACGGGGCGAGAGGCCCTTGGTGGTGGGAGGTGGACAGTGGCCCTGACGCCTGGAGGGGCCCAGGGTGGACACACAGGGCCTTGGCTGTGGCACCTGGGCTTGTGACGTGGACGCCATGCTGATGGTGGCGGCCTACGGGCCCACCCACTGCCCACTTTGTCTTTCCTGGGGACTGATCCAGGGCCGCGTCACCACTGAGCCGCATCCCCGGCACTTTTCATTTTTTATTTTGAGACAGGGTCTTGCCACGTTGCCTGGGCTGGCCTTGAGCCTGTGATCCTCCTGCCTCAGCCTCCCTGGCCGCTGGGATCACAGGCGTGAGCCAACCTGCTGCTTGGATTCTCCATCTTCCAGCCTCGTACCCACGCCAAGTGGCTAGCTCCACCTGGTTTCTTCCATTTTCTTCTGGTCTCCAGGGTAACTGGAGGCCAGTCTGAGCGCAGGAGGACAGCAGCCGTTCTCCAGACCAACTGGAGAGTGAGAGGCTGAGTCCTGCGGGCAGTGGTGCTCGTCCCGACGCCTCGCAAGGCAAGCATTTGACACAAATCGGCTCACTGCGTCCTCGCCAGAGAGCTATGAGGAAGCCACCATTCTCGCTCCTGCCTCCAGGACGCAGAAAGACCGTTCCAACGTCACCAGGCGCTCCTGGATTTCCCGAGCCTGGGGGCGAAGAGCTCTTTTTTAAAAAAGGACAAGCTGGCCAGGCGCGGTGGGGACTGCCTGGGATCTCAGTGACTCCGGCGCTGAGGCAGGAGGATGGCAAGCTGGAGGCCAGCCTCAGCAGCCGAGCGAGGCCGTGAGTGCATGAGCAAGACCCTGTCTCCAAATTAAAAAGTAAAAAGGACGGCGGTGCAGCTCAGTGTAGAACATCATCCCACGTGCGAGGCCCTGGGTTCAACTCCCGGCACCAAAAATAAATAAACAAATTAAAATAAAATGAAAATGACGAGGAGGACCTTGTCATAGGTGAATGCTGGAGGGCTTGGGTGAGCCCGGCACCTTCTTCCCCATCCGGGTCTTCCCGTGGGATGACGCGCAGTGGCTGTCTGAGGATCAGGCAGGGTGGCCTCCTAGGCCGTGGCCCGGCTTTGGGGAGTTTGGGGTTGACGTGGAGGACGTAAGCAGCCCGGCCGGGGAGAGGTTCCACATGAGGAGTAGCAAGTGGCACTAGAAAGGACCCTGGAGCTCTCTCACGGGCACCTGGAACTGAGAGAGAGCCTCCTCCGTCCCTGGGGGTGGAGCTTGCGAAGCTGGGACACCAGGGACGGGGTGCCCATGATGTCGGGGGGCGTGGTCTGCACTGCAGACAAAGGGAGGAAGGAGCTGGGTGCGTGGGCTGGTTAATCATGGCAGCTGATCCTAACCCAGGCTGTCTCTGTTCAGACTTCACTTGCCCCTTTGCTGGGCACTACTTTTCTCAGTCTTCTCTTACAACCTTAGGCTACAAGGTACTAAGTTCTTGAAAAATGTATCAAAGTGTCACAAACATTCAGAAAAATCATGAACGTATGCCATAATTACCTCCAAGGGAGCCCCTCTGTGGAAACCTCTTTCAGAGTAACACTAGGATATTCTCCGTGCTCCCCAAACCTCCCTGTCCCCTTCCGGACCCCTCCCCTCTCCACACTCCTGAAGGTAGACACTCTGGTTCCAACACTAGAGATTAGTTGTGCCTGACTTCTAAACTTTTTGTGAATGGAACTGTACACAGCACGTGCTCTTGGGTGTTTGGCTTCTTTTAGTAAACCTTCTGTGGGTGAGCTTCACCTAGCCGTGTGTGTAGCACAGTCTTCCATTTTCACTGTCGTATAGTGTTCCGCTGTATAAGTAGACCGTGGCCGGTCTATCCAATCTGCTGTTGTCTACCTGTGCCCAGTCATGATGAGTGAAGCTTCATGACTGTTTCACTATTCCAGGCCTGTCTTGTGGAACACACGTGTTTACTGCAGCTGGGTGTGCACAGCAGTGAAGGACCTTGGGTTGGTGCCACGTAGGGTTTGAACCCAGGTGAGCCCGTGCTAAACTCAAGAGTGTGCCAGATGCCACCATGTGCCCCGGGCAGCCCAGGCTGGGGTGTGGAGGCCAGGTGGTAGTGGGGGCAGGCAAGGAGGCAGAGGGGGCTGGTGAGAAGCAGGAGCCAAGGTGGGAGGTCTGGAGTGACTGAGGAGGAAGAGCAGGCGAGCGTGTTTGTGCCTCTGCCTTGGGCTCCTGGCAGACATGATGTCACTGTCCCGATGTGGACGGTGGAAGGAGGAACCAGTTTGGTCTGGCTCAGCAGGAATCTCAGGACACCCAGGAACCTCCTGGTGACAGTATTGAGGGTGCTGCCTGCCGCGCTCTTTTTTTTTTGTGTGGTGCCCGGGATTGAACCCAGGGCCTGACTATCTCCCCAGCCCCCTGCTGTGCTCTTAAAGCTGGGCTCTGGGCCCCGGTCTGGGGCGCCTGCTGGGTGAGATTGCTGGGGAGGATGCACAGGAGAGGAGAGCCCAGGAGCATGAGGCGGCCAGGCAGGGAGAGAGGCGCAGGGCTGCTGGTGGCTCGGAGCCTCCCTCCGAGCAGGCCACACCCTCTCCTAGTACTGTCCCTGTCTAACTGTTTTGCTGGGTGGGACTTAACCGTCTGGTGTGGGTGTGCAGGGGGGCGGCCAGCATTTCCCCAGGGGAGCCGGGAGCCTGCTGCAGGAGCAGGAAGTGAAGGGCAGGGCAAGGAGACAGAGTCGCAAGAGGAACTGATGTAAGACCTGGGAGAATTAACCCGAGGCAGGAAAAGAAAAGGGAGTGGGGGGGGGGGTGCCCCGGGAGACCAGGGGGGCTGGAGACTGCAGGACTTGGCAAGGTCACTGGGTAGGTCGACCGTGGTGCAGATCCGGGGGGATTCTGCAGAGAGGAGGGTGGAGATGTCTGAGGCTGGAATAAAATGAAGGGAGAGCCCTGGGCCTGCAGAGTCCTACCCTCTCCACGAGGAGCGTCTTTTACATCAACACTTTCGCCTGCTACCTTTGAGTGGCACAGGAATGGATGAGTATATGATACCCGAAGTCCTTACAGAGGGACGATGGTGATTTGTTGGAGAGCTTGAGAGTGTGTGTGTGCAGGCCTTGGGTGAGGGACACTTGTGATTTTATACTGTACCCAGTCAGATTCTCTGCAGTTTGGAGTGACCCCAAGTCTTGTGAGGGACAGAACCTATGCATGATGGACAGCAGCCCAGAGCATGCCGCCTTGTCGGGGTGGAGCCGGCAGAATGGTTAAGACTGGGTGGGTGGAAGGCCCACGAACAAGCAGGAGAAGGGTGCTGCTGTGTTTTGGAGGCTGCGTGAAGGAAAGGTCAACGGGAGGGAGTCGGACATTGGCAGGAGGCCCAAAGCAGGAAGCCCTGGGTGCTGGCCAGGGGAAGGACACTAAGG
Organism: Sciurus carolinensis; assembly: GCF_902686445.1. Lineage (NCBI taxonomy): Eukaryota > Metazoa > Chordata > Mammalia > Rodentia > Sciuridae > Sciurus > Sciurus carolinensis. The sequence continues at coordinate 8,644,758 of NC_062218.1, forward strand.
TCAGCCTGAGATATGATGAGGCTTGAGGGAAGAAGTTTTTTTAGAAAACAGATCAATATAGTTCAGGAATCTTCCTGGAGGGACAGATTATGGAGCCAAAGAGTGTGGTAAGAAGCGCCACCATTTTTCTGATAATTTGGGGAAGAGCAAAGTGGGCCCAAGATTTTGGGAGTCAGAGAGTGGCGGTTGAGATGGTGAGCAGTGAATTGTTAGGTATGATATGACATAATAATATAGTTCTTGCTTTAGGTCAAAACTGGTATGAGCTGGGCACGGTGGTGCACACCTGTAATCCTAGTGGCTTGGGAGGCTGAGGCAGGAGGATTTCAAGTTTGAAGCTAGCCTCAAGCCTCAGCAAAAGCAAGGCACCAAGCAACTCAATGAGACCCCGTCTCTAAATAAAATATAAAAAAGGGCTGGGGATGTGGCTCAGGGGTTGAGTGCCCATGAGTTCAATCCCTAGTACCAAATAAAAAACAAACAAAACAAATCAAAACAAACAAAAAAACCAACCCCAAAACACCCCCCAAAACTGGGTGTGGTACTCTGCCCTCTGAGGGGGCGGGTGTGACATATTCCTGCTCTTCTGAGCTCTGTCAGACACAGGGATGGGCCCTGAGTGACACCATCAAGAGTAAGGCCACAGGTGTCCTCTCCTGCACCCTGGACCAGCACCCTGTGCACGCGCTGCGGCCTCAGCGAAGGCTGAGATGAATGGAAGGACTGACTTTGGTGTTTTCTTTCAGTTCTTGGCCAACAAATCCAACCAGCCAGCCAGAGTCAGCTGGTCGCCTTACCCCGCCTTGGGAGGTAGGAATCCGGCCAGGCTTGCTCCCTCCGCCGTGACACCCTTTCTGCTCTGCTGGACCATTTGAGGACTTTAGGGAGGTCCCCTTCTTTTCAGTAACATCTTGACTCTGCAGAAACATCTTGCTGCCCTTTCAAATGGAGGGATGCCAAGCCCCATGGCTGGCACCTCTCGGACGAGCTGCCGTCCTGTGAGCAGGGTGCGTGCGCAGGGTCTTACCATGAGTCACAGGGAGCAGGGCTGTGCTGGGTACCTCTCCATCCCCGCCAGTGCCTGGGGTGGACGTCTAGCACGTGCGCGGAAGGGGTAGGCCAGTGCTGAGTTAGTGAGTACCAGGCAGGGCAGGACGGGGAGGAGGTCGGTGCCACACCGTCTGCACCTGAAGCCAGGTCTCAAGGGGAGCCAGCCCCTGAGGTGTCCGTGCAGCAGGCTGCTGAGGGGCCCAGGAGCCAGCTGCTGCCACAGGGAGTGTGAGCGTGAGTCACCCTGCGCCGCGAGGAAATCTGTGACAAAATGTGCATATTGAGAAGCTGAGGGTGCATCTGCTGCGCTCCGACCAGTGGACTGAGTAGCTCCGGCTTAGGAGAGGGGAGAATAGAATTTGGGCATGTGTATCATCGTACGTTGGGATCGTTTTGGTCCTAAATATAAAATACCAGAATGTTCTGGGGAATTGTTCAGGAGAGCTACGTCCTTCCAGCCACCCACCCGGAAGCAGTTCACTCAAGTGCACCAAGGTGCTGAGAAGAGCAGCAGCTGGGCCGACCTCAGCCCCGTCCCGGCGCACGCTGGCCACCTACTTCCAGCGGGCGATGCAGGTGCTGCCAACTGGCGCCCCGATCCCTTCCGGGTTGGCAGGAGGGCGGCTGTGCTAGGAGGCTGGGCGGGCCTCAGCCATCCCTTCACTTTCTTTGGAAATGCTTCCTGGGGCCCCAAAGCCACACGCTGCTTTAGGACAGGACAGGGACCAGTCTGATCCGGAAAATTCACCAGAGTTCACCACGTCGCTCTGCAGTCCCGCGTGAGCGAGTGCCAGTCTCCCCGCTGTGGCCTCAGGACCTTGGGAGCATGGCACATGTGGGTCCCCACTTCCCTGCCCTGCTCAGCTGGGGTGCCCCCAGTGCGGGCCACCGGCAGGAATCCCCTCACTTTCCAGGCAGGAATGGTCTGTGTCAGCATCACCTATGGCTCAGGCTGGAAATACCCACAGCTGGAACAGAAGAGAAGCCCAGGGGACCCTGGGGGAAGCAGCGGAGGGGAGGGAGGCAGAGGCCGGCCAGGCAGCAGGGCAGCGATCCAAAGAGCAACAGAGTGGAGGAAAGGGGGAGCCTTGCGTCTCGCTTTGTGGATCGGTGTGGGCAGGTTCCCTGAGCGGCACGGACGACTTTGTAATTTTCAAATATTTATAAACACACACACACACACACACACACACACACACATACATACATGTGTGTTTTAGTTTTTTAATTTACTTTAGAGTTGGGGATTGAACCTAGGGCTGCTTAACCTCTGAACCACATCCCCAGCCCTTTATAATATATATGTATTATAAATATACATATATTATATATATATATATACATATTATGGTGTTGGGGATTGAACTCAGGGCCTTGTGCATGTGTGTGTGAGTGTGTATATATATATTTTTGTTTGTTTGTTTGTTTTTTGAGAGAGGGTTTTGCTTTGACCTGCCATCCTCCTGCCTCAGCCTCCTGAGCCACTGGGATGACAGGCCTGTGCCACTGCTCAGCTCTCCATGAGTTTTAAATGAGCAAATGAAAGTGGAAAGAGTGGCCTATGAAGGTGCCTGCCAGGCTGGCTGTGGAGGAGGGCGGGGAAGCCTGAGCTGGGCTTCAGCCTCAAGGTGGAGGTCGGAGCGGTGCAGGAGAGCCCCGGAGGGCTGGCTGGGGCTGACCAGTCCTGAGGCTTAGGGTCTGGAGGCTGAGGGGGACAAAGTTCAGGGAGGCCGGTGAGCTGTCGACCAGGGGGAGTCCAGGAGCTCACAGGTGACGGCTCCCTCCCTTCTCTGCAGAGCAGGAGGTGAGGTCTTCAGGGGACGGTGGGCCAGAAGGAAGCAGTTTTGAGAAGCCTGCTTTGGGGCCTGGAAGAGGGCATCCAGAAGGCTGCTCTGCTGGAGTCTTGGCTGGAAGGGAGGTCTGTCGTCCCTCCCCTCCAGGGGTGGATGGGAAGACAATGTTACCCAAAGTTCCATCCTTGTTGCCGAAACCAGTCCAATACCGAGGACACAGTTTTGAGAAAAAGAGAAAGATGTTTTATTGCTTTGCTAGCAGAAAAAAAACAGGGGACTCCTGTCCCAGAGGCTGTGATTCTGTCCATCATGGGGAACATGATCTTTTAGAGAGGGGATTCAAAGGCCATTCCCGTTGTTCTCTGATGGAGTGTGATTCACTCATTAATTGGGAGATAGTCATTTCTGAGATCTTCTGGTATCATCTCCAAAGAATAGATTACCTCGTTCCTACGGTGGGCGTGTGCTCGGGGACAGATAACTCTGCCTAGGTGGGAAGGAAAGGTGATCCTGTTTCTCCTGAGATTAGGGAGGGGGGGAGATTAGGGAGGAGCAGGCAGAGAGGAAGAGAAGGGAACACTCTATTTAAAAAATAAGTTGCAGTGACCGAGCAGCGAGGGCTATATTCAAAACATAAAGTGGGACACTGTTACAAAAGAATTGTCGACACCATGAATTTCTGTTGTTTGAGTCACCTTACTGTGTGGCACTTTTTTAGGGTAGTCCTAGCAAAGGAGTACAGCAGAAAATTTTAAATTTTTACTTCATTCTGGATTTGAAATAAGTGTAGAGGATTGAGAAGTCACAAGATCAGGGGTACCGACTGCAATCCTCCCAGCATGCATTCAGCCAAATTTCCCTGCCTTATGCCTTGTCCCCAGGGGTACATTTGATGTGAATAAGACCAGTGACAGTGTAAGCTGAACTGTAGGGTTCACAGTGATAACTGTAAGCTTCTGCTTTCGTCTCTGCTTTAATTACGAATTTTCACTCAGCAAGGGAGAGTGACAGGGTGGCCACTTGGAGAGCTTGGAGTTAATCACGAGGGTCCCCAACCCTCCTGGCTCGCAAGGCGGCTCCTCAAGGGCTGGCAGCACTAGCGTCGGCTGATCCCCCAAGTTTCCTTGTTTTGAACTCCCAGCAGTCTGAGAATGGTGGTCACAGCTGGCAAGATTCGAGTCTGACTTTGTAGGGAACCACCCGTCAGAAACTGGTTTGAAAGCTGGGTGCCCCCCAGGGCCAGGTATTCGGACCTAGAGGCGGGTTTTTTAAAAGTTCTTGAAGATCCAAAGAGTTTGATGTGTGCGTGGCTAAAGAAAGTTCAGGTTCCTGATCAGCTGCAGGTCCTGAGATGCGAAGGCAGGGCAGGAGAGTGTCACAGGCCACCAGGAGTGGCCTTCTCCTTTGTTCCCCAGGGATCTGTCTGTTGAGCATAGACCAGGGCGAGGAGGTACCCTCTTAGATGCTGGGGTTTAAGAAATGAATAGACCTGGTCACTGCCGACTCTCAGGTTACAAAGGGCGATGACAGTTTTGCAAAAATGTACCGGAAAATAGAATAGTGAGCACTGTTATCAGGGCCAGTAACTGGGAAAAGGGTGGGGTCTTTCCTGTTCTTGGGAGAGGACCAAGAGGGTGGGTCAGGGAGAAAGAAGCCCCAGATGTCACTTCCTACAGGTCTCCCTGAACTGGTCTTTAAAATCTACCCTCCTTGATTCCGAGGAGGACCCAAGTCTTGTCCTGAGAGTAAATGGAGCTTTTTGGGTTATGCCCACTATTGTTGATTCCCAGGATGGGCCCTGAAAAGGTGGCAGAATTGGCAGTTAACTGTCACAGGCGTTTACTTCTAATGTTTGCCCACAAAGGCAGAATATTTCCCTCAAAGGAAATGAGGTTCTTCATGGCTACTGTGAAATCTGATTCTACTAGGAGGATCGAGGCTGATGGACTGGATGGCCTTGGGGCCAAACAGCATCGAACCTCAACAGGAGATCCAGAAATTCACAGAAGATCTGAGCGGTGTCCAGTCTAGGGATCCTCAGGTGGACTTGCGGACACCAGGTTACTTCCTCTTAGTCACAAACACTCAGGGAAATCTGCAAACATTCTAAAACAAATCATTTCGCTTTACTTGAATTGCTTTTGAAAAAAGAGTGACTACGAGATGTCCTGTCCCTCACTAGCCGAGGGCTTCTCCGGAGGCAGTGGCGGAGCTGGAGGAGCCTGGTGAGAACCTCAGAGGGCAGTGTAGTCCCCCGGTTCCAGCCTTTGAGACTCTGAGAGGAGGGCGGGTTCAGGAAAATGGATGTCAGCCCTCATGAAGCCTGTCCCCAGGATCACCTCCCCAGCCAAGTCTGGCTCCCAGGCCTGACTCCTTTTCCTTTTTTTAACTTTACCTCTGTCCAGGTCAGCTCCGCAAAGGCAGGCAGGGAGACCTTTCTCACTTTCATGAGCTGGAGTACCCTGGCCCCAGGGGATTACAGGGGTTAACAAAATGCACAGGTATGCTGGGTGTTTTTCTTCTTAACTTGCCCCAGATCTCTATTTTGGTTATGAACCACCACCTTCTAAATTTTTCCAACAATTAATATTTTTGCCCCATTTGACTTTTAAAAAATTTCTTTTTTTTTTTCCTCCTTAATTGACTGTTTTATTTGCTAGCATGGAAACCAACTCTGGAAAGCTCAAACAACAACGACAAAGATGACAGCAGTGAAGGAATGTGTGAGATGTACGTACCTCAGGAGACCTGCTTTGTGGTCACCATCCCTCCAAGCGAGAATGATCCCTTCACTGGACTTTGGTTACGTCATTCTACAGGACTATGGGACAAGTCCAATGTTTGCACTTGAGTCTTCCTGTCTGAGACCAAGGGACTGTGCTCCTGTCTCTCCCTGAGAAGAGTTTTCACATATACCTTAAGTTTCTTCTTCTTCTTTTTAAATATTTTTTTAGATGTTGGTAGACCTTTATTTTTACTCATTTATTTATATGTGGTGCTGAGAATCGTACCCAGTGCCTCACACATGCCAGGCAAGCACTGTACCACTGAGCCACAACCCCAGCCCCTTAAGTTTCTTCTTGATTGTCTAGAAATATATATTTGAATAACAGCAATGACCAAAATATTACAGTTCAAGAAGCTCAAGCCATTGGAGGTGGGTTGTTTTCTAAGGAAATTCCTAGAAAAAGGCACCTTTGTGTACATCAGAGAAAATGCTGGAAATATCCTAATCATCAAGACTAGGAGGTTGGCCTAGTATGGTGGGACACCAGAGATGGAGGCTGAGGCAGGAGGGTGACAAGTTGGAGGTCAATCTGCCCTCAAGATAAAAATAAAGGGCTGGGGATATAGTAGCAAAGCTCCCCAGCGTTGAATCCCCAGTAATAGGGGTGGGGAAGCAGGGATTGGTGAAACACACAATGCACACCCACCGTGACCCACCAGAACTGGAGGAGCTACCCCTGCACTTAGAGCTGGTGGAGCCAAATCCGAAGCTCCTTTGTCTGATAGCACAACGTGCTCTTTACCCAAGCGATGCTGCCTTCCCTGCCACAAAATAGAAAGCACTTTTCATTCAGTTCACGTGGGCTACTTCTCCTGGCAAATAAGACCACAAATTTGGAGAAGCAGCTCCTGCAGAGCAACTTACATCATCAGGCCAATGGATGCTTTAATCTTAATAATAATGAAAGTTAACACTTAGAGTGTGCTCAATTCCAGAAGGTGTAAAGGCTTAAACCGGTTGTCACTCAAACTTCCATCCAGCCCGTGGAGGTGGTGACTGCTTACTTTATGAACCTGGGTCAGGCTTGGGTTCACATTCCTCCTCCGGAAGAGGTGGGGAGGGCACTACGGGCACCTTCTGTTTCCTACATCTTTAAAAATATGTATACTGCTTGCAATTTTCAAAGGCCTGATGCAGAAAGGTAACCAACTAGCGCTGAATTTTTTAATGACCCAAAAGAAATTATTCAGCTGAATGAAAAAAATTGCGTAATGCGTATCTGCATGCATATCTTTGAAAATCATAAATTAAAACAATTTGGGTGAATAGAACACAATTTCTTGAAAGGTTATTGATTGAAAAGTTAGCCTGAGTTTGAAGGTCCGATAAGCTATTTTCTCCTTCCTAGGTAGGTTTTGTACACATAGTATATACATGTTGGTTTTACAAAAATTATCTATTTTTCAGCCATCTTCCAGAAAGTTTAAGAACAGATTGTTTTTGTGGTAAAAAGGGGTTTATTTTTAAAAGATGGGTTGGGGGTGGGGGGAGGGGACCTGACTGGACTAGTTCTTTGCAGGGGACTTGTTAATCTTTCCCTTTGACCCCTCTAAGGTGCTGGGACAGAACCCAGAGCCCAGGCAGGCTAGGTAAGTGCTTTACTACTGAGCTGTCCCCTTACCCCCATTCTTGTTTATCTTTAAATGAAAACCATTCCAGTACTATTTGGACCCAAATTTCTAAGAAAGGAAAGAAGGAAGTGGTAAAGGCTGAAGACAGCCTTAATCCCCTTGCTTAGTGGCACGGGTGATAAGGACCAACTGACTTTAGGGCCCCAGAAAACTTGTATGCAGTGCAGGGGGCCCTGTTCGCCAGAGTTCTTAAGTTACCCAACCCCGGCCTCCGGCCTCCGGGGTTACTTCAATTTGTAAATGCCCGGCCTGCTTTTAACAGGCCTTTGGAAATGCTAACAACAACTGTCGACCTTGAAAGGGGAAATTCCCGGTGGGAATTTATGCATCTGTAGCTGGTTACAGAAAAAGGTAAAAAGTAAACCATTATCTGGGGTGTTTTGGCTTCAGAAAGAAAGTCCTGCGTACAGAGCAAACCGACTCAGGGTGCTTTCAGGTGCGCGCTCATCTTCACCAGAAATCGCTGCTCGGGTCCCACCACCCTCCCTGGGCCCGCATGCCAGCTTCTGGGGCAGAAGTCCTTCCTGCTTATCTGGAGACGCTGGAAGACCCGGTGACCACAACCGTGTGTCGGCCAGCGCAGTGTGACATCGGAGGTTCAGGGGCTTCAGAGTCCAAACCTCTCTGGGGCTCACATCGCTAATTCGGGGTTTTGGGACCAAGCTGCCCACCCCGTGCCCCTGGCTTGCCCTGCTGCGCCTGGTGTTTTCTCGCCTTGTCCCCCTGGCTGCATCTGCACAGCTTCGTTCATCTTTGGACGAAGGTCTGCTACGAGCTGGCACCTGGAGGGCACGCGAAGACAAGTGCAAACGAAGAAAGGAGAGGAGGTGGTGGCCTCCGGTCGGTCCCCTTGACCCAAGGCACTGCTAGTCAGACGGGGCAATGCCCTGGGCTCGGGAGTGCTCACCACGGCGCCCGCACAGTCTCTCCCACTACGAGCCGGCTCACGACGCGTCTTGCTCACCAAAGTGAGGGGCTGTGGCAAATCCCCACACTCCCTTCCTTCTCAACCCGTACCCGGACGGCCACCGAGGGGCCAAGGCCCGGTCTCGGGTATGGGGCTGGCCTTGGTCTGCGGCCCTGGCCTAAGGTCCCTCTCGGCTCCCTTCAGTGCCTAGTCGCGGGCTTCCCGGGTTAATCAGCCACGACTCTGCAGATCCCACCCACCACGTGACCCTGGCCAGAGGTGGGTGGGGTGGGGTCCCTGCCGGCGCGGTTCGCCACTGGCCCTTCCCACCCACATGCTCCCTCGAGGTCCCTAGCCCTCCCTACTCCCCAGGATGGCTCTTTTCCGACCACCCTGCAAGCCGTGGCTGGCCCCGGTTCTGCATGACTTGCAGCCTCTGCCAAGCCCTCCACCCCTTCCGGCTGAGACTCCCCCATGGCCCCATAAGCCCCCCGTCCAGAGGGGCACCCTCGGTAGGGCGGCGGTCTCCGCACCGGCCTGGGACCTCAGGGGACCGCTTCTTTAACTCGTGCACTCGAACTGGGCGGGCGGGGCGCCCGGGGATTCCCCGGTCTCACGCCGGCCGCGGCCGGGGCAGAGCTGGTCGCGGAGTCCAGGCTCCCGAGAGGTGACCAAGCGGGCTCGGCGCTTCGCAGCGGCGCGAGAAGATGCCTCTACTCGGGCCCCGGGCCTGGAGCCCTGGCAGGGGCGAGTCCAGGGACTGGTGGTTTCCGAAGTTGGAGGAGGGCTCAGCCCGCTGTGTCCCCTGACCCCACCTCCGCCCCTGTCCCCAGGGGGCTGGCCGAGGGCGGGGCGGGGCCGCTCGCCGCCGGGTTTCGGCCTCGGTGGTTACCGCTTCTGACTGTCCCGCGCGCCTTCCTCGCCTCCGGGCACAGCCGCCGGGTCGCGGTCCCCGCGGTCCAGCGAGGCCCGGGCGGCGCTCGGAACTCTCCCGGGGACGCGCCCCGCCCGCCGCGCCGCGGAGCCGCACCCCGCCCGCACCGCCCGCACCGCCCGCGCCGCTCGGAAAGCCCCCGCGGCTCCTCCCACCCGAGGGGCTTTTCTCGTCTCCAGTGACTTTTCTCCTTGAGCGCAGCCGCCTGGCGCTCGTTTCCGCCGGGCTGGAGCGCGCGGGCCACTGCTTTTCTGGGAACGCACGGGGCCAGGAGCGGTGACCTCGGCACGCGTCCCCCGTCCGCGTTTTCCGGCCCGCGCGGGGACCCCCGGCCCGCGCCCCGGCCGCCAGCATGGTGCTGCTGGCCGGGCCCGGGCCGGAGGGCGGCGGGGCGCGCTGCATGTCCCCGCAGCAGGCGACCGCACCCCGGGGCGCGGAGGCCGGGGACGACCCCGCTGAGTACGAGGAGTACGAGGACTTCTCGAGCCTGGCCGACACCCGCAGCATCGCCTCGGACGACTCCTTCTACCCTCCCGAAGGCGAGGAGGAGTGCAGCGCGGTGAGCGCGGACAGCGTCCCGGAGGGCGTCCCGGAGGCGGCCACCTTCCTGCGCGCCGCCTGCGCCAACGACGTGGGGCTGCTGCAGGCGCTGGTGCGGCGCGGCCCGCGCGTCGAGGAGGTGCAGGAGACCGACCGCAACGGCCGGGTAAGCGGCGTCGCGCAGGGTTTGGGTTCTCCTCACGCGTTACCCGCTTTGGCTCGCGCGCCCAGACCCGGCCCTGGCGGGTCCCGCGGGTACTGCGGCCCTGAGCACCTTTTCCTCGACTCGCGGCATGTGGTGGGGCCGTTCGCCCTGCCGAAAGTGCCGCGCGGACCCAGAGGCTGTCATCCCGGCTGCCGGCAGCACCCGCCTTTCCTGCACCGCCCCCGTGCTCCCTGAACCGGCCCTGCAGGCCCGCGCTGGAATCCGGGTTGACTCTTGTGGGGTCTGTTCAACCTTTCCCGCACCTGACCGCTGCCTTTCCCCAGGAACCTGGTAGGCGACCGTGACTTCTTGCCTTCAGGGACAACCCTTCCTGTCCAGCCCCCTCTGCCCATCTCGCTGGCCTTGCCCCAAAACGCTGGTTCTCAGATCAGTTCTTCCCGGGGCTACCAGGATTTGGAAGTGACAAGCTGGTCTTTCCTACCGCTGCTCCTGGTGGCCCACGCAGCGAGCAGCCAACAGGATCTGTCGCCCAGCCACGCTGGGAGCCAAGGCCCAGCGGCCGACTGCCCGCTAGGCAGGGCCCTAGGGGAGCAGCGGCATACACCTGATAGGGCAGGTGCTGGTGGAGGGAAGGAGACAAAGAGTACCCGGTAATTATGTCAAGGGATTGAAATCAAGAAACGTTTACAAAAGAAGTTGGCTTGAGAAGACTGGAGAAGGACTGGCTTTGGCACAGAAGCCACCCAACACTTCCACAGAGAAACTGCAGGGTGACCATGCTGGTCACATCCCCATTAGTCTCTGAGGCGGGGACACATAGCAGTGTGTTTTCACCTGATTTTTATATTCCCCAGATTAACACAAATCAAGGGGTGCGGTGCCTTTGTGTGGGAGCCTACAATAGGCAGAAAATACTTGTGCTTTAATTTTGGGACACAGGTGACCCTGTTCTTTGGTCTGTCTTGGGGTACAGGGTGCAAAGTGGTTTGCCCTTTTGTGGTCTGGGTGGGGTTTACAAACATGGGAAGCCAGCGAGTGTCACTTTTTGCTTGTGCTGACTTGACTCAACCTGAACTTGAAGGAAGAGTCTGTCCTTGTGAGGCCTCAGGCAGGGGGAACTAAGGTGGGACCTCAGGTGGTTCCCAAGGCCAGACCCACCCCAGGGGCCTGTAGCTGCTGGCCCTGTTTGGCCCTGGGCAGGTGCTCCCCCGCCCTGCAGCATCCCCCGTACCCCAGGAAGCTGCGAGCCCTCCTGGGCTCCGGCGGCAGTTGCCGGGCTCTGCTTTCAGTTTAACCAAGTGTGAGTTTCCATGCTCAGATGATCATGTCAGAAATCTCTCCCCCCTGAAGCAGGTGCCAAGGCCAGCCTTGAAGGAACCCCACAAAGCTCACCAAGGGCACAGGTAGGGTGGTCTCCAGTGGGCTGGGCCCCCCTCTTAGCTGTCCCTGGGTTCAGCTGGAAGTTTGAAAACACCTGAGAAGAGTAACAACAATGTAACCCAACCCAGGGGCTTGGGCCAGTCAGAGGGCCTCTGGACCCCTTTGGAAGCCCCTCCCTCGGTGAGGCCCAGGCAGGGAAGGAAGGCTCCAGCCGCCCAGCATCTCGGCCTCGGTGTCCTCCTCTGTGAAGTGGGGTTATGGACAGCGGGTACCTCCTGCTGGTAAGCGCAGGAGGTCACCCTGCATATGCAGCTTGGGGAAGCCTCACACCCAGGCTGGTCTGTTTCCAACTCCCCCGCCCTGCCCTCTCCTGCCCTGTCCTTGCTCACCTTCCAGCTTGATTTTGTGTTTTGCTGGTTGAAAGCGTTGTCTGCTTTCCTTTTCTCTTGACTGTCAAAGTGGAAACTCAGGGCCCATGTCCTGTGCTGTTCAGGGGAGAAGGCAGGAGCAGAGCCATCTCGGAGGGGTGCTGGGGATGGAACCCAGGGCCTTGTGAGCTACGTCCCCAGCCCCAAGAAGTGTGTATTGCAGACTGGGTTCAGGGAGGTGCTTTAGGAGGCTCCAGGGTGAATCCAGCAGAACCTGCCTCTGAGGATCTTGACCCGCTAGTGAGGAAAAATAGCCAGACCTTCCAAGTAGAGGCGGGAGATGAGAAGGCACTCCCAAGACATGCAGTGGGGAGGTCCTGGAAGCCCTGGGAGGGGAGAGTTAGGGGGCACTGACAAGGTGGTGGAGGACCTTCTGGTCAGGCAGGTGGAGCCCAGGGGATGTGGCAGCTGCAGTGTGGTTGGGTCCTGGCGTGGGGAGAGAGGGGAGGTGGGAATGAAGGCCAGAGGCTCGCCTGGCCGGGAGGGCTGGGCATGGGGTGCAGGCCTGTAATCCCCGTGACGTGGGAGATGGCAAGTTTGAGGCCAGGCTTGGCAGCCTGGTGAGACCCTGTCTCAAAAAATAAAAAGGGCTGGAGCCGGAGCTCAGGGGTGGAGCTCGTCCCCTGCAGGTGCAAGGCCCGCGGTCAGCCTCCAGCACTGGACCTAAGAAAAAAAATAGGAAACTGGGAGGCAAACTGGTGTCAGCAGGCCGGAGGCCAAACGTGGGGCTTTGGGGTCTTCAGATGGTCACACGGCTTGCTGCCTGCAGGCCTGCAGGCTTCCGTTTTCGGAGCACCGTCTTTGGGAGTCCTTTTCCATCCTCCCCCATCTAAGCCAACGACACCTGGAGCTAGTTACAGGCAGTCAGGTGGACAAGCAGTGAGGACTGAGATTAAAAATAGGACGGTCAGTTGAGAGCTGGTGACTCTGGAGCAGAGGACAGAGAAGGTCTCTGGGAAAAGAGCCTTTAGGTCGAGGAAAGTGCCAGTGCAAAGGCCCTGAGGGAGGAACCGTGTTCCGGCCTGGTCCACAAGTTTATCAGGACTGGTGACAGTGGAAGACGAGGGCTCAAGAGTTTTGGTGGGTAGAGGTTTGCATTAGTGGCAGAGTGACAGCTCCAGGGCGGCAGCTTCCTGCAGGCGGGGGCCCGGTTCCTGAAGCCTTCTCCACCTTGCTGGTGTGTGGAGTGGCATCTGCCTGTGCCGACAGGCATTCCATTAGGCTTGGGCGACTGAGGATCAGATGTTTGTGTTTAGGAAAACGTGTTCTTTCCTGCCTCCTGAGATGAGTGGAATAGGGATGTGGCTCAGCGCACTGCTTTCCTTCTAAAATATTCATTGCTCTCAGAGGCTTGTGTGATTTAAGAGGCAACAAGTCAGTGTCTGTCAGATAATTCTGACAGCATGCCGCCTGTGCTCCCACCGTCTTCGGGGCATCAGGTCAGCTTGTCCCCTCCGACTTGGGGACAGTGAAAGCAGCCTCGATTCCTCTCTTCCTTGTGTTACTGCTCAAGGTTCTCTTCTCTAGCCGTGGTGGCCTGTTAGGTAGCAGTGAAAATGAAGGAAGTGTTTGCTCTGTTTTAATTGTCACAGAAGGACACTCTGAATGTCAGACAGCTCCTGAACCAAATTAGTCCCAGTTCTGCTCACTTTAAACCAGTGCACTGCTCTCTGGGTGGATTCTGTGCCTGCAGGCTTAAGTTGCAGGGCCTCTGGGAGAAAGTTTCCTAAGGCCCCTGGACCCGTTGGTTTTGCACCCCACGCCAGCATCGGTGTCTCCTTTTCCTCTGGGGCTTACATTCAAGTTTTGAAGATTCACAGCTGTGATCGGATTTTACCTTGGAGTCTACTTGTGCGATTTGTTTTGTTGTCGCTCATTGTTTGAGGGCTGCAGGAGGGTTAGTAAACTTTGGACTCACCGTGCCCTACTGGGGCTTGCGTTTCTGCCGTCCACGCACAGCCCTCTGCCCTGGTCAGGCTCAGCATTCGCAGCCTGTGTTTGCATGGAAACAGGCTCATTGCTCCCATTCTTGCTGGTTGCTATAGAAAGTGGACGGGCCTCATGCCTCCCCACACTTGCCGGGGTCCAGCAGGCACTAAAAAAGTCTTGTTTGCTGTTTGGGAACATATGTCCCTGTTTCAGTTGTGTCCTCAAAATTTGAAGTGTAGAAAAGGGGGTGAGAAAGGGGATTTGAGTAAAATACTAGACTTGGAGCCCCGGGGCTGGAACAGAAGTGAGGCAGTTGGGCCTGGGAAGACTTGGGCTTGTGGCAGGCAGATTAACAGATGTCTACCACTTCCTCCTCCACTGACCATGGTGGGCTGCTCCAGGTCAGCAGCAGTAGAGAGACCCATGTGTTTTTCACGTAGGTGTGTCATTTATCTCTGGCCACAGTAGTACTGCATATGTTAGTCAGCCTTGTGTTACTGTAATGAAATACCTGAGATAATTAACTTAAAAGGAGAAAAGGTTTATTTTGGCTCATTGTTTTGGAGCTTCCAGTTCACGATTGGGCAGACCTGTTGCATTGGGCCTCACCCATTTGCATCTGCGGGGAGCGCCAGGCACAGTGTCATGGAGCGTGTTGGTGGAGCACAGTGCTTACCACTTGAGGCAGGAAGCAAAACGGAAGAGGAAGAGACCAGGGTCTTGCAATCTCTCGCCCACCTTTTTCCAGTACTGGGAATTGAACCCAGGGCTTTGCATACTGACTACATTCCAAGTCCTTTTTTAAATTTTATTTTGAGACAGGATTTTGCTAAGTTGCCCAGGCTGGCCTCAAACTTGCTATCCTCTTGTCTGCTTCCCAAGTAGTTGGGATCACAGGTGTGCACCTCTGTACCTGGCTTAGTCCCCTTTGAGGGTACACCCCCAAGGACCTGAGGGGCTCCTGCCAGGCCCCACCCCATCCCCTAAAGGCTCCACCACCCCCTGATAGCACCACCCCAGAACCAGGACTTTCACACATGGACCTTTGAGGGACAGAGGGATACTGCATAACAGCTACGAAAGCCCACGGGTGTTTGCCACAGTGACCATTTGCTAAGGGTGGCCCAGCCCGGCTGAGCCAGGCTGGACTTGCTGATTTGTCTGCAGTCAGCTGGTGGTCAGCTGCAGATGGCGGGACAGGATGGTCTCGGCTGGGCTGACTCATCTCTGCTCCACGTGGCCTGTCTTCCAGCAGGCTGACCCCTGCTGTGTCTCCATGGCAGGGCAGGGTTCCAGAAGTCAGCAGGACCTCTGAAGGCTCCCGCTTGGCCCAGGTTCAATGTCACCTTTGCTGACACAAGTCTCGAGGTCACACCCAAATTCAGGCGGGAGGAACGTAGACCCCTCCTCTCCGTGGGAGAATGGGAGGAGCTGCAGGTTAGCGGGAGAGGAGGCATGGGGCCGATTTACAGTCAGCAGAGACGAGGGCAGGGGTGGCCAGGGCTACCCCGGGAGCTCGCCCCGTTGTGCATCTCCATGAGCTGGTGGCCTTTGTTTTAGCCGTTGCGCTGGGTGTGTGTGTGTGTGTGTGTGTGTGTGTGTGTGTGTGATCACTGGAGCTGGTGTTGAGGAGGGCTGTGAATCCACAGGGGCTTCTGAGGGAGGAGCTGCAGCCCCCAGAGGCCTGGGCTCAGGCAGCTTGTCAGCCCTCGGGAGTCCGGGACGTGGGTGGCTGTCTTGCTTCATGGGTGAAGTGACAGTTCATGGAGGGGGCGCAGGTGTTCCCATGGCTGAGCCACAAGGTGGTCTGTGTGCAAAGCTCATCGTCCCTGCAGCACCACGGCCACCCTGTCCAGGAGCCGACTGCACCTGCACCCACCGTGGACCTGGGATGTGGCAGGGGAGGGTGGCTGGGGTCCCGCTGGAGTGGCCCGAGGCCCCTAAAGTTCAGGGGAAGTGACTTCAGCTGTGGTATTTTCTGTATTCTGGGAACCTGCAGGAAGGTCTCCAACTTAGATATGGAATCGCTGCCTGTCACCTTGACCCCTGGCTCTAGAGGACGAGAAATTCATTCCCTCTTCCCGGCCTTGCTGGACCTCCTGAAGGTGAGACCTGACTCAGTGATGTCGCAGGGGCAGAACTAGAGTGAGCTGGTGGTGAATCCTCAGGGACTCTCACATAGGAGCCGGCTGTGTTTGTCAAGGATGTGATGTGCTAAGCCCAAGTGTTTGTTTAAAATTTCTTTTTGCTGTGAAAAATGTCAGCTAGGGACCGAAGTAGTGGAAGTAACCCGCGAATCCCAGGATTTCAGCATTTAGTGTCCCAGGCAGCCGCCCAGGCCGTTCTCATTTTGATGGGAAGGGTTCCATTTAATGGTGACACAGGTGTGTCTGTTTCAGACACGCAGACCCTTGTCCCAGGATTACAGCTGGAAGGAATTTTGTAGGTTTGTGTCAATTTCATCTCTGGGACAAAATACCTGAGATGATCCACTTCATAAGGGAAAAGGTTCATCTTAGCTCATGAGTTCAGAAGTTTCCGTCTACGGTCACTTGACCTGGTTGCTTTGGGCCTGTACACAGGACGTCGTGGTGGGAGCACATGGAGGGGTGGACTGTTCCCCTCCTGGCACCTCAGGAAGTAAAGAGAGAGGGGCCGCTGGGGCCTGTCCCAGTATCCCCTTCAGGGCCAGCTGGTGACCTGACTTCCTTCCACTAGGCCCACCTGTGGAGGGCTCCCGACCTTGAGAGTGTCCTGGGCTGGGGTCGAGCCGTTAGCACTGGGCCTTTCGGGGCCACTCAAGACCCAAGCTATAGCATGGTCACAGATCGCCCCCTTTCCTAGTGGGCAGAGTGGGGCTCAGGTGAGGGGGTGCGGCAGGACTGGGCGGAGCCTCCTTTGGCGCTGCTGTGAAGGTCGTGACCCACTTGCGGCCTCTCGCTGGCTTCTGGGCTTTCTGTTTTCACTCCTGCCTGAGCATGGAGAATGGGACAGCGAGATGGCAGCGGGTGTCGGGCAGGGTTTCTTCTTTTTGGGGTACCGGGGACCGAACCCAGGGGCACTTAACCACTGAACCACACTCCCAGCCCTTTTTTGGTGTGTTTTATTTAGAGACAGGGTATCACTGAGTTGCTTGGGGCCTCGTTAAAATGCTGAGGCTGGCTTGGAACTCAAGATCCTCCTGCCTCAGCCTCCCCTAGTCGCTGGAATTATAGGCATGAGCCACCAGGCCTGGCTGTGCGTGGTTTTGAGCATCTTGTTTAACTGTCAGTTACTAAAGTTCAAGACCCCATGAGACCTCCAGGTCTATAATTCCTTAATGTTCCTAGGACTATTCAAATTTTACATTTCTTTTTTACTCTGTTATGATAAATTTTATTTTCTAGGAAACTGACCTCTTAGGTCTAAGTTTAACATGATAAGGCTATAGAGTTTTTAAAAAAACTTTGTAATAACCATATTATATACCTATTTCCTGGTTTTTTTTTTTTTAATTCTTCAATAATGGGGATTGAATCCAGGGGCATCCTACCAGTGAGCTGCATCTCCAGTCCTTTTATTAGTGAGACAGGGTCTTACTAAGTTGCTTAAGTCCTCACTAAATTGATGAGACTAGCCTTACATTTGCAATCCTTCTGCCTCAGCCTCCCAAGTAGCTGGGATTATAGGCATGGGCCACCACACCTGGATCCTATGCTTCGAAATGTGTGCCGTTTCTCTTTTTCATGACAAATATTGTCAAAAATATCTCTTGTTCTTTTCAGATAGTCAGCTTTTGCTCTGGATTTGTACTCTTCACTGTTTTACCAAGTTCTGCCTTTCTTTGTACTATATAGCCTACCTTCAGGTTTATCTTACCCATGATTTTTCATCAAGTATCACTTTTATTTTTCCCCCACACATTTGGACGTGTGGTATTTTTAGTACTATTCTCTTCTAATTTACATTATGATTTCTTTTGTTATTTTAACCTGGGTAATCTACAATGGTGCTTAAATTTTTTAAAAAATTTATCTTTGTGCTTTATTGGAAGAAAACCTTTTAGCCTAGTTTGGAGAGCATGGTCTGTATGATACCACTTCTTTGCAATACCTCTTACTTATTTTTCTTTTTAAATTTCTTGAGCCTGGTTTTCCAGCTACTGAGCCAGTATGAGAAATGACAACTGCAGGTCATCTAGGATTGTTCTACGTCAAAACAATTTCATATGTAAACCAGTGTATAATTCCTTTTAATTCAAAGAAAAGAGAAGAACATCGAGAAGTTGCAAAATTGAACAAAGGGAGGGTGTTTCACTCAGGAAGGTTGGGAAGTAATTCGCTTAGACAGCCTGCTGGAAAGCTTCTGTGCTCGCACGCACGTGTGCCTGTGAGATGTTAAGAGCGACCGTGGGCAAGGTCAGGTGATGGGAGCCGCCGAGACCGAGGAGTCTGGAGAACAGGGTGCCCTTTTTAACTCTCCCTGGAGAGGGAGGCCCCGGCAGAGGGAGGCTCCTGGTTGCAGATCTCCGATTTTCAGATGAAGCCGGACATTAAGAATCCTTGATGTCTTTATGTGCATAATGTGTGTACATGAAATATTTTCTAAGAGGTGATTTTTAAGTGGTGTTTCTGAACTAAAGAACATTTGAAGGTGGATTTTTCTTATTTCTACCAAGTCAGAGGTGCAGAAATTAAGGTAGAAGTGAACTCCCGTGTGACAGTTGGCTCAGTGGCAAAATTGGATTGGAGTGGTGGGATTTGAAAGCAATTTCCAGGTATCAGAGAAATAAATGTGTGCTTCCAAAGGCATATTTATGTCAGGTCTGCATAAGCTCAGATCAAGAGGCCCTTGATGGGACAGAGAATTTCTCTCTGGCGTCTAAGAGTTTCTGGGATGCCAGAATTGGAGCCCACGACTCTGGCTAGGGACATTGCCCCAGAGGGGCAGACGGGTGTGTGGAGGGAAGGCCAGATGAGGAGGCAGGAGCAACCATGTCGTCTGTGCTCAAGGAGGTGCCGGAGAAGGGTGTTAAGTATATTCATAGTAGTTCTTCTGAGACAAGGAAAGGAAAAGGTAATTTGTTGGTTCATATATTTTGCCAAACTGAGGGTCAAACCCAGGGCCTTGTGCATGCTAGGCAACAAGCTATATCCCCAGCCCCTGAAGTTGCTTTAAAAATAAAGGAAGCCCAGGGAGTTTTGCTGAGTGACAAGAGCTAATCTCAAAAGATTGCAAGGCATATGATTCCGTCCTCATAGCTTTCTTGAACAAATGCAGTTGTAGAACCTCCCGAGGTGCTGGGTGGAGGATGAGGGGAGGGGTGAGGAAATCCAAAGGACACTTCTTAGCTGTGATCCTATTTAGCCCCGAGGAACACAGGGTCTGTCCAAGAAGACCATCACTGAGACCGCACGTGGGTGGAACGTTATCTGGCTCCGGACTGTGATGTACCCCGCCTGGCTCAAAAACTTCAAAAGACCTTGAGTGTCAAGAAGAGACCTCCTGGTTGCTGAGACCTCCAGCTCTGTCTTCTGGGTGCAGATGCTGCCAATCCTGAGGGGTCTCCTTGACCCCGAGGTCCGTAGGCCATTGCCTTCCCCTCCTATTTTGGTGATGGTCTTCTTTGGCAGACCCTGAGTTTCTCGGAGCTAAATTGGGGTCAAAGTTAAGAACAGCCCTTCATATTTCCAACGGCCTCTGCTCCCCCCGTATCTTCTGTCCTGCAGATTTGGGAGGTTCTAAGACTGTAATTATGGAACTAGGCTAGCAAACACGACTTCTAATCAGTTTCTTCCTGTTCTTTGGGATTTCTTACCGTGTGTCAAAAGAAAAGCTGAGTTTTGTAACTCAGATACAAGTACTGCTGGTTTCACAGTTTAGCAATTAAAAACTTGTCAAACGTTTGTTACTCAAATTCGTTGTTTTAGAGTAATTACATTATTATCTAGAAGCCAGTTGCTGCTGAACAACCCACTCTCAAGCAGCTCCATAGTTGATAATTTAACCAATACATGAGTTTGCTCTTCTTTAGAAGGGATGAGAAAAGTGTGCATTTCCTTACTGTCACGGTTAGATCGAATTTTGGAAATGAAAGCAGGGCCAGACCTAGTGAATAGATAGGCAAGGGACCAACTGGGGACATTGGGTGTTGGAACCTTTGCTTCCTAAGGTGTGGTAAATGAACCACCAGTATGTGGGCATCTAAGGGAACTTTTTCCAAATGGTCTCATAATCCTCCCTAAACCCACTGAGCCAGAGCTATATTTTAAGGGTCTTCAGGTGACTTGCATGTACATTTAGGTTTGAAAAGCTCTAGACATTTCCTTGGTGTGGATGTTGGATTTGGTGGTTATGGATGAGGGCTTAGGGTGGTTAATCTGGGAAAGTCCTCTGATCTTTTGATGTCCAGTTTCCTTTGACCTGAAATGGAGACACTTCTGAAGATAAGAACATCCTCCTGAGGTTCTGTGCAGAATAGATCAGTAACTTAAGTAGAAAGTGTTTGCTCCATAGTAGAAACTTAATAAATAGAGCTATTGTTTTTGTGGGTGAATTAGTCTCAAAACCAGTACTTCTGGTTCCGTTTTAGCCAAGGGAAGGTGGAAGCCAAGTAAATGTTTAGCTAAAGATGAATAGAGACAATGGCATGTCCACGTGGGGAGGACTCTCGGAACCACTAGAAGTGGCAGCTGGTGCCAGGGGAGAGACAGGGCTGTGATGAGGAGACCAGGAGGAAGCAGAGAAGGATGCTGGAGTCATCTGGGTGCATCTTGTGGGCACCTTTGGCTCCAGGTGGGTGGAGAAGAGGTGCTGCCCCCAGAAATGGAACAGAGGCAGATTTGGCCTTGGAGGAGCTTCGGGGTCCAGACTCAGGCAGCTGAGTAAGAGTATTTCTGGGTGGGGAGGGTGGTATTGGGCCAGCGAGGTCACAGCTTTTCTCTGTCTTTGATGTTTTTGTGAGTTTGGGTTAGAGCCAAGGGCCCTGGATTTGGACTTGGTCACATCCTGGGTCTTGCAGGGCCGATGGTCTGATGTTGCTCTGTCAGTGAGCAGCTGTGGAGGGTCCCCAAAGTTCCTTTCACTTCCTCTTCTCCTTGATGCTGTCAAGGCAGGTGTTCTAAAGAACTGGCCCTCCCCATGCATGTTGGGAGGGCCAGTCTGTGTCGTTTCCTTCTAGACTTTCAGCTTTGCTTCTTTACAAGTGGAGGGACAATAGTCATCTGCTAAAAATAGTGGTGGTGACATAGTTCCTTCGTCAGTTCTGGCACTGGGTTTAGGATCTTCCCTTTGATGTGAGATCACGGGCATATTTCTAGGAAATGAATTCCAAGTACAGCAGAGCCAGGCTCAGTTGACCTTGACCTTGGTTGAGACCTTGAACTGGCCTTGGTGTACTGAGGGACGCTTTGGTTACAGGAGCTGTCTCCTTGCTGACCATCATCACTGGGGTGTGACCGGTGTCAGACCTTTGGGGACCCGTTCCCCTGGAATGCAAAGGGCACTGTGGAGAGGGGAGGGAGCCTCACAGGTGTGTCTTGTCACCTGTGTTCCTGTGTTCAAGGGTGGGCAGGCCAGACCATCCCTGGCCCCTTAGACCCACCTGCCTAAGGGGTGATGGGTGGGGGGCTGCTGTCAGCAGGCAAGCATTGGCCCTAGAGGACCCCCGACTCAGACTGGGTTCTTCGTCACAGGGGAGCTGTCCCCAACCTGGGCACTCAAGACATATCTTCTGGTGGGGCCTTCGGGAGACAGGAGACCCCTTCTTCAGGGAGGGCTCATAGAGAGGGGATGGATCGGGAGGTTCAGCCTCCACTGATGTAAATAATTTTTCGGAACAATTCAGTGACTCAGAACACACAAGGAAAGCGGCAGTGACTTTATTTTTAATAGAAATGATCATTTTTAACTTTTCTTGTACATAAACGATTCTAAATCCTTTGGGTGGGGTTGTTTGCAAAGAGACACAAGTGGATTGAGTTAATTAAAAAAAAAACATGAAACCTACCTCATTTGTTAGAGGCAGTGACTAATAGTGACTCTGTGAACAATTTCACGGGGTTACAAAATGCTTAAGATACTCTTATCTTTTCATTCCCGAATTTTAATTCAGTGGGGGGATTTTTGAAAATAATTGAAAACTTATCATCCTTTTGTTGGTGTTGGGCGGGGCCCATATATATACCTGTTTGCAATCGGGTTGATTCTGGACGTTCCAGTGTATCGGCTGTGGGCTTTTAAATCAGTAACACAGAAGAAGTCATTGTTGAGTGATGGCAGTTTTTCAAAGGAATAGATATTCTGAACTTTTGTCATGAAAACATAATATCAAATGCTGAAGGAAAAATAAATTTTTGTGTTTTGAATATCTTTTCACCAAGTAGAAAATGTAGTTTTAAAAATGTTTAAATAGAACTGCATATGCATGACTTTGAAAGTGACTTATACTTAAAGAATTCCAAGGCCTGTACCCAGAAAATCAAATGGTCTCACATATAGATGTTCTCTACCTCTGAAAACACAGAATTTTAGTATCCTATGATTTTTTAAAAAGAGTGTTTAAATGAATAAAAGTCAACAGTTCAAATTAAGTAATCAGAGGATACCTAGGACCAACAAAGCAAAACAAAAGAACAAAAAAACTATAAAAAAGAAAGCTAATTACAGTTCAATAGTGGAAAATCCCCAAAATACAAAAAAAAACAACAAAAAAAAAACCCAAACATTTGAAGCCAGAAACATTAGGGCACACCTGTAATTCCAGCTACTTGGGAGGCTCAGGAAGGAGGACCACAGTGTTTGAGACCAGTCTCAGCAACTCAGCAAGACCCTGTCTCAAAACAAATTTATGTAAAGGCTGTGGACGTGGCTTGGTGGTAGAATGCTTATCTAGCATGTGTTAGGATAGAGCCAGCTGGGGA
The DNA here is from genome assembly GCF_902686445.1 of Sciurus carolinensis. Classification (NCBI taxonomy): domain Eukaryota; kingdom Metazoa; phylum Chordata; class Mammalia; order Rodentia; family Sciuridae; genus Sciurus; species Sciurus carolinensis. The sequence goes on from NC_062218.1 coordinate 8,667,204, forward strand.
TAGAACCAGCTCTGGGTTCTGTCCCCAGCACCCTCCCGTGTACCCACACACAAAGTAATTCGAAAGAGAAAGTGGAGAAAACGAAATCTTAAAACAAAAACAAAAACCAGCTGCATTGAAGTCACACAGCACTCAGTTCACTAGTTCAAGGTATGAAAATCGGTGGTTTCCAGGGCATCCTCGCATGGTGGGCAACCCTTGCCACAGACAGTAGGAGCTTTTCCCTATAGCATCTCAGGCCCTGTTAGCTGTCACCTTAAGTCTCCCCCATCCCTAAGCAACCGCTAAGCTGCTTTCTGTAGATTATGTACATTATTTATAGAAGGACTTGTACATTATTTATAGAGGGATTTTTATGAAAGAACTAGATCCCCGTAACTTACTGTCAACACGCCTTGACATTCTCTCAATAACACTCCCTCGGCGAGCGCTGACTCCCGGGAATCGCCTGCCCCGCGCGGTGCCCTCTCGCTCTCCCTGCAGGGACCTCCCCGCGGGGCTCCTGCCGTGGCCAGCACGCGGGAAGGGTAGTTTTTAAATTTTTTCTTGTTGTTGAATCCAGGACCTCCCACGGGCTAGGCGAGTGCTCTACCCCTGGGCTACACCCCCAAGCTTTTTAAAAATAATTCTGTTTGGAGACAGGGTCTTGCTAAGGGGCCAGGTTGGCCTGGCACTTTGGACTCGCGTGCCTCCGGTTTCTCCGGCTGTTCCTCCTTGCTGCCGCGTCCATCTTCCCCCATCACTTCTTTCCTTTCTTCTTTTCTTCTTCTCAACGTGTTTGTATCTCTTCTGACATTAAAGAAAAACCAGAAGAAGCTCAAACTCACTCGGCGGTGGGTCGGGCCTGGCAGGTTCTGGAGGGGCCGCTTGCCAAGGTCAAGGGCCGGGCTGGGGTGCAGCGCCCTTGACCTGCCTCCACCTGGGCCAAGCCCGCCCCTGTGCCCTCAGGGCTTCCCTCCGGAGACCCGTGCTCTGGGCTCTGGCCTCGCCCTCGGGAGTTCTGCTTTCTTCCCTCGGCCACCCTGGGCCTTGCGGGGCTGCCTCTCTCCTCCAGCATTTTGGGCACTATTACAAGGATGGGAACTGAGGACATCTCCTGGGGTGAAGGCGCCAGGGGCAGGTTTCAGACCCGTCGTCCCTCCGCCAGGTGTGTGTGTGTGTATGTGTGTGTGTGTGTGTGTGTGTGAGAGTGCGAGCAGCCCGCGGGGCGTGCACAGTGGTCTGGCCACCGGGAGCAGTCAGCCCCCACAGTCACGTGAGCCAGTTTCTTAAAATAAACCTCTTTATGTCCATATGTCCTGTTGGTCGGTCTCCGGAGACTCTCCCTGCTACTCCCTTAGCAATGCTACCTGCTGGCACAGCCTCCCCGCCCTGTGCCGCTGGTGCCAGCTGGCCCAGGGATGCTATCCCGAGAGTCGCACGGGCACCTGGACTGTCCGCAGGAGTCCGCCTGCTGCCCTTCCTCAAGCTTCTCCTGCCTTCCTGCTGCCGCCGCCTCCAGGGCGGCTTCCTGGGTTGCAGTCTGCAGGCCTGTCTTGCCCTTGCTGACTGGGGACCAGGGCCTGCACGGGCGTCTCGCACACTAACAGCTGGTCCTGGCTGCCCCCCTGTCTGGTTGCTCGTATTTGCGACCCCGGAGCAGCCCGCCCTTCCTCATCTCCTGCATCCAGCACTGACCGCTTCTCCTGGCTGGCCTCTCACTTCTCTGGGGTCTCACTTCAGTCGCTTCCCCCGCCCCCTAGTCTCCACTGTCTGCTGTGTCCTGCTCCCACTTCTGGTTTTAACCCACGTGCTGCTTTTGTTAAGAGCGTTGTCTTCAGAGATGTTCCTTTAAGGCCCCCTGATAGTGCTCCCTATGCGTCCCTTTGTGTCATACAAGCGGGGTGACCTGCTGTCCCCCAGCCACATGCTGGGCCTCCTGCTCCCTGCTGTGGGGAACATGCCCTCCTCTGAGGCCACCTCAGATCTCTGTTGCACACATTTCCCCTGCGCCCCTTTGCCAGGTGGCTTCTCTCATACTGTGCTCAGTGCTGTCCTGCTTTGTCTGTGAGGATGGGTCAGTGATTTCTCCTGAAGCTGTGTCAGCTTCCCGAGGGAGAGCCCTGGTGCCTCAGCTTGTGTCCTCCTTGGTTCCACAGAACTCGTTGCCCATGGTTGCTGGTTCCTGTCTGCTGATGAACAGGACTTGGGTTCTTTGGCTGCCTGCCAGTTACATAATCTTGATTTTTTTTTTTTTTTTTTGGTTTTAGTGATGGAGATACTGGGGATTGAACTCAGGGACATCTGGCTACTGAGCCACATCCCCAGCCCTATTCCGTATCTTATTTAGAGACAGGTCTCACTGAGTTGCTTATTGCCTTGCTAAGTTGCTGAGTCTGGCTTTGAACTCTCAATCCTCCTGCCTCAGCCTCCGAGCTGCTGGGATTACAGGCATGCACCATCGTGCCTGGTCAGTCTTGATTTTGAAATTACCAGATGCTCCTCAACTGGTGTTGGGGTCATGTCTCAACAAACCCATCGTACAGTGACAGTGTCATCAGTTGAAAACACACCGAGTATGTCCAATCTGCCCTACGTCACTCTGCCCAGTGGGGTATCCTGGGCTTCCCCTGTGATCGCGGTGATTGGGAGCTGTGGCTCACTGCCTCTGTCCCGCGTGGGAGACAGGGTGGGACCGCCCACTGTTGCTAGGCTGGGTTCGGAATTCGAAGCGTACCTGCTGCGTGTGTGTTGCTTTCGCATCACATGTCACAGGATTGGAAGCCCAATCATAGCTGGGTAGCCTCTACTTCTCAGCAGGACAAAACCTCCCAGGTGGCACTGCTGGCACTTTGGGTCCCGAGGACTGTCCTATGCATTGCGGGATGCTGAGTAGCATCCAGACTCTGCCCACTCAGTGCCAATATCCACACCCTCCCCACGGTGTGCAACCAAAACCGGCCCTGTGGACAGTCCCCCCCAGGTGAAAATCACTGCAGAGAAGGAAGGGAGGAGACGCTGGTGTTGTGAACGGGCACCTTTTAACTTGGAGAGGGTTGTGAGGTCGTAGAAGGTTCCGCAGTAGTTGGCATGCCCGCTGCCTCTCTTCTGCCTCTTTCTCACCAAGAGCTTTGTCAGGTGCTTTGTATTTATTTATTCGCTTATATTTTTTATGATGTAATGATGCTTTTTTTTTTTTAAACACTTTTTTTTGTTGTTGGTGTTGCTCTGGGGATTGAACCTAGAGCTTTGTACATGCCAGGCAAGTGCTCTACCAACTGAGCTACCTTTTTATTTTAATTTGAGACAGGGTCTCACTAAGTTACCCAGACTGGCTTTGAACTCCTGATCCATCCTCCTGCCTCAGCCTCTTGAGTTGCTGAGACTACAGGTGTGAGCCACTGCCCCTGGCTCCAGTGCCTCCCGATTTCATGATTATTCCTCCACATTTATCCAGTGCCTGCAACGAGGGACATCGAGGATGAGTGGAGGTGACCACCTGTGTGCTGTGAAAATTTAATTGACAGTGAAGCTAATGAAGAGTCAGACGACCTATTTTATGCCTAGCAAGATGCATGATATGCATTCAGCCAAATAACTGAATTTTAGTTTTTCATTTTCAAAGGAATTTTTAATGACTAATAACACTTGAAGCGAGTATTTTATGTACTGCATTTCTTCCTTTAAAAAGAATTGTTACAAAAAATGGCTTGCATTAAATATGCTTGATTCTGCATCAGGTTGCCTTTTTGGAGTCTAATGTGTTCATTTATTTAGCAACGTCTATACCTGGGCCAGGTGCTGGTCTAGGGGTAGAACACGGAACTGAGAGGGAAATTGTTGCCCTGACGAGCTTACCTGCTGCTGGGGAAAGGAACAATAGGATGACTAAGTCTTCAGCATGGGAGGGCTGCTGAGAGCCTAGGAGGCAAGATAAGCAGGTAGGGGATGGATGGGCTTTGCCGTGTTGGGTTGCTGCTGAAATTTCCCTTCCTTGCTGAGCAAGGAAACTTGGAGTAAAGACTCCAAGATAGAGAAAGTCTTGTTGCTAGGAAGTTTAAGCAAATATGTTCCAGGCAGATGGAGCTGGTAGGAGAGCCTGGAATGTTCTAGAACAGCCAGGAGGCAGAGCAGGCTGGTAGGAGGTGAGGACCGAGGGACTAGTGATTCACTGTAGATGTTAATCTGTGGCTGCTCAGGTCCCACTTCCAGTCTGAGTGCCCACTTCCATGGACACAGTAGGTTTCAGCAGGGGACCACAGGAGTGTGGAGGACGAGTCTGCCCTTGCTCGGGTGAAGGGAACCCACAGAGGCACGGGGTCTAGAAAGCACGTCCTGGGTGCACTGCTTTCTCGTCTCCTTGTCAGCCCCCCTGCCTGCTGCCCCAAGGCCCTCTTGGCTGTGGGGTGTGCTGAGGTAGCCATTGCTGCCTTGCTGGGCACCTCCCAGGAAGAAGAGGTCCTAGGCTGTGGAGGTTAAGAGTGGGGCATGCGTGAAGCAGAGCCGTGGTCCTAGTGGATGGCCTCCCAGTGTGGCCCCCGGGTCCTCCCCCGAGGCAGACGCTTCCATCAGTCCTCCGCCCAGCCCAGGTCTTTGCAGATTCCAGTGGACAAGAGCACAGCCCATGTGTCTTGGGAGTCCTCGGTCGTCTGTGCTCAGTGTGCCGCAGTGTGGAATAACGCAGCCCGCAGGAAGAACGGGGGAAGCTTGGTGCCGCAGCACTGGTTGAAGTCCTTGTTTGTATCAGGCAGTGTGGGAACACGGTGTGCATCAGTCTCCCGTAACTGTGTGCGTGTGTGAACTTTCTCTAGTTTCTAGGACAACATGCAGACCAATAAATAGTTCTCGCCTCCGCCTTTTAGTGCTGAACAAGTTTTTCTGTGCTGTATCTTAATGCATCATTTAGGAAATTGCTCTGGGACTCCTATAGTCAGCCGGAGTCAGTGTGGAGAGATCTTTCCAGTGCATGTGTGGGCCTTTTCCAGTTCAGGACCTTGCTCACTTGTTTCCTGGGGCTTCGCTTACCAGCGGTGTAAACGTGGACCTTTCCAGTGCGTACACATGTACCAGGGCCTCATGTGTTTCCTGGCTTTGAATCTGAGAGCCGTAGGCGCGTGACTGAGAAGCTGGGAGAAACTCGCTTGCTGTGTTTCAGGGGACAGTGGATTTGGGGATCTGTGGAATTTCACTGCAGGAGAATGTTTCTGATGTTTTGTGAGACCTAGCCTATTCTAGACAAGCTCTGTACCACTGAGCTACATCCCCATACCTTTTTTATTTTATTTTATTTTGAGGCAGGCTTTTGCTGAAATACCCAGACTGGCCTTGAACTTTGAATTGTCCTGCCTCAACCTCGTAGGTAGCTGGGGTCACAGGTAGGCACTAGCTGCTGTCCTCTGGCCTGAGTGGAGTTGCTTCATTTTCCCTGTGAATGATCAACCCATACTCTGAACCTTACTCTGTTAGTTTATTCTGCTTCTAATAGAAATATTCATGGGGAAAAGAGAGAAAAATACAAAGAAGAACAAAGAAGAAATTAAAAACAAGTGACCTGTATGACCGTTGCTTGGAGATAATGATGGTTAACCTTTGGGTTGCTTTTCTGACCTGTGTTGTGGAATTTGTAGGATCGATTAGTCTATAAAGTTATCCATGAATACAATTGGATCCTCCTCTTTTCACTTACCACATTCTGAGCTCATTTCTGTTAGAAATACATCAGAACCTTGAGTTTCAAACTCCCTCTTCTACGTATACTATAGTTTACTGGCTAATTTTGGGGCATTTTGGTTGTCTCTGGACTCTCACTATGTAGGTAATGCTCTGATGCATGAATGTGTTAGTGCAATGCTTTACTGGCTCTCAGGGCCTGCCTTTTTAGATCACTCTAGAATGTCTGTTATTTAGTTTCATAGTATGAGCCTTTTAAAAGCCACCTTGCTCTTTAGGAAGACCTCACTGATTTGCTTTTCCCCCAGTGGGGTATGAATTTGCTCACCTTGCTATATCCTTATCACACTAAACACTAATTATTACAGAAATCGAAACGATCTTTTGATCTTTGAAGCATTAAAAGTCATGTATACTTATTGTAAAATATTCAGATGACACAGAAAGGTAAGATACTAAAGATGAAAAAGAATCACTGCCAGTTCATTATCTAGACAAAATTAGTATATATTTTAGGCATTACTTTAGAGACATTTAGTATAACATGATATATGTAATTTTCTTTTTTTTCCATAAGAGCATATTGAGGACATCTTTCTATGTCAGCTAATAGTGCAATGCATTTTTTCTGGATATTTTTATTTATTTAACCCATGAGTTCCTGTGGACATCAAGGTTATTCCTAGCGTATAATTTGGGAACAGCACAGTGACTCTCAGTATCTTTGCACACTAATCTGATTATTTTCTTGGGAAAATGTTGGGGCTTGAATTTGGATCAGTATCTCACAGGTCATCTGCTTGCCCCTGAGGCAGGATCAGGCTTCTCCCTACCATGCTGCCTGTGGCCATGCCACCCGGTCTGGCCAGTTCAGCAAGAAGTGAATTGTATCACTTCTGGGCATAAGTTTTAAGACCCAGTACTCATCCGCCATGCCCTCCTTTCCCTCTTCTAGGTAGTGTCTCCTCCATCATCCTGTCCTGGAAGGGAAAGCAATGAGGAAAGAGCTGCACCTAACCTGCAGTGACATGTGGTATGAGCACAAGCAGACATTGGTCAGAAGTCCTGGGAATTTGGGGATTGCTTGTTACCGCAGCATAACCGAGCCTATCCTGGCCAACGTAGTGCATATGAGCAAACTGACTTGTAGGAAAAGGGGGCTTGATTATTGTCATGACAGTACTGCCTTGGCTTCCATCTTCTGCCCTGTGACTGTTCAACACCTGTAACCAAAACATTTCCAGGCAGTCTCTGCCCAGTTCCTTTGTCACATTCTAGGAAGATAAGGCTCTGTACCCTGAGCTGCTTGCAATATTACTTCTGCTTTAAACCCGGTGAATCCAGTAATATCATCCGTGAGCTTAACCTGTGGTCTTGTGCTCTTCAAGTTAACCACCCTGTCCTGTCCAGGAAAACCACTGGGCAATGCCCAGGACCTCAGGAATGGCTCTGGCCTCCTGGTTCCTGTCCTTTCCCCTTGCTGCCCCCTTGTGGTGAGTGTGTTTTTTCTGGACGGCTCTGAGTCTTTGGCCTGGTCAGGGGAGCTGTGCCCTCTCTCCTCTTGGGCTTTGGGGGTAATAAGCTTAACCTTGTCATTGTTCCTGTCTCAGTGCCTCCCTGGGCCTCTGGGCCTATCACACCTAACGCAGAGACCTCACCTAACAGGTCAGAACGCGGCTTACTGTTAGGGTCAGTCTCACACCCTTGTCAACACGGGTGACTCTGACTTCTTTTAATCTTTTTCCATTCAAGGTCACAAAATGATACCTCCTCTTAATCTGTGTGTCTTTGACTAGAAACACATTCCGTATAATTTGTTTTCTAGCATTTTATACTTTTTCTTATTTGGATTTACTTCTTCATATCCTTTGCCAGTTTTTAATTTGTCTGTCTTTTGATGTCTAAGGATTTTTTTAAACATATGCTAAAGATGTTAATTCTTTGTCTATCATATGTTTCACATTCCTCTTTTAGTTTGTCGTTTTAAAAAACATCTTGTTTGGAGTTTGTAGAATATCTTGCATTTGTGGCTTGATTTCTTAGTCGGTTTTGGACAGTTCTCTGATGTTGTCTGGTCAAATACTGCTTCACCCTGTTCTCCTTTTCTTCTCTCTCTGTGACATCAAATTCACATATTTTATATTCTATCCACCATGATCTGTGTATGTCATATTTTTTTCTTTTTTATCCTTTCTGTTCTCTACTTCTCTCTTTAGTGTAATCTGCTGTTGCTTTTCAAATTATTTTAAAATCTACTTTGAATTGATACATAAAAAAATTTATACATATTTATGGAGTACCATGTAATGCTTCCATACATGTATACATTGTACAATGTTTAAGTCAGCTTAAGCATGTTTGTCCAAAGCATACGTCAATTTTTAAAAATTTTCTTTTTCTCTTCCTCAGAACTGGGAATTGAACTCAGGTGCTCTATCATTGAACTACAACACCAGCTCCTCTACATTTTTTTTTTTAATATCAAGACAGGGTCTTGCTGAGTTGCTGAGGCTGGTCACAAACTTAGAATCCTCCTGCCTCAGCCTCCCACCAAGCTGGGATTACAGCATGTGCTACCATGCCCAGCTCTTATCATTTCTTTATAAAGAAAACTAATAAAATCCTTTCTTTTGCTTTTTGAAATACAGTGGTTATTTTATCTATAATCACTGTACTATACATTAGCAGACCAAAACTTCTTGTTCCTATCTAACTGTAACTTAATCCCCCAGTGATCAACCTTTCCCTGTTCCCTCCCTTGATTTTAAAATTCTTTTCTCCTGCTAGTGCAGGGAGTCAGCCTAGCACCTTAAGCATTCTAGGCAAACACTCCACGACTGAGCTATAACCCCAGCCCTTAAATTCTTAATTTGTTATTATATATTTTACTTACAAATTTTATTTGATTCTTCTTTACTCTGCTTATTCTTCCAGTTCTCTGCTAAAATTTTTCATTTGTCATCTTTTTTGCACATTAAGTAGTTGTATCTATCTATCTATCTGTCTGTCTATCTATCTATCTATCTATCTATCTATCTATCTATTTTTGTGGTACTGGGGCTTGAATCCAGGGTTGCTGTGCCACTGAGCTACATCCCCAACCCTTTTACTTTATTTTGAAAAAGGATCTTACTAAGTTGCCCAGGCTGGCCTCAATCTTGAGATCCTTCTGTGGATCAGCCTCCGGAGTCACTGGGATTACAGGTGTGTGCCTGGGTACTTATTTCAAAGTTGGATAATTCCAGTGTATGGATGCCCTGGGAGATGTTTTCTTCCGTCCGGTTTCCTCTTGTTCCTGTCTCCCAGTGTCTGGTAATTTTTTTTGAAGTGCTAGACATTGTGCACAAAATTTGAAGAACTCTGGATGGTGTTATCTTCCTCCAGAGAGATTTTAATTTGCTTCTGGCAGGCAGAGCCAGGCAGATGATGGCAGGCTAGGTTGTCATCTTTGTAAGTTCTCTCCTCTTTACGGCTTGCCTGTCTTATAGGAGGGATTTCCTATGGAAACACGACGTGTTTAACAGGCCCGTTATCCTTGGCAGGCCGTGAACTCCCTGGTCTTCAGACTGTCACTCTGTAGACTCAGCCTGGCTCACTGCCACTTTCTGCTTGGTCTCTCGGCCTCCTAGCCTCTTGAATCCACAAATGCCATGTGGGGAGCGTGACCAGAATGGAAGCCCTTCTCCAGGCTGTGACCTTCTTCCTGGGCAGGGGGCCTGCGAGCCCAGGTTGTGTTGGAAGTGTGATGCCTCTGGATGGATTTTCTTTTTTTTTTAAATGTAGTCAGTGCTGTTACTTGATCTCAGTGGCAGAGGGTCTGATTGAAGCTGGTGACTTATAGCTGAAAGATCATGTCCTTGTTTGTTTTCCCACTGTTTTGCTGAGAAGGTTTAAATTTTTGTATAGTCAGATTTTTCTTTTTTTTTTTTTTTTTTATGAGTTCTGGCTTTGCTATCATGCTTCAGATTGCTTTTCCTAAGCCAAATTTATAGAAGTAGTCATCTACATTTTCTTCCAGTGTTGCGTAGTTAATGATTCATTTTGGCATAAGAGATGAGGTGGGGATCCAGCCTCACTCTTGCCCATATGTCCAGGGCGTTCGTCCAGCACTGTTAATTGAGTGATCAGTTTTCTGTGAATATCTGAAGTCTGATCCTTGTTTAGTGTCTGGGTCTCATGAACAGTGTAATTTACCTGACTTTGATTATTAGTGAGGGTCTGCATACTTCACATATATTCATTAGCTCTTAGCTAACTTTGGGGTTTTCTGTTCTTTACTTTACTCATTTGAAAAATTGTATTGTTGGTGTTTTCATGTTAATATTTAATATATTTCTGTTGATATTTTTAAAAGCTTGTGTATGTCATTAATTTTGATTGCTGTTTTTTGATTGCCTTTTAGTTTTGCTTACGATCCCCCCCCCCCCCCCGCAATATTAGGGATTGAACCAAGCACCTCATATGTGCTAAGCAAATACTCTACCGCTGAGCTGCATCCCCAGCCCTTTTTGATTTCTTATTTTGGGACAGGGTCTGACCAAGTTGCCCAGGGTGTCTTCAGCCTTGGGATCCTCCTGTCTTAACTTCCTGTGTAGCTGGGATTACAGGTGTGCCCATTGTGCCTGGCTTTGCTCATGTTTTTTTGTTTGTTTGTTTGTTTGTTTTGTTTTGTTTTTTGGTACCAGGGATTGAACCCAGGGGTGCTTGACCACTGAGCCACATCCCCAGCACTTTTTCTTTTTCATTTTGAGACAGGGTCTCACTAAGTTACTTAGGGCCTTGCTAAGTTGCTAAGGCTGCCTTTGAACTTGGAATCTTCCTGCCTCAGCCTCCCAAATTGCTGGGATTACAAGGTGTGCACCACCAAGTTCAGCTGTTTAGGATTTTTTGATGTAAGTGAATATTATGTTTTTGTGCAGTTAAGTCATTTGTGTATTGTTGTTATTTTATTTATTGTTTTATGCTTTTGAAACCCTCATCTCATGATCAGCAAACTGTCTCAGGATGTACATACCTATGTATGCGTACATTTATTTTTGCCCTTAACTTTAGTCCTTTAGTGTTGTATTTTGATTCATGGTGTGTGTCATGCCCAATGATTGACTTTTCTAGCAATGTTGTCCAGATTATTCCTGTAACATATATTTGCCTTTAAAGTCAGGGTCTTTTTCTGGGCCATCTGCTCTTTTAAATTGTGGTTTTTTGTGTTTTTGTTGTTGTAGATGGACGGAGTGCCCCTAATGTGTTTGTTTATTTTCACGTGGTGCCGAGGAGCAAACCCAGAGCCTCACACGTGCTAGGCAAGCGCTCTGCCACCTAGCTCCAGCCCCCGCCCCCTTCTGTTCTCTTTTTCCCCCAGTCCTTTGTGTTTTTGTTCTTTTCAGCATTCCACGTTTTCTCTTTCTCATTTTTGTTAAGGTGGCACATGCACGTGATGGAAAAGAGACTCCGCAGGGGCTGCGAGCGAAAGCGGCAGTTACTCCCCCTCCGCCCTCCTGTCTGCTGCTTCGGGCCATCGCTTGGGACCGTTTCCCCTTTCCGCTGTCTGCGCCCTCCCTGCCCGTGTGCACCTGCTCATAGTGACCTGTCCTGTCTTCATCTATCCGTTTGGGACAGTACTAATGATTCTTTGCTGTGGCAGATGGAGTTTTCGCTCCCTGCCTTACTTTCCCCTGGCTCCAGGCAGCCCCACCCACCCATAATTTTGCTTATATATATTCTGGTTCCTTGTATAATGTATTATTTTATTTCAACCTCGATTCCTTTCCCGTCAATTCTAGCCAGCATTTCCTGACCTGTCCACTGTTAGGCGATTCCCCTTCACCCCGGATCCTCCTCCCCTGGCTGTCACTCTTTCTCCAGTGAGGAGCTTGATGACATTTCCTTAACTCTGTACTTGTATTTATTATCTCAGGTATATAATTTGATCCTTTTCAACCAAATGACATTTTTGTGGTTGGGACTCTGTCAGTGGTTGAAGAGTCAGCTGGTGGTCTAGCCGCCTTTTCCTTCCTGAGCAGTAACACATTTTAGATTACATTTTCCTTGGCGTTCTTGTCTTTTTGCCTGGTGTTTTTTTGGTAAAGCTGTAGCTATGAATTCATTATTCTTCTTCAAGGAAAAGCAAGCAGAACTGGTCTTACTTTCCTAGCCCCATTTTTGCAATTTGTATATAGCATCGGCTTTACCTTGCTCAGGACATAAGTTCAGGTATCAGAAAATTTGCAGGTGGGTGTTTGGAGCGTGAGATCAACTGACATGCTTCTGATTTTGGAATGATGGAGGGCGCGTGTAACTTCAAATAATAGAACCGAAGCCAGGATGAATCAGAGGCAGCAGTAGCTTGTGACAGCTAGCTGTCAGTGACGTAGGCTTAGTGAGTCCCGTGGTGCCATCTGCTTGTGAGAGTGATCCTGGTGAACGCACGGTCTCCTGAAGAGGCAGTTGGGAACGGGGGTTGAGACGCAGGCCAGAAGTCAATGGGCCCTGCTCAGAGTGTGTTCCAGAGAATCGCCAGCAGGTGAACTCTGGTTTCTCCCTGGCACCCATGTGGCATCTCTTGAACAATGTTGGTTCCCAGGTGGTTTGTTTCTTTTGCATTGCGTTTAGTCGTTTGAAGGACTTTATTTGCAAGTATCTGTTCCACTCGTATCCCTCGCCCTCTGTGATTTCCTGCACAGCCACGGTTGAGGTTCCTGAGGGCTGGGGGAAGGGAAGCTAAGCAAATCCCTGGCTATTTTGAATATTCAGGTGCATGGCACAGTCAGATTTCATTTTGCCAATGTGCAAAGCAGATGCCTGCTCTCACAGCGGGTGAGAACGGAGCTGGTCACTGAAGGGGCCTTCCCTAGCATGGTGCCAGGTAATTCGAAATGGTCACTGCTCGAACTAACAAAGGGACGCCGGGTTTTTCTACTACAGATGTTAGAAAACTAGGTACCACGTGCATTTCATCACTTCATGAATAAAAAGGAAAATTGGACATCACAAAAGGCGGAAGGGCATCATCTGAGGAAAAAGACTGTTCTGGAAGTTGAACACATGGAGTTCTATGAGGAGCTCACCTCGGGGTCCGTTTTGCTGTGTCCTCATCTGGACTTACAGGGAACGACCCTGGGCCCTGGACCCTGGGTGGGGCTCCAGCCCAGCAGGCCCCACAGTTGCCAGCACACATGTTGGTGCCGGCGGCTGAGCTGGGGTTTCCAGTCCTTGTCAGGGGGACAGTGTGTCCTCAGCATTCCTAGCGGTACTAGCCAGGGGTCAGCCCTGACCTACCAACCAGCTTAAGCCACACGAGGCCAGGGTCTCCCACCAGCCTGGTTCTTGTGTGGAAGATGGCAAGGGTCTCTTCTTGCTTCTCTGGGGGTCCCCTCTGGGTGTCCCACCTGTCTCTCTGAAGGCAGGGCAGGTGCCTCAGCGGTAGGAGTGTCCAGCTTTAGCTGAGCACTGAGATCACCGGGGAGCAGGAAGCCAAGCGTGGCAGCACAGAGATGGTCTGCTCCGAGTGGGCAGGTGCAGGGGACTTCAGTGGGCACCTCTTTGCAGAGGTGCAGGCAGGGCAGGGGGAGCCATGAGGGCCATCCTATGCCTGAGGTGAGTCACTGCAAGGACTAGAAGACACCTGTGACTCAGGAGGCCAGGTGAGTGGCATGTGGCCCAGAACACAGCCAGGAAGGACTGTGGCCAGTGCTGAGCAGGGCAGCTAGCCAGCAGCCTGGCTTACCTTCCTCTGGTCCCTCCCTCTCTCTGCCTGGGTCCCCAGGGGACCAGCTAGAACCTCTAGGGCATGGTATCCTGCAACAATGCCACGCACGTGGACCTCCCGTGACCCATCAGTCACCTGGTGTGTTGGGGTGTGGTAGTCCATCGTACCTGGCACTGGGCCCAGATGAGGACGCTTGCTGCGTCCTGTGTGCTTGTGTCTCTTGCTCAGTGTGCCACCTTTCTGCTGCAGGCTTGTCCAGGTGTCACTGACGTCCCAAAGCTGCTCCTCCAGAACCTGGTTCCCACTGCTCCTTCCCGGCACTTGGCCCACAGTAGCCGTGATCCTCGCAAGGACCTCAGTACCGTCCTGCCCCAGAGCTGTGTGGCCCTGGCTTGTGGCATCTGGTGTGTTCACCCCAGATACGCGGCACACGCCCTCCTGTGTGCTCTGCCCCACCTGGGACGTCAGTTGCCCCCAGATAAACTCAGCGCCCTGGCCTGGGATTGTGCCCGTGCCAGGCACGTGGAGACGGGCTGCACTGCAAAGCACGGGGAGAAGACAGCAGGGCCGCTCCGGCTGCAGAGCAGCGACCGGAGGGACAGACCACTGGCCTCTGCTCCAGCCAAAGCCTTGCGGATGCTTGGTTAGGGTTTAGGACCTTCACTTCCCAGGGGCCGAGCTCACCCGCCCACACCCACCCCGGCTCACCTGTGGCTCCAGGCCCAGCCTCCCCCAGCCCTGCGGACCCCTGATCCCGTCCCCCCAGTCGCCTGGCTGAGACCTGACCCTGGCTCACCCACCCCACGCCGCCCTCTGAGATCTTCGAGACCCCCACCCCAGCTCACTGCTCAGCACCCTGGCCCTGTGCCCCTGCTCGCCGCCCTCCCCTGCCTCCTCCCACCGAGGCCAGCTCCTCGCCTCTGCCGCAAGACTGCTCTGTCCACGGGGCAGGTTTCCTGGGACTGTGGAGCTGGTTCCCGGGCTGGCCCTGAACCTAACCATGTCGTGGGCTGGGGGATGACGGGTCAGAATCTGATCCCACGTCTCCCCAGCGAGCAAAGCTGGTGAGACCACATTCGAGGGACCCCCGTCGGGATTGCGATGGCTCCTCTGCCTAACCAGGGGCAGCCGTCCCCTTCCGAGTGGTGGGCATAGTCCCTGTTCCGTGTCCTTCTCATTTCCTGGCTCAGGAGGGGATGGGAGGGCACGGCTGGAGGCGTGTCAGGGATCGTCAGAACACACGCTCTTCCCGTGATCCTTTGCCTGCTGTGCGTGTCCCGGTAAGAGCGGGAAGACCTCCAGGCCACCGAGGGTGGGGACTTCAGACTGAAGTCTCTAGGGGGGCGCGTTTCACCCAGAGGTGGGTAAGACAGGCATCCAGACTAGGGACTCCTGGCAGAGCAACTCGAGGGAACGGGAAGGGGTTCGCGGGCAGTGGTGCCCGGAGCCCAGAGCTGCCGCCCGGGTGGGCTTCCGCTGGAGGGTCCCGCCGGGGAGGATGCATGTGGTCAGGAGGGACCTGACCACAGACGGGTGGGGCTGGGGAGGTGGCAGGTGGCAAGGTCCAGTGGCAGGGCTGGGTTTTCTTCGTTCGGCAGAGGCTGGGCCGGGCTGCAGCGGCGGCGAAGGATTTGGGCTGCATGTAACTCAGTCGGGAGGAGGGTGTGGCTCCGGAGGTCCCCAGGCCAGAGGAGCCCTGGGCCTCCCGCTTTTGCCCAGAGCTCCCTCCACAGCCTGGCTGGGTCAGCTGCCACTGGGAGGGGTCTGGGCCTATGCTTGCCTGGGGTGGGGACCGAGGGGGCCGTGGGGGTGTCCCACCGTCACCAAGCAGCGCTGTGTGTTCTCTGTGGCTGGCATGGAAGTGGGTACAGGTCTGGGGCTGGTGGGGAGGGCAGCAGTGAGACCCCTGTCCACAGGCTTCTTGGGGGCTCTGCTTGGGAAGCCAGCTGAAAAGGTGGCGTCTTGCCTGGGTCTGACAGCGGGTGTCTATTGTTCTTGGCATAAGTGGGACAGGTCATCCTAGACGAGAAGAAAAATCAGACCGAAACAACAAAATGACTTAATTACGTGCCAGCACTCTTGGAAATTAATTATACTTTCTAATATGAGCCTCTGTGCAAGTTGAATGTATCTTGGATACGTGTGGGATTTTTAAAAAATTGGTTTTGGGTTTCTGGACCTTGGTACATTTACCCAGAGTTCTGCATTTTCTGGTTATTTCTGTTCTTCTGGCCTTAGTCAGAAACCAGTCCCCCTCTTTTCTCCGCAGCCCTGTCAGGTGTCTAATTCCCCAGCCTCAGTCACTTCTGAGCCTGTCCTCTTGGCACCCGGAGCTGCCACTTGGTTCAGGTGGCATCTGTCACAGGTGACTCCTATGGACCTTCCGGTTGGTCTCCTGCCATCAGCCTTGCTGGCCCAGTGCTGGCAGCGCCTGGTCACTTCGAAGCTCTGCTTTATGTGGGTGGCACTTCATGAGGTGTAATTTATGTGCGGTATCATGCTCACATTCTAAGTGACCAGCCAGTGGTCACTTAGCAACAGGAACAGGTTCTGAGAAATGTGATTTTGTTTTGGGGACATCACAGTGTGGTTATGCCAGCCCAGGTTGTGTGGGTCCATCACTGGGTGGCCTCTTGGTAATGTCAAGAGACACCGTGCCCTGTGCAGTGGCACACACCTGTAATCCCAGCTACTCAGGAGGCTGAGGCAGGAGGATGGAAAGTTTGAGGCCAACCTCTGCAACTTAGCCAGACCCTGTCTCAAAATAAAATGAAAAGGGCCCGGGATGTCGTGGTACAGTGCTTGCTCCGGGTTCAATCCTTAGTATTGCCGCCCCCCCCCCCCCACCCCCCTTTGATAGGGTCCTTTACTATCATCAGCTGTTCTGGACTACACATGACCATGTGCCACACTTTCTATGACTTTGTGCAGTAAGTTTATTTACGTCAGCATCACTGTAGACGTGAAGTTACGATGGTTGCAAAGTCAGTAGTGCCAGGAATCTTTCCGCTCCCGGTAATCATTACGATCACACTGAGGATGGAACCCAGAGCCTTCACCGAGCTGGGCAGGTGTCCCATGAGCTACACCCGCCCTTTCCATGCTCCCTTGTCCAGGCTGACCTGCCCCTGTGATCCTCCTGCCTCAGCCTCCCGAGTGACACATTGGAACCTTGCGGGGCCACCGCTGTCCAGGAGTCTGTCATTGACTGCAAGGTCATCACATGTCCACTGCTGTCCTTGTGCCCGTGTGAGCATCCCCCGTCCTAAAACACAGGGCACGGGGCACCACCGTCGGGCCCTCCTGCTGCTCTCCAGTTAGTCTCCGCCCCTCAGGGCCAACGCCCTTCCACAGCGTGGCTGGGTCTTCGCTTCAGAGGACTCACAGAGCGCAGGCTCTGGGGCCCGGCTGTCACCCCACACACTGGAGTGGGGACGTCCCCATCTGGTGCGTACCCCTAAGTTGCTTTTTTGAACTTCTCATTTTAAATAGCTTTGTGGAGATACTGTTTACATAGCATACGGGTTGCCCATTTAAAGTACACAACTCGATGCTTTAGCATATTCCATTTCCAATTTTTAAAATCGTGGTAAGATATAGATGATAGAAAACTGGCCGTTTTCACCGTCACAATGAGCCTGTTAGTTACTGGCATTAATCATGTGTGCAGTGCGGTGCGGCATCACCTCTGGCTCCAGTCTCTCTCATCACCCTAACAGAACCCTGGAACCTTAAGCAAAGCTGACTTGGCCCCTCCAGTTCCTTAACCTCTGATCTGCGTTCTTCCCTGTTCAACTTATTTCACATGAAGAGAATTGTGTTCTGTCCTTTTGTGTCTGGCTTCTGTCACTGAGCGTGTTTTCAGGCTTCGTCCTTTCTGAGACTGGATAATAGTCTGTCACGTGGATACTCCGGTTTGCCTGTCCATTCATCTGTTGACGGGCACTTGGGTACACTCACAGTTTCACCGTTGTGAGTTCTGCCCCGACGGTGGGTGTGCAGATGTCTGTGTGCGTCCTGCTTTTAACCGAGGAGTGGAATCGCTGGCGCCTCTGGTGATTTTGGTGTCCAGCCATTTGTTTTCCATAGTGACTGCACCTTCTCAGAGGTGACCAGCAATGCAGAACAGTCACAATTTCTCCGGATGCTGGCCGGCACTGGCGGGTGTGTCTCTCTGTGTTGAGTAGAGCCATCCTGGTGTGAGCGTCATCTCACTTGGTTTGATTTGCGCTCCCCCCAGTGACTAGTGTCGTCGAGCATCATTTCAGGTGCTTTTTGGCCGTTTGTGTATTCTTGCCTCTTTGCTTTTTATCCTGTGTTACTTTGTTGACATAATTTACATATTGTGCAATGCATACTTCTTAAAAGTAGGACTCAATGCATTTTCTTAAAATTTATTTTTATTGTAAACAAATGGGATACATCTTGTTTCTCTGTTTGTACAAGGACTCAATAAAATTGAGACATGATGATTCTGTCACCCAGAAAGTTCTCTCATGCCATTTTCTGATACTCACCCTCACTATTTTGATCACTGTGTGTTAATGGTGCCTGTTCTTGGTTTCATTAGAAGAATAAAAATGCATGCATTTTTTTATTTTTGTATATTTGGCTGTTGTGTTCAGTACAGTGTGTTTGAGATCTGTTGGTCTTGTTGTGTATCAGTCAGGATTTTGTTCTTTGTTGCTGGGCATTTTCCTGAGTTTGGGTACAGCTGGGTTTACTCATTCAGTCTTTCTCTCTCTTTTTGTGTGTGTGTGTGGGTACTGGGATTGAACTCAGGGCACTTGACCATGAGCCACATCCCCAGCCCTATTTTGTATTTTATTTAGAGACAGAATCTCACTGAGTTGCTTAGCACCTCACTTTTGCTGAGGCTGGCTTTGAACTCGTGATCCTCCTGCCTCAGCCTCCTGAGCTGCTGGGATCACAGGCATGCGCCACTGTGCCTGCGAGAACGCGGATCAGTCTCTTGATGACTATTTGAGTTTTTTCCTTTTTTGGCTCTTATGAATAAAGCTGCCCTAAGCATTTTTGTACCTGTCTTTCTGTGGATATAGACTCTTCTCCTGAGTGTATCTGTGAGGGTAGCTGCTGGGTCACAAGCTAGGCACGTGGTGAACTTTAATAGAAACTGTCAGTTTTCCAGTGTGGTTGTTCCATTTTACACCCCCACCCGCCAGGAACATGCGTCCCACACCCTTGCCAGCATTTGGTATTGTCAGTCTTTAATTTTAGCCATCCTGGTGGGTGTGTGGTGGTATCTCATTGTGGGTTTAATTTGCATCTCCCTGATGACTAATGATATCAGCACCTTCGCATTTGGAAAAGGTTGTGATTTACATTTTTCACATTAAAAAGTCAAGTGAGAAGATACTAATGAACACCTGCCGAACAGCCCTGGAACCCCAGGATGTCTGCTCTGACAGTTGAGTCAGACTGACAGATGTCAGTTTCAGATACATCTTCAATCACAGATAAGTTGATGATTCAGTTAAAAAATTAAACGCAGGGAGTGGGGCATGTATTTAAAGACTATTTTGAAAATAGAGGAAAAGGCAAGGCTTTCTCCTCCCATCTTGCCTCCCACTGAGAACTGGTTTTCTTCTTTTCTTCTTTTTTTTAGTGTTAATTTTATGTTATGTGAATTTTGTTTATTTATTCTTATGCGGTGCTGAGGATGGAACCCAGTGCCTCACATGTGCTAGGCAAGTGCTCTACCACTGAGTCCCAGCCCCAGCCCAGAACTAACTTTCTAAAAGGAAAATTCTGGTGCAACCGGTGCTGGTAAGACGGGTGGTGTTTGTCCACCAACTCTGAGCGCATCCAGACACCCTGGCCCTCCGTGGCTCGTGCTGACCCGGCAGGTCCACGCCAGGTCTTCACAGGCTTCTCTGCACTTTCCCTGGTCCCACGGGGTGACTCCTGGGCTCGGCTGCATCAGCTCCAGCTCCGCCCCTACCTGGACTGGTTTCCGCTGCCTGCGGCGCTCCCACAGTCCCGGCCAGCCCAGCCTCATGGTTGTTGACCTCCCCAGGATGCATCCCTGGGGGCCCTGCTCTGTCAGTGCCCCTGCTTGCTGGGTGGGGGTCGGACGCCTGCAGGTTGTTGGGCACCGTTCCCTGTGCCCGTGCCCTTCCTCCCCGGGAGCACGCTCTCTGCAGATGAGTTTATTTGGTCACACCCCTTCTAAGTGTGTGTGTGACGACACCTGTATATTCCTAAATCTGTGATACAAAGTACGGACCACCGGACCTCGCATTCTGACCTTCTCCCTGTGACCCCTGCACCCCAACCTGTGACCAGGGGCTGCTCTTTGTCCCCATGGGACCAGGGAGCAACAAGGTGGGAGTACCTGGGTTGCCAGGTGACCGGCAAGACTAGCTAGGAGGCATTTGAGGTGTGACCCTGGGTGCCTGGGCCGGGACTAGGTAAGGATCAACTTGGATCATGTATGAGAGAGCCCGGGCAGGACACGGAAGTGGCTGCACCTCCCGGTCCCAAGAAGAAGTGATGAGGATGAAAATGAGTGAGAGTGAACTGAGCTCGTGTCTGGCATCCCTGCCCGGTGCCCAGGTGCGGTGTTGGCATTGTCCATCTGAGAGACTCGAGCACCAAGCTGGGCCCTTGCCCCTCAGGCCCTAGAGGCCCCCGGGCCATGTTAAAAGGCCTGGATTCAGGAGGCCTGGGCTGGGGCAGGGGTCCTGCCTATCTCTGAGTTCCCTGATGACATTGGTGCTGTGGGTTCCCAGGCTGGAGCTGAACCTGAACTCACCAGGGAAGAGCGGCTAGGTCGTTGGCGCCTGACCTGGTTGTCGAGTCTCCATCCGCGGGGGGACGGCAGGCAATCGGGGCAACACTCTGTGAGGTGGACCAGATCTGTGCATCGCCGGCCTAATGCTTGTGAGAACGTCGCCTTCAGGAAAGGTTTTGGGCTTCGCATGTCATCATGTGGACGTCTTAGTGCCTGCAGTGGATCAGCTGGGGGACATGGGACACAGCACCACCTGCCACCCAGTCTGCCTACCTAAGCAGGGCTTCGTTCTTTGAATTGGACATGCGTGGACAATTTAGATTTTTTGGTTGATATTTTAATGGAGTGTTTTTACAGGAAATTCATGAAAGTGATCATAAACTATAGGTCCAGGCAGGTTCCACTCATGGTTCACTTGTGAATTGATGGCTGCTCATGAACTTATACAGACCCTCCCAGCCCTTTCTTTTTTGTGGTTCTGGGGGTTGAGCCCCGAGCTCTGCCCAGGCTGGACAAGTGCTCTACCTCAGAGCTACACCCCCAGCCCTTTTTATTTTATTTTGGACCTAGGGTCTCCCTGGGTCGCCCAGGCTGGCCGTGAACCCACCATCCTCCTGCCTCAGCCCCGTGCAGCTGGGGTCACAGGCCGGGCCTCCGCCTGACCCGGCTCCTCCCCAGTCGTTCTTGGGTGGGAAGCAGTGTTTTTCTCGTACTGTTTCCTCACAACCTATGAACTTGCTTTTGTAATTAAACAAGTAGAAGCTAGGAAGCTTGGTCAGAATTTATATTTTCATAAAAATTCTGCAGTTTTTGATTATTAAATAGAAGCAACTATTTTCATTGTAGGAAAGAATGGGACATTTTACTAGGTAAAAAAAAAGAATAAAGTCACTAATAAGCTCATCATTCAGAATCGTCACTATTGAAATTTGGGGTGCATTTCCTGGTGTATTTTTATGCATGTTGTAGATAATTTTACAGAACTATTTACAAAGTATATCTGTTTTCCCTTTATTTTACTATTTAATACTTTCCTCATGATTAAACTTCTTCATATTCCTCATTTTTAATAATACTTGATAACATGAAATTATACCATAGAAAAATTTTCTTAACCCCCGCTTCCACTAATTTCAAAAGGAAAGAACATTTTTGGAAAAAAAAAAATAACATTGTCCTTATGTCTTCTAAGAATCTAGTGAATCCTGACTGAAGCCCAGAGGGGAAATTTTCTTAGCTGATTTGTGGTATTAACTCTAACTGTACCTAACCTGAGATCCAGTAGATCTCATGGTTAATAAAATACTAGTACATTCTATTTAACGATATTTCCACATAAACATATTCAACCCAAAGCAGAGATTCATTCTCAGACCTAAGTTTGTCTGTTAGTATGTCCAGAGATCCATTCTCAGACCTAAACTAGTCTGTTAGTATGTCCAGGCTATGGAAGATTGTGAATGGATTTTGTCAATAGTCTGTCCTATTTACTTATGATGTTTATTACATCATTGCTGCATTACATTGCCCCAAAACATAACGGCTTAAATGAACACTTCATTTATTTTCTGTCACTGTTTCTGTGGCTCAGGATCTTGGGAGCAGCCTGTGCAGTTCCAACCGAGAGAATAAGAAGATGATTGTCACTGTAGTTGTCTGAAGGCCTGGCAGAGGCTACAGGGATCCCTCTAAAGCTGCTCACTCCATGGTGACAGGTTGGTGCTGGCTGTTGGCTGGAGGCCTCAGCTGCTCCCCTTGGAGAATCTCTCCACAGGGCTGCTTGAGCATCCATAGGGCATGCTATCCAATGGGACATTTTACTAGGTAAAAAAAAAGAATAGAGTCACTAATAAGCTCATCATTCAGAATCACTAATAAGCTCATCATTCAGCCTGTAATCCGGGAGACCAGGGTCAAAGCCACAAGACCATTTAAGCCCTGACTCTAGGGGTGCATATCATTATTTCGATTGTACTCTGTGGGTTACACAAGGCCATTCCTGATTGAGCACAGAAGGTGACTACCAAGAGTGTGAATACCAGGAGGCAAAGATCCCTGGGCCTTCTTGGAGCCAGCTGCCCAGTTGTCACTGTGAAGGTCAGAAGTACTTAGTGTGGACTTGCGACATGTGTATTTTGGTTTTCGGACTTGATTCCTGACTTATGACTGCTTTTCTGAGGTGGGCCATACGAACTAATCTTTTCCACCTGTACTTGGCCACAAAGAATTCTCTGATCTACTGTTTCTGATAAGACCCTTCTCGTTCCAGAGAAGTCCTCCGCCTTGTCCTGCAGGAAGGACTGCTGCTGAGAGTCTGAGTAGGCAGGCCCTGCTGGGCGTCCTCACCCAGCCTGTTAGCCCAGCACCTGTGCAGTGAATCTCCGTAAAAACAAAGGGACAGGGTTCTTGCAGAGAGCTTCTTGGAGGCAGATGCACCCATAGAGGACATGGATGCCCCATGTCCTTTCTCCCATACCTTGCCTTATGCATGTCTTCATTTGTATCTTTCATAGTGTCCTTTATAATAAATCAGTAAATGTATTTTCCTATATTCTCTGAGCTGCTCAAGCAAACTAAACCCAAAGAGGGGGCTGTGGGAGCCCCGACTTACAGCTGGTTGGTGAGAAGTGCATGTTATTAACATCCTGGAGCTTGTGACTGGCACCTGAAGTGGGGGACAGTCTTGGGGTTCTGGCCATCTGCATTGGACCAGTCATGTCCATCACTGCTGCAGAGCCTGCTTGGGGTCAGAGGTCTCCCATGTTGATTGTGGGGAGCAGAGGAAACTGAGATACTTCATCATCCTGGCTCACGGAGGGATAAATAAGAACGGTGTGCCCAGTGGATGTGATGTGAGGGCAGGCCCAGGCCCCCGGCTGGACGTGCGGGCCCTGCAGGAGGGCTTCCTCACCTGGCAGGGTGCAGAAGGTCCTTGTATTTTGCTCTTTCAGCGATTCTGTTTCCTTATAGCTCTGCATTGAGCTGTGTGCATCCATTGTAAAAACCCCAAGCCTGGTTTCAAAGTCATTCAGTGAGTAAAAGGTCTGAAGAACGTGTTATCAACTGTCACTGTCTTCGCCTCACCGTCGGCGAGCAGGTGTGGCTTCCTGTCACCATAGGATGTCTGTGTGGAAACCATTCCTGCTGCTGGGGTTTATTTATTTATTTATTTATTTATTTATTTTTTTTTTTTGGTGCTGGGGATCGAACCCAGGGCCTTGTGCTTACAAGGCAAGCACTCTACCGACTGAGCTCTCTCCCCAGCCCCTATTTATTTATTTTTTAGGTACTGGGGCTTGAACTCAGGGGCACCTGACCACTGAGCCACATCCCCAGCCCTATTTTGTATTTTATTTGGAGACAGGGTCTCACTGGGTCACTGTTGCTGAGGTTGGTTTTGAACTCTTGATCCTCCTGGGTCAGCCTCCCGAGCCACTGGGATTACAGGCATGTACCACCCAGCTAAGGCAACTTCCAAAAATTTTGTTTTTATATTTTACAATACTGGGAGTTAAACTCGGCTTGGTACACGGTAAGCACTCTGCCATGGAGCCACGCTACAGCTAAAATTACCAATGATCTACAATCATAAACCCAAACAAGAAGTTTGCAATGATAATAAAATTCACATATTATGCAAAATTTAGTCTAAAATGGAAATCGTTTTGAATTGCTGACAACCTTAAACTCATCAAATCCTGGGCTACCCGGTGAACCTTCCCATGGAAAGAATTCTCTTGATATATTTTACTTGGAAATAATTCTCCTGATATATTTTACATGTTCGTCTTTTTATTAGTGTTTGCCTCATTTCTTTATCAAAACAGCTTATTTGGCATCTCTTTATCTGAAGCAGAAAAGCATCAATAAAAATATAAATATCAATCTGTAGCACACCTGTCCATATAACTTTATTTGGATAATTAAAAAAGCATGATCCTTGAAAGAACATTGAAACAGATGTAAATCATGAAACCTACAAGGCTTCTCTTTTACAGAATGGCCAGTTAGGTTTCTTTTTTCTCCTTTCAGAAAAATAAAAGAACTTCAGTCTTTCCAGAACCACACACACATGTTGGAAAGAAGGAATCATATCATATCCTCTGTTCTGAACTGTAGTTATTTATTATTTTTCATCTAATACTGTCCTGGGGACATCTTTTTAATCAGCAGCTGCTTTGTGGCTTCATTCCTAGCTCAGTGACATGGGATCCCATGGCATGTACCTAATTAGCTAGCCATCTCTCTCTCTCTCTCTTTCTCTCTCTCTCTCTCTCTCTCGTATCCAGGATTGAACGCAGGAGCACCTGATCACTGATCCACATCCCCAGCCCTTTTTTGTATTTTATTTAGAGATAGCATCTCACTGAGTTGCTTAGGGCCTCCCTAAGCTGCTGAGGCTGTCTCTGAACTTGCAATTCTCCTGCCTCAGCCTCCTGAGCTGCTGGGATTACAAGACATGTGCCACCGTGCCCAGTTAGCTCGCCATCTCTTGATGTGTATCTCAGGCTTTTGCAGTTACAGATCTTCATGTGAATCTACTTCTGGTGTCCCCACAGTGCATTCCTGAGGGAGGAGTTCCTGGTTCACTTTCGGTTTCTTTGGGTCGGCCTGTTGCTCTCGGCTCTCTTACTCATCCTCAGATCTGGGGCCGAGAGTTGTGCTTGTCACACTGATAGGCAGCTGTCTGCTCTGAGGTTTCCTCAAGTCATTTCCTTTCTTGATTGCGGAAGCAAGATAAAAAGCTTGAAGTTCGGGTCACCCTGTGCCAGCCCTTGGTTCAGAGTGAACTGAGCGTTGTCGAGGTGGGAAGTCCGGTGTGCCTTAGTGGCGTGAGTGATCTTTCAGCAGGTGCTTAGCGACGTCTTGCAGATGCCAGGAAACAAAGAGGGAAAGGTGGCATCCTGGTCCACTCGTGTAGCTTCTCTTGTGCTGGACTAGCTCAGACACAGGGTAAGAGCGCAGAGTCAAGACCCAGACTCCGGGAACTGGGCCGAAGCAGGCTTGTGGCGAGCAGCCTGCAAACTCGTTCATTGCAGGGGCAGCTATCCATTTTATAGGCTTCTTGCCCAATCACAGTGTGCCACGGGGGATCAGACCACCAGGTTCCTATACGGTTCCCTTGGTGACACTGAGTCGACTTGGGGCAGTTGTGTACTTTCCTAGGTAGCTGAAGCGGAACGCTCCTCCCCGAGGTTTACACACTTGAGACGTTCACTGCTGCCTGCCAAGAACTAGGATTTCTCCCAACACACTTGGGCCCTGCGTCCCTGAGGACCAGCATGTGCAGGGCTCGAATGCGCCCTATAGGAGGGTCAGGCGTGGAGAACCGCTAGCCTTGTGGGCAGTGGGCAGGAGGAAGGGCTCTCCAGGCAGAGGCCACCGCAGAGCAGAGGCCTGGAAGTGCAGGAGCCAGGAGTGGCTCTGGGAAGTATTGGGACCCAACCTCGGGAACTGCATGGCTGCGTTGGGTTCAGGAGTGACGAGTGGCAGCCTGCTGGGGTCCTAAACATAAGACCTGGGATGGCAGATCCCCAGCTGCTGGGCTCACCTTGTGGCATGTCTTTAGAACTTGTGGTGTAACACAGGTGCCAGATTTTGTAAGTTAAGAAGGTGAAAAGCCCACACTGCTGTCCTCACCACTGCGTAACTGTAAGTACATCTTCTGCCCCATCAGGTGGCAGACACAGACTCCTAAAATAAAGGAGGGCCTGGGCAGCGGGCAGGACAGCAGACAACTGTTGACAAGACACACTGGTAAACGCGCACTACCGTCACACTCGCACTCGGGACGGGCTGTGTTACTGTGACGACAGACAACCCCAGATTTCAGTGGCTGA
Source organism: Sciurus carolinensis (assembly GCF_902686445.1). NCBI lineage: Eukaryota > Metazoa > Chordata > Mammalia > Rodentia > Sciuridae > Sciurus > Sciurus carolinensis. The sequence continues at coordinate 8,693,152 of NC_062218.1, forward strand.
GCGTGTCAGGTTTGCTTCCTGTTCACTCACGCCCTGGTGGCGGCCGGAGGGCTGGGCGCGGGGCTGTCCTCCCTCCCTACACCAAGGCCAGGCCGAGTCCTTCCCTCTTGGCGTCAGGGTGGTCGAGGCAGAGAGCCCAGGATGCGGCAGATGTACGCTCTCTGGAAAGGTAAGCCACACGAGCCGTTTCACCAATATTTCATTAGCTAAAGCAAATCAGAAAGTCAAGTTAGACTTTCCGAGGAGCCTGGGAATTGGAGTTCTACCATGTGGCAGGAAAACCCTGGGAACGCGGCAGAGATCAGCGCTGAGTGTGCTTGGGTTTTGTGTTTCCTAAACATGTCTTTTGTTTCCTCTCACCAGCTCTTTCACGGACCCTTGCTCACCTGAGGGCAGGTGTGTGCCTTGTCCGTACTAGTGGAAGAGAACAGAGAATGCTGTTGGGGCCGTTTCGGGGACACTGGGGTTGAGCCCTGGGTGCTCTACCCCTGAGCTGCGTTCCCAGCCCTTTCTCTTCTTCATTCTGAGCTAGAGTCCTGCTAAGTTGCTGAGGCTGGCCTCAAAATTGCGATCTCCTGCCTCAGACTCCTGAGTTGCTGGGATTACAGGTGCCCCACCGTGCCTCACCGTGCCTGGCGGGGAGGGCATTTTTGAGGAATACTGTACTGAAGGGTATTGGGATGGTGAAAACACACTGGGGGACTCTGTGAGCTCATCTTATTTATAGCTTGAAGTTACTGAGTCTACGACTTTCAATACCATGTCCTTTGTCCTCTAGGGACTGCAGCAGATGCCTGTTCCTGGCACTTAAGCACACAGAGTCAGGGCGTCTCCTCCTGGCTTGTGGTCTTTTTGGTACCAGGGATGGAACCCAGGGGTGCTTAGCCACTGAGCCACATGCCCAGCCCTTTTTAATCTGAGACAGGATCTCGCTAAGTTGCTTAGGACCTCACTAAGTTGACTTTGATGGTGGGCTGGTGTTTTGACAGTCCTTCCTCGTGGTAGAACATGTAAAGTTTAAAGTGAAGCTTTCCAGTTGTCTATTTTGTGCTGCTATAACAGAATACTGCAGACTGTGTAAATTATAGACAACCTAGGTTTGTTTGGCTGGTGGTTCTGGGCGTGGGGAGTCCCAGATCAAGGGACCTCTTGCCGCATCATCTCATCACAGAAGACGGAAAGGTGGAGGAGCTTGAATTCAGGACAGAGAGCAAGAAATGGAGCTTCTGCCTCAAGCCCTTACGAGATTGGCATTGATCCATTCCTGGGGACCGAGCTCTGGTGCCTGACACCTCGGCCCCACCTCCCCCTGTTGCATCGGGGGCTGAGTTTCCAGCACAGTCTAATGTTAACAGTCATCAAGAGTTGCCCTGGTCATGGTGAAGTGGCAGAGCAAGGAGGGTTTCTCGTGTACAGAAGAGCCCAACTGCCGTGTGAAGTTAGGATGGTCCTGGGACCAAGGTGGCCCAGCAGACGGATGGAACCAGGCTCTGGAGATGCACACAGGCAGGGGCTGCTCCAGACCTGAGCGTGGTGTTGCTTGTTAAAGGAGGGGAAGGGATTTGTTCACAGACAGTGCTTGGGAAAGTTGGCTTTCCACATGGGGAAAAGTAAAATTAGATTTCTACACAATATCATCTACAAAAATTAAGACAATCGTGGATTAAAGAACTACTAATGGAAAAACAAACTTCGAAACTTTGAGAATTAAATGTGTAGGAGTATCTTTGTGGTGTTTGAATAGAAAGGGTTCTTTATATCATAAAAGAATTATCATGAAGGAAAAGATTAACAATTTGATTGCATCAAAATGTAAAATTGGGTGGCAAATTAAAAAGCAAGTGGCAGGATGGAGAAAGCAATGATGCCCCATTGATAGAGTTGCAGGGCCCAGGGCCACCCTGAGGCAGAGCCTCCTTTGGTTCTGGCAGCCGGGTGGGGCAGGCTTAGGATCCAGACTGGAGGTGAGGGTCGTGCTGTGGAGCACCTGCAGCCAGGCCGTGGATGAGTTGTAAGTGGGAAACATCCGTGTTACAAAGACGAGGGCTGGGATGGAACAAGGAAACCAAAAGAAGGGAAAGAGAGTCAAACATGGTGGTGCCCACCTCTAATCCTAGCAAGACAGGGGCTGAGGCAGGAGGATCTCAAGTTCAAGGCCAGCTCAGCAATTTGGCAAGGCCCTAAGCAACTCATGGAGACCCTTTCTCAAAACAAACAATAAAAAGAGCTGGGGATGTGGCTCAGTGGAAAAGAGCCCCTGGGATCCATCCCAGTACAAAGAAAAGAACAGCAGACTTTATTATTTTTTTTTAAGTCAATAATCTCATTATTGATTATGTGTTGAAATGGTCCCCATTTTGGATTCGTTGGGTTTAATGACATACATGATTAGGATTAATATCTTTTTTCTTTTGCTTTTATTGATGTGGCCACTAGAACATTTACAATGGCATTTGGATCTCCCAGTGTATTTCTCCTGAGTGGTTCTGACTTAAGAGCACTGAGACCTGTCAGTGAGGAAAAGACGGAGAAGCCAATAGGAATCGATCAGGCAATGGGTGTCAATAAATCATTCATCATAGAGGAAATTCAGACAGCCAGTAGTTGTAGTGAAAGGTGTCCGATCTTAGTAGTGATCAGGGGAATGCAAGTTATAACACAGTGACAATGTCGAAGCATTACACGGGTGACATTTTTAAGGTTTTGAGCCTTGATGAGACGCGAGAAGTTGCACTTTTGCATACCGTTGGTGGAGTCCGTGTTACGACCAGGCTGGAGAGTGTTTCCCCACACATTCTACCCCCAGCTAGTCCGCACACAGCAGTGATTTTTCTCTTGGGGACAGTAGAGGACATTTGGCAACGTCTGGAGATGGTTTTATTTGCCGTAGATTAGGGATAGAGGGTGCTGCGGGCCAGGGGGCAGCTAAGACCTAGAATACCTGGGACAGCCCCCGCCCCAGAATACAGACTCATCCCGCTCCAGCGTCAGCAGCGCAGCGTTGGAGAAACAGACACAGCGAGGCTTCCGCGCTCCAGGCTCAGGGGCGTCTGGAGATCCAGGTGCAGGGTCTGCCTCAGTCTCTGGACGTGCCGTTGAGGAACTGTGCAAGCCACCTAGTATCCGCCAGTTTGGGGAGTGGATGGGAAGGATGAATGGGGAGGGGGGGTCCATAGGCCAAGACCCTCTAGCAGCCTCCACGTTTGTTGGTCCAGATCTCATGCCCGAGCTCAGTGAGTGAACCGGGTTTTAGGCTCATACGAAGACCATTTTGTGTAAATGTTTAAATACAATATAATGCTCTATATTCAGTTGTCGTTCATGGACATGTGCTTCTGTAATAAAGATTCAGAAGGAAAGTCGGGGTTACTCATCAGCACCGAGAGTGGCTGCCTCGGGGAGGGAGGGGAGGGAGGGGCAGGAAGACTCGACAGGATTCCTCCTTCCGGAATGTTGACTTTATAAAAAGCTGGAGACGAGGATGACAATAGTAGCCTTCATTAGTGTGCCCAGTGAAGAAATGGGTGTTGGTTATACAACTTGCTTCCCGTTTTACTTTAGTCTGCATTTGGAACTTTAAAATCATAAGCATGTGTTCACACCAAGGAGCATCTTGGGAACAGGCCGCCTGAGGAAAGCAGCTCCTCGGAGATCGTCCCTGTCCCTCCTGCTTCCCGGCACCCTCTCGGCTGGCTGTTGGCTGCGCTGAGTGTTCTGTGGGATTTGCAGCTCTGAGCTGGCTTTGGAGGGGTGGAGGCCGTCCTGCCAGGCTGCACCCGGCAGTGTGACCCCCTCTGGCCCCAGGGCACCTCCTCCGCTGCCCCCGACACCCCTCTGCTCCTGACATGATCTTAACCCTCCAGACTTCCAACAGCATATCCCAGAAAGCAATCTGCTCGGGACCCTGAGAATCGCCCTTAGGGAGCGAGTGTATTCCAGGGACAAGATGTCATATCCTGTAAGTCGCAGACAAGTCTCAGTTCCTGGGAAGGTCCTGAAGGGGGGAAGTGTGCTTCCGGGGCTGTGTGGTGGAGTCCATTGGAACGCCCTAGGGCTCCGCTGGGATGGGTTGGCCTCATGCCCCACCCAGGGCCCAGGTTAGTGCAAGTGCAAGACAGGCAGCCGGTGGGAGGTGTGCGTTCTCTGCAAGCTGCGAGTGCCGAGGGGCCCCCCTGCTCACAGGGCTCCCTCTCGTGCCCGTCTGTCTGTCTTGGACCCTAGGAAGGATCCCTGGTGGAGCTGGGCTTGGAGCTGCACATTTTTCTGTGTGTGTGTCTGTTCCTGTGATAATGGGGTTTAACCCAGGGATACTCTACCAATGAGGGACATCCTGGCTCTTTTTATTTTATTTTGAGACAGGATCTCTCTTAGTTGCTGAGGCTGGCCTCTAACTTGAGATCCTCCTGCTTCAGCCTCCTAAGTAGCTGGGATTATAGACATGAGCCACCATCCCGACTATAATGTGCTTAGGTAATGAACTGGTGTTATGGGATCTTAGAATTTTTAAGACTTCTATAAAATGACCATTGCTTTGGAATCGTGTTTGGAGAATCACTTCATTAGCTGGTGCATTAGTCTGTTTTGGCTGCTATAGCAAAATACAATACACTGGGAAGCGTATGATCAACAGAAATGTGTCTTAAGGTCCTGGAGGAGGGAGTTCAAGATCACAGCCCTGCTTTCTGGCCCCATAGATGCCGTCTTACTCTGTGTCCCATGTGGTAGGAGGGACAAAGCAGCTCTCCGTGCCCTTTTGAAGGGCAGTAATCCCGTTCATGAGACTCTGGTCTCATGGCCCGTCACCTCACGAAGGTCCGCCTCCTCTTCACACTGTTACCTTTGAGGTTGGGACTTGGGGGACAAAGCTCCCAGCCCACTGCTGATGCTCCGGCTGTGTGTCCAGAGGACATTCGGACACGAATGGAAACGTTGAGTCGGCCTCTGCTGTCCCTTCATGTGCCCAGCATCGGGTGCCAGGCCTCCGGGAGGCTGGCCCCGTCTGGGAGTCCATCCTCCAACTGCATTTGCTGTGACCAGATGGCGTCATGTATTTTCACCTGATTCCGCCCTGCTGTTCAGAGCCCCGTGATCTGAGTTCACCGTGTCTCGAGGCGTCCTGAGGTCATCGAAACCGTCCCTAACACACTGCTAACCTCACGCTCCAGCGGTCACGCACGGCGCCCTTAGTGTATCCTTAAAGGACCGGAATTCTTCACGTCCTTCGTGAGGACACGGCGCTCCCCTGGCCTGCCTGGGCCGTTGACCCCGCGCTCCAGGGAGAAGGGCTTCCAGGCAGGAGACGTCGCTGCCTGGGTTCTGAACTTCATGACATCACACCACGCGCGACGGAGGTGTTTCCCACTGGAACGTGAGTGACGATCACCTCCTGAATGAGCAGGGTAATGGCTCCGTCACTGTCACTGTCCCGGGGCCTCCTGGCTCTGGGGTGGCCAGTGCCGCGTGGTGCTGACGGTGCTGCGGCTGCGCCCTCCCTTCACAGGCAGTTCCTTTTCTGTTGTTCAGGGTTCGTTTGCTAATGAGGATCACAGCTGTTCATGGCTGATTAAAGGGTATAAATCCCTGGTGAGGACGGCTTTGTTTTAAAGAATTCTAACCGTGCGGAAACAGCAGGTCGGAGTGACAGTAGTTCTTTCAAAGTGTTCCTTCCCACAGGCCCAAGTTAGTGGGAGGTCTCCAGAGTAGTGCACACGTGTGTGTGCGTGCGCACGTGTGTGTGCGCGCACGTGTGTGTGTGTGTGTGTGTGTGTGTTTCTATACATGTAGTAAAAGTTGCTGTAAGGAATTGTGGGCTTATATGATTGTGGGGCGACAAGTGCAAATTCTGGAGACCCAGGGAGGAGTGGCAGTTGAGGCTGAAGGCCGAGTGCTGGTCACACCCCTCTTACCAGTCAGTGTGTGGGGGGAGGGGCATCATCTGTTTTTTCCTCTCAAGGCCTTCGACTTATTAGATGAGGCCCACCCACACCATGGAGGTCCATCTGCTTCACTCAAAGTCTACTGTTTTTTTTCATACTGGGAATTGAACCCAGGGGTGCTCTGCTACTGAGCCACATCCCTAACCCTTTTTATTTTTTATTTTGAGACAGGGTCTTGCTAAGATGCCCAAACTGGCCTCGAATTTGCAGTCCTCTGGCCTTAGCCTCCCAAGTCCCTGGCATGACAGGTGTGTACCACCCTCTCCAGCTCAAAGTCTACTGTTTTAATTCTTACCTAAAAACATACCTTCACAGAAATAGCTAGAATAATGTTAAACCGAATACCGGGGTTGTGTGGCGCAGCCCATTTGCACATGAAGTTGATCCCCCCCACGCTCCCCTCCCCTGTTGGTGTTCTGGCACGGCCCACTCGGTGCTTTCTGTGTGTGTTTGCTGAGAGTGTTTGGACCACTGTGAGCCTGATCATCCCCTGAATTGTTGTAGCAGACGCTGTGACTGGATCCCTAATGTCATGCCACCCCTTCTTCCTGCAGGGCCTGGGGTCTGAGCTCATTTCTTGTTTGTGGTGCTGGTATTGAGCTCAGGACCTGGCACATGCACACGTTCAATCATCTCTTTTTTTCTGACCTCAGAAGTCGCTGGCCCCAGGCTGCCATCAGTCGAGGCCTGTGTTCTGTTTGGGGAAGTCCTTCCAGGGTCAGGAGGCACGTGGGGAGGTAACCGTGTTTCTGGAACAGACCTCTTGGTGGGTGGAGGTGCAGGTGGTCCTGAGGCAGGAGCTGAGTGGGGGCCTGGGGAGCACCCTCTCTCACCCACCAGTGACTCTTCCCGCACCCGAGTCCTTACTCACAGTCCTTTGTAGGTCGTGTGGGGGACAGTGCGCCTGCCATTGGCACTTCCTGAAGGCTGGTCGCGGTGCGGTCAGTTCCCTTCACTGCAGAGATCTGCCTCTGCCGTGGTCTCCCGGGAAGGCGGGGACGCCGCGCAGGACCCCTTAGCTCCAGGGGATTCCTTGCCGGGTCACTCACAGGAGGGAAAAGGAGAAATCGGCAACCTGAGGGCCCAGAGCGGGGCCGCTTCAGCCTGCGATTCTTGCGTATGGGGGGACGCGGTGCGTCCTGTCTACTAGGTGATTGGCCACCGGCGCTTTTATCCATGTGGAAAGGTAACGCAGACAAGCTCCTGACGGAAACGCCAGCAGAGAGTCCTGTTTCTGTGCGTGCAGGCGTGTGGGTAGGCGTTGTCTACTCGGTGATTTTGGATTTTTCTGCAGTAAATGACAGGGGTTGCTGCTGGAGTTATATGAACAGGAGGAAGTCGCGTCATGTTCAGTTTGTCATATTTTCGGCAGGAAGTCGTGGGATAGTGGAGAAATCCTAACGTCCAGAGAAGCTCAGAGTGAGATGCAGGTGCAGGGGAGTCCCAGGTGACCTGCCCAGGAGTCCCCAGGTGGGGCCACTGCAGAGGAGCCGGTGCAGCCGGGAGCTCCCGTTAGCGGAGGGGCTCAGTCCAGCCTGCTGCTCACTTTTCTCTCTCTAAAGTCAAACCATTGAAAGTTCTTCACTCTGTGGTGGGTCACTCCAAAGGGCGCGTCAGCTGGACGATGTTCCGTCCAGCGGCTTTCACTGAGCGGATGATGTCGGTGCGGATGGTCAGGCACGTCAGTGGTATTCTCAGGAACTTAAAACGACTCCATGCTTCACTGTCCTTTTGGGAGGGCAGCTGGAGGGCTGGCTGAGAGGACAGCAGAGGTGTCCATGGACGTGGTATGTTTACCAAGACTCTGGTGGTATTAGTGCTGGGCCACGGTAGGGCTGCTCTGGACTTGACCTTGGTGTCCTGGAGCAGTGGCAGGCGCACTGGAAGTGTGGACAGGGGCTTGAGCATTAGCTGTGGGTTGGACTTTATCATCTCACTGCAGCCGCATGTCCCAGGAGGTGGACCGAGTCTGGGCCTGCCACAGGGTGTCTCGGTCAGCTCCGACTCCAGACCCACCCCCGCAGACTGCCCGGCTTGCGGGGAACAGCATCTCTTTCTCAGTCTGGAGGCTGGAAGGTCAGGTGCTGGCAGGGCTGGTTTCTGTGGAGGGCCTGCTTCCGGGTTGCAGATGGCCACCTTCTCTCCTCACGGTGACAGGGAGATCTTTGAGGTCCCTTTCGTGAGGCTCCACCCTCCTGACCACATCACCCCGGAGAGCCTGCCTCCCACTGTCACACATGCTGGGTTAGGATTTGACATGGGAATTCTCGGAGGACCCAAGGGCTGCCTCCTGTGGCCTGTGTTTGTGCTTTCTTTTTCTTCAGTCATCCCCTAATACATTTTTCTCAAGCGTGTGTGTGTGTGTGCCTGTGTGTGCAAGAGTGGATGTGTGTGCCTTGGGGAATGTCATGCCTGGGTCTTTGGACTCTGCAGCTTCAAAGGACAGCCCAGGGTCCCCACTTCTGTCCTTCACTGACTCGATTGAACTGATAAAGTAAGTCTTGCCTCTGGAACTGCTCTGACCCAGAGGGAGTGTCACAGAGTCCAAGGGGGGTCCTCTCCCCGGGAGTCTCAGGTGGAAATGTCTGTTAGTGCCGCAGACTTAAGGGTGCCTCACCTTCAAGGGGATTTTTAAAGATGAGCTGCCGATAAGGCAAGTACATTAGTGAATTGGGCATCTTTCCACGTTAGTGCTGCAAAACCCAATTCACATTAACTTGTTATCTATATAAAATAACAACGACAACAAAGAGTGCAAGGTGTTATCAGCCCACATAATTGAAAAGCCCAGCACCTCACGTCAGGTGAGGCTTGATCCAGCTGCCCACGCTGGACAGCAGGACTGGGTTCTGTCTTTCCACCCTGCCTGGCTCCGTGGAAGCTTCACCACCTTCTCCTGCCAGCAGAGCCCGGCGCCCTCTTCCCCGCTCCAGCCAGAGCCTCGGCTGCTCTCCACGTCGCTCTTGCTCAGGCCCCCCCGCCATTGGCCCTGTTAGGTCACATGGCTCCTCCTGACCCAGTCTCTGCTCGGGGACGGAGAGGGGCTCTGGGAGCCCTGGCAGGGCAGGCTGGCCCCCGCGGAACTGCTGGCTGACTCACGGCCGGGCTGCGTTGACTTGAGAAGAGAGGTGAATGTGGGGGCCACAGTCGCCCACTGCAGCCCTTTTGCGATTTGTCCTGTAAGTGACACTAAGCCGACTTACAGAAGTGGCCACTGTGCACAGGGGGTCCAGGTTTGTGGGTCGAGTGCATTTCTTTCCAGGCCTGAGAAACTGCATTTGCTCCAAACAGCAGAACTCTCTTGTCCCACAGCCCGGAGACCCGAAGTCTGAAGCCAAGGGGTCGGGTCAGGCATGCTCGTCGAGGCCTGCAGAGCAGGGTCCTTCCTGCCTCTTCCAGCCCTGGGGCTCCCTGAAGCCCTGGTGTCCGCTGGCAGTCTCTGTCCATGTGGTCACTTGGCCTTCTCCCGTGTCCCTCCCCTCCCGGTGAGGACAGCAGTCGCGTTGGACTAGGTTCTGCTCTTCGGGGTGTGATCTCGTCTTACCTACTCTCCTCTGCAGTGGCCCTGTCAGAGAAGGCCATGCTCTGGGGCTTGGGGTCAGGACAGTTCCTTCCAGGGAGGCGCCTTCCCCGGGGAGCCTCAGGGAGGACCTGGAGGCTCAGTGTTTATTTGGCTGACGGGCAAGGTCGGCTGCAGGCCCTTGGCCCTGATGGTTTTGTGGCGGAGTTGCTTGGTCTCACCCATAAGGGCCTGTGGACCCCAGAGAGAGGGCTGTGGCTTAGGGCCCAGTGGGCACTGGTGGCCAGTGGGGCCAGGGACCTCTGCAAGGGATGGTTCCCACCCTCATGACCTGCTGCTTCCTGTCCCCTGTGGCCAGTGGACACCCGGTCAGTGCAGGGACGTGGGGGCCAGCGCTCAGCTCTGCATCCTGGCTCCTGCGTCCCTCACCCAGGGAGCCCAGGCAAGTTCTGTCACTGCAGGCTGCGGGTCCGTCCTGTGAAGCAGGTGGCAGCCAGGCCTGTTCTCAGGGGGTTGCGGTGTTGGTGCACGCGGGGTGGGCGGCCCTCGCCTGGCAGGCCGCAGGGCTTCATGTGCCCTGGCTGTTGCTGCTGGAGCCGGGCAGCATCCCCTCGGGACCCGGCGCTGGCTGACGATGCTCAGGCTCTGCCCTCTGACCGCTTCCCCTCTTCGTTTCTAGACCGGCCTTATTGTCGCCTGCTACCACGGCTTTGTGGACACTGTGGTGGCCTTGGCAGAGTGCCCCCACGTTGACGTCAACTGGCAGGACAACGAGGGGAACACGGCTCTGATCACAGCGGCGCAGGCAGGTAAGAGCTGGCCTGGCCTCCCTCCGGGCCCTGCGTGGGCGGCGTGGCCTGCTGTGCTGAGCTCGCTCAGGAGCGTCGCCTGGGAAGGACCGAGGTGGACCTGCGCTAACGGGCGCGGGGAGAGGGCGGCAGCTCCTCGGACCCTGTGGCAATGAGTCAGTCACTCGGGATGCAGTGCCGGTGGGGCAGACTGGTTCCCGGCCCTCCAGCTTCTGGGGATTGGGGCTGCCCCAGAGACCCAGCCTCCTCTCCAGCCCCCCGAGAAGGATGGCGCAGTGCTGGCGGGCCCACAAGTGGCCGAGACTGGCCGGCACGGGCTGTTTTAGGGATAGCTGAATGTCAAGGTGGATGCGTTTAGAAGGCCACCTTCACTTCACCTACAGATTTAAAGAGACCCCAGGAATGGCTTTCTGCGGCCGTTAGACCGTCAGGGTAACAAGCGAGGAGAATTAGCGAGGTAGCCCTGTACAGGTGTGACCTCAGGACTTCAGCTGTCCTCTCCAGAGGCCGGTACTTACGTCACCATTGCCACCTGGATCGCGGCCTCCTCCCTCAGAATCGCGTTCAGACTTTTTTTTTTTTTTTTTTTTTTTTTTTATGGGGATCGAACCCAGGGCCCTGTGCTTGCAAGGCACGCACTCTGCCAACTGAGCCATCTCCCCAGCCCTGTTCAGACCTTTTTTGAGGCCCCTGGGAAAGCTGTATTGTCCCCTCATGATAACACTTCAGTCATAACCAAGGTCTTGACTGGGTCTCTAATCTTTTAGAAGAACGTGGCCTCCAAAGGATCGTCAGACCTTTGAATCCTCAGGCTCCACATCAATCATGGACAGAAATATTTTTAAAAGTTCGTGTCTGTACTGAACACATTCAGATGTTTTTCTTGTTTTATTCCCTAAACAATACAGTGTGGCAACGATTTTAATGTAGCATTTACCTTGAAGTAGGTGTTATCAGTAATCTAGGGATTCGAGGTCTGCGGGCAGTTGTGCAGGTTATACGCAGATACTATGCAATTTCCTGTGAGGCACGTGGGCCTCCGAGGACCCTGGTATCCACCAGTCCCCAGGAGGGCCAGCTCTGCCTCTGTTCCATCAGTCAGGACCTCAGTTGCTGGCAGCCCAGCTGCCTCAGGCTGGACCAGGAGCAAAGGGTCGCGTACTGAGGAACTTAAGGTGGTTCCTGCCACGTTGGGAATTGTCGAGAACTGAACTCAGGGCCGGGAAGCTGGAGGAAATGCCCAAACCACACTGTCCGTTGACCCTGGTAAGGAAGTGTCTGCTGTTGCCCCCGGAGACAGGCCTCCTGTCCCCTCTTGCCGCCCTGGTTCCTGTGTCAATGCCGGCCTAGGTGGGTCGGGTCCGGGGACCCCGGGGGGCTGGAAACATCGGTGTGTGGCAGTTTCATCTTGCAGAGGGCAGTTGGTCCGTCCACCCCTCTTGCCAGTCAGGGCACGCATGGCAGACAGATCCCCAGACCCCGAAAGGGCCAGGGTTTGTGCCAACCCCTGTTCCCCTCATTGGGTTTCGGAGTTCTCGGCGTTGTCTCCGTGAGGACCTAGGCCCTGGAGCCGAGGTCACGACCTTGAGAGCAGCAAGCATGTGAAAGGACACGTGAGATGCTTGGTGCCCACCAAGCACCACGGTGGCTGGCCCAGGCACCGTGCCAGCCACCAGGACTCGCGTGTGAGCCAGGGGCGGCTTTGTCCGTGAGTCGTTCTCCAGCTCTTGGGACAGGGAAACAGACACGGAGCCCAGCGCTGTCTGTCGGAGCTCTGAGGAAGGGGCGCCCTGTGCCATGGGGCAAGGCCACTCCCTCTGGCCTGGGTGTTCAGGGCAGGATCTCAGGAGAGGTGGCTTGAGTCCCGTGTTCTAGAAGCCGGAGGCAGGTCCTTCTTGAGAGTGGCTCACAAAGCCAGAGGGAGGTGGAGCCGGGAGTCCCAGGAACGGCTGCCTGGTGGTAGGATGATGTTCCTGGAGGGACGAGAGCCCCGAAGAAGGCAGGGGCCAGATCAGCCTGGGTCCGGTGCCAGGGGATGCCTCCCAGTGCGGCTGCGTGTGGTGACAAGGCCGAGGAGGTTCCAGGGTGTGCGGCAGGAGCCGTGAGGTGGGCAGTGGAGGAGGGTGAGCCGCAGGGCTGTGGTCAGGCATCTGCACGGGGACAGCACTGGCAGCAGAGGGGACAGAAGGAAGAGAGCGGTGCGTGGGAGAAACACGGGTCCATTTTGGCCACGGTGCCTTTGAAATGCCGTGTGAGGTGGAGCGATGAGCCTGACTGGCGATGCGGAGGACCCATGGCCCACGCTGGCCCTCCTGGCAAGGCAGCCGGTTCCCGGGCTCGGGGACAGTGAGGGCTGGGGACCCGTAGGTCATGAGCAGTGTGAGAATGGGGGAGAAAGGGAGAAGCGGCTCCTTTTCTGATTGGCTTGCCAGCGCTCACCGGGACTCTCTGAAACTGTTTTTATTTTGTATTCACCTACGAGTGACAATGTGTCTAGAGAAATAACTGGACAGGAGAGCTCCCTGCCACGTCACTTCCCCCTCCCTCCCCCTCTCTCCCCCTCCCCCCTCCTTCCCTCCCCCTGTCCCTCCCCCTCCTTCCCTCCCCCTGCCCCCTCCCTCCCTTCCCAGGCACAGGTGAGCCAGCCTGCTTTCTGCACCTCTGTTGGTGCTTCCACCCTGTCCTTCAGACACTGGGGAGGAAATCAGGAAATCCCAACCCCACTGTCCTGCTCTCTGTCTTGTTTTGTGTCCTCCCTTTAGTCACCTTCCCCCTGCCTCGGCTCCGCCTTGTTTTGTTGGTGCCCCTTTGGGGTCTGAGGACCTAGAGATCAGGTCACCCCCCCCAGCTCCATTTTTTCTCCATCCTTACCCTCCAGGGTCCAGGGAAACTCCTCAGATCCCCCGCTACCTGGTTCGTTCGTCATTTCCTACTGCTTTTATTAGAAAGCTCAGGCTGGCAAGTAATCCACCCCCACCCCCAAATTTTGTTTGTTTGTTTACTTATTGGTACCAGGGATTGAGCCAGAGGTGCTCAACCACTGAGCCACATGCCCAGCCTGGAGATTCCTCAGAAAACTTGGAATGGACCCACCATTTGACCCACTCCTCAGTTTATACCCCAAGGACTTAAAATCAGCAAACTATAGTAACACAGCCACATCAATGTTTATAGCGGCTCGATTCACAATAGCTAGATTGTGGAACCAACCTAGAAGCCCTTTGACAGATGAATGGATAAAGAAACTGTGGTGTATGTACACAATGCAACATTATTCAGTCATAAGGAATAACAATATTATGGCATTTGCAGGTAAATGGATGGAACTGGAGAATATCATGCTAAGTGAAATAAGCCAATCCCCAAACCCAAAGGCCAAATGATTTTGCTGATAAGTGGATGATGATACACATTGGGGGATGGGGGAGGCAAGAATGGAGGAAGGATGGGTTGTGCAGAGGAAAATGAGTGGTGGAGAGGGGGTGGGGGAAGGAAAGAGAATGAGACAAACATCATCACCCTATGTACATGTATGATTACGCGAACAGTGTGACTACTTCATGTACAACCAGAGAAACGAAAGTCGTACCCCACTTGTGTACAATGAATCAAAAATAATACAAAATTTTAATTTGTTCTAATTAGTTGTACATGACAGTAGACTGCATTAATGCATTTTGCTAAATCACACATACATGGAGAGTATCTCATTTTTCTGAGTGTACATGCTGTAGGTTCACATCGGTCATGCCATCATACATGCACATGATGTCCCACCCTGCTGGCATCCCTGTGTCACGGGAAGCAGGCAGCTGAAACCCCAAACCTCAGTTCTTGTGTTCCACAAAAGAAAATTCACAGTCAGACGCCAACAGTCATGCAAGGGAACTTTACTCCGAGTGACAGTGAGGTGAAAGTAAAGGAAGAGCAAAGTGAGGCTCAAGCAGAGAGCGCTCTCTGGAGAGTGGCGGTCTCCGAGCAGGTGTGATGCTTCTCCAAGTTCACTGCTGTGTGAAGTTCACCGGGGGAGCTGGGCCGCCTTCTGTGCTCTGCCCGTCAGGTGTTCAACTCCTCCTTCACGTCGGGTGGCGGAGTTTCTGACCTTGGCTGGTCCTCTCCGGAACGCTCATGTCCTATGTAGGGGCTTCATCTGCAAGTCAACCCCACGTCAATGTGGGCACCGGGGTCAGCAGCTGCCAGAGGTTACCTTAGTGCGCCTGCTCTGCTAAAGGCTTCTTCCTTCCAGGACAGTTGGAGTCACCGGTAGCCACGATTCTTGGCCTCACACCAACCTCACGGGCCTTGTCAGGAGTGGGTCCCGGGAATCCTTTCCTCTTGACGTGTCTTCCCGTTAGCTCCTTTGCTTCTGTTTATTTTCTACAAATTAGCCACCACCCTTTGCTTTCTCGTCCACTTGGGAAGTAGTTTAAAGAGGACCCTAACGTAATTTGAAGGACGCTGTGACCTTGCCTGCTTCACTGCTCATCGTAGCTACTACCTAACCCTGCACTGCGGTTCATCCCCAGCCCAGTGTGGTGGGGCTGCCGTGGGAACACGTGGAGCCCACCTCTGCCTGGGGTGACCTCTGGAGAAGGTCGACCCGTGGGCATGGTGCCCAGCTTGGCCTTGCGTGTCCACGATACTGGAGAGTGGGGGGCGGGTCTCAGGGCACCCCGTGTGGACCACCTCCCCACCCTGCCTCCCATCTGCAGGTTCTGCTAGACTTTTGCTACCATCTACTTAGGTGTGAAACCCCTTCCTTCCCGAGGCGGCCTGTCTCCTCTACCCCATCAGACATGTGCCCCGCTCTGGCGCGGAGAAGGTGGCCCTCTGTGGCTTCTAGTGATGGTCTGGTTGCTCCCTGTTCCCTTGTCATCCATTCAGGGCACCATAACAAATACCATGACCAAGTGGCTTAGGAATAGCCCAGTTCATTCCCATGGTTTGGGAGGCTGGAAAGTCAAGACCAAGGTGCCGGCAGAGTCCACGTCCTCATAGATGATGGCTTCTCACCGTGACCTCCCTGTGGCAGGAGTGCCAGAGTGTTCTCACGAGGCCACCAAGCCCACCCGGGAGGTGCTGACCACCCCTCCCAACACCTCACCTTGGAGGGCTGCAGCATATGCATTAGGAGGGACACAGGATCGCAGCGGTGGACAGCCGTGGAGGGGGAGGGAGACCCCTGGAATCAGAGTGTTCTAGACTCCAGGTGCTGCTGGCCTAGGTGGACTTTAGTGCATGGCGGCAGGGTTGAGGGTCTGGGCTGCAGGGGAGAAGTCCGGGCTCACGGCTGCGACCCGGCTGGTGGAGCTGGAGGAGCTGGTGGACTCGACACCACTCTCGGCCCCGCTGCTGTTCTCAGGTGCTGATTATGGACGAGCATCCCCAGCATTTGGAAAGAAGCACACCCACGGGGAAGGTCTCAGGTCCCCTCTGCAGCCCCCTGAGCTTCTGTCTGGAAGTGACCATTGTTGGTGATTTGGTGCCTGGATGGAAATTCTTTCTGTCCACCAATTTGTAGCTGCCCGTCTCCATCAGTAGCTCTCTCTGTCCATGCCCCCCAGCTGCCTGCACCTGGGCTCTGGCCCTGCACACCCACCTGGATCTTCAGTTCCTGCCCCTGGACTCTGCTACCTTTCTCTGCCCCCCAGGCCTTGTTCAGGAGGCAGTAGGGAGGGGGCATTTATATCACTTAAAATTGCAGGTTGAAAGCTTTTCAGTTAATTTAATGAAATTCATTGTTTAGGTGTTACCATAAGTAGTGTATTTGTTGATCCATTTAATTTTTTTATTGTTTTTAATTAGTTATACATGACAGTAGAGTGCACTTTGATACATCATATATAATGGAGTGTAATTTCTCATTCTTCTGGTTATACCAGATGGAGAATCCCACCAGTTGTATAGTTATATATGTACAAAGGGTAATAATCTCTGATGCATTTTACTATCCTTCCTATCCCTGAACCCCTCCCCTCCCTTCTGTCCCCACTACCTAATCTAAAGTAACTGTTCTTCCCTGGCACCCCTCTCCCTTATTGTGAATTAGCATCCACGTATCTGAGAAAACATTTGACTTTTGGTTTTGGGGATTGGCTTATTTTGCTTAGCATGATATTCTTCAGCTCCATCCATTTACTGGAAAATGCCATAATTTCATTCTTCTTTAAAGCTGAGTAATATACCACTGTGTGTGTATACACACCACATTTTCTTTATTCATTCACCTGTTGATGGACACCTAGGTTGGCTCCATAAATTAAGCTATTGTGAGCTGAGCCGCTGTCAACACTGATGTGGCCGCATCACTGCTATATGCTGACTTTAAGTCCTTTGGTTATCAACTGAGGAGTGGATGGCTTGACCAATGGCGGTTCCATTCCAAGTTTCCTGAGGACTCTCCATACCGCCTTCCGTGACAGGTGTTCCTCACTGAGCCCCAGAACAGAATGGGTTCCTCAGCAGGAGGAAGCTCCAGTGGCTACCCCTGGCTACGAGACACTGTCCCCTTAGAACCTAGATCCAGCCGCATCCCTACCACCTGTTCTGCCTGGTCCCCCTTTTAACACAGATCTGATTAAAACCTCGACTGACAGGTCCCAGGCCTGGAGTGTCTCTTTGAACAGGTCTGGGCTGGGGCCTGAGTATGTGCCTGTCACCCCACCTGGGGGCAACTTTGACATGCTGGTCTGGGGGCCCGCTTGGAGGACTGAGGTCACAGGGTTCAAGGGCCCAATTGGAGCCCCAGGTGAGGTGTACTCGGAGGGACACAGGCGCTGTGATGCTAACTGAAAGCCAGGGGGTGGTGAGGAGCTGCTCATGACTTCCATGGGCCATTTTCCCCAGGGGAGGCTCTTCCAGTCCAACCAGGAGATGGTCTGCTGTAACCCCATTATGTGACCAGTTTTGTCCACTTGGCAGTTCTAAAAGCTGTCTAATCATGAAGAGAACATCACTACAGAAGAACTGTGAGAGAAAGAGAGAATGGGGGAGAGGCCCCCTCTCCCTCTGCTGACTGTCCCAGGCCAGCACTCGGGTCCCCAGGAGCAGCTGCAGACCCACCTCCCTCTCGGCCCTTTGCAGACACCCGCGCTTGGTCCTCCACAACCAGGATAAGTCGCTGCCGTTGTGACTGTGATCCTCTTTGCTTGGTCTGGCTAGGGGCTCCTTCTGTCTCCTCCTGGTCCTCAGGGCCACCCCTGCTGAGTGTGGCCTCTGCTCCCTTCCACTTTCCACCGAGACCCCAAGTGTGGGAAGGAGGAGGGAGCACGGGTGCCTTTGCTGGTTGCAGGGAACCCGCTTCCTCACAGTCCTTCATCTTGAAAAAAGACTTATTCATCACCGAATAAAGACTTGTTTTAAGAGAAGATGCTGAGTGAGTGGATGAACCGGGGCTCGCTGCACAGCGGTGGGTGGGCAGGTGAGTGACATAGGATCAGGGCTGCGGGGAAGCCTGTGAGCAGGCTGACTTTCTGAGGTGTCAGCCCCAGCGGCAGGAGGCAGGTTGAGCGGCAGGCCGACTGACCAAGGAGCTCAGGCTAGGCGGCCGGGCAGGTGAAGGGAACCACCGCTGAGAGGGTTGAGGGCAGGGACCCTGTGAGAGCGACCCAGGCCCAGAAGGCCGCCACTCGAGCTGGGGCTGGGCTGGGGAGGCCAGACCCGTCCCCCGATGAGCTCGTCTGAAACTTCCGGGGTAGCAAACCCAGCAGGGGCAGGCCGAGGTCAGCCTCCCGGGCCAAAAGCAGACCCAGAAGGGAAGAGAAGAAATGCAGGGACTGTTGTGGAATCGCTTCCTGCGGGGCAGCACGTCCTCCATTGCGCATGGCCAGCTGGCCTTTCGGAGGAGCCGTACCCGTTCACACCTCCCTGGGGGCCCAGAGCCCTGCCAGCCCTGGTCGAGAAGTCTCTGTGTTTGCCAGCTCCACGTGGGTGTTCCTTGTTTTCAATGGTGTTCTCCTGATTCTCGTCGGAGCCCAGCATCTGGAGGGATCTGCCTCCTGCAAAGCCTTCTCAAGGTGACACTGGGGCTTGCTTCACCGAGTGGCTGATTCCTGAGAAACACACTTGACTTTCCTCATGGTCCCTAGGTGACCCCAGCAGCTCCAAAATGGGGCTTCACATTGCAGCAGGGGACATGCCTCAGGGGCTTCAGGGAGGAGGAGGAAATCCCTGCCTGTGTCCTTTTTAATGACAAGAAGGCATCTCCAGAAGTCGCCAGCAGAGTTCACTGGCCTCTCACCAGCCAGGGTTGTATCACAAGCCTGGGCTGAAACAAGCCACTGACCCGGGCAGTGGAATGACCACAACCAACTCGGTCTAGTTCACGTTCACCCCAGGAAGCTCAGTGTGTTGTGCAAAACTTTTAAGGCAACCATTTGTGGGTTTCTATTATTTGATATGACAGCCGGTTGATCCTGGGAGAGCGGAGTCCTGGCTTTCGAGAGTGTGGCACCTGTGAGTGTAGATTGGTGGGCAGGTGTCTTCTCCTGCCTTTGGAGTGTTACTGAAGGTCTCTCATCTCCTTGGATATTTAACACAACAAATACAGCCACGTCTGTGTTCAGTCTTTCCAGTGGGGAGGATATGAGAACGAATCCGTATACGACCCCGGAGCCAGCAATTGTAATTTCTACTGCGCTCTCACTAACAAAAATAGGACATGACAACCAGAGAAACGAACAATAGTTCACAGGGATGCTTTGTGTTTCCTTTCTGTTTCACTGTCCTCTTGAACAGAGAGGCATGGGTTCAGTGAACTGATAAAACACCAGGCAGTCGCAGGGTGTAGTGGCACATGCCTGGAATCCCAGCAGCTTGGGAGGCTGAGGCAGGAGGGTAGTGAGTTCAAAACCAGCCTCAGCCATTTAGCGAGGCCCTGTCTCTAAATAAAATATATGAAAAGACTGGGAATGTGGTTCAGTGGTTAAGCACCCCTGGGTTCAACCCCTGGTACCAAAAAACAAAACAAAAAACAGGGTGTCTCCTGGGACCAGTTACAGTGGAGAGCGGGTGGGGCTTGTTTGGGGCACCAGTGACCTCCAGTGGGTCCTTGCAGCTTGGGTTGCTGTGCACCTAGCTATCAGTTTTGAAGGAAATGGCTGCAGCCAGGCTGGCAGGGTTTGTGATGTGCACCGCCCAGGGACAGAGTGGCCCTGAGATGATGGGCTGGCCATGGGAGGGCGGCTCCCTGGAACTGGGGAGGGTCCCAGTTCAGAGGAGAATTTGACTTGGTCAGAACCTAGGAATAAAATGCCCCCTCATTGTCTGAATCTTATTCATTCTCACGCCCCACGGTCACGGCCTCGTCTTAGCTCGTCTGTTTTCCTTCTTCTCTGTCGCCACTCTTTCAAATAAGAAACTAGAGCCCGGCACCTCCTGGGTTTCCTGCCGCTGCCCTGCCTTTTCCTGTGAGCCTTGGTGTTCCGGTGAGCTCCCGCCTTGGAGCAGGGCACCGCCCTCTCTGAGCTGGGCAGGCAGGATGGAGCCGGGCAACCAGCCCAGGCCTCCATCAGTGACCGACCCGTGCTGCAGATGGGAGTTGACAGCTCTGACAGCCAGCTCTGTTCCTCGTCTGCCGCTTCCCCTCTTCTGGGTAAGAATTCCCGGCGGCTGTCCCCGCTGCTCGGCTGGTGGAATGCAGTATTTCCAAAGCCGACAGCCCCCTCTACTGGCCTGGTCGGAGAACTACATCTTGAGCATCTGCAGTTAGGTTTTTAGGCACCTCGAACCTTCTCAATTTTATTTTATGTTTCCTTTCCTTGAATCAAAAAGTCTCTCTTTCTTTTGTTCCTGTGCTCCTAGTGACAGCACGATTCTCACTCCGTAACCAGCGCTCAGGAGATGTTGGATGAGTCAGCAATCAGCTGTGTTGTCGACTTGATAATTAGAAACTTTTAATAGATGAGCTTTTCCCAAGGAAAAGTAGGAACCTCTTGGTCTTTTTCACTCGATGCATATTTATTGCGCCGCCCTGGGTTTTCACCAGGAGAGACTGCTGGTGGTGCGGGAAGTTTGTGGGGTGATGGGGGAAAGCTGAGGGGTTCCCTTCTGTGGTTTCTGTTCCCTCTGAAGTGGGAGGTGAGTCATCTCCTAGGAGAGGAGTTTGCCGTGAGGCAGGTGAGTGGCTTTGGACTGTAAAAAGTTTAAAATTTCCCCCTTGGCTTGGTGGGTAGTCAACTGGGAAGCACGCAAGTGGGCCGGGCTGAGAGTCCCCTCAGGCTCGGCCGCCAGGACTTCTGCCACCTCACGTGCTCTGAGTGGAGACGCCATCGCTGGCCACGGGGACCCAGAAGCTGGGGCGGGTGGTGCCGGAGATGGCAGCGGCTTTTCTTCTCTGTTGGACTGTGGCCTGTCCCCTCACTTGGTTAGAAGTGCTCCAAGTCAACCACTTCTGTCCCTCCTCCTGCCTCCGGGTCTGGCCACCATCTTCTGCCGCCTGGGTGCCTAGCCCCGCCTCCTGGTGACCTTCTGCCACAGGGCAGCGCTGGGGCCCAGGGTGGAGAGGGTCCTCGCCAGGCCGTGGCTGGCCTGCACTCTGTGTGGCCCTGCGCTCCTTTCCCTCTTTCTAAAAAACCCTTTAGGTTTCAGGCTCCTGTAGACTTAGAGAAAAGCTGCGAAGGTTGGCGGAGAATTCCGGAGCACCTCGCACCCGTTTCCTCTGTGTTCGGGCCCACACTCGGGTCACACTGTTGACCTAAGGGCTGACCTGCGACCAGTGTTGTGACTAATGTCACACACAGCCATTCTGTGTTCGGCTTCCCCATTCCAGGTTCCCATCCAGGATCCCACACTGGATGTCGTCATGTCCCTCGGGGCCTCCTGGCCGTGGCACGGCCTCAGAGGTCACGTGTGTCCATCAGGGGGGCCTCGGCTCCAGCCTCACAGCTGCAGTTGTCAGGCGCATGGGGAAGACAGAAGCCACTCAGGCCTCCAGAGGGTCTGGCACCCAGTGCTCGTGACGCTGAAGCTGGGCGGGAGCCGCTGTCGCCTCGGCCTCCAGCTCCCTCAGCCCGCTCGGTCCACAGGCAGAGCCTCTGGAAGCACCTCACATCTCATTTCTGTCCCCCCTCAGGAGGGTCATGGCTTCGCCTTCCCTCCCAGGTCCCAAGTCTCACACAGTCCACCAACTGGAAGTCTCCGCCCTGCAATCAGAGATTCTAACTCCAGGGGTCCTGGATCCTCCAAGGCTGGGGGCTTCCCTGGGGTGGGGGAGATGCTGAGTTAATCAGAGGGAGCGCAGGGACACGTCCATGGGGTCCTGTACCTGTGGCCCTGACGGTGGAATGGGATGAGACAGCGTTGGATGAGAGGGAGACCTCGGTGGGCAGATGGTTGGCATGTCAGGCGGACGGGGCTGGGGACCCAGCACCACCCCCAGGGCTCCAGAAGGGGACTTCTCCGAGTGCTCACATTCACAGGGGGTGCTTGCCGTCATCTGTAGGAGCCAGGAGGGGATGGCAGCTGAGGGGGTGCCTAGCCAGGTGCAGGTTCAGAGGGCTGGGAGAGGACCTGTCTCCCGCTTGGTGTGGTTGGTGCTGGGACAGCGAGGGGGGCCTCTGGGTCAGTATTCTCAACCCAGGTGATGCTGCCCCTTCTTGTCCCTGCCCCACCAGGGGACATGTGGCAATGTCTGGACCCGTGTTTCGTTGCCACAGCTGGGGCAGGCGTTGGGGCTTAGTCGCTGCTGGCACTTCATGGGTTGAGCCCAGGTGCTGCCAGCCAACCTTCAGTGCACAGGACAGTCCCACCACGGAATGGTCCAACCCCGTGCCCAGAGGGCAGGCTGCGGCCCTGCGCCAGGGAAGCGAGGGGGGTGGGCGAGTTAGCCCTGGGCGTGGGCAGCAGACCCAAGCGCCACCTCGTGGCTCAGGAAGCTCTCTTTGAGGACAGGGATTTCCAGGGATGGATTCTAGAACGACTGCGTTTTGCAGAGTGGTCTCCTTATTCACCCCCACCAAGGGCACCTTGGGCCTTTGAGAACACCTCTGGCAACAGGCAGAAAACTGGATCCATTTTTGGCAGAGCGAGATGAGAAAGGGCGACATCTGTGTTCTCTGCCGAGTTTGCGCGACCTTCGCACCTGCTCAGGGCTGTGGCTCAGGCGGCAGCACTCGTGACCCTGTGTGAGGGGGGGCGGGCAGCGAGGGCCAGACGCAGCAGAGGTGTGAGCTGGCGATATCCTCTGCTGTGACGGTGAGCTCTTCCTCCCGGAGCCCTTGGAATGAGGCTCCTTCCTGGCTTGACCTCTGTCGGCCCTGGTGGCTCCAGCTGGGAGCCTGGGATGAGGCTGCTGTCCCTGCACAGCCTCCTCTGCACACGGGGGGACTCCGCACCTCCCAGGTGAGTGACTGAGGGGCCTCGAGGGAAGCTGAGACAGCAGCGTGTGGCCGGGACAGTGGCCTCTCTGCCTCCTCCTGCCTCCTGGGCTCCGGGAGGAAAACGTGTGGAGCAGGAAGCCGTCCTCTTCCCACCCTCCTGCGTCGCCCTTCCTGTCCTGTGACGGCCTCGTGTGAGTGAGACCCACGCACGTGTGCTCTTCTCTCTCCAGGGCACGTCACCATCACCAACTACCTGCTGAACTACTTCCCGGGTCTTGACCTCGAGAGGAGGAACGTGTTCGGCCTCACCGCCCTGATGAAAGCGGCCATGCAGGGCCGCACGGAGTGCATCAGAGCCCTGATGCTGGCAGGTATGTCCCCGGTCCCTCGCGCCTGCCGGCCAGGGAATCGTGGCTCCTTTAAAGCACGTCCTCACAGGGAGGAGGCATGCCCGTGGGAGCAGCCTGGCCCGCCACCAGGACTGGTTTCTTTGTCCGGCCGATGGCAGTTGCTGCAGGGCTGCGGAGGGCCCAGCGCCAGCTGCCGACAGGACATGGCTCCCTGCCTGAGCTGCGCTCTGGAGGGGCCATGCCTTCCCCGGCTGTGCCTCCTCCTGCCCACACATCTGCCCTCAGAGATGAGCGTTCCCGCCTTGGCCCTGGACGGGAGCACAGGACTGGGGCGGAGGTGGGCGCAGGACTCGGGGTGGGGCTGCGCTGTCCCCGGCTTGCTGGCAGCTGGAGCTGCAGCGTGATGTGCCGCGTGGCAGTTTCCAGAGTCAGTGGAAAGCGCCAGGCTTCAGTTTTGGTCAACAGGGCAGCCCCCTTTGTCCCTAGGTCCTTGTCAGCCTGGAGAAGACTCCCTGTCCCCAACTGTGAAGTAGGGGTAGTGACTTCTTTCTCGCCTTCCTCCCTGAGGATGAAGTAGTTCCCTTTGTAAACTCAAGGGCTACGCAGTCTTGAGAAACTGCTAAGTCAAATTCCTTCTGATGAGCTTCTGATTCTGTTCCTGACTTGAAACTGGGGTCCTGAATAATCTTCAGAGCCACCTCACCAGGTTATTTTGAGAATCCAGTGAGAAAACGTATATAAAGTGCATGTAGTACCCTCGACGTCCAGTGGCTGTTGCTGTGGTTCATTTTGCTGCCTTAATTTATCTTTAGTTGTGGTCCTGGCCCAGGGTTTAGCCAATGCTCCTTAGTGCCGCGAGTTCCTGAAGAGGTGGCGTTTGCTGTCTTAGTCCGTTCCTGCTGCTCTGGCGGAGTCCAGACCGGATAGTTTATAAACAGTGTAAGTTAATTGCTCGCGTCCCAGAGGCAGGGAAGCCAAGATCAAGGTACCAGCCGATGGGTGTCCAGTGAGGGCCTGTTCCCTCTCGTCCTGCCCTCACTGTCAGAAGGGCCAGGAGGCGCGAGGACACCAACCCCATTCCTGAGGCCCACCCTGTGACGGAGCACCTCCTGAAGCCTCTGTCTACCGTCACGTTGGCTGTGCAGTCTGGGGAGGCCGGGATTCAGATCATAGTTCTGGGAATGCCATCAGAATTCTCCCAGATCCCATCTCTGTCCCAGGACCCGAGCTGGCTCCACGTTTAGTTGTCATGTGTTCTCAGTTTCCTCTGGTCCGTGACAGTTTCTCTGTCTTCACCTATTGTTTATTGTTTATCTCATTTTATTTTTTGGTAGAGGGGATTGAACTCAGGGACCCCAGCCCTCTTCTGAGTTGCTTAGGGCCTGACTAAGTTGCTGAGGCTGGCTTTGAACCTGTGATCCTCCTGCCTCCTGAGCCACTGGGATTACAGGTATGCGCCTCTGTGCCTGGCTTCACCTATTGTTTATGACTGAACATTGTACAGTATCCTCCGACCTGAGCCTGTTTTTCTGGGATTAGTCTGGGTTTGTAAGATTTACGACTCTGAATTTTTTTTCTTCCTGCTTTAAACTGATTGTCTTATGGGATGCTATAGGAAAAATAAATTCAACCAGGTTTTGAAGATTGAGAACCTTCTTAGAAATATAAAGGATCATTATTAATATTAATCCCATTGATTGATTCAGTGGCAGTTTTATTTTTTAAAAGCAAGAGCTCAGTTCCAGCAGAGTTTAGGCCCTGCCTTTTTTGTCCCAATAAGCAGTCCCTCCTAATTAAATGGTGATTGGGATGCTTTTGTGAGTGGCAAAAGTTTCGTTTGCTCCTATTGCTTTTGGATTGAGTTTTAATTGAGTGCAGATCTTTTTACTTTTTCAACTGAAAAGGAATGGTGTCAATCACATCAAATGCATTTTTCCCAACAAGTTAATTTGAACCACCAACTTTTTTTTCCTTTTGGTGGGGGGTCAGTTGCCTTCTCATCACCCTGGAAAACAGGAGGGCCTCAGTCTCGATGTCCCTGTCATTTCGTCTTGCCTGGGCCTCTTGGAGGTTTCAGGCATTTGCTGCTGTGTTTATAGGCTCATAGAAGCACTGTCACAGATCATGGGGAGATGGTGCTGGGGAGGTGGGCTGGTCGCCACCAGCCCCTACCCTGCCCCATGTCTGCTCTTTGCATGTCAGGTCTGTAGTTCTCCCCCACTGACGTCTAGAGCAGCCCTGTGAGCGCAGGTCTCCCCCTAGTGCTTTCCCTCCGCGCTGGGCTGCTACGGGCAGAGGGGAGCAACGTGGAGAGCCAGGGCGCAGGCTCAGACCCGCCCCGCCCATGCCTGCCTCCCTCTTGTGACCACGGGTTCGGGTTCCTCTTCTCTGGGACGGGATTGGTGTTGGCTGCTGCGGCAGCTCTTGCTAGGGCTGCCCTGGAGTCATGCCGGGCCTGGAGGAAGCCACCAGGGTATGTGGCGTAGGATCGTGTCGCTCTCATTATTGGTGAGTGTGTGATCTGTATTTATTCATTAAGTGAATAAAAGAAGATGGCGTATTCTTCTCTTTGAAAAACACCCTGCTGTGAGACACTTTAACTTGTTAGGGTCGTAAGCATGGAACTCAGGTTTCTGGACCTTGGCATGATTTTGAGATCTGGGGCCAGATAAGGCCATGTTGTCGGGGGCTGTCCGGACAACAGCGTCCCTGGCCTCTACCCCTAGATGGCTGAGTACCCCAGTCATGACAACCAGAGATGTCTCCAGGCCGGGTCAGACATCCTGGAGGGGCAGGGCACTCCTGCTGAGAACTACTGACACAACTCCTAAGTGAGAAAGGGGGAACGATGTGAGATCTTTTGTTCTTAGATGTTTCTCCCTTCCAGCTGGTTCTGTGTTGCCTAAAATAAAGATGAGACCTTTTCCAGGCGATCTCAAGCTGTCCCCTTAGACTTTAGTTGGAGTGGCTAACTTCTAGAATATTTTCATTTGCTATTGTCACTACTAAGTTAGATTACAATTCTCAACTATTTTTATGTCTTCTTATCTCCACTTAAACACGTCCATATTAAGAGAACTGAAAGTGTTGGAAGTTCCCAACAGCCTGAGCATTTCTTTTAGATTGGCTGACCCTTCAACATAGAGTGAGTTTATGTACCGCCGAGGAAGGAACCCAAGGGCTGATTGCAGAGTGGTCATCCTGTGATGATCTGAAAAGTAAAGTGCATAAACATTACTACATATTAACAGCCAAAAAATATGCCTTTCTCTCCAATTTCTTCAGATGGGGTGATCTTCATTTTCTGAATGTTTTTCTGCACCTGAGTTTAATTTCTGAGTTGCAGTTTATTTTTTTATTTTGTGGTGCTGGGGATTGAACCCAGGGCCTCGTGCTTGGGAGGCAAGCACTCTACCAACTGAGCCATATCCCCAGCCCATGCAGTTTATTTTCAAAAGCACACGTTTCGGTTTATACATGATGAATAATCAAATCGGACCCTCAACTCTTTAGATTTTCTCACCATTCGTAACAGTTTGTATCTGCGTTGTGCAGTAGAACAAAATAATGTTGGAATTATCAGAAATTTGAATTTTAATAAAAAATAGGACTGGATCCTGAAAAGCTGACTTGGTGGGTCTTTAAACGTCTTTGGCTCCCATTACTGTTGGCTGTGCTGATGAGAATCACGAGCGAGGTGCAGAACCTTGTTAGTTCAGTGGAATATTAATGTCCCAGAGTGATAGGTCTATTTAAATCAGTGGCTCTGAGAAGCTGCCTGGAGGAGGGTTTTTCCCTGGAGGTCGCCAGGTTCCAGACTTGCTTTAGAGAGCTCCCGTTTATACTGAAGTGCGGCACAACGTCACACTGCTGGCTCGGGGAGAGAGGCAGCCACAGGCCTGCATCCTGCGCAATTCCAGGGGACCACACAGGTTGAAAGGAAGATGAGGATCCAGAAAAGACACTCTGCTCTTGCGCTGCGGTCCTTCTCTTCTCCGGCAAGCCCTGACTAGACTTCTGTAAACCAGGTGACCCATATCAGTTCGTTGCTTTCTGTGTATGAGGACGACGGGAATTTTCTGTGAACTGAGAATTTGTCACGTTAGAATTGTTTCAGGTTCTTAGAGAAAAATCTCTAAGTCAGGAAATTCGTGTCAGCCCCCAAATCAAACCCCGAGACAAGGACTTGAGGTAAAGTGGGTGTTTTTTGAAAGGTTGCTTTTGGGAAGCGGCATGGCAGGGCCGGGGGAGTAAGCTGGGAAGAGATGATTGCTAATATGGTGACCATGGGCTCCTGAGCAGGTCACTGGTGGGCAACTGGGACTCGACTCGATGCCGTCAGGGTGGGGTCTGGAGGAAAAGTGAGAAAGGAAGTGAAATACTTCGCCTGCCTCCCACGGCCTCCTGGGCCTGGCATGACTCCCAGCGGAGAGTGTTCCAGAGAATGAGGGATGGGACTTACATTTTTTTCCCTTTAGGAATTGTTTGACTAACATCCTAGCTTGATAGTTGTTTAAAGAAAGCAGGTGTTAGGCTGGGGAGATAGCTCAGTTGGTAGAGTGCTTGCCCCTCAAGCACGAGGCCTTGGGTTCAATCCCCAGCACTGCAAAAAAGAAAAAAAAGAAAGCAAGTGTCTTTCTTATACCTCACCAGGAGTATTAAGATTAGTGGTCACTATCCAAAGCTGGCCTTGGTTCTGTGAAGGCGTCACAGACCCTGATTCTCTTCTCCTGTTCATTAATCCTCTTGGCTTGCTCCCTTGTCACCTCTTGATTCCAAGAGAGTCACCAGACCTACAGGCAGGAGGCAGTGACAACAGCTGCAAATACATTGGTCCCTTTTCTCAGGAGGTAAACATCCCTTTAGCGCTCTGGCCGGCACAGGGTTGCTTGGGCACAGGCTGCTGGACGAGTGGGGGACAGACTTCAGTCATTAGGTTAGACCAGCGGTTCAGAGTGAGGGTCGATGTTGCCCACTAGGTGATATTTGGCAACAGCTGGAGACATTTCTGGTTGTCACAACTGGGGAGGGTGCTACTGATGATGTCTTGGGTAGACAGTGCACAGGACAGTCCTCGTGACAAGTGTTTATCTGACCAAAAATGCCAGGAGTGCTGTAGTTGGGCACTCCTAGGTTAGACCAATCACGACCCATCGCCTAGAAGGGAGTATGTTGCTGTTTTGAGTAAAATAGAGGGTTTTGTGCAGACAACTTGGAACCATCAACAAGGTGGCAGATGGACCCATTGGTAAGAGCCACTTCCCGGTCCACGGGTTTGAGCACTGTTGGGTAGGAGGCCAGGATGCTGGTGGTCTACTGGGGAGAAGATGGACACAGTGGCATTCCAGAAGTTCTCTATACCCTTTTAAAGGTATTCAAGTAAAACGTTCATCATTAGTACAGTCGATCCCCCCAAATCTTGGGTTCTATATCTGTGGATTCAGGCAACTTCTGATATAAAATATTTCTAAAACATGCATTTGTATGGAGCCGCTGCAGACCTGTTACCTTGTCATTGTTCACTAGCGATACAGCATAGCAGCTGTTTATGTGGCTTTTACCTTGCATTAGGTTTTATGGTAATCTAGAGATGATTTAGAGTATACGGATGTGCATAGTTTACACACAAAGACCATGCCGTTTTATACAAGGGACTTGAGCGTCTTTGGAATTTGGTGTCCATGGAGATCTTGGAGGCAGTTCCTGGTGGACACTGAAGGGTAACTGTCATTCATAATTTGCTGGCTATGTTACAGCCATCAGTATTACCCTTAGCAGTGGACTCTTAGGAAGCGAACCCCTAATTAATGCACAACTCCAATTCTAGAGCTGCATGGCCATCAGAACGGCCCTTGTTCTTTGGGGTGTTTGTATTTTCTGAGCATTTTGAAAAGGTGGGGGACAACGGGAAGAACGCTGAGCTTTGGACAGCTGTTCCTTTCGTTTTCCATTAGCATTGAAAAATGTCTCTTTCATGCAGTGTTCATTAAGGTTTTAATTTTGCAGTTTGTTCCTTTTTTAAGTGACATGCAATTAATTAAGGTTTAATGTGTCATCTATTTTCTGCCATGACATTTTTACTGCCTCCTTTTCATTTTAGTCAGTTTATAAATTGTACTCTAACTAATGAGTTCTCCTGATTTCTAGTTCCAAATAATTACCACTCTTGTAAGATGGCTATTCTTTAATGTGTCACAGAATTAAGACCCTTAGCAGGTGAGCTCAGGTGAGCCAGGTCTGCCTGGCTAAGAGGCCACCCTGGGCTGCCAGGGCAGGGAAGTGGCTGAGCGCCCGCCTCTCTCGGCTCAGCACATATTGATCAGTCACCACATGTCAGACACCTGGGTCTGCGTGGGGTATAAATGAGGATGCTCTGCCAGGCCCTGTCTCCAGGGAGCTCACAGACTAGATAATTGCCCTAGTTTTCCACAGTGCTTTGCCAGTAGAGAGATGACTAATGGAACTTGAAATCCTGAATGATTTCTAACTGTATGTGGGCTGAATTGGACCAAGATTAACAGCAACTTTGTATTAGTTCCTACATTACCAAGTTGAAACCTAGGCAGATTTCACCAAGATGAGTTGATGTTTAACCCTGCAGTATTTGGCGGGGGCAGTGAGTGGAATGGAGAGACGTTCAGGAAGATGTTGGGGGATCCATCAGGAAAGATTCTCTAGACAATCAGAACTGATAGGGTGCATACATTAAGAGATTTATTTTAAGGTATTGGCTCATGCAGTTGTGGGGGTTGGTAAGTCTAAAATTTGTAGGCTGGAACCACAGGTAGGAGTTGATACTGAAGTCTTTTATTTCCTAATTTTCGTTGGTGCATCATAATTATACATAACAGTGGGATTTGTTGTTGCATATTTGTACACACACGCAATAAGAACTTTTCTTCCCTAGGAAACGTCAGCCTTTGCTCTTAAGGCAGTCAGTGACTGGATGAGGCCCGTCCACATCTTTGGAGTTGCTCTCCTTGATTTGGTGTTAGCCAAAGCTATAGGATCCCCTCAGGCTACACCTAGATCAGGGTTTGATTAAAGCACTGTGTGCTCTGAGCCTCAGGCCGACACAGAATGTTGACCAACAGACCTGCCTGTAGGTGGTGGTCAGCACACGGAGCGGGGTGCCGGGGACCCAGGGCACTCCCTGGAGCCCTACTCCATGGAGGTTCTGTAGTGAGCCTCTGTTCAGGTCAGCCAGGATTAGATGTGTAGCAGAAGGAAGATGCCGAAGGCGTGGCTCTGTCCCGCAGTGGCACTCTCTGCTGCGTGGCAGTACTGGCAGCCACAGTTACCTCCCCAGGGTGAGAGGTGGAGACCACCATCCCACAGAACACGACTCACAGGTGCCCTCTGAGTGACCGGACGGCAGTGATGGTACCAAGTACTTTGCAAGTGACGGTCACTGTTAGCATTTTAGAGCACTCTAGTTTCATGAGTCTAGTGATCTTGAGACTTCTCTGTCATCTAGTCATCTCTCTGTTGGCAGAGAGCCATGGAATCTTATTTCTTTAAAAAAAACTCATGGTTTAGATTCAAACAAGTTTTTATTTAGGAAAGACAAAAACATCAAATGACACACAAGAAACCTTTCTTGTTGCCATGGTAATTGCAGTAGGTGACTGTCAGGAGCAGGTGGCGGTTGTACCCTGATCGCCCTGGTCTAGGCTAGAGCTCGTCAGGTTTCCGCAGTTTCCCTTTGTTCCTTCTCTGCCTGGGAGAGAGAGTCACCGCTGCAGCCACCCACTCTCCTTTGTGCTTTCTGTTTTTCAGGGGCAGATGTACATGCGAGGGACACCCGGCGCGGGATGTCGCCCCAGGAGTGGGCCGCCTACACAGGCCGGGTGGAGGCGGTCCGGCTCATGCAGAGGCTGCTGGAGCGACCCTGCCCCGAACAGTTTGGGGAGAAGTACAGGCCGGAGCTGCCGCTGCCCCCTGAGGCGGTTCTGAAGCCCGCAGCCTCCAAAAACTGCCTGCAGAGGCTCGCGGAGTTTGTGCGGTCGGTGCTGCGCTCGCGCTCCAGCCGCGGCCTGGAGGACGGGGGCGTCCTGGACCACATGGTCAGGATGACCACGAGCCTTTATAGTCCCGCTGTGGCCGTCGTCTGCCAAACCGTGTGCCCCGAGGACCCTCCCTGTGTGGGAAAAAGGCGGCTGGCGGTGCAGGAAATCCTGGCACTCAGGGGGGACCAGGACACCCTTGCTCAAGAGAGGGACGAGGTGGAAAGCGCTGAACAGCAATTTCGGACTTCTGAGATCTCGGGGAGCTCCAACGAGGAGGCTCCAAGAGTCAGTACCCCCTCTCTCTACCTGCCAGGGGCCCAGGGCTCAGCCTCTGCCCGGAGGAAGGCCAGCCTCCTGCCCCTGCAACTCCTGCGCCGGAGCAGTGTGCGGCCGGGTGTCGTGGTCCCCAGGGTCCGCATCAGCAAGGCGCCGGCGCCCACCTTCCAGCCGGAGCGGATAACCCGCAAGGGCAGCACCAAGGACAGCACCCACCTGCAGATCCCCAAGTGGCGGTACAAGGAGGCCAAGGAAGAAAAGAGGAAGGCCGAAGAGGCCGAGAGGAAACGCCAGGCAGAAGCGCAGAAGGAAAAGCGGGCGCCGCGCTGGAGGAAAAGGACGTGAAGGGTCCGCGGAGCGAAGGCCTGTGTCGCACTGGGAGCTGCGGGACTCGGTGCAGAGCCCCAGCGGGGAGGCGGGCGGGGTCGCGCAGGCCGCGGAGGCACGAAGGGGAGGCGACCGGGCGGCGGTTCGCTCATCCTGCGCTGCGCAGCCTCCCCTAACCGCCTCCCGGAACCCAGAAGGGGTCAAGCTGTTCCCAAGAAGGAACTGGGAACGGCACAAATTGATTTGCCTACACCGGTTCCCCTAGCAGTCAATGCACCTAGCGGGCAGTTTACCTAAATGTCTCCCTTTAGAGAACCCCAATTAAGAATTTTAAAAAACCAATTTATCAAAGGGCGTTTTTTGCATAATTTTGTATTTTTCATCATCTTTATTTACCAATCTGCAGCATTTTACAGTTGATGGGGCTCTTTGTATTTAGGGCAGTTTTAATACACTTATCTGAAGGCCCTTAAAACAGTTTAAAATAGTTTCTAGCAATAAATATTCGTGATAGCTGTATGAATTCACACAGAATTCACAGGGTTCTCCCTCTTTGCCATTGGTTTCGGCTTTTGCCTTGCCGTCTCATTGTGGGTGCACATTTGCACTAGATTTTCCTTTTAATTTGATTAATTGATGCTGAATATTTGGAGTTTTTTGATAGAGGCATTAATTTTTACAGCAAAATGATCAAGTGAAACAGTTCAGATTTCAGTGTGTCTTCTTTTAAAACTCTGGAGTCCATACAGTAATAATAATGAAAACCATTGTCAAATTATTATGAAATAATGCATAAATAAGCACGCATTTCTTGCTGGACTCATTTTAAACAGGGGCTTTGGATAAACTGGATAGGAAATTTTTAACTAGATATAAGAAAAATTCTTTTTAAGAAGTGGGGTAAGTTTAATAAATGATTACTAGAAATACAAAATTAAGCTATATGTGCCCTTAGATAAGTCAAATCTTTATATCCTTAAAATGTAAAAATGATGCAAGAAGGATTCAGATCCCCGAGGGCGAAACTGCTGATGGAGGCTGAGAGCGATTTTTAGAACCTGGTGGTTAGAACTGAGCGTTAAGCAAGCTGGCTTTAGGCAAATTTCTAGGAGTATTCGGCACTTCCGGGCAGCCCTCTTCCAGGCTCAAGTGGAGTTTACTTTGATATTTCCCTTGGTGATTGTCCCTGATGTCCAGTTCATCCTCAAGCCAGCTTTATAAAATGTCCAGGCTGCAGAGACTTTGGCAGGACACAGATGCGATTTGCCTGGGCCCTAAGCTCTCGGTGGAGTTTTCTGCTTATGCTTTTATCTCCAAAGCACTGAGAAATTCTTACTGGATCTTAGAATATCTGTCACATATGCACTTTATTTAAATATTAATTTAAATACCGGGAGCCATGGATTTACACTATGGCAGACTGTTCGGAAGCTCTTTCCTGTAACCCTGGGTAGGAACTGACAGCCCTTTGACCAGGCAGGCAGGGAGGGGTGCGGGTTCTCCTTGCTGCTTCCCACCCGCACCTTCAGCTGTTGACCAATCAGGGATCTCACACTGGCCTTTTCTGCTCGACGGGTCATAAGGCTGCACCCAGGCCAATGGGGAGACTGGTGAGATAAAAATACTGTGTTTCAAAACCTGACTTTAGCATATTTCTCCTTAATCCCAGAAAGGCATCTTGAAAGGTAAATGCCACAGAATTCTGGACCCCCTTTCAGAACAGCTGCTATTAGTGGGTTGTGGATCACCTCTGTGGCTCAGACGTTGGATTTGGCCACGTTTCCTTGGAGACGAGGGCTGTAAAGGACCTCAGTTATCTTTGGAAGTTGTCTTTTCTGTGTCCCTGGCATTGTGGCATCTTCCCTTCCTGCCTGTATATGGAATCCACAGCTTCACCTAGCTTGCCACGGCCCCTCCCTCATCAGCCAAAGGTCCAGCCACAGTGCCAAATGGTTTCGAAACCATGGTTTCCAATGCCGGCTGCCCTGAGGACCACCCAGCAGCTTGTCAACATTTCCTGCCCCACCCCTGCTCAGAGGCTGTCACTGTGTTGGTCTGGGGGAGCTGAACCTGTTCTGAGTTCCCAGGAGAGTACCCTGCAGCCTGTGTTGAGAACTGTAGCTTCTCCTCTCGCTGACTTGGAGGTTGCTTCTCCAGGACCCCCCCCCACCCCCGAGCTCCCTCAAAAGGCTTCAACTGTGTAAGAATGTCTATGTGTCATTGGAACAGCCAGTGTTAGGCAGCTCCTGCTCCAGATGATTCAGCATCTGGCCACCAGCGGTTTGCCAAACAATCCTGCCTGCTGGGGACATGTACGCTGGTATGGTGTGGAGCCCCACCCTGTCAAGCATGGCTCTCCGCTGCTACCGGGTCAGAAGTGCACCTTCCTGGTCCCACCCAACCCTCTACCTCACCGCAGCCCTTTTTCAGAGTCTCCAGTGATGGGTGCGCGGTCAACAGTGTGACAGGTGATTTCTTCAGTGTCTGAGTGGTCTGACATATATGGCCCCGGGCCTCTCCTCCTGTTCGTTCCAGCCTTGTCCAGCTGCACAGGACACACCTGGCCCGCAGGGGTTTGGCCCACAGTACTGCTCTGGAGTATCTCCAGAGCTCTGGAGATACCTGCGTTTAGAAAGGCTACTAAGCCAGCAAGCCCGGGGCGCCCGGTGGTGTCTTTGGCAGACTTGAAGGTGAGCACCCCACTTTCCCGGTTCTGTGGGTGCGGCCATTACCTGGCGGGCCTTGTGAAATGAGGAGAGGGACGTGTGTGTGGGAGGGCCCTGGCAGGCTGGAGGGCAGCTGTGGCATAGGCCCTGGACAGGAGGACTCAGCTGTGAAACCTGAAGGACCCAAGTGCAGGAAGCATCGGTTCTGCGTGGTGCAAACTCCCCCGTCCCTCTCTCCAGAATCAAGTCACTTCCGGGCCCCTTGGGGAAGTCCTCCTTGATGGAGTCCAGGTGGCTTCTGGACCACTGGCCAGCACTTCTCGCTCTGGCAGTGTGGAAACATTTGTTCACTTTCCTTCATGGACAATGTCGTTTTGCCCTTGTTTTCTCAGTCTCTGGAATGGACTGCAGGACAGCAGATGGACACTGTGCCCGACTCGGGGGGTGGGGGCAGTGCAGGAGGTCAGGAAGCGACGTCCGGGTGCTTCTCAGCCTTGGACTCATTCCTCTTCCAAGCTGGGGGTCTGCGGGAGCACCAGGGCAGATATCCTCAAGTGGACCCTCCCGGGAGCCCATGCTTGTCACTTGATAGTGTCGCGTCCAGGAAGGTGGGGGAGGCAGTGGGGGCAGCTGGGCTTGTGATCAGCCCCTCACGGAGAGGTGGACGGGCTGGCTCACCTTGAGGCTTGAGGGGCGCGGTGAGCCAGTGTGTTCTTAGGCAACGTTATTAACGCCCTATCAGGTCAGGACCTCTGAGTCCCCAAGGCTGCGTGAGCGCAGGCCCGACCTGCTCCTGCGCTGGGGCTCAGCATCTCAGCACCCCTCCCCACCCCACCTTCAGGAATGGTGGCTCGTCTACCCTCCTGACACGGGACAGCACAGAGGGCACGGCTCGGGGCCTCTGCTGGCACCCAGGATGTTTGTTAACTGTACATAGCAAATTTCCAGTTGACAGGTACCTTCTCAGGGATTTATATATAAATATAGTTAGGGGAAAGTCAGAGTATATTTTAATATTCTTTAGAGCTTGAGTAAATGATGATTAAACTGGACAGGAGAAATATTTCCAAGACATTATTAATGCTGCTGATTTGAAAGCGAGGTTCCTGGAACTCACCCCAGGCAGAGATTTCCTTGGTTGTTGGAGGCTGGGGGACTCTGGCAGGGGACATGGCTGCGGGTGGACGTGAAGTTGCTTCTGTGCGTAGAGGTGGCTATTTGACGGCACAGATGGCCCTTCGTCGCCTTCGCCTCCAGAGCCGGTTCCTCCGTTGTGATGCTGGAGGATACAGAGTGACAAGGACTTGGCTATTCTACTTGCTGTGTCCTTCAAGTGTCCCCGTCAGCCCAGCACCAACCCCCAGGCTACCCCAGCAGACTCCCTGCCGCACCAGATACTCAGAAGGTGAAGGACCACAGTGGCATTGCACCTCCACTGCGGGCGCGCCTGTCATTCCGAGGCTCAGGAGAGTCGGTGACGTGGGCTGGAAAATGGAATTCGTGATGCCTCTGCCCATTTCTTCCCAGCTGTCAGCAGAAACCAGGTCTCTGGGGAAGAGGCTGCTGTGGGTGAGACGGAGGCCCGGGACGGGGCCAGGCCTCAGGCCTGAAGTGGAGCGGAACCTGCCCTCTCAGACAGCTGGGAAGCAGAGGACGCCCGAGCTCCATGAAGAAAGGCCTCCTGGAGAGCCAGAGAATGCGCGGGCAGCAAGGAGAGGGAGGCCTGCCTGCACGCACCGTGTCCACTACTAAAGCCAGAAGACCCTTTCTCTATAATTTGCCTTGACCCGAGTTTGCTTTGGGGAGCGGGCTACACCCTGATGCAGGTCTCCCGTGTCCCCTCCCCGGGGCACCTGCAGGTCACGCTGCTCCTCTGTTAACACTACAGCTATTTCTCACCCGGGTGGGAGTGGCCAGCCCCCACTGGAAGCTGCCAGCGCAGTTGGGCTGTTGTGTGATGAAGTGCTTTTTCTTTACAGTATTTGGGAAGGTCTCACATGTCACCCACGTTTGCTCGGGGTTCTGTCCCTCCACAGGAGTAACTGTGGATTCTGAACCCTGCTGCCCAGTTCTTGGTTTCCTGCCCACCAGGAGCATGAGACCCCCTTTGAGCCAGGCAACCACCTGGAGGGACTCTGTCTTCTAGGGAAAGAAAGGGTGGGACATTGGTCCTGCAAGTTTCTTAGACACCAAAGTATTATTCGTGATAGATCCTCATGAAGCAACCCAGTCACGGTTACTGAGACACCTGGAACCTTCACAGTGGGATGAGGCTAGTCACAAAGAACTCACAACAAACCCAGTTCTTCCTGAAACGCTGATTGCTCAAGTCCCCGGCTGGGATGCATTTAGAACTTGTTTTATGCACCTGAATAATAACTCTTGAGTCAGCTAGTCATTTCTGTGCCCTTGAATTCACATTTCTTCATTAAGATTTTAAATAAGGGACTAAAAAAATGCCTCTGAATATTTGTTTTTTTAATTTAAAGGAATGGGAGGGGGAAAAAGACCAACAAAACCAAATCACTACCTGCACTGATGTGACGATTTTCAAGGGCCATGGAATGCCTGTGCTGCACTCAGTTCCATCACTCTGACCCAGCCTGCAGCCGGACTTCTGTGCGAAGCGTAGCTCCGTGGTGCTCCCAGGAGCAGTGTGTAATCAGGTGACCTCGTGCAGGAGCCACCAGGTGCACACAGATGACCTCAGGGAGGCCAGACTGCCTGGAAAGGTGACAGTGGCTTTCCAGTGGCTCTCCGAGTGTCTGATGTGACCCACTTGGTCAGAAGAATCACAAGCCTGAGGATACCCTGTCCAGTGACACGTGCCATAGCCCAGATGACCCAGGGAGTTCAAACGGCCGCTGTGGCTGGGTCTTCAGCCTCCGCGCCTTAATCGAGGCACATTAACACCGTTTAGAAGTTCTGGAAGCTGGCTTAGGGCCACACAGTGTGGCCGCACTCGATGGAGGCCAAGTGCATGACATCACCCTCCCAGAAATGAGTCTTCGTGGATCCAGACTCAGTTTGAATCAGATGCTTCCCTCAAATGAAGTGTTAGAGCTAATCTTACTGGGATTCTCTTTGTTCAGATGCTAGATGGCATTTACTGGATGTCCCAGGACCTGTGTTTTTAACAGTGGTGGCTTTGTGATGGGTTAGGAATGGACAGACTTCTGCACAGGGTGCTGGGTTTCAGGTTTTGTCGTTTTGGCATAAACGGGTATTAGGACCTGTTTTCTGAATGTAAAGCTATTTTGTTTATCATTTCTATAAACCCAGACTTTCTGGATGCTGTGAAGCTGTTGAATATGGATATTATTGTATACATCTCAGAGTGTTTTATTTTGAGGTGAGAGTTTTGTTACAGTTTATAAGAGATATTTTCCTATTTAGACCTCAGGGCTATCTTGAGACCTACGGATAAATGTGACCCCTCCCCCTCCCCAGCAGCTTCAATTCTTGATATTCTAAAGGTTCATGATTTTTAAGTTAAATGTGATATTATTCAGCAGAAAGAATGTTTTTTTTCCTTTTTAACTTATGAAAAATTCTATTGAATATTTTAAGTCTAGAAAAAAATGTGGTAATGTAAAAACATGGGAAATTGTGGCAAAAGAATTAAAAACCACGTGCAAAATAAATGTATTCTCCTGATACCAAACTGTGATCTTTGAATAAACTTGTGTGTATAAATTAGAAAAGATACAACGAAGCATACGGTATTTTTCATGTGACATTTTAATTGAATCAGATTTGCATTTTCTTATTTCCACACTCTCACTTAATTTTTCCAGGGTAAGGGT
Organism: Sciurus carolinensis; assembly: GCF_902686445.1. Lineage (NCBI taxonomy): Eukaryota > Metazoa > Chordata > Mammalia > Rodentia > Sciuridae > Sciurus > Sciurus carolinensis. Next base: position 8,731,168 of record NC_062218.1, read on the forward strand.
TTAAACTGTGTGAGTCCCCATGAGTACTTTCCCATACGGTGAAGTGAGGGAGAACTGAGATGGTACTTTCTCAAAAGCACGCGCAGAGGGGAGTGCTCCCTCAGAGCGTGGCCTTGGGTTTACGAACACGCACACAGAAGCAAAATGGATTTGCTCTGTGCATATTCTTTTGCATAATGGTATACTGTTTGTGTTGTCCTTCAGTTTCTTTTTGCTTAAAATATGCCCTTGGGGACCTTATAAAATAACTTTTAAAATATTTATTTATTTATTTGTTTGTTTATTTATTTATTTTGGGGTGCTGGGGATTGAGCCCAGGGCCTTGTGCTTGCAAGGCAAAAATATTTTATTTACCTTTTCTCCTTTTTTTGCGGGGGGGGGGGCGGGTCAGAGATCGAATCCAGGGGCACTTAACCACTAATCCACATCCCTAGCCTTTTTAATATTTTATTAGAGACAGGGTCTCGCTGAGTTGCTTAGGGCCTGACTAAATTGCTGAGGCGGGCTTTGAGCTGAGGCGGGCTTTGAACTCACGATCCTTTTGCCTCATCCTCCCAAGCTGCTGGGATTACAGGCGTGCACCATGCGCCTGACCTTTTATCTACTTTTTTTTTTTTTTTTTTGCGGTGCTGGGGATTGAACCCAGGGCCTCGTGCTTATGAGGCAAGCACTCTACCAACTGAGCTATCTCCCCAGCCCTTTTATCTACTTTTAACAGCAGAAAAGGTAATACACAAACACGGGAGAAAACACTGCTCAAGGGTCTTGGGATGAGGCATCCTGCACACCCCAGTTGCTTGTGCTGTCTCTGGAACCATGATTTTTTTAAATCAGTCAATTTTTTTGGCACTGGGAATTGAACCCAGGGGTGATTTACCACTGAGCTATACATCTCTGGTCCTTTTTATTTTATTTTTTTAAATTTTGAGACACGATCACATTAAGTTCCATAGGGCCTTTCTGAGTTGCTGAGGCTGGCCTCGAACTTGCAATCCTCCTGCCTTAGCCTCCAGGGTCCCTGGGATTACAGGTATGTGCCACTACACCCCACTGGAACCATGTTTTTAATGTGCTCTTCCCTTTCTTGCATAAACAAGATCCTGTTGGACATGCAGTGTTGTTCACTGTCTGTGTTTTGGGGGAGCATTTAGCTTTTTTTCACTTAATTTCTGCCTAGTATTCTCCGGAGAGTTGAAGCATAAGTGCTTTCAGTTCTTACTGTTTATAAATAAGGACGGTCCCCGTACCCATACTTGACACAAATGAATGTTTTTAAAAGGTGGGAGTGTAGAAGTGGACTACAGGGTCGAAGGGAACAGGCATCTTCATTTCTCCAGTGACGTCCCGGTGGCCCTTCCCTCAGGCGGAGCCGAGGGGCATCTCCCACCTGCAGCCCCTCATCAAGTTTTGCAGCCCCCGTGGTGAGAGCTTGCACCTCCTCGCCTTCATCTTCATCTCCCCACTGCAGTGTTTGGTGAGGTCGAGCACTTTTGCATGTGTTTTCCAACCATTTTTATTTCCTGTGTCATAAATTCCTTATTTCCATTTGTTCTTCACTTTTTATTTTACTTTTTAGCATCATTTTTACTGGTTTTAAAGACTTTTGGACCTTAGTCATTTGACACCTGTTGTATGCATTTCCCTCATCACTTATCCTTATGATACCTTATGTATGGAAAATCATGATTTAATCGAACTTGATAAGCTTTTTTTATATTTGCATTTTGCATTTCTCCACAAAGACCCTTCTATCCTAAGTCAACAATTTAGTTCTTCTACAGCTTCTTTTAACGATTCATAGATATTTTTTCTTTTCAGCTCAAAGACTTAGATACACTTCATCCCTTAGGTTATTTTGATGGGACTTGGAAGTCTTAGTTCTGCGCTGATCTTAGGAAGTCTGAAGTCCAATTCATTAAACATCATCATTCTACATGATTATTAGGGAAGGACCCGAATAGGTTGTATCCTAACTTTACACAGAACTTTGTCCTAGGGTAGAATCCTTGTTGGAGGTTGTTGGTGCTTGTTTATAAAAGAGTCAGTGACCTATTTGGTGGGTTGAAATGTTAACTGTGAAGCCGACCAATCAGGCAGACCCCGTACAATCGTCTGAGGATCGTGGTGGGAGAAGGGAGGGGAGGTGGCGGGGGAGAAAGACGGTGGTCCTGTCTCTGTTTTTCTGGCTGGGACACCCGAGGACCTGGGGTCACTGAGCTCCCAGGCAAGCTGAAAGTGTGGTGGGTAGGCATAGGCTGGCGCTCGCTCGGTCCAGTGGCCTTGGGGGTAGTGTGTACCCACTGGGCAGAGTGTGGTCAGAACATCGGAGGAGGCTTCTGCATGCCCGCGCCATTGCCCCCCGTCCACCACAGAGCCTCGGCGAGGGCTGGGCTGGTTTCCAGCAAGGGCCATGAAAGGCAGGCCTGAGCCTCTAGTCTGTCCACAGCTGTCACAGCAGATTGCTCAGGTAGGGGGTCAGCTTCATGTTCCTGAGGGCTCCCTGCCCTGCAGCAAGCCTGGCCGGATGGGTCCCCGGGCAGGCGTGGAGAGGGCCTAGAGGGCCCCGGGTGGGGCAGACACTGCTGCCCACCCCCACACTGGGCAGCTTGCTGCCCTGCGGTGCTCGGCTCTGCACTGCTTTCTTTAAAAAATCAACCACACAAGAGTTTAGTATGTTTTCCTAGAAAAAGTCATGTCAATCAAACTCAAGTTTACCTTGCTATTTCAGAAGTGTTATTTTAAAAACAGGAAAATCAAGAAATTAGCTGCAAGGAGAAGACTCTACCTTGTCTTTACCTCCTACTAAGACAGGAGCCTGGTGGGAGTCTGCACAGGGAGAACTCTCCTGGGACCAGGTTCACGGACCATGGCCAGGAAGTCATTCCCTGCAGCGGAAAAGACTGGACTGTCCTCACTTCAAGTGAAAGGAATCCACCAGGGAAGCTACTCACCCACCTGGGCTCACTGTGGCCAATCTGTGTCCTGCAACGGGATGTGCCCTGAAGGCCCTCTCCCTTCCTCCCACAGTGCAGCCCTGACCCGCCACGGCCTGGGTGACCAAGTCGAGGAGCGGACGAGAGGCCCTCCTGCCCGTCCCACCTGCACGGCCTCCGGGTGCACGCTGCATTCTCCTCCCTTGATTTAGGTGCAGTGTCTTCTTTGCGGCCACAGGAATAGGTCAGGGGTGGGAAGAGCCACACCTCCCCTCCTTACCTCCCACAGCTCTGCAGGTGCTGGTTCTGAATGTCCCATCCCCGTCCCGAGCCCCGAGAGTAGGACTCTACTCACTGTCCCAGTCCCGGACTCGGGACTAGGAGGTCCTGGAGACATCGTGGTAACTTCCTGACTAACCCCCATTCCCTGAACTGGTGGTCTTCAAATGGTGACCCCAGAAAATTGTCAGCAACGGTGTTCTTGGCCCCACGTGGCTTCCTTGGGTTGTAATAGCAAACCACACAACTCAGATGGCTGGAGACAACAGACGTGTTTTCTCACCGTTCTGGAGGCCAGAAGTTCAGTGGCCGAGCTCCACCTGAGACCTATGGAGGAGAGGCGTCCCTGCCTCTGCTAGCTGAAGTGGCCGCTCATAATCTTCAACACTCCTTGGCTTGTGGCAATATCACTCCCTGTTCCTGTCACCACATGGCCATCTTCTCTGTGTCTGAATTTCCCTTTTTATCAGGTCACTGGTCATTGGATTAACTTCACTCTGATTGAGTGGGATCATGATTTAACTGTATTACATGTTTAAAGTCCCTATTTCCAAAGAAGGTCACATTCACAGGTGCCAGGGGTTAGGACTTGAATGAGTTTTGTGGGAACACCACCACCCCAGGATACCGACTCGGAGCCTGGGAGGACTCTCCTCCCCTCCATGCCCACGGAGGGCCTTCCCGGCCTGGACTTCCCCTCATCCACTTGTGGGTGAGGGAGGGATTCCCCAGGGCTCTGGGGTGGCTGAACATGGAGGACGCAACACACACGGAGCGTACAGCATGGAGACAGATGAGAGCGGCAGCCGGGCGAGGAGGCCCTGCAGCCCACACCGCAGGCTCCACAGGGAGCCAGTGGCAGGGGCGGTGGCAGGCTGGGTCTTACCAAGAAGGTGGGCACCCCCTGGTTTCTGCAAGATGTGACTGGCCTTTTGAGAAATGACAGGACACTGAAGTCATCCTCAGGGACGAGCCGGCCCTGTGTCTGGTCGTGGGGTGGGAGGGCTGCTGGCCATAGGACTTGTCCACAGGCCGAGTCGGGGACGGACTTGTGGTTGCACCGTCATGGTCCCTCCGGTCTACCAGCCGTCCAGGAGGCATATGCTGTACTCAGTGTCCGGCCTCGCACCGTATTACTTTGTGAGATGTACCTCAGGTCCGTCACCTGCTTCCATCCCCGTCCGGCTCGTCCTCTCACCTGGCAGCAGCGGTCGCCCGTCCTTCCCCTTCCATTCCCCTGTGGCCCCTTCTTTCCTCAACAGGCAGCAAAGCCTGAATCAGACCCGGCTGCCTCCCAGCTCAAAACCCGCCACTGGTCTCTGCGGCACCTAGAGAAAGATCCAGCCTCCTTCCCTGGCCTCCAGGTGGCGGGGCGCAGCCCTGCTGCTGTCCCTGCGTCCATGCTGAGCTGCAGACAAGCTGGCTCTTCCTCTGTGCTTCTCACCTGCACCACACACCTCCCCAGTCCTGGCCCTGCTCTCCGCCCAGCGTCCTCAGGTCCTCTCCTGGACACCAGCTGAAGCTGGACTCAGTCTCTGTGCTGTCCACCTTCTCGTCCCCAGAGGCACTGCCTGGCCTCCGCCTGCTCCTAGCTGCGGCTCCTGCACAGCCGGAGCCCGGTCTTTACCCTTTCCAGCTTCTGGAGCGGGACTGGATGTAGGTGCTGCTCCATTGCGACTGTGTCCCAGGAGAGGCTGTCCTGGTTTTCTGCTGAGCTGGGGCCACGAGCGGAGTCCCGCTCCACCCCTAGGAGACAGCATGGACCACAGAGGGCAGAGGCCATGGTCACCTCTGGTCCCTACTGGCTTTGGGGCCCTGGGGGGCAAGTCATTGACCTTCCCGTTCTCAGTGTCCGTTTCAGAGTGGGTCTGTCCCAGTTTTACGGTTTTCATAATGTCATTAACTGACACAGAGATCATAGTAAGCTCTTAACAAGTTAGTGGCCACTGAACCGTTGCGTCCTACCTTCCTCTGCCAGACTCCGCACTAAATAATAGACCTCCTAGAACCCAGGGATGACCCCCGAGGCCTCTGCCTCCTGCGTCAGACTCCCAGGTACGCGGATGGCGCTTTAAACAGGTCCCACCCCCTCGCCCACCCACCCACTGTCCCTCAGCTCCGAAGGCTCCTTCACCGCTCTCGGCCACATGTAGGGCGTCCGGGGGCCTTCGATTCCAAGATTAAGGACGGATTGCAACTTGTGCCTGCACCCGAGGTACTCGGTGTCCCCAGGGCTAACACCCTGCTTCCCACAGCAGGGCAGGAGCAAGGAGATCTCTGTGCTCTCTGTGCTCCTACTTGGAAGGATCTTGAACACCGGCCAGGGCAGCAGCTCCTGACCCGCCCTCTGAGCTGTGTCCCTCCCAGCAGCAAGCCCCCTCCGGGGAGATGAGCAGAGGCCGGAGGCAGGCCCCATTTGGGGTACAGGCCTCTCCCCCTCTTCTGTCCAGGGGTCAGAAATGCCTGCCACCTGTTGACTTGGGTGGAGTGGCTGTCCTGCCAAACCCCTCTCCAGACCTTGCAGACGAGGCCGCGCCGGCATTGGACGAGGGGATGTTGAACGACCATGGAAATCAGCTAAATCAGCTCAGAAAAGATGGCAATGTGGAAAATACTAGCTTTATTAGCCCAGCCTGGCTCTTCTCCCAGAAAAGCATACGGGGAAGAGGATGCTTGGCTTGCTTCACTAAACCAGACAGCAGGCGTGTCCTAAGCTGTGTGAGGAACGTCTCCGGGGACAGACTGACAGGAGGTTGGTCCTGGCTTTGAGCATGAATCAGCGAGCGCTGGACAGCAGCGCCAGTCCTGGGCAGAGAGCTGCTGGCGCTAATCTCAGCCCAGACTCTGCGCCCCTTGCTTTGCTGGACGGTCCTCAGGTTCCCCATCTCTTCTCTGCCTCCCTGCTCTCCAGGTGATCGGGAGCGTCTTCAAGGCCCCAGTGATGCCTGGTGCCAGTACAGAAGCACAGTGCTGGCCACAGCAGGTGAGGAGGGACGTGTGTTTAAGTCCTTCTGAGTTCTAAGGCCATCCACAAGGTCCCCAGGGAGAATCAAGCCAGACCTGCTGAGCCGCAGGCCCCGTGTGAGCTCAGGCGAGCTGCTCTGAACTACGCACGGCCTTCAGCGGGTAGGGAGCGGTCCTTGGTTCCTTGCTGCTAGAACCACTGCAAACATGTTCTAGAAGAATCTATGTTCCACGCTTGCTCTATCTGCTCTGGGGTCCTTCATTCAGGAACAGTGTTTTGGACTGAGCAGGCCAATAGCTTCCAGTTGTGGCTAGAGGTAGGAAGGGCGTCTGCCAGCGGAAGTCATCACCTCCCCTGAGCACGGTGCGGCCAGGGGTCTGGCCCTCGACCTCTGAGGGCAGTCCTCTCCCCTGCCCTCCCACAGCCCACCACTGAGCACTGGGAGGAAAGCCGAGACCCTCTGCAGTGTCATGCAGCTCCAGGACCGGGGGTCCTGAGCTCTGGCCTTGCAGGTCCTCGGGGGAGCTCCAGGAGGTGGCCCCCTGGACAGCGTCTAGACAGGAGCTTTCTTTTCTCATTCATGGGCAAATAAAACTTATGCAACTTTCTTAAAGAAGTTCATCTTCTTAAAGAAGCACAGGATGTTTCAGGAGGGCTCGCTCAGCCAGAGGCCACTGCCCTGGGTTTCCCTGGACGCTTCCTCAACTAATTGGATCCCCCACGAGGGACTTGAATGCAGGATCCCCTGCCTAAACCAAGTGTGGAGGGTGATGCCCTCCTGGTCCTCGAGGGGCTGAGGTGGCCCATGGGGCCATTTGATACCCAGGTCCTCACTTGTTTCCCAAACGGATCAGAGGTCCAGAGTCAGCCACCCTGGAAGGTGTCAGGGCACGGTCCCCACGGTGTGCTCACTTTGGATGAAATCGCAAGCCTGGTGGGATGTTCCCCAAACTGTCCTCAGCTCTAGTGATTCCCTAGGAGGACTCAGGAACTCAGGGAAAGCCAGGGACCCAGGGGTCACGCCTCAGCACCGAGGGCTTGGACCCCGCGGCTGAGCATGCGGAGGGGAGGGGCACAGCTGAGGAAGGACCCCGTGCCTGAGTCCCCACTGCTCCTCACCCTGGTGGCGGCAGCGAGGATGGAGCCGGGCCTGGGGTGGGCACCACGTCGGGAGGCGGGCATGGAGACCCGGCCGCTGGCCCTGCCTGGGACACCTCGACCGGCAGGAGCTTCTTCCCAGTGGCTGTTCCGCGGGGCAGCACACGTTTCCTCTTTGGCTAGTTGTCCCTTCACCGTGTGTCCTGGAACTGTGAGGCTAATCAGCTCCAGGCACACACGGTTCATGGAAGAAAATAGGCTGCAGTCATTTGGAACAAGGTTTCTGGACCTTTCTTTGAGAAGAATCTAACTAGCTGAGCCAAAAGCCCGCGTGTCCTGGTGGGTGTGCTGGGGAAGCCACCGAGGGACATTCACCTCCGCTCTTCTCGGTATCGTGTCGGAGAAAACAGCCACTGCACGCCCCCGAAGGGGCAGAGTCGCTCTCTCTGAATCCCCTCTGCATCCTCGAGCAAATCTGCATCTCCGCAGTTGACTGTTTTCTGCTCCAGGGACCGAAACCCAGCTAGCTTGAGCTACTTCAGCCGCTCCCACCGAGGTCTCACCTTGGGACACGTGTTGCTTGTTCTCAAGGTCCAGGGAGTTGGCCTTGGCTCCTTTAGTTACTTACCATAAGCCACAGGCGTCCAGAACAGGGCCCCAGGGGTTTGTCAGTCTGGACAAGGTGGATGTTTGTGCGATCCCTCTGTGTAGAAGGCCGTCCATGCGTGGGGGACATGGGGCTGTGTCCCTGGCCTCCATGCACTAGATGCCACTGACCAACCCCCTCCTCCCAAGCCAACTAGTTGCGACAACCAAATATGTCTCCAGACGTTGCCCAAATTCCCTGGGCAGCAGTGTTGCCCCCACGTGGTAACCACTGCGCCCGCCATAGTGGACATTGTTGCTATTGTTCCGAACACATTCCATGTCCTCAGTGACCTCTGTGAGAGTAACACCTGAAGGTTTTGGGTAACTTGCACAGGAAACTGAGCCCTTACGCTACAAAACGGTGGACTTTCTCTTTGCAGTGACCACTGGCGGTGCAGAACGACAATGTTGAAATGTAATCAAAAAGCTCAGGTAGGGCTGCTGGGTAGAGTCCCAAATCCTCCAGATTATATTAGTTCATCGCATCTGATAGTGTTGGGTCTTTTCCAGTTGACGAATTAGATTTTTTTTTTTTTTAAAGCAAGGCAGTTGGATTTATAATAATAATATTTAGGATTAAAGGGGAGGATGAAGGGAAAATAATTTTCTCTTGTGTCCTTCACTGAATTTTAGAGTCTGTTTGGAAGAGCAAGTTCAATATTAGACAGAATTTATGGAGACAGGTAGACACCTCATTGGGACCAGTATAAAAACAGACCTGAGATGCTCGGAGAATCAAAGAACAATGAGCTGTATAGACTCTTCAATACATTTTTTAAAAAAGTTTTAGATGGACACACTACTTTTATTTTATTTATTTTATGTGATGTGCCTCATGTGTGCGAGGCAAGCGCTCTACCACTGAGTCACAACCCCAGCCCTGCAATGGACTCTTTGCTAGCTTAATTTTAGGTGTCCATGTGGCTGGCCCATAGACCCCAGGTATCTGGTTAAACATTATTCTAGATGCTTCTGTGAGGGTGTGTTTGAATGCGGTTGACATTTAAATTGGAGAGCTTCGAGAACAGCAGAGTCCCCTCCATAAAGTGGTGGACCTCCTCCAGTCCACCGAAGGCCTGCTCTCCCGGCACAGGGGCCTCTGCGGAAGACAGCCCCAGACTCCCCTGCAGCCTCGGCTCTTCCACGGTCTCCAGCCCACTGGCCCACCCTGCAGATAGCGGACTTGCCCAGTTTCCATAAATTCATGAGCCAGTTGTTTAAAAGAGTGTCTCTTCCTCTGTGTGTGTGTGTGTGTGTGTGTGTGTGTGTGTAGTCACATGCCACTAAGCACAGTGACGTGTTCTGAGAAATGCATTCTTGGGTGACTGTCATCTGCCAGGAACGTACTACACAAACTAAGACGGAGTCTTACAGGCCTTCCGCTGCACACGTGGCCTGTCGTTGGGCGAAATGTTGTTATGAGGTCCATGACTCGTTCTGGTTCTCTGGAGAACCCTGCCTAACACGACCTCTCCGAGGGAGTTTCAGGTACTCAAGGTTCCATGGCTCGCCACCACCCCCCACTCACCGGCTCTGTTCTTCAGGACCATATGGTGGAGGGTGCCTCCCGGGAGGGTTCCGGAATGCCTGGGTTTTTGTTTTGTTTTTCTTTTTATCCTGCAGAGGCCAGCAGGATGCCAAGTCTTGGGGGGGAAAAGTTTACTTTGAGTTTTTCAAAAGAAGCATTTAACCAGCGCAGCGTCTGTGGAGTCAGGGAATCTGCAGGACAGCGCGAGCACCGCGTGCTGTCCTGGCAGGAGGTGGATGTTCTGAGAATAACGAATTCGTTACAAACCCGCGAGGGTGGCAATATCTGCCTCTCCCCGCAGTCCCTGCCGGTTCTCTGGCCGCCTGAGCTTCAGGCTCCTCGCGGCCAGGCTGGGCCCCCCCCTTGGCTGGAGGTCGCTCCCCTGTCTCCACCACCAGGTCTCCTGCAGACTGGGCACCTTGCACCCGCAGCTTTGCTCTCATGGGCCCATGGACACTCATGGCTTCTGACCTGGGCTGAGGGAAGAGCAGGGCTGTGGCATTGCTGTCTGAGGTCTGTGCCCTTCCACGCAGTACTGGAGTTTCACCCAAGGCCTGATCCTCTGGGCCAGGCCAGGTCATGGCTGGGGGAGTCCTGAGATGGGAACCTCGGGTCGGTCTACTCTCGGTTCAGTCTTGCAAGCTCAGAGGTCTTAATGGCCTTCAAGTGGCCCTGTGTGTGGCACTCCCGCACCTTCTCATCGCCTCTCCTGCAGGAGAGGCTTTACCGAGAGGCTGAGTGTGCGCTTGTGCCTGGGCGTCCTCGGCTGTCCTCGTCCGACCTCCAGACCATCCCACGTCCACATCCACTTCTGTCCCTCCAGGGTGGACTCCGTCCTGTGGCTCGGCTAGCAGGGACCATCTCGCTGTCCCTTCATGGCTCAGATGGCCCTGGGTCCCTCCCCTCGGCCCCACTCATCTCCCTTCAGCTCATGCTGGAAACGTGGTTTCTTCTGCGAACCGACTTTGACCTTCGGCTGACGGTACCCCGCAGCCTCCCACGGAGGGCGGACATCTCCAGTTCTGTGCTTGTGAAATCTGAGTTCCAGCTCTTCACGTGCCAGAACCCCTGCTCTGCTCTGGAGTCACCGGGAGATGGAGTTCCGTCGCCCACTTCCTGACCCTCCTCTCTGCCTATGTCCCACCTACCAGAACTTCCTAGAACTCATGGCCTGCGCCTCTGCAAGCTCCCCTGCTGTCTCCCCTCGCTCCCGTCTCCAGTGCGTCTCCCAGGGCTGGTCTGCACCCCCGCTTTTCCGGGCCCAGCCTTCAGGAGCGGCTCCCCAGATGGGCCCAGCTGCACCCCAGCCTGGCATCTTCCAGCTCTGGTCTCGCTGGGAGAGGCTGCTCAGAAGCTCTGCTCGAGGCCACGCGCGCACATCAGGTGCTGCCCAGCGTGGTCTCTTGTCCCCACTCTTCCTCCACTGATGCCCCGGTTGCTAACCTTCCCTTCTCCTGGCCACCCAGCCTTGAGCCCCAGCACCTCTTGGCTCAGGCCCTTCACCCCCTATGAGCAGGTCTCTGCAGAGCTCTTCCTGTTCAAAACCAGGGTGGAGCAGGGCAGGTGTGCTGTGGAGCAGAATGATCCGGATCAAACCTCACCTCTGCCGTTAGCTAAGGGTGGCTTTTAAAGGAAACGTCTTTATGAGCTGGACAGGTGGTGCATGCCTGCAATCCCAGCGACCGCAGAAGCTGAGGCAGGAGGATCACAAGCTCAAAGCCAGTCTCAAAAATTAAAAAAGTAAATATAAAAAGGATGCAATGGATAGCCCAGTGGTAGGGCACTCCTGGGTTGCAAAACCCCTGTACTGAAGTAATGCTAACCGTAATAATAACAATAACAACACCCTCCATGAGGTAAAGCCCTATGCCACATGATCCACCCGCCTGAAGTGCATAATCCAAGGTTTCAAAGCTTTCTCACAGATATGTGAGGCACCCCATAGTTTAGAATATTTTCATCACCTCAAAAAGCAACCATGCACCCTCCAGCTGTCACTGTCCTAGTCCCCTGGCCTCCTACCAGGCCTGAACAGTCAGTCTTGGTATACTTCCTTGTTTGGACTTTTCACTGAACACCGTGTTTTCAAGGTTCATCCATGTTGCAGTGTCTTACTTCATTCCTTTTCATGACTGAATAATATTCCGTATATGGATGTGCCACATTTTGCTTATCCATTCTTCACTTGATGGATAGTTGAGGGCTTTCCACCTTTTGGATATTGCATTTAACCCTATAAATGTTTATGTACAAATTTTGTGAAGATACATGTCCTCATTTTTCTCAGGTATACATGCAGGAGGGAATTGCTGGGTCAACGGTAACTCTATATTCAAATGTTTGAGGAAGTGCCAGACTGTTGCCCCAAGCAGCTGCACTGTTCTACATGCCCAAAAGCATGGTACGACAGTTTTGATTGACACTTGTCACTATCTGACTTTTCGAAGCCGCCCATCTTGGTGAAGTGGTATTTTGCAGTTTTAATTTGCATCTCCCTGGTGACTGAAGAAGTTGAGCATCTTGTCAAGTGCATATCAGCCATTTGTGCATTTTACCTGGAGCGATGGTGCTACTGGTGACTTCAGACCCTGGACACTGGGCTTCAGTCTTCCCATCTGTACAATGGGACAACCCTACCAATGGAGCATTCGTACAGAAACAGGAAGTGGCATCTGGAAAAGCTGGGACTCCAATACTGTGAGCCAAGGTCATGAACTAGGGGAGCCACGGGCAGCCGTCCTCTGCAGGGCAGGGCATCCTTCCCTGTGCACCCGCTTCCCGCCTCCTCCCCTGCTCCTGCGGCGGCTCTGCTCTGTGGCCAGCGGCACTGCTGTGAACAGAGCCTGGTGGGCAGAGCAGGGAAAGGCGGTTCACTCTGGGAAGTCACTGGACCGGCGTGGCCGGGAGTGAGGCTGGTGTCCCCCCAAGGAAGTGTTCCAGCCCTGACCCCCACTGCCTGCAGATGTGGCCTCGTTTGGAAATAGGGATTTTGCATATGTAACTAGTGAAAGTGACATCACGCTGGACCAGGGTGGGCACAGATCTAATGACTGGTGTCTTTAGAAGAGGGACATTTGGAGCAGACACACAGAGGGGACGGCCACACAACTGCAGAGACCGAGCCGAGGTCTATGCTCTGCGAGCCAGACAATGGCAAAGGTGGCGCTGCCTGCAGCCGGGGTGGGAAGGAGCCCCCTCGCCCCTCGGAGGGGCGCAGACGTCTCCCAGCACCTGGGCGCTCCACACCCAGATCCAGAACCGGGAGAGACACGTTCCTGTTGTTCGGAGGAACAGGAAACCAGTGCCGGGAAACCCGGGCAGCCCTGCTCCAGGTCTGGCTGTGTCTGGGGTCCGCCCACCGCTGCTTATTTCCTGCCAATGATGAAAGTAAGCCCCTCACTCCCGCCGCAGGAGGCGGAGGCTCGCTTACCCAGGCAGCTGCCAGAGGCCGCGGGACCGTGGTGGCAGGGGCTGCCGGGAGGCGCAGACTGCCGTTCGGGGTCCCTCCCGACCGTGCGGCTCCCAGGGAAACCCCAAGTTTCCCAGGCTCAAACTTGGACGTGACCCTGCGTCTCCAGGTTGTCCTCCTGCAGGTCGCCTCTGGGGACCTTCTCACTCAGGCAGATGTTTGGCACAAAACAGGAGCCATCAAAAAGAAGGAACGACGGAGCGCCACCCGCTTCCCACTGCTACGCTTCTAAAGCGCTTCCCAGGGGCCTGCGGCACAGCCCGCCAGGCGCTGCCTCGCTGCCTTCAGCTTTGCGCCTTGGCGGTTCGGTGGCCGGTGCTCCACTGGCCGGAGTTCGGCAGATCAGCTGACGGAAGCGATGCTTTGGGACGATTCCTCACGTCCGCGTTTCTGTGAAGCCATGTGGCAGCCCCAGGGAGGTGGGAGCGGGACTCTGAGGGGCGAGGAAAGGAGCCCTGAGAACGGAGGCCGGAGCTGTGTGACCATCACTCCTGCCCTCGGCGATGAGGAGCTCAGCAGAGGCCTTCGCTCTCAGGGACCCAGAGTCCACCTCCCGTGCCACCTAGCGCAAGGGTTATGGAACGGGCCCTGCAAGAGCCGGCTCGCCTCGGGGCAGAACTAAGGCGGAGGGGAGCTGAAGCATCCGCAGCGAGGCCCGGTGTGGGCAGAGGCCCTTCCAACGCGACGGGCAGGCTGCTCGTGGCCCGTTCCGCGGCAGCACTGCCAGCCTGGTCAGGGTCTCCAGAGCGCCCTCCCCCACACCTACGGGTCAGCGATCAAGAAACAGGAAACTGACCACACGGGGCCTCGAGGGGATGCACCGGGTCCTGGGAAACCAACGCTGCGTGAACGTGGCGCTGTGCTTCTCCCTCGGGAAGAGGACGAGCAGACCCTGCCTCAGTTTTTACCACAAGGCCTGGGGAAGGTACCAGAAAGGCTGGTCATAGGGACACTGCCCACCGTGCCACTGTGACCTGCAGCAGACTGGCAGTGGGGCAGTCGGGCACGCCCTCTGCTGAGCAGCGCTCCAGAAGGTTCTAATGTCTGGCTGAATGAGCCCTCTGGCGTTTTAGAAAAGCAGGGCATGCCTGGGCTCGAGGAGGGACAATCGAGGGCAGGAGAGCTGTACAGTCTGATGGGCCCAAGCGAGGAGGGTCCGGGCGGATGTGGGCCGGGCAGGAGGGATTCTGGACGGGGAGACAGGCCCACGAGTGGTCTTTCTAGTTCAGGGGAACGTGGTCATCCCTGGGGGCAAAGGCAGGCCTGGACCCCGCCTTTCAGTCTCAACTCCCGTGCTGAGCACCCCAGAGCTAGCTGTGCCCTCCTCCACCCTGGGCAGTGGTCACCTCCCGAGGGCAAAAGCAGCCTAGAGGGACAGCTGAGCCACACAGGCCCGTCCACTCTCCCGGGGGCCGGCCTGCTCGCCAGGAGCTCACGGCCCAGACCTCAGCACAGCGGGCTCTGGAGTGAAAGGGGCTCCTCAGAGCCCACTGCTTTCCTCCTGCTGGTCCTGTGACGCCTGCGCGGTGGGCTCTATGCCTCCGCTACTCTGCCCTCCTGAACTGACCGCACTGTTCCTGAACCTTGCTGAGTCCTCCCAGCGGCTCCTCGGTTCCAGGACACAGGCAGGACTTCAGACCACTGCAGGCAGATTAGGCCAAAGGGCGAAGGACTTCACTTTACTTGGGTCTCAACAGATTCTGCTAATGGTGCTTTTCGGGGAGGGTGCAGTGATCCTTCAACACACCCCAAGACTCCTACAGACACACCTGGAGGTTTGAGCTGTTTCTATTTTACATATGGAAATTTAAGACAAAGGAAGGAGTGCCCGGCTTTGTCTTAGATTTCCCAGCTGCGCAGCCTTGGGGAGAAGGTGCTGGTCTCCTTGGGGCCATCACGGGAGGCGAAGCGGGGCACCGCCGGGGCGCTGGGGTGCAGGCGCTGCGTCACTTGCGCGGCTGCTGGATGTGCTGCGTCCGGGGGGAAGAGTGCCTGTCCATGGAGGCGTGGGGCTTCTGGTGAGCCACCTGTGCAGCCGCTGGGGGGAAGTCCTTGTCGCCCTGTCAGGAGACACCGACACACAGGCTGAGCCACGGTGAAAGGACAGCTAGCGAAGGCCCCGCACCCAGCGTGCACTGGCTTCCCGCAGGGAGAGCGGGGACTGAGGGGTGGCGCAGCAGTGGCCTCTCAGCACCAGGAGCCTCTCTCCTGTGGCTGGGGGCCGAGGCGCTCAGGGGCCCTTAGGACCAGGGGCAGCGCGGGGACTGCAGAGACAGGCACAGGGGACCCGGGCCCTGCACGGTGCTGGCAGCTTTCCTCTGCTAGATCTGCTCTGTGGTCGTCTGCACTGGGGGCAAGAAAGGACCAGAACCAGAGCCTCAAATTCAGATTTGCCACCATGGCCAGGGCCAGGCCTGGGTGCAGCGGGGAAGGAAAGGCCCAGCAGAAGCTGGCGGGCTGTTTTCCAGGGAGGGATCAGTCGGCCTCTGGCGCCCACAGTGGGTGTGTGTGGGGGGGTGGCAAGCGAGAGCCCTGGCTGAGGTGTGGCCGCACACTTGTGCTGGTGTGGCGGACATGTCACTGTCTGTCCCACGGTCTCTGGATGGCTGTGGCTACGGCTCCATCAACAGAGCGGGTAGTGGCGTGGCGTGATGGGACCTGGCTGTGCTGAGAGCAGCAGAGTCCGGTGGCATCATGGAGTTTGCAGGGAGCCTGCGGACAGAGTGCCGGCTCCCCAGGGCACGGGTGGGACAGGAACCATGCATTTAGCCAGCAGGGGCAGAAGGAGGCAGCCATAGGAGGAATGGGCACGGGCTTGGCCACGTGCTGCTAAAACTTTATTCGAACACACTAAATGTGTGTTTCTTTTAAATTCTCATCTGACCAGGCATATGATTCTCATGTTGATTTTTAAAATCATTTAAAATGTGAAATCACTTTTAGCTCAGGTGGCTTAAAAACACCTGAGCCGGGTGGTCTGCGGAGCCTGGCTGAGCGCAGAGGCGGGGCAGAGGCAGGTGGCTCGGCGTCCACTCGGCTGCCCGCTCCGCACCTCTTAACTGCAGACACACGAAAGTCACGGCCCGGGAGGAGCCTCGCAGCCGTCGGGGGCTGTGGACTGAAGGCTCAGCGGCGGGCCCAGGGCAGGCGCGGAGAGCGACTTACCCGGGCGATGACTCCGGAGATGAACACGGTGGGTTTAGGCGGGCTGGAAAACAAGGAGGGAAGAGGCAGGTGTGACGGCCGCCCGCAGAAGGGGCGGGGCTGGCCGCCACGTGGACATGGACGGGATGGTCCCAGGCGCGGAGCGAGCCGCGGAGAGGCAGAGGAGGACCGGGAGCAGACCTCTTCCTGTTTCCACTCCCACCCGGCCAGCCCTGGGGCTCAGGAGCCTCCTTGTCCTGAGGTGAGCCACGCAGAGAGGGAGGAGAGCAGGCTGCAGAACAGAGGCCAAAGAACTTTTCTTCGTTTGTTTTTTGATCAATCCTCAAATTTTCACTATGATTCCATGAGATCGTGGAAACAGGTGTGTCCCTCACTCCAAGCAGGAGCTTCACTGGGGTGAATTCCCTCCTTACCCACCAGGGGCTTCCCTGCCCGTGTCCCCTCAGAGTCCATGACTTCCAGAAACTTCTAATCAGTGAGATCCCAGAGCCGACACAAACTCCTGGCCCCTGCGGATCCCCAAACATCACAAATGCAAGGTCCTTGTCACGCTAGCTGTCCCTTCTTGTTTGTTTGTTTTTGGTACCGGGGATTGAACCCAGGGACACTGAGCCACTGAGCCACATCCCCAGCCCTGTTTGCTTTATTTAGAGACAGGGTCTCACTGTGTTGCCTAGGGTTGCTGAGGCTGGCTTTGAACTTGTGGTCCTCCTGCCTCAGCCTCCCGGGCTGCAGGATTACAGGCATGCACCACTGCGCCCAGCGAGTTCTCACTTGTTAACATGTGAATTCATACCTGGCTCCCCAAACTGTCAATGGTATTGAGGGGGCAGAACATGGCACCAAAGTAGCACAAGTTCCTCCCTGTGCCAAAGCGTGCTGAGGATGACCACTCTTGACACCGTGGACCGTGGTCCATTCCTGTGAATAAATGCACACGCTTTTCTTATTAATTTTGTTCCATACGGAATTAGCCACGCTGTTTTGTGATGCACTTTCTAAACTGAGAAGATGGTGAACCTGCTTCCAAATTGTGACATATGCTGGGGGCAGCAGTGCATGCCTGTGATCCCAGTGGCTCAGGAGGCTGAGGCAGGAGGATTGTGAGTTCAAGGCCAGCCTCAGCAACTTAGTGAGGCCCTAAGCAATTTAGCGAGACCCTGTCTCAAAATAAAAAAATACTAAAAAGGTCTGGGGATGTGGCTCAGTGGTGAAGCACCCCTGGGTTCAATCCCTGGTACCAAAAAAAAAAAAAAAAAAAAAGAAAAGAAAAGAAAAAAAATGTGATATACTCTGCTCTGCCTTTTTCTCTCTCTCTCTTTTTTTCCCCCTGGGAGTTGGTGGTGGTTAGCTGCGTATCTCATGATTTAAAAACATCAGACACAGTTGGAAGTGGAACACGTTTCCCAAAGCGTCTGACATGACTTTCCCAGAGGTAAGCAGACCTGAGAACAGGAGGAGAATACAAGGTCACAGCCCTGACGGACTGGGTGGGAGATGGATGGTGTGGTGGGGAGGGAAAGGTGGTCCCCTTGAGCATGGAGCTTGCCAGTCCTGCTGGGCATCCCACCAGCTCCCAGCCTGCTCTTAGGTCTGCTGCTGGGGGTCATTTTAAGGAAACCACTCGTCTTGGTTTTGTTTTGCCACCGGCAAAGTTCCAGTATTTCGCTGGCTGCGTACATCCCAAAGAGCTTAGCAAAAACACTTGAAAGTCCCCTGGTGATTTCTGTACTTCATGAAGTGAAGGGCTTAAGTCTTTCTATGGGCACAGAAATGCCCTGCCTTGCTTTGGCTTACTGAGTGTTTGTTGTGTGACTTACTGGGTGGAATTTCTTTTTCTTCCTCTATGTGTATGGCTTAACTCTAAGATTAGTAGCAGAGAAGAATCGGTATGCTCGAGTTTAAGGCTTCCTTGTGTAGAGAAGGAGTTCAGGACACGCAGTCTCCAGATACGCTGGGCTGGCGCCTGGGTTACTTCAGGTGGAAATTACCCGGGGAACCGTGATGGCAGGAAGGACCAGGGGCCTGTGATTTCCTATGTGCAGTGGCTGAGAATCTCTGGGGAGGGCTGTCCTCATACCAAGGTAAGGAAACAGCTGTAATCACTAGAGACTGGTAGCTGGGTTGTAATGAACCCGAATAAACAAATTCATCGGAGTAAACTTCACCGTCCGCCTGCATCCGCAGGCCCCCGTCTATCTCTTGATGACATCCCCAGAATCTGCTAGCCTGGTTTAGAGATGCAGGTACCCTGTCATCCTCCACAGATTTATTGTGTCTGACTTTGGTTGCTCCTTCACACTGCACTGTCATGTGGAGACCTCCACGAACACACAAAACTAGTAAAACTCGTGTGCTTTTCTCTGATTAATTGGGTTCCTCGATCTAGCCAAAGGGCCCAGGTAAGAACTAAAGGCAGGGTAGGGGGCCCTCTCGTCCTCTGCAGTGCTACGCTTGGGTTCACCTGGATTCTCAAGCCCCACCATGCGGGCAGGTGGGCTGCCGGCCCCCCCGGGGGTTTGGGGTTGAGGGGTCTGCATGCATCCGGGGCTTGGCAGCCTGGCTGGGTTCTAACTCTTGCAGATGCTGCAGAAGGAACAGGGACGTGGCAGCACAGAGGCCTCTTGGGTCATTTTGGGTGTTCTCTTGAGCACTAGAGCAGCCTGAAGCAGGGCGGGTTCCGTCTGGGAATGGCGGACCATAGATGCAGCCATCTGCACCAGGTGCGCACGCTCAGTCAGTCTTCCCCATGTTTAGCTTTCCGACCTGAGTCAAGGCCCGGAAGGTGGGAGCACAGGGGACTCGTCTCCCCCACAAGAAGGGGGCAAGAGTGCTGCGCAGAGAGCGAGTGCCGTCAGGGTGAGCACGCAAGAGAGGGGCCAGCTTCTCTCTGCCCAAGGCAGCCCCCCAAGGTGGCCGGGAAGCCCAGGTCATTACAAAAACCGTCCCCCTCCCCTGCGCGCTCACGCACACACTCACTGTTGAAAAGCAGGGGAGCAGAAGGAAGTCAGATCGCTGTAGCTCTGTCACTCTGCACACACTGCGCCAGTCCAGAGCTGGACTGTCAGCAGGATCCCCTGCCTGGCAGGTCGCGCTTGGTGGAGCAGGTCTGGCTGACCCAGGGGGGCCTCTGGGCTACCCGCCTCCCACCTCGAGGGCACCAAGAAGCAGGGTGCCAGGCCACAGTGGCTCTGCTTGGGGTTCTGGCCGCTGAATATCTTAGGAACAAGTTTGCTGGATATCTGTCCCCAGCATCTGCTCCCCATGGTGTGCGCCAAGGACGGGGTCCAGGCCCCGTGGACGCCATGGGTCTGGCTCCTGCACCCAGCGACCTGGGAGCTGCATGGGGGGATTGTGCTTCAGCTGTTTCCACGCAGCCAGGCCCTCGGTGTCTCCTGAGTCAAACGCTCAAGGCCTGGGTCAGAGTGGCCTCTGGGGAGGTGTGTGGACTGCATAAGAGGCCACCACACCTGGCCGGGCCCTGGCTCCTAGGCTGGCTGCACAGAGCTTTCTTTTCCGGCTCCACTTGAGCCTCCGGTGGCCCTGGGAACCTCTCAAGGAGAGGGTTCCTTCATGGCCGCTGAGTGGCCTTGAGACTCGGCCGAAGCAGAACTCGGCAGGAGGAATGACCCCTAGTCCCTGTCGTCCTGGGAGTGTCCACGGATCCTGAGCATCCACAGGAGGCACTGCATGGACGCTCCTCGGGCCTCTAGCCCTGCGATGCACCTGCCCCCCTGCTGAGGGTTAGCTGAGCGCTGGCTTCTGCTCATAAAGGGGACGGTCGAGGAAACGCGTGTGGAGCTCAGAGCGAGGAAACACGCTCTGACACATCAGGGTGATGGCGGAGCCAGGCTCAGGGTGCAGCCGCGGGGTGCGCCAGCGTGGTGTCACACTGTGCACTCTGTGGCCAGTTAGGCAGGGGTGAGGGGATCTCTGGATCCTTATGCCTGAAACTGAAGGCGCTCTTCTTGGTTAGGGAAGAGAGGAGGGAAGAGACAACAGCAGCCGTGGCTCCCATGGGGTGGGGAGAGCCCTTTGGGAAGGAATCCAGAAATGGTAAACATTAAACACCACAGAAGTAAATATTAGGTTTTTATATTGAATTAGCATTAAATATTTAAAAATGAGTAAATACTAATGAATAAAGAAGTAAAAGTTCGAGTGTGTCACCTTTTCAGGCTTATTTTGGGGATATGTGTTTTAAGATGTACACAGCCTATCGGAGCGCACCAGAGCACACACGACGGGCACCCCTCGGTGGTGACGGACACCCCTTGGTGGTGACGGACACCCCTCGGTGGTGACAAGCGGGCACGGAGAGCAGCGCACAAGCTCTCACTTCACCCGGAGCCCACTGGGGTTCCCGGGAGTCATGCGGGCTGGGGCAGTGCATGGGTCCCCCCCGCGGTGGCTCAGGAAGCAGCTATGGCCACACCAACCCTGTGTTCCGGCATTGCAGCCACGGCAGGGCCCCGTTTGCCCATTTGGGGTTGGTGTTTGTGACTCTGAGGTGGTTGGCGTGACCCTGGGTCTGGCAGCCCCAAGGGGACTCAGAACAGAAAGGGTGTGCACCCGCCCTGTGTGCCCTGATCCTGAGCTGATTCTGGCCCAGTAGCAGGGACGGTGATGGGGACGGTGGAGCTCAGTCCCACCCTGAACACTGTGCCTTCTAGAACGTCAGCAGGGGCGAGGGTGGGGCGTGGTTCCCGCCTGAGACTTCATCCTGCTCTCCCCCACTGCCTCTGGAGCCAGTAAGAAATGAAGCACTGAAAGAAATGAGGCCAATTCCTGCGTATGAGGCACACTGCGAGCACGGTTCTTGCTGTAAACGGCACTTTAAAACATAAGAATTGTGCTTGCATGTGCAGAGTCTTCTAGCCAAGAGGACACTTGGCGGTAGTTGAGACAAGTCACGAATGAGGACCCCGGGTAGAGTCGGGTGTAGTGATGGGCTCGGAATGGCTGGCGCTTCAAACCCCGTCAGGACCCCGCACAGGGCCACCTGCATCCCGGTTCTGTAGACTGGGAGTGCGGCCTTGGGGATCTATTTAATCTGATGAGATGGTTCTGACAGGCGTTGAAGACACACCATTATTCTCTCTCAGGAAACAGGGAAAGCCGTCGTCCCTTCTCCCCAGCCCTCTGGCCTCGGCAGACTTAATGACACTCACTAAAGGCAGAGGCATGCGAGCTGAGGACGGTCAGTCTGGTCGGAGTACCAGGAGCACTTCCAGTATCGCCTGTCACATTGGGGACTAAGGGGCTGCTGAGTGCCCTGGTCCTGGGCCTCCACTGCTCGCCTGGTAATGACCACAACCCTTACCAGGGTCACTGGTCCTTAACGAAAGTCCCCCATTCCTCATTCTCTAAATGTCCTCGATGAGTAAACTTCCGCCACATTGGCACTTCCTGGAACCTCAGGCTGGCAGGAAGAAACGCCAGAAAGGACAGCGCAGGGAGGAGAGGCCTGTGGGGAGCAGCCGACATCGCGACTGGGTCAGGGACCCAGTCCCTGGCGTCCCGAGGGCTGAGGAACCTGAGTCCCTATTCTTGAAACTCCCCTGAACTCCAAAGCAGCAGTGACTGAAATCAATCGCATCATACTTTATTTATACCCCAAATGCTGCCATCTCAACATGTAACGGGTCAATAAATCACTAGGGTGACGCGCCCTTTCTTGAGTGTCCTAGGACTTCACAACTTCTCGTCTGCACGGCATTCTGCCCCATCTCTGAGCCACACATCTGGCCTTAAGGGCCAGGCAGGACCTTAGGGGTGACCTGACGCCTGCGCTTTTGTGGTTCTGCAGGCCAAGGCCCCCAGGTCTCGGGTGACAGGGCTCGGGTTCCAGCGCTCCGCCCAGAGGCCCTTCCTGAGCCTAATGCCTTCAGGGGGACGGCCCTGCGGCCCTGGGGAATCCGAGGCTCTCCCAGGCTCAGGGCGTGGCCTCGGTTCCTTCTCTCCCAGGCCTCTCCCGAAGGCCTTCCAGCGTGCTTTCTAGCTTTGCCCAGAACGTCCGTAGCCCACAGGGACCCACCCAGCCTCACAGGGCACCGACATCGACATGGCTCTCCCTGGGCAAATGATTCCGAGAGGACTGACGGCTACTGATCGTCACGCAGAGGGCTGCTGCTAGGCAGTGGGGTAATCTACCCAGTGTGAGGTCCCCCCTTCACCCTGGGGTGTCCTGCACCACCCTTGGAAAGAAGCAAAGCCCTCTGTCACCCCCAAGGGGACTCCTCGTGGCAGGGAGGGTTCACTGGCCCTCGACTGGCCGCCTGTCCTTCCCAAGCACCCTGGTGGAGACTGGGGTGGGGGCTGCCGTGTGGGAGCATGGGGAGGGGAGGATGTACCGCCACGCGTGCACGTGGGTCTGACTGGAAGCCAGGCGCGGCAGGGGTCGGGTGGTGGCACGGGCAGGTCTTCAGGTTGGCATTTGACAGGGTTCAAGTCCAAGTCGTTTTCTGCAAATGCTTTTTCCTACCCACATGGACACCCTCTAAAAGAGCCAGCTGAGGTGTTTCCATTGAAGACGGAACACCCACCTTTACGCCCTTCTCTTTTCATTTTTTGTGATGGGAGCCTTGAGCATGCCAGGCAAGCGCTCACCACTGAGCTACACCTCCAGTCCCACATGGGGCCTTCAATGCATGGTCTGCATTCTTCTCTCAAGGACAGGGATGATCTTAGGTGGTAATAGCTACTATTTATTTATCATTTGCTATGACCAGGCTTAGAGTGAAGTGTATTACTTAGAATTATTGCATCTAAGCCTCTCAATCCAATGAGGTAGGAACTGCTATCTCCATTTTACAGACAAGATGGTAAATCAGAGATGGTCAGTCATTTACCTGAAGGCTATACAGCAGCTAAGTGCTGGGAGCCAGACTTGAGACAAAGATCATCCAGGGTACATGGCTGTGGCCAGGAGCCTGACCCCCTCATCTTAAGGGAACTTAAATGATGGATTCTGTCTTTTGTATATGATTTAGAGATGCAGATCTTAAGATAGTCATCTAAATGCAATATAAGAGTCCCTTGTTCAACCAGCTAGTACATTACGTCTATCTAAACATTTACTTTCTAACTTGAAATGGATTTTTTTCTTAAAAGCTATCATTTATGTCTGTAGCACTTAATTGGTATGCAGAGTACTTCTGCATAAATTACTAGCTCACCCAAGTCTCCTCAGCAGGTGTGATTTCTATCTGATGGAGGAAAACAGAGGGTCAGAGGGGTTGTAATGTGTTCAAGGTCCCAGGGGCAGAGCCCAGGGGCTCTCGGGTCATACCCCACCACCCCAGAGGTCTCCGTTCTCATCAGACACGGTGTGTGGTTTCAAACTACTCCCCTGAACAAGATGCAGTGGCCAGGTCGAGGTGGGAGGACAGGAGGCAAGGTGGCAAACACACACCTTCCAGTGTGGGCTCTGTGTTCAAACCTGACTTGCAGTGACCAGCTGGTGGGAGGGTGCTGGACCTTTCTGAGGCCAGTTTTCCTTATCTGTGAAATGGGCTAGCAACAGACCCTACCTCACTAGGTGACTGTGTGCCTGCGAGTGTGTGCGCGTGCGCACGTGTGCGCGCGCACACACACACACACACACACACATGCATGCACACACTGCTTAGCACACAGAAAGCACTCCGTCGGTGCTGGAGTTGGTGACCATGACAAGGACCACACGTTCCTTCCCCACACGCTGCTGGGCATTTCCGCTCATTCATGGCTGCTCCAGCTTGCTCACTTCAGATCCTACGGCCATGTGTGGTTGCACTTTGCTTTTCTGGAACAGACGGATTTCCAAAGTAAGGAAAGAAAGGGCCTCAAACCCCTGGACGGGCTTCTCTCCAGGCCCTCCTCTGTCTGGGCGAATGTTTGACATGATTGAGGCAGCACACTGAGCTTCCTAGCCCACTGAAGACGAGAGAGACAGACGCAAGTGACACGGTGGCGAGCGCCCCGGGAGGCTGGCGTGGCGCCCTGGCTCCAGCTTCCCTGAGCCGGCAGTGGAGCCGGCCATGCTCCGGGAACGTGCTGGAGGGGAGGGTGGGGAGCCTCAGCGACGTGCCACGTGTGATGACAGTCCAGGAAACAGTGATGGAAGAAACCACAAGGTCGACGGCGGTCAGTGGTGCAAGGCGCCATTGGGGCTGGGAAGGGCCCTTCTGTGCCACTTCCCTTTCTTCCTGGTCTGAAAGCAGCCAGTGCTCAGAGGGGATATTGCCCTAAAATCTCCCTGCAAGGCCGAGTTGGCCGGTGAGTCAGGGGCAGGGTGCGAGCTGTGTGCAGAGCCTCGGTTTCACTTCCCAGCTCAAAGCCAAACGGCTCATGAGAAGGCGCCTATCTGAGGACAAACCACAGCAAGCTTGGAAGGAGCATGAGGCTGCTCCAATGCCAGGTCCAAGGAGGGTACCTGTGCCCTGTCAACAGGAGGGGGAGAGGCTGCTGGGCTTCCCAAACCCAGTCCCCCTAACGGACACTCCTGGAGTGTGCCCTCCTGCTGGCGGCCAAGGGGGTCAGCACCCACCGGAAAGAATGCGATCATCCCTCTCTCGGGGCTTCAAAATCACTCCCATGCCTCAGTCGACAGACTGAGTCCTCCTCTGCACCAGGTAGAGAAGATGGGGACAATTAAAGATCAGACGTGGCAGCTGAGCTCTGAGGTGTGCACACGAGTGTGCGTGTCTGTGTACGAGAACAGAGTGCTTGAAGCCAGGGAGCTCAGCGTTGGGGGAAGGGCACATTTTAATTAGTTTTCACCAGGGCAAAGCGAATCAGGTCCCAGGGGCCTCGTGTGGCACCCTGGCGGGGGTGGCCGGCTCTCGTGGCCCTCCCCGGGAAGCCCTCTTCCTGCCCACCCTCCTCCTGGAAGCCCGGGGCTCTTGAGGCAACCTGGAAGCATTCTGAAACTCTACTTTGACTTTGCTCTGAACATGTGGCTTTGTGTTTTCATGAAGTTTATGGAAAAATCTATTCCCACCTGGGGCTTTCAAAAACATTTTCTAGTAAACAGCTGGGAAACAAATTCTTTCCTGCCATTTTTAGCTCTTGAAATATCTTCCTGGCCAGATCTTAATTTATTGGGGTTATTCATTTTCCGGACACGAAAATAACAATTAGCGTGGCTGGTGAGCAGAGGGACGGCCTTGCTCCGTGGCCTGTCCCTCCGCCCCGTCATTCTTCCAAGCCTGACCGGCTTCCCTCTGCAGCTGGGAACGTCCCACAAGAGGGCACTGCTGGTCCTCTCAGGGCTGCTCCCAGGAAGGCGGGAACCAGGCGCCCCCTGCTGGCCGGTGTGTCCCTTCTCCTTCAGGAGTCCCTTAATTGTCAAGTGAGTGACTGAAGGTAAAAAACAAAAACAGGAGCACAACGTAAGTGCTTTAGGCACGATTCTAAACCCCGAGACCACGCTCTGGAGCCCGGTTCCTTCCGGATTTGGTGTGTGGAACTTACACGCTTTCCAAAAGAGCCAGATCAAAGGAACTTGGCTGGGGCGGAGCCTGTGAGCTCCTGTTCAGTCTGGTCCAATGACATCGGATTTCCAGTGAGAAGCCGGTGCTTCAAGACACAGAATCCCAGTCTTCAACTCCTCCAATGAAGGGCCTGTGACCCAGCGAGTGCACTTCCGCCTTCTTAGTGACCCATTCCCTCCTGCAGATCTCCCACATCCGGGCCCACAAATCCGCCAAGCCTCATCCCTGCCGGTTCCCCTGAGAGTCTCAGATGAGAGGGGCAGGTCTCCACTGGGAGGACAGCTTTTGCTGGGGATTCTAGAACTCGTCCCAGAGCTTGGCTAGCTGTTGATGGACACCTGGAAACCTCACCCACCCGCTTCTGCAGTTAGAGAAGGCTTGAACCTCCCTTCTGAGTGTGGGGTGTCCACAGCTTGCACGGAGAGCGGGCCACCGTGGGCCTGTCCCTTCATCCCTACACAGAGGAGAGAACTTCCTGACCGGTGGGGGAGTGCGGTCCCGTGCCCAGCAGTTCTGCCACTGCCCCTCGAGAGCACAGAGATTCTGAAAGCCGGGTAATGGTGCATCTGAGAGCCTGGGCTTTGGAGACAGAGCTCTGGGTTCACACAGGAGCTTCTCTGTGCTCGGTGTCCATCTGTAACATGGAAACGTGACCTGTTTCATAGAGAATCTGGGAGTTCTAGTGAAATAACATTTTTACCCTGCTTAGAAGGCACCCCTATTGACAAGCTCGTATTTAATGGCAACAAGTGATTTAATTGCCTATATAAAGCCAGTCTAGAGCTGGGCATGGTGGCACGCACCTGTAGTCTTAGCCACTTGGGAGGCTGAGGCAGGGAATCCCAAGTTCAAGGCCAGCCCGTGATGCTGGGGAAGGCTCCCAGGCCCGACCAGGAAGTGCCTGCTCATGGCCACAGCACGGGAACAACTTGTGTGATCGTCAGACAGCCTGTATAACTATGTAATGTGTATTAAAACTTTACAAGTTACTCAATTTCAGTAAGTACCACACTTATGGCGAGTCCATCTTTGATTCTGAACACACTGATGTTTTAGGTTTCTTCCTTTGAATTTTAATTATGAGGAAGTGTCAATGAATAACCAGAGCTTATTAGACAGCTGGTGAAAAGCAGAGTATTAATTGTTCCATCTTGAAATGGGACCTTCAGGTTCAAGGGTCATGTTTTAAAATGGCATGGTTTTGGGGAAGAGAGTATTCATGGTTTCAAGTGCAAAGTGTACATTTGGTACAGGACAGATATCATGGCTTAAAAAGGAGAATGATTATGTAGGTAGAAAAATTTGATAAGACAACTGCTAATAAAATCCCTATTAGAAAGGACATGATAATCAAATACAGACACTGAAAATATCATTCTCTGCAGCTCATCCCATCTCCAGAAGTACAGGTGGCTGGCTTTAAATGGGACCAGCTGTCACTAGGAGGTTTTTGTGTAGAACCCAGAAATAAAAGAAGAGACATGAGATTTCCCTGCTCTCTGGATACATCAAGCAAGAGTCAAAGCGCAGCCAGAGTTCAGCACACTGAGCAATGCGAAGTGCTTTCTAACTTCCCTGTTGCTGGATCCACCAGCGGGGCCACCTGTGAGGTTTGCCGGAAGCTGGAGTGGAAACAGGTCATCATGATTTTCTGGGAACAGAGTCGTCCTCATTTCAGTGCGGATAGTACCTGTGACGACCATGAGGAAACTGTGTGCTTATGGATGGGAAGAACTTCCACAAGACAGAGCCTCTGTTGAGAGCGGACTCCCCCAGGGGTTCCTGGAACATCTGGGCCACAGCATCTCCTTAAGCTTCTCATATGAGGGTTCGAGCCACGAGTGAAGGAGCAGGGCACGAGGCATTAAACCACACGACGTCGGTGGCGGTCCCGAGCCTCGACTTCCTCCTTCCCCATGCTCCATGAGGGTCTCCTGCCCTGAGGCCGCCCAGGCTTTCCAGGGGACGCCAGGTCCACTCTCACCAGTGCAGCAGCCAGCCTGCCTTGTTGTCTACAAAGCGAGGCAGCAGACGCGAGCTGGGGCAGCCCCACAGGCAACCCGAGACCAGGGCTGGACATGCATGTTCTAACCAGAGCAGACTTGGACTCTGGACTTCAGCTTCCTTTCTAAATAAGGAGCCGAGCACCCCCTCTGGAGCTTGCAGGTGCTTGGGGAAGATGAAATGAGCCTCCACACATTAGGTGTGCAGCACGTGCAAAGGGTGACTCAGGAAGAAATGCGTTAGCGACATGTCCATTGAAGCAGGCTGTGAGGTGGACGGAGGACAGGATCAAGGCTATAAAGTCAGAGCAGGGAGCACCGTCCTTAGGCGTGGAGGATGCTCCAATCTGGAGTTGGGCTCTGGGAACACAGCTTGACCTGCCCAGCACTCTGCGGACAGACCAATGAACAGTGACCTGGAGGACCCTGAGGGCCAGTGCATCGGGGAGTCACCCATGCCAAAGCACAAAGAGGGAGACCCAGAGGCTGGACAAACTTGCTTCCAGGGACGAGAGGGCTAAGTACACACTTGCTGTTAGGAATCAGAGGAGCGTTCATGGCTCATGAATCTCGCTTTGCGATGGTGTGCGTGAGCAGACCTGACACTGGAAACTTCCCCCGTCCATCATGGCTGGGCCTGTAGGTCCTCTACCTCACTCCCAACCCCGCTACCGTGAGCGAGGGGAAGTGTAAGGACAGTGCAGCTGCTTTTCAGAGAGGTTTAAGAACGATCACCGTCATCACCAGCCAAGGAAACAAAGATGAAGGACTCAGAAGGTTAGGTAAGGTTAGGGCCAGGGAGGAGCTGGAAGGAGGCAGGGGTTGAGCTAGGGGAAGGGCATTTTCTGTGGCATGCCCTGGCTGGGGAGCTCTGCATGGCACTGTGGAGCCCCAGGACACAGTAACTAGCATGTGGGGAATCTGTGCCCGCTGTCACCTACCCTGTGCCCACCCATCAGATACCGTCAGTGAGCAGCCCCAGGGCCTGCCACAGCTCCAGTGCTGCAGACTCATGGCTGTCGGCACCGAGGGGCCTGCCATGCTGGAGCCTGACTACACCAGGTGCTGGGCTCCACAGGGAGTGGGCTCAGGGCAGCTCTGACCTGCTCTGCATACTCACCCACCAGTGAGGAGTGTGTCTCTGGATCAGGTAACCCTGCCGCTGTGCTTTCTCCCATCCAGAACCAGAACACACTGCCTGCCATCCCCCAGTCCTTGCGTGGGCAACAGAGAGAATGCAGAAAACCTGGGGTTGCAGGCTGTGCCTGTGCTGCTCTGTTCTGAGCATCCAGAGGAAGGACCCCAGGGACAGGTGACCCCAGGAAGAAAACCAGAGAGTCTGGCTGGGGCAGTGGGTGCATGGCCAACACCTGAAGCCTCTGTTTTTGATGAAGATTTCTTTTCCAAGAACATAAAAGGCATGGTGCTTAAAATAAGAAACTCGGACAAAGCCCCAGAGAAGCCCTTTGCATCTCTGCTGCTTGTTCTGCAGAGGCAGGTGAGCAAGGAAAAGCAGGGCTAACTCGAACGCCATGTAAAGGCAGTGAATTCTGTCACGCAAGAAGAGTGCGAGTCAAACGGGTTCTTTTCAAGTTCAAGATGCAATTTGTTGCTTTTCCTGAGCATTTGCCGCAAAAGGTACCAATTTGAATATAAAGAAAACACCAGCATCTTTATGGTTCAATAACAGGGCTGAAAGAGAGCCCTAAGATGGTTATCGGGGACATAAGTACAAACATTTTTCTGCACTGTGGTTTTCAGGATGATTGCGATGGCAGATGAGATTGTATTTATCTTCCTCCCTTTTTCTAAAAAAAAAAAAAAAAAAAAAGCGGCAACCAATGGCCTGCTGTTCCTTCTCTGACCAGTAGAGGGAGAAGACTTCACTCAAGGAGGCAGACCTAGGCCAGTGTTCCCCAGGGTGGTCACACGCTCCAAAGGCCAGGGCAGCTGGGTTCAGGCGTCTGTCCTATGTCCTCGTGTAATTTCTGACAGCGCCTTCTTTCTCTCGCAAAGGTCTGCCAGACTAAACATGCCGTACAGTCACTCCGAGCTGAGACATGATTCTGGAATGATCCTCAACTTTACCAGGGCACTCAGGAGTTCCATTTCTGGTGGAAGAAGTGCTGGCATGAGAGCTGGGGCACCAGCTTCAAAGGCCGGCCCACTTCTTAACTTCCCACCGCCTTCCCTGACCCTCCCAGGGCAGAACTTATGCTTCCCCACTGTGTTGCTGCAGGCACTTCCCACTCCTGCTTGCCTGGCTCCCCTTCAAGGTCAAGGACAAGGGTGGCATTTGCTGTATGCCTAGCATCGTGCCTGATGCACACAGGTGCTCAATAAATGCTGTTAGCACCATGAGCACATCTGGCCAGCCAGCCTCAGCTTGGTACAAGTTTGCAAGAGCGATCAGAGAGAGAATTTGCCTGGGTGGCTAGTCTGGCTCTTTGTAGCTCCCTTCTTAGAAACCAAGTAACTCCTTTGTGCACAGTGAGCCTGAAAGGTTTGCAAAAGAGTCACCGGATGTATGTGGATTTATTTTTGTTACCTAACAATCCAGCCAAGCTGGATCCACTGTTGACAGGGCACTGCCTTAGATTTCCCAAGCAAATGGGCTCTTCCTCCAACTTTTGCTGGACCTTGAAGATTAATAAGCAGCTTTTCTTCCTCTTCAGAGGGAACTCAGGCTAAGATGTACTTCTTCAGATAGTCTTGAGTCAAACTTGAGAATTGTGATGGAACCAGGTTGAATCTTAATCAATGAGGTGGCTTCGCTGGGGGCAGGAAGGGAGAAAGGGTGCACATCTTATCAAAGACGCCTCTAAGAGCTGAACGAGCACATTTACCGTGAGAAAGCCCTGCTGCTTCCCACGGGGCAACTCCGGCAGTGGCCACAGGCCAGTGTTTCTCCACAGGACCCTGGCCATAGTTCCCCAAACATCTGCACTTGTTCAGAAGGTACAGGGGCATACTCAAAGGCAGCTGTCTTGTAAAGAAATCAGTGCCTTCCCAATGTGTGAGGTCACTCGTGACACACAACCCAACTCAATGCAAAACAGCCCCCCGCCCCCCGGCATTCTCACAGGACTAAGACCTGCAGCCCCAGTTCTCACCCCCAGCGGGGACCACCTGACCTGCTTTGCCTCCTCAGCCTGAAGGACGCAGGCCTTCATTCTGAAACATTCTCCTTACCCAGGGCCAGCCCACAACCACTAGGCCAGGTCATCACGGGTGACCACTAGGAAACAGGCTATGTCCCTTGGCTTCCTTTTCTCAGTGAGCACTGGGAGCAGGAGCAAGGCACCCAGAGCCTGTGGGAATGACTCTGGGGCTGAAGGCCAGCTTGTGAAGGTGCCCCCGAGTAGAGGCACCCTTGGTGGACACAGGAGGGTTTTCCCAGGTCTCTAAGCTGCTAGAATACGTGGAATCCAGCTGGATACTAATTCTCAGAACTGAGACGTGAGACTGGCTGGCTTCTACAGAGCTGGGGCAGCCCGGGGCCAGGGCCGGGGTCACCTCCCATTCCTGTGGGCAGGTCTATTTACTGTGTGCTGAGTGATTTCAACTCAGGGACAATTGTGTGGGATTCTATTTTAGAATTCTGGAAGCATCATTTCGAGGGAGTAGCCCAGTGAACTGAGCTCTAAAAAGTCTCTTTCCCTTATCAATTAAAAGAAATAGACAAAAGGACCCATAAGGGATAAATAAATTATTAAACTATTAAGAAGTTCCTATAAATATGCAATGTTGGTTCAATAATTCATAGTGGACTAGTACAACAAGATTCTTCAGTTTCATAAAGCACTGCTGGCTCTGGCTGTAGCTAGCATCCTGGGACACGTGCCAATAGCTTCTTCACTCGGCAGCCTGGGTACAGGGGTGCCAGGGAGCCTGTCGTGGGGGGCAGAGCAAGACCTTGCTGTGTGACATTTCCTGTAGCCTAATGGCCTCTGTTGATCCTCTTTCCTGTTTTGAAACTGCAGATCTCTACTTGCCAGTGGGCGATAGCCGGGTTGCATGGGCTTACTCTGAGGAGCAGGTTAAAGGAGCTCCCATTTCCTCTGTAACTGAGCACTGAGTGACGTTGCTGCGACTCTGCAGGTGAGCTCCTGCACGAAAGGCCTGTGGCAGGAGCGGGGTTTGTGACCGCATCACATGTTCTTAGACCCTGTGACCAGGCCTGAGGGAGCACAGGGGATCGTGTGTGCCTCTCAATAGGGGAATCGTGTCCCCGACAGACGCAAGCCTTATTTAGCTGAATTTCACTAATTTGAAGTTTGTGCTTATTGGGTAAAAGGCCACAGGCAACATAAACAAGATGGATGAAGAGCAAAAATCCCCAAGAAAACAAGGTTGGGAAAACCCAATGATATCCTGTAGTGAAAGCTTACGCACAAATAATTGATGTGCTTATTACAAATACTCTATTTGTGCATTGAATCATGTGCCCTCGAGAGGAAATTACTGGGCCCCTCTGCTACACGAGTCTGAGCCTTGGTGTGATCTTAAAGTAGCACCACACTTCCTTATAAATATTTTATAATTTGGATTTTTAGAAAGCAGATCAAACTACCACTCACTATAATTAATACAAGCTGTTGAGGTTCTACAGAACGAGGCCACTGCATAAACGTTTCTATGTTTGCTATTCAGAATACGCGCACGCTTCCTGCAGAGACCCAGAGGAATGGCTTACCATGGAGGATAAGCCCAAGCCAGCTCCAGCCCATGCGGCTGTCTAGTTAGTGGGTACAAGACCCAGACGCAACACACAGGAAGAGCAGGCAAGGTGCTCAATAAGTTCCCCTGGAGAGCCCAGGTGGGCTCATAAACATTCCTCTGTGCTGCTCAGGGGACTGCTTCGTGGCCGAGCGGGTTTGGCAAGTGTTGGGTTAAGCAGGGTTGTGTGGCTTTCCCTCAGGCAGGGCCACCCCTTGGCTAGGTTCTAAGCTAGGATGTGAATTCCCAAGAGGCGGCCCTAGGAGGATCTTGCCTATGTCTGTGACCCCTGACTGAACTCGTCTTCAGAGTATTTCATAGAACGACTAAGAAAGATGTCGCACAACAAAGACTGCTCCCACACTCCTCAAGGACAGTCAAAGGGCCGTGTTTAGGAAGGGTGTGCCATGTCCCTGGCCATGCCTCGAAGGGAACAGTAAGGGCTGCTCCCCAAAATTTATCAGCGCTTCTCTTACTCACTAGGGCAGTAGGTCAAAGTGGGGTCACAGGACTTAGGCATGAGCATCGCCTCACCCCGGAAACAGTTAGAGCTGCATATTCTGAAGCCACACTCAGACCAGCTCCATGGGAATCTTGGGGCCAGTGACCTGCTTTGAGCCAGCCCAGGTGATGCTGGTGTGGCTCACGGTTGAGAACTTGGCTCTGCTTGGAGGGACTGGCGTCCACAGGAAGGGACAGCCCTGGGGGCCTCAACCACTTTCACCTTTAGGAACAAATCAGGGAAAAGCCAGTCCCAAGGCTGAGCGATTGAGAAAAGGAAGGAAGCACTTTTCAGTCCCCCTCCCTGCCAGCCCTTTCGAGAAAAGTCTAGAGCTGAGGCCCTGGGTGAGCCTGCTGCTGGCCAGGTGCCATTCACAGGCCTTGGACCAGACTTGATCATAGAAAATTCTATGGGCAGGACGTCACGGGCCCATCTCCAAGACAGGAAACTGAGGCTCAGAGAGGTAGAGTTATCTGCAAAAGACACAGAGCAGTCATGCAGACCTGAGTGGGCCCCCGCTCTCACCCTGTGCTCAGCTCACCACATCAAGTCCTCCTGGGAGCTGTGTCCACAGTCAACACCACACAACACTGAAGGGACCACGGGATTCTTAGGGGATCCGGGAGACAGATGGCTCTGGTGAGGTCAGGCTGCCTTTGTCACCGGGTCTGGATGCCTGGCAGGATGTAGGGAGCACAGGAAAGTTCAGAGAGGAAGGAGGGAGGGACCGTCCTGGAGGACGGGTCAGTGACTGGGGCAGTGTGTGGACAGAGGTCAGAGAGGCACCTCCAGGAGGGTGACCGTGCACAGCCTTCTGAGGACGATGGCGGCAGCTGGTGGGCTTGCTCCTCACCTGAGCCTGGCACGGCTGGGGTACGGGCAGTGGGTGGCTTCCACTGGAGCCTGTGGCCCTGCCCCAGGGAAAATGCCCAGGTTGAGGCCAGGGCCAGGCCAGCGTCCCCGCTCCAGCCCCTCCCAGAGCGACACACATGACCCTGTGGACGGGAGGCCTGCCACGGAGCGCAGCACGTGTCCACCACTCTCATGGCTTCATCTGCTTCTTCGTGTGGCCAGTGAGGACTCTACGGAGGGGAGGCAGGTTAGAGCCACCCTGTCAGCACACCGCGGCTTAAGGAGAGTCAGAGGGTTCCACGGAAGCCAGGAAGGGGCGTCTCCCCTGGCGGGGAGCTCAGTGCGGATGTGAGGGCGAGCTGGGGTCAGGAGGTGGGGAAGGGGAAGGCTGGTGGCCTTTTGCCGTTGTAAGATGGCCCCATGCCAGGGATGGAGAAAGCACGATGGCTGAGGCCCCAGTGTCCCCAGGGCTCCCACCCGCTGGGGCCCCAGAGGGAACGCCAGGCAGAGGAGGAACCGCAGATGAGCTGCCAGCTCAGGAAGTGGAAATTCCCGAGAACTGAACGGCAGAGCGCCTGCTGTGCGGCTCCCGGAGTCACCAGACTGTGTGACTCATTGCTGGAAACATCTAGACATTTCATCCCAGGCAGAGTCCCCTGCACACGGGCTGCAGGCGCACACACAAGGGGTGTGTGCGTGCGTGTGTGTGCGCGTGCGCGCGTACGCCCATACGCCCATGTACGGGGTCACGTGGGGAGACAGGATGGGCCAAATGAAAGCGGTCTGGGGCAACCCAGGCGAGGTCTTTTGGGCACGCCCGTGGAGGGGCAGCGGCAGGGCAGTGACGGTGATGGACATGCACCACGTGGAAAGCTGCAGCTGAAAGGAGAGTCTCCTGAGCATGTGCGAAAGGACAGGGGGCAGAGGAAAATGTTGTGTGGCTAATAAGGAGCCGCGGGGGCGTTAGTTAAACCTGAGCGAATGTGTGACTTGACCCCTGAAACATGTGAACTCTTTAAGCAAGAAAGACATCCTGCCGTGGGCACAGGCTTCCGGGCGTGAGAACAGGGCGGAGGAAGGGTGGCACTCCTCTGCGCGGTGAAAGGGCAGTCGGAGCTGGGCAGAACCAAGACTCGGCATGGCCACCGTGCCCACAGCTGCCCTGGGAGGTCGGCGGCCTCCTGCTGGGTTTGGGCTGGTGCTTTTTCCTTCGTTAGAACCTCAGCCCAAAGCCAAGAGCTGTATGCCCCTGCTACCCCTCTGCCGAAAGCCAGCTCCAGCCAGGGTGGGGCTGGGGACAGAGGTGTCCAAATGGAGGCATGTTTTCCTTGGACCCGGCTGAGGACTCCTGGTGAGCCCCTCCCGAACTCCTGCTCCGGCCTCTCGGCCCCGGCCCCCTCGAGTGCTGCGCTGTGGAGGGCTAGGCTGTCCGCCTCGCTGACGCTGTTGGCATTTTAAATCCTCTGAACTCCGACCGGGCTTTCTCTTCCCCTGTGCACTCGGCACACCCGGCTGTCCTGTCCTACAGTGCGGTGTGTGTCCTGTCTTCTGATCAGACCGTAAGCACCTGTTCAGGGCGAGGTCCTATTACAGCCTCCTCCCAGGTCCTGGGATAGGTCCTCAAGCGCCCGTTACTCTTCGCCGCTCGCAGACCACGCCTGAAGTCAAGGCTGAGCTTCGCTCCTACAGTGGACTGGGGCCCAGCATTTGCCAACCGTACAGGGCACAGCACCATAGTGTTGGACTTTTCCTCAGAGGGGATGGTCTCGGAGGAAACAGGGCACCGGGCAGGGCAGCAAGGACCCGAGGCCATGTGACAGCGAGAGGCTGTTCTGACGTGAGGTGTCCTCCACCCCAGGTTCCTATGTTGAAGTCCCAGCTCCCAGAACCTCAGAAATGAGGCCCTCAGGCAGGCCCGGGTCCAGTATGACAGATGTCCTTGTGAGAACAAACGACTAGGATGGAGACATGTGCAGAGAGAGTGTGAGAAGATGCCATCCCCAAGCCAAGGAGAGCCCTCTGGAGAAACCAGGCCGCCAGTGTCCAGACAATGAGACGGTCAACTTCCGTCCTTTCAGCCACCCAGACGGTTGGGACTTTGTTCCTGCCTCCTAGCAAAGTAATGCAGAGGCTCACACAGGAAGTGCAGAAAAGCCAGGAGGGGACACACCCTGGCCTGCAGCTGCCAGGAAAGGCTTTGTGGAGAAGCAGCTTATGTGGACCTGGAAGGAGCCACTCCAAGGGCAGCAGCAGCAGTGAGCATCGTGTGCTCCCGAGACTGCGTAGCCGCTGGCCGGTTCAGGTCTTGCTGGAGGGGAAGGCCGACTGGGCTGAGACTGGGCAGGGCCTAAAGACAGTGACAAGGAGCAGGAGCCCGTGAGACCCCTGTGGCAAGGTGGGGAGGGCCAGGCTTTGGAGTCCAGGGGAAACCCTCAGCCTCAGGGCTTCTGTTTATTCCGTTCTAGAAGGAAGGTGCTGAATTACAGTGAGGCTATCAGTTCTTTTTGGAGTGGCAGGAGAACACCCTTTCAAAACATCAAATCCGAATGGAACCCCCGGGTATCAAGTGGAGCGGGGGTGGATGCCCTTGTTGAAGTCGGGAAGGGGGCGCTGAGGTGGAGGGACCCCAGGGCATCTCCCATGGGGCCCAGGCTCTGTAGGGAAGCTCCCCAAGGCAAAGACTCTGTGATCTACTCCCTGGAGCAGTGCTTAGCAAGGGAGCCAGAGGGAACCTCAGGAAGGCAGGCTGTATGGGAGTCCAGGCGAACTGGACTCGGGGAGCCTGGGTACAGGGAGGCCAGGAGGATGCTGACCACAGAAAACCACAGCTAGGATCTGCGGCAGTTGGAGCGGTTCCTTCTGAAAGTGATGTCAAAGGAATGAGGAAGGATTGGGCACATAAAAGAGGAGGAGATCAAGCTGACCACTTTTAAAGCCCAGATGGAGTAGAAAACGAGGAGGCCCTTGGCGGAAGCAGAGAATGACCAATGACTGTCCTTTGCAAAGAGCCAGTGCCTTTTCACTGGGAGGGGCTATTGTTTTACCCCATTTTAGACTCAAGAAGTACAGCTTTGAGAGTTTGTGACTCTCCACTGTCCCATAGGGAACAAGTCACAGAACTGGGACGTAAACTTCGCCTTCTGACTCCATCCTTTGCTCTGCCCTCTGCCACACCTCAGAGGTTGAGGGACTCTGGACATTGAGGAGTGCCTGCCCTCCAGCCAGCAGCAGGCTGGGTGGCTCGAGGAGGCACAGAGCTGGGGTCAGCCATGTGAAATGACTACTGTCAGGGACCAAGAAGTTCTTATTCTGAGAACATTCTGATCTTTACAATAAGCAGCAGCGCCCCTCCCTTCCCGCCGGCGCAAACTTCACCTTCCCGGCGGCGCGAACCTCACCTCCCGGCCGGCGCGAATTTGCACCCTATCAGGAACCCAGCAGAAGAACACAGCCAACCAGCCTGCACCTTGTCACACCCCTCCTTCCCTCAGTATAAATACCCC
This sequence comes from Sciurus carolinensis, assembly GCF_902686445.1. Lineage (NCBI taxonomy): Eukaryota > Metazoa > Chordata > Mammalia > Rodentia > Sciuridae > Sciurus > Sciurus carolinensis. The sequence goes on from NC_062218.1 coordinate 8,768,308, forward strand.
TGTGTGAACAATAAAAATTTGCAGCTTGATCAGAATTCCTGTCTTGCTGCCTCTCCCTGCGTCTCTTGTCCCTTCATTCCTTCTCTCTCAGGTTTGCGGTCCCGTGTTGATGTCCCGCGGGTCGGGACAACTACAGCAGGAAAACAGGCAAATTCTCCAGTGGGTGGTGAGCGGTAACAGCCCAGAGCCAGAGGCGGGGTGTCAGGGACCCTCCTCTTCCGGGGAAAATCCAACGCGCCTGCATGCGTGTTTCTCCTCCTATTTGCAACGGTAAAGGTTAATTGAGACCGGTAACAAGCAGACTTGCCACAGAGCCTCTTAAATGAAGAGGCGGGTTCTTTCCGCAGAGAAGGTGCGCGTGGAGCTTAGAACCATCAGAGCCACACGGAAACCCAGGCCTTTGGGAAGTTGTCCGATGTCATAAAAGTCGAGGAGACCTGATGTGAGTTTAGACACACATGCTTTAATATAAAAGGTACCCCAGCCATCGGAACACAACACACCCAACACACCCACAGACAGAATTCAGGGCACCCATGAAGGAGGCTGGGAAAGCAGCTCACCAACCAAGCGACCCCCACATCTTCACCTCCACCAGCACCTCATAGAACCTGGCATTCCCTCTCACGGAGAGTAGCTAAGCTCCTATTTTAGAAGAGAGGGGAAGGAGGCCCACACCTCAGACGCTGCAGAGGCTGAGAACTGTGGTCCGACGTCCCGCGGAAGTGTGCTGCTGTACCCCACCCTACGGCGACCTCCTCGGTAACAGAAATGCTGACCGAGATCCAGGGCTCAGGATGCAGTGGGAGTAACTTCCCAGCCTGTCCACGGCTGGCACACACCACGACCAGGGCCACTCTAATGCCTGGCCACATCTGCTCCAATCCACCCACAGGGACACACACGGAGCAGAGGCTCGATCCGTCGTGATTCCCAACTCAGTGCGTGTTGACCAAGCCCACACGCTGGCTAACCGACAGTTCCCGGGGACCTAGCAAACGTCCCTTTAAGATAGCTACTGTGTTACTTCTCGGTCGACAGCACCCCTCCAAGCAGCGGAAGAATGCGAAGAGTAAACGCGAATGTTGGGGAGGCAGTGAGTTAACGAGGCCTCAGGAAGACGGGAAGCTCAGGGCAGGCTGCTCTCTGCGCGCGCAAGCTGCCAGCCTCTCCATCCTCCGCCCCACGGCGAACGCACCGTGGAGTTTCAGATCCAGCTATTTATCACATTCTGCACATGTCGGCTTGCAACATGTAACAATTAATTTGATGATCCCAAACTGGGCCTGACGGGACACCCTGGTGATACACCATGCCCAGATTTAGCAGAGATAAACACCCCTGCTAATGTCTCAGGCAGAGGCTGCTAGTATCAGCCCAGGATCTCTTTTCTTCATTTCCAGTCCCCTCTGGGTGCCCGCCTCCTATCGACTCTGCCCCCTGGACCTAATCGCATGGCCAGTGTTGAGACACATGGGGTGCCATGGTGTCTGCGGACCACTCAGCAGTTTAGAGGCAAAGAGGACATGAGGGGAAGGGACAGAAATTGAGTGCTGTTAATTGAAAGTCTGAGGGGAAATGAGGCTGGTGGGGCTCACACTGGAGCTTTCCAGGGACACGTCCACCATGCAAAACAAACTTCTCTGGAATTAGATTCCTGTAGGCAGCAAGAAAAATAATATTATCTAGCCTTTCTCCCCAAACTGTCTCTAATACGTTGACTGCTGCCTGGTGGCTGGCCATTGTCTGTCCACCTGCACACAGATGCCACCGGAATGTCACCCTAATGAAAACCACTGGATTGGTCCTCAGCACCTCCCCCGCAAATCCCTTAAAACCATCGCAGGGAGGGTGACACATCAGCCACCAGCAGTATTGCCCTCCCCAAACCTGCCACCCAGTGATGGACAATTCTTTCCTGAAATTACTATTCCCCAGCATCCTCGAGGGACTGCAGTTAGGAAGGAGCACACAGAAATGGGTATCAATCACAGGAGCCGCTGAGCCAGGCAGTCAGTGCTCCATGTACCGAAAAATCCTCTTTACACGTCTTTATGCTTCTGGCCATTGCAGCCGCAAAGTCCGAGCATTAGAAGGGACAGCCATCTTTCAGAGCTGTGTTCCCTGATGAAATGAAATGTCAATGCCAAAGAAATACAGGAGACATGCCTTACATATTTGTGGTCTCTCTTCCCTCTTACCAACATGTGCTCCTCTAAGAGAATAAGTTATTAAAAATAAAAAGCCAACTATTCAGTTCCTCTAAAACAGCATTTACAATAGACTTCTGCTGACAGAGGAGGAAAGATATGGTATTAATAGCCCATCAGATTAGAAAAGCTAGAAGAATGATAATAATCACAGAAATGAGTTCAATTCTCTCTCTAGTATTTATTTTTCCATCTTATAAACATACTTTGGTTCACACAAGGCCACTGGTAGGTGGTATGGCTGCCCCACCTCGGCTCTTTTATTGGGTGTCTCCTGAGGGTCTTGCACTTCATTCGCCCCAGGCTGTAGGAACAATTCAACCTGCAGAACTTTGGAACCATGCCTGGCTGCTCGGGGTCAGTACAAGAGACCTGAGGGTGAGCACCGGGGGAAGGCGCCCGGAGGAGGGCGGCTCACTCGGAGAGCAGGCCTTAGGACCCAGGCAGGAGATGACGCGAAAGAGTTCCTGAACATTTTCAGTAAAGAAAAAGCCAGCAGGCTCTAGTCCCTAATTAACACATAGCACTTTCCACGCAGAGACTCTAGCCCAGGCTGCAGGCCAGTCACTTCAGCAAAAGAATAGATGCGTGGAATCAGGCTCCCCTCTCATTAGAACAACCTCGCCTGCCTTGGCTGCACATTTCACCACGCGCCACTGTCTCGCCCTCAGCAGTGCTGACTTCTGACAGCTCAGTGTTGGCAGAGCTCCTCAGGATTCTGCAGACAGCTCGTCCACCTCGCTGTGCATCACGGGGGGCTGTTTGTCATCCCCTGCATTTGCCAGGTGTCTGTTTGGACGGTGATGGAAGCAAAGGTCAAAACACAAATGGCACATTGTTTGGGTGCGGAAGAAAAAGAAAACAAACGGCACAGAAGTGAACCTGTGAGGCTGGTCCGGCGCCCCCGGAGCGGGGCGTTCCACTTCTGGTGCTGCCCTACAGTGATTGACAGTCGTTTCTGGTAGAAACTGTAAATTAAAAGCAGTGAAGAGCACAGCACCTCTAGTCTTATATGAGACTGAAATGATTTATCAACACCTACCCAGCACCTGCCCTCCCGCCAAGGCCGAGCAGGACTAGCCCATCTCCGTGAGCACGGGCAGGCTCTGGGGGCTTCCTGCAGATAGGTTTCTCTTTTCTTAATTCCTCCAGTGTCTGGCGAGCTTTCAGCCTCATTAGCAGAAAACACACAAGAATGAGGCTGTTATTAATTCATGCTGTGCTTTTAATCCTTTCCATAACTTTCAGATTCTCGTTTTTATAGCATCTTATTTTTACCATGAAAGTCCTTAAAGAGAAGCAGACACATGCATAAATCTTGTGCTACAGCCATGCCAACAGGTGCCAAAGCCCAGTGATTCACCTGAGGTGCCCAGAAGGCCTGTGCCTGGGACCCTGGGGAGCCCAGGGCTCCTCCCCTAAGCTCTGGACACTCCCAGACAAAAAATGTGTTATGCATACTTCGGGAAGACCGGAGGGAGGAGGCTGGCTTTCAGGGACTGTGTGCACCTAATTTGCTTAATTCAGGGTCATAAACAAGGTCTATGATAAAAAAAGAAGTTAGAAAGACCTCATGGAGAGGGCAGGGCAGTCTGGGTTGGATCAAGGTCAAGACCCAGGCAAAACACTCCCCTTTTCTGGCTCTGCTCCCTTAGGGATGCAGACAGAGCTCAGGGACTCCAGGGAGGCAGGGCCCTTCCGCTCTCTGGGGCCCGGGGCCTGGGTTCTCAGTGCCTGTCACCCAGGGATGTGGGCGGAGCCAAGCTCTGGGGGGTGGTTTCCTAACCATCCCAGAAGCAAGGATTCCACAGCCCATAGGGACCTTCCTTTCTACGGTCCCTGGGGTCCCGCACCCCTCTGCCTTGCGGCAGCTGGAGAAGGTCTGCGTTCTTTCCTGTCTACCATCACACTTGGACCCTCTGGAGAGGAAAACACACGCTTCCATTCTTTAGCAGCCTCTCTTTTGGGCCCAGTGGCACCACCCTTTCCATTTAAGGGTAGTCTGGTTTTTTTTCTACTTAAAGTCATAACGAATTTAGTAGCAGTGAGTCATCAGTTTTTACCCCGACTCAAACTTCCTCTCTGTACTTTTCCCTCCTGATTTCCTTTCTTTGCAGCTGCCCTTGGGGACCTCCACTTTCTGGCCTAGAAATCGAGGTGAGGGCTGTCGGTGTGCCCTGTGTCTCCAGTCTGGAGATGTGGGGCTCCCACATTTGGGGCCAGATGTTTCCTCTGGGGATGGTCCTTTTCCTGGCTCTGAGACTCCTGGTGCGGTGGAAGTTGGGAAGAGGCTAATCCCACAGAAGCGATGCCTCTGCTGAGCATCCTGCACTCCCTGGTACCTTGTAAAACCATGAGCCTAAGATGATGATCAGGGATGGAAAATCACAGAGACTCCTGCATCTTAAATGAGCTTGGGTGGAAACCAGTGCCTACTAATGTACTCTATTGCCAAAAAGATCTCTGAACTTAAAATTGCAGGTAGAATTGTAGGTGTTCTTCTCAACAATCTCCCTGCCCAGCACTTTGGGAAAAGACCACTAGCTGCTAGAAGAGATGGTGGGCAGCGGAGTAGCCTTCAGACTTTCTGAGAGTTTGCTGGAATGACCTTGGGCATATCCTTATCTTTCCACAGCAGATCTCCTTGGTCATCCAGTTGGGTAGCGTCCACACACCTGCAGGATGTGAAGATAAAGGAAGACTAAGGGGAAAGTACCTGATCTAAAGGTGCATGCATTGCCATTATTTGGCTTTTAGACTTTCTGAATGATGCTGAATTGCTTGTTTAACATCCAGGACAATCTTCAAAACTTCTCATTCCCCAAGGCAATGCAAAGATAGACCTAATCATAAATTCAGCAGGCTGAATGCCACACGTTTCCAAAACAAAGTCCCAAGGAAAAAAATACCCAGTTCTGCTCTATGAGCAGTTCTCACTTATACAGTCTCCCTCTTCCCCTCTGAAGTACCTGTAAACAAGGTGGTCAATTTGGAAGTGTAATTATCCAGCCACAACTAACAGGTAAGTCATTCATCCAGAGTGCGCACTTCAGAGACTGGGGTGTGCATGCCTTAGAGCTTTGCTGCTAGTGTGGGTCAGCACAGGCGGTGCCACATCCCGGGGACCTGGGGAGGCTGTAGAGAAATAGCCCCAGGCTCTGCTGGTGCAGAGTCTGAATTCTGACCAGGTTCCCAGGCGATGTGCTAGCACATTAGAGTTAGAGAAGCTCTCTTCACTCCTGGTCACACAGAGGAGGCAGGTCATGCACTGGTCAAGGTCCTGACCAGGAACCCAGGAGACCAGGATTCTGACTGCTGCGCAGCCTCTGTTCTAACAAGTTAGCCACAGTCTGTGTGTGTGTGTGTGTGTGTGTGTGTGTGTGTGTGAGACAGGGTGGGGGGAAGTCAGAGAAAAAGAGCATTTATCACTCACAGCAAAGACAACCAAAACACCCAGATCCAGAGTTGTGTCTTTGCCTTTGTTCCCCAAGCGCTGATTTCTACAGTGACAGTGACAGTGGGGTCCCTGTGCATTTGGGACCACCATAGGAGAGCAACCCTGATCTTATCCTGGACTCTGGTGACCTCCCTACCTCCTCTCTGGAGACACAGGGACAGAGACTTACAGCTGCAGAAAGTCTGCACTTGTTCCTGGGAGGGGAAGGGAGCCTTCACTGCTCGGGTCACCTCTGGGGAGGGAAGGTCCCCTGAGCTCCCCTGGTCTGGAATGTTCTCTTATGCAAACATGATTAGCCTGGCTGTGTAAGTCTTTGCTCAGAGAATCCAGAGTGCAGAAAGAAGCCACGTCTGTGGAGAACTGATGCTCAGTGTGTCCATGTGTCAGGATAACAGGTAGCTGGGACACGGCAGGGGACATTGGCTGCTCTGCCCCAGGGAGCTTGTAGCAGAGGCAGCCATAATCACATTGCCCAGCTGGGAGAGGGGAAGTCCCATGCGTCCATGGGAACACACAGACCACCAAAGCCTGCCTCCTCCGCCCCAGCCCAGGGAGTCAGGAAATGCTGTTTGGGAAGGGTCCCCAGGGCTGCTGACCTCAAGCTGATTCCCAGCGTTCAGGATGTCCGTTTTCTGAGCATAAGGCAAAAAGCCAGGACAGACAGGTGCAGGGGGTACACAGGATGGGGCTCAGCCTTGTTCCCGATGCCGAAGGACCCAAGTTACGCTGAGGTTCTGGTCAAGGGGGACGGGAAGAAGGAGAAATGACACCAGTTACGTGATCCTGGTGTGGTTAACTCAGAACTGAGAGCCCAACACGAGTCTGAGAAGCCAGAAGGAGGGCGAAGGCGGGGGAGGACGGCATTCTGAGTCTGCCGGACACAGACTGAAGTCCATCAGTACGTAACTAGTAGGAACGGAATAGAACGGAATAGAACGTCAAGAGTCGGCTGTGTTTTCAGAAGCCAGGGAGAGTGACGTCTTATTTATTGTTTGTTTGTTCACTAATAGTATTTGTTTACAAATATTTACTCTTGTGAATTGTTGTGTTCTTTCTAATCCATTGGGAATGTGATGTGTTTATTATTCATTTGCACAAACTTCCCATTGGTTCTGACTGTCTCTTTGTGGCTACTTTTAAGAAGCTAAGTATGGAGTTATTTAAAATGCTGGGGAAAGATCTAGAATCAGCTCAAGGGACAGCAGAAAGACAACAACGGGGACCTCTGTGGCCCGCGACCACAATCTTTTCCCCTACTTTTCAAGCTCTGGGGAAATGAGGTATAAATAGATGAACAGGCAGCAGATTCTGGGTTAAAGGAATTAAAGTACTGGGAGAGATTTATAATTTTACTGATTCGTGAATCTTCTTTAGACACTTGACCTGCCAGCAAGTCATAGATAGAGTCACCAAAATCCTACGTTCAAGTTCATGGCAAATCAGGAAAATGTACCTTGTCCCACATTGCAACTGTTTGACCATGGCCCCAACACAGCACTTGGGCCGGGGCCAGGCAGGCGTTGAAACCTCAGGGAGAAATACAACACATGGCCCCTCAGAAGAGAGAGAGGTGACAGGCAGAGGGAAGCAGAGCGGAAGGGGCGGGAGGGAGGCGGCCCCGCCCTCTCTTCAGCATCAGCACCAAGGATTCTACCTTTTCAAAAGGTCCGTGGGTGTGATTCCTCTTGGCCAGCACGGACTGCCTGTGTGTCCACCTATCACACTTCTACGTGTGCTTCTAGGTTCAAAGAGCATCACTTTTACCATATAAGTTAAAGAGCATGCTGATCAATGACTAATTTTAATTGTCTGAGTTCTTCTCTCAACGCACAGAACTTACGTGGTATTACAAGGGTTTGAATATGGTCGGAGTGTGTCCCCGAGGGGTCATGTGCTGAATTTTAATAGCCACTGTGAGGTCTTAGAGGATCAAAACGTCATCACACCATGGTGTGGCCCTTTGGTGATTAGGATTAGATGGGGTCAGTGGTGTGGGGTCCATGACTGAATCCTGGTGGCTTTACAAAGACAGGGGCAGAAACCAGAAGAGGCACACGCCCATGCACACTCCCTGTTCTTGCCATGTGATACCATGCACAGCCTTGGAGTTGCCCCTTGGCCTTGGACCTTTGGAACCATGAGACAGAATAAACCTCTTTTCTTTATAAATTTATCCAACCCCAGGTGATTTGTTAAGATAATGCAAAATGGCTTAATACAGCAGGATTTCAATAACCCTTTTCGCACCGAGAATATAGATTTCAAAACTGTCAAAACAATCCCCTCGCGTCTGCTTTCTATTGAATCCACGTGTAGCTGAAAGTTAATCTTCGCTACAGAGGTCATGCTGTTGCTAATCCGTAGGTAGGGATGCTAGATAAAAAGAATGAATCAGTGCTTGTGAGCAGATAAAACTTTATCCTTGACCATCGTCTTTCAAAACGGGCCCCACATCAGAATGTGTGGATTTCTACCCCATCATCTTGGAGTTTCTTCTCTCCTTTCTCCTCTCCCCTTCCTCTCCTTTCCTGCTCTCCTTACTCCCAGGGAATGAGCAGCCATTACTCGTCTCCGTTGGTCAGGCTGGCTGAACTTCCCTGAATTCCTTTATCGTCGCACTGAGTGGAACGGCTCCGAAGGAACACCTTGCAGGTGTCATTTACAATCTTCTTTATTCTCAACTTAAATGAATTCAAAGTGATCTACTTAGCGGTGGCAGTCCAACTTTTTTGACAAATTCTTGGCACACAAAGACACTCTCTCTCTAGTGCTCTGTGGTTGTCCCGCTGGGGATCTGTGTTGTCGAATGCCAGGGAGGCGGCAGCCAACCAAATTCGGACGGGTGCACCAAACAACTCGCAGTGACTCTGCGTTATTTGCAAAACCCTCAGCCTTAGACCTGCCGTGTCCACAAAGATTCCGGCTTTCTGTAAGCACCAAACTCATCTTTGCAGTGTCCCCAAGTCAGCGGTGGGGTGGAAGTGCTGCCCCCTGGCTCAGAGAGCTCCCGCGCCCTCCTGGGCAGGCAGGCGCTGCGACACCTGCCCAGCCACGCCTCCGCTTCCTCTCTTTCCACGCGCACTCTGCACAGGCCTTGGCTGCCGCCGCGGTGGTTAGGAGCACTCCATCCGCCGTCTTGCATGCGCGGTGCTCTTCGGCTTTGCGGCCCTGGCCCAGCCTGCGCTGGTTTCCCGCAGCACTGATGCCCCCACTTGCCACGGCACGCGTTCCATCGGCGGTGTGGGTACCAGCCCACTGGAATCCAGGGGAAGGGGAGGGATTTCGTTTACGAGCAGGACCCCACTGTGTCCAAGAGTGCCTGGCACGTAGCAGGTGCTTACAGGAGCCAGGGGACAGATGAATGGTCGAGGACCGTGGAGTGGGCCACGAGGATGCACACACCTCTGGAAACGGGTCACAGCTGCTGCTGAAAAGTCAGTGACGTGACGTCCCCGTCCCAAGCACGTCTACCAGATGAATGGGGACGGTGACATTCTAGGAACGTACACGGGGGTCCCTGGTCAGTTCCAGAGGTGGCTGTAGGGACTAACTTTTGACAAGATCTGGCTTTACTCAGAAGCCTGTTTCTCACTCTGAATGTGCCTGGGCACTACCTTGTCTATTTCTGGGTTCACGTGTGCCCATTCTGGGGACAGGTCTGGCTTTCTGAGGGACTCTACTGGGGGCTCTGGGAGGGGAGTCCTTCTGCAGTTCTGGCGGATGCCAGTTGTTCCCGGGCTCTGGCCTGGGAGTCCGACTCCTGCAGCCAGCCTCACGGGGTAGGACCTGGTCCCACGCTCTTCAGGTTCTGATGCATGACTCGGTCCCTCCCTGGCTCCACCCCTTCCCCGCTTATCTGGAGCACCTGCGCATTCCCACGGTTTCCCGTGACCTTCGTGGCCTGGCCCTGCCTGATGCCTGGCCTGTGGGACTGGCTGGGCCTGCTTCCCCATCCGCTCCACTGCACACCATAGATCTGAGACAGCCACCATGTTTCACTCAGGGAGTGACGTGACCCAACGGTGGCCGATGGCTTTGCCAGGGTCTTCCAGAGGAACTTGTCTTCTCCTAAAAAGAGATGCAAGGGATTCCTGTTTTGTCTCCTGGATCCCCCTTGTCTGGGCGTGAGCCTGGACCTGCAGTGCCGAGCCCTCTGTAGCCGGGAAGTGACTCCAGGGGAGCCCAAGGGCCCCCCTCTGCTGCAGCCAACGCCACCCTGGCCCTTCTTCACGGAACCTGGCATGCGCACACTGCCTCAGCATCTGCCCCGCTGCAGGAGCATGCCTCGCCTCCCCCTCCCCAGCACAGCCCTGGTGTCCCGGGGACGCAGCCGAGGCCCAGAGAGCCCTTTTACCCCAGCGAGCTTCGACCTTCCCAGCTAAGCAAACTGGGCTGGACTCAAGATAAAGTCCCCATGTTTTATACATAAAGCCTTTTGTTTTGGGAGGTAACGTTCGCAGGACGCGAAATCCGCCACTCTGACCATCTTAAATCCTACAGTTTGGAGGCTGGAATGCTCAGCATCTTGTGCAGCCGTCACCACTGTCCAGTCCTGGACACTTCCACCGTTCTCAGAAGAAGCCAAGCCTGTCACCCAGTCACTGCACATTCTCCCTTTCTTCCCAGCCATTGGCAACTAGTGATCTGCTTTCTGTCTTTATAGATTTGCTTCCTCAGGACATATAATGTAAGTGGAATCAAATAACATGTGAGCAGTTGTGTCTGGCTTCTTCTACTTAGCATAATGTTTTTCAAGGTCCATCTGACACTGTAACAGCAGCCAGTACTTCATTCCTTTTGATGGCTGAATAATATTCCACTGCACAGATAGACTGGATTTTGTTTATGCATTCACGCATTGATGGATGTGTGGCTCGTTTCCATCTTTTGGTGCCTGTCAATAGTGAGGTGATAAACATCCAAGAATAAATTTTTTTGAACACTTATTTTCAATTCTCTTGGGTAAATACCTAGAGATAGAATTAATGCTGTTTAGTCTTTGAGGAGCCACCAAGCCACCTATAATAGCAGCCAGTGCCTGTTTGTTGTCTTTTGTTTAAAAGATGATTTTAGTATGGTAAAAATAGGTAATAAAATTTATCTTAACCACTTTTAAAGTGTACCCTTCAGTAGTGTCAGGTGCATTGACATGACTGTGAAACAGATCACCAAAACTTCTCTGTCTTGTGAATCTGAAACTGTACACAGGAAACGCTAATTCCCACTCCTTGCCCGGTCCTCAGTAGCCACCGTCCTGCTTCCTAACCTGTGAGTGTGGCCACTTTAGATGTCTCATAAAGGAACTCATACAGCATTTGTCCCTTGGTGACTGGCTTCTTTCAATTATCTCCATGTTCTTGTGGTAACTAAAGACAGGTGGGATACGGCAGGAGGCGGGGGTCGCTGCTTGGTGTGGCTTTGGGGTGTGTATTTTGTTTCTGGCAAGTGGAGCGTCTCTCTGCTGCCTGATCCTCGTGTGAGCTGCTTTCTTCTGCTGCCATGATGTTCAGCCTCACCTCGAGTCCTGAGGACTGGAGCCAGTTGTCTATGCACTGAGACCTCTGAAACTGTGAGCCCCCAAATAAACTTTTCCTCCTCTACAATTATGCTGGTTGGGTCTTTTAGTTGCAGCTGTGACAAACGCTGACTAAAACACTTACCTAGTACATGTTTTGCTTTTGGAGTCTAAATCCTTCTGGGTCCTCAGCAAAGTCTGGCATCTGGCCCCTGGCGGGCCCCACGGGAGCACGTCTGGACTGGGGTCTCTCAGTGGGTCCAGCTGCACCCGCGGCCCTCCACCTCAGCTCCTCCCTTCCACATTATTTCTGTGTTAACTGCCGCAGCCCAGCCTGACATACACAACTCCAAATCAAGCAAACATCCCATCTAGAGAGAGAGGAGAGCCTCCACGACTTGGCTGTATGGACTAAGAATTTTCTTCCCCAGCACTGGGGTGAACACGTCCCATTCACCACTTTCACCAGGTAGTAAGAAGTGATCGTGCTGCTAGGTTACATAATCTTTAAAGAATCAAAGTCCAAGCTGCTTATCACTGATGCACCAAGTCCTCTCAGAGTGCTGTGCCTTCCTACGAACAGGGTTTAAGTTTCAGGCAAAGAAATTTTGACGTAAGAAGCTCAATAAGGGGCCCTTGTTTCTATGTAGTTATTATCACGTGTTTCATTCCACAGAATCCAAGGCAGGTCACTGATTTAAATCTGGCTCACGTATTGACACAGACTCCTGATAAGCAGCGCAACGCTGTGAGTCACGCCATAGGAACAGAAGCGTCGTCTGTTCAGAGGCCGACCCCAGCGCAGATGTGCGGCGCAGGTCTGGGAGGGAAGGCCGTGGCTGTGCTTCCTTCCTGTCTCTCCCCAGCTGACAAGAAGAGCTCTCCTGGTGGGAGGCGGCTCAGCAGCCAGGACATCACACCTGGCTTCCATGCCCGTCATGCAACCAGATGCCGCACGAACACTGCCCAAAGCCTCGCCAGCACCAGGGCCCGCCGGGAGGAAGCCGGCCTGCTGTGCTTCTCTTCCCCAGAAGTGAGGAGTCCAGCCAGGATCCGGGACATATGGGCGTCCATATGCTCTGTGCCTGCACAGCACTCGAACCTGCCAGATTTGGGCCTTCCCCGCTGCCCACCAGCGAGAGGAGGAGCCAGCCCCACGCAGGAGACGGCAGAGATGGAGATCCTGGCAGCACCCTGCTGTGATTTCTAGTGCACAAAGTGTCACATCTCACACATCAAGCTCTGCCTTCACAGGGTGACTCTGGGCAAACTTCTTAAAACACACACAGCTGAACTCCTGTTGACCATGCTAAAACACACATGCCCACAGGGTTTGGAAGAAACGTTTAATTTCTACCGTGCACAACAATGAAACTGTACTGGGATCTCCATGGAGCAAGCAATGACTGAGGCAATTCCTTCCGCTTCAGAAGGCTCTGATTTAGTTGGGAAAATGAAATAAACATGAAAATCTATTCTGTTTAGTTTTTTTATCCAAAGAAACAAAGCACATTATGTTTTGTCACTGTATACTATGTGGATTATTAAATTTGTCTACAGGCAAACTGTCCCTCAGCTGACCCCATGGTCCTGAGGGCTTCCAAGGGAGCTCTAGGTCACTCCCCTCAGGCTCTTTGTCCCAAAACTTGCTTTCAGTGTCTTGAAACTCATGTTTGACTGTGCCTGAGTGACAGGGTGATTGAATTCTCTGGCAATCTTCAATAAATCCCAAGTACCCAACACTATGCTCAAATGTCACATTATGAATGAATTTAAATTAAATTTTACGAAATGGACAAGTGGATTAAGACAATTTCTGTGAGCCAGGTGTGGTGGTGCACGCCTGTAATCCCAGCGGTCTGGGAGGCTGAGGCAGGAGGATCGTGAGTTCCAAGTCAGCCTCAGCAATTTAGCAAAGCCCTAAGCAACTCAGTGAGACCTTGTCTCTAAATATCAAAAAAGGACTGGGGATATTGCTCAGTGGTTAAGTACCCGTGGCTTCAATCCCTGGTACCCCCCAAAAAAGAAAAAGAAAACTTGGGATGCATTAGTAAATCTGTATTCAAGCACAAGTGAACAGTACGAGGGTCGGGCTTACTCTCAACTCATCAACGACATCGCAGACACCAGGGATATAATCAGACCTGACAAGCAGCACCCTCCCCCACAAAACCCGAAATCACCAGAAGGTCATTAGAAATTCAGATTCGCATCCTGAATCAGTAATGAGAAACTTCACCTCAAGGGTATTTGGACTTTGAGATATTAGCTAACCGAGTCTGAAGTCACGATGCTTAGCAACACAGGTAAGACATTGCTCATGTCACCTTTACCTAACACGTCACCTCTCACTTTTGTACACAGGTTGTACCTCACACATGTGTGATTTAAGTTGAACACATGCACATTGGAGATGAATGCAGAACACAGTCCTTGATGGGGTGGGTGACGGGCGGGGGCCACCCTGCTGGAAGGCAGGCTGCTGCAGCGCTCGACAGGAACTGCCGGCACAGGAGGAAGCGGGAGGAAGTGGGACTCTTGGCCACGCAAACCCCAGTTAATGAACTATTGTGCAGCCATCGTCCTTGGGATGTCCAAGGAGCAGGGAGCTGCCAACCCATGCCCAGAGCAAGATGGTACCCTCAAAAAAAAAGTGTGTGTGAGTCCTGACCCTGGGACCCCCGAATGTGTGTGTGCAAGTCCTGACCCTGGGACCCCGAATGTGCGTGTGCAAGTCCTGACCCTGGGACCCCCGAATGTGCGTGTGCAAGTCCTGACCCTGGGACCCCCGAATGTGCGTGTGCAAGTCCTGACCCTGGGACCCCGAATGTGCGTGTGCAAGTCCTGACCCTGGGACCCCGAATGTGCATGTGCAAGTCCTGACCCTGGGACCCCCGAATGTGCGTGTGCAAGTCCTGACCCTGGGACCCCCGAATGTGCGTGTGCAAGTCCTGACCCTGGGACCCCGAATGTGCGTGTGCAAGTCCTGACCCTGGGACCCCCGAATGGGATCTTATTTGGAAATAGGGTTCTTGCCGATGTGATGGGTTAGGAGGAGAGCATCCTGAAGCAGGTGCCTCCAACAGGCCTGCTCGCCTTCTGAAAGGGGACATCTGGACACAGACAAGTGCACAGGGAGAAACGCATGAAGACTGGAGAGCTGCTGCCACATCCCAGGAACTGGGGATGCTGAGAGAGGGACCTGGGCAGACCCTTCCCTGCACAGGGAAGCGCGGCCCTGCTGCACCCTGAAACGTCAGCCCCACATGTGAGTCAGTCAACTTCAGTTCAACCGCCCAGTCTGAGGCATGTTCCTAGGGTAGTCCTGGGAAAGGACTAGTCTGCTCAGAGGACTGTGACCTGCTGGCGGAGAGAGCAAGCCGGCCTGAGCAAGCCAGCCTGAGCCGCCGCAGAGCAATGGAGAGAGAGGCAGCTGCTGGGTAGACTGTGGGGCAAGGGAGGCTTGGTGGTCTCTCGTGACGCCACCTCAGAGGCACTTGGTGTGCAGCTGATGATGGCAGCCAGTCTGGGCTCTGCCCAGGTCACCATAGGCAGGTGGTCACCGCACCTCTCCCTGGCTGGTGTGCAGCGCCCCGTTTTGCCCAGGGTCACACAGACAGTGTCGACAGGAAGAGCCACCTAATAGCCACTGCCTCCCATCGTTCTTACCCGGGCTTCTGGGTGTTTTTCACTGTTTTGTGCTGCCATGAAACTTGCCTTTCAAGTGCTTTTGATCTGAGGCTCCCACTGTGCCTTCCGACAGCTTCTTTACTGAGGCAGGTCAGTCCACAAGCAGGTGACAACCAACCAGCCACTTCATAGGGACACTGTGTGCCACATGGGCACTGAGCACATGAAAGGGCTGCCTCTGGCAGGACGGGGCTCTGTGGCCCTGCACACCACACTTGGTGCTGGCTGGTGCTCAGCATTCCTGCTCAACTGGCATCTCCGCATGCCCCGCAGAGAGGATACACTCTTTAAAAAGGCAGCTGACAGCCGCCGGCACACAAAATCCGACATTGGCCTTCTGGGGATGTCGGTCGACTTTGGTTCACACGAGGAGCCGTTAGTCGCACCTGCAGGCCACGGCTCTCCGCTCAATACAAACGTTCCCAGGTACGGAGGCCATGAAATCCCAGCTGGCACACAGCTGTGCCACTTCTCAACCTCAGAGATCTCAATATTTTTCCTTAACAATTAATTTTACTAAGAGAACCTTTTAAAAACTGCCATGATCACAAGATGGCATCTGTTTTGGGTTTATTTGTGTCCTCCAAAAAGAATGTGTTCAAGACTTAAACCTCTAGGCCATCAAAATACGACCTTATTTGGAGATAGGGACTTCTCAAATGTAATCAGTTAAAATGAAGTCATCGGAGTGGGCCCCAACCCAAGAAAAAGGGGAAGTTTGGACTCAGAGACAGACACACAGAGGGAAACCGATGAAAAAGATGCAGGGAGAGCACCAGGTACAGGCAGAGGATTCTAGAGGTGCATCTGCAGTCCAAGCGTGCCAGACTGCCAGCAAGATTCCAGAAGCCAGGGAGAGGCATGGAACGGGCTCCCCTCCAAGCCTCCAGAGGAGCCCACTCTGCCAACACCTCAATTTCAGACTTCCAGACAATAGATGTCTGTTATCTGACGCTATCCAGTTCACAGCACGTTGTTAAGGTAGCCCTAGAAATTTAGAGAGTATCCTGACAGTGATAATTGTTTCAGACAAAAATCATGAGTGAATGCCAAAGTAGCAGGTCAAAGTTTGATGAGAAGGAGAACATTCAGATGACCTCAAAGCATTTCCCTACAAGACGTGCACTAATTACAAAGGGTAAAATGGAAACTTTACAGAGGGGAAACTTGGCAGAGGCCATCTTGCCCAGGCTGACAAAGTTGACATTGCCAGTAGAAGAGCATGGGGACATTGTGTGCCTTCCAACTGGGCCTCCCAAGGGTGGGGAGTCCCAGCCCCACAGAACCTGGACGCCCTCTTGGAGAAACGTCAGAGAAGTCAAGCTGAAGGACATTCTACAACATAATGACTTGTACTCTTCAAACACGGTGAGATCACGGAAGGCTGAAAAATGGCTGGAGGACTGTTCTAGATCAGAAAAGACTAACAGATAAAACTAAATGAAGTTATTATCCTCGATAGAAATCTGAGCTGGGAACAACTTATCAAATCTTAAAAAAAAGTCTGCAGATTAGATAATTACACTGCTTCAATGCTAGTGTCCTGATTCTGACACTTATGGGGTAAGTGCAGTTGAAGCACTGTTTTGTATCTGGAACTCACTCTCAAATGATTGAGGGGAGTGTTCATGCAGACAGTCAAAGATTTGGATGTGTAGGATGGTAAGAAACAGAAGCAAATGAGGTAAAATCTTACCATGCAGGAAATGTGGTCAGAGGTGGATTAGACTTCTTGGTACCTTTTTTTTTTTTTTTTTTTTTTTTTGCAACTTTTCTGTATGTCTAAAATTATTTCAAAATAAAGTTTTAAAAAATGATCATAGATGAACTGGGGATATAGCTCAGTTGGTAGAGTGCTTGCTTCACATGTGCAAGGCCCTGGGTTCAATCCCCAGCACCCCAAAACTAACAAACAAAAGATCAAAGATAAATTAATGATTATCCTTTGCTGAATATTTGAAATGGTTTGAGGCATTTATATATATTGCAAATATAATTCCCGACAGCACTTCAAGCTTCACCCAGAGTACCATGCAGAGTCCCAGCAAGGTAGAGGGAGACAGGGGAGCTGAGAATCTTCAATTGCACATCAGCAGAGCCTGCTGAAGTCTGAGACTAGGGCAGGAAAATGGAGACAAAACTTCAAGTGCTCACAAACTAGGCCATAATAAGTGGGAAGACTAGGATCCCCACCTCCAATTAACTTGAAATTTGTGGTGACTTGAATCCAACTAGGACAATGACCAGCCCTGGCCCAGTTCAACTATAGATACTAGATTGGCTCAGAGTCCATGTGCGTACACACACACACACACACACACACACACACACTATTGGGCTTGAGCAGAAAGGCATATTATTTCTGAACTAGAGTAAATGTTATTTACATCAACCTTCAGTGTTTTTAGTTCTTCTGCTGCCATTCTTTTACATATGAGTTATTACTTTAACTAGGAGTTACTGGATATATGAAAAGTTGATGTGAACCACTGTAAAGAAATAAGCAGTAAACAGAACCAGGAAACAGACCCAGATGGCCCAGATGTTGGAATCATCAGATATGGACCTAAGAATAACAATGACAAAAGTTTGAAAAGACAGGAAATTTCAGCAGAGAAATGGAAGCTATATAACTTTTAATTAAAATTTTAAATTTTAGCTTTTTAAAAAATTTAAAGGTCAAACGGAAATGCTAGGAATGAAAAACAGGATCTCAGAAGTGAAGAATTCTTTTGGTACACTTAGAATAAGACTGGATACAACAGAGGAGGGAATTGGTGATCATGAATATGGATCAATGGAAACTAATCAGAAATATAAAGATGAAAAAGAGTCAGGGCACAGGAGAAGGACAGATCATCTGAGGCCTGAGGGCATGTCAAATGGTTTACTGTAGCTACTGGAGTCTTAGAAAAGTAGAGTGAAGCAGAAGCAATTTTTGAAATGAAAATGGCTAATAATTTTTCTAAATGGATGATATTAAATCAGACCCAAGAAACTTAGAGAACCCTGAATAAGACAAATTCAAAGAAAACAATACTTCTTATATTACAAATTATTGAAAAACAAAAACAAAGAAAATCTTGAAAGGTACCAAAGGTAAACAGAATGATTATAGAAAGGAACAATGATAAGAATCACGGCTGATTTCTTGCTGTGTACAATGGAGGCCCGAAGACAGTGGAAGGTCACATTTAAAGGATTAGAAGGAAAAAACATAACTAGGAATTCAATAGTGAAAACATATATTCAAAGTTAAAGCAAAACAAATTCATTTTCAGACAGAGACAAACTGAAATAATTCCATCTCCAGCAGACGAATACCTTCTTACAACTTCTTATTAGAACATTTTCTGTTACTATAATGCAATCTGGGGCAGGGTAACTTTAACAGAAAGAGGTTTTATTTTGGCTTATGATTCTATCCAAGGTCCTGAATCTGCTCCAGTAAAGATGCTCTTGCTGGTAGAGTTCCAAGGTGATGCAGGGAATAACAGAGAGTGTAGATGGATTTCCTGGGGTCTCTCTCCCCCCTTCTTAAAAGCCAGCAGGATTCAACTGTGGAGGCTCCACCCTTAAGACCTATCTACTCCTAATTGCTTCCTAAAGGCCTCACCTCTAACCACCATAGTCACATTGCTTTTCCACCCTCCTGAGACTTCACAATGGAAATTAAATTTCAACACATGAACCCCTGGGAGACACTCTCAAGCCACAGCCTGATCAGAGTACCTGCACTATGAGATGTTTTTGTGAAAATACATAATGGATCTTTATGAATACTTCACATCTTTCTTTATAAGGCATTTGCTGGTAAATGGATGGAGTTGGAGAATATCATGCTAAGCGAAGTAAGCCAAACCCAAAACACCAAAGGCTGAATGTTTTCTCTGATATGTGAATGCTAATTCACAATAAGGTGGGGGGTGGCACTAGGGAAGAATAGAGTTACTTTAGATTAGGTAGAGGGGAGTGAAGGGAGGGGAACAGGTATGGGGGTAGGAAGGATAGTAGAGTGAAACAGACATTATTACCTCATGTACTTATATGACTGCATGACTGATGTGATCCTAAAATATGTACAATCAGAAAAGTGAGAAATTACACTCCATTTATGTATGATCTACCAAAATGCATAAATGCATTCTACTGTCATATGTAACTAATTAGAACAAATGAAAATATTTTTTAAGAAGTTGGAATCATTTCATAGAAGGAAAAAAAATCTCTTTAAAAGACAACTGATCATTAAAAACCAAAACTAATAACTTTTCATGTGGGGTTGTAGCCACTAGTGTGCCAGGGCTGACTGGAAGCATCTCTTCACAAGTCCATGATCAGTAATGTCATGAGCTCACTTGAAACTGGCCCCGGGGGCCAGTTACACATAAAGACCATCAAGCTACCAATCAGGCCTTCTGTGCCACTGCAGAGCCAGTGGTGAAGTGGCACCTGCACATTATTCCTTGTGGAATAGGTAGAAGTAAAGTATTCGACAAGGGCACAAAGTGGGAGGTGGCAATTCCAAGGGTACAGTTGGAAAGCTCGTAAGTGCTTATGGAGCAGAACATTTTTTGAAGGTAGACTAAATCAAAATAGGGGCCGGCAAAGCTTTCCTAACAGGGCCACACAGGAAGGAGTCCACGCTCGCTACTCACAGGCCCCGTTGCTGTGAACTTGCCGACCTGCACACCCTGCAGCTGCTCTCAGGGTCGCTCACAGACCTGCACACAGCAGCGGAAACTCAGCCACTCAATACGCGCTTCCCCAGCTGGGGTCTCGCAAACGACACTTGCCTGCATAATCCTGTAAACACAGGTCCTTTACATAGTTTCTATTGTAAAGACACTCTCTTTGTGTTGTTTTGTAAGTAATAAATATATTGAGGAAAACACTTTGAGACTATGCAAATATCCTGTTCATTTTAAATTTTCATTCCCAAATTCTAATTTCCATGGGTGAATTTTGCTTATAAAAATTACTATATTGGGCTGGGGTTGTACTCCGTGGTAGAGTGCTAGCAGCCTAGCACATGTGAGGCACTGGGTTCGATCCTCAGCACCACATAAAAATAAAGAAATGAAATAAAGATATTGTGTCCATCTACAACAAAATTAATTACTGTACTGTTTGCCTAATGGCAATATTCTAGTTCCCTCCTTCTTTACATATTTACTAATTGGAATTATTCAGTAAATAAGAGCTGTCTTTTACCCCTTCTTTATTTATTTATACCAGCATGGACTCATGGATATTAATTTACTGTAGGGGTTACAGCCCAGTGCTACCACTGTATATTTTGTGGCAGAATGTTTCAACTTTGGCCATTGAGAGATCCTCCGAGAAGTGGGCTTCTGTGTGTTCTGCCATGCCTGTGCCCTTTTTGAAGCACTTCCTTATGTTCTGGCATTATGAGATGCTCCAGGCTAATCTGGTCTTTTTCTTGCCGTGGTCCTGGTATCCATGATTTCTCCAAGGGACCTTGCTCCCATGACTGGGAATACTGTGTAGAAACCAAGATGTCAGCCCTAGGATGCTTATGGCTTCATGGGTATCAGTATCCTCTCAGTGAAGAGAGGTAGTGAATATAAGTATGAAATACTAGCATGTATACTAACACCTTATCTTCATTTATTTTTGCGTAGATGTATGCATCTTCTATCCATTGTCCAACCATCTAAAATCATCAGTTCTTACAGTTTTGCCTCTAACACCCATCCAACAGTTCCAAGTTTATCTGAATCTTCCCTCTATTTATAACCTCTTATTCTGACAATGAGAAACTTGGTTATCATGATCTACAACAAATTTACTAACTTGTTCAATTCTAGTGTATACATAAAGCATTTCAATATTGCTACCCAAGCCCCTTTGGAATACCTGTTTACTAACTGGAGTACAGTATTCAGGTATAGATCTTTTTTGTCTTCAGCCTTACGGTATCCAATCAAAATGTTGTTTTACAAAGTTACTTAGGCAAACTCCTACTCCCTTCCATGTGGTGATATTAACCAGTTGTATTACAGCCAGCCTCATCTGCTACTGTTTGTTTGCAGGTTGAATCCCCCACTCCTGCATTTGGTTGATGTGAATGATTTGCTTATTTCTTGGATGCATAGAACAATACCATGGTTCAAGGTCAGAGCGACACAAGAAGCCGAGCTCAGTGAGGAGCTGTTGCTTCCTCAAGATCCTGACTACTCATTCCATCCTCTACTTCTTAGTATCCTTCAAAATGCATTCATTTGCTGGGCATGGTGGCCCATGCCTGTAATCCCAGTGGCTCAGGAGGCAGAGACAGGTGGATTGCCAGTTCAAAGCCAGCCTCGATAACTTAGCAAGGCCTGAAGCAACTTAGTAAGACCCTGTCTGAAAAGAAAAGTAAAAATGGGCTGTGGCTGTGGCTGGGTGGTAAAGTGCCCCTGGGTTCAATCTCTGATACACAAAAGCAAACAACGAAACAACAACAACAAAAACAACGCATTCTTTTCTGGTTTACTCTTTCTGACACTCATTGCTTTTTAATGTCTTATACTAAGCCTGGTTCATGGCAGGTCCTCGATAATACTCAAAAGTTTCCTTCAGTGAATCCTGACTCTTGGAGCCCATTCCACAACGCAGCTCCTGCTGTACACAGTGAAGCTGGGCACGTTGTCTTATTATGCTCAACAAAGCCTCTGAGGACAACCAACCCCTGCTTTCCTCAACTGGGCCGCTTATGAGATGGAATCTAGCAGCCACTCAGGAGGGAGGCTGCTGACAGCACAGCCTCTTACTCGCCTTGCACGTAAAAACTCGCAGACGACTAGAACTCAGCCTGATGGGAATTCTTGGGCAATGTTTTCACAATCCAGTCCTTTCCTCTTTTTTTTTTTTTCTTAAAGTAGCATCTCCCAACAATTTAGCAGCATAAGAGGTTATTTTGAAATCTATGAAAAATTACAAGATTAAAAGGAGTAAGAGTTGCACAAAGATTTCTAAAAAAAAAAAAAGTAATTGCAAAAAAAGGTCTTG
Organism: Sciurus carolinensis; assembly: GCF_902686445.1. Lineage (NCBI taxonomy): Eukaryota > Metazoa > Chordata > Mammalia > Rodentia > Sciuridae > Sciurus > Sciurus carolinensis. The sequence continues at coordinate 8,790,194 of NC_062218.1, forward strand.
GGATTTCTACTGGTCGCATAATAACTTTTCCAATAATCCAGTTTTTTGCTTGTTTGTTTTCTCTGTAATCAGTGCATAATTTCTCAATGAATGGGGAGGGAAGCCACCAGAGAAGAGTTGGTAAATTAAGAACAGTCTCAAGGGGTTGGGGAGATAGCTCAGCTGGTAGAGTGCTTGCCTCGCAAGTGCAAGGCCCTGAGTTCGATCCCCAGCACCGAAAAAAAAAAAAAAGAATAGTCTCAAATATCAACCAACACAACACACTTATCTTCGTATCTGAAGAACATTGCGTCAAAACACGAAAAAACACAAAACTTTAGGATTAGGATAAGGTTGAGTCATATGCCATATGACATTTCCAAGAGGATTATTTCATGTCTTATAAATTCTACAAATAAAAGACCTTCTCATATGTAAAGTGAAACCAGCCCAGCCACCTGGAACCTTGTTGTGAACTGATAATTAGACCATCTCTTGATGATGAGGCTGAAGAAGGGTAGGATTATGGGGTTGAGAGGTATAGACGATATTATGGGTGACTTCACAATACTGAGCTTTATTTATGAAGGGATCCAGACTGCGGTCTATGTTGATCAGGGGCTTCTGTAACAGCTTGGAGATTTGGGCTTCTGTTACAGTTTAGATCTGGAATGTTCCCAAAAGCTCGTGTGTTGCAGCCTGGTCCCCAGGGAGGCAACGTTGAGAGGTAGAGCATTTGGGGAGTGATTGGATCATGGGGCTCACCTCAGTGGTGGGAGGACCCACTGATGCATTCATAATTTGATGGCATTTTGGGAGGTGGGAGATGTGGTAGGAGGTGGGGCCTAGCTGGAGGAAGTAGGTCGCTGGGGCATGCCCCAGAGGGTGTGTCTTGTCCTGGCCTCTTCCTCACTTTCCCCCTTTCTCTGCCTTCTGGCTGTGATGAGATGAGCAACTTTCTTCTACCATGGTGTTCTGCCTTGCCTCAGGCCCAGAGCAATGGAATCAGCCACCCATGTATTGAAACCTCTGAAACTATGAGCCAAATAAGTCTTTCCTCCTTTAAGTTATTTTTCTCAGGTATTGTGTCACAGTGATAAGTTGACCAACACAGCTTCTAGTTGAGACAGACTCAGGGATCAATCCTAGCCAGGAGACTGACAGGCTACATATCAATGGGTTGGATAACCACCTTAGCCTTTCTTCATCTCTACAAAGGGCACATTGACACTTGATGTGTTAATGGTATAAAACCTGATGAGAAATGGGAACCAGTAGTCACGGCTTTGTGAAGAATCTGGACTCAGCTGCCAGCACTCTTCCACTTATTTGCTGTGTGACATTGGAAATATCACTTAACTTTCTGAGCCACTGAAGAGGGAGTAGTAATCTGGAATGGGGATAACCCAACTTTGAAACAGCAAAAACAACAGAGTAGTTATGAGAATCCAATGGATTGAGGACAGAACACTTGGAACAGGCAGACTCACTGCACCATGACTAGAAATGACATTAATGACTGCAATTATTCATTTGCCCAACAGAAAAATAGGTGGGCTTGGTGGTAGAAGAAAACTTACACAGGGTCCCAGGCCTGATGTGGGGTTTTAGGAGTTGTATTGGCGACACAGATCAGAAGCTGAACAACAGGGCTGCCCGCACTCTGCGCACTGTGTCACATGGTTTAACCCATGCTGGTGAGGAGCCAGCCAGAGTGAAGAGGACAGAGCCAACACACTGTAGTTCAGCTGCAGAGAACAACCACAGAGACACGCCTCATGGCGCCCACCCTGCGGCCAGCCTGCTTCAAAACATCAGGTCTGTCGAGACAGAGAGTCATCTTTTGGGGGAAGGAGATGCTAGGACAGGAAGTGCTGGTGTGTGCCACCTTCTCTTTGCCACTGTTCACCGTCTGGCATAGTTAGTAGAATTACTCATCTTCTATAAATGTTGCATCTGAGCTCATGAAAAAATCAGTTGGAAGAAAACCAACAGACTGCTCTGCCCTTCTTTCTCAGCATGCAGATAACTTATCATGTTGGGCTTCTTGGTGCTGCACTGAGCAGGAGACAAGTTGTGTGTCCTCGTCCCAGGGACACTCAGGAGGCACCTTCCCTTACCCTTGCAGGACCTCTTGTCCTCTTCCTGTGTCTTAAGGAAGGAGCTAGACCGGAGGAAGGGCAGTGGCAGCAGGTTTCCCAAAGGAGGAAACTCCTGCAGGCCACATGCTCTTGCCCTAATTCTAGAATGCTCTGAAATTGTGTTTCCTTATGTCCCATATGGACGCAAAACTTAACCTGCACTTACACACAAGTCCCTACAGGTGAGCATTCAGCCCACCTGGCTGGAGGGCAGGGAGCAGCTTGGGACAGGTGCCCGTGTCCCGCCAGCCGGATGGTGTATGCACTACTGCATTACGTCTGCATTACTCTCTAAAGCCCCAGCGCGTATGGCTCGTGAAACATACTGGGCTGCCAGACCCACAGCTGTGGGCCTGGAGGAGTTACTGCTGCTGTTACAGCCTACATGCAGCTCTGTGAAAACAGTCAGTGAGACATCATTGTAGAATTTTCTTTAAATCACTTTCTTCTTTTAAAACCAGACTTCGGGTGCACGCTCAGCATGCGCAGGGCCTGGAGTTCCACCCCAGCACCAAACAAAAAGAGTTAAAAAAAGTAACACCAGAACTTAGGCTGAACTTCCTTTGACGTTGCTAACTCATAGTTCAAAACAGGCAATGATCACACAGAAACCTCACCCAAACATCTTCCCCTCAAGGGGCTGGACGGTGAGGCATCCCATACGCGGCTTATGGAAAATGCCCAGGTGGGGACATACACCAGCAGACACGTGGTACCAAGTACACATGCCCTCTTCTTGGTGTGCTCTCCTGGGAGCCCCCTTTTGGAAACCTGGCCAGCTCCAGATCCCACGAACCTGCATTTAAATGACTGCTATCTTAACCGGGAAAGAGTGGGATGTGGGCGTGCTTCTGGCTTCTGTGGGATTCTGCTTCCTCATGAGTAAGTGGGAGAGAATGCTACCTGCTTCTCAGGACTACAGGAGTGAAGTGGAGTCAAAGCCTGTGCCTGGCCCGCAGGAGCCAGAGTCCACTCTGTCCACACTCTCCTTCCTTCCCACCCTTCGTTTCCTCCTCTGCTGTCTGGAGACAAGTTATGAGCAGAAAATTTGATGTTCCCATTCTTCTTTGTGGACATCTCCCAGAGAGGTGCCTATGTCCGCAGTGCCTGCTATGCACAGCAAGTCACACACAGTGAAGGACGAGGCCCTTGAACCAAGCTTGAACTCAGACCCTCCAAGGAGAGGAGGTGCCCAACAGAACGGTAAGCAGGACCCAGAGGGCTGGGGCAGAGATGTCACGTACAGTTTGCCTGTGAGCATTTCTTAAACCAGAAGTTCTCCATCCTGGCTGTGCAGACGCCCAGTTTCAACGAGTGTGGTACCTCAGGGTTCCCGGGGGTTTCAGAACTGTAGCCCCGGTGGAGAACTGCAGTCCACAGACTGTTAGTACGTACTTCTCTGGAACAGTAAATTGAAACCGAGAGTACAGACGGCCTGCAGCTGCAAGAATTCACCTATTTCCTCCACTCGGGCCTGTGGGGGAGGGTGCCACCCACCAGAGACCCAGGGGCCACAGTCAGCTCCTCCAGGGTCTCCTGCTTCTGCTAGGCACAGCCCCTTGGCTTGCAGGAAGGAAGTAGCCCTAACTTATCCAGGGCACAAGGGAGACTCTGTGCCTGCCAACACCCGTGCAGTCCCTGTACCTGCCTGGGCTTTTGGGTTGTCACCAGGGAAAAAGGTGCATTTTACATGCTTTGTCTCCTGCCCCACAGGCACAAAGTCCTGCCTCACTGACCATGAAACTGAGAATACACAGCACAGGTCCAGCTGCCCAAGTGTTATCAGAAGCCCAGAGCAGAGAAAGAACAAAGGTTAATGTTTAGCAGAACGATGGGTATTTGCAAAGTCTGCCAAGAGTCAGCAGAATTCTCCCACCTGGGGCTTTCCCATTCCTGGTCATCCTTGTCTTTCTCCTCCTTGGTGTCTCCCGCATGCAGGTGCTTCTGAACGATCCGCATTCCGCCCGCTTTCACTGAAATGCAAACAAAGGGCAGGTACGATTAGTGGGGAAGTGGAATTGCCTGGAAAGTTTCTGGTTGCCTAGTGGTGGCAAGTCAGTCATTAACAGTGACTATCATTAACTGGGGGTGGGGGGCAAGTCTGGTTTGGAGGTGATTCAGTGGAGTATAAGGCACAATGCTCTCTCTTGCTCCAGATGTCAGAAAATTCCCAAGACTCTGGGTTTCCTTTTTGGTCACCTCTCACGTATTTCATAAGAACAGTCACACAACCAGAGTATGAAGCATGTGGAGAAGTGGCTTAGTTCTGCACATCTTCTGGACATGAGGGCCCCCTAAACCCTGCCCTGTGGTCATTGTTTCCTCAGATATCAGTGATGTTTTCGACAGGTGACACTGCCACAGGGGACATAGAACAGCTACTGTGCCAGTCACAGAGCTCAGTCAGGAGCAGCAAAGATGTCCAGCACAGCCCTTCCCAGGCTGTGCTCCGAAACCCTCCTTTTGGTAGATATTAATTCTGCTTTTTAAAAATATAGCTTAGTTGAGATATACCTTATGTACAATTCACCCATGTCGATTGTATAATGTAGCGGTTTGAGTGTATTCAGAGTTATGCAACCGTCACTGCAATCAACTTCCATCACCTCGAGCTGAAAACCCCATACCCGAACAGTTGTTCCCTGTTCACCTGTCCACCCCCCACCCCTGCCTCCCGCAACCAGTCACCTGGGCTGGTCTGTCCTGGATGTGTGGAATAGAAATGGAATCACAAAACAATGGGCTTGGGTGACTGGCTCCTTTCAGACAGCACGAGTTCAGGGTCATCTGTTCTGCAGCGTGCCTGAGCACTCATTCCTTCTGGACACCAATACACTGCACCGCCGGGATGCACCACCTTCCATTCCTCCGTTCATTGCGGAGGACACTGGGTTGTTTCCACTTTTCAGCTGTTATGGATAATAAGCTCTGAACACTTTTATATGACTTTTCCTGTGTACATGTTTTCATTTCCTTAGGTAAATAATATCCTAGGAGGAAATGCTGGGTCACATGGTGACCGCATGGACACTTGTGACGAGCCGTGGACTGCGTGCACCACTTTCCATTCTCACCAGTGTGAGGGCCCGCCCTTGTGCATGTGTGCCCAGGCTTGCTACTGTCTACTTAATCACAGCCATCCTCGTGGGCGAGTGCTATCCCACAGCAGTTCGACTGGCACTTGCCGAATGTTAACATGTTAACACTATTTTACAAGGAGGAGGGTGGGACATGGGGACCCCAGGATCTAACCGGTGTAGGAAATACTAGGTTGAACAAAAGCAAGTGCGCTTCTTCCAGAGAGATTTTGGGGCCCTTTAGCATGCTAAGGTGCAACGTGAAGTTTTATGAGGGGCATGGACATGCAATCTCCCCCAAGATGTTTCCTTTTCCTATTGTGTGTGTGTGTGAACTGGGGATTGAACCCAGGGGAGCTTTACCAGTGAGTAACATCCACAGCCCTTTTTTAAATTTTGAGACAGGGTCTCACTAAGTTGTCCGGGCTGGCCTCAAACTTGAGATCCTCTCGCCTCAACCTACCAAGTGGCGGGGATTACAGGCATGCCTGGCCCCAAGTGCATTTGACTTCGTTTTTTTGAGATATTTTTGGTTTTGCAGTCATGCTGTTATCATCTTTTGGCACCACAGTGTCTCATGGAGGAGAGTTTGGAAATGCTAGCCCTATATCCAAAAGGCTGACCTCACATGGCAGTGTGGAGCTGAAGTTCTCTGAAGAAGCTGCATCCTTAGAGAAGATCCTGCAGACTGCTTGTCTGGCTGAGCAGAGCATTGTGATTGTGGAGAGATGGAAGATTCCAGGTCTCTTTATAGCCACTTATGTTCAACCCTGGTATCTGCCCTAACATCCTCATAACTTCAGGTAAAACTCTCAGAATAAACCACTAAGCTCTGCAGACACATAGTCACTACCAAGCATGCATAGGGTAAAGGTGGAACCCACAGGGAAGATTTTCCCACTCTGCTGCAGCCAGCCTACCTGATGCCCCACCAAGCATTTGCTAAATGTTTTGATTAGGACTTCCTCTGTTCTGTGGCTATAAAAATTGCATTGTGAAGTCTGTCATTCCCCGACGGTGACAGTGTCACTTCCCGGACCACAGTCTCTCCTATTTGGCTTGGAGTAAACTCTTTTCTTGTTTCCTTTAAAGCAGTTGTTATTTTACATGGACACTGGTTGCCAGCACACCACTTCATCTGCAGAAAGGGGAGAAACCTCCTAAGATGGGGACAACGGAGGGGACAGCAGTGCGGGGGAGTGCTGGATGGCGAGGAGGGTTTTGCATTGGCCTCGGTTCCCGCTGCAGGCCCCACGGAGTCCCAGCCTCGCCCCACTAGGGCAACCCCTGAGTCTCCAGCCACTAGGCCGCCACATTCCACACTATAGTCCATGTGTCCCTCCAGGTCCTCTGGTGTTCCAAATTTGGGTGGACCTTGCTGATTCAAAAAGTTAAAGCAAGTTAAGAGGTTGAAAAACAGGAAGGAGAATGTGAAGTCACCTCGCTTCACATGCTCCAAGATAATCAGTCTTCAATTTCCCTGGGAGACCCCGCCAGCCCCGGACTTCAGGAAGACCAGGATGCTGGATTCTCAGGGCCACGGGTACTCTAGCAGCTGTCCCACAGACGAGGACAAAACAGGGAGCAAGTAAAATAGAGGGCTGTGTTTAAACAGTGCAGATGCTGGTCTGGGACTGGAACTAAAATCTCCCTAGGGCCCACTGCTTCTTCCATGGAGAGGGCACATTCTACTTTGGAAAGAAAGAAATGGAATCCTGTTCGGTGATTCGCTTCTTATGCCAGCAGTTCATTTTTAATCATTCTGCTTCTCAGACTGCTAGCGCTTATGCTTTGTTGTCCCAAACTCATCAGGTCTTTATTTGATAGGGTTTGATTTGGTTCTCAAGTTCCCCATTACAAAGCATTTAGTCATCTGGGCACACTTGTATATGCAGTTATTTTGTTACCTGAGGCCCTAGCGACTCAGCCTCCTGTTTGTTTTTGTCTGCTCATTCCTGCTTTTGTGCTGATGACTGGATTATGCCCTTGTCTTCACCGGGCCTATCAGTGAGGATCTTATGGGGCCTAGGCAATTCTTTGGAGAAATGCTGCATGTGTTTCTGTTAGATCAAGAGGAAGGAGCCTGGAAGTCCTTTCTTAGAATTTCTTAGAATGGAACAGCCAGACCAGACAGTGTGAATTTGAACCCAAGACATTGAGGTAGGCCACATTTACAAATTCTCAAGGAGTCTTGTGCCCACGTGGACACCCAAGGGTGGGATGGCCCATCTTTGCCATTCCACTGTGTTGCTGGGCAGGTTCCCCTCCACTGGGTCTCCCCCAGGTTTTGACTTCTGAGCATCGAGCCTTATCCCGGGGCCTGGGGTACCACTCCCTGCCTTATGTGGGCCAACTCTCATGCTGTCTGGATTTCAGTTCTTTCCTTGTTTTTGGTTCCTAAAGAGTTCCCTCACTTTAAACTCAGATTAAAAAAAAAAAAGACAAAAAGAATTCACTCTTAGTGGACAGCTTTTAAATCTAAGATTTCCCAGCTTATGTAGTCTGTTACCACATTAGAAATGGAGTTTGAAAATAACATTCTGTAGTACAGTAAGATGAATTTCTACTCTCTTGAAATAAGGGATTTGAGAATTATGAATGTTTTTGACCAAAGGAAGAGCCTAGAGGAACTGTCCCATCAAAGGTAGAATACATTTTCCTTTTCTCGCCACCTTGATCCCATGCCTTTTAGAAATTGATGAAAGATGCTGTTATGTTTCCTCAAAATGCATACATTGAAGTCCTAACACCTTAGAATGAGACTGTCTTTAAAGAGGTAATTAAAACTGGGTTGGATCCTGATCCAATAAGATTGACGTCAGAAGAGGCACATCCCTGTAATCCCAGCAACTCAGGAGGCTGAGGCAGGAGACTGTGAGTTCAAAGCCAGCCTCAGCAACTCCACGAGACCCTAAGCAACTCAGCAAGACTTTGTCTCTAAATAAAAACATAAAAAGGACTGGGGATGTGGTGCAGTGATTAAGTGCCCCTGGGTACAATCACCAGTACAAAAAAAAAAAAAGAGAGAGAGAGAGAGAGAGAGATGCAGGGAATGCATGTGCACAGGAAAAAGGCAGAGAGAATAGCCAACTGCCAGCCAAAGAGAGAGAGGCCTCAGGAAAAACCACTCCTGCCCATACCTTGATCTTGAACTTGCAACCTCCTGAACCGTGAGAAAGAAATGACTTGACATTCTGTTATGGCATCCCTAGCAAACTCATTCACGTGCCTATTTAAAAATAATCTCTGGGGCTGAGGAATAGCTCAGTTGGTAGAGTGCTTGCCTCACAAGCACAAGACCCTGGGTTCGATCCCCAGCATCGGAAAAAAAAAAAAAATCTCGAAATCAATTTCAACTTGCAGACATAAAACATTTAAACTGTATAATATAAACTAAAAGTAAAAAGGGCTCTGAAACTAACTTCAAAAAAAAACTGATGATGAGCATCAAGGTGACATTTGAAATAACTTGTCTGGAAGCTCTGGTGGAAAGGCCTGTCCAGTCTCCCATTGAAATAAGGGCACGGTCAGGGCTTAGTCGGCCAGCATTAGCACTTGCATTTAATTCTGTTTCTAAAAACAATTAACTTCATTAATTTCTCTCAGTATGTTTGGTGATTAATGCAGCAATAAAAAGTGGCAATAATAATAATAATTCAAGGCTGAGACAGATTCATTTTAACTTGCAAAACTGCTCCAAAAGATGACAGCACATATTTCTTGTGATTGTCGTATCTGTGTCTCAAGAACTTTCCACTGGTAAAACTACAATGGCAGAATTATTTTCTCAGAAAACTCTGTAGAACTATTTGCAAATCTAGGTATTTTCATGAGAGACATTAGAAAGAAACTCAAATTTTTATTGTGGCGGTTGTTATTCAAACAAGAGCTTCAAATTTAAGAAATAACAACCTGCCTTTCAGCAAGAGTGCTCTGCAGAGGTGAAGCACATGGAAACTGGGGCCGGACCCCTGGGCTCAGCTTCCGGGTCTGCCTGCGTGTTTGTGTGCATGTGTGTGCACAGGCATCTGCACGTGTGTCAATGTGCCTGAGCAAGCTGCCAAAGCTCTCTGTGCCTCAGGGTCCCCCTCTGTGAAGAGTGACAGTATCCCTCCCTCCCAAGACAGCTGAGGACTATGAATTAGCATCCTTGAAACACCTCCAGCAGGGCCTGACACACGGGAGGTGCGGAACTGGCAGCTAGTCTCACCACACAGCGTTTTGGTCAGCTTTCTCACGCTGTCACCAAAGCACCTGGCGAGAACAGTTTTAGCGGAGGGAAAGTTTATCTGAGGCTCTGGTGTCAGAGGTCTCAGCCCACACATGGCCAGCTCCATTCCTCAGGACCCTCAGGGCTGGAGGCGAGCAGCACATCATGGCCGAAGGGTGTGGTGGAGGAATGCAGGTCAGGACAGGACCAGCAGGAGAGAAGGGAGACAGAGACAGCTCCCCTCACGGACAAAACAGAAACCCCAAAGGCACACTCCCGGCCACCCACCCCCTCTAGCCACACCCCATCTGCCAGTCACAACCCCTATTGGGAAATCCATGCATATTAGGTTACAATTATTTCACCTCTGAACTTTCTTGCCTTCTCTCACTTGAGCTTTGGGCACATCTGAACCAATCAGGCAGGTTTTACAAATTAGGATCGTGTGCCTGGAGACCTGCGGAGCTCAGATCCCTGGTGCTGGCTTGTCTCCTCCGGAATTGAGGACAGGCAGCTAGTGTAGAAGAGGAAATCTGGGCAAATCAAGGCACGGAGGCCACCAGAGTCTGGGAAGTTGGAGGCCCCTGGCAGATTGGAATGTCAGCATCAGAGCCCTTTTGATTACCAAGGTTACCTGCCTAACTCCCAAAAAGCTGCAGGCAAGGAGCTGCTAATTAATGCCCCCTGGGCTCTACCTGCCCGAATCTCCCTGTGGCCCTTCCCCTGCCACCTGCTTCTCACTTTTTTTGCTATGTCACGGGCATCTCCTGGGCCTAGTCACGTAGGCAGGAAGGAGAGAGATAAGTGGGGAGAGAACCGGAGAACAGGAGACCTTAACCTATAAAAAAGATGTAGGGTGCGCTCACTTCCTGGGACTCATCAGCCATGGACCCCTTCTCCCTCCTGGGAGAAGTCTTATTATTACCTGTAAATAAAACCTGCTTCATATGCTTGCCTTGGCGTGCTTCTCTGATGCTATACTTCAACACCTGAGGAAGCAGAACTTGTCACCGGTAAACAGTGGTATCAATGACAGCACCAACCTATGACCTCCAGGTCACTAAGGAATGAAGGGAAGCCTCCAAAGTACTTGGCCACTGTGTGCTGATCATGTGGCCAGCCAGCCAGCCATCACCGGGTAGTCACCACTACTCACCCCTGAAGCAGGGAAGCTTCCAGAGAACCTGGATCCTGGATGATCCTCCCACGTCCACTTTCTCTGTCGCCACTGTGCGGGCACTGCCCTGACCACTGCTGCGCACGGTCCCACTCCATCAGCTCCCCATGGGGCTGGGCCTGACGCAGCAGCCAGCATGCACAGCCAGCCGGCAGCACGGCAGGATCAGACCCAGGAGCCTGCTCCCCTGATCACATGCAGACCTTCCCTTGCTGGGGCTCCTTCCAAGAAGCAGAGCATGGAGGCTCTTCAGTGATACAAAGCCAGGGCCTACAGGTAGGTCCTGACTCTTCTATCACCTCCAGGAGGGACCCGTGAGAGGGAGCCACTGGCACTAGCTATTGCTAAGGCTCAATGGCCAGCTAGAAAACTCAATAGCAGGAAGATGGAGGTGGGGAGGAGAAGGGTCTTCCCAGGACCTCTCAGTACCTCAGCAGCCACAAGAGCTCCCAGGTGGTGCCAGAAGGGAAGAGAGGATTGTGGATGCACACAAATGTCCCCAAAGCACTGACTGTGGAGACTTGAGCATGGCTTAGAAGTGTCACTACCTTTGCTCTTGCCTGAGGAGGGCTATTGAAATGTTATTCAAAGGGACGCTAATCCGCTACAAGAAATGAAATATTCCAAGAGGATCATCCTGGTAGGAAGAACAAAAGAAAACAAAACAGAAAACAACCAGAGTGTTGTAGGTTAGGATTAAACCTCACGCTCTCAGATAGGGCACTGTAGTGACAGATAAGCAAAGGGATGGCATGGGACCTGGCTTGTGAGATTAGAGGGTGAGCCTCCTGAAAGGCACAGGGCATCTAGTTTAGTAGGGAAGTGGCACTAGGGTCCGAGGGGTGAGCCACTGGCAAGTCAAGGACCCCTCTATGGAGTTTATCACCCGGTTCCTGTAAGGACAAAGTGTCAGGGTAAGAGGCCAGAGGCAGAGGGAACCCACCGGACACTGGGTTCTAACATCTGGACTGAAAACAGACACCAGCTGTGGGGGATCCCAGTGAGGCCCTCTCCACTGTGGGCCGGACAGGGGCTTTCTGGTACATGCACACGGGGAAATAACGGCCTGTACTAAAACTTGAGCCCCTGTATCATCGCTGAACTTGCACCCCAGGTGGCAAAATGGCTAAGGAAGCCGAGGAAGGAAGGGAAATTGCTACTGTGCATTAGAATCGCAGATTGTGCAGCTGCTAAGACACTTGGGCCACAGAGGGCGACTCCTTGCACTTTCCAGGGGTGGAAATGAAGTTCAGAGACATGGTGTGACCCGCAAGGCCCTGAGGGCTTTGACTCAGCCAGAAAGGCTGGGTGTGTCTCCCACAGAGTGTGCTCTGTTCACCACACAGCTCTGACCTCAAGGACAAACTGGGTGGGGACCAGAAGGGGACCCTGTCAGATAACTACACCCCTTCAAGCTGAGGAATGTGGGGGACAGCTGTGTGGGGAACCTTGAGTTTAGGGAGAGAAATTAATTCTAAAAAATCCACGGGAGAGTAGGAGCCGCTGCCTGGAGGTGCCGGGGAGAAACCTGGCACTACAGACTGCTGGCTGAGGTTTGTCACTCCAGGGAAAAGTGACTGGTGGGCAGCACAATGTTGTCATCCCAGGAGCTTAATGTGTTCTATGGCAAGGGGGAATCAAGGCTGTGGATGGAGTAGGATGCTAAGCAGTGGATCTTAACATAAGGAGGTCATCCGGGAGGCCCCCCATGATCATGAGGGTCGTTAAACATGGACGAGGTAAGCCGTCAGTCAGGGTTGGAGGCTGCGATGAAAGAAGGACATAAGCAGCCACGGTGGCCTCTGAAGATGGAGCAGGGTCACAAGGACTGTGGGCAGGAGAGCGTTCTCCTGGGCGCCTCTAGTAGGACCCAGCCCTGCAGACACCTTGACTCTTCTGGACTTCTCACCTCCAGAATTGTAACATCATAAAGAACTGAATTATTACCAAAACACACACAGGGGCCCACTTCCCACTTGACTTTAAATAAATACGACCATGTGTATAATCACTCTAAGTTTCCAGTGGTTTTAAACAACCAAGTTTATTGTGTTTTGCTACAGTAGTCATAGAAACTAACCCAGTAGAGCAGGCCACGCGCAGGGGCCACCAGAAAGCCCGAAGCACGCTGACCTACACTTATCCCCTCTGCAGGCTCAGCGTTGAAACAGCAGTGTCCTGCAGCAGGAGGGGTCTGGGCCTCTGTACTCCTCGTAAAATGTCACCCAGGGGAGAAATCTACCTTGATTTGTTCAGCTCACTTAGTGTACCCAATCTAGTACTTTTTACAAAAGTGAATAGTCTTTACATAAGTAAAAAGACTTCTGAGGTTGGGAAGGGAAAACCATTCACAAAACCAAGTCAGAATGTACAGAGCATCGGCTGAAATGGAAAGGACACACACAGAAGGTGCCAGAAGGGGAAAATAAAAAAAGGTGGTTAGGGAATAGTGGTAAAATCTAGAAATGCTGTGGTCCAGCCTGATCAGAAGCTTCTGGAGGGAAAAAAAAAAAAAAAAGGTGCAGCAACTGAAGGGTCTTTTCCCCTTGGCATGCTGGGAGCAAAAGCATACCAGCTGAAAACACCGGGACCCTGTTGGGCAGTCTGTGACTAGATGCTTAATACAACAAAAGACAAGGGAGCTTCACATGTCTAGCAACAGAATGGCCTGGATAACTTCAAACCTTCCCACAGGAAGATAATTCAGGGAGAAATGTGACGGACAACCTATAAAGCATCCTTAACTCATGACCCACTGGCTAATAAAACAGAGAACTGAATTATTTTGATTACTAAAAATAGCAAACTGATCTATTTACCATTTTACTTTAAATAGTCACTTGACTTAGTACTATGGGGGATGCCATCTACTTTTTGAAGAAAGCTATATAATATTAGTAACATTCAACGCTATCACATCAGACTTACGAGACTTCACTGACACACAATTTTGGCCCCTCTGAAAAATGGGGGCGGGGGAATGTGGCCAGCAACATGTATTTACAGAAGAGACTTTATCCATATCACTGCCAAACCCTACAGAGACTGGCAGAAATGAGTAACAGCGTGGCTTGTAATTATGTCCTCCTTTCTGTATGGAATGCTATTACCGCTGTGGGATGAAATGGCAAGGAATCTCGCTAATTTTAACTGTGCTAATCACTCTTGTAAAATAAGCGTTCTCATCCCGTTTCTCTGCAAATATTCTGTAGAGGAGAGCAGTGGTGGGGAATCCAGTCACTAAGACGGATTCCTTCTCCAAAGAGTCGGCAGAATGGTGCAGCGCCATCCATTGCTCTCAAGTGAGGACACTTCGTATCTGCACACGGCCTTCCTCCCATGCTAACCAGGAGCCGTTACAAACTGCCCCAATAATCTCACACCTTCAGGGGGGCGGCACCTGGCAAGTGACAGGGTCCCCTTTCTGGATGTGGGAGGCAAAGGCCCTTCAGGCTAGTAGTCCCCTCGTTACTGGCTCAGAGTCAGCAAGACATACTCCAAACAGTTCAGTTTTTTAAATGACACTGTCCTCAGTGTCCCGATGGGTAAGGTGACTACTAATTTCATGAAAGTGCCACATGCTTAGAACTGTGCTGGAACAGTATTACACTCCATAAGTGACAGTCACCATTTCCTGCACTCTGCAGCATGAGTGAGTGGAGGGGACCCCTTGCACCATCAGCACACACTGGAGAGGTCTGACGGGGAAGTTGCAGGTCGAGCATGCTAGGGGGGAATAAAAGGTGAGAAAGGCCCTGAAGTCACTCCCAGGAGCAAGCTGTTTACTGATATCTTGTGCCGGGCCTGGGGAGGGCCCTGGGATTTAAAGATACCAATGAGACCCAGCCCTGGAAGCCAGGAGAAGAGAGGCAGACAGGTGGAAGTAAGTGCAATAAAGAAAACGGGACTACTGTGGGGAGAGGGAAGAGGGATCTGGTCCAGATAGCAATAAAGAGAAAACACAAAAGAATAGCAAGGCAGTCACTGTAAGAGAACTTTATTATTTCTGATTAAGGATTTAAGCACAAGTCTGTTATCCAATTTAAGCACTTTATAAAAGTGTTCCCCAAGTTTTTAAGGCAATTATTTTGATTTATGAATTATGCTCGTGGCTATCTGTGATGATAATTACAGTGGCTTGCAGCATGGCCTACTCTCTGGCAACACCAGGCTGAAGAACACGGGGAGCTTCCTGGGAAGAGGCTTGCGCACAGGTTCTCTGTAGGGTGGGGAAAGCGCGCCTCCCAAGGGCACTGCTGAGTGGCCAATACTGCAGCTTCCAAGTACTGCACTTTCCAAGTACCTGTCTTCCGAGGCCTCTGGGCCAAGAGCCCTGGGCTCTTCCTTCAACTCTGGCCAAGTCTTACTGGCCCTGAAAATGCTGAGTGACAGTGACAGCTACCCAAAGCACTCCTGCTAGACTTGGGCCCCACAGTTAAAAGGTATGCACTGAATCCCCTGGTGTTTACTGTGGAATTAATTGTCCTGGGGGCTCTGATCCTGAGGAGGGAGGCTGAAAGCAATGGAATAGTCATAGCAGCAAAGGCAGAACCTGGTGACTTATCCAGAGGAAGATCTTCAGGCCATCCTGGAATTTCATGGATGAGGAAATCTGAGACCCAGAGAAGTGAAGTGGCCTCCCTCAACACTTGGAACCCAAGTTCACTGATACATAGGCGCAAATAAATTGCCTCTGCTCTTGTTAGGCATAAATAAACCATTTATTTTTAAGTTAAAAGTCTAGCAGTTTACAATTCAAGCAAAATTAGAATTCTGCATGAAAATTTCTCCCAGAGTTAATACGTACAGTTGATAGTTTTGATCTGAAAAATCTCCATATGGATGTCTCTGTATGCAATGTAATTACTGCTACTTTGATCTGGTATCATTTCAGCAAATACACTTGAATGAATTCATTACCCTGGGGGAATGGACAGCCTCAGTCAGGCAGACTGCTACTGCAAGGTTCTGGAGGGTTAGTCTTGCCACCCAGTGTAAATAAAGGTGCTCCTCCCTACACTGAAGCACAGAGTTACAGGCAGCCAGGCAGGGACCTCTTGCTGTAGAAATTAAAGATCATTTATCCTTATAGGAAATCCCTTTGAGGGTGGTTTTGCTTGAGTTTGTATTGTTTTTCTGTGCTAAGGACAGCAAGCAGGGCGTCAGGTACTCTATTACTGAGCACACTCCCAGAATCTGGGGGGCTCTTTGTTTTTGGTGTTAAGCCAATGTGACACAAAAGCTCCCAAAGCCATTCCTATTACAGCGGGACACTTTTCTAACACAAGCTTCATAAGTCCTTTTTGAACAGTTAGCCATTTTTTCACTCTAGAGCAAGTTAGATTTGTTGCTGTTGGGCAGCTGTCACCAGTGAAGCATAATCCTACTCTGCAGTGTAACATACTTAAAGAATTGTCCCTATTCCCTGTGATGAGGCAGAGAATTTGTGTCCTACAGTGGGAGACGAATTCTTCACTACTACACGGCCATAGATGTGCCACAAAAAGAAGCCTCGGTCCTCCAAGGATTCTGTCAGAAAAAGACAAGAGTCTCTAGTACTAATGTTTGCAATTAAGACCCCAAAAGAACCCCGAACCTTGGTGTGACTTGGCTTCTGCAACCTAAGTACTCTGATCTGCTCACCAAGTATCCTTCCATATGGATCCACTGTCATTTTAAAGGGCAGCAGAAATGGAAATCAACCATTCTGGACAAAGTCAGAGCAAACAGGAACTGTGAACACAGAGAAGAGGAGGCCACCATGAACATAAAGGCTGCTTAAATTCCTATTTTCTAAGAAAGATGGCTACTTCCTGGGTTTAGCTTCTTTGGCTCAGAAGTTTAGCATTTTCTTTCTTTCTTTTTCTTTTTTTTTTAAGCCACTTCTGAGAAAAAGCTGAACGTGAAAGAAAGTGGGGTAAGAGAAGTCATATTGAGTTATCAGTGATACTCCTTTGGTTCTTTCATCAGTACCCTACGCTGTCAGGCTACAACTAACCATCCCGATACTAAAAACACAGACTTTTGTTACTCTTTCTTAAAAAAATATCTGAACATTCTCGGTAAACGACAACGCTCACACTGTCCGGTAAAGTTGTGCAACTGGCTCGGGCGCGCTC
Organism: Sciurus carolinensis; assembly: GCF_902686445.1. NCBI lineage: Eukaryota > Metazoa > Chordata > Mammalia > Rodentia > Sciuridae > Sciurus > Sciurus carolinensis. The sequence goes on from NC_062218.1 coordinate 8,806,897, forward strand.
CTTTGCAAGGCACGGCCACAGGTACGCTACGTGGCGCGCACGTCGGCAGCGGGTCTTCGCGGGCGCGGGCCGGGGGCTGTCAACCGCAGCGGGTCGGGGCGGCGGGGATATTCCGCACCGGCGGCCGGCCGCGCGCCGCGGGCGCCCGCACTCCCCTGCGCCCCGCGCTCGGGCATCGGGGCACGCGGACCCTCCGGGGCCTCCCCCGCCCGGCGCCCCCGAGAGAAAGCGGAAACGAGTCAGTACCGGCGGGCGGGTGTCCAGCTTTAGTCTCTAGTTTCCCTTCGGGAGGCGAAGACATGATGCCACCGGGGTTCCGCGGGGCTGGGCGGCGGCGGCGGCGCAGCTGGCGGACCAGGAGGGAGTGCGCGTGTGGGAGCGCGTGTGCGTGCAGAGAGCGAGCGAGCCAGGAGCGCGCGCGCCGCGCGGGCACCCCGACCGCCGCCGCCCGGTGGCACGGCCCCACCCCGGCGCCGTGCGCGCTGACGTCACCGCGCCCGCTCCGCCCCTCCGGCCCCCGGCGCGCTCGTACAGAGTATGCGCAGCAGGCAGTGCCACGTTGGAAACCGCGATCGCGAGTGGAGGGGAAGGAGGGCGTAGCGTTCGGGTTTAGAAGAGGAAGGGGTCCCAGCTGGCTGGAGACAGGGAGCGTAGTAGGTGGGTAAAAAGGGCCCAGCTTGAGAACAGCGCCTTCCTCCGCGGAACCGCTCCGGCATTGTCCCCACGTGTCCGGCGACGCGGTGGGCAGCTGAGTGTCTCGTCCGCTGAACATTCTCAGCCAGCCCGCGCTGAAACGAAGCGCGGACTTGAGACCCCTGAGGGGCGAGGGTAGGATTTTATTAAGAGACGACAAAAAGGGATGAACCTTACTCGCCGGAGAGAAGGGCGGCACCGGGAAACCCGACCGAGTCCGGGACCGGTTGCGTGGGTGCGGTCGGGAGCCGGCATCTTCCTGCTGCGCGGGCTCGTGCATCGCCCCAGCCTTTGCCACTGCGGAGCGCGGGCTCCTGCATCGCCCTAGTCTTTACCACTCCGGAGCGCGGGCTCGTGCATCGCCCAGCCTTTGCAACTCTGGAGAACTGAAGAGCCGCCGGTCGCTGCTGCCGGATTAGCCTGCAGACGTGCCTAATGCCTTTAGGAAAGGGAACACCTCCACCTCTCTTGGCTGTGCTTTTGCCTTTGGCTACAACTGTTCAAAGTGCTGGGCACCTCGCCCCTTCTTACCCCAGTTAAATTATTTGACTTTCACTAAGCTCCCCTGCCGCTTGCCCCAATCACGGGAAGTCCTGTTGTCAAGGTCACTCATGACCCCCATGCTGCCACATCCAGTGGTCACTCTTCTACTGTCATTCTACTTGACCTCTTTGCAGTACTTTGAAGAAGCCAACCATCCCGTTCAACTTCTGCGATGCCATAGTAGTGCCTTGTTTTGCAGTTCTGTGCCACCCTAGCTGCACAGTTTAGATTTCTGAATATTTGAGTGTCCCCAAGCCTCAGAATTGACCCTCCTTCCCTAGGCTTTTCTTAGGTGGTGTCTTTGTCTGTTTTCTGCTGCTACAACAATATCTGAGACTGGGTATTTACAAAGAACAGTTTTCTTTGGCTACTGGTTCTGGAGGCTGAGAAGTCCAAAAGCATGATGCTGACGTTGGTGAGGGCGCTGGTGCAGCGGTATCCCAAGGTGAAAAGTGAGAGGGTGAGTGAGTAGTGAACTCACTACTGTAAGGTGGACCCACCCAGTAAAAGCAAAATTAACCCATGGGGGCAGAGCCCTCAGACCGAACCACCTCCTGTTAGGCCCCATCTCCTGCATTGTTGCACTGGGGATTAAGTTCTGCACACGAACCTTGGGTGAACCTGTTCGAACCATAGAACATCTGTGCCTTCTATCACATCCACATGCTTATGGATCCCAGTCTGCAGACCTATTTCTCTGTCCTTGATCTCTTGACTGATATATTCCACTGGCTCTGAATCTCCATCAAAGAAGATGCCTTGTTCAGCGCTGCCCAACTCTGCATCAGGGCCACACACCGGTGCTCACCATAAGTTGACCTCCCCTCCGTGTTTCTGTCATCACTAGGGGCTGTGGGCCACCTGACAGTCATGATACAGTTGTCATTGTCTTGCATTCACATTCAGAAGTCACAAACCAGTACCAGCAGCTTAGAAGGAAATCCTGGAATCAATAGCAGAGCACACTTCTTTTCTCCTGTGTAGTGTTGGGGATCAAATCCAAGGTCTCCCACGTACTAGGCAAGCATTCTATCACCTAGCTACACCCTAGCTCCAAAGTGCCCTTTTCACTTTGAAAAGCACTATTTTATGTAAGAGAATCCTAAGATAGTGACTTGGATTTTGAATGGAGAGAAGCTTTAAAAATAACCAACTAATTTTACAAACATTTTCCTTTTTCTGTATATGCCCTGTGACTAAAAACTAATGCCTTAACAAGCTAAAAGAATCATTTCTAAGAACTACAGAATAAAAACTTTAGGTTGAAAGAAAACATTGTATTACAGTTTAATTGGCAACATTTACCCCCTTTCAAGTTGTCGCATGAGCTGTGGTGTCTCAGACTCAAAAACAGAATTGCTAGGGAATGCTGGGGTAAAAAGAACTTTCTTAAATTTTTTTTTTTTTTTTTTTTTTTTTTTTAGTTGTAGGTGGACACAATACCTTTATTTTCTTTTTATGTGGTGCTGAGGATCGAACTCAGGGCCTCATACATGCTAGGTCAGCACTCTACCACTGAGCCACAACCCCAGCTCCAAGGAGGAGCTTTTTGAAGAAGGATCAGAGTGACCAAGGGTCTGGTCTGGTGACCCCAGACACCAATGGGATAGCCTGAGTTCTGAGAGGATTCATCTTTGCTATCACTTGTCCTTTAAGACTAGACTGATGGGGCACTAGTGTAACTGCATGTCCAATTCCACATGTTCAGAGCAGAGTTCCTGGTCACCTGCTTACCCATCAATAGCTTCCTGTCTGGAGTAGAAGCCAAACTGCTCCAGCAACTTGCCAAATGGGTAGCATTCCCACTAAAAAAGATACTGTCGTTTAAGGAGGTATTGAATTTAGCTTTAAAAGCACAGGTTTTCAACCTCCCTTGCAGCGAGAGGTGGCAAGGTGACATATTTCTGACCAGTGAAATGTAAGTGGAATCTATAAGGGGATTTCTGGGGAAATTTTTCATCCTTGATAGGAGACCAGCCACTCTGCCTGGTGACTGCATTGTTCATGCCACCTTGAATTCTGGCAGAGGGCAGAGTGTCATGGTTTGGATCTGGAGTGTCCCCCAGGATCTCAGGATTTCAGAGGTGGGGATTTTGGGAAGTGACCTCATCAGAGCCATTGAAGCTGAATGGACTACAGGGAGGGGGGACCTCGATGGAGGAAGTAGGTCACTGGGACCTTCCCTGGAAGGGCTGGGCTTTTCTCTTGACCCACCCCACTTGCCTTACTGCCCACATGAGCTGGGCAGTCCTCCCCACACCCTTCTGCCACGGTGTTCTGCCTCACCTCATGCCCAGAGCAGTGGAGCCTTTGGACCATGGACTAAGAGCTCTGAAACCATAAACCAAAATAAGTCTTTCCTCCGTTAAGTTGTTCCCAAGAGGTATTTTGATCACAGAAAAGAAACGTGTTGTAACCTGGAGGCAGCCAAAGGCTTGCAAACTGCACACAGACAGTGGCAGGGCAGAAGGCCAAAGACACACGGGACTCTGAAGAGCCCCGGGGGCTCTGCGGGGCTGTGACTTTTGCTCCAGACCTGTGGAAAACAAGTCCCTGTTATGCGGAGTCCCTGTGCCTGGAGCCTGCATGGACCGCCAAATGCAAGCTAGAGCCTTTGTGGCCCACCAGGCGCGGCACTGTGGGATCCTGCCCAGCTGTCAGCTCATCTCCCTTGGCTCTTCTGGTCACACTGACCATGTGATGCTCCTTTAGTGGGAGCTGATTCTTCCCTGTGGGCCTTAGCATCAACCGTTTCCACCACTAAGAGCCCTCTCTCCAGATTCTGCATGATGGACTCCTTCCTGTCTTGGAATCAACTTTCTGAGGGCTTATCTTGAACCACTGCATGTGAGGAAGCCACCCAGAAACTGGGCTGATCCCACTTTTACTGACTTGAATAGCTTTCCATCCTTATCTGAAATCCCTCATGTATCCATCTGCCCACCCACTGTCCTTCTCCACTGACTACAAGGTCAGCTCTGGGAGGGGAGAGGCCTTGTCTGTCTTGCCTGGAGCACAAACACACTGGATGTCTTCTGTTTACCTAGATGGAGGAAGCACAGGAGGACTACATAGGGAATGAGGATCACACCCAGAATGCACAGGGCACCTGCCTCTAATCTTTTCTGAGATTCATCTTCATTTGTAAACAAGTGTGTGCCTGCCTGCCTTGCTTTTTCTCTTCCTTCCTTCCTCTCCTCTTTCTCCTCCTTCTCCTCTGCAGTGTGGTACTGCAGATTGTACCAGGGACTTGCAAGTGTTTGCACTGAGCTACATTCCCAGCAGTTTTTAAAAATTTGAGACAGGGCATCACTAAGTTGCTGAGGTTGGCTTCAAGCTTGTGTTCCTCCTGCCTCAGCCTCCTGAGTGCCTGGGATTAGAGGTGTGCATCACTATTCATGGGGTCTAAGTAGGTTTTTCTCTGGTCTTATGTTGTTTTGAAAAAATGGTGTCCAATCTGATACTACTTAATGGGAGCACCTGAAACACTGGAAAGAATGTTTGAAGAAGAAACAGAATTACAGATTCTCTCTTCCACATGTGTATTTGGTAACCTTGGTGACATCACAGAAACTTTCTGAGCCTTAGTTTCCTCAGCTGCAAGCCAGACACAGGAACTTGAATCTTGTGCTAGTCAGCTTTCCACCATCACAACAAACACCTGCAATGAATCAGTCTATAGAGACGATTGGGCTGTGGGGTAGCTCAGCGGCAGAGCACTTACCAGCATGCATGAGGCCCTGAGTTTGATCCCCGGCACTGTAAAAATAAATAAATAAATAATAAAAAATTTAAAAAATAAAGAAGAACGTTCATCTTGGCTCATAGCTTTGGAGGCTCTAGTTCATGATTGATTGGCTTCACTGCTTGGGGCCGGTGATGAGGTCGCACGTCACGGTGGGGGTGACGGTGGGAAGGAGCGGTTCACGTTATGTTCTGGGACTTCACCATCCCCGATCCTCAGGACACCCCCCGATGGCCTGAAAGCCTCCCACCAGAAACCACCTCTTAAAATTTCCATCACCTCCCAACGGTGCCAACCTGGGCACTAAGCCCCTACCACATGGGCCTTTGGGGGGTGACCAGAGGAAACCCATAGCACCCCCCAGGGACGTGAGAGTTCAGGGCTTCAGATTAAGGCACCTGCATTTCTGTATCAGCTCATTCACTGCCCACAGGACCCTGAGGTGTGGGGACACCTCTGACCTCCTTGGTGGAGAAACAGCCTGTGAAGAGCCATGCAGTGCGGGCACCTCAGCGGGAAGGCCCTGGAGAATCTGCTCTGCTCACCGCTCCAGCCGCTTGTTGCAAACTGTCCCGTCTAGAGAACGCCCTGTAGTAACAAAGGGAGTCTTCACCAGCCTTCATAAAACGTGCAAATTGTCAGATGTCATATTAAATTAACCCCATGTAGCAATCAGTTCGATGAACATTGCTTTCTTATCCCAGGCCAGCCCCTAATTTCTGTCTTCTAGTGCTGTTGTCTGGTGGATGAGAATTTTTAAAAATTGATTATTTATTTATTTTTTACAGACTGCATTTTGCTTCATTGTACACAAATGGGGTACATCATTTTGTGCAGGATGTAGATTCATACCATTCGTGTAATCATACATGAACATAGGGTAATGATGTCTGTCTCATTCCACCATTTCTTACCCCCCCCCATTTCCCTCTACATAATCCAAAGTTCCTCCATTCTTCTCTCACCTCCAACCCCCACCCCCATTATATATCATCATCCACCTCTCAGGGAAAATATTCAACCTTTGGTTTTTTGGAATTGGCTTATTTCACTTAGCATGATGTTCTCCAATTCCATCCATTTACCTGCAAATGCCATGATTATATTCTTTACAGCTGAATAGTATTCCATTGTGTATATGTACCACAGTTTCTTTATCCATTCATCTGTTGAAGGGCATCTAAGTTGGTTCCACAATCTAGATGTTATGAACTGAGCTGCTATAATGTCGATGTGGCTGCATTACTATAGTATGCTAATTTTAAGTCCTTTGGATATAAACCGAGTAGTGGGATAACTGGATCAAAAGGTGGGTCCATTCTGAGTTTTCTGATGATTCTCCACTGTACTTTCCAGAGTGGCTCCACCAATTTGCAACTCCACCAGCAATGTACAAGTTTGCCTTTTTCCCCATGTCCTCACCAACACCTATTATTGTTTGTGTTCTTGATAATAGCCATTCTGATTGGAGTAAGGTGAAATCAGAGTTGTTTTAATTTTCATTTCTCTAATTACTAGAGATGTTGGACACTTTTTCATATGTTTATTAATTGCCTGTATTTCTTCTTCTGTAAAGTGAATGTCCAGTTCTTTGGCCCATTTATTAATTGGGTGCTTTGTTATTTTGGTGTAAAGTTTTTTAAGTTCTTTATAAATTTTGGAGATTAGTGCTCTATCTGAAGTGCATGTGGAGAAGATTTTCTCCCACTCTGTAGGCTCTCACTTCATATTGTTGATTGTATCCTTTGCTAAGAAAAAGCTTTTTAGTTTGAGTTCATCCCATTTATTGATTCTTGCTTTAATTTCTTGTGCTTTGGGAGTCTTGTTAAGGAAGTCTGATCCTAAGCCAACATGATGAAGATTCAGGCCTACTTGTCTTCTATTTGGTGCAAGGTCTCTGGTCTAATTCCTAGGTCCTTGATCCATTTTGAGTTGAGTTTTGTGCATGGTGAGAGATAGAAATTTAACTTCATTTTCTGCATATGGATTTCCAGTTTTCCCAGCACCATTTGTTGATCTGTTCTCCATTGTTTGTTTTTGGTTCCTTTGTCTAGTATGAGGTGACTGTATTTATGTGGGTTCGTCTCTGTGTCTTCTATTCTGTACCATTGGTATACTTGTCTATTCTGGTGCCAATACCATGCCATTTTTGTTACTATTGCTCTGTAGTATAGTTTAAGGTCTGGTATTGTGATACCTCCTGCTTCACTTTTCCTGCTCAGAATTGTTTTGGCTATTCGAGGTCTCTTGTTCTTCCAGAGAAGTTCATGATTGTTTTCTCTATTTCTATGAGGAATGTCATTGGGATTTCAATTGGAATTGCATTGAATCTGTATAGTGCCTTTGGTAGAATGGCTATTTTGACACTATTAATTCTGCCTATCCAAGAACTTGGGAGATCTTTCCATCTTCTAAGGTTTTTCAGTTTTTCTCCATTAAGAATGGTGTTGGTCGTGGGCTTAGCATAGATAGTCTTTACAATGTTGAGGTATGTTCCTACTATTCCCATTTCTTCTAGTGTTTTAAGCATGAAGGGGTGCTGTATTTTATCAAATGCTTTCTGAACATCTATTGAAATAAATATGATACTTAACTTTAAGTCTATTGATGTGATGAATTACACTTATTGTTTTCCAGATATTGAACCAAACTTGCATCCCTAGGATAAACCCCACTTGATCATGGTGCACTATCTTTTTAATATATTTTTGTATGCGATTTGCCAGTATTTTGTTAAGAATTTTTGCATCTATGTTCATCAGGGATATTGGTCTAAAGTTTTCTTTTCTTGATGTGTCTTTGTCTGGTTTTGGTATCAGAGTGACACTAGCCTCAGAGAATGAATTTGGAAGTGTTCCCTCCTTTTCTATTTCCTGGAATACTTTGAGAAGTATTGGTATCAGTTCTTCTTTAAAGGTGTTGTAGAATTCAGCTGAGAATCCATCTGGTCCTGGGCTTTTCTTGGTTGGTAGATTTTTGATGGCTTCTTCTATTTCGGTGCTTGAAATTGATCTGTTTAAATTGTGTATGTTTGCTGATTCAGTTTGGGAAGATCATATATCTCTAAAAATTTGTCAACGTCTTCAATATTTTCTATTGTTTTGGAGTATAGAATTCCAAAGTAACTTCTAATTATGTTATATATTTCAATGGTGTCTGTCATGATCTTTCCTTTTTCATCATGAACTCTAGTAATTTGAGTTTTCTTTCTCCTGTTTGTTAGTGTGGTTAAGGGTTTATCACTTTTGTTTACTTTTTCAAAGAACCAATTTTTTGCTTTGTCAATTCTTTGAATTGGTTCTCTTATTTCAATTTCATTAATTTCAGCTCTGATTTTAATTATTTCCTGTCTTCTACTATTGTTGGTGTTGACCTGTTCTTTTTCTAGGACTTTGAAATGTAATGTTAGGTCATTTAGTAGTTAACTTTTAATTTTTTTAATGTTTGAGCTCAATGCAATGAACTTTCCTCTTTGAACAGCTTTCAGAGTGTCCCAGATATTTTGATATGTTGTGTTGTTGTTCTTGTTTACCTCTAAGAATTATTTTTTATTTCTTCCCTGCTGTCTTCTTTATAGTCTTATTCATTATGCAGAATCTCTTTTCCATTTTAATTTGTCTTATAAAGGGAGGGCAGTAGTCATTCTTGACTTTGCTTTGTAACATCGAGGATCTATATCTTTCTTTTTCCTTCCTTCCTTTGTTTTTTCTTTTTCTTCTTTGTTTCTTTTTTTGCAGTGATGGGGATTGAACCCAGGGCCTTGTGTATGTTAGGCAAGTGTTCTACCATTGAGCAACATTCCAGTCTGACGCCCGAGATATTTTTTATATTATATTACGGATACTTTAAGTGATATTAATTTAAATATAATTTATTTGACATATGCATAGCCACATAGAATACTAAAAGAGGATACACACCTTCTGTCCCAAAGCCAAATAAAAATGATAGAGCATTACATACCTTGCATGCATGTACTCTCTCTCTCTCTCTCTCTCTCTCTCTCTCTCACACACACACACACACACACACACACACACACACACATGAGGAATCTCAGGGGGGGTTTCATCATCATTTAGTCACAGGGTAATTGAGAAACACTTTGGGGCACTTTTCAAAAGAAATTCACCAGCTAATAAAGAACACAGAGATCAATTTTAGTCACATACAAAGTTTTACTTTAGTAAAAGATATTTGAAGAAAAAATATCCAATTTGAACCTTGGCAAAATATCCCTCTTATCTTTATTTGGAAGTTAGAAAATAGAAACTGAAAAAGAGACGACAGCGACGCAGCCATGAATACTGATTTCCCTCAGAATCTCCAAGTGCTCGCTAAGTTATTTATGAAAAATGTGCTTAGCAGAGGAACGAGGGGGAGGGGAGGGATAAATTGCCCTTCTGGCTCTTCCTGTAGTCATTCTTTGACCTTGTGAGAGCTACTTACATATTCTGTGATTATAATTCCGCACTGGAGGCAATAATACTTATCTTACTTAGGGATTCAAATAGTTATTCAATATTATGTCTTAGCATTTATCTCCTTGTATGAAATTTCTTACAAGGGTATATGAATTGCTATGAGTTAAAAAATAAACATGACAAAGTCATCAAAGACTTATTCAGCAAGACAAAATAATCTCCAGGGAGCCTGAAATTTGAAATTGAAGAATAACAGGTTTTATTACCCTCCCCCATTTTTTAACAGAATCTCTCTAGGAGACAGTGGTATGGGGACATTTTTAAATCCCTCCTTCCTTAAAACAAAGCAAAGCATGAAAACATTCCAAAAGGCTCTTCAGGTCTGAGTGTGTCATGCCGAGTGCACAGTGAGGAGCGCAGCAAAAGGGCCGGGTTCTCCGCCTTCGCCAGCCCCTGAGGCTCTGCTCGGACTTCTCTGGTGGGCTCAGTCTGGAAGGGGCGTCTGCAAATGACTGGGCACTGGGCAGAGGGTGTCTGGACCTAGGGCTGAGGCCTGGCCTTCCGGAATGCTCCATCCTCGCCAAGTCTCAGAGTGCCACCCCGACATGGGGACAGTGATGCCCGCCCAGAATGTTCACAAGGGGCACATGTGACAGTGCTCAGACTTCTTCGTAAACCTTTAGCAAATAAACTCGAGTCTACTGGACGCACACTGCTTGTTGGTAGAGAAATAGCAAAGTAGAATAGACTCCGACTACGGGGCAGAACGGGAGACGCTCCAGGAAGGGCTCGCTGGCCTTGTGTGGGGAGCGAGGTGAGGATGAGCAGGTGCCACGACCAGGAGACGGACTCGAGCCTGTCCCTCGGCAGGAGACAGGAGGGCGTCCAGGCGGAGAGGCACGAGGTGGCGACAGAGCCCAGGCCCAGCATACCTGCAGGCGGCAGAGCTCCTGCCCTGGGTGGCGCTGAAGGGAAGGCAGCCGCCCCTCACCCTGTCCCACCTTCCTTCTCTCACCCTCCTGCCTTGGGGCCACCAGAAACCGCTCTGCACGCTGGAGAGAGACGGCGAGTGGGAAGCAACAAATAACATTCATTATTATCAAAAACATAATTTCACCTGCAATTTGGTGCAACCATTATGGACATTATGGAAAGCAGTGTGGAGATGCCTCAGAAAACTTGGAATAGGGCCACCATTTGACCCAGCTATCCTACTCCTCGGTTTATAGTCAAAAGGACTTAAAATCAGCCTATTACAGGGACTTAGCCACATCAATGTTTATAGCAGCTCAGTTCACATTAACTAAACTATGGAACCAACTTCAGTGTCCTTCAACAGATGAATGGATAAAGAAAGTGTGGAATATATACACAATGGAATATTACTCAGCCTTCAAGAAGAATGAAATTATGACATTTGCCATAAATGGATGGAGCTAGAGAATATCATGCAAAATGAAAAAAACCATCCCCCCAAACCAAAAGCTGAATGTTTTCTCTGATCAGTGGATGCTAACTTACAATAAGCAGGGGGAGGGGGAAGCAGGGCTAGGGAAGAATAGAGGTAATTTGGATCAGGCAGAGGGGAGTGGAGGGAGAGGAGGTGTGTGGGGCAGGAAGGATAATAGAATAAATCAGACATTATTACCCTATGTGCACATATGACTACACAACCAGAAGAATGAGAAGGTTTCTCCATTTACATATGATGCGTCAAAGTGCACTCTACTGTCATGTGCAACTAATTAACACATCAGCAACAACAACAAAAAGACAAAAACAAAAACAAAACAAAACAAACACAAATACCCCACATTATTTCAACCTCCTAGATCCCCTGAATGGGCTTAGGGAACCTCCAGTGTTCCTCCTGGCACACTTTGAGAACTGCTGTTCTGGACATTCCTTAGACACGAGTCGTTGAAGGTCCAAAACTAAAAAAAAAGCAATCCAGATTGATAACGCGACCACCACAGCAGAGGTGGCCATCAGTGCCGGGCCTGCAGTGTGAGCTGCTGCAGACCCAGCGGCCCAGTCAGCAGCTGGGCTCCGACGCTGGAGGGGTGCCCGGGTCTTGTTCCCCGCCAGTGTCCCTGGGCACACAGGGCCTCCACTCTGCTGCTCTGCCTCCGGTGGAGGTTTGGGCAATCTCAGGGTTGTCAGCCGTCACGACACCGTTTTTCTAAGGGCTGTTTTCCCAGGCTTCCGTGTGCGGAATGCCCCCAGTCTTGGACCAGGAGGCTGCTGGCCCCGTTTCCTCCACGGCTTCGTGCTGTGCTTTCTCTCGGTGACACACGTGTGTGTTTTGGCTGTTTTCAAGGGAGAGCTTTTTATGAAGGAACGTTTAAAGAAAAATGCGAAGACTACACTTTGGTTAGTGAGTTTTTGAACAAATACCTGAGATAAACCACTTCAAAGGAGAGAAACTGAGTCCACTCCCCATTTCAGAGGCTTCGGTCTGCGATTGCTCGGCCCAGTGGCTTTGGGACCCAGAGTGAGGCAGTTCGTTGTGGGGAAGCCTCGGCCAGGGAAAATGCCTCCCTCACGGCAGCCAGGAGGCAGAGAGAGAGGGACAGAGAGGGAGGAAGGGACCTGGGATAAACTATGCTCTTTACAGCCCCGTCCCCGACGACCTCTTCCTCCTCGGCCCCCATCCCAGTTTCCACCCCCAGCTGGGGACCAAACCCTCACCACGTGAGCGTTGGGGCACATTCCAGATCTGAACTAAAGCAATTTTCAAAAACCCAAATAACAGAGCAATGCCAAAGGAAAAAGCCAGGCACGCTGTCCACAAGCCTGCTGACGAGCGGCACTGGACACTGACCACATCCTGTGGCACGTTGCTCGGGCCTGCCGGGAAAACCGGCAAGGACTCTCCCCAGCTGTCTCGCTCTGCGATTGTCCCTCAGATCCTGCTTGGTGTTTTTCTCACGGTCAAGCAGCAGCCTCGGTGAGGGGAGGCCCCTGGGCCACTTGCATCTTAGCGTGCAGGGCTGGGGGTGGTGCGTCAGGACAGCTCGTCACTGAGGACAGCAGCCCGGCTGCTGGGGGGTTGTGGGATGTGGTTATTGTACAAGATTTAAGCTCACATGTTGGTGAGCTCCGCTCTTCATTAGGCATCGGTGTGAACACGGGCTCAATTCCTCGTGTTTGGAGATGGTATGCGTGTCCCCCAAGACTTCCTGTGTTGAATTGCATCCCACGGCGAGGCGTTGGAGGGTGGGAACTTAATCCAACTGTAGTGGTCGAGGTGGGGTCTTGGGAAGGGATTACATTCTTTAGCAAGGAGCGTCCATCACTGGATCCTGATGGCTTTGTAAGAAGAGGGAGAGAGAACAGAGAAGACGCACATACACATGGATGCTACCTTTCTTGCCACATGTTGCTTTGAGGCTGTGCCAGCAAGAAGGCCACCATGGGATGAGGCCTCTAGATCTTACACCTCCAGAACTGTGGGCCAAAATAGACCTTTTCCCTTTATAAAGTAGCTTACTCCAAATATTTTGTTATCGCAATGAAAATGAACTAATACAGTAAACTTAGAGTTTTTAAAAATAATTCATAAGAGTCTGTATTAACAAGCATATATCTGGGCATAGTTCTGGAAGATACTTTTAGGCTCTACCCATGTTTCCTTTATTCTTTCTGTCTATTCTGGGGTTAGAGATGGCAAGTAATATCCCTAACACATTTAAAGGCCATTTTTCCAGCTGAAATTACTTGGGTTTCTTTTTAAACCAATTTTCTCCTCAGCAAGGACTTTTCCATCATTGATTAATTATTCCAATCAGGCTGAAGTATCTGTGTGTGACTTTGCAGACTGGAGAAGGTTGTAAATAATGACTTCTGTCAGATCCTGGTCCTCAGTGTGTTTGCAAAAAAGTCAGTTCTGTTCTTGTTCAATGTTAGAAAAGGTCCAAGCTTGGGAAATATGATCGCTATTAAATCCAGAGAAGAACAAATCTCAGGCCCATCCTTTAAGTTTGAAGGGGCCCTCTTGGGTGCCATCCAGGAGCTTTGCCCTGGCATGAATTAATAAATTACCTTTGACCATGGGGGAAAAAAGAAAGAAAATACCCAATTTCAGTAGCTCACTGGAGACTTACAACATGACTATTCTTCACCTTAACTGAGAGTCACGGGGCATTTGAGTGAAGACAAGCTACCCTGAAGCATTCCTTGCCAAGCTGTGTAGAAGGTCTAGATGGCATGACTTCACTCAGCACTACGTCAGAGATTGGCTCGTGGCAGACTGGGCTTGGATTTGGCTTGTTTATGGTTCCTTTGTCCCTAAAGGTTGTTGGTCCCCTTTTCTCTTTCTCTTTTCTCTCTTTCTCCATCCCTCCCCAGGAGAGATCAACTCTGAGTTGGAATATTTGTGCAATACTGGAAGAGCTCATGGAATGAAGGAGGGGACCCTTGCAAGCTCAGGAAGGAGGAATACCAGAGAAACTCTACAAGTACCAGCAAGCAACCTTCTCTCTCCAGGACGCTGCCAGGGAATGCCTCAGAGTGATGGGTCGTTTTGTGTGTGAACCCGACTATACCAGGGGACCAGATAGTTAGTCAAACATAATTCTATGATGTTTCTATGAAGGTATTTTTTTTTTGCGAGGGGGTACCAGGGATTGAACTCAGGGACACTCGAACACTGAGTCCCAGTCCCAGCCCTGTTTTGTATTTTATTTAGAGGCAGGGTCTCACTGAGTTGCTTAGTGCCTCACTTTTGCTGAGGCTGGCTTTGAACTTGCAATCCTCCTGCCTCAGCCTCCTGAGCCCCTGGGATTACAGGCATGTGTCACCAAACCCAGCTGAAGGCATTTTTTTAAGATGGGATTTTAAATTGGTTGATTTTGAGTAGAGTAGATGACCCTCTGTAATGTGAGTGGGCTTCACCCAATCAGTAGAAGGCCTTAAAAATAAAAAACACCCCAAATCAAAAAAACCCAACTGCAGTTCCACAGTTCCACGAAACCGGCTCAATCAGTCATTCTGTCCCTAGTTGATCTGTGTTCCCATCTCCACCTCTTACCCACAAACACCCAGAACCCTGACTGCTGTACTCTGCCATGCCTGTGCCCTCTCCGGGTGACCCTTCTGATTCAGAGAACATGTCACATGCTGGGGCCTCTTGTGTACAGAGGCTGTGCTATCAATGACCTTGCTGGGTACTGATCCATACGCCAAAGTGGGTAGGACACTTACAATCCGGGGAGCAGACCAGAAGTCCCTCTGCCTCAGGTCTCAAGCCATACTGAATCTGCCCAGACGCTGCCGCCTGTCCTAAGTCACCGATCCTCCCTATCAGGGGTTCCTGGAATCTGATGTCAAGAGGTAAGGACGCTCCTGCTCTCCAACCGGACCTCTCCAGTCGGAAAGGGAACCTTCGCCTCAGCTGTGCCTCCCCCGCCCCTGGCCACCGGCTCCTTGCTCCCCAAATGCTGAGTCCGCGAGGTCTCAGCTTTCTCGTGGTTTACACGCAGCCCGCTGGAGGCCCACACTGTGCATGGTGACAAGGGACAGAGGTAGGCTCTATCAGTCTCCTTTTGAACAAGCGGTGCAGCTAGTGACGCCCCTGTTTCTGAAGCTGTGGGCTGTTAGCATGCTCTGTTGTTTCTGGACAAATATTGGCTACGGTTCCTGGGGCGCATTTTCAGAGCCAAGTCCAGCGTCCTGGCACTTCTGCTTCTGGTTCCTTCAGGCAGGCTGGGCGGGGCTGGCCGCACGCCCTTCCCGCCTCCCCGTTCCTAGAGCCTTTTGAAGAGAGTCCTTCATCCTCTCTAGAGGGGTCAGTAGCTGTGGCTCAAGACCAAATCCGGCCAGCTGCCTGCGTTTGTCTGTCGGGTCTCCTGGAGCGCGGCCACTCGCTCTGCAGGGGCAGACGCCGCTCTCCCTTGCAGCCACCTGGCTCAACGGTGCAGTGGAGGTGGCGCGGGCTGCGAGACCACGCTGACCACAGTGTGGCTCTTTAGAGGAAGTCTGGAGACCCGGTGCCTAGAGCAGCAGTTTCCAAGTGCGGTCCCTGGGCCAGCAGCAGGGGCGTCACTGAAAGCCTGTCAAGAAATCCAAGTCCTCACCCCACCCAGACATACCCAGTCAGAACTCGGGGGCCCACGGGTGATTCCGAGGCCCACTGAAGTGGGAGAACCCCGGACCGTCACATGACCTGGTTTCGAGGCAGCACTAGCCTACCAGGAAGCTGGGAACCTGCAGCAGTTTTAATCCTAGTATGTCCTTATTTTTCCGTGATTGCTTAGAAAATGGATGTTATGAAGTATTGGCTGGGGAATTTCAAGAGAGGCTGTTTGTAATGGTGTTAATGATTAAGAATTGTGCTTACCGCAGAAGGGATCATTAGCTGACTTCATAACACCTACGAGGGCTAATATTTAGTTCATTGATTTATGAACATTGCATCAATGTCCCTTTTTAAAGTTAAACCTCTTTAAATTAATTTTTGATCACACTTGAGCGTAAAGCGTTGGCTGATGCCGTGTACTCGTGTGCTGTGATGGCAAACAACTCCCACGCTGTCCCGGGAGGCTGGGGTGAGCCTGATTGAAGACGTCCATGAAAGGCACAGGAAGGCGGGACCCTGGAGGAGTCCCTCCTGTCAGAGGTGAGTCACAACTGGGCCAGCGACTGTGCTTGGTCTGTTTGGTGCGCTGTAACGGACGCCACAACATTTATTCCTCCTGATTTCGGAGACTGGAAGACAGGGCGGAGAGCCTGTGTCGGGGGGCCCCTCCTTGTAGGATGGGCTGACAGATCTGACTCCATGAGAATGTTATAGGCCAGACTCTAAGGGAAATGACCAAACAGACTCCATGTTGCTCCGAGACTCCATGTTATGTAGGAAATAAGCTTCTCCCACGGGAACACCCCGCCTCTGTACCCATCCTCAGTTACTTAGTGTGACATGGTTAGCAATACAAAATGACAATTCTTATGTAATGAAAAAATACCTCTCTTGATTCCTATTGCTTCTAAACAATGTACCATGTGAACGGAGATTGTGTGGATGTTAGTAACCATTCTTTAGTTTGTACCTAGGTAAGGGTCGTTTGGACCCACTTCCTCCTCTGTTGATGATCTCATGATGTTAGTTTGTAATTTCAAATCATAGCAATAGACACTTATGATTGATGGGATTTTTGGTATAAGAACCCCTACAACCCTTGTTGGGTCTGTTCTCCCAATAGCCATTTTGGGGCATTGTGTGAGACAGTCAGCGGCCGGCTTAATAAAGACTCTCAGTGGTGATCGGTCGAGGGGAGCGCGTGCAGGAGAGGGCAGAGTTTGCACTTACAACAAACCACTCCTGCAATAATGTTAGTGCAGAGCCCTGGTGACCAGTCACCTCTCAAAGGTCCCACCTCTCAACCCTCTTGCTTGGAGGTCAGTTGTAACATGTGAACTTTGAGGGACACTTCAAACCATAGCAAGCTCCTCCTCCTCGGAGAGATCTGCACCAGGGTTACGTACTGAACTGAGTTTCAAGGTTTGAGACATCTGAGATGCAGAGGGAAAGGTGACAGGTTGGGTGGGCCCTAGAGTCCTCTGCCTGCCATCTCCAGCGGTGGCCAGATCACGAGTGAGAAGATTCCATCAGACTTCTCAGACTTGTGGCTTGCCTGACTCTTGTTTCTAGGCACTCAGACTTGAGAAATCTTAACCAAACCTCTTCCTTGCCTTTGTTTCAGGTTTAGTAATTATTATTATGAGGCTTTTCTGTCACTTACCTGTAGCCCTCAAGCACATGGGATTTTCATGGGGCACCCAGTAATTTTTTTGTCAGTCAAAAGAAATAAATGATAGCCCTATTCCAGGTGCTTAGGTGGAAATTCACCATTAGGAGAACAGAGGAAAGATTTCAAATCTGACCACACTCACCTCACTGGTTTGGCAGTTTCACACAACTTTTTAAAATTATGATAGACAACAGGAGATTTCACAGATCACATTTTCAATACTCAGACGGTGATTACCAATACAGCCTCTGAATATAGCCCGCACAGATTTATGTACACACATTGTATACATGTGTCATCTTAATGCTTTGTCAGAAATAGTAACACACTGGTTTGAGTTTAAACTTTATTTCTAATTTTGTTTTATTCTCTAATAGAAGTCGGGCTATTCTCTACTGCAGAGTCGGTCAACTGCAACCTGTGGGCCATGTCTGACCTGGGACCTGTTTGTGTAAATAAAGTTTTATTGGAACTCAGCCCTGTCCACTTGTTGACATAGTGTTTATGACTATTTTTGTGTGACAGTGGCTGGGTTGAGTAGCTGTGACCAAGGCCATGTGACCCTTGATGAGAAATATTGTAAATGTCTGTCCCTTTATGAACAGAACCGCAGCTCCGCTCTTCTGTGTCACTTGATGGCACCAGCCGGGGCAGCGTTTCAGGGTTAGACGTGGATTTATTGGCAGACGCTAAATGAGGTGGAGGATGTGTTCCTTCAAGTGTTGGCTTTGTTGTAGGTGTCAGTGCAGAAGCGAAGCAGAGCACTTTGTACTCAGTATTTTGAATAATGGACGACAGTAGAATTTTCTATGATTTACTTTTAACCCTTTATTCTTTATATAAACTTGATAGAGGGGGATCCTTCCAGAGAGTGCCATCTTTCTTATTTGTCACGGGAGCTGTGAGGAGCAAGCTCCTTATGGGAGAATGTCCTGGCAAAGCCGCTGATGGTAGAATGTCCTTGTTGAGGCGACTTTGACGCTGAATGTGGGAGGTACTCTAAGATAGGCCCCATCGGCCCCCTCCTGGGCTTCTGCCCTGGTGCAGTCTGCCTGCCTGTGGGCCAGGTCTGGAAACTGGCTTCTAACGAGTAAAGCAAAAGTGCTGCGGTGTCACAGCTGAGACTGGGCTGGGGGAAACCGTGACTTTCATCTTGGGTCCACTCTCTCCCCCTGTTTGCTCACCCTGGAGGATGCCGGGGCGGTCATGAAGCAACCCTGTTGCCATGGTTTGGGTCTGTCTCCTGCAAAGCGTGAGTGGAAACTCAAACCCTAGTTCAACAGTGTCGTGAGCTGGAACCCAGTGAGAGGTGTCCAGGCCACGAGAGTAAAGAATGAATCAATGTCATTATCACGGGACTGAGCTCATTAGCAAGGGAACGGGTTTCATATGAAAGGATGAGTTTAGTCTCCCACCCCACTCTCTCGCCCTCTCTTTGTCTGTTCAGCATGGGATGGTACAACAAGGCCATTGCTAGACATGGCCCTTCCTTTTAGGACTTCCCAGCTTCCAGAGCTCGGAGCCAATACGTTTCTGTTCATTACAGTTGCCCAGTCTGCAGTAAAAAGCAGCAAAAAGCAGACTAAGGCACTGTGAAAAGACCCATGTGGCAAGAGTCCAAGCCCTAATGACAACGCAAGTGGCCTTGGAAGCAAATCCACATCCACCGCTCCAAGTCAAGCCTCAGATGAGACCACAGCCCTGGTAGACAGCTGACTGCAACCTCACAGGAGACTCTGAGCTGGAGGCACCCAGCCCAACTTGGCCTGGACTCCTCACAGAGACTGTGACATTAAAAATGTTTATTGTTTTAAGCCACCAAATTTTATGGTAAACTGTTCAGCAGCTACAGACTATTACCCAGAGGGAAAAACCTGGCTGAACTAGGAAATGACGCTGTCATCAGGTGACAGAGCTTATTCAGTCCTCTTTATTTTAGTTAATAGAATTGGAAAGTGTTGCACAGGGATAGGTAAGTCAGCATCCTCCTGAAGTGCAGCCATCCTCCGTGTCCAGGGGGATTGGTCCAGGACCCCGGGAGATACCAAAATCCCAGACACTCAGTCCCTTATGTAAAAGGGCATAGAGCTTGATGTGATGGTGCATGTCCATAATCCTAGCAGCTTGGGAGGCTGAGACAGGAGGATCCGGAGTTCCAAGTCAACCTCAGCAACTTAGCAAGGCCCTAAGCAACCTAGTGAGACACTGCCTTTAAAAAAGAAAAAAAAAAAGGGCTGGGGATGTGACTCAGTGGTCAAGTGCTTCTGGATCAATCCCCAATACCAGCAAAAATAAGTTTTATTAAAAAATAAAATGGCATGGTACTTCAGATTACTGACAACACCAAATACAATCATAAACACTATGTAAGTAGTTGTTATATTTTAAAATTTATATTTTTATTTAAAACATTTTAAAGTATTTTTGTTCTGTTGCAGTTGAACCCATGGACGTGGAACTCACAGGTACAGAGGCAGAGTGAGCTGTTATGCCACCAGGGCTCCCATGTCCCCCTACTTTCAACACGCCTAGGGCCCTGCTCCGTCTCCTGGGTCGCACACCACTCTGGGAACCAGCAGATGTCTCAGGTGGGTCTCCGCTCGTCCTAACGCACAGTCAAAACCTCACAGCTCATGTGGAAAACGATCTCATATGTAAGAATGGGTGAATTTCATGTGAAATGAAAGGCCAGGAATTGTCCACTTTGAAGAGCTGTCTATTCTTACAGGAGCGAAACCAGGCACATTATAGGTGCCCACACCTGTACTTTGTAAAACTCGAGCTCTGACCTGTCTCTGCTTCCGGGCAGGCCTGGTGCCTGGGCAGACCCAGCTCCTGTGGCCAACTGGCGAGGATCTGTGAGCGGCCAGCCGGAGCAGCTGCCGACCTGGCATCCCCCGGCCCATGTCCTATTGGCCTTTACCGCTCATCAGAGCCCTGACAGCTGTCAGGTGGCCAGCAGAGTCAGGGAACGCTCTGTGGCCAGCAGGGGAGCTGCGAGGGCAGGGGAGGCAGAGCCCACCAGCTGCCGGCACAGCCTGGAGGCCAGTTCCATGGAGACAAACCAGTTCAACCTGATCTTCACCTTCTTTCTCTCTCATGTATCCGTGGAATCTCGAAGGTCCTCTCTGCACATGGCCTGGGCTGAGGGACACGCACAGACTCCAGCAGCAGGGCTGCTTCCTTCTGAGGGAGAATCTGCTGCAGACCTCTCTGTGGCTTGCCAGGGGCCATCGTTTTGTGCCTACTCTTGCTGACTTCCTTTGATGCACGTCTGTGTCCGAATTTTCCTGTTTTATGAGGACACCAGTCATATTGAATGGGGCCTCCGCTTCAGTGACCCACTTTCAGGCTTGATTACCTCTGTAAAGACCCTCTTTCCAAATAAGCTCACATTCTGAGGCCCTGGGAGTCAGGACTCCAACCTACCCTTTTAGAGAGTTACACAATCAACTCTTACAACAGGGTCTTCACCCAAAAGATATTATTCTGTAACTATTAAATGGCTATAGCTAAGATTCGTGGGGTGCTTACTATTCATGGTAAGTATTTTATGTGCCTTTTAAAAAATTTTAACCTTCATAGCAACCTTGGAAAAAGCTGTTGTCATTATTCCCAATTTGAGATGATGAAAGTGAGACTTGAGGAGACTGTAACTTGCCCAAGACTTTACACCTGGGCTGGGGCAGGATGGGACTCCAGTCCAGGTTGGAAAGACTGCAGAGGCCACGACTGTCCTATCATGTGTACAATGATCAGTGTTCTGCTTGTTATGCAAGTACCCGCTGCACTGAGTCAATGTTGGCTTCCCTGTGCCATTGAGCTGAACTTTTATCCTTTTGCAGCCAGATTGACTGCATTCCCTGGTCAAGGTCAGGGGTTTGTGAAAGCGTCACTCTTCCGGGAGCACAAGCTCGACCTTCCTTCAGGTGACATTACCCTGCATCTTCTGATCACAGGGCACATCTTCTCAGAGACTTCCTGTTAGCTGATGGGCATCTTGAGGTGCTGTCCCCAGAGGACACTGGAGCTGCTCCAAACATACTGGCTTGTGTGCTCCCAGCAAATAAAGTCTCCCGGTCCCTTTAAGCCAGATCACGTGCAGCTTCTGCTCTTTCCACGGAGGTGCATCAGAATGGAGGCCGAGCGAACACCCCACACTGAAACTCCCTGCGCCTTTGATTTAAGCCTGAAGAACACCTTCCCTCTGCCTCAGTGAAGGCCAAGTCATCAGCTGAGGCAAGTAGGCCCTAGGGCTCCAGGAAGAGCCCAAATCCTACGTTTTAAACTGGCTAAACTACAGAGATTGACCCTCACCTGAAGGTGCACAGCCAGAGTGGCCTGGTTGGTCTCAGAACCTGCTGTGGGGTTAGGACCCCAGTTGCTGAGCCCTGCCTCCTGCCTCCTCCAAACGGTGATGTGGCACTGATTCCAGGCATTACTCCAGATCCTGGGAACCCCAGAATTGAACAAGGCAGAAAAGTTTCCTGTTCTTACACATTCTAACTATAGGTTGAGAGGGGCATGTGTATGTGTGTATGAATGTGCATCAGTGTGTGTGTGTGTGTGTGTGTGAGAGAGAGAGAGAGAGAGAGAGAGAGAGAGAGAGAGAGAGAGAGAGAGAGCGCGCCTCACTAGGCTCCTCCAGTGCTAACCCTCCCAATTTCTGCTTCGTGCCTTACTGGTTGTAAACGCTCTCTGGTGCATTAGCACGAGGCCACAAGCACTGTCCCTGTGTCAGGCAGCTGTGCTTTTCTGTGACTCAGAGACCTGACCAGAACAACGTAGAGGAGGAAAAGTTAATTTGGCCTATGGTTTCAGAGGTTCAGTGCAGAGTTAACCAATTCCATAGCTCTGGGCCTAAAGTGAGGCAGCACATCATTGCAGAAGGGCAGTGGAAGGCAGCCCAGGACATAACATCCATGAAGCAGAGAGAGCTTCACTTCCCAGACAAAATATAAACCCCAAAGGCATGCCCCTGGTCACCTACTTCCTCCGGTCACATCCTATCTGCCTAAAGTAACCCCTGTTAATTCATATCAGTGAATTAATCCACTGAACAGGTTACATCTCTCATAACCTCATCATTTCACCTCTGAACATTCTTGCATTGTCTCACACATGAGATTTTGGGGGATACCTCATATCTAAACCATAACAATCCCCCTTTATTAGCCAGGTGAGGTCTTCAAAGTAGATGTTGAATTTATGTAACTGTGAAATTTAAACTATCACATGCACACTCAGCCAGCTTAAAGCAGGAAGCACTTCTAGACAGCGTCCCCTGAGCCATGCACAGTTCTGGACATCTGCTATGAAATGATCTGGGCCTCTGTTGTGAGAGCTGAGGGAAGCAAAGCAGAGCCCTGGAGAAACTGTAAAGCTGCCCAAGATGGCCTTTGCTTCCTGCCCCTCTGGCCTTCCATCTCCCTAGAGCCAACCTTTCTTAACCCTTTGCAATTGCTGCAGCTTCAATCTTTTCCACTTGCCAAAAACAAGAAAAGAGGTCCTATTATCTATATGCGGTTAGATGGAAGATCAGGATCCGGAGTGTTGACTGGGATCCTCTACCCAGAAATAAAGACCGTGCATTTTTCTGGAGCCTCAACAGTTTGCACCCTCCAGAACCTTGAACTTGGCCACTTGAGTTGCTGTTCAGAGATCCTGACAGGTCATCACATGAGGAAAGGAGAGCGTCCAGGCCAGTCCTCCAACCTCAGTGAGGCACGGAGGGAGCCGGGGTTGGGCTACACTGCAGAGCAAATGCTCTTCACACTGGTAAAGTCCTTCTATGGGGAACAGAGGACCCTCAAGCCCTGGAAGGAGAGGAGGCTCTAGCGGGTCCCTTGTTTTCCTAAGGCTCAACTGGACAAATGCCCCCAGAGTCTTCCGGACTCCTTGTATTTAGCCAAAATGGAGGTAAAAATTCTAGAAAGCTAATTTTTTGGTTTGTTTTGTTTTAAACATGGCAGACCATTTATACTGTAAAATAGAAGGCTCTGGCCTCTATACGTGATCTGTATTTCTGTCTTATCTTTTTATTAATTGTATCTAATAGGGGTCTGGGTGTGATACCCCACACAGGCATATGGTAGGCACTGGTCAAATCCAGTCTCTTTTGTTTGCCCTCCCCGCCCCCCTTCCCAGTGCACATCCCAACCCCTATTAATCACTGTTTTACATTCAGGGCGACTTTTTCAGCCTCCACGTGTGAGAGGGAACGTGCAGTGCTAGTCTTCCTGCGTCTGGCTTTTCTCACTAAACAATATCCTTTAGCTCCATTCATCTTGCTGAAAATGATAGACTTCCCTTTTTCCTTATGGCCGAATAATATTCCTTTGTGTCCATGGATATGTAGGCTGATTTCCAATCTTAATTATGATGGATTGCAATGGAATACATCTTTTTGTTTTTGTCTATATCCCAGAAGTGGGATTGTAGGATATGGCAGTTCTGTCTTCAATTTTTTGAGAAACCGCCCTTTATGTTTTCATAATGGCTAAACTAATTTACACTCCCGCCAGCAGGTCACAGGATCTTTCACGCATCCCATTTTCTGAGCAGTCAGGGGTGGTGGGGGCTCTGCTCAGCCTGGCCTCTGATCCACCCTGAAATCCTAATCAGGGTTAGAGCAGTCCCCAAGGGACCTCCTGGCCCTCCCAGCCTACTCCAGAGTGGCTAGGGGACAGGGAATTATAATAAGAAATGGCAAGCCACCAAGGCCATGCCAGGCCATTCCCCATGTGGCCCCAGCTCAGCTAGGCAGCCAGGGTCTCCCTGTGGCAGCTCAGGACAGAGGACATCATTTCTTCAGAGTTCTGCCCTGCAAGATAGCTGCTTCCTTCCCATCTTTCCCCACCCTTGCTTTTCTCTTAACTTCTATTCCTTCTCCTCTTGTGCAGAGATTGCTGCTCTGTAGAGCTCACTTCCTGTGTGCTTTGGTCTGTCCTCTGGATCACGCTGCGGCCTCGTTTTCCCCCTCCGGACTCTGAGGCAGAGACACCACGCTGTAGTCCAGGAGCCCGTCCTTCCTGTACTCGACTCTCGATCAAAGCCAGAAGCCTGAAGCAGGAAGTGGGAAGAGGAAGCAGGAAGTGAGAAGCAGGAAGCAGGAAAGAACACAGCTCCTGACACTTCTTCAGGATCCCTTCCTCTGGGGCCATGGCCTTTGAGACTACAGAATCCTGACCGTGGGGGTTTGCTGTAGTTTGGATGGGGAATGTTCTCCCGGCCCCTGCAGTAGAGGCTTGTTCCCAGTGAGGTGCTATGAGCATGGTGAGACCCTTAGAGAGGGGCTCGTGGGGTGCCCTCAGATGGCTGAGGGTGCACCCTCGAAGGAGATACTGCGACCTCCGTTTTTCCTTTTCCTTTCTTTCCCTTCCTGGCCATGAATTGAGCAGTTTTACTCTGCCACTCATTTCTGCCATGGTGTGCTGCTTTGCCACAGGCTCAAAACGAGGTTAACTGATCGTGGAGTGAAACCTTCAAAACTATGAGCCAAAAAGAGACCTTTGGCTCTTTATTTCAGGTATCTGTTATAGTGATGGAAAACTCACTCACAGTGTAAAACTGTAGAGAATATTTGAGGAAATTACTAATTGGGATGTTGATTTCAACTACTAGAAAAATAACAATGTGAGAAAGAAAAGATTTTGGGGAGCCATCAGAGAAATAATAAAGATTATTTGAATGCACTATTGGAGAAAACTGTTATACACATTTCAAAAGTGTCTATTCTGAGACAAATTTTCTTCAATTACAGAAATTAAGCATGACTCAGATGTGTCCCACTTTCCTGATATGTGGCCCAGGTACTAGATCTAAAAATAACAAGACAGACTTCCCTAGTCACAAACATGAGGTAGGCACCTCACTGAAAGAGTTTATCAAATACAGTATTTGTACATCTTCCTATTCATGGTTTACCTGTCATGGAAACACTGAGTACAATTCAAAGTGTCTTAAGTCACATAGTGTTTTAAATATTCTTTAAATCTGTATCTTTTGCACACATTCTCAAAGGAGAGAGATTGCAAATGGGGTGAGAATTTGAGGGGATACACGTGTGCAAAACATAGTATTCTTTGGTTGTTGTTGTTTTGGTACTGGGATTAAATCCAGGGGCACATGACCACTGAGCTACAGTCATTATATTTTTAGTTTTTATTTTGAGACAGGGTCTCACTAAGTTGTGTATGGCCTTGCTGAGTTGCTTAGGCTGGCCTCCTACTTGCAATCCTCTTGTTCCAGCCTCCTGAGTCACTGGGAGTACAGGTGTGTGCTGCCCGGGTCCAGCATAGTACTCTTTAATGCATCTTCTCACATATAAAACAAAGATGTAAAAATAATGCATAAATCCCATATGTCTTTAACATTAAACTTTTCACCAGGAATAAATGTCTACAAAGGCTGGTTGCAGGGTATGGGGGATGATGAAACAGATTGAGAAATACTGCTTCGGAGAGTTTTGTAATGTTCTTCTTTTTTAAAGTGTTACTTAGTCATTCATGTTCAAACAGGAACCTAGATATTTGCATCCTGTTTGCTTAAAATGAGACAGATCTACAGAAAGCTTGTCAGGACCACAGGGCAACATTCACAGAGGCTCCTGGGAGAGTCTCCCAGTTGGAAAATATGTGCCAGGCTATCACTAGATAATAAGGCTATTTGCTGTCCACTGCTCATGGGAACAGTCTCTTTATTATTTTATGATCAGATCTCTTCAGTGGTAATAATACTAATAATTACAATAACATATTTCATCCAAATCAAGGTCCCATTAATGGTAAGATGCACCATTAAGATCTGACACAGTAGTAGGATGTCAAAGATTGTCAGATGTACAAATAATAAAGCATGAAAATGAATGTCTTAGGATTAATGAAATATAGAAATAGCTGCAAACTACTGAGCCTCCACCAGGTGCTGGGCAATACTTGGTTATCTCATCAAACACTGCCAACAGTGAGGCCTGGTGCACGTGGCGATCCCTGTTATCAATTCTGGTTTACAAATGAGGGACTGGGAGACAGAGGTGAGCAGGGAAGCAGCTGGAGGGCCCCGGGACCCCCTACCTCCACATTCTGGTGCCCACGGGGCTGCACTTTCCAGTACCTGCCCTTCTCCCCTTGGTACTGTCCCTGCTGCTGCCTGAACAAGCAGATTCAGCTCAGTTCATTCAGTGCACGGGTTTCTAGAAGGTGCACCAAGTGGAACGCTGGTGTTTTTCAAATTCTCAAGGGGGACATTCCTTGTTAAAGGAATGTTAGGAAAGCGTGCTTTAGGTAGCCTGGCATGGGATCCTGCTCCTGACCTGGAGAGACAGCTCCACCTGCAGCTGGGACAACTTCCGCTTGGTCCTGACTCCTCCGCCCTCCAGCTCTGGGAGCAAGTGGAAGCTCACCTTCCCCATCTTGGTTCCCTCACTTGGGAGCCCCTGGTGATCAGGGTGGAGTGAAGTTGGACTGCATCACACGAAGCCCAGCCGTTTGCTGTCCCTTTCCCGTGTCCATGTGTGTCTGTGAATGCGCCTGGGGATGTAGCACTCACCTGGAGCGGCCACTCCCTGAGTCCTGCATTCCTCTCTTAGAAGCGGGAGGTCAACATTCATCTGAGGTTGGAGAGAAGACTATGCTTCATAAATGCAGGCTCCGATGGTCCCACAGCTTCAGGATGGTCCCCAGCTCCTGGAGGGTGTGGGATTAAACCCTCACTTCCCCCGGGGCCCAGCCCTTCTGCCTAGGCCCAGCTCAGGGTGCGCTGGTTTCAGCTTCCTGTCTGCTCTCGCTCTGATTGCCTTTCTGTAAAGGAGCGCGGCTGGCTATCCAGTGTGTATTTAGTCCATTCTGCTGGGCTCTTCCTGAGTGGTACAGAGATAACTAATTGTGTAGTTTATATTAGAATCGAGAATTTTGCCTCCCCCAAGAATATTATCATCTTAACTTATTGCTGGAGGCGCCATTGCTTTTGGATAAACACAGACTGTGTTTTCTCTTTCCCTCTTACGGTGGGCAGTTTTTCCAATGGACTGTAACGGGAGCTGTTTCGTTTGCATTGGGAGTGCTCTCAGGTCCACATCCAGAAAACCTACTAAAAATGTGAGCCGAAAACAACTGGAGGGACAGAATGAAAAGCAGTTGTTTGGAGAAGATTTTGCAGCACGGTGGCGGGAGGCTGCTGTGTGCAGCGGCCTTAGTGATTGCTTAGGTGGGGAGTTGGCTTCTGACCAGCGGCCAGCCACTCCTGAGCGTTCAATGACCTTTAATCCTCATGGAAAGCGTTTTCCTACGGGTGAGTCAGCACCTTTTCCACATCGGCCGCACCTAGTTTAGGGTGCATTTCTACAGGATCCCCTTTTCTCTGAAGTCAGTGTGATGTGAAAGTGTTTAAAGATACGATAAGCAAAACCAAACGAAGCAAGCAAGAGCGTCACCAGAGTGGACGTCTCCCAGAGCGTAGGCTGTGCATCTGTCACTTTGCCAATATCGGGACAGAAAAAAAAAATTCCACATTCGTTAACTAAAATATGTGCCAGATTTTCTTCTCATGACTTCGCCATTTTTCGAGTTTAGTGGACGAATATTTCCAGTTGAACAAATCAGTCTGGGCTGGGAGAGGAGACATGTCATCTCTGTTCCCGTTGGCTGTGGGCATCCCAGGTCTTGATTTGATTCACCAGCTGTGATGCCTAGTCCCTGAGCTGCCGGACCCGCTCACAAGAGCTGCTGTCTGTCTCTTCCTGACCTCACTTGCGGTGGCCTCACGCTGGTAGCTTGGAATTGGCCATGAAGGAGTCTTTGCATATAGCAATTGGCAAACCCTGCGGCTCGGGCTTTGGGCTTCCTCTCCCCACGCCCAGCGCTGAGTGCTGAATGTTTGCAGCCCTCCAGTGCTGATGGCTGTCAGTTCTCAGTGCCTCAAATCCTAGAAGACAGGTGACAAGTGTTGGACACAGTCACTGTCCAGAAAGCCGAACTGGGGCTTCACAGACAGATGCGGATGATTGCCCAAAGCTGGCCATTGCTACTGCCACTGCCCACACTGCCACTCAGCTGAAAATCATAGCTGCTCCTGTGTGTGAGGGTGCCTGTGTGTTTTGTATGTAGGAGCCTGTGTGTGGCCACGTCTGAGTGTGCAGTCATGCGTGTGCCTGTGTGCCTACCTGTCTGTGCACATTTACCTGTACATGTCTCTATGCACGCACACAGGTGTGTATGTACATGTATACACCTGCATGTCTGTGCATCCGTGTGTCTCTGTGCACTCATACAAGTACCTTTGTACACGTTTGTGTCCATGTGTACCTATGTGTACACACATTTGCCTGAGTGTATCTGTGCAGGGGTATGTGTGCAATGAGTGTGTGTTTGTGCTTGCATGAGTGCTTGTGTGTGGGCACACGTATGCCTGGGTGTACACATGAGCATGCATGCAGGCATGTCCTGCCTGTGGCCATACATGAGTCTGTGTGTGCCGTGTGTGTCTGTGTGTGTGCACGTGCATGCGTGTGTGTGTGTGCATGTGTGTGCTCAGGGCCACACATGCGGTGGAGATGAGGAATGATGTTCTCTAGGAGGATATGGAGATCTGGGGTGACTCCTAACCAGATCTTCCCCTTCTCTTGTCCATTACTCCTCCTTCATCATTCAAACTAATATTTAGGAACCTTTAAAGAGGAAAACACGCCCCAGCGGGGAGGCTGGTGGGAGTGAGGAAGGAAGGAGACCAATGCTGTCTGTTTGCCTGGAAGTGCTGGAGAGTCTGTGGACCACCATGGTGTCAGATCCTCTGGGCTTCTTAGGATCTCTCTTAGGGTCTCTGACTGCTCATCAGTGAAAATGTAGTCTGATCTCAAGAACCTGAGACTTTTTCCAGCTCATAGTTATTGTGTGGCCTCTGCAGTCATGGTTTAGACTGTTAGAAGTGGAGGCCTGAGTCACCACCCAAAGTGAGAGATATGGGCTGGAGCCCTGGCCTCCTCTTTGGGTACTGAGGCTGGGCTGCTGTGGTTGACAGTTGTCTTCCCTGCTCACTGCCCTGCTCACAGCTGCACAGGCTTTACATATGATCCACTTTAACCCTCAGGGGTCCTACTGAGCCACGTCTCATATTCTCAGTTCACTCTTGGGAGATTGAGGTCCCAAGAAGGGAAGTAACTTGCCCCAAATCTAAGACCAGTGAGTGTCAGAAACAGAGTTAGAGGCCCAAGTTCTAGGCTCACAACTAAATTCCATTCAGGGACAGAGTGACTTTTCAGTTTATTTGGGAGTTTCTGTCATCTCCAGTGTGGTTCTCTCTTCAACCACTTCTGTAGCTCAAATGTAACCATAAATGAATCCAAATAGGTAGGCAGAAATCCTACCTTCCCAGGGCAAGGCGAGGGCTTGGCATGGAATTCCTTATAGCAGGGCCTGCTCCGCTCTGGAGCCTGTAACACCAGCTCCAGCTCATGCCTGAACTTGCTGCACCCAGGAGCTGGCCCCTGGTACAGACCCAATAGGTTAATGATGGAGGATAGTGTCCCTCTGCTGACCTGGTCCCTTGCTCGATTGGGGGGCAAGTAAAGCCAAGAGGGTGAGAGATTTGCCCAGCAAAGAGTGCTGGACTTCAGGCACAGCCAGGCCAGCTCAGGCCTGTCCTGTTCTCTTCCTGCCACCTGAGGGTGCAGGCTGTGTTCTGGGGCTGGGTGGAGGTAGGTGCACAGGGTAGGGGGTGGCCTCCACAGGACTAGGAGATAATGGCCACGGCTACTGGGAATTGCTGCAGCAAGAAGTGAGGAGCATGCCTGAAAAGATCTGAAAATATCCCCGGGGCACGTTCGGGCTGCAGATACCATGTAAGTGTGAAGGCGGGGGAGGAGAGGTCAAGGCTGCTAACGGCTGGGGCCGGGGCTCTTGGCACTGCCTGGACCCTGACCCCACAGAACATCATGGAGCTGGAGGAGGATTGTTTCTTAACCTCTGAGGTGATGCTTTGTGCAAAGCAGGTGCTCCAAATGTCCACTGATGACTGAAGAGTCAGCAGGGATGTGAACGCCTGCAGTGCCTGTGGGGTTGACTTGCTTGGCTTCTCTTCCAGAGCGTGCATCTTGTGGGGAGCCGCCCCAGAATGATCAGACAAGGCTGGGGATTCCTCAACAGAGCTGCTCGTTTGTTGTTACTTTGCTGCATGCTAGTAACAGGGAATGTGCTTGAATTCTACAGGTTTATGAATTTCATAAAGTTTGATATTTAACGGGTGTCATGGCGAATGCCCCACCTTCCTCCTAGTGAAGGGAGAAGTTCTGGTTCACTCATAAAGAAAACTGTTCTTCATAGTGAACAAAGGCACTCACGTGTTTGGATTTATGGACAGATGTCCATTTCTTTCCTACTTATTAACTGTTGCTAAGGCATTTGATCAAGTCTGGTCTTTCGAATTCTACCAGACAATTGAATATTTTTAATTAGATACTTAAAATAAATTTGAATAATCTATTTTGAATTTTATGTGTTTTGCTGAAAGTTCCTTCTAGTTTAGAATAGGAACATGTCAAACCTTAAAATATCCTATAACTTAGAGGCACCTGGATGGAAATGATGATATTCCTTTTGTGCACCACGAAGTTTAGAGGGATTTGTTTTTTAACTTCTGTAGAAGAGGTGTTTTTACAAAACACATGTCAGAGGCACCTGACATCTGCAATCTGCTTTTTTTTTGTCAGAGGAATCAAAAATAAGTCGAATAAAACTCAATAACAAATCCCAGAACATTCCTTACTTTTAGGGGCTGTGGAGATGAGATGTAACACTGTGTGCAGACCCTTTTCACAGGAGGGCCTGACCTGGATTGTCAATTTAGTTCGATTAAGAGATGCCCAAGTTTCAGAGACTTCTGGGTGTGTCGATAAGGAGGTTTCCAGAGATGATTGGCACATGGGACAGCAAACTGAGTGGGAGACCCACCCTAAGTGTGGGTGACACTATCCAATAAGTTGGGGGCCTGGATGGAGAAAAGATGGTAGAAGGAGGAAGCACACACAGATGCAAGCTCCATTCTCCCTGTGCAGGTGCTTGGGTAGCTTGTGCAGTCGCCGGAGGACTTGGACTCCAGTTCTTTATCCATCCAAAGCGGGTTCTGACCAGCGGTTCTTTAGGGAGTTTCCAGGCCTTCAGGCTGAGGCCCATCATTGATCCCTCTTCTTCTGAAGCTCCAGCTTCTAGGACCGAGCAGCTGCTGGTTCCTCCAGTTCTCCAACCTACAGTGAAATATCTGGCTTGAGGTTCTGTACGTCTTTTTAATAATCATATGTACATATAATTATATCACACACACACGTGTGTGTGTGTGTGTGCATATGTGTATGCCCTGCTGGTTCTGCTCCAGTGGCATTGCCTAGGAGGTGCTAACAGCCTTCACCTTGCTGGCAGTCATTCTCCGTGGTCTGTTTTTAGGTGGGAGGGCTGCTACCCTCTTATGCAAAATTATCCCCTTGATCCCTTAATCATCAAAGAAGTCTCCAATGATGCTTTCATAGAGGTTCTACTCAGTGCATATTGACTGGCTTAGGAGGGACCTATAGTTGTTTTCCATGATAAGACCAGGGCCATCTCACACGCAGTTTTCTCAGCCCTCAAAATTCAACACAGACAGTGGGCCGCCTTCCTTCTTTCCCTGTGGCATCTGGTTTCCTCCCTCCTGGTGTGGTCTGGCCTTGCGACTTGCCCTGGCTTCAAGAATGCAGCTGGTGTGCGGTGCTGCAGGCCCGGGCCTGGGCCTGCAGAGACCTGGCAGACGTCGGTCGGCTCAAGCTCCTCCATTTCCCCACAAGAGCGGGACCAGGACAGCCTGTTAGAGATGAGAGACCACGTGCACTAGAGCTGAACTGTCCCAGCCTAGGCCAGTCTAGACCAGCCCGTCCCCAGCCACCCTGCTAGCTGACTGCAGACACCTGAGCCAGCCAAACTGAGAACACTGAGCCAGGCCCATCAGAAAACCACCCAACTAACAAATGATAGATGGTGTGTTTTTAAGGCGCTGGATTTGGGGCATTTTATTATCAACAACTAATTGATATAATTCACATTCGGCACGTGTAGCTAACATTTGGGGTTTTCCATTCAGCTTGCCAAGTAAGTCTGGGTTTCTCCAGTGTGCGGCCCTGTCCCTTCCTGTGTGACTCTCCTCTGTCGTACCTGCTGGGCTCTGCTCTCTACTCAGCACAGGCATTGACTGACTTCATAGACACCGAACACCCTCTGCTTTCTGCTCGTCATTCCCCATACAGAAAAACAAACCCAAAGAGAGTCTTCCCAACTGAAGAAAGAACAGACTAACTCAAAACTAGATCTGTGACTCAACTCTAGGAACCGCCGTGTGGCACCAGTTTGACCTATGTCTTTCACACAGGGCATGCACATCACTCCTCATGCTCATGGTTGACCCCGAAGTGCTGAGCCCAAGTGGAGGACAGGCTAAGTGTGTGTGGAATGGAACTGAAGCAGATGAGCAGAAGCTCCTGTCCATTCTGGAGTGCCTCCCACTTGTGCCAGCTCTCTGCTGCTTGACCTCCGCCCAGCCATCCTCTCTAAATGCGTTTCTTCTTCTGTAGATAGGAATGGTTACTCTGCTCTACTGATCTCATATATCACTGCAAGGATTAACTTAGATGGCACGTGTGAAAATGCTTTGTAAACTCTGAATAACTATGTAAGGCAATGCAAAGCATTGTCAGGATTGCTACTATTTTGAGCCCACAGGCGGAGACTGGACCTGGGAAGAATGGCAGATGGCCCAGGGTTGTGGGCAGGAGGCTGACTTGTTTGCTTATCAGTGGAAAACACACTGTGACTCATATCAGGAAAGGAGCCTGGCAAACATTAAAAAAAAAAAAAAATGTCAGGAGAAAGCTGATGAGCCTCCAGTTGGAATTCAGGACTGGG
Source organism: Sciurus carolinensis (assembly GCF_902686445.1). Taxonomy (NCBI): domain Eukaryota; kingdom Metazoa; phylum Chordata; class Mammalia; order Rodentia; family Sciuridae; genus Sciurus; species Sciurus carolinensis. The sequence continues at coordinate 8,839,973 of NC_062218.1, forward strand.
ATTTAGAAACATAAGCACCGGGATGCTGAGAACATTGGATGGAGTCCAGGGAGAAGCCACAGTCCCTCCAGAACAGCAGGTCCCCCTTGCCAAGGAGTCAGTGTGAAATACGTGAGCTTTGGCGACCAGGAAATCGCTCTTGTTTGTCAAAGCTCTTCTGTAACCAAGCGTAATAGGTTCACTGCTTGCTGAGTGCAAGGCTGATAAGCACAACCAGGAGATCCGAGTGAAGGTAGGCTTACGGCTCGCAGCAGGCAGTACGCCTTGGAGTCCGACTGGGGAAAGTTATGCATATTCATGTGTGAAAGACTGGTCATCACCTGTAGGGTGGGCATTCATGAGCATGCTCAGTGGAGATCACAATCCCATGTTCAAAGGTAAATGGTGGGTGTGAACAACTCTGGTTTACTCTCAGTCACCTATCAAGGGTGAGTCAGAGTGACAAGGCAGTTTTGGCTGGTTCCTTGTAAGTTTCTCTGGAGGACCTGAGCAGAAACAACACAACACAACTTGGAATAGCAATAACTGTCATTGAAAGGGGCAGTGGCTTTCTGCCCCGTATGCACAGGTGATTGTCCCTAAAGACCTTGCCTAGCAGCCAGTGTGTTCAAGAGGAAGATGCTTCCCACCTCGTGCTCTGGTGAGGCACAGGACCCCCAAACTCTAACCCCAGCCTGGGTGAAGAAAACAGTGAGAGATGCACCAGACGGAGAGGAGCCCAAGCTTTTCATGTGAGACAGTATTCCTAGCAGTTAGGATGCTTTGGGCTGCAAGTAACAGACAAGCGAACAAAGACTAGTTCTTCCCTTCATGAGAAGTCCTGAGACAGGCATGTACTAGGATGGCTAGGTCACCAATTTAACAAAATCATCTACGTCTGAATCCCTCCCATCTCTCCTTTCTGTGGTGCTGGGTAGGTGATTTGGTTTATCCTTTTAGGGTGGTTTCTGACCTGCAAAAGTGGCTGCTGCAATTCCAGGCATACCGTGCAGATGACAACATCTAAGCAAATGACAACATATCAGTCTCCTTTTAAGGGCAAGGCGTAACTTCCCTGATGTTCCGCAGCAGATTTCCCTCCCTTTGCACTTGACCGTAACTATATGACTGCATCTCTTCCCAAGTTGGATTAGTCAGGATATATATCACAAAGAATTGGCTCACATGATTATGGAGGCTGAGATGTCCCAAGATCTGCAGTCTTAGGGCCTGTGATTTAGGAGAGGTAATGGTGTGGATTCTAGTCCAAGTTCAAAGGCAGGGAAGACCATCATCCCAGCTCAAAAGCACATTCCCGCTTGCTCCACTTTGTGTTCTAGCCAGGCATCAGCAGATTGGGTGAGGTCCACCAGCATTGGAAGGGGCCATCTTCTTCGCTCTGTTTACTGCTTCAAATGCTAACCTCATCCAGAAACACCCTGACAGACATACCCAGAAATGACGATCAACCAAACATCTGGACCCCCATGACCCAGTTAGGTTGACACATAAAATTCACCATCATACAAGACTAAATCAGTCACCAGGAAGGAGTGATTGTCAGGCTAATCAAGAGCCATGCTAAGACTTGAAAGGGAAGCCAGCCCCAGAAACCCAGGCCTTCCAATCCCTGAACAGCTGTCAGGTAAAGAGGGGAAGAACTGTTGGATAGCTGTATCCCTCTGGTCCTTACGACTCCTAGGTGAGGCCCCCCAAATGTAGTACTAACAGACAGATGCTATGTATTTAGAGCCTTTGCCATAGCTGACACTTGTTGGGCAGTTATGTCTGCACCTGGTGCAGATGTAATGTCCAGGAAGATGACACTGTATAGTTGTCCTCTGATTCAATCATCTCAGACGCCTGGAGCTCCAAGTCATTGACTTTTCTTGTGTGAGGAAGAGGGAGGAAAGTTTAGTAACTGAATCTCCTTAGAAGAGTCCAGAGTCAACATTCCTTATACTAAACTTCTCTCTATAAATACCTGTTTTGCTATGCTCCTGTTGAATTTCTATTTTTCTTTTCTTTCTAGTAGTTACCCTCACCTGGCACCACCGTGATTTCTGCCTGGGTTGGTTGGTTTCTTAGATGGTGTCTGTAGCATAGGTACCCAGAACTCAGGGAGAGTCAAGCGATATGAAAACCAGTTCAGAAGGGAGAACCCTTTGAAGCTCCATGGTTATTTATTTTTTATTTTTGTTTTTGATTGTTTGAATTGGCACACACAGTTCTGCAAAAAGTTTCAAGCAATACTAAGTTTCTGTTAAACACAGGTTTGCTTTCCTCTCTGGGCCCTGCCCAAAGCAACTCACCCATTTATCCTTTCCTGTTTATTAATGGGCTATAATTCCACAAAGGTGTGTGCTAACTTTGGGCTGGCTCTAGGAGTTCTACACAGTTATCTCTGGTTCCTTCCGTTTCACACCCCTAACACCACCAGCTGTTGAGTGCCAAGCAACCATCTTCTCAAAATGTTTGACCTCCTCATTCCCTGTGCACGGTTGATCCTCCTTGGGTCAATTGTGCCAGCTTCTACTGGTCTCCCTGACTTCATTGCCTCCTTCTTGGTCTTTTTTCCATCTTCTGAAGAATGTTTTTTGCACAGACTATGTCATGGGCTGAACTGTATCTTCCCACAGCATCTCCATGTTGAAGTTCTACCCAGTACCTCAGAATGGGACTGTATTTGGACATAGAGCCCATGAATTTTAAATGAGGTGTTTAGGGAAGGCTTTAACTTAATATGACTGGATTAAGACAAGAGTGGGACATTTGCAGAAGGAAGACCATATAAGACACAGAGGGAAGATGGTCATCTGCTAGCCAAGGTAAGGCTGAAGAAGGAACCAACCCTATTTTTTTTTTTTTTTTTTTTTTTTGTGGTACTGGGGATCGAACTCAGGGTCTTGTGCTTGCAAGACAAGCACTCTACCAGCTGAGCTATCTCCCCAGCCTGGAACCAACCCTATTGACACTTTGATATTAAATCTTTCCAGACTCCAGAATTGGGGGAAAACAAATGTCTAAGTTTTCTAATTGGTGTCACTTTGTTATAGCAGCCCTAGCAAACTCATACTGTCTGCCTATAATGAAATCATTCATGGAAAGTCCACCTGTTTCTTAATACCGAGGCCATCTCCTTACCAGATCTCTCAGTGTCCTGCTATTCTGCCATTCCATCTTCTCTGCTTCTTGTCCGTGCTCCCCGCTCCAAGGTTGACTGAATTTAGCAGACTCAGCTGTGCTTCCCTGCCTCGGTGCCTTTGCACAGAATCTTCCCTCCATACAAAACAGTTCTGCATCTCCAGACATGGCTCTCCCATTCCTACCTGCTGAAATCACATGGATTCTTCAGACCTCGGTGCCAACTCCTTTGTAACGCCATATGCTCTACCAGAGCCACAGTCGGGCAGAATCACTCTTTTGCCTTCTCTGCAGCATTTTGTAAAATTCCACCACAGCCTCAGGTCTGCCTGGCATTCCACTGCAGCCTCCCTCTTGGCTGTGATTCTCTAACCGAGGTCTTCATCCCATCTGTCTTTTAGCCTATGTCCAGGAGGGTTAGACAGGGGCATGTTTTCACAGACACGCATGGAACTGAAAGGGCAGGCTGGATTGGAACATGGATTGAAAATCAGGCCCCAGATGAAAGTAATGTCCATAGAAAATAGCAAATAGCCAACGGGAATTGAAATGGAAAGTCTGGGAGGGCGAATTCCCGTACAGAAGACAGACTTAGCTGCCGCCCCTGACACTGCAGCTACATTTGAGAGGATGTCTCAGAGCTGCCTAGGGTAGGATTCTGGTTGAATATTCTAGAATGTTTTCTGAAAGGAAAACATTTGATCCCTGGAGATAACTCAACAGAAGGTTCACCTTGGAAAGGTGCCTGGACAACAGAAGTGGGTGGGGTGGGTTGCTTTCTTTCTTTTTTTCTTTTCTTTCTTTTTTAAGTCCTAGAGACTGAACCCAGGGTGCCTCTCACTAAATTGCTGAGGCTGGCCTTGAACTTTGAGATCCTCCTGCCTCGGCCTCCTGAGTAGATAGGATTATAGGCATGCACCACCATGCACAGCTGGATGGAGGGATTTCTGAAGTCCTTTTGCTCTGTAATTTACTTGTTTTGAAGTGTCCTGGTAGATGTAAGCAGGCTTTCAAATGAAAACACATGCTTTAAAAAGCCATCTTCCATGCAGACACGTAGAAATCGTTAATAAATTGTAAGTGTGGTTTTGCTCAGATCTGCTGCAAGATGATCAAAGCAAAGTGGTTCATATAGCATTCCCTGCACCATTTGCCCCTTGGGCTGTCATTTGGGTGAGGAACCTAATTAAAGATAAAACAAGAAAAACAAAACACAAAAATGCTACTTCTCTCCCAAACTCTTGCAAAACCAGGAAGAGAAAAAAAACAAAAAAAACAAAAACCACTTTCTTCTCATTTCTGCAAAAGAAAAATAAGATCCGAAACTCTGAGCCAGGTGGAATCTAGCAGGGCGGCTTTATTCCCTAGTGAGTCTTAAGGCAGCAAGAATTTGTCCCCTTGCTTTTCTTTTCCTTCCTTTTCCCCCTCATCTGTCACATGAGTGAGGCTTGCTGTCAGGGACTGAAGAGGTTCTATTGGGCTCCCCAGGATCCCCAAACATAACAGCATATTAAAATGCAGGTGGCAGCATGAAAACCCACTGGGGAATGAGGAGGCTGGTGTCCTTGGGATGCTGTGTGCCCCTGCTCAGCGGAGAAGAGGGTGGCGGCGCATCCGTGGGGCCTGCCTGACAGTGTTTCCCATTCTCTGGCTGCCCAGGAGTCTGGCACTCGGACTGGGTGGAGGCAGGCTGTGCAGGAGCAGAGGATGGGGCAGGAGCCTCCAGGCTGTAAAGGGGCCCTGGGTACCAAAGGTCTTATTCAGATGCTGAGTGACTTCAGCTGGGTTCCCCAGATGAAGCATGGGGCAGGGAGCCTGTGCAAGGGATTGATGAAGCAGCATTCTGTGGAGAAGGGAGGGGACAAGAGGAAAGGGTGCCGGTGGGGTGGAACTGAAAGAAGGAAATGCCCTGGGGCTGCCCCAGCTGGGTCCCAAGGAGCTCTGCAGCATGCATCTACCACACTGTTGGCCCCTTTTGTATCTCCACGTTGGTCATTTGTCACTGGCCATGGCAATACCGAGGTGGGTCATCCGACCAGGACAAGGGGAACAGTTCTCAGAGGGAGGGAGCAGTAACGAGTGACCAGCTGCATTCCAGACCCCTGGGCCACAGCGTTGAGGATTTGGGATTTTTTTTTTTTTAACAAATGTTGAAAGACTTGTTTATGTATAATAAGAGATCTTGAGATGGGATTCAAGACCAAACACAAAATGAATTTATGTTTCGTATGTACTTCCTGTGCAGAGCCTGAAGGCAATTTAATACAAAACGCTCCAGATGTCTCATTTCAACAGAAACCCAAATGTGAGGTCAGGTGCAGAATTTCCCCGTTGTGTTGTCCTGTTGGTACTGAAAGTTTCAGATTCTGGAGCACTTTGGATTTTGGATCAGGAACAGTCCCCTGTACGCTGCATTGGATGCTTAAATGACAGAATGTGTCCTCTGAACAGAATGTGGAGGCTGGAGCCTGGGACCTAGCGTTGGCGGGATGGTTGGCTGGGAGGCCGCCCTCTTAGGCTTGCAGCTGACCCTCTCACCGGGTGTCCCCCTACATCCTCCCTCTACAATTTGTCTGTCCAAATTTCCCTTTTCATTAGGACACCAGGCCCATGGGGTAAGGGTGGCCTCTAACGACCTCACTTGGACTCATTTGTCACTGTAACGGCTGTTTCTCCAAACGAGGTCCCATTGTGATATACAGGGTTAGAACTCCAACCGTGGAGGTCAGAGGACAGGGCAGTACCTGCTCCTCGTAGAACCTAAGATTCACGGTCCCCGCTGTGACCCCCGGCCACATCTCACGTGGGCCGCCTCTGGGACGGACAGTTCCACAGAGCCCTCGTGGCCGCCAGGCACTGACATCTTAGCACAGACGAGTTTCAAAAATCGCTTTTTCTTCATAAAGATAAAGCATGACCAAGAGGCACAGCGGGAAAACCGGGGAGAAGGTACAGGCGAGAGCGAAGCAGAAAGCTCTTCCGACTGGCTGGTTTGGCCCGGGCCAGGCGGGCAGGAGAGGCAGCAGCTCGGCCGGGTAGGAAGGGAGAAGGAAAGCCACGGCACGAAGAAGCAGCTGCCACGGTGGAAACGAGCCCCTGGAAGACACGGGACCAGCCTTCGACAGCGGCAGGGCCAGGGTGCAGGTCCCCCGCACAGCAGGCCTGGGCTTGCTCCGAGTCGTGGACGGGTGGCTGGAACTGAAGCGCCCCCTCCCACCTGCTGCTGGACAAGGACCAGGTGAGGGGAGCTGCTCGCCTCTCCCTTAGGAACAAAAGGCAGGTGCATTTCTTCCTGGGGGATGACCCTCCCGTCACGGGCTGGGTGTGGGGTCTTGCTGAGTGGACACTTATTTTGGAAGCCTTTTGTTGTGAGAGGTGGGTGCATCAGACAGGGGCCACAGGTCAGGGGCTGGAAAGCAGAGCTGGAGGTGGGAATGGAATAGCGCAGTGCAGAGGGTTTAGTGCCTTCAAAACCTGCTTAGAGCACTTCTAATTATTCACCAGGCATTTAAAGCAAGGGGTGTGCTGTGTGCTGGACTGAGGACATAGCTCAGGGACAGACCTCTCGCCCGGCATGTGCGAGGTCCTGTAGAGCAAAAAATAGATGGAGCGATAGCTAAAATGAGGGGCGTCTCTCCTATCACACACAAACCAGACCGCAATGCCGCCCCTTCATAAGCCCTCGGTGCTCTTTCCCCATCACCTCATCCACGTTACACATCCGTGTTTTCCGCCATGTGTTTCAAACCTAAAGCAAACAGGCCCCAGGGATGGTTGGGCGGCGTCCCTCTTAGGACTTCTCACCCTCTCCACCTCCTGGTCTTCACACACCTGTCTGCGGAGCAGCTGGGTATTCATCCTGCAGAGCCTGGTTGTGCTGGTTTCACCCCCTGGGCCTTTAACCTGCCCCTGCATCTGCTGCCCTTCCTGTGAAGTGGCAGGTTGATGGATGGAGAGGCCTGGTCAGATTCCGATTTGGGTCACATGACACAGTGGCGTGATCGGTGTTGGGCGAGCATCCTTTCTGCGGAGTCACAGAGATTTCCCTTCTGGTTGGACAGCAGGGATGAGCTAGTCCTCCAGCCCCTTGGTAAGGGTGCTAACCCTACTCCTATCGGATCACCTTACCCCTACTTAAAGACCTCACCCCTCTACTGTCACCTTGGTTCTTGGGTTCTACCATAAGAACTCGAGGAAGATAACTGTATCCAAACCCTAGCATTTGCTGATTTTAATAACAGTGAGTTGGTTACCCAACATTCCCCAAGGCATTCCAAACTATTTTCATTGTGAACATGCTACATATTTAACCATATGTAACATGTTTGGGATGAAATTTGCTATCTCCAACCAGCTGACCCCTGAATATACAATTCATTCATTTAAAGGATACAATTGAAGGGTATCTAGTATATTTAGAGTTGTGCAGCCACCCCCACGATTAATTTCAGAACACTTTTGTCATCCCCTGAAGAAACTCTGTGCCCCTTAGCAGTCACTCCCTATTTCCCTCCACCCACCTCCTCCTTCCCTGCAGCCCGCAGGCAGCCTACAGCGAGGCAACCACTAATCTACCTTTCAGCCCAGTCGATGTGCTCCTTCTAGAAATTTACATCAATGGAATAATGTAAGAGGCCATTTTTGTGACTGTTTTCACTTAGCAAAACATTTTCAAAAGTGAAGCATGTATCAGTATTTTGATTTTTTAAAAATTGTCGAGTAACATCCATTCTATGGGTGTTCTGTGGACACATCACTTTCATTCACCCACGCCCTGGGTGCTGGGCACCTCTTACCTTTTGAGTCTCTTGGTTGGGTACCTAGCAATCTTTGCCAGCATTCTTGCTTTCTGATAAGATAAAATGTCCCAGAATCTCCTGGCCCATGTCTGCCGCAGTCCTGGAAGAGCCTGTTCTCCAAGGAGCACCCTTTCCCTTGAGAGGGAAATGGACTGTCAAGATCAAAGTCTGGGCACTGGGAAGCCCTTAGCTGCTGGGCTGTCCACTGATGATGGACTTGCAGTGGATACAGCCAACAATATTTTTTGCTTTGTTTACTCGATTGCTTATTTGTTATTTAAAATAAACTATGTGGGCTTCATCCTGGAACTTGTAGTTCAAAGGTAGGGCCGTGGCGTTCTTACTTAGCCTCATCAAACCTACACTTTATTTTTTTTAATTGTGGTGCTGGCATTTGAACCCATGGTTTTTATTTTTGTCGTCTAAGATTCCAGGTTCACAATGACACCAACATAATCGCTCATTTGCATTATCCCATAACGCACACCGACAAGTTTCAATTCAGTGTCGACACCTGCAGGAGCAATATCTTGAATACCCAGTTAGGATTTGCTAGCAGTTGCCTTTCCCTTACAAACGTGCTGCTGGGACATATAGTTTGCGAGGTATTCCAGTAGCATGTGGAACAGCTCCTGGGGTGATAATGCTCCCAAAGGACACTCTCTAATTTCATTTGGTTCATTTTACTTACTTTCTATTTTTAAGGATTTTTAAAACTGTTTTTATTATATTAAAGGTAAATCTACAAAATAAGCTTTGTCCAAAGAAGCCTAACTTCTGTTCCCATCCCTTCTATTGTACCCCCTCTTCTTTTTATAGGCAACCACCGACAGACATTGATCTTCCCAGGTCTTTTTCAAAATTTTCAGCAAACTCTCTACATTCTCCTCCTCCTTTCCTCATCTACTGTAGTTACTGTTTTTCATTTTGCTTTTTCCACTGGGCAATCCTAGAGAGCACTTCACAGTGGAAACTTCTCATTCTCTCTTGACAGCTGCGTAATACTTTAGTACTGGTCAGTACTGTAGTACCCAGTTAATTCACCAGGTACGTGATGGATGGACAAGTGGGTTGTCCTGAGTTTTGTGCATCTCACAATTGGTGCAACAATGAATAGACTTTTGATTTTATATTTTCAAATTTTTGCCAGTATGTCAGTGGGTTAGGTCCCAGAAGTGGGCTAGCTAGACTGGAGAGCTTTATATTGTGAAATCTGGATTTTTTTCCCCAATGCATTAATTCATTCAGGGTTGCAAAATGGTGATACTTAAATCCCAATACTCTTTATTCATTGGTTGGAACAGTTCTATAAAGAAAAATTGCCCCTTACCACCTCTTTGACTATACCCAAGGACAGTGCATTTAGGAAAGACAGCCCAGATACCTGCTGGTTCCTTTTTACTTACTGATTTTCACAATGATGAATTGGTTCTCATGCATACTCCAGAGGCAACCAACGCAGTTTTTTTTGTTGTTGTTGTTAGCCTTATTTGGTGTGTTTCAATCCCCTGGTATCTTAGTATAATTTTAATTTGAATTCCTCTCACAGGACAGGTAAAAGAAGTTGAGTATCTTTTCATTTGTTTGACACTCAGTTGCATTGATTACTGATTTTTTCTATAAATTAACTGTTCATGTTTCTAGATTATTTTTTTAGTTGAGGTGGGTTTTTGTCTTTTACCAGAAACTTTTTATGAGTTATGTTTATTGATAGATGTGTGTAAATTTTCCTTAGTGTATCATTTGCTTACTTATGCTGTTTTTTTCCACAATTTTTTTAGTAATCAAGTTAATCAATCTTACACTTATTGCTTCTAGACACTAAATTATATTTATTAAAGTTTTCTTTGTTCTCAGGTTAAAGAGGAATTCACCAGTTTTTCCTAGGACCTATGGATTTCTTTGGGTTTTACATTTGGTACACGACATTGGAGATCTACCCTAGTGTGCGGCTTGAGTAGAGGTTCCATCTTGTTATCCCACATGGCTGTTCCACTCTCCCAGTGCGGTCTAGGAAGTCCATCTTGCTCTACTGACTTAAGAGGTCCTCTTTCTTGTATGCTATATTTTCGTGATCAGGTGAGTCTGTCTCTGGATTTTCTCTTCTGCATCCTGTCTATCCGGGCACCCGCATGAAGCTTCGTACAGGACAGACACTTCACAGTGTGTTCTGACATCAGGGACTAGCGCCTCCGTCTCCCCGCCGAGCTTCTTTCTGGGGTGTTAGCCTTGCTTGTCTGTTACACCAAATGAACTCCAGCATCAGTCTGTCTGCCCCAGAACAAAACTCGGGGAATTAAAAAATTTGGATTGCATTAAATTTATTTATTAACTTCACAAATCCAGTAACCTTTTAATGCAGAGTCTTGTCAAAGGACACAGGTTGGCCCTGCCCCTGTTCAGCCTGCTTTGCTACCTTCCATGAGTGTTTTATGGAGGATCAATAATTAATAAATGAGGTGTTTATGGTTTTATGGTTTTCCTCACACTGGATTTGGACCCTCCTTTGTAAGGTTGACACTCAAGTTTCTCTTCCCTTCAAAGTCATATGCAGGGGTTTGTTTAGGAGAGTAGGTACATATTCGAAGGGTAATGGGGGTCTCTCAAGGGAGACACCTGAGGGTAAGGCCAGGAACGCACCTTCCAGGGAGAATGTCTCCACCTCTAGAGGGAAGGATAGCCCTTCCTTTTTTTTTCCCCTCATACCTTCTTGCAGGTTTTTATGATGAATACTTCATTTTTCTCTGCTCATTTTAAACATTGCTTCTTCACTAAATTCTCTTAGTGCCATGGTGTCTTTCCCTTGGATTCTTTTGAATTTTCCAGACATGTAATCGTAAAGCAAAAATAATTTTTTATCTTAGCACCTTGAAGAAATGTTTGAAATCTGAATCTCTGGGAAAGTGTGTCTCTTATCAACCGCGTGAATGCCGACGATGAAATTGCCAAAACTTGTGGGAAGCCAACGAGGAAAAATATCTGCATGGAAAGCAAATAGAGCTTTCTAAAATTTGTTCTTTTATTGGTGTATTGTCATTATAATAATAGCAGGATTCATGGCTGTATTTGTACTTGCATGTGACATAATTCAGTCGCCCGCGTTCCCTGGGGCCTCCCTCGCCCTTCCTGCTGATGCACCTGCCCTACTCTGGGATCTCCCTTCTATTACTATCACTAGTATTTTCATTATTTATAAAAGTGGGATTTGTTGTGGTATAATTAAACAATGACATAGAAAAATTTGGCTGAAAATAAGGCTTTTTAAGGTTTCGTATTGCAATCTCAAACTCACAAGGCCAGAGAAACATTACAAAAAGATGTCATTCCTTTCTGTCTCTGACAGCCCTTCCTTCCTCTCTCCTTTACTCTGTTTCTTTTCTTTCTTTCTTTTTTTGTGGTGCTGGGGACTGAACCCAGGGCCTGTGCTTGCAGGGCAGGCACTCTACCAACTGAGCTCTCTCCCCAGCCCTACTCTGTTTCTTTACGCGTGTTACTGCAGTATCCAGGGTCTTCTTCCCTCACAGTCCTGCATCTTTCCACCTTTTAAGGCTTATGTTAGTTCCTCTTTGCTCTTTTGCATTTGTCTCCTATTCCTGTGTCTCTTATTTTTGTCATGCTTTTGTTTATGTTTCCACTGGTAAGAACATCGGACTATAATTAGGACTAAACAAAAAATGTTCAATGCAGGACATATCTTAAAATTATGTAAAAATATTTCCAGACACGTTTTTAAAATTTTATCCTTGAAGAAAGGATTTTTTTTGGTTTGTTTTTGTTTTTGATGCAAAGGACACAGCACCTAGCACAGCTTGTCCTGAACCTCACAGGTAGTAAGTGATGGTGCAAATCTCCATCCAGTGGGCAGGGCCAGGTACCATGCCAGACGCGGAGCTAGAAACTCGTCCATTCATTCAACAAACCCTTGGGGTGTTCCAGGCACCGTCTGCCTGCTGTGCACACCTTTTAGCCCCCACTAAGCTTACATTCCAGGAGGACAGAAAACAATGAAATGAATCAACAGACTGAAGAGAATCTTCTGCAGCTCTGCTTTCCTAGAAAACTGAGGTTTGGGAAGTGTGAGGCCAGGGCAGGAGAATGTAGAGAGAGGGGACAGAGGTAGGAGGAGGTGAGCTGGAAAGGAGCGTGGCAGGTTGTGCGTTCTCATGCCCCTGGGAGTCCCGGGAACGGTGCGTGCAGAACCAGTGTGTGGGATGTTCTCAAAGGAGACTCTCGTCAGCTGACTTACTGGCGGCTTCTTTTTCTATTGGGAAAGTTCTCCCTGGGGGGGTTAACATCCCTACACTTCAGACGATGCTTTTTGGTGGTCTATCAGAAAACCAAGCCCCAATTTGTTGAGAAGGTGACTGGGCAGGGGTGGAGCCTTGAACACAGAGAAGAAAGGAGGCAGTGACCACCCAGTGGGAGGACAGTTTGTAATAGGGTGAGCCTTGTCAGATGAACTCAGAGTGGTAAGGAGGGTGGTGGTGTAGGACCTTCTATGTTTTCAGAAAGGCCTTGGCTTTAACCTGGTGGGTGATGGGCAGCCACAGGAGGAGGGCTTGGAGCAGAGCACTGACCCACTGGACTCAGGTTTTCACAGGCAGGAAAGCCCTGCACAGTCAGTGAGTCATCCTCAAGGACATGACAAAATTTCCTGGTAGTCACACAGAGTAGGTGCTGGGGCTAGGGGGTGAACCCAGGACTCGTAGCTGAAATCCTTGGGCTACCTACCAGCTGATCTCCTAGTTGCAATGTTTTAATTCTGTGTCTCTTAAACACCTGTGTGCATTTCTGCCTGGTAGAGAAGGAAGCTGTGTTCAGTCTGTAATTTTTTCCTCATTCCCCAAAATACATGTTCATCTCTGCCATGTGCACGACACCATAAATTGCACCCTGAACGATAAAAGAGGTGGACAACAAAGGACTTTCTCTCAAGATGTTTATAGGCGAGCTGTAAAGAGAAGACAGGATTTGTCTTTAAATAGTTTAAATCCAATGATTTCCACTTTTTGGGGGGAGGGGTCTTGTTTCATTTAATTATCTGAAAGAAAATCACTGTTTCTTTTTCAAGAAGAGCCCTATCCAAGAATCAGGAGCAGATAAAATATGGGATTCCCTCTTTGATTTTATGGATTTTGACTTCCAGCCTGACTGTTCAGTTAGCACGGTAAAAGATGACTCCCCACTCCCCGCCCCTAAGCCTTGCAAGCCGACCTGAGATGGGGAAATCCAGCTGAGCACGTTCTATTTCTCGCCTCATTGCCAGGAGTAAAGATTCGGCAATCCCTGCTTAACTGACAGTGTTGCCAGAGACACCTGCTGCTGAGCCCCGGGGCTGCTGCATGGTCCAGCCAGGGAGAGCTGGCGGCCACCTCTGGGCAGCAGGTGCGGGTTCGGTACCAGAATCTGCTCCTCTAACCTTGATGAGGAGACGTGACAGTCGAATGGAGGGTTCTGGGTCAGGAGACACTGCTGCCTGCCCTCAGCTGCTCTTGCAGTTATTCTTAGGACTTGAACCCTATAGCTGTGTCCTTGGTCCCCCTGCAGGAGACCAGGAAAGCATCACATTTCAGGGTAACCAGCTCCAGATAAGGATTCACAGTGTGAGGTCTACCCTGGCCACCACCTCCCTGCGAGTGCGTGCCCTCCAAGAAATGAATCGTGGAGTCCCTCTCATCTTGTGTACCCCCCACATCTGGGTCTTGCAGAGTCCATGTGGGAAGCTAACAGGATCGCACCTGGCCCGTGTGACTCCTAAATTCCTGTTAGAAAGCTCATCTCTACTCCACTGAGTTTGCCTCCGTGGTCTGGTGACTGTGAGGAGTCTCTCTGGCTCTATGTGTCTCTGTGACCAAAATCCCTGACAACACTTTAGAGGAGGAGAAGTTTATTTCAGCTCACAGTGTCAGAGGGTCAGTCCATGGTTGGTCAGCTCCAAGTCTAAGATGAGCAGAACATCAAGGCAGGGGGGCGTGGGGTAGGAAATCAGTCACCTCACCCACTTCCTCCAGCATCCCCGCCTGCCAGCAGTTACCACCCAGTAATCCATTCAGATTATCAACCCATCAAACATATTAATCCACGGATTAGGTTCCAGCTCTCATAATCTAATCATTTCATTCTGAACATTGCTTGGCTGACACCGGAGCTCTTTGGGGGATGCCTCATATCCGAACCACAACACCCACCACGACCCTTGCAGAAGCATACGATGCCCTTCACGTAGCCAGGCTGTTCTCCCGGTTCTTCCTTTCCAGTCAGATTGCTGACAGTTGTTCTCACCTTCTACACTCTGCGGCTGCTACCTTTTGCTACCACAGCTGCTCGCCACCTGGCCGTACGTGTGAGTCATTCATTCATTCATGCACTGAGCCCTTCAGCTAACACAGCTATCAAGAGCTCTCTGCTCGCTGGGTGTGAAACCCAGCACCCATCGGGCCCCTTGGGAGACTGATGGTTCGGGGAGTTTGTCTTAATGTCTGTTGCTTTCCTATTTGAGTATCTTCGTTGTGACAATTTTACAAAAGAGGAAGCCTTTCAGGTATTATGGTTTCTTCTTTTTTTTTTTTATAGTGAAGTAACTTTTAACAAAAGTATAGTGTTGACAATAACATATTGCCTTAATTCTCCAGGAAGCTCATAATTTGCAAATAATATACTTAAAATACTAGACAAAGTTGATATGACAGTAGACCTTTAGGCTAGAAATCACACAGAAATCTAATACAACCATCCTGGTTGTATAATTTTAAGCAACTGACTCAATTTTGTCCTCTACGAAGTGGAATCTTAATTTTTATTTTTTAAAATTTTTTATTGGAGCATTATAATCATACATAATAGTGAGATTTATTATGCCATATTTATACACCCATATAACACAATTTGATCAATCTCATTCCATTGTATCTTCCCTTTCCCTGTTCTCCTCCCTCTCCTTGATCTCCTGTACTCCTCTGATTTCTATTCTATTGTTATTATAACAACAACAAAAAACAATTAATAAATGGGCAAATGATCTCAAAAGAAGAAATACAAATGGCCAATGAGTATTTTGAAAATGTTCAACATCCTAAGTAATCTTGGAAATGCAAATCAAAACTATACATAGATTTCATCTCACTCCAGTTTGAATGACAATCAAGAATACAAACAGTAAAAAGATTGTACCTTCCATACTACTATGGTTTCTTTAATGATCAATTTTCTGTATCTTAAAAATCTCCAAGATTCAGTATTGGAAGTCTTTATAACTAGAATTCCTGACTTGCTTGTCTGTAAAAATCTACTTAATAATGGTGCATTCCTCACAATCAGGTACCAAAAATGATAGAAATGAAATTACTTTTAATTTCTTTCTTCCTCTCCTCTTCCTTCTTCTTTCTCCTTTTTTCTTTTTGATTAAGTTGTTTGAGCAACTTCCTCTGGGCTACAAAAACATAAGCAGTAGTGTTATCAGTTTCTGAAATAAAACATTAGCTATGACTGCTGTATTACTAGGCGAAAGTTTCCACCTAGAATAAAATTCACTTGAAATTTGCAGAAGTTAGCCTGCTGAATAGTTTTGCATTGATTTTGAAAAACTTACATTTTTTTTATATATTGTGATTGAATTTACATATGTATTACCAAATAGTACACAAGTGTAAGAATCTAGTTTTTTTCAATTCTCAATATCAATTCATTTCATTTGTTATTAAAAAGGTACTTCTACAGTTGATTAAAATTTAAATTAAATATTTTTGTGTGTGGGCTAAGTGTATACCAAGTGAAGGTGATGGAGTGGATCATGGCAGTGGAAGGGTGGCAAGGTTTGGAATGAAGAGCTTAACAGGGAGACTACATGATAGCATGTCTTCCCAGGAGAACAGGCCCACTTCCTCCATAATCATCGTCCTTGTTCAGATTTCTTATCTCATTTTACGTGTGTGTGAGATCACACAGCGCAGAACCAATTGCAGAGAGAGTTTCACCTTCTACCATCTTGGAAATCAGGAGGCATCTTACAGTTGACAGGATGTGTTCTAGATTTGATGAAATATGGTTAGTGGGCTGGAAAGCAGGAGCCTTCTGTACATATACAGTCATGCGTGTAGGGTGTGCTTATGTCCTCTGTCTTAGACAGTGAATTAAAAGTATCTGCTAAAATGTTTTCCAGTGCCCTTGAATCTGAAGGTCTTGGAGAAGCTATGTTTGGGTGCTCAGCATTCCCAGGCATGATGACTCCTGAGAAGCCAACTGATTTCTAAGACCAACAGTGAGGAGCCACCTTGGATTCTACCAAATCCAAGGATGGAAATGACTCCTTGGGGTCTTCAGGTTGTCTTCCAAAGCATCTTTTGAATGCCTACCATGTGCACTAAGGATATGGTTGTGAGCAAGGCAGATATGGTCTCTGCTCTGGTGGACTGAGCTTCTAGAATGCTGGCGTGAATATAAACTCCTTGGTGGAGCATTAGCCTTGAGTAGGGGTGCCACGGTGTTAGTTTTCTTTCTTTCCTGGTCAGGATCACAACCTGGAAATGACGGAGAGGCCCAGCATCTTCTCATTCACCCCTTACCTGGCTCTTCTATCCCATGGTATTGTTTTCTTGCCACAAAAATTTTGCCATGTTGGCACTGGAAAAAGACATGTGGTTGTTCCTATCAGGAGCCCGGCTGGAAGAGTCGCAGCAGACGTCTGTACACATTAGAGTCTAGGAAAGTGTTCCCATTTCTTTAAGAAAACCATTACTTGGCTCACTGCAAGCTAATTGCATTTGTTCAGTCATTGTGAAAATGGATGCAGATGGGATGAGCTAAGAAATATCCTACTGTTAAATCACAAAATAAAGTCACTTGCTCAGGAGACTCTATGGCCTGGGATGAGGTTTTTACCAAGAAGTGGGAAATTGCTTGGTAAATTTCTCTTTTCTGCTTAAGTAATTCTTTTAATTAATTTTTACTGACTTACTCCTCCTTCAACACAAAAGGTGTGAACATGTAAAGAATTGGTCTTGCAGACCTTCGTTCTAAAGTCAAAAAGTGAAGAGGGAGACAGATTTGTTCTCTTTCAATTTGGGATAGAGCTTTGGTGTGTTAAGATCTGCAACTTGGTAATTAGCCACAATGGGTACAATGTTATCTCATTATCTCATTATTTCTACTTTGACATGATAAAAGCTTATGTTTTAGATAAAATGCCATAATGGGATTAATGACTAAAGCAATAAGAATCAAGTTTTAATGAGAAAAGTACACAACATCAAGATAAAAATTTGTGTGATCTCTCTACTTAAAGGAGACAGGCTAAAACTCTTAGCATCATTTCTTCTATCTTGAAGTGCCATCCTATCTACTAGTTAGATCAAATGGCACCATATTGTCATCTTTTCACTGGTAAACATAAAGGTGTAGTGTCATTTGGAAACTTGCTTCCAGAAATTATAATTGGTTCTGGAGTTTTGGGGGAGATGTTAATGCTGATCATCAGGGAGGCCTGTGTTCCAGAACACTATTGTTCACTAATCTTACCATTTTTGAAATTTATTAGTGACCTAGAGAAAAATTCCTATTGAAGGTCCAGATTGTTGTCTTATATTTTCCAACAGACAGATCATGCAGAGAGATAGATATACAAGGTTACTAAATAGTGATCATATACTTTGTATGATTAACTATTTTACAAGTAATACTGTACTCTATCATTTAAAATTATCGGAATTTAGATGTGACCCTGGACTGGATAGCTTTTATTTAAGCGAAGAATACGTATCAGCCTGCAGGACTCTTCCCCCAGTTAATCAGGAAGGACACAGGTACTACGGTAATCCTAATCATGTTGAAATATTCTTTGAGCAGAGTTCAAAGCATGCAGCAAGCAGGAACATCCGGAGTCAGACACCTGGGATGACAGCGGCCCTGATCCTGGCTTTCCCGTTGGCTGGTCAACCTCAGAGTGAAGTCTTTTCTCAAGGTCACACAGCTAGTCTGGGACTAGAGCAGAACCAGGAACCCAGGTCTGCAGCACGGGTCAGGGGTGCTCCTGCCTTTGTGAGGGAGTGGGACAGTCCCTCGTTTTCAGCAGCCTGCAAGGCCTGTGACAACAGGACAAACCAGGGTTTAATAACTCTTAAGACTGCTGTGGGACAGGCCTTATGAACTGTGTGTCCCATCTCCAATGGGGTGGCTTCCAGTTCCACAGGAAAGCAGGCGCCATCTTCACATGTCAGGTCAGGGGCAAATGGGTCCCCAACTCCCTTATGTCAACTGGGCTTCCCCTCATGACAAAGGCACTGCAGGTTTTGGTGGCACATGGGAACATTGAGGGTAAGGGTGACTAACCACCCAATCTTCTCAGGACCCAAACTGGGGATGTTCTGGACATACTGGAATTAGATTCTCACACTGTCAGGAGGAAATCTATACACTGCATAGCTGATCATCTATCTACCTACCTACCTATCTTAGTATATATGTGTATATATGTTTACACATATGCACACATATGCATACATATACATATATAGACAGATATGATTTGTAGGTCTGACTTTGAAATGTTAACTGCCTTGTTAGTTTTAGCCTCATGGTTGTTCAATTGTAGAAAGAGAAAAGAATTGTAAAAATACTTTGGCTAACAGTCTATTCAAAATTCTTACATGTATAAAAGTCTGTTCTCTGTATCGTAATTTAAAATTGATGATGGTTTGGCTATTGACCAAATCTGACACACAGCACTGAAGTGTCTGAAGTAAATTGGAGACTTTATCATTATTTATGCTTTTCAGAGTCTTAATGATTCAGTAAAGGGTGAAGACAGACTCTCTCTAAATTGCAGCACATCTAAAAATTCTCCTTCTTCCTGGGTAGCAAAGCCCATCTGTTTTTAAACAGTGAGGGAGCTGCTGACACTTTATTAAGCTGTTGTTTTACTTAAATTGCAGTTGTCTAAAGTGAAGCTTCCCCTCCACGCCTGCTTTCCAGAGTGCAGTAACCATAACTACTTCTTATTTGGGAAATTGCATGTGGCTACCCCTCCAGTTGGTTAATACAGGGAGTCAATATTTTTGCTGTATTTTAAAGCATCACAGTATGTGGCTGTTTTTCTTGGCTTTTCATTTTTCTGCCTCTTTTCCTTTCTTCCTGATACAAGAGTAGTTATGTTAAATATTTGATTTCCAGCAAAGGGAAGAAACTCATATTTAGAGCAAGTCTTTTTTTATGTTAATCACAACCTGCATTTTGGACATTTTCATTTTGCAGGTCTCAAAATGATATTGAACAGGGACTTCCAGACTCAAAGACTTGCCTTCTCAGTGAAGAAAGCTGCTTCCCAGTCTTTGGCCCCAGTCTCTGTTTTCTGACCTCCTGCTTTTCCTGCAGATCACTCCTCCTTGACCGGGACCGTGAACTTGGGCCCGCTTCTGCAAGGACGCCCTTCACCCATGCAGATGAGCACTTCATGCGGAATGTGAGGTGCTGAGCCACCTGATCTGAAGGGAACAGCTGTAAGGAAGAGTCTCAAGGAGGCATCAGATTCTTGAGTGGGAATCTCATTCCGTGCTCTTGGTACTTATTCCTCTGTTTCTGATTTACAAATTTCCTTAGCTAACTTTCAGCCATTGTGAAGACACATGAGAGACATAAGTCAAATGAAGGTAAGCAAAGTAATTTTGGAAGAATCAGAGAAAACAAACACTCTGCTCCCCACAAGTTTCGGGGCCTCCCTTTCTCTCCCTCCCTTCAGCGTCATGATTCTTCCCCATCCATCCACGGTCGAAGTCCAAAGTTGCTGAGCTGGAACTGGAGCCCCCAGCCTGAGTGGTGTCAGAGTCTTCAGATGAGAAGACCAAGAGAAAGGTGGAATGGAGTGTGGCCAGAGTTCTAGGAACCAGGATGTGTGAAGAGTCCTCTTGCCACTGGAGCCTGAGCCTGCAAAGTCCGTCACCCCTGGTGTGGTGTCCAGGCGTCTGGAAGACCACAGACCTGTCTGCCATGCGGCAGCGAGGCTAGTGTAAAGTGCACTTCTGCAAGCAAACGGAATGTTTTGCAGGTAATTCTGATGAGCAGTGCCTAAGAGTTATTTGGACTTCACCATGATTAGGAATAAACAAGGAACACTGTCAGTTCCCTGTGTTCGCTATTTGACTTCCAGTTTACTTGCGCCCCGTGTCTCCAATGGACCACTTTTCCTGATCCTTGAACTATTTAATTTCAATGTCTTGCTCCCACACACTTCTGCTCCCCGAAACATGCTCAGGGGCTTTAACTCGGGGCCTCAGGAGCTTCCTTCTCTTGAATCTCTGCTTAGCATGCGCCAGGGGATTGCCTGGGTTTGACCTGGACTGCCATGTCCCCTCTCTCTCTTTGGGAAGAAATGGGGTTCAGAGAAGGGAAGGATGGGGAAGGGGAGAGAAGGCAGTCCTTCTCACGTTTGCTCAGCCCCACAGACTTTCTGAGATGATCCCAGCCGGTCCCCCACAGGACAAGGCTTAGCAGGCATCAGATTTCTTCTCTTACCCTTAGCCCAAACTCTGCTCATTCAACTAGGTGAACGCAGACTCAGAGGCGTTCAAGTCAGTGTAATGAGAGACAGCAGGTTGGCATAAAAGGCTTTCTGCCAAAGCACAGATGATGGAATTCTATCTTTCCTGTTTTAACATGAAAAAAATAAGGATACTGCCTGGACAAAAAGGTGGAAAAAGCAAAGCTAGAGACCCTGCTGATCTTGGAGAAACTTCAGGGCTTTAGCTGTTGGCTCTTCATCTGGCCTGGTTTACTGTTCAAGGCAAAGTGTGACCTCAGAATCAGCCGGTTCAATCCCTTCATTTCACAAGTGAGGACCAGGAGCCCCAGGGGCTAACTCCTTGCCATGGGTCATGGAGCTGGCCGAAGGCAGGCCAGTCGGGACCGCCTCCTGACTGCAGTCCTGTGTTCTTTTCATTGCAACTGGTTTCCAATATCCAGGAGCAGAACAAAAGCACGGGCTGCATTGCCTGCCCAGGTTCTGCACAGGCACCTCATAGTGGGGACGAGGGGCCAGAGAGTGAGGAACCAGGGCACCGGAAGGGGCAGCCCGGCCGATCATCAGCCGTTCCTGAGCCACTTCTGCAGCTCTTCTTCAGGATCTTTGTCACGACTCCCGAGGGCTCAGCGCGGCCCTGTGAACGCTAACATCTGCTACACCTTAACGCTGGTCTATCTCGGATTGATTTCTGGATATCCGTCTAGGTGAATTTTTAAAAATCGAATGCTGTCTGAGCAGTTGTTCCTAATTCCTCTTTTTTCCTCTTAGGTTCTAGTTTTTCAAATTCAGATAGACTCCATGCCTCGGAGGTGCCTCCCCATCTGTCCTCTCTATTGAGCAGCGGTCTCGAAGTTAGACACAAAGTGGGGCCCTGGCCACCACGGAGTTCATGGAGGTCCCCTCAGGTCAACGCCAGCCTTTGCTATGGATGCCACTGTCATGAGAATCCCAAGGCAGGCGCTGGTCTTGGCATGGCTTTGTGAAGTGATCTGAAGTGGTGGGCTAAGCTCTCCGCCTGAGTCTCTTCATTTAAACATGACGACAGTTCAGAGAACTCTATTTTACTCAGTGTTGTGAAAACAGAATGTAGGTCCAAAACACGATCACAGGATAAAAAATATTAGATAGGGTGTAACTGGACCCTGTATGTCTATTCTTTGAGTCTCAAAGATCTCTAGAAAACCTAAATTTAACACGAGGTTATATTTTAGAAAACAAGTTAGCATGTTTCAAGAACTCATGAGTTTATTTAGAAAGAGAGAGAGAGCTATTTAATCTTTGCATGCAAAAAAGAATGGTTCTGCTTTAAAATTCTCTAGAAGTTCTCTGCCCTCTGGGAGCATAATCGAGTGTTATAATACTATTTATTGCTCCGCATTCCTCTGGGCACTGTAGTATGTTGAGAAAATAGAGAGCTATGCAGTAAATGGTCAATTCACTGGACTTCAATTGGGATGGACAAGCTGCTCTCTACCTCTGCTGAGCTTGCGTTCCAGGGGCTCCCATTTTGGGGTCATTTTAATTAGTCAAACCAGGGTCCATGGTGGAATAGGAGGCTGAATAGGAGTCGCAGCGTTTTAGTGTTGAATGAATCCTCGGATGATATCTGCTGTTGTTTGGATCTGAAATGTCCCTCAGAGGCCTGTATGCTGAAGGCCTGGTCCCTGGTGTGTGGCGCTGTTGAAGACAGTGGAAGCCTCAAGAGATGAGGGCTAGCTGGAGAGAGTTAGGTCATTGGAGCTGAACCCTGGAAGGGCATTAGGGGACCTCAGCCCTTGTCATCTCTCTGCTTCCTGGCCCCCATGAGGAATAGGCCTCCTCTACCATTGTTCCCACCAGGATGTACTGTGCCACCTCAGGACCAAGACAATAGAGCCACGTAACCATGGACTGACCCCTGAAGCCATGGGCAAAAATAAGCCTTTTCTATGCATAAGCTTATTTATCGCAGGTATTGGCTGCACACACAGAAAGCCGAGCATCTCAATACCCAGAGCACTTTCATTTTAAGATTGAGAAGATGCGGTGTGGAGACTCAGAAGGTGAGCTGAAGTCCGTTCTCCAGCCCGCCCCTGACTGAGGAGGGGTCTTAGCTTTTGGTCTGGGGACACAGGAAGGCACTCAGAGCAGAGGTTCTCAGCCTGGGGAAGCTTTATGGCCCCCTTCACTTCCAGACTTGGACAGTCTGATGTCATCATCTGTCACGGCTGGGTGGGGTCAGGGATTTACTAAACCTCCTGAAGTGCCCAGGGTAGCCCAAGGCAAAGCCAGAAGTGCTGAGGTCGGAAAACCCTGCTCTAGCGGATTTGTTGAACTTGGAGTTGGAAAGACTTGAATCAGACCCTGGTTCTGCTATTCTCTGACTTTTGGATAATCAATTAACTTCTCTGTGCCTCAGTTTCCTCATCTGTAAAACGGGCATTGCCATAGTGCTGACTGAGCAGACTTCTCCTAAAAGATCCATAATGTGTTACACACAGAACATACACTGCACAGACTGCTGCCTCCTGACGCTGTCACCGCCTGCAAGGTGGAGTTTCAGGCTCCAAAGCCAGAGGCACGTCTGTGAAGTAGAACAAGGCCCGTATTCTGCCCTTCGTGGTATTTATAATTTTGGGCAGGCAGATCCCTAAATTCTGCTTCTTCCCAATTAGCTCGGAAGCCCTGAAAGATGAAGCATCTTTTTCCTTTCTCTGACCCCGGGATCTGGTCAAGGTCTCAATAAACAATGGTGAATTTGTGAGTGAACTGAGGGTCCAAAGGTCATCTAGAAAGAGTGACTCCCTGTTTAAAGTACAGGGGTTAGAAACAGCTGGGTGAGGGAAGGGGCACAGCCCGGGAAGGTCAGGAGGGGAAAAGAGCTAGATGTCCTCAGGGAACTCAGAGCTAGATGTCAGAGAGGTGGACCACAGTGTGCCCAAAGACAACGGGCTGAGCCACCCTCAGGTACTGCTAGCGGTCTTCTGGTCCATGCTACTCTGGCCAGTGCACCGTACCCGGGCACACGACGCAGGAACAAAGACCCTGGAACCCGAGCTGTGCTCCAGGAGAGGCTCCTGACCAGGAGCTACAGAGGCTGAAGGGTGCCTGTATGGGAAGTGGGGGGTTGGGACCAGACGGGAGGGCAGGAGACCGGCGAGGAGGGCTTTCTACACTATACCACGAGGTTTAAATTGGCAGAGGGGTGATATCTTCATGTGGCATTTTAAGAAATAGTGATAACAGAGAAAACATTCGGCCTTTGGTTTTTTGAGATTGGCTTATTTTGCTTAGCATGATATTCTCCAACTCCATCCATTTACCTGAAAATGCCATAATTTCATTCTTCTTTAAGGCTAAGTAATATTCCACTGTGTATATACACCACAGTTTCTTTATGTATTCATCTGTTGCAGGGCATCTAGGTTGGTTCTATAGCTTAGCTATTGTGAATTGAGCTGCTATAAACTCATTGATGTGACTGCAGATGCTAATTCACAATAAGGGGGGAGCTAGGGAAGAATAGAGTTACTTTAGGTAGAGGGGAGCGAAGAGAGGAGAAGGGGTGTGGGGTAGGAAGGATAGTAGAGTGAAACAGACATTATTACCTTATGTACATGTCTGACTGCATGATCCATGTGATCCTGCAACATGTACAATCAGAAAAATTAGAAATTATACTCCATTTACGTATGATTTATCAAAATGTATAAATGCATTCTACTGTCATGTAAAACTCATTAGAACATATAAAAAAATTTAAAAAAGAAATAGTGATAACAGCCCCCAATCCTTCCCCACTCCCACCCCACCCCACCCCAGCCTCCCAAAAAGAAAACAGCCAACACTTGGAAAGCAACCGGAGGGGCCGGAGCCCGTGCTGGCTGCCCCTCCTGAGCTTGCCCCTCCGGTTGCTTTCCAAGTGTTGGCTGATTTGTCCCTCACGACAGCCAGGGACGGCAGCGTCACGCTCCGGTCTCACAGGTGGACCAGCCCAGGCCCAGGAGGCGGAGCGACCGCCGGCTAGAGGCCCAGTGGGCTGTGACCGTCATTGCACAGCCCGAGAACACGGAACGGAGTCTGGTGCACACGGAGGGGTCCCTGTGGGAGACGGGAGTCTGCAGGGCCAGTGAAAGCGGGGCTCTTGGGGGTTTGGGCTCTTCCAGTCTGTGCGGAATGGCTCCCAGGGATTCTGGGTCCCCAGGGCAGCGACCTTCAGAGCCGGGACTTTGGGAAGGAATTGATCCCGAGGCTTCAGCCTCATCCTGGATTGATCCTCTGATAGATTAGGGGAGGTGGAGACCACAGGTAGGAGGGGGACCGAGCTGGGTGGAGCGGGCCTCTGGGTGTGGTCCTGGTGGTCACATCCTGTCCCCATCCACGTGTCCCTGCTCTCTCGCTCTGCTTCCCGGCTGCTGGGAGGTGAGAACTTTCCTCTGCCACACCCTCCCGCCTCCATGTGCTGCTTCACCTCAGGTCCAGAAATAATGGAGCCAGGTGACCAGGGACTGAAACCTCTGAAACCACAGCCTAAATAGACCTTTCCTCCTCTAAGTTGCTTTTTGGAGATATTTTGTCACAATGGTGGAAAGCAGACTGACACTCACGTCCTCAGGCCAGCGATGTCTACCTTAAAGCCACCTTTTTTTATGTTCACATTGTCTTTCCAAATTCCTTTGTCTTACTTTCAGCCTGATGTGTCTTTTCCGTCCCTCTTCTTCCTGTGCTATGGCCTGTATCGTGTTGTGTTATGCTATGGTATATCACACTTTCTATATGTTTAGACTTTTTTTCTGATAATGGTACAAACCTGACAAACCTTTTCATAGATCTTGATCATGTATTCCATATTTCTTAATTTTTCATCCTTTAAACACAGTCCAGAATTCTGAGTGGGAAAGAGAAAGGTAAGGATTTGCTGGTGGAGAGACAGCAGTTCTTATCCATGAGGTGTTATGGAGTCTGAATATTGTCTGTCTGTGGTTTAGGAGCCCATGCCTGGCCAGTGATCTTTAGGGATGCTCAGCAGAAGCTAACTAGGCCACTCTGCAGAGGCCTTTGCATGATCCCAGAAGACCGATGTTCCACTGAGGATGAGGTCACAAATCAAATGCAAAACACAGGGAAAATCATCTACTACGATCATCATGCTGAACTCTGTCTTGCTTGAGACTTGGAGAGCTTTTTGAATCTGCACAATCACGCATTCCAGAGAGCTGCCAAGTTTTTTTTTTAACAAAGCCTCTCCCCCAGTTTCTCCATTTCTCCTTGGAAAACATTTTTTGTAGTCTTACCTTGGACCTTCCCATTTTTCTCTATGTGTCTCTTAATGACTTTCATGTGTGTGTATATAGATACTTCTTGATTTATGATGGGGTTATGTTCAGGAAACCCCTCATAAGTTGAAAATATCAAAAGTCTCAAATGCATTGGGTACACCTGACCCAAAAAGTATGCTGTCTTAGCTACACAGTAGATTGTACTCTGTAGAGAGCTTGTATTATGTCAGGGTTCTCTAGAGGAACAGAATCAATAGGATGTATGATTATAAAAAGGGAATTTATTAGATTGGCTTTACATGACCAGAAGCTGGGTAGTCCACAGTGACCATCTTGCAACTGGAGAGCTGGAAGAACCAGTGGCTATACAGTCCAAAAGGTGGAAGTCCCAGAACAAGAAGGATCAGCCGTGCAACCCTAGTCTAAGACCGAGGGCTTCTGGAAATTCCCCGGAGAATCACTGGTAGAATTCACTTTGGAAGAGTGAAGAAAAGTTCGATATCCTCAGGCTATTGAAGCAGCAGTCAAGAACCTGTTCAGGAAGAATCGAGCTTGCATCTGCATCTGCTTCCTTGTTCTTCCAGCTTTATTCCATCCAAGCCGCTGTCCTATTGGGTGGTGCTGCCCACACTTAGGGAGGGGCTCCACTTCAGTTCACTGTCCCACATGCTAATCATTCCTAGACACGCCCTCACTGACACACCCAGAAGCCTCTCAATCATCAACTTCTCTTAATCCAATCAAGTTGACAATTCAAATTAACCATTACAGGGCTGTTGTTTCCCCTCATGATCTGGGGACTGAAGAGCAGCAATAACTTTCTGTCCCTGTCCAGAACCATGATAGGAGACTGTACTGCATGTCACTAGCCCTGGGAAGGATCAAAAATCAAATTTTAAAGTACGATTTCTACTGACTAAATATTGTTTTAGCACCTTTGCAAAGATGATAAACTGTAAGTTGAATCAGCATAAGTCAGGGATGGTATGTGTATGGGTGTGTGTATATCTAGATATACATATAGGTATACATATTTACACATTTATTAAAATGATAAATATGCAATGTTCAAAAGCCAATTAAATTCTATAAGACTTAGGATAAAATAAAGAGAGCCCCTTCTTCACGCTAGATTCCAACTCCCAAACACTACTGTTTTCAACTTGTTTCTTTTGACATTTGTCTCAGCATTACTACATTATGGTGATACTACTGTTTTCAAGTTTGGATTTCATCCCCTGATTTCTTCCTACAGGAATGAGGAATCCCTCTCTTTTACACCTTGAATGACAGCGTTCCCCTTCCCTCTGTTATCTTTCCAACTTTTCACAAAAGTTTTTCTATTATCATTTTTTCATTTCCTAAAGGATTATTATTTTGTTTCCCCAGAGGTTTCTTTTTAAATTGCCTCCTGTTCTTGTTTCATGTGTATACTGTTTTTTTCTTTTTTTAGCTCTGAGGACATTATCAATAGTTGTTTATCCTTACTGGTTTTTCTGGTTCTGCATGTTGCTTCCACTTCTTTGAAGTTCTTTTTCTTTCTGAAACAAAACTTTCCATTGGTTTTCTAATCCTCACTTTTAAATATGAGCCTAGGCAAACATTGCCAGACAGTTGAGGGAAGTATTCACATAAAACACAGTAGATGTTTTCTTTCGCTCGGTTTTCTAAAAGGAACTGCCTGCACTTGTGTGCTTGGGGCGTAGACTTTGGCTGCTCATGCTCTCAAAACCAAGCGAGGGAGGGGGCTTGAGGCTCAGAGTACGTCTGGAACTTCACCTGCTCCCTGCTCCCACCCACTCCTTGTGGGCTCGGCCTTGGCCTTCTTACGCTGCCTGTGATCACGATGTTTTATCCTGCATCTCCTTCCCACTCCCTTGGCGTCTGAGGGTGTCCTTTCATCACCGTTACTTCAACGGAATTCTCAGGAAGGAGGAGTGATGAATGTTCATGTTAAAAGGAACCTTTATGGTTCAACAGAACCCTCTTCTTCTTTCTTGACCGTTTTCGCTGTGGTATAGTTTGAATAATTCCAGATGTTTCTAACCTCTCCAGGACGCGAGAGTCCTACTTCTTGTTCCTTCCCGACCCTTTTCTTCTGTTTCTGTGTTTGCTCAGTCACCCTTCGCCCTTCCATAAAGCATTCACTCCTAGGTGTTTTTTCTTTTTCTTTTTCTTTCTTCCCTTCCTTTCTTTCTTTGGTGTGTGTGTGTGTGTGTGTGTGTGTGTGTGTGTACATGTGTGTGTGTATGATGTTGGGGACCAAACCCAGGGTCCTGCCCATGCTAGGCGCTCACCCCTGAGCTGCACCGCCAGCCCACTCTCAGGCTTTAAGCCTGACACCGAGCTCACCTTTGGTGGACAGGGAGGCCCGTGGCCCACCTCCAGGAGGCTCGGGAGGTGCATTTGCCTATGTTCCCTCTGTAGACTACATGATTTCATTGGCCTGAGACTTTTTTGTTGTTGTTCTTATTCTTTGAGATTCCTACACTGCTTGGCTAGTGTAAATTTAGGCTCCACGCCTAAGCTATGTATAAAATGACTGTTTTGATTTCTCCTTGGAGACTTGAAAAGTATTTTTTGCCCAGATCCCCAGGCAGAGAGAAGCTTCTTCCACTCCTTGGGTCGGAGGACACTCTCTTCCTGCCTTCTGTGCTCGGGTGAAGTGGCAGGCTCTCAGCTACAGCCCCTCTCCTGCGCATTCTGCTTTAGGATGCCGGGGCTGGAATCCACAATGCACATTTGTCCTCTGCCACTAAAAGGGAGGCTCTTCTCTTTTAGCTTTTGCTCATCAGGTGCTGCGCGAGTGAGGATGGCTGTTTCCTGTTTGCTTCCGTTCCCGAAGCGTCACCCAGCACGGTCTCCACATGGCTGGCTACAGTTCTATTCCCAGCTTATTTTTGTACCATCAACCCCACCCTTATTGAACCCCAGCCTCATAGACACCATACCAGCTGGCGCTACCCCTTCTGGAGACTGGGTCTTGGGTCTGTGGGGACCCTCCTCCAAGTCTTGAACAGGAACACATGGGTCCAGATAAATAGCTGCTTGTGGTAGGCAGCTTCAAAGGTTGCCTCTGTCATCCCTCTTTGTGATTCGCACTCGTGTATAACCCCATCCCTTGAATCCGAGCTGATTGACAAACAGATTGAACATGGCACAGGAGGTGGGAAGCCGCGTCTGAGACCAGGTCACAGAAAGCTCTGGCCTCCATCTTACCCTCTGCTGCCTGTTGCTTGCTCTCTCTTGAAGTCTGGCTGTCATGTTGCAAGCTGTCCCCTGGAGAGGCCCAGAGGTGGGGAGCCGAGCGAAACCTCTGGCCAACAGCTTGTGAGGAACTGAACCCCAACAACAGGAGTGAACTTAGAGGCAGAGTCAGGCGGGTCGCAACCTTGAGCGCAGCCTTGTGAGGGATGCCGAGGCAGAGGGCCCAGCTAAGCCCACCAGGATGCCCGACCCACAGAAACCACCAGCTAATACATGCTGTGATTTAGGCCTTGAATATTTGGAATAATTTCTTATGCAGCCAGAGATGATTGCTAATGCAATTCACTTCTGGCAACAGAGCATCTTTTTAACGGTGGCAGATCCTCAAAGATTCTGGCTCCAGCAGTTCCAGTGGTATTATTCCCCACCAAGGGTCTCAGAACCCATCATCTCTCCCAACATGCTATTTAAACCCTGGCCCTCAGCCATTGTTAGGCCCGTGTCTAAAATCTGCCACTCAGGGGGTTATCTTGCAAACTCATCCTTAGTTTTTGGCAGCACCTGAAACTTTCTCTTACTTATTAACTTAGCTAAATACTTTAAAACACATTGTAATGTTTACCAGGATGCCTCTGTGTTTTAGGAAGAAGTGGAAGGCCCCATCAGCTCAGTTTTCTCCCTTGCCAGAAACTCAAAGACAAACACAAGGCCCTGGACATTGCTGCAAAGGATAATTAAAAATTAGAAAGTCTCTGTATTTTAATTCTCAATATTGAAACAGATTGATCTTTACCAGTTGTTAAAAGGCAAACTCTAGTTGGTACTACAAATGATCTCCCAGGATGAATACCATTAGGGCAATCTGGCAGCTTAATCACTTCCTCCCGGATGACTTATGACTTGGAACAGATAGGAAAGGAGAGTATCAAAACAAATGCTTGAAGTGCAAAGATAAAAAATGTTAATAATTAGCAACAGCTAGAAGCAAAGTTAATTCTCAGTGGGCCCATAATGCCAGCTATTTAATGCAAATTAACAAATGACATTTTAATGTAAAGGACTTGAAAGCTAATATTCTAATTTTCCAACTAAGATCAATAACTCAACAAACAATAATGTGTTCCAGAAAGGAACTGGGAACTAGAGCGATAACTTTATTTTAGAGATAAGTGAAATGCTACATGAAGTTTATATTTGTGGATCCAAAATTAGACTAAATTAGAGTTGGGTGCCACATGCGTTGGAAGGAGAGTCTCGTAAAAATGACAAGCACAAGCAAGAGCTGATCACACGTGATGGAACCGGTCCGATAGCACCAGATAATGAGGCAATCTCTTACCTCTCTGGAGGGTTATAAAGGGTAATTCTGAATTTAAATGGTGTTGTTTTGAAGTCTTGGATCTTGTGTTTTAAATAAGAGCTTTGTAAATGAATAATGGAAAAGTGTTCTGATTTCTGGTGCTAGTCTGCTTGGGATGAATAATTTTGACCTGAAATATAAAAACATACTCCTGCATTTAGACAGAACACTCACTGTGACCAGGAGTGACATTATTTTTTGGTCTGGTTTATAGAAAGCACTAAATAAACCACTCACAGCATGACCATGGTCCCCTTGATGCTTTGAACATAGCCCTTGCTGCTCTGCTACAGCAACTTATTTTAAAAATGGACGTATTTCCTTCTCTTCCTCTGTCCTTGCTCCTCCCTAACCTTTCCCGGGCCCTAATCTCAGGGGAAATAGGTTTACCTTTCTTCCCCATCTTAGGAAGAGTTACCTATCCTTGAGTACCACCTACCCCCTGGGAACAAAGTAATAGAGGCTTTGGGGTTGGTACCAGAAGATCTCAGAATTCACTTCTCAATTAGTAAGTGATTACAACCCCAATGGAGAACACCGGGGAATGTAGCCTTTGAGTCACCTCTCTAAAAGCCCCCTGTTCATGCTGATGGGCACAATTCTGGCCTCTGGGACAGGATTTGCTCATGAACTTTCCTTTTGAATTTGGTGTTCAGCAGACAGAATTCCAACCCACCTTCAAGGACATGGACTGCACACACCTGCTTTCTTCTCACCCCTTTACCTGGGGATTATTGTTTTACTTCAGTTAAAATAAGAAAACGTCTGTATTGAAGGTACAGGCACACAGAAAACTCCATGCGATAATTTTTCAACAACAAACCATGCTCATGTGTTTCTGGCTCTGAGAAGGAAGCAGAAAGTTGCCAGCTCCAGAAAACCCTCATGTCCCCTCCCAGGCACCACCCCCTCATCAGGTGACCGTCGGTGTGCTTTCTAATGACATGCACGTGCATTGCTTGCTTCTGCAGTCTGTGGTTCTGAAAGCTTCGGCGTCTGGCTTCCTGGGTGTGAGGTGTGAGGTAGGGACCTGGGAGTTCATCTCAGGGTTGCCCGGTGTCCCCTGGTGAAGTTATCATCCTGGTACAATATGTTATTTATGTAACATCATATAATGTATTGAAACAGAATACATTGTCCTTGTCAAAGGACGAGAGCACCGTGTTGTTTCAAGATCTTGCTTGGCTTTATTTCTGTTCTAGAACGGGGCAACACTTCGTTCCTTGGAGCAGAATGAGGGTTCCCGGGGCCAGGCAGAGGAGGCTGGTTTCACAGACAGGAAAGGGCTTGAATAAAAGGCAGATTGGTCATTTCAAAGTTATTTTCCTTGTAAGGCGGGGACAGGAAGACAGACAATAGAAAAATATCTGATTGGTTAATATCAAGTTACCTCAGGCCACCTTTGTGTGTGTGTGTAAGGATTAAAGCTGAGGGGACTTCATTATCATGCCAATCAAAACTGGCCTGATTGGAAAATTTGGCTGTTATCTCTCTAACCCTGATTTCTTGGGAGTTCAGATAAACAGCTTAGTTTCAGATTGGTGAAACTTTAGCGCGAGTGATTCCATTTTGATTTTTTAATCTTTCTGTCAGCACATAGTGCAGGAACTTATTTGAAAACCAAGAATTCCCATAATTTTTATTTTAGCACCACATATTTTGTAATACCTGTAATTATCCATTTTATAGGCAATAGGCATTTGGATGGTTTCCAGATATGGGCTATTATTAATAATCCTAATTGGAACATTTAACACAAGGTTTTTGACATATAGTCATATGGGGTTATAGGGTTTTGTTTTTTTTTTTTTTTTTTTTTTGCTTTTTCTTGGTAAAAGTGACTTAGTGTTTGGATACTGACATTCTTCCACTGGCAGAAACAAAAATTAATAAAGAGTGTAATTTTCCATTTGTATGTTTGTGTTAATAATCTGTTATATTTTTTTGAAAAGTCAATATCTGATAACACACCTTATTTGTTTGTGTTTCACCAGTTTAAAATTTGTAATGATTCACACAGGAACTCAATGGAGTCTTTTTAATTTGCAAACATTTTCTTGAAAGGTAATGTTAATTATTACTTCAATGCAAGGAGGGGTATATTTCTAATTCAAGACCTGCTCATCAAACACTTGAGAAACAACATTTACATATATAGTGCAAAGTAATTATAAATGGGTATTATCCAGAAATAAAAACATGGTAGCCAAGGAAATATCCTTTACAATAATGAACTTTGCTATGGGTCTGAGTTGACTATACTTAAGTATCATGGGCAATTTCTTTTGTAAGCTAGGCTACATTCTGTCATTCCAAATCTCCCCTATTCAGATGTGGCCCTGGCTTGCATATATGCACAGAATACTTAGCAATATGTACAACTTTCCTCCCAATTAATCAGGAAGGACACAGGGAATAAGACAATCCTAACCATGTTCAAATATTCGCTGAGCAATCTGCATGAAAGTCGTGGTGTCCCAGGCTCAGGTTGGGGACAGTTATTCATGGCATCCAGGTGCTGGCGCCTCCCCTCCTCCTTCTTGTCTAAATGCTTCCTCTGCAGAGTTGCAAGAATGGAATTTGGTCATTTACAACCCTTTTTTCACTAAGCACACTTTTCCCCTTGTTTACTGTTCAGCGCCTTGGTAAAAGTGGTAAAAGTAATTTTTCACTGATTCAGCCTCTTATTTCAAAGGAATTCTCCTGCCATCCTGAAATAACACTTTCTCCATATGCTACACAATAAAGAGGAAAGTGTGTCTCGTGCCTTAGAGGAGAAGGAGTTGGGGCATTGGGAATCTTTGCAGAGGATGTGACCTTGAGGCCAAGAGCAGGAGCCTGGGTCTGCACGGGTGGTGGTAGGGCGTGGGCCAGCAGGTGTGTTCAGGACAGAACCAGTCGTGGTTAGGAAAGAGCAGGACACTTCAGTGAACCTGTGGTTCTCTCCTTTGAGTGTGGAATGCCCTGATAAAGCAGTTACCTCTCGTGACAGTCATGCTGTATAACAAATAGTCACACAATCCCAGCAGGATACAACAATGAGCACGGTTGCTTATGCGTCTGAGGTGCTTCGAGAGGTGGCTCTGAGACACGTAGATTTAGTGAAATGAACTGTGGTCTTATGAACCCTGTGCATAACCAGGGAGTGGAAACCACAGAGGATATGTGGCAGGGGAGAAGGCAGCTGCAGGTCCCATGCCCTGAGGGTAAGTCCTGGTTCCTGGCATCCAGGAGCTTGGCCCTGGACAGGGTAGTTAGACACTTTTCCACCTGTGAACCAGGGACCACAACAATACACACCTCACAGAACCATTCTGAGGTGATATTAAAATAATATGCCTGGCGCATAGTTAGGACTCAGAAAGAATTCAGAGTGAATTTCAGAGTGAAATTCTTAACTGTTCTTTATTAACTCTTTTTGCAACATCTTCAGAAAATTAGTCATCTAGAAGACTGATGTCTCAACCTCTTCTGGTTGCTGGGTTAGAATAGCATATACTGGGTAGCTGAGGTGACAGACATTCATCTCCCACAGTTACGGAGGCTGCAAGCCTAAGATCAGGGTGCCAGCCTGCTTGGGTTCAGGGAGGATCTCTGGTTATGTACTCACATGGCCTTTTCAATACAAGATTTCCTTTCTTTCCCGAATTACTGACAAATGGCGAATTTGTGTGTGCCTGAGTGGGATTGTGTGGCTGGGTGTGGGAACAAAGGGAGCATAGCAAGAGATGTGAGCCCTTTTCAGACACCTGCCCTTGACCTGCTCAGCTCTCTGGGATTCTTCACTTCAAGTGCCTGGTGGGAAGGGGGCTCCCCTGATCTCAGAGTGTGAGCTCTTTGCTGGTTGGTCTCTGACTTGTCTCAAGCCCACCTTTGGGCATCTCTTAATTCTAACCTCTCTGCAAATGGAAGCTCCAATCCCACCTGTTCTTGCGCCACCCGCTGCCCCCAAGAGCCAGCAGGGATCTTTTCTTCCTACCATTCTTGTAGTTCCTAGCTGAGCCACACGGGGCACTAAAGGTCACCACCAGACGCGTAGTTTACATGAGAAGTCACAACAGCCAGCTTGCAGAGGGCTTACCTGAGCACCACACTCAACTTTTTTTCCCCTTGTTTACTGTCCCCAGGTTTACTTACCTGAGCTCATTCAACTCTCAGGACCCTCCACTGAGCAGAGCATGATTTGTAAATGGCAAGGAAAATGTCGTCATTCCCCAAACAGATTTTAAAGGACTTTGTCTTTTGGGGGGGGGGCACAGTGGGGTGGACCTGGGATGTGGTGGGCACAGAGTAAGAAATGACAAATTGACCAGAGGAAGAAAACTGTCCACATCTTCACCATCCCCTTTCCTCCCCAACTTCTTGCTGTAAGACTTTTAAAATAAAAAGTGAGAAGAATGCATATAACAAGAAGTCAATTCCAAGTTCAACAATTGCTCATATTATACACATGTGAGTTACTTATATCACATGTATCATAAACATGTTCCTCTCTAAATCATTTGTAAGTATGTTGCCAATCGCTTGACCCTTGCTCCTAAGTCCAAAGCACACAAGTCCTCAAACCAAGAGCACTCGCTTACCCAACCACAGTACAGTCCATACCTAAGGTGATTAACTATAAAATTGAGTGTTGTGTGTCTTTTCTTCCTATCCCTAGGTGCTCAATAAGAAAAACATTTGAATTGGGGTTTACTGCAATCTAGCATTGGATAGCCTCTGCTTCCCTGAAAATGTTATAGTCGGTCTTTCCATTTCCTTTGAGGACATCTGCCACTTGGATGAGGAGAGCCACCACTTTTCTTAACACTCTAAAAACTGGGATTCATCCTCTCACTATAGTAAATATGAACTTGCTAATGGTATTTTGGGGAGATTAAGATGATAGTTACAGTCAGGAGTTTGGTGGATTTGAATTCTAGATTTCCCCCCGAAAGTTCAGTTAAATTTAGAGCTAATACATAATGCACAGATGCGACCTCTAAGAAAGGGACTTAACAGTTTAATGAATGAGAAAGCATACACAGGTCCAGAATTCTACAGTGAGCAGATGGGGCTCGAGCTTCCACCTACAGAGCGGGTAGCAGCTGAGGAAGCAATTGCCCTGGTGAGCTGGTGAT
This sequence comes from Sciurus carolinensis, assembly GCF_902686445.1. Lineage (NCBI taxonomy): Eukaryota > Metazoa > Chordata > Mammalia > Rodentia > Sciuridae > Sciurus > Sciurus carolinensis. Next base: position 8,875,348 of record NC_062218.1, read on the forward strand.
CGATGGTGTTTCTCTTATTTCATTTATGAGAAATCACTATTTTTGCTGACCAAAGAGAAATGCACCTTTAAAAATCCTGAAAAAATAATGTGTAAGCTTTGCTTCATATTTGTATCCTCCGTGCCAACTGGCATCTCCAGACTCCATGTTGGCTTTGGTTTTCCAGTGACTCTATATCCAACTCCTCAGATGCACTCAAGTTGCCTGAAAACTTTACCAGGAATGGAGACATTTTTGATTACTTTGACAACACTGGCTATTACTACCTTGTCTCTGAGGCAAGGTTTGCCTTTTAACCTCTGGGTTTGGAACTATAATTGGTCTTTCCTAGTACTTAGAGATAGAGGAAAATGTTGCATAATATTTTAGGAAATATCCAAATAACCAAGAAGTATTCAATGATCATATTGTGCTAACAGTGGAGGAAGTATTAGTTTTACTGTCCAGGAAAGATTAGGAAGTGTTGCAGAAGAAAATATTGGCCTTAACTAAAAAGCTGCTACACTTTTTTTTTTTAGAGGTCTCTATTATGAAATGAGGCTGCCGTGGGTTGAATTATATCCCCCCAAATGGTTGGAATTCTAACCTCCAGAACCTCAGAATGTGACCTTGTTTGGAGAAAGGGTCTTCACAGATAATCAGGTTAAAGTAGATGATTAGGGTGAGCTGTAATTCAACATGACTGACTCTTAATAAAAAAAGAAAATGCATACACATGTGTGTGAGCACGCACGCGCACAGGCACACACGGAGATGAAGGCAGACATCAGGATGGTATCAGTGTCTGCCAACTAACCAGAAGCTGGGGGAGAGGCATGGAGTCGATTCTGCTGACATCTCAATCTTTGACTTCCAGCCTCCAGAACTGCTGTTGTTTAAGTCACAGGTCATGGTACGTTGTCGCAGTAGCCCTAGCAAACTACAGTCAGGGCCGGCTTCTTGAGCTGGTGCATGGGTCTGTGAGGTGCGACACTTCCTCAGAGGCTGGGTTACAACTAATATTACCACCAAGTCTCTGCTGGGGAACAAATAGCAGTCAATGTGTTTATTTAAGGAGCCTCCAGCCTCAGGTTCCTGGGAGTAAAATTAACTGGCATTTCATTTCTAAGTGGATCACGTGGATGTTCACGTACACTGGGGATACCCACACGCACAAGGGTTTGGCTATTGAAATATCAGTAATGACTACGCCTCTGTCCCTTGGGTGGTGAAGTGGCATGTGCCAACCTGCTTCACTTCTCCTCACCTGGGAAACACCCCTGCACCGTGGTCTTATTCATGCTCTGTCTAGTAGTGTGGTTGGGACTCACTAGTACTCTGACCCAAGGGTGGCCAGTGGAAGTTCTCTACTTCTTTGATCACCGTAATTGGTTCAGGGATGAGGATGTGACCCAAGACAGATCCATTAGATTGTTCTCCAGGAATTTTACTGACATGGTCAGGAAATGTTCTTTTATCAGGAATTAGCAGATGAAGATTGGTGCAGACATGTGTTCAGGCATGGGACCCTCAACACAAATGGTGGAGCCATGCCACGGCAGTCTGAAGTTTTAATCCCTGGATCAAACTCTACCTGAAACTGCGCAGAATTGTCTTTGGATTCCCCATTTATATGAGCCAATAAGTTAAGTTCTCGCTTGAGCTCTAAGCCAGTTTGAGTTGGGTATTTGTTACTTAAAATGAAAAGTGTCATAATGTATCTCCGAAGTGTCATCTTGACTCAATTTCTATCCCCTCGAGGCCTCTGGAAGCCTTGGGTTGTGCCAGTGCTAGATCTTTCGGGAACGTGGTAAGCCCTTAATGAGAGTTGGTAGAGTGATTTATCCTACGTTGTGAGAATAAGATGGATTTCCAAACTAAACAAAATGGCACTGGGATGATTTTCCTGTGAGATGGGCCAGCTGCAGCTCCTATCCACCCTCACCCCTGAGGCAGGTGTGTTGTCCAGTGACGGCCAAGTATAGATCAGGTCACACCAGTTTCTTACCGCAATGCTGTTGGCCACCGGCCCAGGGTGTCTGTGTTTCCTCCCCATGAACGTGGATTTGTGACTGGTTCAGCCAGGAACACATGGTGGAGGTGACGCTGTGGGACTCAGGAGGCTGGGTCACAAGGAGACCTGGCTTCTGCTTATGTTCTCTCAAGGATTGACGTGTGCGAGGAGCTGGGCACAACCATGTGGAAAGCAGCATGCGGGCTCCCGGAAGGTGAGGAGAGGAGTGGAGCCGCCACAGGACCCAGCGAGGCCACTCCTCAGTCTGTCCTAAAGAACTAAAACCACCATACAATAGGTACTGCACACCACGTTTACAGCAGCGCAGCTCACGGCAGCTGGACCATGGTCACGGTCAGCTGTCCATCAGTGGATGGGTGGATGAAGAAAATGTGTTAGACACACACAAAGAAGAACAAAATTAGGTCATTAGCAGGACAAGAGAATTTGAGAACGTTGTGTTAAATGAAATAAGCCAACTCAGAAAGTCAAGGACATGCTCTCTTTCATATATAAAAGCTAGAGAGAAAAAAGAGGGTGTCTCGGGAAAATAGAACTGGGATCCGTAAAGAGTATCACCCACCAGACCTGTGAATAAATAAACCTCTAGCCACACACCATGGAGCAGAGATGACCATGGCTACGGTGACGTGTCCCAATTCCTGGCTGACGGAATACGTGGGCATAAGAAAGGAGTTTATACCCCTGAGCTTTAAGGCAATTTAAAAAGTAATTTAAAAAAAATAGATACCTATGTATAATTTATTTTTAATTTACCCACAATGATTGACATATTTTGGGGGTATAGCTTGCTATTTCCATACAGGTGTATATGTATAATAATCAGATCAGGGTCATTAGCATAGCATCACTCAAGCATTTCTCATTCCTTACTAAGAGGCCCAGGTGAGGCTGTTGGCCATGCTCTTGTTGACTAGGCTGCACTCCCTTTCACAGACTCTGATTCCTTATGTTTTGGTCACGAGTACCCCAGGAGATCCTTGTGGGAGATTTGGAGGGCAGAAGTGAAGTGGCGGCCAGTCTGTCCTCTGGGTTCCAGCTTGGCCATGCTCCACACGGTTCATGACCATCTCCTCTTCCTGCTTCCTGCCCGGTAGACTGCAGGCCCCAGCACAGACTCTAGGACACTTCCACAAATGTGAAAGGTCCAACCACTGCTTATGTGAAATGCACAGCCATGGAAATGACATAGAATCACAGAATACACGACATGCAATGTACAGTGCAGAAAGTACACCACGTAGTGAGTGACGGGTGGAACGCGCACACCGCCCCGGGCGCAACCTATGCGTGGGTCTCCCCAGCTGCTGCCTCTCGGAGCCCGACTGACGTGCGTGGGAACTGGACGCACATCTGGCTCCCTGGTCAGGCGTTCCTCCGCTGCGCTTCATTCCTCTCCCATTGTCACTTGATGTCACCAGCCAGCCACTTTCCTCTGGCTCTCTCTCACAGCACCTGTTCCCTGTTTACATCTGTGCTGCTGCAGACCACGCCGATTTGCAAATATGAATACATTTTGATGATTTAAATAACCTTTGAAAGCAAGCAAGCTGTGTCTGAGGAGAACTTTTCCTAGTATGTAAGAATAGATGGATATCCACATTGGGCCCAGCCAAAATTCACATTAAGAAATGGATTTGCTTCTTTCTCCTTGTTCCCACGACGATCCTTCATCCAACTTTTTAGACCAACATGTCTTAGTTTGCCCAAGCTGCTATAACAAAATGACATAGAAGAGGTGCTTTTAATGACAAACATTTATTTCTTCCAGTTTTGGAGGCCAGAAGAATAAAACCAGGCTGCAATTTGGTCAATTCCTGGTGAGGACCTTCTTTTTGGACACCTTCTGATAGATGGACACCTTCTCAGTCTGTCCTCACCAGGCAAAGAGTGAGCTCTGTTTTTCTTCTCTTCTTGGGACACCAATCCCATCACAAGGGACACACCCTCATGAGCATCCAAATCCAATTTCTCCCTATAGGTCCCCCTCCAAATACTGCAGGGATCCTATATTTGGGGTTAGGACTTCAGCATATGAATTATTTTGTAGGGGGTGAGATACTTTCAGTCCGTCCTAAAAGATGATTAAATCCTATGAAGAATCCTATGAACAAATCCCATAACCTATGGAGACAGGTGATGGGACTCTAAATGTTATTTGCGGTTGAGTGGGTTGGAATTTGGCTCTCAAAAGCACCTCTGCCGTTAGACAGGTGCTGGGAGGGGGCTGGAAGGAGACCATGTGAATCTTCTCCATGGTTTCCAGGGCAAATGTGGTCTGCGGTATTTAGCTGCACCTGATGGGGGTCCCTTCCTGTGCTCACCACGCTTCCTTACCACGGAGGAGACCCCTGCAGCCAGGGCACTGGTGGAAAGATGCTGAAGATGCAGAGGATGGCAGCACCTTCCACAAACCACCCCCGTGTTCTCTGCTAGCGGAGGCACCTGGAAGAGAAATGTCCCAACACAGCCTCCGGTGTGACAGAGGTCTCCGTGTCCCATGGTTTTGGGTAACAAAACCCACGTAATTTTTATCATAGTATATTGTTATATTTTCTCTGTTTTATTGCTTTTAATCTCTTACGGTGCCTAATTTATAAATTAAACCACATCATAGATACATATGTATAGTAAAAAGCACAGCATATATGTCTAGGGTTGGGTACTGTCTGAAGTTTCAGGCAGGTACTGGGGTCTTGGAATGGATCCCCCGTGGATAATTGGGGATGAGGACATCTTTGTGAGGATCAACAAGACACTGAGAATATAAACCAAGTAGGTAGAATTACTCTTTTCAACCCAAAGTGTAGAAGGGGCAGCTAAGCATCGAATGCACTGGCATAAATTGCACACTGTGGTATGTCTGCTTGGCTTCCGGTTGTGCCTCCTTCTGTTGGGACTGCCTGTACTCTTACTGGGATTACAAAACCCTCTGGGCCAAGTTGGTTGGGCCAGGTGGAGACACCTGACCTGGGCTGGTCCCACTAGATTCTTTTCCCTGGGAACTTGGATTTTCACCAAAATATAATGCACATGTTACAAGGGTAGTAACACTTTAATACGGTAGAGTAGAACTATTTCAGGAACAAATGGTGGATATCCTTCTTGCTTACTCAGAAGGGCATTTATTGACTTGAATAAAACATCTAAAGGTAAGACTCAGTGAGGGTGTCGCTTGATCCAAGAACCTAAATATTATAACAGGATCTAGACCATCTCCATTTCTTGATTGTTTCCTTAGTATTGGTGTAATCTCAGATTGCGGTGCCAAGAGAGCTGCAGAAGCTCCAGTTTACAACTCCCAAGACCAAGTCCAAGTCCACAAGGAGGAGTGCAGCATTAGCTCCCCAAAGGCCCCATGGCGGGGCTGGCTGCATCGCCTAGGCTCTGCTTGAATCACGTGCACGTGGCTGAGCCAGTCCTGGTGGCTGGGAAAATGTGAGGCTCTGACTGTGGCTGGCCTGGAGCCGTGGGCAGAGTCAAGGATTCCGAGAAGCAGGAGAAACAAGAGCAAGAGAAAGCCGCCAAGTTGCCAAATGTCCACTGGCCCCTGGAGCCCGGGAGAGACGTGTTCCGCCGTGCACGCAGAGGAGCAGAGGAAGCTCTGACTCTAGGGAGAGAGAGGCCGACCTGAACCCGCAGAGGGTGAGAGACCTAAAGCACAGGTGCCCTGGCTCTCCGAGGCCGGCGGCTGCCTCTTCCTGAGGCTGGAGGCAGGCCTCTCCTGGGGTTTCTGTGGCTTGACAGTTTGTCCCTTCTCCTGTCCCTCCACGCCCTCCCTTGCCTTCTTTCCCCCAGGCCCTTGTGTGGGTTTATCTTGCTTACAGCCAAGGACATTGACCCATCAGTGTGTTTTACTTACAGCCAAGGACATTGACCAAGGAGTTCGCTGGAGTTTTCAGTAATTCTGCAACGAGAAAACAAATGGCTGTTCGGGAACCATTTGTCTGCCTTGGAAGAAGAAGCAAAACAGAAACAAGCAAAACTGCTGTAGTCGGCTCCTTGCCCCACAGGAAAGCACCGCTCCACTGTTCCCCAAGGATGCATTGTGGGTAAAGACTGCTGGCTCTGTTAAGCTTTGGAGCGGAGACTGACTTCCTGATGATCACGTGATGTAATCCTCACTCATCACAGCTAAAAGGAACCACTCTCTAGTTTGGGTTGGAAGTATCAGGGAAGCATACTTTATTTCTGTTGGAATGCAAGCAGATTGCAGGGCTGAACTGTGGCAGATCTCTTGTGGCACATGGGTCCTGAGCATGGAAATCCAGAGATACAAGCTGGATCCCTGTGAGGTTATGTGAGACCTGGATCAAGCTCTACCTGAAGCAATAATGCCCTCTGGATTCTTCAGTTGTGTGAGTGAAGAAATTCTTTTTCCTTCTCTTAAGCTTATTTGAGTTAGGGTTTTTGTCACCTGAAACAGAAAGAATCATAACTAATACAGTTATGGGAAGTTGGGTTTGAGGAAAGGTGTCAGGTAATCTATAAGATGGAGAGGTTGAACTATAAACAGAGACAGGTTCTAAAACTCCGGTAGGCACACTTCTCCTTTTTTGAACTCATAAAACACTTTGCTTCTACAGTAGATATGGTGTATATCACACACCACCTTGAATTACAATTACAGTTCTTGTATAGTAAGTACAAATTTCACAATCATAAAACTCCGGTGTGCAGAAACGTAACTTTCTTTATTGTTTTATAATTGAGCTTAATTTAGCTCACAAACTCTCATTTTTGCTAATGGCGGAGAACTTAATCTTGCCAATTCCAGGCAATTCTGGCAGTCCGGGTTTGAAGTGTCTGGGGGATGGAAACCAGCTCAGGATTCCAAATTGCTTTCCCCTGGGGGTCATCTACTTCCCAGGGGCCTGGCGTGGAGGCGAATCATCTGGTCTGGGAGCTGAACTCTGGCCATGGAGGGCAGCAGGCTGTGGCCGGTCCTATGGAGCTGGGCGGCCATCCCCGGCTCTGTCCTTGCCCAGTTCCCAGCTCAACTTCTGAAGACTGAATCAGGTTCTCTTCTAGTCTCCAGCTTGGGCTGCGTGCAGACCCTGGGCTCATAACAAAGCCCCTCTTATCAGGCATGCCAGCTGTTGACCTTCAGCGCCCCTTGGCAGCCCGCTCCAACATCTGGAGACTCCTGGCTCTTCCCTAACCTGCAGGAGTGAGGAGTGAGCGGCAGGGTCAACTCGGCACCCATCTGCCTAAACCAGCTCTGCTCCCACTTCAGCTCCAGGGACCACTTACGATGCTTAATTTTAGCAGTCAACTTGATTGGACCGGAGGGTGCCCAGACACTTGGCTGAACATTGTGGGCGTGTCGGTGAGGGTGTTTCCAGAAGAGGTCGGCGTTTGAATTAATAGGCTGAGTGAAACAGACATCTTTCCCCAGGCACCAGCCAATATGCTGAGGGCCTTAATAAAACAAAAGGGTAAGGAAGGAAAGACTCGTGTGTGTGTGTGTGTGTGAGTGTGTGTGCGTGTGTGTGTGAGTGTGTGTGAGTGTGTGCATGCGTGTGTGTGTGTGAGTGTGTGTGCGTGTGTGTGAGTGTGTGTGAGTGTGTGTGCATGCGTGTGTGAGTGTGTGTGTGCGTGTGTGTGAGTGTGTGTGTGCGTGTGTGTGAGTGTGTGTGTGTGTGTGTGTTTGTATCTACGTCTATAAAACCTTCATCTCCGTCTCCTGTCTCCTTGAGTGCTTGAGCTGGGTCTTTGCTCTTCAGTCCTTAGCACTCCTAATCCTCAGATCTTGACATCTGGATTTGATCTCATACCATCGCTCTGTGTCAGGCCTCAGAACTATACCGCAGTCTTTCCTCATCTCCAACTGCACATAGGAGGTCATGGAGCTTCTTAGCCAGTCTGTCTGTCTGTCTGTCTATCCATCATCCTCCATCATCTATTTATCTGTTATCCATCACCTATACATGTGCACAGACTCCTATTGGATGTGCTTCTCAGGAGACGCTGAGTGACCGACCGCCACAAGGCTCATAGCAGCGCGTTTGATCTCAGGTGGGGTGCAGGCGCCCCTCCTCACCTCTCTTGCTCTCCTCCTGGGCGCTCGGCAGCCCTGGTCCAGGAATGGCCGCTGTCCTCACTGTGCACCGTGGACTGATTTCCTTGCTCAGGCTTCTCTCCATTTCACTTGGGATACAGTAAAAACCTTCTCTCTCACCTGCCTGAAGCTCTCGGCTGAAACCCTTGGTTTCCCAGGTGGTGCTTCTGTTCTTGATTCTGAGTTGGTTCCGCAGCGCCCGGGGGCAGAGTGGATGGCTTGCTCAGGCCTCTGTGGGTCAGCTCCTCCCTGGGGCCACAGACCTCTGCCTTGCCGTCCTGTTTCAGTGGAAGGAAGGCCGTGGGGTGACAAGAAGAACTATGATAAGGAGAGCCACTTGGTAGGAATTCACAGCGTGCTCTGCCTCCAAGAGCATCGCTGTTTTTCCAGTCTCGGGAAGCACCAGGGTCTTGTTCTTCACGTGGAAAGATCGCGGTGCTCTGCTGTCTGTCTGACACCCGCGCGGGGCCAAACTCTGCCCTCTCCACTGAGAAGCACGGCCAGCCAGAGGAGTGTCCCCTTCAGGTGTAGATGTTCTTTTCCTTTAGCCAGTTGGCCAGGGTGATTGTTCTTTTAGTCACCAAAATTTGGCCCTAGTGTTTATTAGCTGCTTTCTCACCAAGAAACCAATAGAGAGATCCCTGCAGTGTTGCTCGGATGCGGTGGACTCTCTCTCCTAAGGGCGTGACCCCTCAGTGTCTGCAGAAAAGCTGTGTTGAAGTCCTAGCCCCTTCCCACTACCTGTGAAGCTGACCTTGTTTGGAATAGTCTGCGTAAGTAAAGGATCGACTGGACTATGGTGGACCCTAAATTTAATGACTGGCCTCTTTAAGAGGAGGAGAGGACACACAGAGACACAGATGCGCAGGGAGAAGACCATGCAAGAGCAAAGGCCGAGATTGGAGTGAGGGATCCAAGGGGAGGATCACGGAGCGGGCTGGACAGGCCTGTGGAGGGAGCCTGGCCCTGTGACAGTTGGACTTTCTGCTGATTTAGTCCCCTCCCCTGTACTCCTCCATCACAGGGCCCAGGAGTCTGGGACCTCCCCCGTGTCCCTGCACTCGGTCGGATACCCTGAGAGCAGGACCCTCTTGACTGGGCTGGTGTCCCCAGCAGCTGTGTCTGCACTTCTGGTGGCTCAGAGCTGCAGTCCTTGAGCCTCCCTCTCCGGGCACGGAAGCTGCCTCCCCCAGGAGGGCTTGTAGCGTCGGTGGTGGGTCACTGGCCGACTCGGTGCCAAAGCCGTTCCTCTGCTTCTGGTGGGACTGGCTCTCCTAGGAGGCAGGCCGCGACCCGCTCTGAGGGAGACCTTGTCCTCGCCCCTTCTTCTGCCCCTCCTGCCTCCCTTCCTCTTCTCTGAAAGGGCAGTAGACTCTGTCATCCCCTGCGCCCGAGTCCCTGTCCCGGGTTTTGCTTCTTGGAAGCTCCCAGACGCCCTGGATTACGGCTCTCAGAAAGCAGAGCCTGTTTTTTGTCGCTCCACCCCGTGCGGGATGAGGCCGGGGTGAGCAGTGACCGTGAGCTCTAACGCACGTGGGAGTCACCCAGAGAGCTCGTCCACACACAGCTTCCGGGCGAACTCTGAGAGTCAGCCCGGTGGAGGCTGGGAGCTGGCAGGTGTAACGGCCTCCCAGGGCGGCAGCAGCCCTTGAGGACCTCGCCTTGATGACCATACCTTGGGACTCGCTGGCCTGAGCTGCGGGGTTGATGGGATCTCCTTAGGTCTGGGCAGGACTGGTGGCCTGAGGCTGGGTAGGCTTGGAGGGATTTGCAAAAATGGGTTTGCAGGTGGGATTTCTGAGGTTGGGCAGAGAAGTGAAGAGTCTGTGAGGCGGGTTGGGAATCAGGAGGTGTGACTTCAAAGGCTGATTGCCCGGCCCAGCCCTGGACCTGCGTCTAAGCCTGTAGAAGTGAACAGGCGCCGGCAGAACCCCGGAGAGCTTAGCCTCTTTGGAAGTCTGTGAGAAAGGACGCCCCCAGCCCATTCTACCTGTGCAAGAGACGTGTCTTGACTCAGAAGAGAGAAGGGGCCCTGTCACGTGGACACATGTGCACATCACACCAGTGCGAGCTTGCGGCATGTGCGCACCCAGGCGGGGTCACAGTTCACGGGGTGTTTTCTGCTTTACCTGGGCAAGACAGGCCTCCACCAGCAGCAGATTCCAGCACGACACCCCTACACTCACCCGTGATTCGATTTGGTTTGAAATCTTCACTCTGTTGTGCAGGAATCTGTTTTTGTAAGAAAGCTCTCATCTCATGATGGTTCCTGAGGAATCTGGGTCTGCTGCTTCCAGCCTCCCTGTCCAGCCCGTGAAGTCCCTCTGCCAGCCTCCTTCCTCTCTGCGGAGCTTAGCATGCTCTCCGGCTTTGGCTGTTTTCTTCCCCTCCGTGAGCAGGTGCTTCGTGGCTGTAGACAGTCTACCTCGCAGCCAGTGGATCTGAATTCTCTCACTGTTCACAAACAGAGGGGCCTAGGGCCTCTACCTCTGCACAGCAGCTCGGGCTGTGCTGCACCATCTGCCAGCAGGTGGCAGGATGTCCATCCCGTTCACTTTGCTGCTGGATTCCAGGGAAGAGCAGCACCCACCTGCCCCACGGGTCTCTCTCTCTTGAATGAGTTGCAAGGGTGGGGTAGCTCAGGCTCAGAGGTGAGTTAATCCTGTTCCTATTTCCAGAACATTCTACCTTCTCGCTGTCGGAGGTGCTGCTCCCTTATACCTTCTTTGGTTTCATCCCCGTTGTGGTGCCGCTTTGCTCCCGGGCCTCGTGGTGCTGCTGTAAGCAGTTCAAACGTGTTTGCGTCTGCAGGTGTGATTGGAGCCCACCCAGCCCCTTGGCGGGGGCGGGGGTTCTTGACCCTGGCAGGTGGAGTGCTGCTGTGGACAGCTGCCTGCCCCTGGACGGGGGCAGATGCTCTTGCTGGAGGGACCCTTGATGAATGGTGTGACCACTGAAGAGCACCCTGAACACGCTCCCCTGGTTCCCACTGAGCGCTGTCTGGACCTCTCCTGTACCCTCCACCCACCCAGCCTGCCTCTGCCCTCTGCCCTCTGTGCCCATCCTGGGTGCTACCGTTCCCTGCAGCCACTTCTCTACGGACAGAGGGTTACCTCGTCCTCTGCGTGACACAGACAAGCCCTCCGTGGGCCTCCTTGCCCGTGGACCTTGGCCTGGAGCAACGGCCCCTGAGTCTCAGGAGGAGATCCTAAACCAGGGCCCCTCGTGCGTGGCGGCGTGATCCCTGGACGGCTCCTGGGCTGCCCTGCTTCACAGGCTGGCTCTCCTGCGGCAGGGAGGGCCCCTCTCCGTCCCCACCCACGTTGGTTTTCCATCACTGTCCTGCTTTTCTCTGCGTTGCAGCCCCTCTTGGCGTCTCCGTATGCACTTGCTGGAGGCCGCGCCCCTCTGCTAACCACTCGCTGGTTTTTTTCCCCTAATAATTTAAAGAACTTCTTTGTTTACTCTAGACACGATCCCTTGTTGTTTTATACAGTGGAAACATCTCCTCTGAGCGGACCATCTGCCTCCTGTCCTTGTTTATGGCACCCTTCATTGCGCGGAAATCCTGAAGAGCTACTGCCGTATGTGCTCGCTGTCACACGGGGATTTTGATGAAGTAGCTTATTTATATTTTGCTTGGCTTTTACCACAGTCCTCCAACAGGACACAGGTCTGAGTCCACAGGGGACTGTGTCAAAGGACAAAATCATGCTGTGTTCTTCGCTGACCCGTAAGACCCACCTTCTGCACCCTGGCCAGCCCTTCTGTGAACTTGAGTTCTTTTCTGGGGTTTTCCAGGCCCTCTGGCACTGCGAGCGCTGGGGGGGCCTCCCCTGAACCCTGGCGGCTCCCCGACTCACTTAAACTGCACAGAAAACACATGTCAGCTCGCCGAACTGGTCCCCTGCCACGGTGTGAATGAGGGGAGTGCACAGCCCTGCAGCCCTCAGAGGGACTTCTCGACTCTGCATCTGGAGAGGTGCCCAGCCAGGCGGCTGCTCTTAAGTGAGCACACGGTATCAGAGCCGAAGCCCAGATGGATGCTGTGGGGCCTGGCAAGGTCTGTGTCCCGAGGGCCGAGGAGCGAAGTTTACTTAGTGAGTCCTTTGGAGACCCCTGGGGGGCTTCCATGGAGGACCCAGCACTCCAGAAGGTTGACATTTGTGCTCCAAGGAGGGAGAATTGGAGGATGACCTCAGTTTCCCCAGGAGTGTCTGTGAGGAGCCCTCAGAGTGGGTTCTCAAGGTGGCGGGCTCAGATCCCGAGTTGGCATTACTGCCAAAGCTGGCAGCTATCAGCCTGGACCGTTGCCTGGGCGAGTCCTCAGGCGTTCTCTGTAGAGCCAGAGCATAAGCACGTCAGGTTGTGCTGGTCAGCCGCTCTCTGCAACAACTCCTCCTCTCTGCCAGCACAGTGCAAAAGCAGCCAGAGACGGCGTATGGATGGATGGGCCACGTTTCAATAAAACTTTATTGATAAAAACAGGCCAGATTTGGTCTGTGGGTTACAGATGGCTAAGTCTTGACCTCTGCTGACACCTAGTCCTACAGTGGGGCCTAGTGCTCCTACCTCCAAAGGGGTTTTGATGATTCATAGTTATTTTGATTGACTTGAGTAAGACCGAGATCACAAAAACTAGATGTAGCAGGATTCCAGTAGTATCTGTGACATAAGGATCTTATCTAATATATAATGGAGAACCCAGGGCAAGATTGAACCTGGGAAGGGGTGTGGGAGGCTGCCCAGAGCAGAAGTAGTTCTGATGTAGACCAGTCTGGACCCCGAGCCCAGCGGCTGGCTCCACTGTCACCAACTCACATAAGATTTTATTACTTCGGGTCAGGCCTAGTCGGTCAGAGGATACAGAGCAAGTTAGTATTGTCTCCAGGGTCTTATGGACACCAGTGTGAATGAGTGAGGGCAGCGTCTTAAGCAGGGGTCGGTGACCTGTGGCCTGGGTCCAACTCAACACACTCCTATTTGTCTAAGTAGTTTTTTTTGGAACACAGCTATTTTAGTCCACTCACCCCATGCTAATACAATACCCAAGATGGGGTAATTTATAAAAACCAGAAATTCAATTATCACAGAAATTCGTTTATCATCTTGGACTTCTCCAGAGTCCAACTGAAGGTGCCAGCCCTGGGTGTCTGGTGAGGGCCTTCTTGCTGCCTTCTACCTGCAGGAGAGGTGGACATATGGGGACGGGCCCTGCACCCTCACATGGAGAAGAGCAAACTGGTCAAAAGATGCAGGAAGCCTTTATGAGTCCCACTCACGGGGAGGGCCTGGGGGCCCCCCAGCCACAGGGCCCCATCCCTTGGTACCATCACACTGGCAGCTCTCCATGTTTGGAGGGGACACACAGCAGCAGCGATGGCCTTCCATTTGTGCAGTGCCTCTGGATGCCTTGGTGTGGCGCTGGCAGGGTGAACAGTTGTGTAGACACAGTGTGGTCTTCACGGCCTAAAGTGTTCGCTGTGCAGCGCTTTGCAGAGACATTTGATGGCCCTGACTTGAGCCCCAGGCAATGAAGGGGATGTAACCTGCTTAGGGAGATGCCCCACTTCACCTGTGAACCCTCCTTTTTTTTTTTTTTTTTGCTACCTGGAAAATAAATGCCACCTGGAACATTAATGTGATTATTGATCTCTAGCAATCATTTTGATACCATGAGGCACACTTTAGAAGGGAAAACTTGCAGTAAGGATAGGAAAAAAAGAGGTAGAACTGGAAAGAGCCTGAATCTCTGAGGAGTGTGCTGTTTCCCTACCTCTACAAGACTTTTAAAAAATCCTCCATCTGGCTTACATCACTGTCCTTTGGGTTTCTGTTGTTTGCAGTTGAACTGAATCCTAACATACCCTCCCTCCACCAAGGCAACATCCACCAAGGTGGAGCAGAGGGTGTGAATGATGCTCAGAGGAGCCACCTCTGCCTGCCTTGCTGCAGGCTGGAGGGGCCACGCATGCTCCAGGGTCCAGAAAGCACAGGAAATGGGCTCCACCCCAGGCAGCCCAGCACCGAGCACAACCGAAGCCAAAGCCTCCATGCAAGTCACCGCTCTTGGGTTTCGTCAGTCGGTTCTGTTTAAGAACTTCTTCAGAAGCCCCACCAGCAACTTCTGCTTTACCTTGTTACGAATTGGATTGTGTGTCCCCTGAGAAAGCTCTGAGATGTCGCAAACCCCCAGTGTCTCAGAAATAGGGCCATTGCAGGTGTAGTTAAGGGAGGTCACACGGCTGTAGGGAGAGCCCTGACCCAGACTGACGGGTGAACTTGTGAGAAGGCAGCCACACGGAGGCAGAGACCCCAAGGAGCACACACCACAAGGGAGACAGATGGACTGAGGCGCTGCCAGCCAGGGGACACTGAAGACTGCTGGTAACCAAAGAAGCTGGAAGAGGCAGGGAGCACCCCACACAGGTCCACCAGGGGCCATGGCCTGTCAACACACTGGTCCTGGACTTCCAGGCTCCAGAACCACAAGACAGTGAAATTCTGCTGTCTTAAGCCACTGCGCTGTTCTGGGTCTCTGTGAATCAATATGCATCCCAGGAGCCACATGCATCTGAGAGGGGGAAATGCTATTTCTGCCCACCCCTCGCTGCTGTAGGAGGAACAGGAGGACGGGAGGTGGGGAGTCTCTGCTGCCAAAGCTCTGAAACGAGGCTTAGCCAACCCTTCTCATCCCTCAAGTGCGTCCCCAGAGCACCAGTGCCCCGAGAAATGGCCGGGAAGGGTAGCGTTTACTGCGGTCTTTCCCTTTAGGACAGACTTTATTCTTGTCCTCTTGCAATTTATGAACCATGAGTTTTTTTCCAGGTCTTCCTGATACCTACCATGTTTCATGAAAAAGAGAGCTGACCCTAACATTCTCTCGACTCACGTTCACGGCCTTCAAATGACTCTCAGTTGCCCAGCTGGGAGACACCTTCTCAGCTCCCCACAGACACCTACAGGCTACCTGAGCCATGGAGCTTAAGGATGGTTCTTATAAATCATGCATCTGAGGTCACAGAGAAGACCCTCCCAGTTCATTCCAACTGAGATGGACAATGAAATGTGGTGACATCACCCGTTGATTCTACAGGACTGATGATATGGTCAACCCAAGTAGATGTCAGTTTTTGTCCTCTTTAGAAATTCAAGGTGTGGTTGAAGGTGACTTTGATTACCCATGTCACAGTAAGATTCAAGTGATACCTACCAAGAAAAATCAACATGGCCTGGGCTGCCCTTGGTTACTCGAATTCATTGGAATATTCATTCTTCTTGATTGAACTTGGAACAGTGGCAATTTTACACCAGCACAGCAACCCAAAATAGTTGGAAACCAGCCCACTAGTTGTGTAGGCATGCTTTATGAATTTCTTAATGCAAGTAAGAATTTTCTACTCAACTAAACCGTAAACTTTGCTTATACATAACTTAGTTCAATCTACTATAACAAAGTACCATAGGCTGGATGGCGTATAAAAATAGGAACTCACCTCTCAGCTCTGGAGGCTGGGAAGTCAGGATAAACTGGTGCATTTGGAGTCTGCAAGGGCTGCTTTCTGGTTTATGGATGGTGCTTTTCACTGTGTCTGACTCATGTTTTCCACATGGAGGGACCCGGAGTATCTCTCAAGTCTCATTTATAAGGGGACTAACCCCATTCATGAGGGCCCCTAATCAACTCTCAATGCCCCATCTCCTAATATTAGCATCTTGGGGTGAGGATTTCAACATGTGAATTTTAGGAGGACAGACATTCCAACACAGCGTAACAATGACCTTCACTCTGAGTGTGTTAAGAAGAGTGGGTGGTAAGGAACACTTTCTTTTCAAGGCTACCCTAATTTTTCTTCACTTTTCTGGGTTGTTGCAAACTGACTTGAGATCAACCTTATCCCAGTGTTATCTTAGGAAAGAAAATAAATTAATACATGTAACAAGCCAGGCCACCAGTTAGACCTGGTAGTGATGAGCAGAGCTGAAGGGCTTACGAAGGTGGTTCTCTTGGAAAACCACTAGGGGGCGCTGCGAAAACGCAGACTTGGGCCCTGGGCCTGCTGAGTCAGGGCGGGGGTGATGCAGGTTATCTGCTTTTTAATGAACGTGTCAGGTGCAATTTGAGCACAACTGGATTAAAATGCATTATCGCCTGTGTTCCAGGTGTTTTCATGTGTTATCTCATTTAATTCTCTAGCAACTCTGCGTGGGAGGTGTTTCTAACCTTATTTTATAGATCTGGCAACTCCGGTTTTTGCTCATGAGCTGTCTTAAATCCCGGGTGCTTGTAAGAGGTGAAACCAGTTTTCAAATTTACATTTGTCTATCTACAAAGCCCTCAGTCTTAAGAATAAAATCTACAGGACAGCAGGGAAGGGTAGAAGAAGCGGTTCTGTCTTAAGCAAGAAGGAGTCTCAGCTGTAAGACTGGCTGATTGGCACAGACTGGTTTCTCTCAGCTGAAAAAGGGAGCACTTGCCTAGTGGGAACTTGTTTGTAGTCTGTATGAGTCATGAGAGCCTCCATCAGCTGCTGTAACAAGTACCTTCAGAACCTTCATGGCTTCAAATAAGAAAGGTTTATTCCCTGCTCGTTCTATGTCCATTATGGGATTGTTGCGAGGGTCTGCTCAACCTAATCATTCTGGGGCCTCCCGGTGCAGTGTTGCTGGCCAGGGCATTTGATAGTTGCTAGGAGACGAGAGAAAAAGAGCTCTCAGGAAGGTCTTGAACTGGCAACTCCAAGCTCCTGCCCAGAGAGGACATGTCACTTCTGTTTGGAATATACGAATCAGAACTAGTTCTCTGGCCCCACCACGCCCACGTGGGAGCCAGAGACACAAACCTATCATGCTTTGGGAAGTACTAATGAGTACTTATGACCACTGCAGAGCCCCTATCAGAGATGAGATATTAAAATTATGATATTTTATTCATCCTGAGTTCTTTTGTTCACATTCATTTTGATTTTGAAAAACATTGCCCCGAGACATCATTTATCTTGATTACTGAGCTTTTTGGCACTCCCATAAATTTTGGACCCAAGTCTTGCTCTTGGTAGAAATAGAGGGAGGATAAAAAATATCAGTTTTGACTGAACCTTTGTTTTTATGTTGGAGCCCTGGAGAAAAGCAATACTTACACAGAGGGAAGGGGAGAGTTGACATCTACATAAATATTGACAGAAAAGGAAAACAGTGAGAAACAAGCTCTCACCGAACAGAGGAGACAGAAGGCAGGCAGCCCGTTGGAGATGGAGATTCCCGAGGTGCATGCTGCTCAACATCTCTGTTTTGTCAGCACCTCGTACGGGAAACCTTTTCTGCACCATTTCCCTGGTGACCCTCCAGGTGCATTATGAAGACAATTAAAACCTGTATCCCAGACCATGGAGTTCCCTGTAATTGGGTGCAGGTTCATCAGCTTGTTCGAGTAAGAACGACTGGAGCAAAAGTGGACATTTTGGCTTCCAGTCTTTGCTTCTTTCCTTAGGAGCACGGTTGTATAAGATTTTTCTAAAGCTTTACTGGAATCTCACGGAAGCTTCTGCAAGATGCCACAGAAATTGATTTTGGTAAAGACCTGGGATATGTTCCATTTATTGAATTGTAAATATATAGCATTTTAACTTATTTTGATACTTGGTATGATTTTTCTTTAAACCAGTGTCTCCTCAATTTTGTGCTTCTGTGGATTTCATGTGGGGGCAAATCCATAAAATTGACCTAGATTCTCTCACAGCAGTAGAATTGATCTCCTCTTCCTTTTCTTTTCCTTTTTGTTTCTTTTGGTCTATGTGCCTTGTAAAACACATCTGTGAACTTGCCTGATAAAGTTGAAAAGAGAACTTCTTCAAAGGCCAGCATTAGTTGTTAAATGTGTTTCGACTTTGAACATCAGAGAAATGTGCCCTAAATGTGGGGTGAAGGGGAGAGAACCTTCTTGACCACACCCTTGCTTTAATCTTCTGTGTTTTTTATTCTTCAGTAAACCCCAACACCCATGGAGTGTTCCCACAATAGGTATGATCACTAGCTAATTATCTAGGACAATCAGGAAGACCTGTGCATAAGGCTCTTGTTGGAAGATGTGTTGTATTCTCAAAGGCTGTTTGTTGTTTGAAATCAGGCTTTCCGGGAATTTTTCACGTGGTTCTCTTCTCCATCTTCAGAAGAACCATTTGGCCACATTAGTAATGCACAGCTTGTGGGCTCCCTTTGTCCATTGCCTCTCTGGGAATAATTAAGGTCCCGGAGAGGTGCATTAATATCTGTTCCCGGGGATCCACTTGCAAGTAAGGAGCCCGACTGGCTTCTGGGAAAGAGCGATTAAGGTGATCATGGCATCTGCTGTTCTCAGAAGGGTGTTCCAGGTAAAGGAAGAGCATTAAAAGAGAGATTTTGCATTTGGGTTACCAGCAATCAAAGAATGTGTCACTAACAGCTGGGCAGGGTTTTGAAGAGTGAGCAGGGGTTGACAGGGGCGTGGTGAGGAGGAGACCCACGGGGCCTGGACATGAGGCGAGGTGTGTGTGGCGTGGTGGCACATGAGTGAAGAGGGTTCTCATCCAGCCGCCCTGCCCAGCCAGCCGAATCCCACTTCCTGGCCGAGGTTTTCTGTGACCTTAAGAGCATTTCCCATGGGCAGAGAGGGCAGTTCCAGATCCTTCTGCTACTCCCGACCCCCACGAGGGCAGCTCATAGTTCAAAGACCAGGGTCTCCTTTGCTCACAGTTGTGACAAATCCCAGCATCGAGGTCCACTCCAGAACCTGGGATCAAGCCGAGTCTGAGATTCGCCTGGCAATACACCTTGGCGACCCACCCACCCCTCCTGAAGGAACCTCTTGTACCCAAGCCCTTGCTCCAAGCTCAAGGCTCCTTCTGGGAGACCCAGCCTCAGCTGCTGTTCCAGGCAAAGGAAAAGGGTAAGAAGACAATCTCATCAAAACCTCCTTCCCCAGGCCATCTCTGGAGTCTTCCAGCACGTGGGAGATGTCTGCTTGGCCGCTGTGGGAGGTGGTGGAGAAAAGGTGGTCAAGCTGGACACTGGCCGACTGACCTCTCCTTGGTTGGTGTCCTGTGGCCCCAGGCTCAAAAAGTCATGCACAATGGATCCTGGGATAATTTGGTGCCTTTGCTGCAGAGACGTATAGCCAATGGGAATGATAGAGAATCAATGGGTTGATTCTCCTGTATTTAGTTAATTTGGAGGAATAATAACAGAATTAGCCATTCATTTTTAGTGTAAGGAGGGTAGATACCTAGGTCATAGAATTCTCCTGGGTTTAAAATATCAATTCTGCTATAGTTCCCTCTCCCTTTCTTCTTTATTATCTACCTTAAATTTGGCTATAGTTTTATACTTTGTGTGAGCTTCAGTGTGAATTCAGAAGCAAACTTATAAAAATTGGGTAAAAATCCAAAAATCAACTGGCAGTGCAACCTGCAAACCCTTCCATAGAAGCCCTCTGTGTCCCGACTTCCCCGAGTGAGTGTTAAAGGCTCCCAGTTACAGGAGAGCACATCCTGGCCCTTCAATCGCGAGCTCTCTTACTTTGAGCCAATTTAATCCCACGAATCTCAGTTTTCTCAGAAGCAAAAAAAGGAGATAATTATGCCTCTCATGCTGGGTAGTAGAAAGGAAAGAGATAACACTCTAGCAGGGAAAGCAGCACATAATAAGAGCTTAATAAAAGATAAACATTGTTCTTATTATCGTTAGTCTAAACAAGACCTTGGAACGAAGAACAGGGAAGGGAACCCTTTGGGGGATGATGGGATGTTAAAAACCAGTCTTGGAAGAGCTGCATTTTCCTTAGGTCCATTGTAGAGGGAAAACTGCCTGCCTGAATGTGGTGGGGACAGTGAGGGCCACCAAGAACATGGGGACATTGAGGAAACCCCACAACAGAGTCCAACCTGGTTGGACCAGAAGGGGGTCAATCTCAAACACAGCCCTCTCTCCAGGTCAGTTCCTCCTTCCCTCCACCTCCCTCCTCCTTTCTCTTCTTCTTTGTGTGAACTTCTAGTTTTGGAACCTACTTGTAAAGTGCTCTCTCCCGTCAGAAATGCAGAGAAGTGCTGGGGTGTTGGGCGCGGACCCCACAAGGCCAGGACGGGGGTTTGTGGCCGTCCTCTCGTTTCCTTGTCTGTGATCCCACTCCACGTTGTCTGTTTTTCTTGGAGACTGGAATCCGAACAGGCAGATTATTCTATATGGCCCTGTTTAGAGATATAGGGTGAGTCCTGCTTTTTGGGGCTGGAGACAAGGACAATGGAGACTTGGAGGATGAGCCTGCAGAAGGAGCTTTGTGCTACGTGGGAAGTGCTGCAGGTTTTAGAAGCTGGGTTGAAATTAAAACTCTCGCACAGACATCGCCAACTGTGCTTTCCAGTCCTCACGGAGGAGAGCAGAAGAGAATTACGGGTGGAGTGAATTTTTGGCAAATTTTTCTTCTCATTCCTTTTATGAAAACCTTCTAACTTCCATGTTACCCAAGAACAGAGCCTTTCTGGAAGGAGATGTTGCAGAAAGTCACACATGCTTGCCCCATAGGGAGAAATTTCCAGGTGCTAAAATTCCCAGGAGAGAGAAAGAGAGAGAGAAATTAATCTCCCTGAAACAATAAAAACACATCACTAAGAAGTTTAATTTTTAAAGCTTCTCTCTTTCCTAAATTCAATTTTTAAAAGTGCAAGTCAAAAACTGGTGCGTTGAAAGGAAGATTTTGCAAATGAAATTGGGACATCCTGGGGTGTTTACACATCTCCCTCACTGCCCCGAGAAAAAGTTTTGAATGAATTATGCAGGTGTTGCATCTCTGGATAATCTTATGTTAGGGCAAAAGATCAGTTAGGGTCAGTGCCACCAACTAGACAGTTTTAAGTCCTCCTCGAAATGATCGCACCACCAAATTAAGAGTCTTTGCAGGAATGTACAATAACTTAATTCACACACATTTTAAAAATTGCCACTATTTCTCAAGAATGTTTAGTAAAAATGATAACAAACCAAGGAGATCTCAGTTTGAACACAGAGGTGATTTTAGTTGATACTAAATAAAAGCAGCCTCATTAGGACCCATATTTCCCCCTTCACAGACACTGGCCCAAGTTTGAATGTGAGCCTGCTGACTTATGAACCTGTATTGGATTGTTTCCCAAGCAGAGAAGTTGTATTCAGCAATAGAATGGAATCTCTGAATTCCCAAACTTTATGGTCCAGAGTCCACAAAATGTCAGTGGGGAAGGTTTTGGACCATACAAAGAAACCCCGTCGTGAAACCTGAGCATCAGGCTCTAGCAGGAGCTGGCCACGGTGAGCACAGGTACCTGCACCTGCGGAACACCTGGTGTCCCAGGAGCCCCTAGCCCCACACAGACCAGAGCACTGGTCACCCTCTTCCAGGACCAGACACTTCCCTGGGACCAGCCAGGTACCTGTTTCCTGTGTATCCTTCTGAAAGTATCAGCACATAACCCACATATTTAATATACATGGAAAATGCTGTGCCTGCTCCCAGGTACTGGACATTTTCAGTTAATCTTGACACTTTCTTTATTAGCACATTCACTTTTATTTCATTTTCCAAAACTCTTGCTTGATATTCTGTTGAATGAATGGGCCACAATGTATTTAAACACTCCTTTTTAGAAACAGCTGTAAAATTAGAATGGCTATTATCAATAACACAAACAATAATAGATGTTGGCGTGGATGTGGGAAAAAAGGCACACTTACATTGCTGGTAGAGCTGCAAATTGGTGCAGCCACTCTGGAAAGCTGTGTGGAGAATCCTCAGAAAACTTGGAATGGACCCACCTTTTGACCCAGTTATCCCACTCCTCGGTTTATATCCAAAGGATTTAAAATCAGCATATTACCATAATGCAGCCACGTTAATGTTTTTAGCAGCTCAATTCACAATAGCTAGATTGTGGAACCAACCTAGGTGCCCTTCAACAGATGAATGGATAAACTGTGGTATATATACACAATGGAATATTATTCAGCCATAAAGGAGAATAATATTATGGCATTTGCAGATAAATGGATAGAATTGGAGAATATTATGCTAGGTGAAATAAGTCAATCCTAAACAACCAAAGGCTGAATGTTTTCCCTTATAAGTGGATGATGATATATAATGGTGTTGGGAAGGTGCAGGTGAGAGAAGAATGGAGGAACTTTAGATTACATAGAGGGAAATGAGAGGGAGTGGGTATGAAAAATGGTGGAATGAGACAGACATCGTCACCCTATGTACATGGATGATTACACGAATGGCGTGAATCTACATTGGGTGCAATCATAGTAATGAAAAGATGCACCCCATTTGTGTACAGTGAGTACAGACATGCAGTCTATAAAAATAAAAAAAATAAAATTAAAAAGTTTAAAATAAGAAAAAAGTATGCAGATTACTTTCAGGATTTAATTTTTCACTACAGTGTAAATTATTGTATAAACATTTCTTTTCCTATATATTGTACATCAGCAGTTTGGGTTTTTTTTGGTGATTTGCATTCCATGGTATAAATATAGGACAATTTACTTTTCATTGTTTCCAGTTTGGGGCTATTACAAATTAAGCTGCTGTGGACGTTTGAGTATACATCTCGACTGAACATATGTTATCATTGCTCTTGTGTAAACACTGGAGTAAAACTGCTGGGTCAGTGTTCGTGTATGTCCAACTTTAAAAGATCCTGCCAAATAGTTTTTTGAAATGGTTTGTATAAGCTAGCTCCCCGCCAGCACTCTTTGGGAGTTCCGCTTGCTCCGCATGCTTGCCGAAGCATGATATCATCAGAATTTTCTGTATTAGCCATTCTAGATCTGAAAAAGTATTTCACTGTAGTTTCAATTTGCATTTTCCTGATCACTGATGAATTCGAATGAGTCCTCATTTGTCTATTAGCCATTTGTTTATCTCTGAATGAGCTACCTGGTCACATATTTTTCTTATTTTTTGTTGGTTACTTGTCTTGTTCTTCTTGATTTGAAGAAGTTCTTTACATATTCTAGATACAACCCCTTTATCAGATTGCAAAGCACTGAATGTGTCCCTCCCAGATGCAAATGTCCAAGTTCTAGCCTTCCATGTGATAAATAAGGAGGAAATTGAGTCACGGAGGTGGACCTAAAATTAGGGCCTTTCTTAAGAACACCCTTGAGAATTCTCTCTGCTCTCTGCATAGGAGGATGGGAAGAAGGCCATTTGCTGCCAGTACTGGGCCCTCACCAGCTTTGAAACTTCGGGCACCTACATCTTGGATTCCTGGCTTTGAGAATTGAGGGAAATAGATTTCTGTTGTGTATAAACCACCCAACCTATGGAATTTTGTTGCAGCTGCCTTAGTTGACTGGGACACAGATATGTGCATTGAAAATATTATCTCCCTCTCTCTGGGTTCCCATTCACAACCTCGACAGTGTCTTTAAATGAATGAAGCTTCTTGATTTTTAATCTACTCTAGTTTATGGAAACTTTTCTTTGGAGTCAATGTCCCTTTTGGTCCTTTCTGGTTGTTTTATGACATTTTTGCCCGTTCCAAGGTCAGGGGCTATTCTCTTATACTGTCCCCCAGGTGTAAACTCCTCTGGAATTAACCATTGTCTATGGCGTGAGGAAACAAGATTCCTTTTTTTAAAAAAAAAAGACTACTTAGTTTATGCAGCACATTTATCAGAAGGACTCTCACCTTCCTGGCATCTGCATGCTTGGAGCAGATCCCTGGCACTGGGATGGCTTTTTCCCCAGCGCGTGCCCTGGGAAGGCCAGAAAAGTGCTGTACCATCCAGCTCCATGACCACCAGGCACTTGGCTTTGGTCAGCCTATGGCTCCAGAGTAGTTTGTTCCCGTCCCTGGACGAAGGGCTTAGGCTCATCCTAAGCAAATCTCCCTCTCCAGGTGTCACAGGAAAGGAGGCAGTCACAGCTTTCGGTGGCGACCCTGGGAAAGCTCTACCTGGAGAGAAGTGAGGGGAGGGTCTGTGGAGTGAGGGGCCCCTCCAGGGTCCGTCCACTTCTACCACATTCTCCTTCCTTTTCTGCTCAGCATAGTTCTCCCTGGCTTGTGAGCTCCGCCACTCGGCTTCCTGCTGTTCTCAGAGCCCCACCCGCTCTGTGCCCGCTTGGTCCATTCTGACTCCTCTCTTGGGACAGCCTCTCCCGGCCCTCACAGTCTGCGATTCCTGTCTAGAAATCCTCTCCTAGTCAGGCCAGCCCTCTGGGGGCTCCCCCACTCTACAGCTGCCATTTTTCTGAATTGCTGGTTCTGGCCTCGGTGTCATTATTCAATATTTCATGGACGCTTGTCTTATCTCTGAAGCTGGAGGCCCAGCTATGCAGGAGGTCAAAGCGCCTCTCTTACTCAAAGCAGCTGCTCAATAAATATTTCATGGAGCATGAAGGAAAGAGCGGACGGGGAGCAGGGAGTGCAGGGCCTCGGGCGTGCTGACCTGCGAGGGTGAGAAGCACAGTTGGGGCTCAGCCCTTAGGGGGTCCCTCTCCACCCGACCTCCCTCCCGCAGGCACACTCTGGATGCCAGGTGCTCATGTGCCCCAGAGTCGGTGCCCGCTTATTGAGACTGCCCTGAACCCTTGCTTCCTACTTCTGTTTGAACCAGGAAGACCCCCTCTCAGGGGATCAGTGGGGCACGTGCAGGATGAGGAGAAGGCTCGGTTCGGAGTCAGAACTATCTTTTTGTTCTAATTGAACACAGAAGAGCTGCGGCTGACACACTCCTTGCATCAGAGAGCAAGCCTGCAGCCATGGAAGCTGTCGGAGGAGGAGGGACGGAGACACCAGCCCTCCAGGCTGCTTGAAGACGGCCATCTGAGCAGGTAAATCAGAGCATCTGCGGAAGGGGACAGAGTTGGTTAAACAGACCAGCACGAGCAGCCCAGCGGGATGGTGGCTCTGGCTGGCGTGCCAGGAAGAGCCGTTGGGCTGCAGGTGAAGTGAGACAAATGTGGAGAGACATTCCAGTCGTTGGGGGGATTTTTGTCATGTATTCCAGACAGATGATTTTGGAGTTCTGTCCCTGGGTCCTGACAGATATGCTCCCCTGAGCTTCCCTGAGGTTTCTAGCAGAATGGAAGGTGTGATCTGTAGTCTGTTCTCCCCATTTAAAAGCATTTCCCCAGACTCAAAATGTTGAGGAAATAAATATTGTCAACTCAGCCTTTGCTTTTTTTTTTTTTTTTTTTTTTTTTTGGTGATTTCTAACAAGTGTGCAGTGTAAAAGTAAACCCCGTGGTCTGGTTTTGTGGGTGACTTGAATCAGGCACAATCACCCAACTGCTAATGATGGGTTTGCCACGTGCTACAGGAACATCCCGAGGAACTCCTTAATCCTTCTTTCCTGGATATCCCTTAAGTCCCAAATAGAGAGCAATCGACATAAAATTACATGGCATGGTGCATTTCCGCTGACGAAAACTCAGGACTGGAGATCAGTGGCCCAGGCTTAAGTTCCCCAGCATTCTCTGAGACAGTAGAGGTTTAATCCCGGGAGGAACCCACACTTGGCCATGCCTCTCCACCTTCCCAGGGAGAATGCTGGGAAAGGTCTGCCGAGAGGAGAGCGGAAAGAGAGCCCTCCGAGCTGGCTGCTGTCCCCGAAGGCTGAGCCAGGCTGAGGTCACGCCTGTGTTTAGGAGCCCCGGAGCCCCCAGCTCCCGATTCTTCATACAGCTCAGGCCTGGGGCCTTCCCCGGAGCCTCGCCCAGAGACCAGTCCTAATCCAGGCCACAGAGGCCATGTGTGTCCTCCCCCACGAGAAGCTCCCCCAAATAGTGCAGAGGCTAATACACAATGTTTCAGAAAACTGCTCTTTGGTCCAGTTGAAGGTCTGTGTACACACATGTGTGTAAGTGTGTGTCTGCAACACAGTTCAAAGGTCCAGCTGCAGGCATTATCCTAGACCAGATTAAACACATGCCTCCTGACTCCATGTTAAGTGCCCTGAACCATTGCTACTCCATTTTGATTTTTTTGTGTCAGTTTTCCATTACTGTGATGAAATACCTGAGATAATAAACTTAAAAGGAAGATAGGCATATTTCGGCTCAAGATTTCAGAAGTTTCAGCTCTTGCTGCTTGACCCTGTTGCTTTGGGTCTGTGGTGGCACAATTCCTCATTGTAGAAGCGTGGGTAGAGGAGGGCTCTTTACCTCATGGTGTCAGGGAAGGGCAGGAGCAGCGAGGGGGAGAAAATGAGGGGCCAGTGCCCAATATCCCCTTTAAGCGCATGTCCCCAGTGACCTAACTTCCTCCCCTTAGGTTCCTCCTCTTAGAAGTTCCACTACCTCCCTGTAGTGCCACAGGCTAAGACCAAGTCTTCAACATGCAGGCCTTTGAAGGACCTTCAGGATCCAAACTAGTGTTTCCTTTATATGACAAAGACTCTACCCTCCATCCAGTTTTAACAAGGCCTTTAATTCCTCAAGGTCCTGTCCCTTCTTTGTCCTTGACCCACTGTGTCCGGTCTTAATTAAGAGTTCTGCTGGGTCAGTTCAATGAAAGTCCCTTCCCTTGATATCTGATCAGATCCCTCTTCCCCTGCCCTCAACATCTTACCAAGCTGCCTGGCCTTCAGCAGCCATGCTGCCAAATCCCTTAGCCTCAGTGTTCCTGCTTAGTCATTTTCACCCACTGGCCTGCACTTTCCTCCTTTCCTATAAGTCCCACTTATACTTACTGAATTCAGAGTTAAGCCCCTTCTCCTTCCCCTGCTGTCAGACTCCACTGTGGTCTCTAAATAGTCTGCCTTACTGATATGAAGCCTCTTCTCTAACAGTAGCACAGCCAGGAGGAGGTGGGGCTGGGACTGGAACCTGCCTGCAAGGATCCAGTCCTGTGCTGGCACCATGCTGCCCCGGTGGTGGTGCTGGAGCTTAGAAAGGACGCTCCCGAGACTGGCTCTCTGAGATGCTGAGAGGCCTCCTATGATCCCTCAGAATCAAGGTCCCTCTAGCCTATGTATTTCTTCCATTATGAGGTCAGGGAGGGGCTCTCCCAGGGATTTTCTTGTCTGCCTTAAGACTGGACACACTAAAGTTACCACAATTGACTTTCATTCCCTCCCTGAAATCTCCTATCACAGAAAAGATGGCTAAGACATAGCCAACCCTGGATGGACTTGTCACAAGATAATGTCTATCTCTTGGACTCATTCAAATTCCAAAGAGAATCATTCACAAAGTGCTTTATTTCTGTTTCCTGGTTCATTTGTTCTTTTTATAGTAATTTACTATCCTTCTAGAATTTTCTATAACCTTGGCCCCCTGCCATTACCTTCTATGCAATGAGGAGGATATGTAAGCTTTAACCATCTGGCTATAAGACTTCTCTGAGTCTTATACTTTGCGTATGACTTGTGTATCTGTATAAAAATTCAAATGCTTTTTACCTTGCTCCTTGTTTCCAGCAGGACTTGATATGTGGAATTTCCCTTGGGAAAGCCACTCTTGGGGGGCACTGGGAGTCAGACCTGGATAAGTTCCTTGTTCTCCAAAGTCATTGCATCTTGCTGCTGCAGGTACTGGTCATCCCTCAGTGGCTGGCTAGAGTTCTTAGTAAGTCTTGCCTGCTTCAAAATCCTTCAGGAGCTCCATCCACCAGTGAAGACCCAGTTCACACCCCTTAGCGGGAGCCAGGACTACCTGATCTCAGAGTGGTAGAGGAGCCAGACAAAAGATACAAAAAGAAACGCAAACTCCAATGGGGCATTATTGCCATGACAGTGTTGTTGCGTTTGAGGGTAAAGAAGCCCAGAACATGCTCAAGCAGTGGCAGAAGTGGCTTGCAAATTGTCCTTCCCTACACAAATCCTGGTCTCCTGCCATCCCCTTTTCCTTTGCCACCCAGACCACTCCTCGTTCTTTGTACCTTGAATTCTGTTTTTTCTCCCTCTTATTTTAAAGTTTCAAACCTTTCTGCTAAGTGATCCCCTTTAAAACATGTCATTGACGCATCTTAGTTACACATAATAGTGGGATTCGCTGTGATATATTTGTAGGCACATGTAGCATAATTGCTGTCTTTCATTCCCCTCCCCCTTTTCTTGCCTTCTCCCCCTTCTCTACTCTGCTGGTCTTTCTTCTATTTCATGAGGTCACCTTTCTTTCCTCTTTTCTCTCAAGCTTCCACCTTGGAGTGAAAAACCCTTGATGTTCCAAGTCTGGTTTAACTCATTTAACAGGATGGTCTCCAGGTCCCTCGTTTTCCCTGCATATGTAAAGCCTGGTCTTGAGGTCTCCTGCATTTGTACTGCCTTCCTCCTGATGGAGTGAAGCACTTCCGTTTTTAACAATGTAACCGTGTGCTTTCCCCATCTTTGTGGAATTAGGCATCTGGGCTTATTCATTTAGCCATTTCCTCTTTCTTTCATGTATCCATTGGCAGGTCTGTTGATTTATTTATTTTCCATTCATTCATGGAATTAAATTGTGCCTAACCCTGGATTTGATTTTCTTATGGATCAGATTTGTCCCATTCGGTTCTGAGGCTACTGAGTAGAAGGAGAAATCCAGAAACCATCTCAAGAGTGTGGCTGTTCATCCCACATTGGACTTTGTGTTAGACTGATACAACTCCTGCTCAGTACAGGGCTAGTTACTTGCCCTCCTCATAAAGGTGGGAGCGGGTACAAAAGAGGAATGTTAAGTCTGAATTTTGGGCTTCATATCTACATGTTCTGCTGTGTTCGTTGCAGCATCATCCATAGTCAAGATAAGGAATCAACCTAGGTGGCTGTCAACAAGTAAATAAGGAAAATGTGAGCACACACACACACACACACACACACACACACACAGAGAGAGAGAGAGAGAGAGAGAGAGAGAGAGAGAGAGAGAGAGAGAGAGAGAGAGAATAGAATGCTCTTCAGCCTTCAAAGGGAAGGGAGGAGATTCTGTTATTCGTGACAATATGAATAAACTCAAGAGGACTTTATGCTAAGTGAAATAAGCCAGGCACAGAAAGACATTCTGCATGGTCACTTTTATAGGCAGAATCAAAAAAGTCATTCTTAGAGGTAGAGAGTGGAATGCTGGCTACCCGTGGCTGAGTGGGAGGGAGATTTGGGAAGGTGTTGGTCACAGAACACAAAACTCCAGGAAGTCTGGAGGAATGAGTTCAGTAGATCAAGAGTACGACATGGTAACCATAGCTGAAGACAATGCCTGGCCTACTTGAACATTGCTAAGAGCAGATTGTAAGTGTTTTGAACACAAAAAGCATGTGAGGCAATGCCTATACTCATTTACTTGCTTTAGCCATTCAACGATGGGTACATGTGTAGTTGTCTATTGTGCCAGGCTAGCTCAGATGCTGGTAAGGATGCAGAGTCAAGACCCAGACTCCGGGAGTTGGGTGGAAGCAGGCTTGTGGCGAGCAGCCTGCAAACTCGTTTATTGCGGGAACAGCTCTACATTTTATAGGCTTCTTGCCCAATCACAATGTGCCACTGGGGATCAGACCACCAGGTTCCTATATGGGTTCCCTTGGTAACGCCGAGTCATCTGGGGCAGTTGTGTACTTTCCTAGGTAGCCGAAGGGGAACGCTCCTCTCTGCAAGTTTTCCTTACACACTTGAGACGTTCACTGTTGCCAGCCAAGAACTAGGATTTCTGCCAACATACATGTATCAAAATGCACCATAAATATATACAACTTCTATTTTAAAAATAAAATATAAACAAAGCAAAACAAAAATCCAGACACTCTGGGTCCTGTTTCTTCTGACTTCCAAGACACCCAGAGTAAGTGCGCAGGACACAAGGAGAGCACAAGGTGCTGGCGGCAGCTTCTACTGACCCTGCTCCGGGCTGTCGGGGCGAGGATCATGCTACTCCACCACTGAACTGACCTCCAATTGCTCCTTCTCTCGTGGCCTCAAGAGCAGAAGGACTCTGGTGAAATGGCGTGAGAAAGGAACCCTGGAGAGTTGCGGGAAGCTGTGGGCCTCGGAACACAACCCTGTCATCGGACATTTCTAACGACAGTCCTTCCTCACGTGCGTTCTGCTGTGGGAATGGAAGAGGGTCCTGCAGTTTTGGCTCTGCTTTACAGATTTCATCATAGGAAGGGGCTCCCTTTCTGAATCCAGAGGTTGCACCTCAGAAGTGTGCTCTTTGTGAAACCCTGCCTGCTCCCATTCACAGTGGCGCGACCAGGCAGGTTCTGTCCTGAAGCAACTCTGGCTCTCTTCCCCAATGATCTGAGCTCCCATGGAAGCCGAGTGCCTGTGGTCGTTAGGAGGCAGAGGCCTGCTCTTCAGAACCCCAGTCTGACTGGTATTAACACGTACCCACGTTCTCTCTAAAGGCAGGTCTTTTTATTTATTGAGGAATCAGGACCTTTTCTGGACTCTGGCACCCGTCACTTACAGCCTGCAAATCAGCCCTGTGCAGCTCACTCGCTCTCCTTGACTGGGTTGATTCGTCTACCTCTTCCATTCATTAGGCACGGCGAGAGGGAAGCCCACACCTCATTGCTTTGTGGCCACTGCCTTATTTCCCCTCTTCTGGTCTGAAGAGAACTAATAAACCTTCTATCTTCAAATTTTCAGAGGAGTGCTTTCCATAGAGCTGATTCTTGAATGCTTTTAAATGGAAAAAAGAACAGAAGAGAGGCTGCTGTTTGGGCGATTTGCAAGCTCTCTGAAATTACTGTTTTTCTGCTTCACGGGCATGGTGATTGACAGTGCCTTCCCCAGATAGTCAACTAGTTGGCATTGGCTGGGATGGTGTGTTCAAAATTACTTGAGTGTTTTTTTTTTTTTTTAAATGTCAGTTGCTGCTATTGAATGAAAACTAGAATTAATTTTCCATGGGCTAATAGTCTTGCACAGCTATGGTGTAACTGCTGAGTTTACAGAGTTGGCGAATAACATTTACTCTCTCTCTCTTATCCCACCCCTGGTCTCTCAGGAATTTTGTTCCTCGTGGTTTTAGTCTTTCCTCCTATTTGACTTATTTTAATAAGAGCAGATTAACTACCCAACATGGAATCTAAGTAAATTCTTTGCAGATGGACTCCATTGGCCACAGCATGCAAGGTGAAGTGGACCGGAAGCCAAAGTTTGTGCACAGTCTCTCCTGCCCTGAGTTGTGTCCAGGGTAAGAAGTCCTGGGCACCGCCATGCAACACATCTCTTGTGGCTGTAGACCAAGGTTCCTGAACCTCCACATGATTGGCATGTCTCCTAAGCACCATCTCCTAAGCCCCTTTAGCGCTATGCTGCCAGGGTTGAGAACCACAGGCCGAGTGCCCCCGCAGGTGGCCAGGGGGAGGCACTGCTCAGCTCTGCAACCAGCTCCCTCAGTGATCTGATGCCTTGATAGGATGGTGTTTCTGGACGTGTTCTCTCTTTTTCCAAGCACCATTTCACGGTGGTGAGAAGGAACGTGTATCCTGCCAGCTCCCTCGGACTTTCCTCTGGGCCACCGTTCGCTGTGGACTCCCTGCATCCCACATTTGTGTGATTATCTTCCCAATCAAGCTCTGCCTTTGTTTTGTTAATACCATCCTGAAATTTTGTCGAGACCAGTGAAAAAATTTAGCAGAAAAAGAAGTGTGCAGAAAACA
Source organism: Sciurus carolinensis (assembly GCF_902686445.1). NCBI lineage: Eukaryota > Metazoa > Chordata > Mammalia > Rodentia > Sciuridae > Sciurus > Sciurus carolinensis. Next base: position 8,907,023 of record NC_062218.1, read on the forward strand.
ATTGCTGGATGAATATTTGAATTGAATTTTTAGAACTGAAAGAACCATTTAAATGATGCTATGGATTGGCTTCTGGATCCAGGTAAATGGTCCCAAGTTCAGCAAATATTTGAGGGTATGCACTATGCAAATACAGGCTAGGCATCGTCCTCCTGATCCTGAAGGACATTGTGATCTTGCAATGGTGTAGACCTTGGGATTGACACAAAAGTGACCACTGTGGTTAAGTGTCGTATGAAAAGAACAAGTTAACTGGATGGAAGTAAACATGAAACACAACGGCTGGAGAGAAGGTGAGCTCTCCATAGTGCACAGAGTTCCTCAAGAATGGGCAGCATTTTAACCAGGGGCTGGGTGGGGGTGAGGTGGAGAAGCTGGGGGACCGAGAGAGAGAGGAACGTGCCAGATGGCGGCCAGGCCAGGGGAGCAGCAGGGCTGAGCCAGCAGGTGGAGCGACTTCTGTGTACACAGGTGGCCTGGCCACGGAGATGGGGCTGGGTTCTGGAGGGTTTGAACGTGGAGCGTGACATTGATTTATTATTGATCGTTTATTTATTTATTTTTAATACTTGCTGCAGAATAAGAAAGCACTGGTGTTTTGAAGCCGACAGGTGCCTTCTCTGGGCTGGAATCCATGAAGGAGAGCCGTGCCCACTTATGTTGGAGACCCTCGAAGTGAAGGGGCCTAAAGCAGCACAGAGGGTAGGGGTCCCAGCTGGGTGGAGCAGCCTTCCTGCTGGTGTCCAGTGAGGGCGGCCACCTCAAGTGATGGGAAAACACCTCTCAAATGCCAGACCCCGAGAGCTGCCTGTTCCTAAAAGACACACTTCCTGTGGGGACTTCCGCCCTTTCATCACCGGGATGGGAATTCCAATGATCTTCCTTCCTTCCGTGAAGTGGTTTGGATATAAAGTGTCCACCAAAAGTTCCTCCTAATGTAGGAATATTCAGAGGTAAGATGACTGGACTCCGAGTTCTGTGACCTGTCAGTCCATCCCAGACAGAACGACTGGGGGCGACTGTAAGCAAGTGGGCGTGGCTGGAGGAGGTCACGGGAGCAGTGTTTTGCAAGGCACTTCTTCTCTGTGTCCCCCACTCCCTCCCTCTGCTTCCTGACCCTGCCATGAGCTGAGCGGCTTTCTTCTGCTGGGCCCTCCCCCATGACATGCTGCCTCACCTCTGGCCCAGAGCAGTGGAGTCTGCATCTAAGGACTTGGACCTCTGAAACCAGGAGCCCCAAATAAACTTGCCCTTCTCTCAGTTGTTCTTCTTGTATAGTTTGGTCACAGCAATGCAAAAATGGATTAAAATATTCTGAGAACTTAATCATGAGCCAAGCATTATGTTAGGATCTAGAATATTCTATTTAGTTCTTCTTTTTAAAACCCATCTCTGTGATTATTATTATTATATATCTAATACTATATCTTATTATCACTTTACTTGTGAGAAAACTGAAGCTCAGAGAAGTTAGGTAACTTTCTCAAAGTTGGAAGGAAAGAGATCTGGCTTCCAGTGTCCTCACTGGGCAAATTCAACTTGACATAAAATAGTAGTTGATATCTTCTGATTATCAAAAGGGCATCATGTCCCAGCATTTTAGATACATAAATTGATTCTAACAACCCCTTTATTAGGTATTGTTATCCCAAACTCAGGCTCAGAGGGCTGATGTGACTTACCTAAGGTCTTCTCTCTAACTGAGTGAGCCGAATTCAGCCTTTTTAGTTGGTGGTCAGGGTTCAGGCAGTGAAATTGGGATCTCTCTGTTGCTGTCGGTGTGCTGGGTGGAGGGCCCTGACGACCCTGACCTCTTCCACCATTCATCTAAGGAACTTTGAGCACCTACTGTATGCTGCACATGAGACGTGTCATCACACTGAATCTTGAACCCTGGGAGGTGTGGATTCTTCCTTCAGAGAACGGGAATCCAAGTCTCAGGGCAGCAAGTGTATGCAGGATTACTTGCCAGTAAGAACGGATGAGGGAAAAACCGAAGAGCGTGAGATGCTGAATATTGCTTTGTACAAAAATCCATTCCTCAATGAGGACACCGTGCTTCCCAGATTTACCAGTCTTCCCATTCAGTTCCCACAGATGGAACTGGGAGGCAGAAGCTGCCCCAGGGGTCTGGCTTCCCTCTTAGACCCTCCCAAGCCAGCCTCAGAGAATAGCCTTCTTTCATGCTGAGAACTGTTACATAGTAGCACACAGTGGTTTCAAAAAGAACATTTTGACAAATTTAGTCTAAAGATCTAAGTGACTTTTACTAGCACCCCATGAGTCTGTGGCATCACATTTAGAATAGTAGGTTCTGATGGGCATGGGCTTTGCCTCTTCCTCGGGTGGAAGATTGAGCAGGAACAAGGACACACCACAGTGCAGAATGCAGATCGAGAAGCATTCAGGTTACTTTCCTGGTAATGGTAAAAGCAGAGGGGGCTTCCTTCTACAGCTGGCTAAGACTGTCCTGTCTGGGGACTGACTGTCCTATCATCTCGGATTCCTGGCGAGGTCTGATGACAACCCATTGTAGCTTGGCTTTGTGGAATTTCAGCCTGAGCCCATTTGGTCTGGTCTGCTGGGGTCCAGCAGAGATGCTCACAGGAGAAGGGCTTCCCTTGCATTTTGTTTAACCATAGATCCAGTATGAAACCATTTAAGTTAAAAGTGCCGCAGCTAACTTGGGAATTGTTGATCATGCAGTGTCAAGTGGGGATGCAGGATGTAGGAAAGATCTACATAGAAACACAGATGCAGATGCACAGGATCAGGGCGAAGGGCAAAGAATGGGCATACAGGTGACTTTGTTTTCTGTTTTCTAAATTGTCTTCAGTGCTTCTTGCACTGGGCAGGTTCTCTGGGGTTGTGTGCTGCTGAAGTCACGTACTAAACTGCAAACATCGTAGGTGTCCAGCTCTCTGAATGTCCACAAACGAAACACCCTGCGTAACATGCATCCAGGTCAAAAAACAATGGAACGTTTTTGGGAACCTGAAAGTCCCTCTCATACCCTGCTCCTCTCATTCCTCTCGCTCTGTGTTTTAAAAGGTAAGATCAGTGAAGTCCTTCCCTGGGTATGTGATGGGTCACACTTACTTGGGGAACAAGGAAGCCTTGGGAGGCTGAGGAAGAGGTGGTTGGAAACGGGAGCATGGAAGGGTCAGCAGTCCTGGGGCTCCTGCTTCGTCTGATGTCCTGACTCTCCTGACTCTGGGAAAGGCTGAGAGAGGGCGGCCCACAGTGCTCAGGGCTACGAGCTCGGTGATCCACCTCACGGGGAACAGGAGAGGCAGGGGTCTGTCCAGAGGTGTGAAGTGAGGTGAAGAGTATCCCCACGAGCACTGTCCTCCACCCAAGCCCCAGGGCCAGTGGGCACAAGCCCCAGAGCCTGCAGACAGACACCAGGGGGCCCAAGGGCGTGATCCTGAAAAGTTGAGCAGCCCAAGGAGACAAGGAGAGAGGGTTCCAGGACAGGGAGGAGCTGCCAGGGGTCTAGAGCCAGGTGGCCTGAGGACTTCATGCTCAAGTGTTTAGGGAAGAAGGAGTTGGCACCCAGAAGATGAGGTCTTGGCTGATGAGAAGAGGGCCACCCAGCCCCTCCTCAAGTGTTCTCTGGGACCCACTACCAGCCAGACACAACGGGGAACGGGAAGAGGCTGTGGCCCTCCTGGTCCTAAGGTCACAGAGGACTGAGTGCCAGGACGAGGGAGGGAGGGGAGGATGGGAGTGTTCAGGGACGTTCAAGAACGGCACAGGTAAGGCCCACCTGTGGCCAGGTAAAGCTGCCTTTGGGGACAGGAACCTTGGTCTCATGATAGGAGAGGCCAGCTCCTCAGGCCTGCAGTGGGAAGCAGTGTCCCAACACTGCCATAATTCATTAATAACCCAGCCATATTGAAAAATATGGCTGGCTTATTAATGAATGTAGACATATACAGAAATATCTAACAAATGTAAATTTATAAAACTGTAAGAGCTAAAAGTGTATTATCACTCCTAAATTCTCAGCAGATTAAATGAAAACAAATAAAATACTACTAAAAAATAACTTTGGACCCCAAGTGAAAATAATTTAAATAATCATGAATAATTATGAAATATCATCTGATCTCCTTCTTGTTTGATTTAATTTATTAATTATTATTATTTGTGTTACTGGGGATTGAATCCAGGTCCCTACAGGCACTAGGCAAGTGTTGTACCATTGAGCTACATTCCCAGCTCAATTCAATCTCTTTTTCAAAGTGCCATATTACAATACATTGTTTTGTTACTAACTCATTCAAGAGCTTGTATGGCACACTACTGTCATCTCAGTGACTAAGGAGCCTGAGGCAGGATCACAAGTTTGAGGTCAGCCTCAGCAATTATGTGAGGTCCTCAGTAACTTAGTGAGACCTGTCTCAAAATAAAAACCAAAAAGGGCTGGGGATGTGACTCACTGGTCGAGTACCCCTGTTCAATCGCCAGTACTCAAAAAAGAGTTTGTGTGTGGCAAATTCTTCCAGTTGCTGAAAAATACATTTCTAATCAGTGGAAAATTGGTGATGGAATGATTATCAGTTAATTTCAAATGATTCTTTCTGACGCCAGAATAATTCAAACCAGTCTGTCTCTGATTTGATGACTGTAGAGAGGTGTGTTTGAATACTCTCTTTTTCTTAAACTGTACTCTGACTGCTGAGCTCTTGTGGACTGAATCGTGCTCTTCCCCCAAATTCATATTTGAGCCTTAAGTTCTAACGTCCCTGCAGTTGGACACACAGCCTTTAAAGAGGCAGGAGGTCAAGGCGGGGTCATGTGGGTGGGATGCTAATCCAATATGCCTGCTGTCCTTAGAAGAGGAAGAGACACCAGGGATGCTTGGCACAGGGAAGGCCACAGCATGTGAGGGACACAGAGAGAAGGTGCCACTTGCAAGCCATGGAGAGAACCTCAGGGGAAGCCAGCCCGCCACACCTTGACCTTGACTTCCAGCCTCCGGAATTGTGAGAGAACAGGTGTCTGTTATTGAAGCCACCCACCTCCGATCCTTTTGTTACGGCGGCCACAGTTGACTAGGACGGGAGCTGCGTGGCTTTTGCCGCTGTTTCTGAGAGTGTGCTTGTGGTCTTTGCTCTCTTCAGGTACAGATGGTAAAGCCAAGGCAGCGTGCTTCATCAATTTCCTATTCTTGTTTTTATCCTGTTTGTTTGGAAACTTCAAAAATGCAGACTAACATTTATTCTTGAAATAGAAACTTTGCAAATATTGTCATATTTATTTATTCTGGCTGCTCAGGCAGAGACCTGTTTAGACTTGCAGTTTAAACATAGGAATTGGGTTTTTTTTCCTCTTAATTGGATAATTGAGTCATTGATCTTGAATAAAAATCATAAATAATTCAGAGTCCTTTCTTTAAAAAAAATCAGGATTATTTTATAACAACAAAATAGATTTTATAACAACCAATTTTACATTTGTTGCTATAAAACAATTTTAATACAACTACCATATATATCTCTACTTGAAAAGAGTTTAGTTTATTGGAATACTTGAACACCAGTAATTCACTTGCTGCTCTGCATGATTTGGGAGAGGCACTCTGAATTTCTCTGAAGTCACTTTTTTTCTTTTAAGCTATGGAACATTGTGTAATTGCAGTCTCTGATCAATACTGGACACAAAATTTTGGACAAGGAGTCCTGCTGTGGAAGACATTGGGTGACGGCCACTACTGTTGCCGTGGGACCACACGTGGCAGAGGCTTTTTCTGGCTCCTGGAATGCATGTGAGCTGTTGGAAGACTTTGTCATGGAGCCCGAAAAGCAGAACAGAGGTTGGCTGGAGCGGCCTCTGGCAACAACTCTGGCCTCCTGCAAATGACCACAACCGCTGTGGCCAGGGCTATTACTTGTGCTGTAATTTGGTTTGTCAGGGAGCGAGAGGCCAAGGACCCAGCTGTTCTCAGGACTGGAAGTGAAGAGCAGGGCTGGCTGGAGACGGGCTATCACAGCACCGTGCACCGAGGAACGCTTTGTCACAGGGGATGATTATGGCTCTCCTCTCTCTCCTCTGACTTCTTCCGCCCAAGCCGGAGGCGGAATGGTAGGACAGAGCCTTCCGTGCCACCTGCAAGCCACAGAGAGGGCCTCAGGGACAGGGTTACTGGGAGAAGAATCTTCCTGTGCCTGTGTTGGCCAACATGGCAAAATGTCCACAGCGACAGGCTGTTCCTAGGCAAAACCACAGAATAGGAGTACTCTGTTTTTGACTGCTTTATTCCTCATTTGGTTCCCAAGAGCCCAGTTGTCCTACTTGGTGTCCCCAGGCCCCTTCCATGCTTGTCTTGTCACTTATTGAAGCCCCCTTGGTCCTTCACTGACTCCTCCTGTGGTCCCGTCCTACCTCCTTTCTTTCTATCAAACCTTCCGAGTGTCCCTCCCTTGGCACCAGCTCCTGCTCTTGCTGGTGGTTGACAATCCTGAGCGCGCAAGGAATTACCGGGGAGCTCACTTGAAATGTGGGTCCTGAGCCGCTGGCTAGAGGGCCTGGGGACCTGAGGGTCTGGGAGGTGTTTTACCCAGTGCTGCTGATGGTCTGTGGTAAATCCTGGAACCAGGCTCCACAGCCCAGGGAGTTAATGAGCGTCGACAGGCCGACAATCCCAGACGAGGTCTCTGCTCACTCACCCGCCACCTTCCCAGATTGAACCTCCCATGTCCACAGAGGGCCTTTGGGTGGGTCACTTGGGGCCGTCGGTGACTGTGGTCCAGGTGGTGCAGGAGGAACCCTGGACTTGGCTCTTTTGCAAGCCATGTGGCTGAGGGGTATTATGGATGTGGGTAGCTGGTGACCACTGGTTGCTTCCTGAAGTCATTCTCTGGGTAGGTGCATTTATAAACATCCCTGTCCCTTCTGTCAGAGGCTTAGGGCAGCAGGCCGTGGACGCTCAGGGAATATTGGTACCTGCTGGGTGTGATGGGGTGGGAGATTGGTGATGACTTAATGAATTCAATTTGAGTGGAAATGGGATTGAAAGAAACTCCTTTTAACTTGGGGGATTCTCATTAATAATAATAAAACAACTTGGTATTCTCCACCTAACTCTCTGTTCTGGGCAACTGAAGTCAGCGACGGCGCAGTGAGGCACGGTCTGGCTGACGCCCCCTGCACCCCGACGTGCCTCCCGGCTCCCGACTGGCCATTCCTAATCTCGAAATACTTTAATTTGCTTTTTGTCCTTATTCACACCAGAACCAGTGACCTGCTCTAGATCCCTGATCTCTACTGTGCAGTTTCCTCATCAACACAGACTTAGAAATGCCTGCAGGATTCCAGGGTGTGGGATCCAACTCTCAGCTTTCCCTGGCTCCCGGCCGCAGCCCGGCCGTGATTACCACAGCGCGACACAGGACAGGATTTTCTAGGCCCTCACAGCACAAGAAGTGTCGCCAGGGAGTCTCTGAGGCTTCATCTCCCCGCTCAGCACTCTGACTCGCCTTTCCAGGAGGCCAGTGTGATTTTACGCCTTGCGACATCCTGACGCTCTCCCTCCTGAGCTAGACGGGACGCCTTTCCACACAGCCTTCATATTTATTGATTTTACCTGGAGGAGCTCTCTGTTCCCTGCTCTCTGCGTGCTTATATCAGACTAGCAGCAGCTGCTGTTGGACAGGGGTGCTCTTAATAAGGTAGGGGTACCAAGCAAATGGCTCCACCCCAGGATCCTCGGAAAATGGAATGGATGGGAGAAAGTGAGACCACCTTGGGGAGATTCCATGTTGGGGGGGCATCTCAGCTCCTCCGTCATATAAACATTCAAAATAAAATTGAAGTGCATAGCCTATAAGTCCTCAGCTAGAGAAGCAAAATGAATTCAAAATCGTATCTCTAATTCCTCCTCGCTCGGCCGCAAAGAATAGCCTCTTTCCGTTGGTCACGTGCAGCGTCCTCCTGGGCCTGCTCCCTCAGGCCCCGGTGGGCATTTGCATGAGCTCTGGATTTTGGCCTCAAATTGTCAGGGCTCGGTGATGCAGCTCAGTTTCCGGGGCTCATCCTGGGAATTGGTGCTGGAGAATTCCGGAATTAGGAAGATTATTTGACCTTCCAGCTGGGATAGTGCTGTTTTGAATGTATCCTCACAAGATGCATGCTGGGAACCCCACCTGGCCCGTGTGGGAAGCGGCCTCACGAGAGGTGGTGAGGTCATGAGGGCAGAGTGGATGGTCACTGCTGCCGTCACAGGAGTGGGCTTCCAATCGTGGGAGCACACTGCTTATGAAAGGACAGCAGCCCCTTTTGTCTCTCTGTCACACCCTCTTGGAATGATGCAGCTAGAAGGCCCCACCAGAAGTTGGCTCCTTGATCTTGGGCTTCCCAGAACTGTGAGCAAATAGAATTTCTGTCCTCACAGGTTGCTCCAGCTGCGGTATTCTGTCACAGCAGCAGAAGTCGGACTGAGACAAAGGTCTGCTGTCCATCAGAATGTGGGCACCGAGCATCACCGCCTACGATTTACTAAAGATTGTAAGTTGTATAAGCTCTCAGCCCTCAGTGTGCGCATCTGTAGAAGGGGGAGAAGAGGTGGAGTCTGCTAGGTAGACTACTTGGAAGGCGTCAGAGATTCAAGCAGGCGAGTTCTCAGAACAGAGCTAAGCACAGATGCTTGGGTTGTTTCTTGCTATTGTCACGGGTGCCATTTTGGAGACCTTGCATCTGACTTCACTAAGAAGCAACCTGATCTAGTGGAAAGGACTCCGGGGTAGGACAGTGGGACCGGTGCACACCCCGCCCTGACATGCAGTGTGAGCACGGTGGACCCCATCTCCCCGGTCCCACGTTGCTCACCTGTGAACTGGCGGGGATGAAGCCCAGCTTGTGGGTTTCCTGGGATTGCTCTGAAGATGACTTTAGGTGCTTAATGTCATGGTTTTAAGCAAATGTCACTAGTTAAGATTTTTCTGCCCTCAGAGTCCGATTCATCTTTTTTCATCCTTGCCAAGTGGATCAAATCCAATTTTGTTATTCAGACATCAGATTGAATTGCAGAAGGTCAGGCACTGAGATGGTAACTCGGACTGTGCCATTATCCAGCTCACCTTTTTCTGGATTACTAGAAATTTCTTATGTTTATTATAGAATCTCACTTCAGATTTATGTGTTTTGACTTGGCATTTCTGAGGTGACACATACCAAATGGCAAATACATTGCTGTCACCATCTGACAGTGCAGAGCTACTTGCTGGTCGTTAGCGTGTTGTCTGCTTCCTTGCTCTGGAAGGGAAACTTCACGTGTTCAGGGGCTGCTTTACTTCACTGTTGAATCTCCGGGCTGTGCCTCGGGGCTGGCCTGACTCCGCAGCCTCTCCCTTAGCTGTTGAGTGGGTGATTCAACAGTCTCAGTGACGCGACTGAAACATTGGAGCAACTCTGCATCAGCAGGGTCAAAGTGTTAAGGAGAGGAAACAGTATTGCTTTGGTTGTGAGTCGTGGGCACTCCTCACTTTGGATAATTGAGAGCTACCTTTGTGGGACCCGGGAGGCCTGCTTGAAGGTTCTGCTTGAAGGGAGTTGAAAGTCTACCTAGGAGATGCAGGTGAAAGGAAAGCCAGGACAAGGCAGGAAAAGAGTGAGCGCCCAACCTCAGCTCTCTGCAGGGGCCTCAGGGACAAAAGGGGAGGAAGGTGGATGGGGAGGGGGGCTGAGGACTAAGACAGACGGGGGAGGGTTTGTGCAGCAGGAGATTCCTGTCCTTGAAGGATGCATGGGATTTCAGCAGGAATAAAGGGATGAGCATCCCAGAGGGGGAACGTGGACTTTGAGTCCACCAGAGCAGACCATGCAGCGTGACAAGGGCAGGCCTCACTCTGAGGGGAAGTGGGAGGTGAGCCCAGCCAGGTGGGGGGATCTCAGCAGGAAGATGCCTGGGCTGGGCTCACCTCCCACTGGTCAGTGTTGCCAGACTTTCTGATCATATGAATGTCCAAAACCACAAACACTGCCTTGACACCACTCTGGGCTTACTGAACTGGAGCCTCTAGGATTCTCATTTTAAAATTTAAAAATTCAACGCATCAGTCAAGACGAATTCCTCAGGCAGGTTTGGGAAACACACAGACTATGTGATGGACAGACACGAACAGTTTTGAGCAGACACAGGCTGACAAATGCTGTGTTTTAGGAAGACTAATGGAAGCGACTCAGGGAGGCTGGCTGGTGGAGGAAGGGGCTGCCGAGGAAGTCCAGGCAGGCAGAAATCGGCGGGACCATCAACGCTACAGTGGGACGGAAGTCCATGGGATACTGTGGCCGGACTCGACGTAGAACGGCCAGCTGGTGGGACCAGCCAGAGGAGGAAGAGGAAGTCATTTAACAACTGGGCGACTGCAGGAATGGCATAACAATCTACAGAGAACAGAATCCAGGCGGGGAACCATTTACACAGCAAGGTTGTCTCAGAGGAACTGTGACTCTGGTAGTGGGGGGCATTTCCCCGGAAAAGCTGATTGGGAAGTTGGGTTTGTGGACCAGGCAATTAGGAGAGAGTCAGGGCTGGAGAGTTGAACCTGCCCTCTCCTGGGCAGCAGGTGGCACAGTGTATTTGCAGCAGGAGCCACTGGGGGTGGAGGCTGGGGCTCACCTGGTGAGGGTTACACTCCCCGCGGGGCCGGCTTGTGTCTTTCGGCTCCCAATCGTCAGCTAATTCCCTGCAGGTTCTGGGTCCTGGACTTGCTTGTTCAAAACACATCTTTTTTCCCTCTCAGCAAAATAGAGTGAAGTTGACCAGAAGATCTGATGATTACTCCCCGAACAATAAATCACTACAGCCGAGCTGTGCCAACTCCACGTGGGGCCTGGGTCCATTTCGAGGGACGCCCTCTCAAGACAAATGGCACCGAATGCTGTGACCTCACCTGTACCGACGGCGTGGCTCTGGGCCAGTGCTGACTGCCCGGCTGGGAGGAGATTTCCAGAGCGGCCCCCGCGAGGCTGCTGGAGAGAGGGAATGTGCTCCTGCTCTGCTGTTGCTTGTCCCGGGAGCCTCGGAGGGACTGAGCGAGCACAGGAGGGCTTTCACTCGTCCACCCTTCACTCGACGGTTCATCAGCCCCAGGCTGACACTGGGCTGACACGTGGCGTCCCACGGGTGATCACAGCCTGCATCCATCCGAGGGTCTGTCCTGACGCTGCTGCCTGGTTAGACAGGATGCTGATTCTCACTCATATCACCCCGTTAATCTAAAAGAGTAAGATGAAACTCTCAACCATTCTCTGAGCACAAGGAAGCGCTAGAAATATGAAAAGACGTGTCCTGGTGCTTGTCCTCAGGGACTACACAGGCTCGGGAGCGAGATAGTGCTGCTTAAAAAAAGGTGGCAGGGGAGAAATAGCCCAAACTTCTACATTGGGTGTAAGTAGAAGCTGCCCAGGCCCAGTGTGTGGAGGGCGCAGGAGGCTTCCTGGAGCAGGACACAGTGAGGGACCTGGAAGGAGGAAGACACACTCCTTGGTCCACTTGGGAAATGGCAGTCGTTTAGCATGGACAGCAGGGAGTCCCCGGTGGTATTGGCCGTGCTGGGCAAGTGTCAGCTAGCCTGAGGGTTTGAATAGATGTTTGCAATTCCCTTGCTAAAACTTTGAGCAGCAGAGCCATGAGATCATATTTGCAATTTAGCAAAACCTTCCCAGCTTGAGAATAAAATAACATAAAAAGGAATCAGAGAGAGAGATTAGAAAACACTATTGATTGATTCATTCAACACATATTTCTTGAACGCCAAATCTGTTTCAGGTGACAGGTAGGGTGCTGGGGATAAAGAAGTGACCAAAACAGTTTATAATTCAATGGGAGTGTGGGATTTAAATACACAAACGTCAAAGTAAATATATATTTAGAAGTTATGCTGTGAATGGAATTCCATGATGCTATGAACGAGTGTGTGTGTGTGTGTGTGATTTTAATGAGTGACTAGGGCCAGGCCTCCTTAGGAAATGGCATCTATTCTGAGACCAAAAGGATGGGGAGGATGTACCTGGCTATTTTGCAAAGCAAGACTGTGAGCAGGTAAATCTGTCCCGAAGCTGGCTCCCTGGCAAGGAAGCGGTTGTGGCACGGGAAATGTGGGAAGACAGGTGCTGAGAGATGCCTTTTTGGAGAGAGAGTTGGCGGAGCTCCTGCAGTCTGTTGAGAAGCAGATAGAGCTGGGAAACGATCCAGTGGAGGTAGCATGGAGTCCAGAGAGATTTAGAGGGGAAAATCCACCGGGCTTGGTGATGGAGGGCACGGGGTGCAGGTAAGGGATGGTGGGCCCAGGGTGATTTCTGGGTCTCTGGCTCAGTAGTATGGGTACACAGAGACAAGACCAGCCATGCAGGTGAGGGAGGAGATGATCGTTTTGTTTTGAGATGTGTCTGAGATGCCCATTGGTATATCCAGAGATTTCTCTGACCAGCACACAGGTGAATATTGAGCTGGGAACTGTAGGCAAGGAACCAAAGCTCAAGGGTGGATCCAGGATGTGTGTAAGATCGGGCAAAACCACTGATGTCCAGGTGTCAGAAATGTGAACTGACCCTATGGTACGAAGTACCATCCTTTCATCAAACACCGAAGCAAGAGACAGAAAAGAACCGTGGTGAATCTACCACTGAGCGACATCCCCAGCCCTTCTTACTTCTTATTTCAGGTCAGGTCTCACCAAGTTGCCTTGGCTTCCCTTGAGCTTGAGATCCCAAGCCTCAGCCTCCTGAGTGGTTGGGATTACAGGTGTGCGCCAGGTGTCCACTGATAGCGATAACCTCTTGCCTCCTTTACTCCCCCAAATAACCCAAAGTTGGTGGGAAATCTTGACTTAATGAAATTTCATTCTTTTCCTTGAAATCTCATCATTAATTAGCAGCGGTCATCTCTAGAGAATGAGATTACGAAGAGGTGATGGAGAACATTTTCTTATATTGTAAAATTATTTCTTAAAACTTATGTTTTGCAGCAAATATTTATGTATATCAACATCAGAAAAAAGGGGGGCTTGAAAAAGCTCGATTACAGTAAAATTGGGTTTCCTTCCTTCAGAGGTGGACACTGTCTAAACATAAGAGTGGTCCTCTTTATCTTTTGAATATATACTCTGAGACTTATTTTTAAAAGACCGGTTCTTTTCCTCTTCTCCCTCTCCCCCCTTTAACCTGGGGGCAGGGAACAAGATTACCTTGAGTTACCTGTACTCCACAGGGAGGAGATGTCTTCCAGAGGATCTAGGAAGTGGATGTCTCCCAAATTAACAAGTGAATCCTAACACACCACCAGGTCACCCTGGGACCCCCTGTCAGGGCACATCTGGAGTATAGCCTTTGAATAGCTCCTTTAAAAGTCCTCTGTTTTCCCTGATGGGCAGAATCACAGCCTCTGGGACAGGAGTCCCCTCTGTTTCTCCTTTGGTTGCAAAGCAATCAAACTTCTTTTTCCTTTTTCTCAAAACCATGTCCTTGTTATTGAATTGGCACTGGGGACAAGGACTCAGCTTTCAGTTACATAGATGGTTCATTTCAGGTGTCAACTTGGCTGCACTAAGGGATACCCAGATAGCTGGGGAAGCATTATTGCTAGGTAAGTCTGAGCACATTTGCCCACATTTGAATTGGTGGACTGAGAAAGCAAGATCTGCCCTCACCTGATGTGATCTGGGCGCCATCTGTCATCCGAGGGACTAGATTGAACGAAAAGCAGACAAAGGGCAAATACTTTCTTTCAGTGCTTGGGTCCTCTTCTCCTGTACCTTGAACATCTTAACTCCAGCTTTCCATGTTCTGGACCCTGGAGCACACACCATCAGCCTGCCAGTCTCCTTGGCCTTTAACCTTGGAGTAAGAAGTATACCATTGGTTTCCTTGGTTCTGAGACTCAGAGACTCATGGATTTGAATTGAGGTATACCCCTAATTTCCCTGGGTCTCTTGCTTATTGGTGGCATATCATGAATTTCTCAGCCTCCATAATCACAAGAGTGAATTCCCCAAAGAAATCCTATTTTCTCTCTCATATCTATACATATATATATATGATATATGATATATATATATATATATATATATATCTTATCTATATCTGCATATTCAGGCAGGTTCTGTGTTAGCAGATTGAACTGAAAGTATTTTTAAAAATTGTGTCTGTCCTGAACACATACATTTTTCTTATCATTATTCCCTAAATATTACAGCAAGATAATTATTTCTATTATATTAGGAAGTATAACTAATCTAGAGATGATTTAAAGCATACAAGAGAATGTGCATAAGTTAAATGCAAATACTATTGTAACAGGGGGTCACTTGATGCTTTGACTATATCCCTTGTCGCTTTGAAACTTACAAGGTTTTTTTCTTTTTCCCAACCTTTTCCCTGACCTTTTCCCTGATCTTCTTTTCCCTAACCTTCTCCTCTCTGATCTTCTCCTTCCCTAATCTCATTTTCTCTGAATCGCCTCTTTAAAAGTTCCCTGTTCCTGCTGATAAGCAGAATCACAGCCTTTGGAACAGGAGTCCCCTGTGATTCTCCTTAGGTACCAAAACAATAAACCTTCTTTATCCTATTTCTTAAAAACATGTCCTCATTATTGGATTGGCATCTGGGACAAGGGCTGAGGAGTTTCGGCACTATGCCACTCTACATAAGGTTTTGAGCATACATAGATTTTGGTACCAGGACAGCCCCTGGAACCAATCTCCATGGATACCAGGGGGTTACTGTAAATCCAATTGGGTCTGTCTCTCTAGAAAACCCAGACTAATACAGTTTTATAAGACTTTTCATACACAAATTCTCAAAGAAGAAAAAAGTTACTCCCCCACCCCATATTTAGTTCCTGGCTTACTGCCAAAAATGAGTCCTGGTGAGTTGGAGGTGACTGGGGAAGAAAGGACCCAGGACACTCAAACATTGAATTGCTGCATTCCAGTCTGCTGGGGGCCATCTGTTGATTCCAGAAGTAGCCTGAAGCATGTTCTCAGCATGGAGCAGGTTTTCGCTGAAGCCACAGATCATAGAATTCCTGGGGTGATGACTGAATGGAGGAGGTGAAGATTCTGTGAATGGAGACCATTGCTGAGATTCCCTCTTGTGTTTGACCCACAAATGTCTGGTGTACATTGGTGGTGACACTCCACTGCTTCTATGTGGTTCCAGTGGCCCTGGATAAAGTAAAGCCCATGACCATGCCTGAAATGTTTTTTTCCTAATGAGGACATTGCGATCTTTTCTTCCCTCATGGTGGCTCATTGCTTGGCTTATGACTCCGGAAACTTACCAGACTTATTTTTGAGTCTTCTCCGGATGGTTGGTCTCTTCTTCCTGGGACCAGGATTGTTCTGATGATCTCATTCCTTCTATAAACTAAGGAGGGATACTAAAAGATTGTGGCTGATTACAGAATTCCTTTTGTTATGGCTAAAACTCAGTAACATTCTTAGGGAAAGACAAAATGTGCTAATGAGATCTTTTTAAAAACAAGATAAAAGAAGCCTTTGCAGGAAGGAAGTCAGGAGTTGGGTTTGTCATTGAATAAAAGAGTGAGGAGCAGCAGGTGGTGATCAGCTTGGCATTCAACCGAGTCCAGGGCTTTCAGATGTGGCTCTCCGTCATGTTCTGTTTTAGTTCAATAGCACGTTTTATTCTTAAAAAAGAAAAATGAAAGAAACCTCTTTAAAAGATCAGTGTAAGAAAAAGGTATTAATTCCAATGAAAGTCGACTTTTCTCTTTGGGACATCTGCTTGTGCTCTGGCATCTTGCTGTACAGGGGGACAGTTACTGGACAGATAGGTGGTATTAGGAAGAGCTATTGGCGAATTACCTGAGGGAAAAGCAAAACCAGGTGATCGGTTAACTGGTTCTTTGTGTGCGTGTTCTTTAGTCATTGATTTGTTCTGCCTTGGATGTATGTTAATAAGGGTGCAAACCTCTACTGTCTATGTGATACTGCTCTGGAAACAAAGGGAGAAAAATAAATCAAAGAAAGCATCCTTCCTGTCATCTACAAAAGACATAATTCACTCAAAATGACTTTTTTAGATATTTCCAAAACTCTTTAAAATGAAGTGGGCTGCTTGGGAATTGAAGTATATAAATCTAGACGACTAGAAAAACCGTAAACCTGGAGGACACTCTTTAAGAGTGCATGCGGGAGTCAAAGTCTCACTCTTGAAAGACGGGCGGATTGTGTTGAAGAAGGTCAGCCACGTGGGTAGACTACTCTTTCTGACAATTCTGAATTAGTACCACCTTGCAAAATTCTGGATCCACAAAAGCTTACTCAGGCATTAAGCCAGTTCTGGAAGTTAAATGTTTGGGTCTTATGACCGTGACTGAAGTCGTAGCAATCTGGGAAAGTTCAGGTTCATCCAGTGGATGTCCCCTGTCTGCCAGGGAAGCTGTCGGATGTTGAATTTTCCCTCCATGAAAGGGCTCATGAGGCCACATGAATTTTCCAAATGATGGTCACTTGAACTTCATCCTGCTCAGCTTCAGGGAAACCAATTCAATTCTCCAAGGATATCGGGGAAGCTTCAGGGAGCTGTCGGATGTCCCCCAGTCTCCTTTGGTTGCCCGGCTAGCTGCCGCCTCTCAGGACCACCACTCCACCTGCTCCATTTATGTCCACATGCTGCTGCCTCCTGCAG
Source organism: Sciurus carolinensis (assembly GCF_902686445.1). Lineage (NCBI taxonomy): Eukaryota > Metazoa > Chordata > Mammalia > Rodentia > Sciuridae > Sciurus > Sciurus carolinensis. Next base: position 8,923,679 of record NC_062218.1, read on the forward strand.
TCCTACAGAGCTCCCCTGTCCCCTGACCGCCCTTAGGCTGAGCACTAGCCTCCAATCCTCCAGTAGCCGTGGCCCCAGTCCCTCTCCTGAAGCTCCTTTCCGTTCTCCTTCTGGGGCTCATCAATCTGAGGGCCACTGTGGACAAGGACAAGTCTTGGTTTTGACAAAAGGTGCTGTGGATTCCCTGGCAGACACCTGGCCTACTACCCATTGCTTTCATCTTTGACCTGCCTGGACACTTGGCCTTTGCTGCTACTGGCACCAAACCCTCCGTTGCTCTTTCTGCTGTGACACCACAGCCCCCTACACAGAGGGCAGGGCTGCCTCTGTCCAGGGCAAGATGCCCTGGCTCTTCCTTCCCTGCACCAGAGGAAGTTGCAGGGGGATTGTGTCCACCACTGAGTGTCTGCCCACCTGACGTCCCTGGTGGAGTGAGCGGATTTCATCCTCTCCTTCGGAGGCTTTTGCTCCATGCATTTAGAGAATTATGGGAAAGGCCAGGACAGAGCCCAGCAGTGCTTCAGGCTGTTCCCATGTTGAATACTTCATGAGCCAAGTCACCAAATGCTGCCTTTTTTGCAGCATATTGTAGTGTCTGTTCCTGGCAAGAATCTCACCAGAGTCCTGTATCATCTCCAAATGGTCTCATGAATCACCTTGTGGCTTTATTTCACAGAATAGCACAGACTAATAGCTGCCTTCTAAAACTGTAGGGTACAGTACCTGGTACTTAGCCTGTATTTATTGGTCCCAGACAGATTAATTCCTGTACCTATTCATCCACCAAAGAAACCCTCATTTTAAATCTACCAGGACTTGGCCCAGTGGTAAGCAAGGTACAAATGGACTGGAGACGTGGGTCAGATCTTCCAGTAGCTTCCAATCCAGATGACCAAGTTCACATGTGAAATTGTCACTTGAGTGACCTTAGGCAAATGTTTTCAATCCTTTGGGCCTCAGCTCCCTCATGAGAAAATGGAGGTTAGAAACACCTGCTGGTCATGTGTCTTTGCACTCATGTTTCAGTCGACGGCAGAGAGCAGAGCTGGACACACAGTGCCAAGTCTAATATGATGGCATTAATGCAATGGCGCAAAGACTGTCCTGGATTCTCCAATGCAGTCTCAAGACGGACTCATTAACCCCACGGCACTCCTCACCAGCCCCTAGAATGAGCTCTCCATTCCTGCAGGCCGGGAGCACAGGCCAGCTGGCCTTGGTGGAGAAGCTGCAGTGAGCTGAGTGACAAAACTCAGTCCCCAAGGCTCTGTGAAACGTGGAAGCCCACAAAGGAACAGTGTGGGGGGCCTTGGTCTTGGTTGGAGTTCTTTTTATTTGACACGCTTGGGACATCTACTCGGTGCAGAATCCCGTGTGCTCTGCCTGCACAGTGTGAGCAGCAAGGAGACCAGAGTGCCTGTCCCCACAGAGGGAAATACTGTGTTGAGATGCTCACACACGTGGTGCAAGGGAGAGAATCAGAGGAAGGTGAGCCAGGCAGCCCGCCCCGGCCTCCGAGCGCCAGTGGTGTATCTTCCACGTTATTCTAGGGCCAAAGTTTGTGAGAGAAAACCAAATTGTACTGGGCCTTGGGGCAGAAGGAACTTCATAAATGTCAAAATGAGTGGTTTAGACAAGAACTGTCACCTGCTGCTCTCAAGCTTGAGATACATGGACCTTCTAAGAATATTTTGACCTTCCAGGGTTGATCTAAATAATTTTTATTATAAAACTCTTTAAATACAAACATAAAACTAAGCATACATTTCTTAGAAGGATGCCATAGTCTATTTATAAATTACATACAAACTAAACCATGAAGCCAATAACATTCACTTTTAATTTAATTTCATGGGTGTTTTTTCTTGAACCTAAATTGCCCACAATGGACCGAAAAATGAACTTAGGATTCCTGCTTTACCGTCTTATGGCTTTCCTGAGGGTGGCCCATCACCTGAGTAAATGTCACTGTGAAATATCCATTGCATGTGGGTAAAATCAGAGACTCGAAAGCCTGAGGTTGCCACATGGGGTTATGAGGTGGCCCTGGGTGTTACTTTACTTCTCTGTCTCTTCATCTGTAAAATAAGGATGAAACTGTAGCACTTGCCTCTGAGGGTTGGAGTAAGAATTAGAGGTGTGATACATTTATATAAATAAGTGAGGTGTGCGAAGTGTTCACAGGATGCCTCGCACAGAGCGTGATATAGTGTAAGTGTCCTTCCAGTGTCAGTTACAATTTTAAATGCTCCTTTCTAATTATGACTTCATTTGAAATATGTGATGAATTAGTCTGACGAACCAGTTAATGCAAAAGTGGTCCCCAAATCTAATGGCAAAGCTTAAAAATAGCATCTAAAGAAAAATGTCATTGAATCTTCACTGCTGCGCTTACTGCCAACGAGTTGCTGCCGGTGTGGACCTTAGCTGCACACCTCACAGCCTGATCCAGGGCCTCTCTATGCTGTGGACTTGTTGACTAGGCTTGCTCACACTCCTCAGTACTGGTGATGACTCAGTTCTCCCACGGCGTCTCTCAGCTTGAAGGACTGTGACATCTCTGTGAGATCTACTGCAAGGCAATTTGGGCGTCCCCTTGCACAAACACTAACACAAGCATGGATGCAAGTGTCTTAGTCTGTTGGGGGCTGTTGTAGCCAAATCCCACAGACCCTATGGCTTATTGGCAACAGAAATGTGTTTCCCATAGTTCTGGAGGCTGGGAAGTCTAAGGTCAAGATGCCAGTTGATTTAGCATCTGGCGAAGACTCTCTTCTTGGTCCACAGATGGTGACTTCTCCTTGTGTCCTCGCATAGTGGAAGAGGCAAGCTAGCTCTCTGGAGTCTCTTTGATAAGGTCATGTTATAGTTTGGGCATGAGGTGTCCCCCAAAGCTCCAGTTAATGCAGAAATATTCAGTGGTAAAATATTTAGATTGAGAACTGTATAGTAATCAGTCCATCCTAGTTTGAATGGACTGACTGAGGTTACTGTAGGCAAGTGGGGCATGACTGGAGGCATGTTCTAGAAGGACGTCTTCCCTGCAACCCCTTCCCCTCTCTCTCCCTCTGCTTCCTGCCCCTGCCATGAGCTGAACAGCATTCCTCGGCTGGGCCCTTCTGCCATGATGTTCTGCCTCACCTGGGGTCCAGAGCTATGGAGTCGGCCATCTAAGGACTGAGACCTCTAAAACCATGAGCCCCAAATAAACTCTCCCTCCTCTAATTTTTTTGGGGGGATGTTTTGGTCACAGCAAAACTAACTAAAAAAATCCAAAAACTATCTAAACCAGGGTCCTAATTCTGTCCTAAGAACCCTCCCCTCATGACAGAACCATCTCTGAAAGGCCCTACTTCCTAATACCATCACCTTGGGTGTTAGGATACCAGCACACGAGTTTTGGGGGAACATAAACATGCTACATATAGCACATGGCCTAAGAAATCCTGGTCCTGTATCATTACCATGATCCAGATGATGATAATATTACTTTAAAGAAGATTATAGCTCAAACAAGAACAGAACTCTTGTTAAACCTGGATGCTGTTGAAACATATTATTACAGAAATTTGGAAAAGGAGCAAATGATGTCATTATGGATAATTCATTAAGGTCTTTAAAATATGGTCTAGGAACCATTCAAAATGCCAGGCATCATGACAAGCCCTTTATAAATGGCATCTAGTTTAATCCTTAGAACCTGCCTATGGTGGGGACATCTTCATGATAAAGAAACAGAAGCTTAGGAATCAACTTGCTGAATGTTGTTGAAGTAAATGAAAGACCCACGTTCTCCAAGTTGTCAGCCTGCAAGGCCCTGCCCCTACCCATCAACCTCATGCCCCCAGGGGAGGACTAGAGGGAAAGTCACATAAGTGGAACCTGAGGAAGCCCCTGGTCTTGGACACTGCAGCAAATCTGTTGCAGCCTGCCAGGTTCAACACTTACCGCCAGCAGGTAAGGCATGGCATTATCCCATAGCAGGGGCGGAGAGAAGCCAGACTCTCGAATCCAAGCTAAGACAAAGTGGGGGTGAAGAGACGCTGCTGTCTTACTGCAATGGCCTCTGCTGTTAACCCAGCTTGAAGAGCCTCACAATCAGAAACACATCGAGAAGGGATATGGGGCCTCCAGTTAGCCTTCCTTAGGATACAAGAAACAATCCAGTGAGGATTTTTGGTGAGTATTGTCTGGTAATGCCTAGAAAAATGGACACTGCCATCATAACTACTGTTAATGAGTGCTGTGCCGAGTCAGTTGTCAGTCTATGTAAGGCAAGTTAGAAAAGTTAAAAGTTATTTTCAACAATTTTTTTTCTGCTATGGAACAGTAAGTCATTGTTCTGAATTTTCTACAGATTGACTCTGACCCTGATACTGTAATTGAGATATGGGGTTTCTTTCCTCCTCTGCCTGAAACTGTTCCAACCCACAATCTTAGTCCTCCTCTACTGTCACCACTGACAAAGAACAAGGATTGTTATAGTGGCCCCTTAAGATTTTGCTGCTGAGAAATTCCTTTTACTTCCTCTTTCGCTCTCCCCCAAATCTCTCTTTTGGTTTTCCTTTCTGGGTAAGAGGGGTAGCTTATCACTGTCATGTTCTGACTGGCTGAAAATGAACTGCCAGCCCAGTGGATATTGCCGGATCTTAGACAAGAGATTGGCAATTTCCCCCACTCTGCTACCTTTCATTTGGGTCAAGACATGAGGAGAGACAGGGAGGTGATTTTATTTTACTTGGAGGAAAAGTCTAAATGTAGGGAAAAAAAACCTAAAACAGTTCCCTCAGATGAAACGCTCATGGTCAGATATGTCTCCAGTCTCCACAAGAATCATTTCATCTGCTGCAAGAGGAATGTGGGAGACTGTGGTGCTGCAAGCGCGGGGACGGAAAGCTGTGCTGTGTTCGGAGTTCATTTCTAAAGCGCTGAAGAAAATCCTAGAAATGGAAAAAATTAAGGAAGGAGTCAGGAAAGACCCTGTGCCTCCCTCTCAAAGCTGTTGCCTCCCTTGGGGGATTCTTTCATGTCTTCCTTCACACCCGGAGGGTGAGGCTGTCCTTTTCTTTCCTGATGGCAGTCAACCCTGTTTCCTACAGGGCAGAACACGTGAGAAACCGCCCGATCCCACCCGCCTTGACCACGGAGCCTTCTGTCATTACAACATCAGCAGAGGACAAAAGCAATGTCCAAAGTCAAGCTCTGGGAATGTAAGGATGGCTTAAGATGAGACAATCTACTAGTAGAGTGTACTCTTTAAAAAAAATGGATGAGGAAAAGTCATTTAATTGTCTATATTTTAAAATACCATAATATTTAACATACCTACGAGGCCAATCATTCTTATTAAAATTTACGGAAAGTTGCCTTGCATAGGATGTGGGAGAAACTCCCCCAGTTCATGCATGTTAGACATATCTGCTCGTCACACGTATGTATCCATATCTGCAAAATCCATACATTCTGTGCCCCATCACTGCATTGGAACACTAGCCAATGTCACATTGGGTGATGGACGGACAGTAGAATAGATGAACTCTCTAAGCACCATCTTCCATTGCTCTGGGAAGGCCACAGTGAAGCCGGGGAGAACTGCCATGGGTTCTATAGCCGGGTTAGACAGAGGCAGTATTCTCAGAGGGTGTAAGGAACTGCCTGGAAGACCCAAGCACAAACGTGCAAAAACTCTTAGAAACGGGAGGAAAATTAGATAAACTTGTTACAGAATTGACATACAGAAAGTGGCAGTGTTTTTACTCACAAATTAGCATAAAATATGTCAGACACTGAGCAACACAAGGAAGCTGCATGTACACCTGTGCACCTGCCATCTGGCTTAAGAAAGCAAAGGTAGCCATGCAGCTGAGGCCCCCAGCAGCGCCCTCCTGACACAATCTTCCTTGGAGGTGGTGCTTACCTGAGACTGGTGCTGGCCATTTGCATGCAGGTCTAATGCCCTCCTTAAGTATGCATGCATGCTCGGATTCCGCTTGCAGTTGATTTGATGCCATGGAAATGGTGTCACACTGAAAGGGTTCTTTCTGAGCCTGCTTGCCCTGGTCAGTAGCATGTTGGTAGAATTCTGTTGGGAGGGTGAGTGGGCACGACACCTCCTGACTGTGGATTATTGCTGCGCAAGAACACAGCTCCACTTATTCCATCGCTTGCTGGTGTGAACATTCAAGTACAAGTCTCCTTTTCACAAATGTGAGTGTCTCTCCAGCCCCAGGGACCTACAGTGTGTACCAGGGATTGGGGACAATTCTGTATCTTCTTCACCTTTTTAGACAGGCCCAGTTGCTCTCAACTCACGTTCCAACACAGTGTGTAAACTCATTGCCCCTCACCCCGCAACGTTTGCTTTCAGCGATGTTTTTTTTTTTTTTTTTTTTTTTTTACTCTATCAACCATAAACATAAAAAATATGATGGAAATAAAAGATGGCATTTTCAATAGCAGTGACAAAATTCTTAGGAATAAAACTTACAAGACATGTGGCACAGAATTTATGTGAGGAAGACTAAAACTCTTTTCAAAAAAGAATATAAACAAAGACTTTGATAAATAAAGAGTGATACATTTTCCTTAGTTGCAAAGGCTCTAAACTGAAGAGATAAAAAATTTTAATCTACTTTATTCTATAAATTCAAAGCCTAAACTAATTTCCCTCTATTTAAAAAGAATATACTAAAGTATATATGTAATTTATATATATATATATATAAGGATATATGTATATGTATTCTATATCCATAATTGTTTTGCTTTCATTGGTGCATTACAGTTATGCGTAACGGTTCATTGTGACATGATCATACATAAGTGGAGTTTAATTTACTCCATTTCAGGCCCTCTTGACCTCGTCTCCTCCCTTCCCAATTCCACTTTCTCTACTCTCCTGGTCTTCCTTTCACTCCTTTATTCATCTATTTATTTAAGTATTAATTCTGTTTTATTATCTGACTGGAAAATAACCCTCACTTATTTTTAATTGGTACTCTATAGATAGTGTCAAGGGTGGAATTTGCTGTGGTGTATTTACATATGCACGTGGTGTAATTTTGCCAAACTCATTCTGTACTTCCTCCCCTGCCAGACTCTCCTCCCTCCCTGCCTACCTCCTTCTACTCCACTGATCTTCTCCAACTCTTGTCTTTATGATATCTGACCCCTCCCATTTGATCCCTTACTTTGCTCTGGCTTTGACCCTTGATTTTCTGAGTCTTAGCCATGATTTATTTTTTAAAGAAGAGAAAGGGGTGAAAATAGTGCTAGCAAACATTGATCATTTTATTACACATTTAAAGTAGCATAGTGCCGATGCAAGATAAGATTGGTCATTGAAGTTGTAGCTCTAGGAAAAAAATCAGGGATAATACAAACAAAAGAAATGGCACTTCAAATCCCTGGAGAAAAGTTATGTCCTGTGGATACAATTGGAGATTGTGGCCAACAATTTTAAAATAAACAAATGGAATTCCTGCCTGACCTTGTACATACATAAAACTCAGGAGAATTAAATATTTTAATTAAAAATAAAACTAAAAAACTTGAAATTTTTGGTGATTATGTCTGTGATCTTGGACACAAAGGCAGAAAACACCAAGAAGAAATCTGACAATATCAAAACAAAAATCTTCAGCTCAATGATAGAATTTCCATATAAAGAACACTAAACTAGAAAAAAAATCTTATGAGGGTTAATAGTACAAACATAAAGAACTTCTGTGAGTATGAGGATGAGGGGTACCTCAGTAGGAAGAGTGGATCACAAACAAGCAAATTATAAAAGAAGAAGTATAACGCCACCAATTGTCATTTTTTTGTGGGGTGGAGGGAACTGGGGATAGAACTCGACCACTGAGCCACATCCCCAGCCCTATTTTGTATTTTTTTTAGAGACAGGTTCTCACCGAGTTGCTGAGCACCTCACTTTTGCTAAGACTGGCTTTGAACATGCGATCCTCCTGCCTCAACTTCCAGAGTCGCTGGGATTTCAGGTGTGCGCCACCATGCCTGGCTACCAATCATCTTTAAAACTGTGCATTACAGTAATCAAGAGATATGCAGGGAGGGTTGGTTGTGGGAAATAGGCAATACAAACTCAAAATGCATTTTTGGAGGAAAATTTGCATATGTTTCAAAAGTCAAATTGTACATACCTTTTGCTACAGAAGTTCTAGAAATTCCTCACCAGGGAAATAGAGACAGGAGTAAGTAGGCAGGCAATCCCTGGGTGTGAGTGCCCACCAGGAGCCAGATAGGCCTGGGCTAGCCTCTCAGGGAAACCACCTGCTAAGCCCGCATTTTCATAAGTGTCATAGACAATAATTAAAGGAAGCAACACAGGTCAAGTGCTTAATCGAAAACCTGATGCATAGAAAGTACTTCGCCACTCTGCTCACCATGACTATTAAAGGTCGATTTCTGTTGTCCAGCCCCGTGGGCATTGCAATGGGATAGAGAATTATGTGCTTTGACACAGGAAGAGGCCTAAGATACAGCATTAAATGAAAATGCAACTCACAGACAGCATCTGTATCACCAGTCTATTTCTGCTGAATGTGTAGTCTTGCGACGTCAAGGTGAGGAAGAGGAACCACTGACGGGGTGAGAGAAAGAGGTCACTTCTGCCGAAAAATTTGCAGTAAAAAAACGAGGAGAAAGAAATGTATTTTATTACTTTACCTTTAAGATCAAAAGAAAAACTTTGGGGAAATTTTTAATTTTATTTTCCACAGAATTTAAAACATAATGATGCTTAAATACTAATTCTTAAAGGAATAATGAACTGTGTTGAATGAGTTCGGAGGCATACATTTCCTTAGAGATGGGTGTAACAGCAACTATTAGGCACTTACTAGATGCAGGCGCATCGTGGGCACCGAGGATACAGTAAACTGGGCAAAACAGAGCCATGCTCCTGTGGAGCTCACTCTTTAGAGGGGAGGACGGATGAAGGGTCTGCTGAGGAGCAGTGAAGGTCCACCAAGGCTGACCTACGCTGAGCCCTGGATCTGGCCCCTCTTGTGCTCTGGGGTGTGGCCCAGACCATGTTTTCTTCTGAACTTCACCAATTTTCCTCCCTCTGAATCATTCCTAAGAGTCAGATCCAAACAGCAGCTCTCTCTCCCATCCCCCAACCCCTTTCTCTGACCCACTCTGGTCTCTAGCTTCTGCCTCATTTCTCTGTTCCTTTGATAGGGAAAGTTGTTAGAGAAATTGTTTCCCCTTGTCTCCAATTCCTCTCTCATGGCCACCTTGCTTTCTTTGCAACCTTTCCAGGGAAGCTCCCCCGTCCAGGCACCTCCAGGGCTGCCCATCCAATGGTCTTTCTCAGTCCTTGACTTTGATTCCTTGGCACCAGTCATGGCCCTCCTTCCTGAGGTGCTTCCTCCACTGGGCCTTGAGTTGTCCGTTCTCGGTGGCTGCCCTCTTCTCGCAGACCTGGCTGCTCACTTTGCTGCGCATGTTCCTCCATGTCCCTCCAGCCCTGGCCCATCCACATGGACATTCTTGCTGCTCCTCAAACATGCAAGGTATGCCACGGTTCATGGCCTCTGCACCACATCTTGACATACTGTGCAAGTTTTTTGCACGTGGCAGACATTTAACACACTCATCAAAACAAGGCCAAGCCAATAAAAAAAGGCTGGAAATGGCTAAACTTAACCCTAACCCTCCTGTCCAGGCTGCCCTGGCCATGTTCCAAGCCAAAGCGACTTGAGCAAGCCAGACTCCACACTTGGGGTACTCCCAGCCATTCCCGGGAAGGTGACCAGCCCCGGGCTTTGGTGTCACTTCTGAGGAAGCCCCAGACCAAGGCACTGACAGATTCTGTGTCTGGCAAGAGCCCCCTCCTCCTAGACCACACCATCCATGGGGCCTTGCCCTGGGCAAAGCAGTAGGGCCAGTTTTTTAAGTGGTTACTTCATTAATTGACTCTGCTGTTATTGTTAGCTATCATATTTACTTTCTTATAAAACATTTTGATGAACATGACTCACTTAATAAACCAGGAAAATACTTATACAGGCCTAGAAGGCAACATACTTCATTAGCCTTAGTTTTTGCTGGGATAACTGGTCACGTTCTCTTTCTATTTTTGAAGACTTTTACAATGAGTATGTGTAACTCTTATTGCCAGAATAAAAATCAATAAGCCATGACCATTAAAAGGACAAGAAAGTATGGAAAACAGTATGAGAGTCCCTAAAAAAATTAATAGAATTTCCATAAGATCCAGTGATTCCTCTCCTGGGTCTATGTTCAAAAGGATTAAAAACAAGGTCTCAAACAAATACTTGTAGTAGCATTTTCCACAAGAGCCAAAAGAACCCAAGTGTCCATTGACCTTGATTGATGAGCATAAATCAGATGTGGGCTATAATGCAGTGGAGTATTACTCAGTCTTAAAAGGAAGGACATCATGATACATACTACAACATGGATGAACCTCGAACATTATGTTAAATAAACGAGTCAGTCACAAGAATAAACAGCTCATGACTCCCCTTGTATGAGATGCCTGGAGGAGTCAAACTCAGAGACGCAGTATAATGTTGGTTTCCAGGGGAGAGGGTAGGGGAACAGGGAGTCTTGATTAAAGGTGTGGTGTTTCAATTTAGTAAACTCAGAAAGTTCTGGAGATCTGCATCTGATGATGTGAATAGACTTAACATTAGGGATCAGCACACTGAAAGGGCTAAGAAGGTAAATGTTATTGTATCATATCACAATTAAAAATTTTAAAAGAAAGACAGATTGAAGAGAGAAAAAGAGAGAGAGAAAAGGAAGGAAGGAAGGAAGGAAGGAAGGAAGGAAGGAAGGAAGGAAGGAAGGAAGGAAGGAAGGAAGGAAAGAAGAAAGAAGGAAGGAAGGAAGGAAGGAGCTGATTGCCAGCTGGTGTCTGAGACGTAACCATGCTGGAAGGTGGAGTGGGTGTTGGATGGGGAGGTCCCCAACGTGTCCTCGGAAAGTCACTTTTAGTTTTGTGGCTAGTAAATGTTGGATTCTTTTCTCATACTTGAAAACAAGTCAGTAAATGAAAAGGGTTTTTATAACATGATTTGTAGCCTCTATTTTGAGTTTAGCCCAAGACTACTCCAAGAGCCCCCCATGAACACAAGTTTTAAAATTTTGGCTAGCTTAGAGGGAAAAAAAAGGAGTTTTTGGACTCAATTTCAGTGTATTTACTTTTCCAGTCTCTAGCGTGCAGTATGATTCATTTCAAAGGGGCTCTATTTAAGGCAGTGTGGCTTTTAGGAGGACTTACATAAAAGGAAGCCACCGCATCTAATTCATCATTCAGGAACCCAGACTCTGTGATTATGTGGCCAACCATTTCTAATCATGAGTCGACTGTAAATCTAAATAGAATAGTTCACCCACTGTAATTATGTAAGTCCTCTTATTGAGAAGGTCATAATTGCTTCGACAGTCCTTGTCCCTGGCTCTCTGTCAACTTCCAGAGGGTGCCTCACTTTGAGACGTGCAGCTGTCCTTCCAGGCTCTCCTGTCGGTGGGTAACTCCATCAAGGTGCAAGGTGGGGCGGCTCGCACTGGGACTGGACTCCCTCGAAGAGGCTGCCACACCCCCTCCATTACCGTGCTGAGTAGAGACATTACTCAGCCGGCGTTCCTTGAGCTCAAGAGGGCAAATGTTTGTGTGGTATCCGAATTCTATACTAGCCGGGCACAAGTACCATTGTAGACGGAATTGCTTTCTTGATTTCTATTTTGGATCATTTGCTATTGACATATAGCAACGCTACTGATTTTTGTACATTGATTTTTAAACGTGGTTGACAAACTTTGGCAAGATTATTCTGAGAGTGGTGCATGGGGTGAATTCCAATAAAGAATTCCATTGCCTGATAGTGGTGGAGCAATGGGAGGAAGAAGAATGATTGTATTGGGAGGTACTTAGAGGATATGCAATTTAGAGATACTAGCATGGAGGGTGGGCAGACAGATGGTATCAGGGCAGGAGGTACAGCAGAACCAAAGGCTAGACCCAGAAGCAGGAGATTCAGAAGAGGGTGGGAAGATCACTTCAAGTATATAATTTGAAGAACTATACTGTAAAGTTTGGGTTTAGAGAAACAAGGATTCCCTAATTCCTTTTCTTTTTTTAAAACTAGAACTTCCAACCTTGGCACTATGCAGAGACATAGAAAGTTACAGATAAATCTGATCCATTTCTCTGGGGAGTTCGTTTTGATGAAACTATGGGAAAATATCCACTTACTATGTAAAAACCATACCTATCTTAGGAGAGGAAATGTTATAAAATGGCAAACCACAAAATAAATTTTGTTTTACATGTGACTGTTTCAAACTCTGTTTAGTCTCTCCCTTCTGCCATTGAGGACGTGACAAGGCAGGGGGTGATGTTTGAGAAGAGCGACTCTGGCTTTGAGCTGATGCAGAGACATGCAAGGGAGAGATGTCAGGTGGTCACAGGCTCTGGGGGCCCTTCCCAAGGTGAGCCAGACTCCCCTGGTAGAATCCCTGCACGCCCGCCGGCACCTGCCTGGGGGGCCCACATGCATTCCTTCCCTGAGTTCCTGAGGCCCAGCTCCTCCCAACTGTACCCACCTTCTCTCCCTATGCATCCTGTCATTCACAGGCGTTGATTTCACCCAAAAGTTCCCAGCATGCTCTGAATGGGCTTCTCCCTTGGTGGCTTTCCTCTGAATGGTCCTGACTTGTCTGCATTGTTCTTACAGTGTGGACCCTGGGGACCCTTGTCCTGTTACCAAATGAAGTGTTGCTCAGTTGTGGAATTAAGAATTAAGCCAACTAAGATCTCTGAAACAACGTCAACAACAGAAAAGCCTTGGTCCTCGACGTGAGCGAGTCGTCAGCCACGGCTCGGTCAGGGTACGTCCGAGGAGGGCCTTGGCTTTCCTTGTTGGAGACGTGACTTCCGCTCGGGCAGTGCTGACCAAGGGGAGCTGCCCCTCACAGCGCCTCATGGTGCAGATTTGACATCCCAGATGGTGCTCCTGCCCCTGGGTTCCCATCCCGGGTCTGGGTGGTGGTTCCTTCGGAGCTGGAGCACCAGTCCATCCACACCCTGGCTCATCCCTGGAGCCCAGCTTCCTGTCCCGGCTGAGGAGCGTGTCTGTTCAGCCACCGCGGAGCGGGCTCTGCATCTGCATTCCTGGCAGGCTACCTGAAAGGTAGCTGGAAGACACGGGGAGCACGGTCAGGGTTATCTATTTATCCTGCTTTTGTTTTATACAGGACACTCGGCTTTGGTGAGCTTAGAGCACAGTGATTGAAAGCAGCCTCTGTGGATTCCGCCAGCGACACTGGCAGCGCTTAGAAGTCTTGCTAACAGAAAGTGTGCAGTGAGCTCACCGCAAACTTAGAGGACAAGGGCTTCCTTTAAAAGAGGAATGGATTGAAGTCAATTGATAAATAAATTACGCACATTTAGGGTGAACAACGGATGGTTTGATCAATGTATTCATGTGGAATAGCTAAATCAACTTAATCAGCCTATGTACTATTTAACATCAACTCTGCAATTGTAACTATGGGCACCGCGGTCTCCTGAGCTTATTCCTCCTCTCTCAGTGACGTATGTGTCCTGTGAGCCGCAGCTCCCAAGTCCCCACGGGGTCTCTGCTAACTGCCATGTTTTTCCTGTTTCTGTGTGGTCCACATTCTAGAGATGACGAGCTTTTGAGAAGGCTGTAGGTGCAACACAGATGAAATGTGTTATTTCACAAGTGACTGACTCCAACTGTGTGTGTGTGTGTTTATTTAATACAAGTTTAAATTATTTTTTTATCTAAGCAAATTCTAATTCTTTACCAAAATGAGAAATTTTCTTAGGTTCAGAGAAAGGAAAAGAAGATCCCTGGCACAGTCACTTGCAGCTGCACAGTTTGAGCTCTGGGGCCTTCAGCTGGGGGTCAGGACCAGAACTGGCAGGTCAGGTGGTCTGCCTCCTTGTTCTTCAGAAGGGCAGCAGGCAAAGGTCACACCAGGCAGCGACGGGACCTAGACAGGCACACCTGGGGCTCAGTTTCCCCAGTGGCTCCCTTGCTTATTTCGTTGCATTTTGGTGAACGTCAAATGATGTGTTAGATGTTATTTGCAACCTGCTATTCAAATGTCAAGGACCATTATTTAGAAACTCCTGGACTGTGTAATTCATGCACAGGCTCCGCTCTCTCTCACGTGATTAACACTTCAGTTTACAACAGAGCATTTTAAATGATGACACGTTCAGCCGAGAGAACACAGAAGGAAATCCAAATAGAAAACAAAGAAGAGATTGGTAATTAGAAGGACAAAACCCACAATGCTTGAGCATAGGAAGGGGTAATAAGACGCCCTTGGATGGATACATTTATGATGTCAAGAGCTGGATGTTGGAAAGTGGTTTCCCTGATATCCACTGGCAGTCAGGACAAGGGCTTGGCTTGGTGTTTCTCTTCCTGAGGCTGAAACAGATTCTGCTCTTTCCTCTCCCTTGAACTTGGTTAGAATATCCTCCCAGAAGCTCTCTAATGGAGCTTGATCGCTCCCAGCTCATTCCTGAAACACTGAACATACCTTTAACAACCAAAGGGCTTGCAAGCAAAAGGAGCCAGGCCAAATGCGATAGGGCAGATGTCAAAGCAAACAAGGTGCTAAAAGCTAAGGCCAGTGTTTGGGGGATGATCCAGGCGGTGGCCTGGTGCATCTGTAGCCCACTGGCGTCACCTGCAGAAGTGACTGAGTGGCTGTCCTCAGATCTGCTTCTCTTCAGTTAGTTAGACCCTAAGAATCCACAGGGAAGGTGCGGGAAGAGCAGATATCCAATTTAAACTGTGAAAGGAGTAATTTAAGTGTGCTTCTCCCCTTTCTCGGAGTTCAGGGAGGGTGGAAGAAAAGTGGGTGGACTGAGCAATAAATACAGTCACACGGTAAATCCCTTTGTCACAACACATGTCATATTTTGATGGTTTTGCAGTCCCAAGCCATGAGACAGTGCAAGGGTCTCGTTTGTCATCCTGTTGACTTTAATTAGGCTCAAGAGTTTGACGATTTATCGCTATTATCAGCGTTATTTTTTAAAGCCAATATTCTTAACAGTTACACTCACCCTAACTCACCCAGCTCAACTAAACAAATTTTAAGAGAAGATACAGGCATATATTCTTTGTGACAGTTTCTGGCACCAAGTCAACAGTGCGACCATAACAGGCTACAGTACAGCAATAACTTAGGAAAGGTTCCTTATTAGGTGGTACTTTCAGAAATTCATAAACATTTAAAAATGAGTGAAAGGTTTCTAGACTATGGAGAAAGTGAAATATTGTTCTAAAAGATGCATTTCAGTCTAAACTGGTGGATGAAAATGAATGGAACACAAAATCTGGTCATTTATCCTATTTGCGAAGGGGTTACAACTGGTCTTCTAGCTGGCCTTTTTTTTTTTTTTTTTGGTGCTGAGGATAACTATTTTAATCAATATTAAATTGGTATTTGCTTGGATTTCTGGGTTACTTCCCAATTTGTGTGCAAAATGATATTCTAAGAGCAAAGGCCCACATATCAATGTGATGTGCAGATGTGGGAAAGCCAACTGGTCTTCAGGCCCTTTCTCTTTCCCCACTCTAAATCTTAATGTGGGTGGGGTCACTAATGGCAATCCGAAAACCACAGAAACTGTGGAGACATGGAAAGGAACACTAGCTAGCCAGGGGAGGACCCGGCCTTCCCTTCTGGTCTCAAAGATCATAAGTCCAGAGTAAGCATCACCAGGCATGGTCATCTTGGAAGACATTCAGATGTTAAAGACCCCTTCAGAATGTCCCACTCATGTGATTGTGCTAAGGAAGCCTTAGTTCCATGTGACTAGTGATTCTAGTTTACTGCCAGTTCAGAGCGTGGTTGCCTCCTAGATGCTAGGTGAGGTAATCAGTGACTGGCTGGTCTGTCTTACCTGTTTTCAAAACCCTCTGGCTTTTCCTCATCTTTGGATTCTCCTTCCTTGTGTGGAAGCTCACACAGCCTTCTGGGAGCTCCTGTTCTTAGTTCCTACAGAGGAGGCTCTTTGGCTACATGGATTTAACAAAGACCACTTAACAACAGCTCTGGTTTCCTAACCTGGGCCATTGAGCATGCTAACCTTACGAAACATTCCAAGACTAGTGTGCCATGTCACCCGACAGTGACAATTTATGCTGACTCAAGATGCTTGTACAATTGCAATTTTAAAAGGCTATCAGTTTGGGACATAAATAATATAATAAGGAGGTAAATTTGGAGCATAAAATTTCTTCAGATGATGCACAAAACAATTCAGCCTTACCCGTTCTGCTTTTACATGACAGTGCAAAGCAGAAAGACAATTTCCTAGGCGTCTCTATTATGAGGTAATCCCACTATTGTCAAAGAAGGCAGGTCGCTGAGAAGAGGGCGGTCTACTTACACATCCTTTAGGTGCTCCCTGGGAACAGATGCTGGGTCTCAGACTTTCTTGCGGTTGCTTTGCAGGAGGGCCAAGTGGCGTCTTCTGCTCTCTTTCTCTGAAGAGGTGTCTGTGCTACACTTTAATGGAATAAAGGGGATAAACATAAAGAAAATTTGTCATTTGTTTCTTTGGGGTCTCCAGAAGATGGATGTGTCTGTGCTCTGAGGACAAGAGGAGAAATGGCCAAGTCCTGGGAAGGAGAGAACTTCGAGGAAGCGCCACGTTGTGGGGCCAGCCGCATTTGAGAGATCTTGGTGTGGTCAGCTGGTTAGAGAAAAATAGCTTCTATTCTCATCAGAGATGAGACCTGTGAGAAGTTCTTCTATTAGTCAACAAGGGGCATGAGGAGAGCGCCCAACCCAGCAGCCAGTCACCAGCATGATGAGATCCAAGGCAGCCTTCTGAGCAGACCTCTGTCTATCTTGTAACCACAATGCTTCTCTTCCCTTAGGGTCATAGTGATTTCCAGCCCCTCTCTTGACAACAGATTCACCTGGGGAGGATTTTTAAAAAAAATACCATTTTTACCAAACCAGCATATCCATGGAAGCAGCCTTGGCATTTGATAATTTTAAAAATTGCTTTAGGCAATTCTGATGTTCAGTCAGGGCTGAGAGCAGTTAGGTTACCCCACTGATCTTTTCTGTTAAACAAAAATGTTTTCTGGCAGGAAGAAGGCATGACATCACTGTAAGTCTTCAAAATCATTTACGTCTTTGCCAGTCACCTCCAGTAGGAGGTCAATCTACGGGTAGACAGGTGGATTGACCTTATTGAGGAGTGGACAGGAAGGATCAGAAGAAAATGCCAGTAACTCTGGGGTGTCAGAGAGCCAAGAAAACCAGGCTGAGAGTCAGGAAAAACAACAGGAAGACTGGGAAAATGAGTGAGAGCAGGTGCAGAGATCAAAATTGATTTATTTCCAATTCGCCAGGGCCACCCATGACCAGAACAGGCAGTAGAGGGAGGGGTCACAGAGAGAGCAACTAACTTTTAGTATCTTTATTTCCTAGTTTGGGGGTTTGGGTGACTTGATTCATTATGAAGCTCCCAAGGACCTGAGGAAATAGTTACCTTCAAAATTTGCTTGGGCACACCAGCCAGGGAAAACCACCTAGAACTGTTTTTTTTTTTTTTTTTTATTATCATTATTTTCAAGGAAATAAACAATCATCATCACTAGTCTATTGTAGTCCAGGAGCAAGAAAAAAAATCTAACTTTTCAACCTAAAATAAGGTTTTTATAAAATTCTCTTTTGGAATACATCCTCAATTTGACAGTTCGGTGTAGCTAAATCAACCCTTCTATGAGTAATTCAGTGCAGTGCGGCAATTTACTTCACACAATTTAACAGTGCTCCATTGTAATACCGGGCTGAAGTGAGGGTCTCCGTGGATCTGGCTAATAGTGGGAAAGCCACGAGGAGCAATCACAAGCAGCATGAAGCAAAAACTAAAGTCGAGAATTTCTGCCCTCCTGATGAGAAATTTTAGAAAGTCAGGACTCTGCTTTTCAATAGTGTGGTTGTTGAGAGATAAATTTTCTTTCCATTAATTTGACTCAATTATTTGTTGACTTTAACTTGCTTTTTTTTTTTTGGTGGGGCGGGAGGTACAGGGTACCAGGGGTTGAACTCAGGGGCACTTAACCACTGAGCCACATCCCCAGCCTTATTTCCTGTTTTGTATTTTATTTAGAGACGGGGTCTCACTGAGTTGCTTAGCACCTTGCTTTTGCTGAGGCTGGCTTTGAACAAGTGATCCTTCTGCCTCAGCCTCCCGAGTTACTGGGATTACAGGTGTGCACCACTGTGCCTGGCTTACCTTGCTTTTTATGTATTGATTTTTCTTAAAAAAAAAAAAAATAAGTTAGGCCACTGAAAACAATGATTTAAAGATAGACTTTAAAATAATATTACCGCTTCTAAAATCAGACCACATTCTCCTGGCTTACACAGGGAGAAATAGGCTGCTCTCCTGGCCAGACCAATCTCTCCTTTCTTCCAGCTGCAGGATCCGTTATGGCCCAGAGCTGGGACATATCCTTTTGATGGCTTCTCTCTGATGGCAACCTGAATGCTTGGCTTGCATCTCTGCCCTCGTGTTCTCTGCTCTTGCCTTTTGTTTATATCCCAAGTGCCATTGAGGAGCAGTCCCCAAATACAAGTGTGTCCAGGTCACAGCAGGAAGAGAATGGGATGACTCTCTCATGGAAATTCTCCTCAAGGCACACAGTTAACCTGCCTTTTATATTCATGAAATGATTTTCTATACTTCAGTTTAAAAGATACCTCTACTAGTGTCCAGTGTGTGGATGGAACAAGTTTGCCTGGGAAATCTCCCTCTGGAAGTAGGAAGTCCTTCCTCAGCATCTGTAGTCATCAACTCCTGCTCAGTCACCACAATGGGATTATATCTCCTATTGGGACAGTCTTTCCATTACTTGATACCTGGAAAGTTCTTTCCAAGAAAGCAAACTGATGTTCAGACTAAGAGGAGCCCAAGTGTTCCAAGCTATCAGCCTCTCAGAGGCCACAAATCAAATCCCAGAACCCAGGACTCCATGCGACCTGACTAGGAGTCTAGTCCCTTGCTGAGAAACCTAAGAGTAACCCCATTCTTTCTGGTCCACTTGTCACTTCCTACCCCACGTGCCTGCTTATGACATCGTCCACCATTTTCCATGTGCCATCTTGGTGATCCTTTCCACACAGGTAAGCCCTCACAACACTCATGTTCAACTCTGACTCAACTCTTCCTTTAATGCCCAAAGCATAACATTTATTAAGGTAGTGTTGTTTAAAACACCTTGCTGAAGATTTGAGAGTAATGTAAGGCAGTTAGGATGAAGGGAAGAACAACTTAAAATCAGAAGCCACGCTCATTTCTCACAATCTGCTGGGTCCCTAAGCTGACTCCCTTCTTCCCTCTTTAGTCTATTGTGTGTTGTGTTCTGAGGGGCTCACATCTGCTGTCTAGAATCCACCTGGCATCAGAAACACTCCTCTCTGTCCTCTCCAATGTCACAATCTTTTGAAGAGCTGTGTCTTCAGGAGCATACCGTTGTTTTTATCTTCCTGGTGGATTCACCTACTTTCCTTTACCTTTACTAATGCTTCTGATCTGAAAGCTGGTCTCTAAAAACTGCTTTGACCAGCTTTTATTTGTTCATTTGGTTTCTTTTTGAGATGGGCTCTTGCTATGTTGTTTAGGTTGATCTTGAACTTCAGAGCTTAAGCGATCCTCCCACGTCAAACTCCCAAATGCTGGGTCTACAGGCAGGGACCATCATGCTCAGTTGATCCATATTTTTATGGTATAACTTTTCTATCCTCTGTTTTAAATTGTTGTGTATTCCTATGTTTCAAATGAATCTCTAGTTAGATTTTGTTTTCTTCTTAATTCAGTTTTATAATACTTTTCATTAAAGCATTAAATCTTTTTTGCATTTGATGTGATTTCTGAAGTATTTGCATTTATACTTACCTCCTATTTGTTTTCTCTACATCCTGCTGTTTATGTTTCTTTTTTCTGTCCTCTATTTATTATTTTGGAATTTTCAAGTGTTAAAATTATTCCATTATATTCTATTAGTTTTTCAGGCATTTATTTTCTACTACTCTTTCAGTCTTTACAGTAAAGATTACAAAGTGCCTCTTAATTTATTAAAGTAAAAACAGTATTTTTACATTAATATTACATTAGTTTTTATATTAATATTACATCAGTTTACTTCTTGGACAATAGAAACATATTAAAAAACTTTTAACATTTACCACATTCTGCTTTCTGTATTATTTTCACAGAAATTTTAATTTCATGTTTTAAACCTCATGTTATTATTACTATTTTTATATCATTGGGATTTATTTGCTTTTTATACTTCGTTTTCCTTTTAACTCCTTCTGGCATTTTTGTGTTTTAGGCAGAGATCATATTTCTCTTGCATGAAAAGAGAGTACTTTTAGTTTAGTAAGGTTTGCTGGTGAAAAATTTTCTTTTTAATCCAAATTTTGAAAAGATTTTCCCTGGGCGTTGCATTCTATGTTGGCAATTAGTTTCTTTTATTATTTTAAATATGCAACTCTATGTTTTTTGGCATCAGTTGATTGAATTAAAAAGTTGACAGTTCATCTTCTTGTTGATTTTCAGGAGATAGTATACTCTTTCCATTCTCTGACTGTTTTTAAGATTTTTCTCATTGTCTTTGATTTTCAGCTATGGTGTGTTAATATTAGTCAACTTTGCATCACTATCATGAAATGCCTGAGGCATTTAGCTTATAATAAGAAAAGGTTTATTTTTGACTCAGAGTCCCAGTGCAAGACCAAGTGATCCCATTGCTTTTTGGTCTCTGGTGAGGGCAGCACATCATGATGGGAATGCATGGTGGAGCAAACCACCCACCTTATGAGTCAGCAAGCAAAGAAAGAGGAAGAGCCTAGTATTCCACAATTCCCTTGGAGAGCATGCTCCAAATGACCTAAGGATCTCCCTCCAGTTTCCAGTTCCTAAAAGCTCTGCTACTCTCAGTGGTTCCACGTTGGGGACCAAGTCTTCATCACATAGACATTTAGGGGATGCTTATTCAAACCATAGCATATGTCAACATGTAATAGTCTATTTATATTGCCCAAGTATAGTATTTTTAACTTCATAGTTTTTTTTTTTTTTAATTTCAGTAAATTCACAGCCATTATTTTTTCAAATCTTAATTCTGTCCTGTTCTTTCCTCTTCATTCTGAGACACACACAGTGGACCTATTCAGCATCATATTCCATAATTCTCATGTCTTCTGCTTTTTGTGTTTAAATCTGCTTTCTCATTTCCCTTTTATGTGGCTTAGTATGGATACTTTTTAATGATTTACCTTCCAAATCATGAATACTCTTTCTAGCAGTGTTGTCTAATTTCCTTCAAACCATGTCTGTCTAATATTAATTTTAGTTATTGTTCTTATCGAGTTTAGAATTTCCATCTGATTTTATTTTAATAAGTTTCAATTCTCTGGTGAAATTCTCCACTTTGCTGTTTTCTTAAAATCTGTTGATAACAGTGACAGTCTAGGTCTTTTTCCTAAGTTTTGGAGGTTTGTTTCCTTCGTCTTTTCTTCCCTTTTCCCCGACTCTTGATTTACCCTGTCTCTTGCTATGCTGCTACACTTCTCTGAATGCTGTGAATTCACATACATTTGTAGCCAGGGGAAGTTGCAGAGGCTCTGGACCTGTGATCTCCCTCCTGAGAGATTCTCTTTACCTCCTGATGTGGAGCTGGGTTAGGAGCAGACCTCTGCTCTTCAATTGGGGACTGGATTGAATATAAATGCTCCTCAGCTCATGGTGGGGCCAGGTTCCAATAAACCCGGATAAGGTAGGAAGCATTTAAATACCTCACCTACCAAACATTGCATCTTAGGGATGAAGCCAGAATTAAGGACAGGTAGTTAGTGTTGAAATACGAAATCGGGTCAATTCGAGGAAATGAAGCCATCTGCCTCTGGAAGTTGGAGACTGCCCCTGGAAGAATGGAATGTCAAGGAGCTCCAGAGCCCATTGATGACCAAATTTACCTGCCTTTATCAAGGACTTCAAGCAAGGAGCTGCTAATTAATGCCCCCTGGACCCTTGCCTGCCTGAATCACCTTGGTCTTCCCCCTGCCCATGGCTTCTCACTTAATGCAAAACCAGGCCTAGTCAAGAAGGAGAGATAAGGGGGAGAGAACTGGAGAACAAAAGAGACCCTAACCTATAAAAGATGTAGGGTGCGCTCACTTCTGGGGACTTTAGAACATCAGCCATGGCCCCCTTCTTCCTGCCAGGAGAAGCCTGTATTATTACCTTTAAATAAAACCTGCTTAATATGCTTGCCTTGGCTGCTTCTCTAGTGCTTAATCTTCAACATTAGAAGAAGCAGAACTCGTCACCAGTAAACGGCGGTATCAGGGACACGCCTCAGAGCATCACAGTGCCCCCTGAGGATCGAGTGACTGCCCAGGCACTGGGGCTCACCGTCACTGCCAGAATCCTGAGAGTACCACACCACATATCGCTGCCCCACGAGACATCAAAGTTCAAAATTATACAGTTTCTACTTGAGGTGTGGCCCTTCTGCACTATCGTAAAGTGGAAAGACTTGTAAGTCAAACCATTGCGAGTCAGGCACTGTCGAGTCAGGCAGGCTCTTTCCGGTCTCTGTGAGATCTGGTCGGCTTCAGCTTCCCCCCCCTGTCGAGTGCGGTCCTGCAGGGGCCCCAGTGAAAACTGGAATATTTTCCTGGACCCTCCACTTTGTTCAACCTCAGTATTTATTTCCTGAACACCATAAAGATTCCAATGGCTCTGGTTAGATTTTCAGCTGTTTTGGCTTTGGTCCTAGGCTCCCCTGCACCTCTCGTGTTGACAGTGCTTTGAGAGATGAGTGACTCGGACTCCTTTGTGACCCTCACTTCGTCGACTTCCTTCACTCCAGGGTCCTGGTGTTTTGGTCCTGGCTGTGTGGGAAGGCCTGCGTGTCTCACCTCTTTCTCGTTCCTCACAGATGCACATCAGTCACTGGATCTGGGCTCACTCTAAACGCAGGATAATTTTATCCTGAGAGTCAATTTAATTCCATCTGCAAGGACCCTATTTCCAAATAAGATCACATTCACAGTTACTGGGTGTTACAACTTGGATCTGTGTGTTTTGGGATGGATATTATGCAATCCACCAAACACATATAAAAGATTAGGAAATGAAAGAACAGTTATATCAACAAATATTTCTATTTGGTGCTGAATCAGAGAAACAAGAATCACATCCACAGAAGCCTGAAGGTTTCTGACAGGAACTGCAGGGGTTGATATTTTATTTCCAACTGAGCTTAGCTTAACTGAGAGAGCCTGGTCTCCTGTCAGCTGGAAGGGATCTCCAGCAGTTACCTACTGTCACTGAGTGGCTCCTCACTGGTCCAAGGATGTGGCCCACCACCTGCTACCTAGAACAGTTATTTTCTCCAAGAAGTAAAGGCACTGGCAAGTCCCAGGTTATGTCTGGATGGCAACACCCAACCTCCCATCCTATCTGACGTGAACATGTGCCGTTATGGATCGAATTGTGTCCTCTCCCTCAAGTTCACCTGTTGCAGTCCTAACTCCCAGTACCTGAGGATTGACCTTGTTGGAGACAGAGTATTTACAGGGGTCATCCAGTTAAAATGAGGTGCTTAGGATGGGCTCTAGTCCAATGTCCCTGGCATCCTTGTAGAGACAGGAAATTGAGAGATAGACTCGCACAAAAGGAGAATGCCACATGAAAATGAAGCAGAGATTAGGAGGGTGCTGTCCCACGAAGCCAAGGAACACCAGGGGTTACTAGCAAATCCCCAGAAGCAGGGCAGAGGCACAGAACAGATTCCCCCACAGCCCCAGAAGGAGCCAACCCTGTCAGCACGATGAGCTCAGACTTCTGGTCTCCGGAACTTTGCAACAGGAAATTCTTGTTTCAATGCCACCCCACTTGTCCATCACCGGAAAGGGCTATGCCTGCGTTTCTCCTTTTCTAATTCGAAGACTCACCACTTTTTTCTTGTCTAATGTGACTTTATAGGCAGGGGGGCATTCTCCTCCTCTGCACGTCCTCTAATTGTTTGGGTTTGTTTTCCTGATACGGCAACAGGTCATCATGTTGTGGTTGACACTGTGCCCAGAGCTTGTCATGACTATTTTACCAGCTGTCACCTGAGCAATGGATCTCACATCTCCACAGCAATGGAGTCGGAGAATGTCTACCCAGGCAAATGCAGACCACATGGTTGTTCTGAAGTTTAACAAATTGCACCGGATTTTAAATGAGGGAAGTTTTTGCACACAGCTTATGTCATAAATTAAATTTCTAAAAAAAATTTGCCAGGCTGCTTCTTGTTGCTAGTATCAGGTTGGAAAGTAGAGAGTTAAGTAATTAAGATAATCCAAATCCTGCTATGCTATTTTTTGAAAGCCAGATTTAGGCAAGACTTGCAGTGGTTTGCAGTTGCTTGTTGATTAAACGGTAAAGTAAACACGCCGCCAGTTTTCTCTGAAAGTTACAGTCATAAAGCAGTGGATGAGGAGATTCAGAAGAGGAAGAGGGCATGAAATTGGTGCCCTCCTTCTGGCACATTAAGACATTAGTCCTAAGGTAGAGGAGTGCAGGTCCTTATTGTCTTTTGAACATGGTAAAGGCAGGGAGGCCATTTGAGGTGTCTGCCGTGGTTTCCTGTTGGGAAGCCAAGTCCCCAGATTCATATGCTAATGGCATTTGGAAGTGGGGTCTTTGGGCAGAGGCTGGGTCAGGAGGGCAGCCCTCCTGAATGGGTGGATATAGTCACAACTTGATGGGTGGCTCCATTATAGAAGCAAGTTCTCTCTAGCTTGCTTGCTCTGTCTTGCCTTTGATGCCTTCTGCCGCACCATGGGGCAGCAGGAGGCCCTCCAAGGCTGAGAGGATGCTGGCACCCTGCTCTTGGACTTCCCAGCCACCAGATCCATAAGCTAAATAAAACTCTATTTTTTATAAATTACCCAGTCTCAGATACTTTGCCATAGCAACAGAAATAGACTGAGAACAGCTCATCTACGTGCAGACCTGCATCATGTTAAGGTTTGGGTATTTTTTTTCTAAATTCTGTCTGGACCAGGGGCAGCAACAACCAGCAAGGTCTCCGAAATTGAGAACCAGGAAGTCTGGGAAACAGAGGGAATATTTCTAGTGCTGATACCATACTCCTCTCTCTCACTGCTCATCTTGAAGCCAGAATTGGGGACAGGCAGTTAGTGTAGAAATAGGGGATCGAGTCAGATCCAGGAAATGGAGGCCATGAAAGCCATCTGCCTCTGGAAGTTGGAGACTGCCCTGGGAGATGGACCTGCAGAGCACATTGATAACCAAATTTACCTGCCCTTGTTAGGGACTACAGGCAGGAGGATGCTGATTGATGCCCCTGGGCCCTTACCTGCCTGAATCACTTTGACCCTCCCCCTGCCCCATCTGCTTTTCACTTTTTACATCTCACCTGCAAAACCAGGCCTAATCCCGTAGGCAGGAAGGAAAGAGATAAGGGGGAGAGAATGGGAGAATAAAACCCATAAAAAGGACAAGATTTGCTCATCCCATGGATTCCGCCTGTGGGTCCCCTTCTTCCACCTGGGAGAAGTCTGCTTTTACTTTTCTTTAATAAAGCTGCATTTTCCACTCTACATTTCCCTCGGCATGCTTCTCCATCGTTATACTTCAACACCTGAGGAAGCAGGACTCGTCATCGGTAAAGAGTGGTATCAATCTACCCTGTTTTGTCTCACTTCTTTATTTAGTGAGAGGAAACAATGAAATGAAGGAGCAATAGTCTTTCTTGGAGGAGGAAAGATAGATACTCCTCAGGAGACTGCTCCATGGGAGAATTGGCAACCATCGCCGTCTGGACAGGCCTTCTTGTCCACTTCTACTGCTCCTGGCACCCAGGCCTAGCAGAAGAGTCGGGGGCAGACACTGTGGGTGGCCAGTCTTACATTTCAGCAGGACCCTTCTCCCTACACACCACAGCAAGGTCGTCGGATTATTCATTTTGACAGAGTAGTACCTGTCTTTCCTCCCCCGAGCAGCAATTCAAAATTTCAAGTTCCTAATTACATTAACACAAAAGCATCATTGTACGTGTTCAGAAAAGAGTTTGTTCAAGTCCCAACAACTAGTCATCTGCTCATGTGCATGTTTCCCTGTGGTAATGGGTCAAGGTTTGAATCAGCAGTTGTTTCCACTGCTTAGTCTTTAAGGAAATCTCACAATGCCCCTTTCCCTGACGGTCACACCGTCTTGGTAGAAATCGGATTCCAGGAGCCCACTATAAAATACAGGGGCTAGATGGACAATTGTGAAGCCAGAATTGGGGACAGGCAGTTAGTGTAGAAATAGGAAATCGGGTCAGATCAAGAAAATGGAGGCCATAAAGTCATCTGCCTCTGGAAGTTGGAAACTGCCATGGGAGAATGGAATGTCATGGACCTGCAGAACCCATTGATAACCAAATTTACCTGCCCTCCTCAGAGACTACAGGCAGGAAGCTGCTGATTAATGCCGCCTGGGCCCTTGCCTGTCTGAGTCACTTTGCCCCTCCCCCTGCCCCATCCGCTTTTCACTTTTTATATCTCACCTGCAAAACCAGGCCTAATCAGGTAGGCAGGAAGGGAGGAGATAAGGGGGAAAGAATGGGAGAATAAAACCCATAAAAAGGACGAGATTTGCTCATCCCATGGATTCCGCCTTTGGGTCCCCTTTTTCCACCTGGGGGAAGTCTGCTTTTACTTTTCTTTATAATAAAGCTGCGTTTCCACTCTACATTTGCCTCGGCGTGCTTCTCCGGCGTTATACTTCAACACCTGAGGAAGCAGGACTCGTCACCGGTAAAGAGCGGTATCAACTGGAATGTGCTTATGGAGGCTCCAGGGTTCCTGCTTTCCAAAGCCTATGAGCAATCACAAAAAAGCATGTTAACTCTATCGTGCCACATAGTCCGCTGAGAAGCAAGCCTGTTAAGGAGAGCTGAGGGGTATGATGATGTTCAGCAGGGTTCCTCCAGGTGACAGAGCTGTCCTCTACAAGGGGATTGAGCAGGAGCCCCTGCTTCTCCGTCAACAGGCTCGACCCCAGAGACACCTGCACAGCATACCCTGTCTGTTACTCTTTCCACCCCTTCTAGGTAAAGATGGCTTACCAGCACTGAGCGTAGCTTCAGCCTTGGCACGTTCCCATGCCTGATTGTGTTGGTCCCGTGGCTGAGGGTTCTCGGTCAGGGCTTACCCCCAGCCAGGACAAGCTTGGACTCTGGCCTCCCTTTAGGCTGACCTTCCCACCTGCTCAGCGTCCTCGGCTGTTTGCAGCACATCCAACCCTGAGCTCTCAGTGCCTTAACAGCACTAAAGTCTGTTGCTCAGGCCAAGTTGACTGGAAATCCAGTGGCTTTCCAGGAGAGCTCTACCCTGTGAGACCATCAGGTGTAGCATCCTGCATTTCTGCCACCTGCACACGTGGCCTCCCTGACGGCTGCAGTGGGGAGGACCCGACTGGAGGGCCTCCGTTCAACTTTTAAAGGTGTCTGCTGAAAGCAAAATTTCTGTCCCTAGCATTGACCAGGTCCAGAATCCTGCACTCAAATGTCCAGAGTCACGACGGTCTCTGCCACAGGCCCCCGTTCCTATTTTGTGCTGATCTAACGCAATCCTTTTTTTCCAGATCAGTTCATCTGATTGGCATTTCCCCAAGAGCCGGAGCTGCTGCTGCTTCTCTCCTCCCTCAGCCCAGGCCTTCCTCTCCCTTTCCAGATTGTTCTTCCTGCTTTATTGCTTCCTGTCCACAAAGCCCGTCTCCCTTTTGGAGAGTACAGCGATGGGTATGTGAAGGGGGACCAGGCCCAACAACTGAGTCCAGACAAGTGGTCTTATTTTTAACAACCTGTTACCTGACAATTGCTACTCACATTTGAAAGCGTAGACACACCTGGAGAGCCTGCTGAAACCCAGACTCTGACCCAGGAAGCTTGTGGTGGGGCTGCAAATGTCATTTCTACCCATGTTCCCAGATGAGGCTGATGCTGCCATTTTGAGAACCCCGGTCTGGGTTTGGGAAGCAGGTGGTTTCTGTTTCCGAGACTTATTCTTGTTTAGAAGCTGACATTTTCTGCAGACTAACCCAGCGGGGGCGAAATGGGAGAAAGGAAATTAGATTGTATTTTGGTGGGAAAAGTGGGAACCGAGCTATCTGTTGCTTGCTCTGAAAGGCCAGGGGTAAGCCTCTGTAGTCAGTTCTCAGGGATGCCTGGGGCTGCGGGCGTTCTCCTGCCCCGGGGCTTCCTTCATAAATGGGAACATTTCCCTGGTGCAGACGGGAACATTCGCCCAGCCTGCACTTGAGGGTGCCTTCTATGTTATGTCAAGAGTTTTCTTTAGGATTTGTTTTGGGGTTTGATGGCAGGGTTTACTAGAAACGCTTTGCTCAAATCTAAAAGAAAACAAGATGAGCGAACAAAATCTTGTTTCCATGAGGCCACGTGTGAGGCACCTCAATGTCACTTTCTTCTTATTTCAGTCGGGCTAGGTCATGAGAGGCGGTCCTTAAAAGCATCGAAAGAACTAACCTGGGACCCAGTGACGGCTTCACGGCGCCGATGCTCCTGCCAGCTGCGCCTGCTGTTTGTCTGGGGTTATTTGGCGTGACTCCTTTCCCTTTCAGACGACATTAAAAAATAACTGGGACCTCCCTTCCTGTTGTTCCACAGCAGATACTGATTTAACCCCATCTTTTGATTACAAGGTGCAAATACTGACAGAATGGTTTTTTCTAGAATTGTTTTATGAGAGGTAAAACGGTGTTGGGTTCAGAAATGTTCTCACTGGTGGCCCCCTTTAGACTGGTGGGCTTGTGGGTCTTTAGGGAAGCTGAAAGGAGGAGCCGTGCTTAGCGCTTCCAAAGCAGCCCCTGGAAGCCCTTCCTGGAATTCAGGGGAACCTCCACCCCATGTTGGCTGCTGCACCTGTGAGCCACAGTCCCCAGGTGAGGCGTGACTCTGCTGTGGAAAGTGTTCTCCACGGACTCTGTGGAGTTACTTAGGATTCTTGTCTAAATTAAAAAAAAAAAACAACTTTTTTGGGTGTAAACAAGTCTTTTTGCTCTTTTTAATTCAAAAGTTGATGAAGTAACTATTAGATATGTTTTTTTGAAAACAACCTTAACTGACAGCTTCTTGTTAATGATAACCATTCTAAAAAGTCTAAAAGCACTTTCAAACCTTTTTCCACTTATTTTTTTACACAACTGGAATCCATAACCATGGTCTATTGCTTTTTAATTTTTCTTTTTCTTCTTTACTTAATATAATTATACACTTTTTCCATACATTGTTAAATCGAGAAAAAATATTGCACAGTGGGCAGGACGCCTGCTTTCCGTCTTTCACCCCAGTCCACCCCTTCCTCCCCTAGTGTTGACGTTTCTTCACTGAACAGTTGGTGCATACGTTGTTTCCTCCTGTTGAAATACACTCTTGGACTATTCCGTGGGATGACTTGAGAGGCTCCGGCATTATGAACCCCTTTCCCTGTGTGGTCCTCTTCTCTTCCTTTTTGAAGTGCAGAGCCAGGTTAAGGTGCCATCACGGTGGCAAGGTTGAGCCTGTGGCCTTGTGACGTCTCTGTGACAGCTAGGTCTTTTCTGTTCCACTTTTTATCTCCATACCTCTTTTTCTCTCTCCCAACTGTGGAAACCCCTCTGTGGGAAAGCCGTCCTCAGTATGATGACTTCTTACTCTGATGACAGTACTGAATCCAGCACGTGAGTGGCCAGGCGGGGTACCGCAGGGAATGGCGTTGAGGAGCGAGTCTCACTCCCGGTGTGCAGTGGTGATGTTCATAGGCTCCCTCCGGAACCTGAAAAATCTCATTGCTCACTGGTACCTCAGGTGGCAAGTTTTCTTTGGGAAATGAGAGCACAGAGTACAACTCTAGGCTGGCAGCAGATGACGCCGTGGGATGGCAGTCCTGTCTGCTTGTGAGTGTGTGCCCAGGCTCAGGAGGTGGTCCAAGACGGAGGCTGGGAGGTTGGCAATGCTTGCACAGGGGATGACTCTCTCTTTGGAACTTATTATCATTCTCATGACACCTTTCCCTTTGTGTCTTTCCAGTCGTCCACATTTAGGTTAATTCAACAGACATGAATTGAGTGCCCGCTATGCATTAGGTACAGAAGAGATGATAAAAATAAAGGTAGTTAATGTTTGTGTTCTTCCCAAGAGCTTAAGAATGATGCTGCATGTATGCATCAACCTCCTGAATAAGGTACGGCTTTGTTCTCAGGTAGATTATGGTGACATTATGAAAAGCCTTGTTTAACTGAATCCGGGGGGCTTGAATGGAATGAAACACTGTTGAGAGGTAGAGGCGTCGACCTTCCACTGAGAGCAGGATTTGAAATGAAGGCAGTTCTTCAGAAGGGCAAAGCAGATTAGACTTAATGCCTCCCATTAATGAAGGGATTCCAAATGAGTGGCCATGCATTTTTTAGTAAATTATGAAAAATATTCTATTCAGGAAAATGAAGAATCGAAATGATTGACAGCTTGCCTTGCCTGTCTTTGTTCTCCCCTGAGTTACTTCTTTGCAGAGAGCAGAGTGGCAGTGACAACTCTCTGAAGGGATGGGTGCTCAGGGTCAAATGGGTGCGCTTTGGGGCTTCCAGGAAAGCTTTTGCCTGGAGATGCCACCATGGCCTGCAGCAAGGCGAGCCGGTCATTTTAGTTTTGGAATAGTATTCAGTTCAAGGTAAGTAAAAAAAAAAATTAAGCATCTGTCTCTTCTGAATACACGTTGTTTTTGACAAACTCTTCCTCTCGATGTGCTAAGGATGCCTGGAGCTACGCAAGGGCTTTGGTATTAACTCTCAAATTAAATCACTCAGGAAAAACAACGAGAGCAGTATGGAAAGGACATTTGCTCTGTGGTTACTTAGGGTACAAAAATGTATTTGTTAATGTAAATATGTTGTGAGTTTTCTTATGATTATTGTGGTGCCACATTTCAAGTATGCACGGAGTTCTGGTTTCAGGCTGCTAGACTGAACCCAGTGGAACTGGATGTTTCATGGGGGACCTTGGCAGCCTTATAGTCCAAGAGAAATCTTCATTACCATAGGCTCTTGCAATTTGCAGAAGACTCCTCAAATTCAGAGAGGTTTAGTCTGGTTGAGTATAAAAAGGAGGAACGAAATCAATTTCTTCATGGAGGGGATAACTCTCATTTCTACCATGTAAAGGAAATGCCATTTTCACAGAATTTGTTCACCTCCAATATACCAGAAGGGAAATAGTTGTTTTGTAGCCAACAATCAAGGCAATTGGCGATAAACTCTGGCTTTGCTAAGTTGTCCATCCTGTCACATTGATGTGCAGTTATAGGTCAGGCAGGAACAGTACCAGGTTCTTCACTGACTGCATTTGTTTATGCCAAAGAAGAAGCCAGCACACTGAGAGCCAATCATGCAGGTGCAGAGTCACTCCGTGCCCATGAAGGCTGTAGCTCCTGTTTTCACAGAACCAACACAGGATATAGGTGCTGACCTATGGGGTGGGATCTGGTCCTCTGTCCAGAGAAGCCTCAGGTGACCTCTTGGTTCTTCTCAATCCATTCGTTATCATTTTTCTGGACGCCATTACATAAACAATAATGGGAAGTGTCATCGTGGAGGGCAGATTCTTGAAGATGATGGCTAATCTGAGGCTTCAAGTTCAAGAAAGAGAATCCCAGGCAGAGGCTACAGCATATAAAAACAGAGGCAAGCAGTGTAATGACATCTCAGGGCAACAGCTGGTGTTTGGTACAGTTGGGAAGAAGAGACAGGGGGGGAGGGAGGTGAGGGTGAAGAAGAGCCTTGTCCAGCTCCTTAATCCCCTACCCCCAATCCTGAGCAGAGCCATTGGAAGATCCTAAGCAAGGGGTCTGCTTTGTCTGCTCTAGCTGGAGTCTGGAGGCTGGTAAACCGAGTGGGCCTCTTGGATGGTTTACCGGGATCCAGGGGGAAACTCATGAAGGTCTCAGCCAAGGTAATAACCGTTACAGAAAACTGTCTTTTGCAAATTACAGTGAACTGCAAATGCTGATTTTAAAATACACCTGAGCAGATTACCTATATGAATTGAAGGTAAGATCTGTAACTATCTGCTAACTCAATTGAACAAATCATTGATTCTTTAATTTTGGGCCACAAAAAAGTCATTACACGAGAGTTAAAGTGAAATTTAAAGAATTCTTATGCATTTTTTTTAATAGAGTAGGTTTTGCTTGCTAGAGGAGAATGCTTCTCCAGAGGAGAATGCTTCTCCAGAGCCACTATGCTTAACATAGTCATCACCAGAAGTGGTCAGAACAGTCAAAGAAGGTCCGGGAAAGGCAGAGGCAGACTCTAGTTGTTTCTGGTCTTTGGGGACTTTGTTCTCACAGTGTGACGGTTCATCTTACATCTGGGAATTTGCATACTAGCAACCAGCCTGTATCCTATTTCCTCTGGAGTCTTCGGTTAACTGATGATTCTGGTGTGGCATCTTGAAGTTTATGGATCCTCACTGAGACCCTGACACTGCTGATGTATGGAGGCGTTACATTTGGACTATCCTGGAACTTTTATATTTTGGAAGTTAGGGTTTCTGATTCTGTGACACATTGGAGTGGAATTTACTGAGTCTTGACAACTGTCTCAAATACGTGACAGTTGATTCTTCTGATTTGCTAGCATTGGCATTCTCTTGAGCATGGTTAATTATGGTGCCACACCATACATACATATATAGGAGGCGTCCAGAGGAAGAGGCCTTCTAGCCTGAAGTCAATGTACATGAGCAGTACTGCCCGAAACACATGGACACTTGCAGGGGTGGTGCGTGATCTCTTCTGAAGGTCCGTAAGCATAACATGGAGTCAATTCCTTAGTTCAGAAAGGTTTAAAAGGGGTTTACTTGAAGAAACGATCTCTTAGGTATTTTCCAGCCATGTTAATCTATTTCTATGAGCCTTTTCTTCAGCCTAACATAGCATCTGTCTTAGTCCTTTTTCTGTTATTATAAAGAAATGAGGTTTCTTTAGCTCACAGTGCTAGAGGTTCAAGAGCATGGCGCTGGCATCTGCTCAGCTCCTGTGCAGGTCTCAAGGCAGATGGCTCAACAATGGCATGTGGACCAGTGTGCCTGGGTGCCGATGGAAGACGGCCTCAAGGGAGGGAGGAGCAGTCTTACAACAACCCCGCGACCTGCATAAATCCCTTCTGGGAGTGGTGCCTCCAACCTAATTACCTTCCACCAGACCCCCTAGTCTAAATGTCCCGCCATCTCTCAACATGCCACACCGGGAACTAAGCTTCTAGCCCGTGATTTTGGGGGTCACATTCAAGCAATGCAAGCATCCAATAGAAAAAGGTTTTGCTTTTATTTATTTTTTTGGCGGTGCTGGAGATTGAACCCAAGGCCTTGTGCTTGCAAGGCAAGCACTCTACCAACTGAGCTATATCCCCAGCCCCAGAGCAAGGTTTTTGAGAATGAGCTTTTGACATTATCATGTTGGGATGCTGTTTGTCGCTCTTTGAGTGGTGAAGTTACAATGACAAAATCCAAGAGTGAAACTTCCCTGCATGTGACTTCCAGGTGCCGCTAAGCTCTCAGTAGTTGGAAGGCAGTTACCCGTTATGATTAACTAATTAGGGGTGGAAATGGAGACTTGTCATTTTCATTATTCTCCTGGCACTTATTGTTCCTAATTTTTGGCTTTTTGCATCGTGATAAAGGGCACTTCAGTCATGGCTTTCTAAAGTGGGTATATCTTGGAGATAGATTAAATCCAGGTTTGGTTTCTTTGTCTCAGAACAGACACGTGTCATCTGTGAGCGAGGATCATGACCAGTGATGGTGTTTATAATCATCTCTGGATCAAGAGGTAAGAACTAAGCAGAGAAATAAATGGATGCTGAAAGCTCTTGGGAGAGGCGGTTATTAATTCTGCCTGGGAGACAAGGAGTTCCCAAAGAAGCAACTCCTGATGTGGGCTCTGGAACACAGAGTGGGGAGAGATGGGTTCTGGGAGGGAGAACATGACAGAGGGGACAACAGGGAAAAGGCCTGGAATGGAAGGTTGCTCCGTATGCGTTCCTTCTACATGTGTTCAGTGGGGTCTACTATGTGCAGATGTCATTCAAAGACTGGGCACTGGAGAAATTAAGTGGACAATTTGCCTGGAGGTTTTGTTGAAGTGGCAGTGTTCTGAGAAGCTAGGATACCATGAAGTCGGCATTGACAGGTGGGTCATGGCACAGGCCCCCTGGTGAAAGGCCACTGCATGCTGGGGGGAGGAAGCAGGCTCTGCTCTCTGGTCTGTGGCAGTAAGGACTCATGGACAGCACCTCTAACGGGCTTTAGAGCCCCAGGTTTTGAGATCCTACAAATTTGTAGGACCTCAACCTCAAATACCCCGGTTCTCTCTGGGAGCAAGCCCCTGAAGGGCCCGTCCTGCCCCTCTCAGCTTTCAGCAGCAACCCTCTTGCAGTCTTTACCTGGTCCTCCTTTGCTGCTCAGGCTTGGGCTCCCCACTGCTGTGCCATGGCCCACCAAGCCCTGGGGAAAGGTGCACTCTGGTCCCACCTAATTCTTGTCAGGACGGGATAGGGGAATAGGGTGGTGGCAGTAGGGGAACCCTGAGCACCCTGTAGTTTATCATCAGGACGAGAGAGTGGGCTGGTTTCCCCTGCACAGGTGGCTCTGGACCTCTGAGGTAGAAATTGCTAGCTCTGAACCCATGTCACCTCGACACCATTCCAAAGCAGCAGACGGGGCCCCACAGCAGCACCTGTGTCAGCCTGAGGCCTTTCTCCAGGGTGCCTGCCTGGGTTAGAAGGGCTGGGAGGAGGCTCTGAGGGCGGCCCTCAACCGCGGATGGCGGGAGCGAGGATACTAGCTCTGCTTCTTCCTGCTTTGCTGGCAATTCCTGCTCCGCCTCCTTGGCCCCTCACCTTGGCCTTTCCAACTCATGGAGAGTGCTGGACTGACTTGGGTTTCTTCTTTCTGCACTGAAACCTCAATCTTCCTCCAGGCACGAGCTGGTGCAACTGCAGACACCCTGACACTGTTTTCCTTGTGTACTGATCACTGTCTTCTATTCCTCAGTTGCCTATTGTTCACTGTTTCTTTTTCTTGGTCAAAACTTTTTAAAAAAAATTTAATTAGCTTTTTCAATTGATAGATCATACTTATCCCTAATAGTGGGCTGCATTATGGATGGCATGTTCATTTACGCACATAGCAATTTGGTCAATTTCATTCCCAGTAACCCCTCTTTTCCCTCCTCCCTCCACCTGTCCTCTTCCTCTACACTCTTGGTCTCCCTTCTCATTTCATTGCTTCCTTTCTGTTATCCAGTGTCCAAATTATTTAAGAGTAAATGCACTGCTCCACCGTTGTTAGATGTGGAAGTCTGGCGCAATTGCAATTCAGTGGAGAAAGTGTGGTCTTCTTGGTGAGTAGGGCTGGGACACTTGCCTATCTGTGTGGGAGGAGCTGAGCTTTGAGCTCTGCCTTCCATCATGCCAAAACATTAAACAGAAACATTGGATCCCAAACCTAAATATAATAACCAAATGATACGATATTGAAAAGAAACAGGAAAAAATCTTCACAGCTCTGGGGTAGACAAAGATTTCTTAGGACACAAACAAATAAAAACTCTACTATGAAATTTTAAAGAGCAATACCTCAATGAATTTTTAAAAGTTTATTCTTCAAAAGACATACTAAAAAATGAAAAGGCAAACCAGAAACTTGGAAAAGTATGTTTGCAGCGCACATGTGTCTCAAAGGGCTTGCATCCAGAAATTATAAAGCACTCTAATGACTTAATTAGGGGAAGACACACAACCCAGTAAAATATAGGTAAATTATTTGATCGGTGTAATGGTTAATTTGAATTGTCAACTTGATTGGATTAAGAGATGCCGATGATTAAGAGGCTTCTGGGTGTGTCCAAGAAGGTGCGTCTAGGAATGATTGGCAGGTGGGATAGGGAACTGAAGTGGAGCCCCTCCCTAAGTGTGGGCAGCATTGTTCAGTAGGATGGTGGCTTGGATGGAATAAAAGTTGCAAGAATAAGGAAACAGATGCAGATGCAAGCTCGCCTCTTCTTGAACAGGTTCTTGATTGCTGCTGCAATTGCCTGAGGATATTGGACTTTTGCTTCTTCACTCTTCCAAAGTGGACTCTGCCAGTGATTCTCCATGGGGTTTCCAGAAGCCCTCAGTCTTGGACTAGGGTAGCCTTGTGGATCCCTCCTGTTCTGAGGCTTCAGCTTCTTGGACTGTGCATCTACTGGTTCCTTCAGCTCCCCAGCCTGCAGATGGTCATTGTGGACTATCCAACTTCTGGTCATGGAAGTCTTTCTAAAAAATCCCCTTTTATAATCATACTTCCTGTTGATTCTGTTCCTCTAGAGAACCCTGACTAATAGAGTCAGTATCTTAAAAGAAATCATTGAGTTAGTAAGTACATGAATACTTGTTCATTATTCATAAGAGAAAAATCAGGTAAAACCACTAGTCATCCAATAAAAAAGGCTAAAATTTTAAAAATGGACAATACCAAAGGCCAGTGAGGCTATGAAAAGTTGGAACTCTCAGATCTTTCTTTAGGTGAATATACCAGGAACCCCTCTAAAAAATAATTTGGTAGTCTCTTAAAATGTTATGTGCATTTAGTGAGGCTTTAAGCAACTTAGTGAAACACTGTCCCAAAATAAAAATTAAAAGAGGACTGGGAGTGTGGTTTTGTGGTTAAGCACCTCTGAGTTCAATTCCTGCTTAAAAACAAAAGTTCTGTGTATATTATGTGTATATTATGATATGTCTCTGACATTCTACTGCCACGTATTTGCCCAGAAGAAAAATAAATGTGCTCATTCCACCACGACCAAAAGCAAAACGAAAACCAAAACTCTATTATCCAACATCCATAAATGTTTATTCCTAGGAGCTCCAAACTGGAATCCACCAGCTGTCCATCAACTGGGGATGGATGAAAAATGGAGCCACATCCATCCAATGGAGTTGCGCTCAGCAATGAAGGAAGGAAGTGCTGATGCACGTAACAGCAGAGATGGACTCAAAGCCAGCAGGCTGAACGAAAGGCACGAGGCACAGGAGCACGCGCTGAACTGATTTCTGTGAAATTCTAGAAGGCACAAAGCTGATCAGTAGTGTCGAAAGCACATTAGTGATGGCCTGGGGCTGGGCACTGGCAGAGATGGACTGCAAGGGGGCGCTCCTGGGTGGGAGAGAGTGTGTTCTCACCTGGAGCAGTGACTGCAGGAGGCATACACGAGTCGAAGGTGCTTAACTGCACACGTGGACACGTGTGATCAAGTGTAAATTATAACTCTGTAAAGTTAGTCTTAAAATAAAAATTTTTGTGGCCATCTTGTTAGTAGCTTCAAGCATTTTTCCTGATTGAGGATAATTTATTTATTGAGTGTTTACTATGAGCTGGATGCCAGGTGTTTCACACTAATATCCCATACTCTTGTCTAGAATGTTAGCACCACTGACATCCCCATTTCATAGATGGAGAAACTGTGGCTTCCAGAGGTAAAGGAATGGAGGAACTGACTTCATATCACTGGAGTAGTGGTTGGAGACCAGATTTAAACACAGACTTTCTGATTCCAAAGCCCTTCCTCTTATCCCCTCTGTGAAGCCGTCTTGTTATAAAAACTTTAATTTTGTTTCCTCAATAAAATAAAATTCACCTACTTAGCTTCAGTGCCCTGGGGTGCTGGTGTGAGGGTGTACGGGCCTGGATCCTTATTCAGGAAGCTGTGGCAGTGGACAGTGTATCCATACTGTCCGGTCTTCTGATTGCTGGCCCTTCTTCCCAGCAGTGACACGAGTCAGTGGGTGGGGCAGGGTGGACAGGCAGCACTTGATGAATTACTCATCCCTCTTGCTGCCTGAGCGGGTGCAGGGGTCGCAGGTCACAGAGGCTGCAGGACCCAGGTGTGAGGAAGTGCAGGTGTCCTACACCTGAGTCTTCTGCTTCTCCTTCGTGCCATCATTTTTCATCTGTGGTCGAAGCTGCCCTAGACCACCCCTCAAAATGAGGCCGAGTGGGACTGCTGTCCTTGCAGAAACCTCTGTTTTACCTTCGTGGGCTCGGCTGACTTCACAGCCCAGGAAGGGCATGACCCGTGTGCGGTTCTCATGGCGGCGGAGGTGGAGCTGGACCTGGAGCGCTCCAGCCTGGTCTGCTCCGCCCGCCGTCTCCGATTCCACCTTCCCGGAGATGCACCAGAGAACAGCGTACGGAGCCAGGTCAGACATTCCAATCGCCCAGTGGGTACATGTGCAGGATTTAGGGATTTGGTTGACCATGGAGGGACCTTCTACAGCGGCTTCTGAAAGATGAAATGGGTAGGAGGGTGCTGCCTCTTGGGGGCTATAGTATGGACACCCATGTAGCCACCTGGGTCCACAAAGGGAGATAGAGGAGGTCTAGGGGAGGCTCAGGGACTGAAAAGAGAAGGTTGGAACTTCCTCAGCAAATCCAACCCTTGAGAGAGGGAAAAGGAACCCAGGAGCCTCCAGTTTTATAGGGATTGTGTGTTTTCCTAAACCTGTAAGCTCTTCAAGTGGCTAACTGACATACACAGCTCCCCCAAAAATGCAGATCCAAGACCATTTGAGACAATATTCGAATATTTTTTGAACTGTTTTTCTGTATCCAACCTGATTTCAGTTCCGAGCCCAAGGTCCCTGAGACAGAACTGGTTCTATGGGAACGATGACTGGCTCAAATCATCACTCAAGGAAGCATCCGTGTGAGGAAATCCCCCATTACCAACCTCTGCACCCCATCTCCCAGCCTTCCAATTGGAATCAGTGGCTGTGACGGAAGAAAGAAGAGAATGAAGAATGAATGAAGAGGGAGACGAGTATTTAGGTGGAGATGGGAAGAATGGAATGAACCAGAAGAGAGGTCTTTCCAGGGAAACAGAAGAGGAGGGGCGGCTAACTGGACACCGCAGTGGCTCGGCCTCTGGGTCCTCTTCCTGCTGCTCTCCCTGCCTGAGATTCCCTTTCCTGTGGTCATCTTCTCCCTCCCTTCCTGCTTTCCTTCCCCTCCTCGCTCCTCCTTCCCGCGCACCCTTTGCCGAGCTGCGCAGGAGGAAGAGAGGAGCAGAGCTCCGTGTCTACTTACCAGGCCACTTCAGGTGACTGGTGTTTCTGTCATCAGCATTCCTGATCCATTTAGCTTTTCTCACCAGAAGCTCCTTTTTAATTAAGTTACAGTGGTCTCCTCTCTCCCTGTTGGTTTTCAATTTTTTAATTGTGCAAGACCTTTGCGTAAGCAACCTCAGAACACCCTTGTCTCACATTTAAGGCGCCAGTAATTAGGTCAGATTTGCTGAGCCTGTGGGAATCCCACAACCAAAGTGAGCTTAATGGTGGTTTAATGTCTGAACTCCTCTGTCTTATGTGTGAGGTCACTAAGAGGATAAAGGAAATGGCTTTGACATCCTGGTGCTTATTGAAGTTTGGAGAATGGCTTAAGGGTGGAAGGTTTGTGAGTTTTTTTTACTAATTGAGAAACTGTGAACCCCAGATCTCATGTCCAAGCCCACAATGCCTCTGGGGGTTTTTGTCTCTGTACTTAAGGTACAGGGAGATATTTGACTCAATTCAGAGAAAGTAAAGATTTTATGGATGACAAAGCCTTGTAAATCAGGAAGCAGTAAGCAAGTGGAAGGGCTCAGTGGTCTGTAACAGGAGAAGCATTTTAGCTTTAAAGGAAAGCGTTATTATCTTCCAGATAGAGACGTGCTGGTATTTTGTGTTCATTGTAGAAGACTTTACATGAAATTTATTTATAACTTTATTATAGAGTCTTATCAAACACCCACTTCACTGAATAGAGACTGTTTTTAATGCTGTTACCTCTACATCATTTCTCATAGGTGGTCTGAGGAAAATGGAGAAAGGGCCCAAATAAATTGTTCAAAGCATGAAATCATCATTGTTTCTGACTGTTGCCTGACAAAATTTCTCCTACTTCAGGACCCTGGGAACTATCACCTGGCCTTTCCCTAGAGAAACACTGCATCTAGTTTCTAAATCCTACAAACTTCATTTCAATTCAATAATAATAAAATTTTTGCCAATTGATTCTTTTGATATGTCTGAGTCTTTCCCAACTCTGAGATGATTTCTGAGCAGAGACCACCCCATTATTCTTGTAAAATGAGTCCATTATCTCAGTACTTTCAGCACACTTTGATGCCACCACATTTATTAACCAGGCATGGTGCCAGGACCTCAAGACTGCAAGATGCCCACGATGACCCTTAAGTTGCTGTCCTCTTTTAGGAGGCCTACAAAGCAAACACAAGTCTGACTGCCAAACACAGTGATGAGGACATACAGAAGCTTGCAGTCGGAGCCGGAGGGGGCCCGCATTTGACCACAGACTCAGAGAACCCTGCCTAAGGGTGATGACATTTAGTCTAAGCCTGAGGAATATGTAGAAGTTAAATGGTAGCAGTTTATATTCCAGATAGAGAGAAGAACCCATTGTGAAGTCTTTTTGGGGTGACCAATCCTTTGGGATGGGTGGAGGGACAAGTATAGGTAAGTATTTGGAGCTACCATGGAGGCAATTCCTTATTATGAAGGTTCTTGAAATTCGAACTACATCCCAACGGTTCTTGGAAAGGAAATGAAGATGGCTAGCTCTAAGACTGGATTATGTTGAAGAAGGATGTATCTCTGTCCAATGGAGATGGCTAGGGAGCTCATTCCATGCAGAGGGAAGCCATTGAGCTTGCTACTGCAGTAATCCAGGTGAGATGAAATAAGGACTGGAGAAGAGCAGAGAAGGTGGGAAGAGGAGGAATCTGTGGAGCAGAAATACCAAGGCTGTCAGGGTGGGTACTGATGCAGGCCAGGAGGATAGAAGGTAGAACTGAGAACGACTGGACCCCCACATAGGCTAGGGGTGTAGAGAAGGAGAGGCTTGCAGGAGGCTGCAGGAAACTTAGCCCAACATGCACACGTCAGACACGGGACGGGCGTGCACAGACAGAAGCAGTCTTTCATTCGAGGCTAGACTTTGGGACACATGTTTTAACTGAAGACATGAACTTGTGGGTATGCAGTCAACTGAAGACAGTTGAAATAACTGACATTCAAGGGGAGGGCACAGAGCAGGAAGATTGGCATTTAGGAAGTGAATGGAGGAAGAAGAATCTAGCAGCACCAGGAGAGGAGGCAGCAGGGAGAGGGAGGAAGACCCACGTGTCCCCAGATGACTCCACGTGGTTCTGGTGTGTCTCTCTGCTCTGCTGGCTGCTCCATTTCCTTCTCTGTGAGTTGCTTAAGGAGAATGTACATGTCCCCAAATCTGGTTAACATTTTTGGTAATGATGGACCCTGTCTCTGAACATCATCCGTTACTGTGTCTTGTGGTTCCTTATTCTGAAAAAGGTTTATTTCTTGTGGGAAGCCATCCACAGCTTGTATGGGAACCAAGCATAATTCAAGCCATTAACTGGGAATATCTGACCTCAGGAACTCACCATTCCATAATGACTGTTCGAGAACGTCCAAGCCATGTGGTTATCCTCTGTTAGCTCACCGCTCAAGTTCATATATAAGCATTGGATGTAGCTCACCGCTACACTCACCGCTCCTCCTGGTCCCTTTTGATCTGTACCACTATAAATAAAGCAAGTGTGGGCTCCTTCCTTGTTAGAACCAGACCCTTCTCGATGGCTCAATTGGTCATGCCCCTGCTCTTAAGATAATTTTATCTTCTGTCTTTATTTCTGATAAATAAATTGTATAGCTTTTATTTTGCAGTCAGTTCATCCCTCCGACAGGAACCCTTTACCTTGCCCATGTGGGATGTGAGCGAGAATTTATTCTTAGTTTTGGGAAATTGTTAAATTCTACAGCAACAAACCAGGCATACAAAATAAATATTTTTTAAAGAATGGTTCACAGTTTAGAGAAAATTGGAACAAATAAAAATACTTGAGAATAGTTAGATATTTTCCTGTGTGGGTTTAACTTTTTTGATCACACACAAAGTGATGCTCGTTCCACACAATTTTATGGCTATTAACTCACCCTGACATGGTTTTATTCTTCCGCATTTTTTTTTTTTTGGATCAAATTGTCCCAAACCAGATTTTCTGGGTGTTAATGCTCTTTTAACTTTCTTTTTCTTCTCTTTGTCCCAGTTTTGATCATATCAGGGGAACTCTGACTGCATCATATTGTGGATTCCCTGCGAACAGGCACCCTTCTTTACCTCTTTGTGCTGACATAATCTTCTCTAGGGGGAGTGATCAATGAACATGTAGTGCACGATAAACTGATTGCTTCCAAACTTTCTGCCAAATCATCAGTTGGCACTCCAAAGATTCCAATTCTTTTTCTGCTTGTTGTTTCATTTTCTGATCCTGTAGAAATAAAATGACAAAATCATATTCTAAGATATATTGGTTTCTGTGTCTATCCCAAGAGAATCCTTTTCCAAAAAGGAATCTACACAAATTTTACTAATTGCTATAAGATTTTATCTCCTTTTAAATATACAAAAACATTCTACAATCTTGACCTTGAACATGGAAATCTACTGTTTTGATAAACAGAGAACTGATTTGGGAGACTGTCTCATTTTAAAGACAGCTCCATCATTTTTAGAAATTTCCTCTTTAAACATATTTAACCCAAACAGAGCAGGTTAAATAAAATTTGAAATAGATAAACAATCATAATTACTGCTATGATTCACTGGCCTTTAGTATTCTTTAAGCAATTTGTTCATGAAGATAATCACACATGAGAGACAGAGGTCTAAGGCCCCGT
Source organism: Sciurus carolinensis (assembly GCF_902686445.1). NCBI lineage: Eukaryota > Metazoa > Chordata > Mammalia > Rodentia > Sciuridae > Sciurus > Sciurus carolinensis. The sequence goes on from NC_062218.1 coordinate 8,966,607, forward strand.
GGGACAGTGTCTGTATGAGGGTCCTCTGCTGCTGTAAAGATCCCCACCCACCTACAGCCTTGGTGCCGTGTGTCAGTAGGGCTGTGTTGCTGCTGCAGGCCCAAGGGAGAATCCACCTCCTTCCCTTTTCTAGCTTCCTGAGGTCATCTGTATTCCATGGCTCACGACCCTTCCAGCCAACGATCATGGAGCGCCCAGCTCGGATTCCATCGTCACTTCTCCTTCTCTGACCCTCTTGCCTCCCTCTCTTTAGAACTGTTGAGAGTCATATTTGGCCTCTGAATAATTCAGGAGAGCCTTCCTGTCTCAAGATCCTTAATTCAATCACACCTGCGAAGTCCTCTTGCTATGTGTGGTCATACATATTCACAGGTTCTGGGGATATGAATGTGGACACTTTAAGGGGCCATTATTCAAGCTATTGTTGTGTCTTTAGAATAAAGGGTTCCTAACTAGAAGAAGGTCCCCTGAGCTCTGTGATCCATGGTTGAAGTGTCTGACTTTGTTCTCTCTCTGCTTCTCCAGCAGTCTCCCTCATTTCTGCATCTCTCTCCTTTTTTACCTGGCAATTTTCACATCTTGTTCTTAGTCATTTTAAAAGGTCCAAAGCAGGAGTGATGATTATATACCTTTAATATATCAAGGGGATATACAGCCCGTGCATGATAACATGAGCTCTTGATTCTGGATGAGTTATGATACAAGATGAGGAGGATACAAAGGATCATGGCAACCTGAAAAATGTCCACTGTACACTCAGCAGCAGAAGTAAGTAGCTCAGCTCCATGTCTCTGTCATGGTCCCAGAGCAAATGCATTTTATTGATTTTTATGTTTGAAAGTCTCATCTACTCAGGTAGCATATTTAATATTTCAAACATAATTGAAATAAGTGAAAACTCCTACACCATATAGAAAAAGTTGTGGCAAATTGTGTAACTACCTGCAAGTTTATTTATGTATTTGTTGACTTCTCAGTTATCCTTTCTGTTTCTCTTGGCTTTTAGTAAACAATGTAAGCCATCTTGTTCAAGTTAAGAATGATCACCTCTAAGATCATACGAAGTCTTGGTGCTGGGGAGATTTCTTCCCACACTGATTATTTAAAGATGTGAGAGATTCTATCAGAAGGAGGAAGATGGTTGATAATAAATGGTTGAAAATTAATTTAAATCCAAATTAAGAGATGCTGGTCTCCATTATCAATAATATTTTATACAGCAAGTAAGCGTCATTCATCTGTTAACCCAAAGTTGTCATAAGTACATTGTGAAGGTTTCCCCACCCTTCCTTTCCTGCTCTTTCTGCCTCTTTGCACACCTCTAATCCCCCCTCCACTATCATGTCCCAATGCTGATCTGCAGCTTCTGAACTCTCCAGAACACCCCACAACCACCACGTGGAGCCTCACATGGGCTTATCCTCCTCCCCTCTACTCCTTCCAGTATCTTCCATGGAACTCCCAAGGGGATCTTTTCTCAAGAGCAGCGTTATTAGGTTCTTGCTGGCTATCACAGATCTGATAGTCCGGTTCTCGTGAAGTCACACTATTCTGTTTTCCTCTCGGGGATAGCTGGAAAAGCAACACTTTAACTACAATTTCCCAGATGCATTCCTTAAAACACAAGTCTCCTAGCATGCTAATAGTTGCCATGTGAAAAATATGTTTAGTTGTCAAATAAACCCTGAAAACCCGTGCCGTGCCCTGGCATGTGTGAAAACAAAGTGTCCTAAATAATCTGACTGATGTTGTTTGACACTGTATTTTTCATCATGTAGCCTATAGGACCTGGAGGACCTGGATACACTTAAAAAGAGGGTCATCTTAGAGATGAGCTGTCGTTCTCAGTGACAAGCTTTGGGGACAGTGAACAACAAGAGAAGCAGAGACACTTCAGTGGTGTTGGAGTTAGAAGGCTTCCAATAAAAGGATTAGAAAATTCAGACTCAGAAAAGGAAGTGATTAACTCAGGTATTAAAAATGAATTTAAAAACTTGAGACAGATCTGCTTCCAGTGGGGCTTGGTCCTTCAACAACAAGACTTAGGAAAGTCAACTTAAACTAAGCAGAAACCAACCAACCAACTAAACTCATTGGCTCATTAACTTAAAAACAAAAAACAAAAAACAAAAAACAAAAAAAAAAACCTTAGGTAAGCAATGACCAAGATGTTCTAACACCTATCAGGGCTTGGTGTCCCTCTGTCTTCTGGCTCTAACTTGTGCTTCCTTGGTCTCATTTCCAGAACTCTGCGTGGTAGTCCTTGTCAACTCCTGACTCATATCTTCCTACTTCTAAGGAAAAGTTGGGAAGGTCTTGCATTTACTTGGTTCTGATTGGGTGACACAATCCTCTTCAAGTCAATCACAGTGACTAGGGAGATACTATCCTCTGACTGGTCATGTTTGAGTCCTGGGACCAGAGGAAAGTCAATCCCATTCGGTGCACATGGGCAGAGAAAAATTGTGGCATTATTATCAGCAACCGAGTGAATAGGTGCTTGGTGGTAAGACTATGTCAACTGTCTGCTGCAGCTGAGAGAAAAACATCTGCCAGCTTGTCTCAGTCTCAGTCCCAAGTATTTAAAGCAGTTCAATTTCACAAATACATACAAAGTCATTACTAAAAATTCTCCATGTGGATTAGCAAGTTAGTGCTACAGATAGTCAAGATGCCAGCAGTCTTCAGAGAAAATGAGGGAGAAAGAGGTCCCCAGGACGTGGAATGAAGGTTACCCTCCGAAAATGTGGTCATCCGAAATGTGTCTCATGGAGCGTGAGTCAGGGCTGTGTTCCTTGATGGCTGATTTGCTTAAGGCTAAGTAAGGACTCCGTGTCAACCGCTCCATTTCTTGTGTAATGCTTGGTGCAGAAGAGCTGGTTAGAAGCCAGTCGTAGACTCAATCAATCAATAACTCACAGAAGCGACTCAAGGGGGGTGGTGGTCATTTTTAATATATGTCTGGTGATGTGTGAGAAATACTCTTGTCCAGTCAAAAGATGAATGGTTTTGGATCACACTGCTCTCAGGGGAGATCTGCAACCTAATAAGCTCCACCTTAGTGTATCTGAAGACTATAAAAATACAGTTTTTGGTCCAGGAGGAGTCTAGGAAGTAAGAACAAAGGGCTGGAACTTTTTAGGACTCAATGGGAGGAGGGCCTTGTCCAGCTAAGTCAGCTCAGGCTGCTTAACACATTACCATAAAAGGAATGTCTTATAACAATAGAAATGTATGTCCCACAGTTCCAGAGACTACGAGTCAGAGATCAGGGTGCCAGACTGGTCAGGCTCTGAAGAGGGTGCTCTTCCAGGTTACCAGCTGCAGACCCCTCACTGTAACCTCACATGGTGAAAGGAGCAAGGAGTCTCTCTCTCGGGCCTCTTGGAGAAGGGACAAGTCCCATTCACAAGGTTCTGTGCCCGGGACTCGATCCCTTCCGAGTACTGTTACCCCAACAGATGACCTTTTGGAAGACATCAACCCTCAGACACAGCCTCAGTTTACCTCTGTATGGCTTTCTTCTCTCCTGCATCTGTCACACTCCGGGACTCCTTGGCTTTGTCTCTTCTCAATGTAGGTTCTGTGGGGTCACTCCTTACCTGCAGGCAGCGTGGGACCCCAATGATGTTGATATCATAGGCTCATCTTGGTGTTTTCTTCCACTCGGGGACCACAATCCTATGCAGAACTTTGTCCATACCTTTGGTGTGTGAATTTTGTCCAGTTTTCAAGTGTTTAAGGTGGGAGGGTAAATCCAGCTCCTGCTATTTTAAGGGATTCTTGGCTGGAGGTGAGGTTAGGAGGATATCTGGAATGAATGAATAGAGCAGGAAGCAGGGAGAAAAGGATGAGTTCTTTACTCAGATGTTGGGGTCTTAAGCCCCCTTGCTCTTCTCGACCAGCAAGAAGGGAAGGGGACACTCCCCAGCAAGGCCAGACCAGAAAGGTAGGGCCGACTGACCGCCTGCTCCCAGCACCCCGGGCAGAGGACAATCAGACGCCTCAGGGAGACCCGTCACAGCAGGAACTCATTTATTGAGGAAATCACACAACTTTTATGTAGGGTGGAGGCTAGGTGGGAACCAATCAGCTTAAAGGTCAGCAAGGCACAGAGGGTTCATGCAGGCCCCCATAGGACTATATGGCAAGCATGAGCTGATCACGTTCCCAGAACTGTTGTTAACCAATCCCTGACGGTGGTCGGGTTTATCGTCATTAACTTTTGAAACTGCCTTTGAGACCTCGATCTTGCTCACTCGCCAGGGAGTAAGGAGTCAGCCTGAGTTAGTTAACGTGTCATTAGTCCCAACACTCAGACTGCTGAGCGTCTCCTTCACTGCTTCTCCTAGTTCTCTGATGAACGATGGTGAGTAAATGGTTCCTCTGGCACCTACAGGGCAGTGGCTGCAGCTCTGGTTCCTGGTTGGCCAGGACTATGGCTGGATTTCAGCACCTGTGCCTGGAACCTTCCCTACTGTTTCTGCATCCCCTCCACACTCCTGTGACACCTCTTTTTCCTCCGTGATCCACCAGAATCGGCCACTCACTTGAAAGACTTGGGGCTTTTATTTGACTGAGTACTAAATTATCCCTGAAAAGGTACTGAAAAATAGGATATGGTTTTATCCAGTAAAGAAAGACTCAATTTAAATAGCTCCTTCCAGTTTGACCAGAGTCCCCTTTTCCACACCATCTCTGTATGCCACAGACTGATGCCAAAGACCAAAGGAGAGCGAAAACATTAATTATTCTAGAGCTTATCTCTTCCTATCGTCAGCTGTAATGATTTTTCCATTTGAAATAAAATCTCCTTGTTAGTCTAGTGATCATTACTGGATGTTTTAATAACCTGTGCCAGCACCTTACAAATCATATTTTTGGAACAAGTTTCTGGGCTTCATCACCATTTCCAGTGATGGACATTTGTAATCAAGGTATAGGGTGTGTGAAGGTGACAAACGGCTCTCTCTCATGGAAACAGCATCTGTTTCATTAATTGTATATTTTTCCATTCTTTTACATTCATAAGCTGAACATGTACTACTGTGCTTATAATTTATTCTTTTGAGAAATGAGCACATCTAACATGGCGCAGAAACCAGGACCATTTTTATAAATAAATGGGCATCTTTTTGAAGCAACGTGGGGTGTGGTGCTTGAAGTGGAAATAGTGCTGGACTCCGAGGTGAGGGTCAGCTGTGCCAGCTGGTGGAGCAGCAGCTCCTGGATCAGAGGAGAACACAGAAGGTAGGAAGCTGTTAATAAAGCTCACTGACTCCTTGTCTTTTTTTAACAGGAAATAATGTCTCCCTGGCCTCTAATAGAAAGCACATCACGAGGAGTTTCTCATGGGAGTTATTTAGAAGTGTACCTTCAAATTTCAGAATGGTACACTTCTCTCATCATCAAGAATTACTGGGTGAGATTTTCATGAACAGGCAAGAAGCCTTTGAAACAAGGTGAGAGAGAATGAAAAAAATCTACAGGCAAATAAGTGGATAGGCTGGGGATATGTTAGGGGAGACATTGACCTAATTACTACTGTTTATCTCTGCAAGAAATTTTCAGTGTTTTTAAAACAGTATCCAAATTCGAAACCATTAGAGCAAGAAGTGAATGCTTCATTGAACTTATTGCTATAGGAGAAGGAAAAAAATGGATATCAAAGAATAAGTTTGCTGGAAGGGACTTTGGAAGTTCTTCTAGTTCAACACTCTTATTTTGCTAACAGGGGACATTGAGACCCAGAGCAGAAAGTGACCTGTCCAAGGTCTCTTATTAGGTAGTGAGAGAATTCTATGGACTGAAAGTTTGTCTGCCCCTCATCAAAACCCTAACTACCAGTGTGCGGTGTTGGGAGGCAGAACCTCCAGGAGGTGATTAGATCATGAGGTAGAGCCCACCTGAGTGGGGTTAGTGCCTGTTCTGGGCCGTTTTCTGTTGCTATACCAAAATACTGAGGTGGTTCCAGAAGCTGGGAAGTCCTGGAGCATGGTGCTGGGGTCTGCTTAATCAGATTAAGTGGGCTTCATCTCAGGAATGCAAGGTTGGTTCAACATATGCAAATCAGTGCATGCAATGCACCATATAAATAGGATTAAGAACAAGAACCGTATGATTATCTCAATAAAAGCAGAAAAGACCCTCAACAAAATCCAGCACCAGTTAATGTTAAAAATGCTGGAAGAACTAGGGATGCAGGAACTTGCCTCAACATTATAAAGGGCATATATGACAAACCCAAATCTAGTATCATACTGAACAGAGAATAATTGAAAACACTTCCCCTAAAATCAGGAACAAGACGAGGATGTCCACGATCACCCTTCCTATGCAACATGGTTTTTAAAACTCTAGCCAGAGTAATCAGGTATAGAAAGAAAATCAAAGAGTTATAAATAGGAAGAGAAGACGTGAAAGTATCTCTGTTTGCTGATGACATGATTCTACATCTAGAAGACTCAAAAAAAAAAAAATTCCACCAGAAGACTTCTAGAGCTCATAAACAAATTCAGAAAAGGTAGCAGGATACAAGATCAACATTCATAAATCAATAGCTTTCCTATATTCCAATTATGATTTTACTGAGATAGAAATCAGGAAAACCATCCCATTCACAATAACCTCAAAAACTAAAATACTAACCAAGGAGGTGAGAAACCTCTACAATGAAAACTACAAAGCTCTGAAGAAAGAAATTGAAGACAGCTTAGAAAATGGAAAGACCCCCATGTTCTTGGATAGGCAGAATTAATGTTGTCAAAATGGTCACACTACCAAAAGCATTAAACAGATTCAAGATAATCCCCATCAAGTACCAATGATATTCTTCACAGAACTAGAAAAAAAGTCCTAAAATTGATTTATAAATTTGAATAAAAAGAATAAAAGACAGAATAACCAAAGCAATAATAAGCAAGAAAAGCAACAATGGAGGCATCACAATACCTCATCTCAAATTATACCACAGAGATATAGTAATAAAAACAGCCTGGCATTGGAATTAAAATAGACATGAAGATCGATGGAATAGAATAGAAGGACAGAGACAAGCCCACATAAGCACACCCAACAAAGGTGTCAAAAACATATGTTGGAGAAAAGATAGACTTAACAAACAGTGCTGGGAAAACTGGATATCTCTATGTAGAAAAATGAAACGAGATCCCTATCTCTCACCCTGCATAAAAGCCAACTCAAAGTAGATCAAGGGCCTCTAGGAATTAGGCCAGAAACCTTGCAACTGTTAAAAGAAAACATAGGATCAATACTACAACATATCAGTGCCAACTTCCTTAACAAGACCACTAAAGATCAAGGGGGAAAAAACCAAAAAACCAAGAATCAAGAAGTGAGACATTGTCAAATTTAAAAACTTCTGCACAGCAAAGAGAACAATTAGGATTATGAAGAGAGGACCCACAGAATTACAAAATCTTTGCCATTAATCCTATGAAAGGATTAATATCCAGAATATTTAAAGAACTCAAAAAATTAATACAAAAATCCAAATAACCCAATGAATACAAGATACCCAATGGGCAAAATAAGAAATACAAATGGCCGACAAATACATGAAAAAATGTTCCACATCTTTGGCAATCATGGAAAGGCAAACCAAAAGTATATTGAGATTTCATCTCTCTCCAGTTAGAATGGCAGTCATCAGAATACATAGAGTAATACATCCTGCAAGCATGTGGGGAAAATACTACACTCATGCATTGTTTGCATTGTTGGTGGAACTCTAGATTGGTACAACCACTTTGGAAAGCAGTAGGAAGTTTCCTCAAAAGACTAAAAATGGGTCACCATATGTTCCAGCTAGCCCACTTGATATTTATCCAAAAGAACTAAAATCAGCATACTTTGGTGATGTAGGCACATCCCTATTTATAGAAGTGCAAGTCCCAATAGCCAAGTTATGGAACTGGCCCAGGTGCCCAAGAACTTATGCATGGACAAAGAAAATGTGGTCTGTTTACATAATGATGTTTTACTCAACCATGAAGAAGAATGAAGTTATGGAATTTGCTGGTAAGTCAATGGAACTGAAGAATATCACGCTAAGTAAAATAAACCAGATCCAGAAAGTCAAATTTGCATGTTTTCTCTTATATGCAGAAGCTAGAGAAAAATGAGGGAAAAGGCAAAAGCGGGGATAGGTGGATCCCAGGAAAGTAAAAAGGAGATCAGTGGAGTAGAGGAAAGGTTAGATAAGGAGGGAGAGAGGAGGGACAGGAAAATGGAGGAACTGCAGAATGCACTTGACCAAATTATGCTATGTACATAGGTGAATATACCACAGTGAACCTCACCTGTATGTGTATCTATAAAGCACCAATTAAAAAAACCAAAGAAATACAAATAAGGAAGATCAGTAGAGCAGAGAAAGGGGAGGAACAAGGGAAGGGAGTGGGGAGGGGAAGTAGTAGGTTCTGAAATGGCACCAGTTATATTCAATACACCATAATTATGTCAAAAATGAATCTCAATATTATGTATGACTTTAATGCACTATTAAAAACATTAAAAGAGAAAGAAGGATGACATAGGATGAATAGGTACCTGCGTGTGGTGTCCAAGACACCTTGGAGAATGGAACTTATAAAGGGTACAGATACAAGTTCAAAATAAGAAGCACCTTTCTTGCTATTTATTGCATTGACTGGGCTGACTTAAACTGGTGTGCATCTCTGGCATGCTATGAGCAGCTGTGTGGACATCACTCGAGGATGCTGTAAGCTTGAATCAGCTTTGGACTAGGTGGCCCCAAGCTCCAGTCTAACTCAAGTATGAAGTCCTAAGTTCAGCATTACCCTCTCAATCCCACCACTTACTCAGTGACCTTAAGCAAGTTATTTAACCTTTCTGAATCTTTCTTTGCTGGCTGGAAGATCAGGAAGAGCAAATACATTTCTCAGGAATTGTCTTAAAAATCAATTGGAAAATGCGGAACAAAGTCCCTAGTATAGTACTTGGTATATGATGGTTTTTCAAAAGGAATGATTGTGTCTTTCCAGCTTTCCATTCTCCCATCTTTAACAACTCTATCAGGGATGAGCATGTGACCCCGGAACAGCTAATGAGATACCCTGAGACTTTCGCTGAGTCTTCTTGGAGTTCTTCTTGCTTAATGGATTTAAGGCCGAGAGGACAAACTTCCTGGAGATCTAGTTACATCTGAACTCAAAGATGAAAAGCAGGACAGCTGGAGAGAGCGATGAGAGCTAGGGAGGAGAGAGCTGGAGATGACTCTGGCCCCTGAATCCAGCAGAGCCTGCAGCTTAATGACTTCCAGGCTTCTCATTGACAAGTGCCAGTCAATTTCATTCTGTTCCTGAAGTCTGGATCATGGTTTCAGTCACGTGCAACCAAAGAATTGTGACAGATGTGGTCCTCAGAGAGACATCCCCTTATCCATGCAGTTTAAATATCATGGTTTCATGTGAAGCCCCACCTGGCAACTCCTTTCCCCTCTGTCCCCGTGTGGAGCCACTGAAAGCACTGCTTTTCCTGGTCCTCTGCCTCTTGGAGCCCAGGTGGCTGGCTTGGGTAGGGTGAGGATGCATTGACCTGGAAAGTCTACTCGATATTTTTGGCAGCTCAGTCTAGAGATGGTAGCTTTACAGCCACCACTGCATTTTCTTTAGACCCTCTTTAGGTGCCAAAAGCCAAATTGAATTTCTTCAACTGACTTTGGCATATGACCTGAGCAGGTAGTGCCAAGTCTGGGTCTCCTGGTCAATAAGAGTCACTATGGAAGCAAGAAATGCTGAGACATGCTTAGTCACAACGTAGACTCACAGACGTCATCTTTTCCTTGTTTTTTTTTTTTTTTTTTTTTTTTCCTTTTTTTTTGGTGCCATCCCCTGCTTGCTGACTAAGTGAACCCTGTCAACCCTGCTGCAGATAGGGAGAGGGCTGAAGCCAAGAACATGGACGCTACCGTGCCATCTATGAAGCAGGCTGTTGCAGTCACCGCTCTGGTTCTCTTGGAGGCCACCTTGTCTTAATGACCTCAGGAGACTCTGCTGATGAGCTCCTGGGAAGTAGGTGGGTCTGTCAATGGACATGAACCTGGATGTTGGTGGCCAGGGTACTGGAGGAAGAGCTCTAAGATCCTACTTGTTTCTGTGGCTAGCAGTCACTTAATACTGGTATTCTTCCCAGAGGAGTCTCCTTCCTCTATTTGTGTTATATAGACCCTCTGCAGAAGCAGGAGGGACCCCTGATCCAAAATTTGGTTTGAGTGTGCAGGTTGATGACTTTGCATTGTGAAAGGTGTCAGAATCAAAATGGAGACACTTGTGTAAAAAAATAAATGAAACAGAGTGGTTAAGAGGTGACCTCATGCCTGATGACGAGAATTGTCAGCAAACGAGTTTAGTAGAACTCTCACAAGGACAGAACCACAACCGTGCACAAGGAGCACCACAGGTGCACAAAGAACCTCCTTCCGTGAGGACATCAACCAGCAGCTGCCTGACTAAACTGTGTCTGACACCGCCTTTGTGATTGATCCTTGTAGTCAAGGACGCATGTTTCAGAACAACTACAATAACTTAATTACCTATAAATACCTTTGCCTTCCTTTGCTTCCTTGGATATGCCCACATGTATTCCTGTAGCAGTGTTTATTCCCAAATAAAATAGCTATCTTTGGAGTATCTCTATTTGTTATTTAGGGTGACAACACACACCAAGAGAGTTTGAGAGAAGGTTTGTCACTCACACAGAGGACTCTCAGGTGGAGCTGGCAGGGGTAAGCAGAGAGAATGGACGTGGGCCTTCATACATGGCTAAGATATGGAACAGCGGGAAAGTTCCTATTCTTGGGAGGTTTATGTTTCTTCTGGTACTAAAAGAGGAGATGAGCCAGGGCCCTATCAGCCTGCCCGTATGTGGGGCAGGAAGGCAAGAGAGGTAAGACCTGAAGAGAGTCAGCAGTAAAAGATGAAGACTAAGATCAGACGTGGCTATAATGACATATAATCTTGCCTAAACAAAGTGCATTCATTTCCCAGGGTTGCCATCACATATTACTACAAACTTGGTGACTTAAAACAACAGAAGTATGTTCTTTCTCAGTTCTAGATGCCAGAAGTCAGAAATGGAGGCACAGGATGTGCTGGTTCCTTCTGGAGAATCCGAGGGGGAATCTCTTCCCAACTTCTCCCTGGCCACTGCTTGTTTCTGGCAGTCGGCGGCTCATGATGCATGTCCCCAGCTCCTGTCTCCATTGCCACAGGGCCTCCTCCCTGTGTCTCTGTCTTACCTGTCCCTTAAAAGAACACGCTTGAGGGATTTAGGACTCACCTTCATTCAGTATGGCCTCTTTTCTTCCCTTGATTCCTTCTGCAGAGACCTGTTTCCAAATAAGTTACCTGAACTTCTCCTGGACATTTAATTTTGGGGGAAAACTATTCAACTCAGCACACGAAGTGAAAGCACTTGATTATCAATTTTTAAAAAATCGCCTTCTCTATCATACTTACCATATGGCTCAGTCTTCCCAAATGGAACTGGAGAGAACCTTTGCAGGTTTGGGAGGTCCCAGGAAAGCCATGATCCTTGAAAAGCTTTGAGACCCACTGAAAGATCTTGCTCAAAGATGGAGCTGAAAGGAAAGAGGCCGGACTCTCTGGGAGGCAGCCCTGGCTGGGGTAGAGAATTGTAAATGCCATTGGCTTGTTTCCTTGGCAGAGACTCAGGTCACATCAGGAATACTGAGCCCCTTGGAGAAGCGTCATGGCCTCATCTGACCCCTTAGTGCTGCTAAACGTGGTTCTCCTGGTGGTGCCCCATCAGGATGAAGATCGGATGCCTGGCGGCTTGCTCAACTTCAGAATGTGTCCAGTCGGGTTGGATTTAGTGGAGTTGCCCTTTGATCCCTGTATTAATGTGCTTGGGCTACAGTATCAAAGTACCACGGGCGGGGCTTAACCAGCAGGAATGCCTTTTCTGGCAGTTCCGGAAGTCTGGGAGAAGGCACTGTTGCAGTTGGTTCCACTCTGACCCTACTTGGCCACCCTCCCACTGTGTCCTCCCATGGACTTCCCTTTGTCCTTGCATGTGAACTAGTTTCCCCTTAAAATGACACCGGTCCTATTGAAATGGAGCCCACCCCACTAATCTTTTAACTGTTATCTCTTCAGAGGTCACATTCTGAGGGCCTGGAGTTAGGACTTCAACTTATGCATTTGAGGGGACACCTTCAGCCCATGACAATACCTTTCGCATATCCCTATTGAGTGAAGCACATGCTGTCCTTGCTGACACCTTTCTACGTCTCTGGGAGTTATGACTATCTTTCAAGGAGCATCCAGAATTCAGATGGCAGAGCTTTTGCCATGAGGAAAAGCCAGATGGAGACCTTGGAATCTGTTCCCCACCCCTCACCTTGAAACTGGGCAGGGTTTTGCAACTGCATTGGCTGATGCATCCTAACTCTTGGGCTTGGCTCCTTGTCTTGGGACGTAGATTTTGGAAGCCTTGAGACGATGTGTAAGAAGCGTGGCCACTCTGGAGTGTTTCTGCTGGAGAGAACGTGTGGGGAGGCCTTGGAAGATGCCCCAGTGCCCTTGAGCTGCAGCTATTCCTGCCCCAGTTGCCCAAACTCCCCAGCCCAAGACCCCGACTTTCAGCTCCCGACCTCGTAGCAGATGCTGAGAGGAGCAGAGTTGAGCTGTCCCCATGGAGTCCAGTCTAAACTGAAAATTCTTGAATGACTTTTGGAGTAGTTTGTTAAAGAGCAGAAGATAATCAGAATGGAAGTAGTTCGAAATTGTGTGATTTTGATAATTGAGCAAGTTGTATATACAAGTAGTGGTATCATGACCATTTTTTCCTTTGCTAACTGGTTATTGCAGATACTTTACATACAGTTTTAGCATGGCCATTGATTTGCATTTAATTCGCATGGAGGACAGTTCACTTTCCTCTGCTCTGTGACCATGTGTTATCTCATGGATGTCTGCTTTCACGAGGGAATGAAGACCCCCTGCAGACATTAGGTGTTAGGAGTTTTGCTAGTTTTACTGTAATCCTCCTAGCTCAGACCCTAGTTTCTTTCCTGGACTGTCGTTCTTTAATGTTCTGTGCATCACCCAGGCATCTTGTGAACAGGCAGAGTCTGATGCAGAAAGGCTGGGGTGGGAGTGATTTTGAGGAAAACTCTTCTGGATCATTACAATCGTCTCATAAGTGATTCCTCTAGACCAGGAATTCTCAAAGTGTGATCCTCAGACAAGAAACACGAACATCATTTGGGAGCTTGTTAGGAATACAAGTTCTTGGCCACAGCCAGCCCTACCCGGTCAGACACTGACCAGCTCGCTGGGTCATGTGCTCCCGGTGATTCTGATGCATGCCGCATCACAGAGAGCACAGAGCTACAGCTTAGCTTGCCTTTACGTGACTTTTCAGAGGCCTCCGGCTTTGCCCCCAGCTACTTTTTCTTTCTCTCCTAATTACTCCTTACTCTGTTCCTAATTTTAAAATAAAAATTGTTGCCTGTGTCTCTGCCCATTCTTGGTGCTTCCTTCCTAGCCTTCTCCTTCATTCTCGTTTGCTTCCTGAAATGCTCCTCTTCGTGCTCACTGGAAGTCTATCCTTTCTTTAAATTCTACACCGCTGTCTGCTCTGTCTTGTTTTTTGCTCACCACGGTGGGACTGCGACATTCTCCTTTCCTGGGTTCTGTCGTGGTTGGCCCCTCGTGCAGGTCACTGGAGCAGTCGCCTCCACTGGGGTTGGTTTTTCCCCTGGGAACTCTGGTACTTCTGGAGACAGCTGTAAGGGGTCTCCAGGCATCAGGTGGGCAGAGGCCAGGGATGCAGACGATGCTGCAACACTCAGGACCGAGGCTCACCCCTGCTCTCAAACTGAGAAAAGGTCATCCTGCTCAAAAGTGCCAGGAGGCACCGCAGCTGAGCAGTGTGCGCAGCTTCTATTTTCTCCAGCAGCTTGCATCAGCAGCCCTGGAGTTTTATGTCTGTTATTCGAGCATGGGACACCAGGCACTTCCTAAAAGTCTTTGGTTTTCATTTTACTGAGAAATTGAACAACCACATATTCATATTTAAATATTTTAAAGATGTGTGATGGGGGCTAATATGGCCATTGCTGAAGTTTATGTCAAGAACTGCATTATCTTAGTGAGGCCTAAATTCTGCTTCAAATGCCTGGTTCACCATTTCCTGGTATGCTAAGGGACTTGGGAGAGGATTTTATTTCTCCTTCATCTCCCATAGCTGATGCAAATTCAGACGAAGACAAGTTGCTTATTATTTAACCGATGATGAGGCCTAGGTCTAGGTCTGCCTGCCAGCGTGGAACTGGGTGTTTGTGTCAGGGACTGGGATAGAAAGCTTCTGCCTGGCATAGCACGTGTGCGAGTCCACTGGAGTGTTGGAGTGTTGGAGTTGAGAGCAAAGGGAGTTCTTGGTCCTTCACTTTGGAAGGCCACGGATAACCCAGCACATCCCAATTCTCCTTGCTGTTTGGTTCTACAGGTGAGCAAACAATATGGCGCTTGGAGGGGAGTGGAGTGCACAAGGTTCCCTTTCTGGCAGAGCCCTCGCCAAGGTGCACCCTGATGAAGATCCTGATGGGAGATGCACCATAGAACGGACATTGTCTCTAGGACATTGTCTCTAAGCAAGGCCTCGGAAACCCAGAGTCCAGTTCTTATTCAGTTCACGTGCATGAAACTCTTGGGCAAACTAAATTTTCAGATTTTTGAAGGCCATCAAGTGTTCACCCATAAATTCCATAACACCCCAGCAGAATCTGGGCAGCACCTGGTGCCCAAGGACACGGTGTGTGACAAATGTCTGAGAGGGCTTGCAGCCAGCTGGGGGTGGGTCTTACCACCACATACACAGGGAAATGCTTTTGGGGATTTTAGAGAGACCAAGGTTACAGGCTGGTGATCAGGTGGCCACTAGTTTGGCCTTGATTATCTGGTTGCTTGGCCTGCATTTAGCACTACTGTCCTGCCTACAGCTGGGAAAGGAAGAGCACTACTCACCAGGGGACTCGGCCAGGTGTCAGCAGGCCCCGGTCTGGGACGTGCAGTCCTAAAGCACCCCACACCCCATTGCTTGACTTTTCTACTCGCCGTGTCATACAGACATTCCACCCTTCGGTCAGCTGGTGAGGTGAAGTCCATGACCCACTGGCCGCGGCCTTCTCCTGCCGTCTCAGGGGAGCTAAGCTGATCATTCCGGGTTTTCCTATTTGGCTGGTGGGAGACCTTGGCAGCCTGGAGTGACCTTTTGCAAACAGTGTGCTCAGGCAGTAGTTATGCTATTTCCCCGACTCAGATGGGCATCTGCAGACCTCAGCCCAGGGCCACAGCTCCCAGCATGAGGGGGATGGTGTAGACGCTAAGGAAGAGTTGAAGTGGGAAACCAGACAGACCCCCACATTGAGAATTTTGGTGGTTGTTGGTATGTAGTTATTGTTTATTTGCTATTTGGATTAAATGCTGTTTTTATCTTCTTATTCTTTAAGAGCCGCTTTCCATAATGTGAGTCTTATTAAGAACAAGTCATCCCTGCCTAAACTTCACCTAGGTCAGTGCCAGTAAGATATGACTCTGTGTCACCCTAATTCCTAGAAATTTGATATTTTATTGCTTAACCCGTAATTGTTAATGAGGACTGAAGTATTAATGTGTGATATTACAGCTGAACCGGTATTGAAAGATCTCATTTTTTGAAGTGTGAATGCCATTTATAATGGTGTGGTCTAAATGTTCCTTCACCAGACCCTGGTGATCAGCATTCAGGTCTCTGCTCTTCTACCAAACGTCTGGGTTTTACATCTGAGCAAGCGCACTGGGTGTATTTAGTGTCTGCCATATAGAACTGAATGGAAAAAGAAGCTGTGCTAGCTGTTTTTCCTTTTCCTCTGAAAAATACCATTCCCATCTCGTAGGATGATCCAGGGTCTGGAGGCTCTTGTAGACTCAAGAGGCAGCCACTTGGGGGAGGGATCTTACTTGCTCATCAGCACAGTGAAAGCAAAACCAAAGGTTTCTTGCCACTTGAGGCTTTTAACCAACACGTCTCTTTATATATCATCAGTTGAACAACTTTACCAAGGGACCCTGTGGGCCTGCATGCCATTTTCAGTTTAGTTAAGACCCATCTATCTAGTTATCTACCCATAATCTATTTTTCTTCCTTCCTTCCTCTCCCTTCCTTCCTTTCCCTTCCCCTTCCTTCCTTCTTTCTTTCTTTCTTTCTTTCTTTCTTTCTTTCTTTCTTTCTTTCTTTCTTTCTTTCTTTCTTTTCTTTCTTTCTTTCTTTCTTTCTTCTTTCTTTCTTTCTTTCTTTCTTTCTCTTTCTTTCTTTCTTTCTTTCTTTCTTTCTTTCTTTCTTTCTTTCTTTCTTTCTTTCTTTCCCCTCCCTTCCTCCCTCCCTCCCTCCCTCCCTTCCTTCCTTCCTTCCTTCCCTTCCATCTATCAGCTATCTTCTGTTTGGCCTGCCTATCATCTATCTCTATGTGTATTTATGAAAAGAAAAACAGGATTGGCTTGAGTAACTATACACACTTTAAATTTCCTTCTTCTCCCTGCAGCTGTGATTCCAGAGGTTCCTGAATGAATCAGTTAACCACAGTCTGGTACCATGTGCCCTCAAAGAACTATAGACAGCAAATACATCCTTGGTCTTCAAGAGTTGTTAATGTGGGCCATGAAATGAGATTCGAAGTCATAAAAAAAACTCACAAGTTCCTGCTAGGAGGACTTTGTTAGCATATGCATTAGTTTTCCCCTCACAACTCTGAGCAAGGAAAGCATCCCACTGTTCACTTTTGGGAAGGTTGAACCAGTTATTAGGTTGTGGATAAGTAATGTCTATACCACACTCTGCCTTTATGAACTTGACAATTTCATTCTACTACACAGATGAAGAGCAGCTCTGCTTTAATGCTGTATATTTCTCTCTCTCTAGAAGTAGGGGTGGGAACATTTTTTTGAGGAAACCCAGACACCTGGAATCCTACAGTAAACAAAGCTTCAAGGTCCAACTTCTATGTAATCTTTAGGAAATTCATATGTAAGTTTCTGTCTGCTGCTCTATTCTGGAAATTAACATTTCTAAAAATAGGCACAAATGAAGTATATTGGGATTGCTGTTAAATTTGGAGAAAGAACCATGACTTTAGACTTTGAGCTGAATTAAACTTTGTGGCGTGAAGGGGAGTAAATTTTAAAGGAAGATGGCAGCCAATTTCTTTTGTTATTTATTTTTTTATTTTTTCCAAGAACAGTTAACATTTACTAGGCACCTATTGGCCTCAGTCACTTGCATCTAAAGAGCGAAGCTAATTCACCCACAGTCCATGTTCTTTGAAATGGTCAGCCTTATTTCTTAGCTCTGTTAACCACTAGTCTAACATTAGCTTCAAGTTCAGTTTTAATCATCTATCCCATAATTGTCTACTGCTCCCTGCCACAAACAAAAAGTCTGGGGGGGGAATAAGGCGAGCAGTTTACATTTTCTGTGGACACTTCAAGTAATTGGCCCCAAAGTGAAATTATCGATTGGCCATGGTTTGTAGTGTTTTCTGAGGGTGTAAAACGTGGAAGGAAATTGACCTGTAGAAAGAGTTGGTATCCAAGAATGTGTGAACGTGTGGAAATCCTATCACTTCACTTCAACTGGCCTAATATCCTGAGTCACTAGATGGTCAGAAGAATAGATACAGTATGAAAGGAACAAACTGATGTACATTGATACTAGAACCCCAAAACAAAGTCTGCACAAGATGAACAGCAAATGAAATCGCTTCTATCAAAATAAAATCTCACACAGGTCATTTTTCCCTACGTACATGGACATACACACACCCACACACGCACAGACGCACAGCAAGGATGTGTATTTTTGTAAGCTAGGTCCTTGGAAATAGACATTCTTAGCAAATATGGATGACAGATCAATTGTAATTTATTTTCTTTTAACACTGTATCATCATAAAGAAAACTGGTATAAATGAAAAAATCTATTTCAAATATCTACATCTAAAATTTTAGGCAGTGGAAAAGCACTTTGTTGACAAGGAGAGTGGAATGATGGATGTTAATCGTCAGGAACTGCTGAACGCCTCGTTAGTTGCCACAAACAAATTCACATATCAGAACGAACAATACTGCTAAATATTCCTTTTTTTCCTTTTTTTTTGTTTTTTTGTTTTTTGTTAAAACATACTGGGAGAAAGAAAAGAAAAGAAAAAACTGGAAATCCATACATCTTCCAAAAGTTTGAAATTGAAGCAATATTTAGAACCATAGATGAGGAAACACGGCGGCATTGGTGTAATATACACAATGCGCTCTTCTTCTTTAATCTGTAATGTACATCAAATACTTTACAACAATGCATTAACAAAAGGCAAGAAACATCTTGCTATACAGAGGAACCCCAATGCAACTTGAAGCCTAGAGTCACAACGGATGAAGAGAGTAAACAAAGCGTGAGAAGCCGTCCCCCATAAGTGCCTAAACTCTTCTGTGTCTTGTGCTTAACTAACCTCACCGCCCGCCGCCCTGGCCCTCTCCTCTCCCCTCCCTCCGCTGCCTTCTCTGTGAAGCGCTGTCACCCTACAGCTCAGACCAGAGTGGCCCGCTGTCTGCTCAGGATCGCCCTGGCTCCCTCCCGATTTCCCGTTATGGTTCGATCTGTGTAGCTCTCTAAGACAGCTGTGCAGATGGCTCACTGGTTACCGCAGCCCCCTACGGAACAGGCTTGAACAAACTAAACTGGCGGGGAAGGAATGTCTGGTGTATGCATGCACATGCACTGCTCCGCCGCCCGCCTCACACCCAGGAGTCGGGCGAGGCCGGGTAGTGGCTCGTTTCATAGTTCAGTTCGCTGTAGGGACGGGCGGCCGAGTAGAAGTCGACGTAGTTGCCCGTGGACTTGAGGCCCAGGTGCATGGTGTACTCGCTGGCTGGAGGGCGGTGGTGGACCTGGTCCTCGAAGAAGGACTCGTCGTAGTTTCTCGTGGAGTTCTGAAAAGGCTGGTAGGCCTCGTAATCCTTCCTGCTGGGTTCCTGGGGGACCGGCTGTGCTGAGCCCTGTGCGGGGGAGGGAAGAGCCAGGCTGGGTCAGCTCGATTCCGGCAGCGCCCTCCCACCAGGCCACTCACCGGGCTGGGGGACAGCCCACTTGCTGCTGGGCATTCACCCCGGAGCCTTCCCCAAATGCTGCTGCCTTTGTTTTTTTTTAAGGAAAAAAAAATATTAAATTGATCATAGCTATGGGAGAGGTGTGACGGTCCCACACAGGTGTCCAGAGTAGCATGATCCAACAGTGTAATATTCCTCTCTTGGAATATTCGTCAGTTATCTGTGCTGGGAACCTGTGAACCACCCTCTTTATAAAATGTATGGAATGTCTTGTGTCCTGTGGTCACTCTGTGGTGACGCAGAACACCAGGGCTGTTCCTCCTGTAACTGGGGTTTGGGCTCAGCATCACCTCCTTTCCTCCCACACCCCAGCCTCTAGGGACCCCTACTCTCTGCTTCCATGACCCAGCTTGCAGGCATGCGTGAGAACATGTTCTGGGTCCGGTTTTTTTCACTGAACACTGAAATGTCCAGTTCCGTCCCTGGTGCTGCAGATGACGGGATACTATTCTCTTTGTGGCTGAATGATGTGCCTCCCCGCACCCGTAATCACGCATTTCTTTTCAGAATCGGTTCTTGGGTCCACAAATTATCATTCACATAAACTTTCCCTCATTATCACGGTGGCAAAGTAGACATAACATAAAACTGGCCCTGGTGTCCATTGTAGAATGCTGGGTCTGTGGCTTAGCACATCCCACCCGCCCCCTCCCACCACTTCCTGCTCACCCGACACAGGAACTCGCACTCACCACACACCATGCCCCCTCCCCCGCCCCGGCACCCACACTCCATGCTCTCTGAGTTTGCCTGCTTCAGAGCCTCAGATCCACAGAGCTCTTCAGGATCTGTCCCTGTGTGTCCAGCGTTTTCTCTCGGCATCATGAGTTCATGGTTCATTCATGTTGTCACATGTGCCAGAGTGTCCCTGCTTTGGACATTAATGAGATTCCCTTATGGGGCAGCCCATGTTTTGCTCATCTTTCCTCTGCTTGTGGACACTTGGGCTCTTCCCGCCTCCTGGCTCTTGCAAGGGAGGCTGCTCAGGTCATGGTGTACGAGTGTCTTACATCCCTGCTTTTCCTTCTCTTGGGTAAGTACCTACTAAAGGGTACTTAACTTTTCAAGGAAGCACCAAGCTGTTTACCATAATGGCCACACTATTTTACTACATGACCTTTTAAAATTAAAGTGGGGTAGACCAGAAGCTGCAGAACCCCAGGACTTTACTTTCATCTTTTCTGCATTTCCTGGGATCACACATAGGTACTGCAATCTCCAGGGGACAGTGAAGATGTCAAGGTCGAATGGCCACTCAGGAATCATCCCTCCAGCAGAGGGCCATCATCAGTATGCTCCTGACCCCTGCGTGCACACGAGGGACCGAGGCTTCCCTGTGGTGGGGCCACTCCCTCACACCTGCCTAAGGGACCAGGGACCACAGCCTTAGATACACAAACACTCTGCACTCTGGGGGACAAAAACGTCCCCTAACTGGTGCTATTAAGAACTGGTTGAATCAGGTATGCTGTGGGACGAGGCCTTTGATTAGCAGGGCGGGGCCTTCAGAATTGTCCGGTTTCCCATAGTGCACCTCAATACGCCCCTTTATGCTTTCCCCTCTGCCTGTTACCGTTTGATAAATGGGCCTAGACATATTCAGGGATTACAGGAGCCTTCAAGATACATGAAGTCAAGAATTAGTTCCCTCTACTTGGCTTCAGGGAGACTGAGACCAGAGTGTTCATGGGCTGATAATACATTGACTAGCATTTGCACCTGGGGGCAGAACTAGCCTTTTCCCTTATGGCTGGCTGTGGGTTCCTCTCCAAGTGTCTGCCCCTGAAGTAAGCAGAACCTCCCAAGGTGTGGGGTAAGGGAGACCCCCAACTAGTGCGTACTACAGGGATGTGCCAGCTCTGCTACGTCCAGTCACTGGGGAGGAAGTCTGGTTTCAACCATAAAACGGTCTTTAAAAAATACAGTTAGATAACTTTCCAGCATTCAGTTATTCCCTATTAATTTAACTAAAGGTTCAGCATGGAAACACCCTCTAGAAATTGGTCTCAGTTAGTAAATAATGATTTGCAATTAGCACGTAGTGTGTGAGTGAATGCCTCTAATGGCCTGCACATATTTCTTCTCTCAAGGAAGTGAAACTCCCTCTTTTATATGTAATTGATTTATGCTAGTATCGAACTGCTCTTCAGAGAAGCAGTGGTCCATCACAGCAGTGTCCAGTCCGTTCACATGTCTAGTTAGTGGTGGCTGAATGCACCATCTTCAACATTTAACAAATTCTGCTTTGTTTACTCTTCATGTATATGTCTATCCATATTGATATCATCCACCCATCCATCCGTCCATCCATCCATCCATCCATCCATCTTTAATTAGAGGAGAGGAAACTGAAGTTCAGAACCATTATGCAATGACTTCAGGACATCCTGGTGAGTGAGGCTGTGGAGCTGGACTTTGAACACATGCCTGGCCGACTCTAAGGCCTGTGTTCTCTTTATAATGCCAGTAGTTTCAACAGAGTCATGGTGGTCAAACCTTGGAGGGACGTCCTCACTGAGCTGACTCTGGGTTCTATGATAAGCAAGGAGGTCAGTGGAAAAAGACCAATAAGAGGTGTGTCTTGTGCTGGTCTTCACCTCCAGAGGGGCACTGCTGGAGACAGGAGGACGTCAGGAAGTCACTCATCTGACTGTGGCTGCTGCTTTCATTTCTAGGGTCAACTTATTACACATTTTTTTTTTTTTAACTATTGTCATGTTCTCTCTGGTTGGTGCACATTTTAGAGCTGGGTATAAGCTTATTATCTAAAACACTTACTTTCTGTTCATAGAGTCCCGTATCCACCCCTTCTAAGGCTTAGTGGCTGAGTTCTAAGTGTACAGGTCAAGAAAGTACTTAGGATGGGTGGTGGGTGGCACTGTTGCATTGGCAGGGACTGGACTTGCTCACTGGTCTGTTGGTATGAATGTCAGCTGGTGAAACATATCTATAGTGGAGAAATGTTGATGAATTTTATAATTTTCTCTAAGGAAATATCTGAATGTGTTCAAAATTTGGCAGATGAAATGCTCTCAACTATAAGCCCGTCCCATAAAAGAACTAAAAATAAGTGCATTAAAAATATCGTGCATAAACCAGATTTCTATGAAGGAAGAATGACCCTGTGTAGCAGTGGGAATTTCTAAATTTGGGTGTCTGCTGTGGTCTGGAGAAGCTCTGGCTCACCCAAGGAGTCTGAGGCTGTGGCTGGCTTTGCCTCAAGGCAGGATCCTCTCCAGGAAGGGGAAGTATGACCAGCTCACTTGGGGGTTGTGGGGACCACGATCTTTGTGCTTGTCCTGTGACTCCTGTCCTTGTAAATCATCTTTGCTTGACTTTTCCCTCAGTAGTAGAATGTCTGATACAAATTATGGAGCATGGTTCCAAAAGACCCCCCAACTCTGTCAGCATGAGAACAGAAGACTTCTTTGAGGTTGCTCCTCACCAAGTCGTCCAGCGCTCTGGTTTGGATGCGCTCTGTCCCCACAAGGTTCCCATGCTCGAAGTTTGGTCATTGGTAGGTATTTTTGAGCTGGTGGAACCTTAAGAGGTGGGGCCTAGTGGGAGACAAGTGGGTCACGGAGGCACCACCTTGGAAGAGATTAATGCTGGTCTTCCAGACTGAATTCATTCTGTAGAAAACAGGCCTTTATAAAGTAAAGCCACCCAAGCGCTTGGCCTCATTTGGATGCAGTCATTTTCCCTTTTTGCTTCTCTGCCAGGTTGTAATGTAACCACCAGGACTTCACCAGAGGCTGGAACTCTGGAGCCTCCTGATCTTGAACTTTCAACTTCCCAAACTGGGAGTTAAATAAACCTCTTTTCTTTATACATAACCCAGACTCAGGTATTTTGTTATAACTACAGAAAACCGACCCATACAACCAGCACACTGGATTTATTTTGAACACAAGGGAAATTCTGCCCATATAAAATCTTCAAACTTTTCCATACTGGGGAATCTGAAGAGTCAGAGTATTAAGGAAGGAGACCAAGTGGCAATAAGCTCAGTGGTTCTCAAATTGTGTTTCCAGTAGCATCCGCACCACTCCCTGGGAACTTGTTCAAGATGCAAATTATTGGGCCCCACACCAAACCTACTGAACCAGAAACTCTGGGGTTGGGGTTCAGCAATCAGTGTTTTAACATCCCTTGGGGGAGTTCTGACTCATGCCCAAATTTGACAACACTTGGCATAGAAGAGGGAAAAGTGGAACAAGGAGACAGAAAAACCAGGTGGAGGGAAGCAGTAATTTGAAAACTGGTTATCAAAACACCAAATTCTAGTTTAAAAACAAAAAGCCTATTGTTAAATAAAGTTGAATAAGATATTTCTTTTTATAAGAATGGAATAGATAGGTAGAAACTCAACAGAACTTTCAGAGAATAAAAGTCATTAATGCTTTCAAATGATGCCTGTGATCCACTGACCCCAGACATAAACTCCTAGGACCACAAACTCTATTTACACAATTAGTTGTTTCTTCTAGGAGTCATTAAGCTCTGGATTCACTGAATATGTAAATGGGGTTCTAGGTAGTCACAAAGGCAGCACCAAAGCAGAGCCTGGCTCCTTTCGCCCTGAGTCAAGGGAAGCCTGGATCATAGGGGATGCCCTGACTCCATCATACCCAACCTGCTTCCAGAGCTGCTACCTCGTTCTCAGCCCTCATAGTCTTTAGCCTCCTCTTGGAGACCCTCCGGGAACTTGATTCTCTAAGTGAACTGCTTCCTCTAGAAGACTGGTTGCTTCCAGCCTCCTCTGTGAGGTTCCTGAGGCCTAATTGGTCATTGAGACAGAGAAACCCTAAATGAACTCCAGAACATTCCTCCCAGTTAAACTGTTCAGACTACAAATTTACTCCAATAACAGAGTCTACCATAGGTACGACATTCTATTCCATTCTCCAGGTTCAATGGCTTATGATCATGATTTCCTTGGAATATTTTTTTTAGGGGGAAAAAACTCTCTTTGGTGGATATTTTTCAAATGCTGCTTCAGGTCAGAATAGGATGACCAGCCCAATCGCCCACTTCCCTTTACTGCCCTGCTCAGGAATAATGAAGGCACCGAAGTACCACCAGACCACAGGCTCAGCTCTGTGGGGGCTCCCCTCTGCTCATGTTCATTTTCTGAGGGGACAGCAGGTGTTCAGCAGCATTCACCAGAACCTGTGTGGCCCTGAGGCTTCACTCTGAGACTGAACTCTGGGGAATGCAGGGGAAAGACTACCCTGGACTGGGCTCCCTCCACTGCAGGACACCATCTTGGCACATCAATTCTAATTGGTGTAAAGGCCCAGAATATTCTTAAGATGTGCCCCTTAGGACAGTTATGGCCTGTCTCTACATCTAGACAGCGGGCAGTCCTCTGGAGCCCCCTGTAGCCACATCATGACATGCCAAGGACTCCTGGGCCACATCAGGTGCTTTCTCATTGCCAACAATGTGGGATTCCTTAGAGAGGAGGGCTGGTGGGGAATTTACAGATTCTGCTGATGAGCTTCTCAGTTATACTCTTGGATGCAAAATCAGTGTCCTAGTGCCTCCTGACAGGTCTCCTTAAGAGCTGGAGAGAGTCTGCGCACTGCACTAAGGAATTTTGTGGTACTTGCTATAAGAAAAGTGGCTGATTTCCACAGGAGGTGGCATTCCCACACGTTTTTTTCTGTTTCCCTTTATGCTCAGACAGGCATGTTGGCATGTGTGCAGTTGTGGGCCTTGCTGGTGACCTCCTGTCTAGTGCTCGTGACCCAATTTATTTATTTGTGGACTTCCTTGCTTTTAGTAAAGACCAGAGCTTAGGGGAGGGAGATGAGCTGTTAGCAATGTGTCAGGCAGGAGGCAGGGCCACTGTGTTCACCAGGGGGTCACAGACAACACCACGTGTCTTCCAGAATGGCTGCACTTGGACTGGAAAATTGAGAGTGAGAGGTTAATTCCTCTGCTGATGGTCACATCTCCTGGTGACATTTGATTAGGAAAAAAATAACGACTTGCAGTCAAGGAGGCAGCCTGGGGTCCTTCTCCCCTGCCCAGATGGTTCTGCTGGAAGGGGTAGATGCTAGGCTAGCCTGCAGTGTACTGTTCCGAAGCTACACATCGCCCTTCCATGCTTCCCTTCATTTGATTATTAGCACACGGCTCTCAGGTTTATCTCCTTAGCTCAACTTTCCTGAAGTATGGCAGGAACAAAATATATCAGCAGAAACCATTTCTGCTGATGGTTATTAATAGCAACCAGCTCTGAGGAGCCAGTCTTGCTGTGATGCCCACCAAGGGAGGGAGAGAGAGGTTGACAATAAGGTTGTCAATCAAGTAAGAGGCACTGGCTTTGCCTCCTTGCTTTTATAGTTCCTGCAGAGCCACAGAGAAAATGACCCTTCGATGAATGTTTGCTGACTAAAACACACACACAGACTCATATTAGTGAAGGGCCTACTATTCAGAGCTCCTAAAACAAGAATGTTCACACAAATCACTGGAGCATCTTATTAAAATGCAGCTCTGCTGCAGAAGAGCTGGAATGGGTTAGGGCACTAGAGAAGACTCGAAGACTCTCTTCTGCACTTGTAATGAGCTCCCAGGTGATGTAGACTCTGCTGTTCCTCCACTAGACTTTGCTCAGCAAGGCACGTTCAGTGCATTGTATTTGGTTGTTTAGATTAAACTTGATATTTCTGTGTTCTTGGTAACTATCATGTATAATGAGTGTTTTCTTCCTAATTAGAGTTGGCTGGGTTACAGGACCTTTTCAATTCCTGCCCAGAAATTAGACAGTTTCTGCTTAGCAAATGGCATCTTACACTTATCTATTTCGGACCTTCCTTTAGCTTCACACCTATATTAGTCTGGTGTCTCTTGCTATAATGAGACACCTGAGGCTGGGTAATGTTATAAAGAAAAGAGGTTTATTTATCTCACAGTCTGGAGGTCCAGAGGCATGTTGGTATAGGCCTGGCTCTGGTGAGGACCACAGGGTAGATGGCGTGACAATGGCATGTGAGAGAGATCACAGATGAGACAGGAAGCCAGAGGAGGAGAAGGCTTTGTTTCAAACATCTTGCTCACTCTTGAGAGAACTAATTTCAGGTCCCATGAGAATCACCTTAATCACCACTGAGGGTCCCAGTGACCTTCCATTCGGCTCCACTTGTTAAAGGTCTCACCACCTCAACGCCACCACACTGAGGACCCAGTCTCCCACACATGGACCCTGGGGACAAACCACATCCAAACCCAGCAGCACCGCAGCGGGACACATGTTCTGCAGCAGGTCAGGCAGCAGCTAGCACGAAACCCAGCACTGTGTTTGATCTGAGACTCTGAGCCCCGCCCCCACGCCCCCACGTGTGTGCCGCGGCAGGTGAGAGGACGTCAGGCACGTTTCTTCCCCATCCTTGATGATGTGAGGGGAGAGGTAGTTAAATTCTGTAAAATTCGGGCCATTTCACTTGAGGCGAAGGAAGGGTGGGTGGGAAGGCCGCGCTCACCGTACCTGGTTGTGTTTGATGTCCTCGGCGGGCGCACCATAGGAATTCCTGTACAGAGTTGAAATTCCAGTGTTTTGAGCTACGAGCCAAAGGAAAGAGAAGTGTTAGCAAAGAGAGCAGACCGCAGTGAGGAACAGTGGCTACTGAGCCGTCCCCACCCCGCCCAAGCCAGCGGCTCCTCAACCATTCAATAAAGAGATTCCTTGACCCCAGCCTCGTTTTACACAGAGATTTGCAGAAAGAACAGTGGCCCTGTCACCTCCCCACGCCGCCAGCCTCCTCGACACTGCCCACACCACAGCCAGGGTCAGGACGTGCCACACAGAGGCCACCTCACCAGCGTCGTCGCCTTCTTCTCTGCTGAGAAGGCTTGTCACCTGTACCGAGCATGCAGTCTGGTGGGCGGCTTAGTTTTTAGCTAAAGAATGACAAGAATAACATTGCTAATTCGAGCTCACAGAAGTGCCTGATCATCATTTAGATAATTCATTTCTCCACAGCCCGAGGGACCCGTCGGTGGTGCCTCCTGAATGTTCCCTGTGCGTCTGGGAGGCTGCGGCTCTGAATCTTGCCGGGTGCGGAGACAGGGTGCCTTGCCCACTACGGGTGTGGCCGACAGGAAGGAAGGCCGCCACCAGCTGCCAGCAGCTTGCACGGGCTGAGTGGGTGACTGGGCCTCCTCCTCACCCAGACCCCTCGAGGCACATGCCACAGGCCCTGAGGAAGGGCACAGTTAATGAAAGGTCATGGCTCAAGAAAGCTCAAGAAAGTCTGCTTGTCAAGTGACAGTGGGACACAAGGCACTCTGGAAATAAGAAGGGCTTATCCTTCGTTTCCAGGATCCAAGGGATGAAACTGATCGCACGACACCTGCTCTGTCCGAGGCAAGGTTGCTGTAGCACTAGCTCTAATCAGCCTGTCAAGGTTCAAGTTCACGGCCGCCCGTGGTGACTGTACCTGCAGGCACACGGGAACTGTGCAGCAAACCCCTCTTGGAAAATTCTGCTTGGGAAGCGAGGCGAGAGCACACCTTCAGTTTCATAGACTCTGCAATCCTCCCGGGCGAAGGCACTCCTCTCCCTGGACCACTGAGTCCTCTCTGGAGGCCCAGCTTCCTGTCCCCAAGCTCTGGTTCTCCTCTCACCCTGTTCCCAACCCCCAGAAGGACCACTGTCAGGCAGACTGACTATGTCCCTCCCTCCGCTCATCGATGCTGGAGGGCTGTCCCCACTGAGATGCTCTCCTTCATGGTCCGCCAGGTTCCGCATGACCTGCCCGGCTGACCTTCCACGGCGTCTCTCCCTCCTCTAGAGATGCACCTTGGCTGCCCTGGCCCTCTTCTCTCCATCGAGGGAGCCAAGCTTGTTTGGCTTTGGGGAGACCGTACTTTGTTTTTTCTAGTTGTAGGTGGACAGGATTCCTTTATTTTATTTATTTGTATGTGGTGCTGAGGCTCCAACCCAGTGCCTCACACGTGCTAGGCAAGCGCTCTGCCGCTGAGCCCAGCCCCAGCCCCAGGAGACTGTGCTTGATCTTCCTTCTAGGATTTGCTTCCCCCGGACTCTGGCGGCCTCCTAGTATTGAGGTGCCACCTCTCTGCCCAGGGCGGTCCCAGCCGGGACCCCGACTCACTGCTCCAGTGAGTCCCTTCATGCCACACAATATGGCACAGTGTTATCCTGCTGTGACGTGTCTCCTGATGACCTGCCACAATGCCTGCCTGTGCCGACTAGAGCAGAAGCTCAGGAGGACAGAGACGGTGGGACTTGTCACCATCGTACACGTCCCCAGAGCCTGGCACAGTGTGGCCTCTGTGGACACTCAGAGTCAGTGCTCGGTTTGCTGAATGAGTGAAAGGAGGCGCAAACCCCAGAAGAGTCTGCCGCCAGAGCTCCAGCTCCCGACAGAAAGCATCCCTGCAAAGCTGACATATTGTTCTCTCTGTTGCTTAGAATAAAATGCAAGGGTGGGGGGCTGGGGGCAGGTGGCTAGACACCGGTGCTGGTAGAGCTCGACCCCTCCCTGTTACACTCCCTCCTGGCAGTTCCTGCTCAGCTCCTGGCCACTCACCTGTTAGACGGGACTTGTGGTTGAATGGCAACATGAGGCAGGTCTCCATGGATGCCCTGCCCTGGTGTGTCTGAGCCGAGTGGACAGAGAAATGCCACTGTGGCCTAGAGATGAGGCGGCCCCCAAAGCTCACGAGAGACAATGCAAGAACATTCCGAGGTGAAACGACTGGGTTACGGGAACCTGAACCCAATCCGTGCATTAAACCCCTGATAGGGATTAACTGGGTGGTGACTGGGCAGGTCGGGTGTGGCTGGAGGAGACAGGTCCCTGGGGCGTGACTCGGGTTTATATTTTGTCCCTCTCTGCTTCCTCTGCTGTGTCCTCAGCTGCTTTTCTCAGCCACACCTTCCACCATGATGTTCTGCCTCACCTCGGGTCCAGAGCTATCAAGTCGGCCAACCCTGGACTGAACCTCTGAAACCAGGAGCCAAAATAAACTTTTGCTTCTCTACGTTGTTCTTGTCAGGTCTTTTGGTCACAGAGATGCAAAACTGACTTAAACAGATGCTTTTCTTTTTTGTATCATCCCCCAAACACCCAGATTCCAACGGAATCAACATATTGAGGATTAGGATGGCTTTAAAAGGCATGCGTGAGAAACTGGCAAAAACGGCACAGACCATCTGATGGAAAGGCGTTTGGGAAGCTCAGATGGGAGGGCGAAATCCCTGGATCAACTTAAAAGTCAGGCGAGCAGCTGAGGAGCAAGCAGCCCTGCCTTGGGCGAGCATCCACACCTAGAGGTTTCTTCCTAGGCAGCACGACTGCGAGAAACAGCTGTCAGAGTCCTGCAAGCCTCAGTGAACAGCTGACTGGGTTCCTGAGGACTCCTCAGAGGAGAGGAACCCTGAGGATAGGAGATATTTGAAGGGACTTCATCTAAGTTGGAAAATGAACCCAGAAGAGGTGGTCAGGGGAGGTCTGGAGCAACATCCTAGAAGCCCTGGATTTCTAAGAGCTAAGTAGGGGAGATGAGGGCTCCGGCAAGGAACTGCTTACACCTCCCTCCACAGGGGGCGTCTGAGGGAAGCCTTCCCAGGGTTTTTCCTGGGCAGAGAGCTTGTTCTGGGTGGGGAATGGCTGGATGTTCCAGATATGAAGATGGTAGAGTTCCAGATAGTTCTCCATACACTGACAATTACATGTCCCTTGAGTTTATTCTTTTCTTGTTAATTTTTAAATTACAATTTTGTGTGTGTGTGACTGGGAATTGAACCCAGGACATGACACATGCTGGGCAGTGCTCTACCACTGAGCAACACTCCAGTACCCTGGGATTTATTCTTTTTTTGCGGGGGGTGGTGGGTAACTGGGGATGGAACTCAGGGCACTCGACCACTGAGACACATCCCAGCCCTGTTTTGTATTTGATTTAGAGACAGGGTCCCACTGAGTTGCTTAGTGCCTCGCCCTTGCTGAGGCTGGCTTTGAACTCGCGGTCCTCCTGCCTCGGCCCCCTGAGCCACTGGGATTACGGGTATGCACCACTGTGCCTGGCTGGATTTATTCTTGAATGAGAAAAAAAATACTGCTTTTGGTGTGGAGGTCACACAAAAAATCTGATTTTGCAGGTAAATACTTGAATGATAGGCATTTGCCAAAGGGCTCCAGAGCAGAGATTGGCAATTCGACCCTTCTATTCCTGTATGGAATATTGGCTCCTACGTGGCTTGGCTGAGGACTTATTCATTCCTCTGTCTGTATAATGGGACAAACAACACCAGCAGCCTTACCTCCAACACCACGAATAGCCTCACACCCAAAACTTATTTTCACCAACACCTCCACCACCTGCACCAAAACCACCCTGGCCAGCACCATCCCACCACCAGCCTCATTACCACCCTCGTCATGTCCACCACCACCACCACCACCACCACTACCACCCCTCTTCCTTTGTAGCCACCCTACCAGCGTTTCTGTGATGACAACAGTAGATTTTACATTGGTCTTATTGGCTTCAGACGAACCTTCCCTATGTACACGCATTCAATAAAGATCTCAGTGTTCTAGGCTTGCTGCATGATTGATGGTGCAGTTTTGAATTGCATTTTTAAGTAAGTTAGAGCAAAGCTGTTTAAGCCTTTAATGAGGTTTGAAGATTTATGTATATCTCAGTAACAGAGTTGTCAAGATTCCTGCCATTTCCTAGGAAGGCTGAACATGGGAAACATCAGATTTTATGTTTTATTTTATTATGTGTGGGGGCAGAGTCATGTACTATTGGAACTATCTCACTGTGAACACACCCACCTTTAAAAACCTTCTGAGTGATTCTACTGGACCAGAGAGTTGAAGAGCAACACTAAGTTTAAGTGATAATACTATAATCAATCTCATGATTATTCTCATGACCATCATCTCAATTTGTTGCCCAGACTTCTGGTGATGTGACTTCCTGGAGTGACTGCAAACTGAATGGTCAGGCGAAGTAGGTGCCATTACTAATGCAGAGTCATCTGCACAAAGTGGATTCTGCAGTGAACAGCTCCACTCTAGGGACCCCACATGAAGATTCACAACTTTGTTCATGTTCATTTATGACCGGGGCAACATTCATGGGCTATGGCCTTGTAATGAGCTCAGTTCTCCCATCCAAGGGAAATTTCGGGAGCAACGTGGCATCTGCCCTTGTAGGGTCTGCATGAGGAGGCAGAACGTGGATCTCTGAGTGGGCATGAAAAACATCTGTTTATTATGCTTTGCTTTATGCAGCTGTGCAGAGTTAATGCAGAAAACACAGCCACCAGGGTAAATACATTTGCTATTGGAAAAATTTATCTTAGCTGTCCTGGGTTTGGAAGACATTTTAATAAATCATCCCATTTGTTTATTCTGCTTCCCTGAAGATCTGCATGTAAATAACATCAGAGAAATGTGCCCCCTGCTTTCAAGATTTCTGATAAGAGTGTCTCAGTGTCACTTTAGGGTTGCACCTCTGCACCCCAGTTTAATGAATGATTTAGTATAACTGTGTTCTCTTAAAGCTCTATTACTCATGGCTGACTTTCGGGCAGAACCCATTTCCATGTCTATGTGGTGAAGAACCAAGTAGTCGTCTGTGATATTCCCGCAGCTCTGAAAGTTCTACTTTTATGTATGAACCCCTCTACAATAACATTCCAAATCCTGTTCCTTAAAGGAGGACCGCTGGGACAGGAAGAATATGGAAACCCTGGAGAATGCCCCAAGGAGAACTGCAGAGAAGAAGAGTGAAGACCAGCCAGCAGGGGCAGGCCAGGCAGGAGGAGGTGGTCCACAGATGCCAAGTACACCAGTTCTGGTCTCCTCAGAGTCCCAGCAGGTGAGAAAGGAAGACAATGGGTATAACGATAGTGAGGAGTGAAGGGCTCAGAAGATGAATGCCTCCCTAGAGAGACTGTGCTGGTCGGTTCCTTTCTTATTTATTCATTTTTATTTGTTCTTTTTAGATATACATGACAGAAGAGTCTAGTTTGACATATTATACATACATGGAGCATGACTTCTTCTAATTAGGATCTCATTCTGTGGTTGTACATGAAGTGGAGTTTCACTTGTGGTGTGTGCATATATGAACATAGAAAAGGGATATCTGATTCATTCTACTGTCTCTCCTATTCCCATCTGTGCTTCCTTCCCTTCATTCTCCTTGTCTAATCCAGAGTATTTCTATTCTCTCTGCCTCCCTTTCCCCCATTTTGTGTTAGCATCTGAATATCAGAGAGGTCATTTGGCCTTCGGTTTTTTGGGATTGGTTTATTTCACTTAGCATGATAGTCTCTAGTTTCATCCTTTTATGGGCAAATGCCATAATTTCCTTCTTCTTTATTGCTGAGTAATATTTCATTGTGTGTAAGATGTGTGTATATATATATATACCATGTTTTCTTTATCCGTTCATCTGTTTAAGGGCACCTAGGTTGGTTCCACAGCTTAACTATTGTGAATTGAACTGCTATAAACATAGATGTGGCTGCGTCACTGTAGTGTGCTGATTTTAAGTCCATTGGGTATACCAAGGAGTGCATTCTAATGAAGCTTTCCGGCAAACTGCCATGGTAAGAGGCTAGCCTTATGACAAGAGGAAAAATATCTCCACAGGAGTTCTGAGGGATTCCTTTAAGTCTAACCTCTCCCCTGCTCTCTGTTCCCATTCTCCTTCCCTTCCCTCCTTTCCTAATGGGCAAAGGTGAGCTATAGAGTAACACCATCTTGGAATCTTCTCTACCATGGGTTGTGCCAATGAAGAAGAAATACATATTGACTCTCCTTTCTAACTGGCAGGGATGTGATGAGCTGGACAGGGGAAAAGGAAATAGTAAAGGTGTAGAGAGAACATTTTCTCTTAGTGCTTCCCATCTCTAAGGTGCTCAGTTTTTATATCTTTGCTTAATCTCCTCATTTTCAGTTTCTGGGAATCATGACTATGAAGATCTCAAGTGACCCAACACCTATTAGACCTCCTGAGCTGCAAAGCATGGTGTGCAGGCTGAGGTTCCAGCTTCCTGCCCTGTCCCCGGTCAAGTCAGCTGTCCGAGGAGGAGGCAGGCAGATGCGCTCACCTGTCATGGCGTCTTTCCTAGAAGTGTGTTCGCCTTTAGTTCCATGGTAGGTGGCATTGCTGCTGGTGGACTCATAGTCCGTCTTCCTTTCCTTGAGGCTGATCATTTCCCGAGGTGAAGCTGGGGCACTTGCTAGATGAAGAAATGAGAAGGAAGGTTTTCTGCATCTCATTCTAAGCAAGTTTGCCTTTCCACATGAGCAGTTAAAGCCATAAAGCCGCGGCTCCATCTACGTAAAAGATCTAGGCAGGGCCTCCTGAGAGTTTTTGGTGGTTTTTGCTCTTGAACTTATCACTTTGCGACACTGGTGACAGACTGTGACAACCAGTGTTTTATAGTTAAGGGGAGATGTGTGACTTAGAGGCAGGCATTTGAAGATTACATTCTGGGACCATTTTCCTTAGAGAGAAATCCTGCAGAGACATGAGCTGCCTGAGGCGTATGTGGCAGTTTTAAGAATGAAGACCAGTCTTGGTTTCTTTCTCTTTCCCTGTACCCTCCCCTTCCCTCTCTCCCTGTCTCCATTTCTCCTTTTTGTAAAAAAAAAAAAAATGGATGTGTTTCAGAGGAGCTGTTACAGCTTTGGCATCCCTAATCCAAAAATTCAAAATCTGAAATGCTCCAAAATCAGAAACTTTCTCAGTGTTGTCATTATACCAAAGGTAAAAAAATTCTATACCTGATCTCAAGTGATAGGTTGCAGTCAAAACAGACAATTTTTGTATAAAATTACCTTCAGGATATATGTGTAATGTGCATATGAAACAGAAATAAATTTCATGTTTGGACCAGGTCCTATCTTGAAGATATACCGTGCGCGCATGCGCGCGCATGTGTGTGTGTGTGTGTGTGTGTGTGTGTGTGTGTGTGTGTTTGGGGCCAGGGCCAGAGTATTTCCGATTTCTGGATATAATATGTATGTATATATATGTATGTATATGTCAACTTTTTCACTGCTGGGACTAAAACACCTGACCAGAACAATTTTAAAGGAGGAAAAGTTTATTTGGGGCTCACGATTTCAGAGGTCTCAATCCGTAGATAGCAGGCGCCATTCCTCGGTGCTCTAGGTGAGGTTGAATATCATGGCAGAAGAGTGTGGCAGAGGGAGGCAGCTCACATGATGATCAGGAAGCAGAGAGAAACTCCACTTGCCAGATACAAAATACATACCCCCACACCACGCCCCCAATGAACCACTTCCTCCAGCCACACCCCACCTGCCTCTAGTTACACTCAGTTAATCCCATCAAGGATCAATTCACTGATTAGGTTAAGAGTCTTACCCAGTTATTTCTCTTCCAAACCTTGTATTGTCTCACACATGAGCTTTTGGGGGAGACAACATCTAAACCATAACAATAAACAATATATATATATATATATATATATATCTAGAAGTATATATAATATGTATTATATATTCTGGGTACATACCAATGTGTGTGTGTGTGTATGTGTGTGTGTGTATACATGTAAGACAGAATTCTGAAACACTCTGGTCCCAAGCATTTTGAATGAGGGATGGTCAGCCGGTACTGATAATTAAGAATCCATGTTTTAAAGAAATGCATTTTGATTTAAATGTTATCAATGTTGTCCAAACTGCTCTCAAGGAAGCAGAAGCAGCACCTGTCCACACGGGGTGACCAAGACCACCAAGCTTTTCTCCAGGTGGCCCAGGGCAGGGCCGAGAGCTTCTTCTCCTGACAGGTGTCCCTGCTGTGGCTCCTTGAATGATCTGCACGACAGTCCCTCACACACACCTTACACTTTGGTCACTCCTGGCTGTTGGATCAGGGAATGAGCTCTGCTACTACCAAAATCAGAGGAAAAGTTGAACTTGGAGGCTAAGAAGTGAATCTCAAAGGCTGATTCTTCCTGGGAGATGGAATGGTTGGCAGCACCCCAACCGCCCGGCCAGTGCCGAGATGAGGAAAGCAGGGGCAGCAGCAGGTGTTCTGGGGGGGCAGCCCTGCTCCCACCTACGGGCCATCGGGGTTGCGACCAGTTCTGACCCAAATGTCCCCAGCTTCCTGTGTCCTAGTGCAGTGCTCCCCGTCTTCCTTAACCCAAACACCTGGGAACTCAGGGGCTCCAGCACCGAATCCTGGATGTTTGATCTTGGTGTTTGCATTTTCAGTGACGGGGCCTCAGAGTCCAGGTTTAACTAGCATACCTGGGGGAGATGGAGGATGGGACTCCTGAGGAAGTCTGATTTCTAGCACTAAGTCCTCTTTCCTTTGTAGCATCCAACGCCCTTCCCAGTCAACCTGCTTCCCTTTTAGCATGTGGTTCACCCAGTGCTGGGTCCCTCACCCCAGCCCCGGTCAGTGCACGGGGCTGCTTGCACCCTGAATGCCCCTTCGCTTCACTGAATCACTGAATCTTGTTTGTCAGACTAAGTGTCTTTTGTGTTCAAATCCCTGGTGGGCCCCGGGGGAAGGCAGAGCCCTGGGCCACTCAGCGCTTCCTGATCCTGGGGAGCTCTCAGCCAGCGAGGAAGTGGGTGCTCAACGCCAGCACAAGAGCCTCAAGTGCTCCGGAGAAGTCACGCCAAATGCTGGGAAAGGAAATGGAGTGTTCCCTTCCTGAAAAGTCCTTGACCCCCTCCCAAACCTATCAGAACAAAATCAAGGCTGTCTCTGCTCCACCTGGGACCCCTGGGGGCAAATGACACTGGGTCTGTTGGGGAACGGATGAGGATGGAGGAGCAGGTTAAGAGAGTAAGTCCATAAAACGGGCCCACTCTGCTGACCCCCACACTCTTTCTTTTCCAAGAAGCAATTTCCCTGCAGCCCTGCCCAGCCTCGGTGAACAGGATGCGTCAATTCCTCAGCAATCTACCTATCTGCAGGAGAAATGCGGGCCTGAGGTAATGTCAATGGGAGGGACCAGCAGGCTTTTGTGACCAGATCCTGAAACTCTGGGAGACAAGGATAGTTGCTTCTAACCAGAAAATCTGTAAGGAATTAGAACCGGTCAGCGTGGGCCAAGGTGATCTACAGTTGCCATGACAGTAAGGACTTGGCAGTCTGATGTCAGCTTCTGTCAGTCAAGTCAAGAAGTGGAGCTGGGTAGACTCTCTGGAAACTTTCTGGGATCCCCCAAAAAACTGGGACGTAGGAGAGGCATGTTGTCCCTCTCCTCTCTGAGAGGACCTACTCTTTCCCTTGAGAGTGTCCCCTTTCCCTTTCTCTATTATTTCAATAAACTCATTCCTGTTACTCTGAGTGACAAGTCTGAAATCTTTCTGACCCGATCATAAGAATCGGGGTTCGAAGGGGGTCTTTGTGCTGCCTCAGTTTCCCAGAAGGTCCCAGCCCTGTAACAGGCCACTGCATTGTATTAATATGTGGGGTTCTGAAGCTAAAAGGGGGACCTCTGCAAGAACACCTAAGTCCCTGAGAGCCCCCAGCTGAGCTGAGCTTTGCCCATTTCCTGCTGTTTCCAGAACATGGGTGCCTGTGCTGGAGTCTCAGGCGCCTCCACCACCCTCTGCCCTCTTTTCTGTCTTGCGCTCACCTCTCTTTTCCAGAAAAGTCCCTTCTCTATCTCTCCTACTTTCTCCTGGTGCTACCTATGTAGAGGCTGGCCTTTTAGGAGTCACTGCCATGCAATCACGGAGGGATAATTTTTCGGAGCTTCTTAACCAAAGCTTTTAAAATTAGAGTCTAATACTGCACAGATGGTGGTGTTTATTAAACCACGTCAAGTGTGTAATTATCTCCTGAGACCTCATGCGCAGTGGTGCTTCGAGTCTCCAGTAAATCAGGATTAAGCTCTGGGAAAAATCAAATCATGCAAACAAGTGTTTATTAGGTGTCTCGATGTGCCTGGCCTAGGAAATACCAAGGCACTGGCTGAATGGCTGAGTCCCCAGCCCTGCCTGCTCCTGAGAGGAGGCTGTTCACATCCAGCACCTTCTGAGCTTTTATATCACTTCATCTTCTTTAGTTTTTAATTGAACTTTTTAAAAAAGATACTTTCCTTATGCTTCCTGGGCTCTCTGTTCCTTATTTTTTTAAAGCTGCTGGAAATGTAGGAAAAGAAGCAAAAGAGGCCACCTCTGTGCTGCTAGGTTAGGTGGCAGTGATCCTCATCCGAGGCTGGACCAATCGTCTCCAGCCACAGCAATGCCCTAACCTAGAAGCTTTCTCGGGGCTGGAGAGGGTGGCTCCTGTCAGTCTCAGGTTCCCCACTGGTTTCTGATATTCCTTGTCATTCTGACAGTAAAGACTGGTGTAAGGACTTGCAATTGTCCCTGGGGGTAGAGAGGCCACTTTGCTGGGCAGTGTTTTCTGCCAATGCCTCCAGAATATCCTTTCAGAAAATATGATCTCCTCATCCGGGAGTGGGCGGGAGAGTACGGCAGGGAGGCTGGTGGAAGCCGGCGGAGCTGGGCACGTGAGGGCATAGATTATCTGTCCGCCTTTCATTCTCCAAACAAAATCAAAATGCAGAAGGGAAAAGTTTTAAAAACTTGCACTTTGGTTAAAAGAACAATAAACCCATGCCACTTACATTACTAGATGAGGTGTTCATATTTTATCGTGAATCTTTCCCTCTAATCTTTGGCATTCCTTAAGATAATCGGAAAATGATATAACATAAAATGCTTTTACAGATGAGTGACTGAAGCTCAAAATTTAAGCAAGAGGAATGTGACAAAATTAGAAAATTAAATGGAATGACTTACAAGTTAAAGTTCATTGTAAGAATTTATCAATGATTTGTAGGCAATAATAAAAAGCCATTTAGATACAGAATAGTTCTAAAACCCTCAAAGACATATGTCAAACATGCCATGCCAAAGAAACAGTACATCCTGTATCCTCTACTCCGTTATCCAAATTACAAAAAAGAAAATGCAACTCAAACTTTAAATTTGATGTGCAAACTCTTGATGGTTTTCCTTACACTCGCTCTTCAGTGAAGGCAGTTTCCTGATAGGGATTTCGTGCATGTGAACCTGTTAGAGAATTTGCTCTGAATATGTGCATGCATAACACAAAGTCATTTCATATTCCTAGTCAAAGTTTGAATTGGGGCAGTTTCTCTGGGTGTGTCTCCGCTAAGGGACTGGGGTGAGAGCCTTTGCCCAGGGGAAACCAAGGCCTGGGCTGGCCCGGGGCAGCCTCTTACCTGAGCGGTTGTTGGGAGACACGCGCACAGGGGAGATGGAGGGCGTGCGGGAGGAGGAGTAGGGCCTTTGCCGATCCCTCTCGATGGTTGAAGATGAGGCTACAAAGTGATATTGTGACCATCCATCCTGCAAGAAACAGTGTGCTCCTATTACGTGGAAAGGCAGAGTGATTTTTCATCTCGACATTTGGAAGTTCTAAGCATTTGAATTTGCAAAACATTTCTATAGCATGTCAAAAGAGATTACAGAGCTTCTGGCCATCATCAAGGTTAACAGAGAGAAGGTGAAGGAAGACATGCCCCTTCTTCTCCAGACAGCCTGGCTGGGAGCCCTTGCTTTGAGTGCCTATTTCTTTCCCAAATGTGGAATAAACGGCCTCTTTGCAAACTTGCTTTGACCAGAGGTTTTTATTAAATGCAAATATGATGCTCCGAATGTCAGATGACCCTGAAAATGTTCATCCTTTGCCTGCCTGTCTCCAGCCCTATCTGCCTCCTCTCCTCCTATCTCCGAGTCTCCCCAAAGTGCTTACTCTTCTCTTCTCAGGACCAATCTGTGAGCGATCAGAAGAAGGGGGGCATCCTCCCTTCCCACTTATCTTGCTTACCCTGTTTCCAACCCTCTTCCCTGTCACTGAGGCCCAATCCCTCCTGTCTCAAGGTCTTAGCAGCTGCTGCTCAGTATCCACACTTGACTGCTGTGTTCCCTGTGCCCCAGAGATTACATTTTTAAATATGCAGCAAATTTCAAACGCATGCTACCAAGCCTCCATTAACCTCCTAATATCCAGTTCATATATGAAAAGCATGCATATGATTTTTATTTAAAAACATATAAATACATTATGGATCATTGGGGGAATTTACAAAATGTAAAGAAGACAGTAAGAACAGCTGACGATACCATCTTCCCTGGCCTAGACAGATCCATTAGCATGGTACAGTATTGCCTTCCAGTCTTTCTAAAACTCAACCACACGTCCATCAAACTAAAGTGTCCTAGTACTAATGTTGAAACAAAGAAGAGCAAGTCTTGCTTCACAGAGATAATTGTTTCCAACTCTTTCAGCTTTTCATTTTGAATTATATTAAGACTTTTAAGGGAATTAAATGCTTTATTGAGACTCACTGAAAATATCAACAGATGAAAATGAATAAAGAACAATTCATACTCTTTCCACTATTGTGTCTCTTCATTTATCTAATTTTTGTTATTCCTGTCCCACTTGAATGGAAGGAAAAAGTTCAGATTAGAGGTGAGTTATTTTAAAAGCATTTATTAGGTACTTACTATGGTGCAAGATTCTCTCAATGAGCCCAAGAGCTGGCTGTTAGTATTCTCCCCAATTCACAGAGGAGGAACTTGAGCCTTACAAAGTCAAGAGGGCCCTCAAAGTCAAAATGTAAGCATGTGAAAACATTAAAATTAAAACGTGACGTACTTACAAGTACCTGGGAGAGAAGCAGGGTTAAGGGAGAGGGGTGTGGTGGGCGGGGCTGGGGTGGCTACAGTGGCCGATGGTCAAGGAAGCAGTCGGAAGAGCTAATGCTGTAGCAGGGACTCGGAGAGTGACAAGGACTCACACTCCAAGGACAGAGGAGGGCCTCTCAGCCACAGGATGAACAGAGGCAAAGGTGCTGGGCGGGAACGGGTCTGACTCCCGTAAGGACAAAGGAAAGGCTGCTGTGACCAAGCAGAGTAAGCAAGGGGACCCGGGCAGTGAGAAGCCTTCTGTGCTGAGGAGGGTGTACAGGGGATGGAATGAGGCAGCACCTTCACCAAGAGAGGGGAGCCCAGGCCGCCTCAGATGGGGTGCGGGGAGGAGACAGGGAAGATGCACCCACACTGGAGGACTGGCGAAGGACTTGGCTCTCGAGTGTGGGGCAGAGAAGTCAAGCCCCAGCCTGATGCTTCTGGCGTGAACCAGAATGGCAGGTGCCACTTACTAGGGGAGAACAATGGGAGAGAAGCAGGGTAGGAGGGGAAGCAGGGTCACCTTGGCACAGGGTGGGTTAGAGATGGAACAGGGACAAGAGAACCAAGCAGTCTGTGAACCTGGAGCAAGGCCGTGGCTAGAGAAGAAATTCTGGGGTTCAGCATGTAGATATTATTCAAGAGGATGGATGGAACCATATGTGAGAATGTAAATACAGGAAAGCAGAAGACAGAAGGCCAGTGAGCCCTGGGCACTCCAGAATTTAGAGGGTGGAGAGTCAGGGGTTCTTCTCAGGGCAGAGTAGGAACAAGGTGAGCTGGCAGGAAACCAGGTGGGTGTGATATCAGGCAAGACCAGGAGAGCAGATGCACAAGGAGGAGGAGACCAATCAAGTAAGGAGGAGGACCAAGCCCGTCTGCTGGTCTTGAAAAGATGGAGAACGTCATGGTGGGGACAAAAGCACTTTCTTCGGCCAGTCTGTGAATGTCTCCCTCAAGAAGGCTCAAAAGATAATGGGAACTAATGAAGGCGAGACAGGGAGTCCAGACAGTATGTGGCTATATTCTACCATAAAAGGGCAGCAAAGGAATGGGGCTTGAAGAGAGAGGGATCAAGAGGTGTTTCAGTAGATCCCTGGGAAGATTTTGCAGCATTTTGTAGGCTGATGGAATGACTCAACACCCAGGAGGGAAAAACTGGTGACGTAGGGGAGAGGGCAAGATCAAGGAGGAAATAGGCTGATAGAATTCGGCGAGCAAAGGGGTCACTGGCCACAGGAGCAGGAGGGAGGCCAGACGGACTCTCTGGCCAGGATGCAATGAGGAGATGGTAAGAGCCAGAGATAGCAGGAGGAGCACGTTCTCTCTTGCTGCTTCGTGTTTTCCCGGGGAAAATGAAAAGCCAGGTCAGCTGCTGAAGGTAAGGATGGGTTGGAGTTTAGAGGACAGAAGAGGAGAGAGGAAGGGAAAGGAGAAGGAGAAGCAGGGTGTGGAACAGTTTTGGCGGTGAGGGGGAGCCACTTGGCTATGGCCAGGTGGGGGGCGGCCAGGTGGGCAGCAGGGTTGTGGGGACACTACTTGAGGTGTTGCCGCAATGACTAGAGAAAGAGGTGACCAATCAGCACGGTCCTTGGCCTTTACCCAACCACATCCAGGGGCCAGGAGGGTAAGTTGGGTGGAGGTTTATAGGTAAGGAACTTGGAGAGGGACAAGGACAAGGGAAAGTCATGAAGTCCACAGGATCTAGGTTGGGTAGAGAGGAAAAGAAAGATAGGAGGGAGGGATGGAGAGTGGAAATTAGCTAGTGGACTGGGGACCCTCAGAGTCTGCTGGAGTGGGGGTACTTGGCAGATGCTGGGGGTTCTTGAAAGGGGAGGGAAGGCAAAGTTCTCCAGTGAGCAATGAGGAGCAAGGGGGGGTCACTTACTCTACCTCTAGGACCAGTGACGAGGGGTGAGGGAGCTGATGGAAGATGAAACAGCTACCACCCGAGAGGGTGGGTGAGGTCCTCAAGGTCTCTGAGGGTCAGAGCAAGAAGATGAAGAAAGAGCAGCAGGTAGTGGACACAGGGGGTTTACTGCCAGGAGACCACAGGTAGGACAAAGATGGCTGTTGAGGCAGCCCATGGTTGTTCACGGCCTGTCATGGCTCAGTTAGACAATGATGGATGACCCAGGAGGCTCAGGAAATAGGCAGCAGCAGGGTTAATGAATGAAGGGTGTAAGGTGTAACCTCCTTCTCAGGGACAGGAGGGAACATGTCATGGTAATGGGTATGGAGAAAATGTGTCCACTGGGATTCTGTGGGTTTCTCTTAGATCCTCTGGAGGGTGGTGGTAATGACAGGGAGGGACAGTTATACCAAAAGAATGTGCAGGGTGGAAAATATCTCGAAAGGGTAGGTACCTAATACTCATACATGAGAATGATTTTTAAAATTGTTTGGAAAAGATAATGCTTTATTTTGAAGCGAATGCTTGGTTGACAGCAAAACCAATCCTAAATATGACCAAATGAAGGCAGATCATTTTGTGTTGGTCTCATTTTCAATTTAGAAGGTACACTTTGGGGTTCTAAGTCGTGGTTCAGGACACAGCTTCGGTTAAACCCATGGCTCCTCGGGTCATGGATGTGAAATTCTATGTCCCAAGAGGCAAGGTGTTTTACAATAAGAACGCTGGTGAACATTTGATACGTTCCAGACTAAGGAGACATCAGGCATGAATATGGCAGGATGCTAGGTTTGGTTTTACTTGGTGTGACATCAATGGATTACTCAGCATCTCTGTCTTGTGCAGGGAACTGGAGATGTGTGTGGAGCAGCAGTGCAGATTTCATGATGCTTAGAGGACATTGCTCTCCTCTAAGTATTTCCGTGTCAGGAAGATGGCTGTTCTAAACTGCTTAGGAAGGAACCCCCAGGGGCACTCAAAAAAAAAAAAAAAAAAAAAAAAAAAAAAGCTTTCAAATCCTTCATGATGTCCAGTCCTGCAAATGCTCATGCAGGTAACTTGTCTCTGGATGATGGGATTACAGGCACCTAAGGGTGACGAGAGAAGAGGTGGGGAGGGGAATGTGAGCCAGACCTGAGCCAGACCCCTCTGCACATGGCAGGTCAGTGGGCGCAGGATCTCCAAGTGGAGGTGGGGAGAGGGGAGCTCCATGAGTGGGCCATGGAAACCCAACTAAAGATGTGGATCAGGGCAATTTCCTGAGCTGCAGCGGGGGAGCCCCAAGAGGAGCAGAAGAAGAGGTGCTCCCTACTTGCTCTCATTCATGATGCAGAAGTTGCAATGGCTGAACTGCAGGACTTGGACGTTGCTGCATTCAACCATGTCCAGAAGGGACTTGGTAGTTTGGGTTCAGAATGTACCTACTTCTAAATCTCACAGAAACCAGTGTAACACTGGATGCTACAGACCAGGGGATGGCTTGCCCAGGATATAGATTAATCAATACTCATTACAGTTATGATGAGTAATTAGTAGGATGAATTTCACGGCTCTCGACACCTTTTATTGTATGAAATATTGGGTCAGGCAATTGAAAAACTATATTTTGCTTTCTAAATAAGAAGGGAAATGAAGAAATCTTTTCTTTGGGAAAGTTGTTACTAAGTTAACCTTTCTGTCCCACTGGCCACATACATATTTGTGATCCGGCTAGCTACCAATCATTTACTTCCCATTCAGAAAATACCTACCACTCAGACACATATCTTCAATCATCGTTCACCTCCTTAATCACTGTTCTCTTGTTAAAATTTTAACTCACTGTCAGCCAGAGAACTTTTTGTGAGTTCTAGTACATTGGGGTGCTTTGCCCTGGATTCCCTTTGTGACATTTCCTCTGGTTTGCAGGGGTTAGATAAGGAAACTCAAGGGAGAAAACCAGAGAATTAAGAATAGCCACAGTAACCAGGGAAGGGCCGTTAACCCTCAATATTGACGATAAGAAACTTTTTTT
The DNA here is from genome assembly GCF_902686445.1 of Sciurus carolinensis. Lineage (NCBI taxonomy): Eukaryota > Metazoa > Chordata > Mammalia > Rodentia > Sciuridae > Sciurus > Sciurus carolinensis. The sequence continues at coordinate 9,010,470 of NC_062218.1, forward strand.
AACGTCTGTGGCTCAGCAGAATGACCCAGAAGTTGTGCCCTCCAGCTCAAGGCCCAGCTAAGCTGTCAAAAATGTGATATGATATCTGTGCCTCAAATTGGTTTTTATTTTTAACACATTAAACTTAAAACTGGAGGCTGTTAAATTGTTCCAAGTAGATAGAGATGGAAATCTAAAGAGAGGAGGAGTTCAAAGTCATTGAACTTTAAATTGCCACCAGGAATCATCTGATTTTCTTTATTGTACCCTTTTACTGTCCTTCCACCAGTTTCAGCTTCTGGGTTAAAGTTTCTGACATGTTTCTTCATGAAATTTATTATTCCTCAAAGCTGGGATGTACCCCATTGACATTTTCAAGGGTTCAGAGTGTCCAGGAGTCAAGTTCACGTACCACCTCACAGTCTCAAAACCACGGGGTCTTCATGGTGTGTCTAAGTGGCCATCACTCAGTTCAGTTTTTACAGAACTTAAGTATGTTTAGGTCCCTGGACTTATAATACCCTCCATGTTATGTGTTTTGAGCACCCAGTAAAATCTCCAAGCAGAATGTTATTACTGGAGAGACTTCCACTAGCAGTGTGGACCAAGGGCCTAAGCGGCTTTCAGACTGTTCAGGATAACACACATTCGCCCACAGCTTCTTATTCTGGAAACTCTGTGTGACATTCAATTCAACTGTGCAGAGGATGAGCTAGAGTAGTCTGTCAAGGCTCAGAACTGTTCTCAGGAAGATGCTCTTCCTGCTCATGTCACCCGGGTCCCTGTAGCTAGAGAGGTGGGATTAGACATTTGCAAGGAGTCAGCTTCTTCCCCTCAGTATATACATTGTAAACTTGGCATCAGGTTTTGTTTTGTTCTGTTTTTTCTCCATAAATTAAGGGTAACAGGATTCATGAGCCTGGGGAGTTTGAGAAAGAGTAATGGCCAGGCCACACAGCCCTTGGGATTCTGTTTAAGCTGTCTGCGCTGTGCCTGGGCATCATTCTTGGCGAAATTCCCGCCTGCCCCCGTTGATGCCAACGAATCACGGTGGGGGTGCTCCTGGGATGGAGGTTTTGTGCACAGGTGGAGGAGACTACTAATTGGAAGACACACATGTTTTTAAAGTGCTAAATCCTAGGAAGCCCTTCAGCCCCTATTCGGTTTGGGAATGTCGGATAAAGCATTCTCAAGGATGACGTCTACAGAAACAAAAATAGGTCACAACCTCAGGGTGCCACACGCACACTGAGCCCCAGTCACACCCGACTGGCACAGCATTCACTGACTGTGTGATTCAATTTCACATGTCTGCACTGTTCAGCAGGCAGCCCTGAACCAAGCACTGCCTTCCCCTTCTGTATCCGTGGGCACTTACCTGGTCAGGTGTGTGCCAGGTCAATGGGAGGCAGGCAGCAGATGTTCATCGAATCCCTTCCACCAGATGCACGATGCCTCTGGGGCTGGGAGGAACTTACAGTCAAGTGACCACGGTGTTCTTTTTCCTACTATTAACAAAATGCTTTTGCATCACCGGAGAGTCTGTGTCCCCAGCTGTGGGGCATGCAGGGTGCCCTCTTTATGAAATCCTAGTACCAAGTATGATAACTGGAACACAGAGGTGCCTAATGAATGCTAGTTGGACTTAATATGATGACACTATTTATTGCAAAAGGAAATGCTAATAAACCTCATAGATTTTACAGATAGCCTCTACTGTTCTTAAGGTCTATCCATATTGAATAAAGATGACAGTTTTATGATATTTCTTAATTATAGCTCATCAGATGGATCCTCATCTATGTCAGCATATTCGTCTTTTAGGACATACACGCAGCTGGGCTCAAGGCAGTGTTAGTTTGGGGTAAAGAGTACAATAAACTGAGCCTTCAGCCTGCCTGCTCCATTTGAAGAGGTAATTTCTCTCAGCTGCCAATATTTCAGCATGAGGCCAATGAACTTGCCTCCTCTTTACTCCATCTTGAGAATGATTTCGAAGCATCATTCTATCTGCACATCTGGCCCCAGATTGGTGCTGATTCCAAACACATCCCTCAGAGCACGTAGCCCGGCCCCTCCAGCTCCACTGCTTCCTGCATCCTGCAGCTCGGAGAACACAGTTCCTGCCCACGGCCACACCAAGAGTTCTCCATCCACAAAGCCTTAGGAGTACCAGGGAAAAAGGATGCGAGGGGGGAGCGCATCACATTTCTGGTTAATATGCTCCAATTTCGTTCAGGGCTGGGGGCAGCTGCCCACACCCACCAGAATGTGTCCACCAGACTGAAGGGCCTCTTCCTGAATGTGTCACAGGAACAACGTGATTGGGCAGGGAACAGGAATTGGCAGTCCCATGCCAGAAGGTACACGGAGCGTGTCAACAGAGGGGTTGGGTGGGGAGCACTGGGGAGATGGGGTGAGAAGCGCCAGCAGGCAGGGGGTTGTGTACAGAGACCCGCCCACCCCCTCCGGCACAGCCAGGTGGGCAGAGGAGGGCAGCCTGCTGAGTCAGAGAAAGGGCGGAAAGGACACTGCCCATGAAGGAGAAGGAGAGGCCCAGGGAAAGAAGCCACTCCATCCTCTCACAAAGAGTTTAGAAAGAAGGTGCAAAAGAAGCACAAATGCCTCAGGGGTCGCTCAAAGGAAGGCTTGGCAGATTTGGCAGTCAGGCGAGAGAAAAGGGATTATGCGCCAAATCCTCACTAGGGCCATGAAAAGTGGCAGGGAAGGGATTGCGAGTTACTGACTTTGTGGCCTCTGACTTCAGCCTCTGGAAGAAGACATGCTTCAGAGACCCTGCAGGCCGGGGTGGCAGTGCCCAGCCACAGCCGGGAAGTTAAAGGCTGACGCTCCTGTTTACAGTTCCCTTCCCAGAGTGAGTTCCGACCTTTGTCTTCTTCACTTCGAAGTCAGATTGAGGGAATCTTTCCTGGTAATCAGGAACACCTCTGACTTAGAGACCAGTGTCTGTAAAAAATTAACCTTGACCATAACAATGGTTCTTTATTTCTACTGGGCACAAGAGTTGGAGTCCAGCTCAGATGCCAGGACACTGCGGCTGGCGTGTGGTCACTGGCCCTTCTCTCCCTGGTTTGTAAACAGCTCTGGAACTTCCTCCATCTGGTAAGATTTATTTGGCCTCAAAACAAGGATTTCTCAGTGGGCCTACAGAAACTATTTGATGCTGAAGTAACGAATACAAGTTTTCCCCCTTAGCTGTCCTTGAAGGCGCTACAGCCCATAAAGCTTGTCAATTCTAATTTTCTTTGAGTGACTTGAGATATAAAGAAAAGTGTGGTAAAAATCCTTTGGGCTTTTAGCAACCCAAGACCATCCACTCATCAGCCACGCTGCTTATTCTCGTCACTTACATTCACAAACAGGATTTCTTCTTCGGGGACCTGTTTTTCAAATGAAAGTTAAAACATAAATCCTTGCTACCTCTGAAAAAGGCAACCAGCTAAGACATTATGCTCATGTGTGAAAAACTTGATTTTTCAAAACTGTGCCAGTTTGCAGTCATTTTTAAGTGTATGAACCTATTAATGTAATCACATTAAGCAGAGAAAGAAAATATTCCACATTAGTGGTAGTTCTACATTGTCCTTATTTCAATAAAGGTTATTAAATAGAAAAAAAATGGAAGCAGAATACTCCCATGCATAGTCCTGGTAATTGAAGACCCAGGCAATTTTGCATATCAATGAAACCTTCAGATTCTCTTTGCTGTAATAAAACAAGCTTCCATCTATTTTTAAGGTAAACTGTTTGTTAAAGATTCATTTAAGCTAATTCCATCAACAATTCCAAAACCCATTAAAGTTAAATATTTAAACTAAATTTTAAGGGCCAAAAGGGAGTATTTGCAGTTTAATGCAGAAATAAATACCACCTGACATGCCAGTTGCTTTCATTAGTTAGTTTCAGCTCTGCTGCTTCTAATGAAATTTAATTAAATTGATTTGGATACTTAAAGGTACAGTATATATAAGGATCTTCTGTAGTGACATCTTTTAAAAAAGACTGTAAATTCATTTTATGAATTCAATTTAATTTAGTTGGCCTAATTTTAAAGAGCCCACTTCACTAAGAAGATTTGACAGGTTGGAAAGAAATGTATATAATTTAGTTGAAGAAAGTAATATCATTGTTAACTGTCAAAAAATAATCATTACCGATAGGATGAGGGGGAAAATGAGCTTGCAAAATTCAAACAAGACCGAATTAGTCCTCTTATTTCCCTGCTGTCTCTTTTGAGGTTTGACCATAAGATGTGACTTGGATGATCTTTAACTATGTCCTCTGTGTTCCAATCAATACTGTGAAGTTGAACTTGGGGTGCAACTGAACACAGTCCAGCCTTCAGGTTCACAAATCCAAATGTCTGGCCTTAAACACTTAGATCATTTTGACATTGGAAATAATCAGGAATTTTTCATATATGCTTTAAAGGGATGGATAAAGTAAAGACTCACTTGGGTCCCAAACCTGAGGTCTCTGCAGAATGCCCCACACAGTGGAAGGGAGGAGTCACCGAATGCTCCCCTGCAGAGCCCAAGCCCCGAGGTAGCTACGTGGGAGGTTTATTCAATCAGCGTTCATAAGCACCTACCACTTTGCTTCTAATGAAATTTAATTCAATTGAGGTAAGAATAGAGAAAGAGACAGGCGTGGGGCCCGAGAGAGAAATCAGGGGGGAATGAGTGTTTAAAAATGGTCATAGCAATAGCCATTCGCAAAAAAGACCCATGAAAGAAAAGTCTATATTATTCTGAGTGGTCATTACCAGCCTCGGGAGTTGGAGGGGGTCAGGGGGCTTCCTGGCGGGAACCACAGTTGAAGTGAGACAGAAGGACCAGGCCAGGAGGGTGGGGAGGGCAGGTGCAGTGATGGGAAGGCTGGAGGGGGCCCAGCGGAGTCTGCAGAGGAAGCACGGGAAGGATGGGGGCCACCGTGGTGGGAGAAAGCCACCAAGGGGAGGGTAGGAGGTGAGCACAGAGAGTGGGTAGGACTCCATCCTGAGAAATGAGACACGGCTGGAGCGTTTTAAAGGGAGGACTGCCAGGCCAGAGCCGAGTTGCAAACTGTATTACGAATGCTTAATGGAGAACAGAGGGGACGGTAAAGCCCGCTCCACGCAGCCACGAGGCAGGGACCGCACCAGGCCGTGGAGCCACACGGGAGACTTGGCTGGATTTGAGAGAGACTGAAGAAACGGAATCAGCGTGGATTTTGCTAAGTATGGCAGCGATAAGAAAGAAGTTTCTAAAAAGAACAACACAGTAGGTCAGGCGCTATTTACTGAGCTGGGCGACAGTGGAGAAAGAACAGATTTGGGGATGCTATCGAAGGCTAAGTCAGTGCGTGGCCAGCTAGGGGCCACGGGCTAAGTGGTGATGTCACACGGGCAGCTGTGAAGTTGGGCCTATTACAGACTTAGGATGCAGGAGTGAAGACCCGACAGAGAAACAGGCATGGACAGCAAGGATGCAGGAGTGAAGACCCGACAGAGAAACAGGCATGGACAGCAAGGATGCAGGAGTGAAGACCCGACAGAGAAACAGGCATGGACAGCAAGGATGCAGGAGTGAAGACCCGACAGAGAAACAGGCATGGACAGCAGTGACCCCAGACCTTCTTTTAAAGGATGGGAGCAGGCGAGGCCACCTATGTTTGGAGGTATGGGGGGCTCGGCAAAATGCCCAGGGAAGACCAGTAGACTGCGAAGGAGATTTGAGGAGGGGCTGCTCAAAAGGTCAGAGAAAGGCGAGGAGAGCGGTGACAAAGCCCAGGAGGACAGTGTTCACTGGAGGTGGAGGGGACGTGGCAGGGAGGGTCCCCAGCTCAGCAGTGGGACTGGTGGATGCCACAGGCAGGAGGGCATCCAGTGCAGGGCGACAGGGGGCAGAGGCCAGGGGCACAGGGGGCGCAGTGAGGGTGGCCTAACATGGCAGGTGCAGAGAGGGAGGGCTCACCCTCCTGGAGACCAAAGAGGACCCAAGGTGGAGGAGGGCGGTTGAGAGAGGACAGTCCCTTTTCAGAGACAGAAGCACAGAAAGAATGTTTCTGTAGAGGAAGAACCAACAGAGGGAGAGGCCGAAGAAACAGGAGGGAGGGAAATGGACCTGCGAAGGTTCGTGCTTCGAGAAAACCACTTCAGAAACCTGGACCATGAAGAGCAGAACAAGTCTACGTCAGAATAAAGCCTGGTAAAAATAGGCCTAAAATAAAACAGTCAAGAAATAATGATTGAAAAGCGTGCCTTCATGAAATTGGGGAAAGGTCACCCAGGGTGGGTATGTTCACTTCGGGAAACTGGAGGAGACTCAAGGACGTAGTAGGTACTCAATAAATATGTGTCGAATGAGTGTGGAAATGGCCATGTGCTACGAGAACTGGGAGGATGGTACTAAGAGAAATCAGGTGGTAATACACAAGGAGATTAGGGAAATGCGGGTATTAGAGTTTAGACTGGCATGGAGGATCCCAGTGGATGCATTTTAATTTGGTGCTGTGTATGTCACCAGTGGTAAATCTGTCATCTGGTTAAATCAGGCGCATAGCATAAGTGACTATCAGAGGCTGGTGAGAACTGTGGGTTCATCAGGGTCACCACCAGGCACTCTGCCAGCCGCCAAGTGCACTGTGCAGGGAAAGCAGAAATGAGAAACAGCCAAGGTATTTCCACAGTCTGGGATCTCACTTCTTCCCTCTCATTGCTGATGCTCTTTGCACTGTGAAAGACTTTTTTTTTTTTGGTACTGGGAATTGAACTTGGGGGCACTTGACCACTGAGCCACATCCCCAGCCCTATTTTGTATTTTATTTAGAGACTGGGTCTCACTGAGATGCTTAGGGTCTCACTTTTGCTGAGACTGGTTTTGAGCTCACGATCCTCCTGCCTCAGCCTCCCTAGCTGCTGGGATTACAGGTGTGTGCCGCCACACTCAGCTTGCAGGACTCTTTTTAAATAGTCCGGAAACTTATAGGTCCTCTTCTTTGCCCACTGCTCTGGCCTCCTGCATAGAACTAAGGAGTCATGGCAATGGCTAGTTTTCAAAGTTGAAGAAGTCAACAAGTAACTCCCGCAGAAGCCTCTGCAGTGAGATGTAAGCACAGTGGGATACCTAAAAAATGCGCTTTGATAAAAACTGGGCACCAAAAGTCAAGGGGTTTGGTGCTGACATGTACGGAGCATGCACAGTGTGGGCATAAACATCTCAGTAGCCTTTAAAAAAATCTCCACCTTGTAACAGAAGCACTCTGTTTTTGGTTAGACTTTCAGGTGGAGAGATTTGGCCACTAAGAGCTGGATGGTATGTCTCCAAAAGAAGGTGGCGCGTGCTCACGGCCTCCTTCCAGTTGTCTGTTGCCTGGATGGACTGAGGGTCAGCATGAAGTGAGGCCAACATGCTGGTGGCGAAGGGCAGCGGTGAGGAGCAGACAGCCCGTGACTCTGCGGGGTGTTAGTTCCCACTTTGACGATCACACTCAGACGTCCATGTGAGAGGGAGTGGGAGCCGAGTAATGGGCCCCAAAGATTGTCTTTTCCTAATCCCAGAACCTGCCACCTTAAATAGCAAAAGGGACTCTGCAGTGTGATGAAGATCTGGAAGGGCAAGGCCACTCTGAGGATGCCAGGGGCCACTGTAGCCCCCAGCATCCTTCCTCGTGAGAGAGTCAGGAGGTGACAGCTGGGAAGTTGATGTCACTCAGTGGAAGCAGAGAGGGCCTCAGAGACACAGTGTTGTTGATGTTGCAGAGGGCGGGGGAGGCCACCAGCCAAGGCCTGTGGGCCACCTCCAGGAGCTGGAAGAGGTAAGGAAGGAGACACTCGAGAACCTCAGGAGGGAGTGCACCCCTGCCAACACCTCTATTTCTGCCCCCAGTGAACTCCTTTTCTGGCTTCTAAGACTGCAAGATCACTTCTTTGTGTATTTTAACTTTTTCGGTAATTTGTTAGTGTCACCCTAGGAATGTGGATTCAGAAGGTGGTCCATCTCTACCTTCCTTTGAGTCATGTTTGTTCAACATAATGACTTGGCATTATGGAAAACTTGTAGATAATTACAGGACTGACAAGGTACTATGGCATGTGCTAATATGATTGCCCACACTGTCTTTGCTGAAGTCCTAAGGAAGGCGACAGTAGATTTTCCACTGCCCCACTTTCTCCAAGTATGGCACTAGAGCATTCGTTCTCAGAGTGGCAGAAGTGGTGGACCCACTTTCAGATGACCTAAGATTAGGCTGGGAATTCTCTAGAGGGTGGAGGGGAGCTTCCGTGGAGGAGGCCAGTGGCTGAGTATCCCCAGGCCCCCTCTTCTAAAACCCAGGGGAAGAGCTTCTTAAAGAGCTTGATGACCCGCTCCCTGCAGTTTGGGTGTTGCGAGGGCTGGTGTCTTGAGTCATGTTAGCAGGATGACTCAGGGTCAGAGGTGAATTGACCATGGAGTTCACAAAGCTTAAATTTCAGGTCCACCCATTGCCTGGGCTCCTTCTGAGGACTGTACATAATTTAATAATCATAAAGTTTACTCTTCTTTTTAAACAGGACTTCCAAAACGACATGAGCTACAGGAACACAGAATCTGCATCTACCCCAGTCCATATGCAGGAGTGGCAGAAGCCAGAGGCTGATGCAGAGCTCTGAGCAGCTGGCGGGGGCGGGGCCCAGGCCAGGTCGCAGACGGAAGGTTCTCAGTAGCAGGTGGTACTATCAACAAGCCAATGACCGCCCTCACAAGGGAAGGAGCTGGTGGACATCTCCCACCGCCCAAGTGCACCAAACCAGGGTACAACAACGCTGGTCAGGTTGGATCTCGTCACTATGGCTTCCTTCCCCCTTGGTCTAACCTGGTTGGTGGCACTGGGAAAGGTAAAGGCACAGCTTATGAGACAGGGAGGGAGAGGGAGGGAGGCCGAAGCAGGTTAAGGTTCTCAGAGGTAACATCCCCCAATCTACTGGGATCTGCTGAAAAAGGAGTGGGTAAGTGTGAGTCAATCATACAAAGCAGGCTGCAAGGACGCACATACACTTACAGCAAACTCCCTGAGGATTTGTGTTCCTGATGCAATCATTTTTTCTGTCCTTTGTCTCTAGGGTATTTTTGTTATGATTAGAGCTCTGTAATAGAGTGGAATTATAGGGGAAATGTTTAATTTGGGCACTGCTATGTGGATTTCCTTGACGTGGGGACCTGTCCCAGCAATAGCTGTAACTTAGTCACTTCTCGTTTAGCAACTGCCGTGTGCATCGATTTCCACTTTTGCACAATTGATTTTTGCTTCTGTTCCCATTTGTGCCTTCGTTTTTGGACAGATATCATATGATGGGTGCCTGAGAATTGTCTCTGAGAGGTCAGGGGACCTTATGAAGAAAGACCTTCCCTGTCAATAGGAACATCAAGAGTGAACGCCCGGATTGATGGAGGAGAAAGTACCATGGCTGAGTTTAACTTCAGCCTTTTCATTTTGGGGTTGTTTTAGATTCTGGCTAAAAGTCTTTGTGTTTTTTCAGTCATCTCTTGGTGAGGAACTTTCCAGCACTGCTGAAAGATTAATGAATTCCTGGTGAGCGGGTTCCTTGATAAAATGACAGCTCTACATTTAGCAGTTTAATTTATTTCTACAGAGGATTTAGTGCTTTTCCATGACTATCTTAGATACCCAGCAAGTAAAATCTATTAATTCTCAAAATGGTACACACTGAAGGAAGTATTAAAGTATGTCTCACTCTTCTTACTGCAAAGTTTAGGCATCACAATTTTGAATTTTAACTTTGTCCTGTTTTTCCTTGACAATATTTCAAAATAAATTTCTGATTTCCATCAGAAACTGGTATTGTTCTTCAAACTTCCAGCAAACCAGGCTGATGAAGGGGTGTCAGACATGAGCCATTAACTTCAGTTTGCAGGGACAGGCCTCCTGGCTTATCTCTGTGCAGTGGTCAACCTTGAACGGGCAGCAGGAGGCCACACGAGGGCTGGCTTCACTCTCCCAGCTGCTGTGGTGTGGACATTGGAGGAGACCTGCCGGTACTCCCTTACCTATCCCTAATTACTTATTGATTTCTTGTTTTGTTGGTGCAATGGTGGCAAGAGCCAGTGAAAGGAACACCAGGAAGGAGGAGAGGAGAGGCCTGAGCGGGACAGGCCATGAGGGGCTTGGACTCCACTCCCATCAACGCTCATTATTCACCCACTGAATGGACTGTGCAACCCGAGAGTCTATATTGCTGACAATAAAGGGAAGGGCATCTGAAGATTAGCTTTCTGTTTTGTTTCTCACATCAAAATGGCAATGCAAGAACAATATTGCTACTCAGAGAAACATGACCGTCCCCAGTTTCCAGGACAGGCAGCTCACTGGGCACAATGCCTACCTTTCACTGGGGAGGGGGCAGGATCCTGGATCCTAAAAATCCCAGGCCTGGAATAATCTGATTTCTAACCCCACTAATTGTCAACAAGAGATTGATTCTGATGTTTGATTGATCTTTGATTTGATCTCTGCATTTATGAGCTAAGGATCAAGGATTTTAATTCTTCCAGGGAGATGGTAGAAGTTGTTCCCTTTGAAGCACTCTGAGTTTCTTAGAACACATGAACCTCAGTAACAGAAGGCTGCATGCTGGAAAAAAATCACCTTCTACTTGGCAACAGGAAGTGGCCTGTCTCTTCCAGGGTAACACAAGAGTTTGTTTTGAAGGCCTAGCATGTTTCTGGGAAGCAGCTCATGGAGAAGCAAGGGAATGCAAGAACAGAGGTGGTATCCCCCAGGCCGCTTGCCCTCTCGGCACCCAATGCTCACAATTCTTACACATTTCTACTCTTGTGTCAGGCCTACCGCTACTTCTTCCAAGTGATTGCAGATGTACCAGTGTGAGTCTTGGAAGGCAGAGCAGAGTTCACTGTACCTGAAGCTCCGTGATTGCGCTGTAAATCAATAACCCTGAGGTGGGTCCCCGTGGCATCATACAAAAGGGCCTGGATGAGTTGGGACGCTACTGAGGCTGTTCTAGAAACCTGCTAGAGTTCCTGGATCTCCCCCAAAGGTTTTTGTGTGGCAGAGTGGCTAAGTCCCTTGGAGACTCCAAGAGCAGACTGTGAGAGTTGAGGTGGAGGGTTAGGGTTAGCGAGAAACTGCTGTGTCCAGCTGGAACTCAAGCAGAATTTAGGGAGGAATCATGCACCAAAAAGATGTCATGGAAGGTGACGAGGAATCTCCTGGCTGGCCAATTAGCCTAGTGCCCACCCACAACCAGGCAGGAATGATTCACTGGCCAATGAAACATTCAGGCATATCAGTTGTAATTCTTTAGCAAAAAGTCATTTTGCTCTAATGTGACAATGAATATGAAGATCTTGTTTGCATTTTTGATAATTAAAAATTAGCATAGTTCTCTTTTACTAAAATTGAAGGAAAACGTTGATCCAAAGTCTAAAATCTATGTGCTACATCTTGTTCAAATTTGTCCAGATTTAACAGAGGGACAGGCTTTTAGGTCAGTGAAAGTACTCTGTAAGAGGCTATGATGATACCTGCCATGGCGCATTTGTCCAAAATCACAGGACATACAAACACCAAGGGTGAACCCCAATGCAGTCTATGAATCTGAGTGATTGTGATTTGTCAATACAAGTGCACTGACTAATAATTGCCATTCTGGTGGGGGATGATGATAGTCGTGTTGGGGTACAGAGAAATCTCCTCTTCTTAATTTCACCTAAACCTAAAATTGCTTTAAAAACATAAAGACTTCAAAAATATATTTAAAAGAAAACAGTAAACTTTCTAAAAGAACAAAAACAAAACCTGAGTCCAAGTGCTAAACAGGCTTACATTTTTAAAGGTCTGCTACATAAATCAACCTTCAAAGTAAAGTGGGCCATGTAAAACGTAAAACCTAAGTCTATTATTGAATTCGTCTTCTGGAAGGCCAACTAAATTGATCATGGACCTAATGCCTCATAAAGACCAATAAATAGAGATCCATATTGGTTGGGGATGAGATAAACTTCAAGTTTCCATGTCATTAAACCAAGAGTTGTATCTTTGCATATTCTGGTATCCAAGAGTGAAGTTTTGAGTTTTGGGAAACAGAGTAATTGAAGTAGTTGAGATAAACTATGAACTATGATTTTTTAATAAGTAAAAAACATATATTTTTGCCAAAGACATAGTTATGGTTACTTTCATCTATTTCACTTTCTGCATTCCTATTTTCTAGCACATATGAATAAAGTCTCTTTCAGGCAGCACTTCTTAATTTTGCCTGGTACCCATTTCTGGTATCCCTTAATTCAACACTGTTAATTAGGAACAGATACTAATTGTACCAGAGCTGGGGGCAAACACCACTGCAATTTCCATGGAGAAATGACTTGCAACATAAGGCCATGGTGCAAATTCTCCCACAGTACTCTTTGAACCAAAAAAAGAAATTATATTCTAATAAAAATACAAATACAGCTTAGGCTGTAACATTTTAGCTGTAGGATCAAACTATTCTTAATAGTCATTCTTTCGAAGTATGAATTTAAACATTATATTCATTCAAACTAATCTGCCCTATAATTATTTCAGATTAGTAAGGAGTGACTTTACTTCAGATCTAAGGAGGGGTCAGAAAAATTATTTCCAGGGGAGGTGGTACAAAAAATGTAGGGAGAATGAAGATTTAGATGGGCTGATGGGATGGAGTACAGACTTGGGAAAGCTTTGGAGGACAGGGGAGCAGGAGAGTAACCTGGAACTCCATTCAGGTGCAGTGGTGGAAGGGCTGCAGGAAGCAGGGATGAGCCACGCCCACTTTTGAAAGGACTCATGGGTTCTGCTAACCTATTTGGATTCTTTCCTGAGAACCACAGTGGTCACTGAATGGTGTAGCTGCAAGGAGTCATTAATTCAGATTTGCTCTTTAGAAAGTTCATGCTGTCTGCCCTTGGGAGAATTTGCTGGTGAGGAACAAGACTGAAATCAGAAGCCAGTTGGGAGCCTGAAACCAAAATCCAGAGATAGGAGACAGCTGTTCATGAATTTATAAAGAAGAGGGCAGAAGCAGAAATCTGGGGTTTTCTGGTGAACTGGATGCTGATCTGTGAAGGAGAGACTAGAGTCAGGGAGGTGCCTGGCCAGTCACCTGGGAAGCTGGGCTTCAGCTGGGCTAGTGGAGGCAAGAAGAGCTGACTCCAAGAGAAGCAGGCCTGGAGTTTGGCATCTGATTTCAGTGAGATGCTGCAGATAACTGCATCTAAGCATGTTTCTAGCAGGGGGCTAGAGAAAGAGATCAGAAAGGTAACAAGATTTAGTTGGTAATTGGATCAAAGAGAAAAGCTATGGTAATCCAGGAAGAAGCTGGGCATGATATGAGAAAATTCTGAGTGTCAAATCCTCGAGATGTCAAAATTCAAGAAATGAACAGGAATATGAGCCCATAAAGGATGTACAATGGGGATCCTGAGGCCATATGGGGGATAGATGTGCTCTAGTACTTATAAGAAGACTATTTTTGTGAATGACACCATTTTGCCACAATGTTTTCAAACTAGAAGCATACAGGATCCCAGCAGAGACTCTTACTAAGGAAACGTGGCTGGCTTGAACTCATGAATTATTTCACCCTAGACCTCGCCACGATTCCCAGTCTAACGTGAGTCTTCGGCAGGCCTGACCTGCCGCACACACACAAACGCAGCACTAACATGGAATGGAAGCACACAAAATACTTCTAAAACCAACTTTTGTGTCATGTTATAAAACCCTAAAACCTCACTATGCAAGGTTCTCCCTGCTGGGACTCTGGTCAATAGAGTTGGCAGACAGAGATGCTTGGCAGAAAAACTGTGGGAAAGGGACACAGGAGGAGACAGTAGAGGAACCAAGAGGGAAATGAGCCATACAAACATTGGTGGAGATGAATAGTGATGGTGACAATGACAAACTAAAATCCTCAGCTCCAAAGTTCCAGGATGGGAGGGACAGTGTCTGTCAGTGACAATGACATGAACAAGTATTTTCCAGCAACTTCCATGGGCTTATTAGTTTGCAGTGTACAGAGCACTGTCATGGCTGCTGTTGTATTTGAGACAATCAGGAACTCAGCAAGGAATGTATTGGGCTTTTCCTTCACTGAGATCCAGGAAGGGGTAGAGGGAGACATGCTTGTGGTCTCTGTGGACGCTGTGAAGGTCTCTGATGCAGGGGTTGGAGAACACTAATGGCTCTGATACACAAAGCAGAAGGAAGGCAGTACATGGAGGCCCAGGTCTTCAAACTTTCAGGACCCAGAGGGTACGTCCAGTCACCTAGAGAGAAGCCATAGACCATTGGAAGAGGCCATTTAGTTTTCTGGAGATTCTGTCAGCAACGTCTGGGAAGGAATGACCTGATGGAGGCAGGCCAGCTTTAGAACCAGGAAGGTCATCACGGAGAAGGGAAAGTAGACTGGTTCAGTATATGGCTTTACAGGCAAAAGCTGCTGATAAAGAGATCAGTGCTTAATATAAGCAGGACATTCTGGCTAATCATGGCCACCCTCAAATGAAATAATATGCCTCATTAGGTCATATTGGCAATTAGCATTGAAGATATTTGAACAAAATGAAATGACTGCTGGAGATGGCCTTTCTTCTCCTGTCACATATTTTCAAAGCTGCCCACTTTTCCTGCCACTCTTGTGCAGCTGGACGTGGCTACAGAGCTGAGTTCTAGCCCCAGGGGCGTGAGCAGGAGTCTGGCAGCCACCTGGTCGCTTGCCCTCCTTTCTCCCTCTCCTCCCTGCAGATTGGAGTGAGAAGGGAAGGCCAGAGAGCTTTGCCCACACGGGCAAGGACCACCTGCTAGCTCTAGGTCACCTGCCTGACCAGGTGCCATTCCATGAGAGTTCCATGAAAGATACCTGTTTGTTGGAGCTTCTAAAGTTTGAGTCACTGTTAGAGTGACACGTTCCAACCACTGAACCGTGTATTGGTGTTACACGGGACTCATACACAGTGGTTTCTACAACTTCACAGTCCATACTCCCACCACCACCACCCACCTCCTTTCTACCAAACCCAGTCATCCCAAGACCCCAGCTGTGGTCACATGTAAGCCCCTCATGTTGTCAGTGACATTCTGAGGTTCTAGAAAGTCAAGCTCTTTTGAAGTCCTGCTTTGGCCCCACCTGCAGACAGTTTCTGAGGCTCAGGTCTCTTCCTTTATGAAACAGCCACCAAGATGACACAGGTGACAAAGACATTTCACGGATTTATCTGTGGCTGTCTAAACTTAAGAATTTTAAAAGGTGATGTGCTATTCATCTGGCATGCAATGAGCTTCTTTGCAATTGTGTGTTTTCCCTGAGGGGAACAAACCCAGAAGGCCAGGTCTCACTCCGTAGAAGGTCAATCCAAAGGTGTCTGGGCTCCAAACACATGAACAACAACACCCAGCCTCAAGAATATTTCATCCAATTAGTCTTCTAAGAGGTAAACAATAAAGTAGTTGAGCTAAAACTAAGCACCTTGGCCTCTGTGTCTGGTTCTAGGGGAGATGTTAGTGACAGATGAGTCTCAGTTCTGTCCCAGAAACACGCAGCTGTCATTCCAATTCCTATCTCCCTCGTTTTCCTCTGACCATAAAGTCCTACCTCTCACCTCTTATGTATGCTCTGAATATTCTTCAAGACTTTGATCTATAATTTTCCTTTCCTTAATTCATGCTTTAAAGCTAAATTACATAATTCAGAAGCTAAAAAGATCTCCATTTCATTTTTACTCACGGTAGCTGCATCCATATCTTAGGTTTCCTTTGGAACTCTTCCTTTCCTCAGCCCATAATAGGTGTTTAATAAATAGATCTGAAGTGGGGATACTTAAAAGATATAGATCTGACCTTTTTCTGATGATATGCAAATTGTCAATGGAGAACAAAATAGAGATCACTTCCCTGCTGATTAAAACAATTCATGAAGATAAATGAACTTGGTTTTCTTACCAAAAGACCTCAAACGGAAAGATTTTTGAATTTTGAGCTTTGCTATTAACAGCATTTATGACATTGAGCACCAAGGTTCTCATTTCATTTCGCAACTGCATAATTTGGAAATGATTAACAATAGCTCTTTCTGAACATCTTTAAATCATGGGTCAACTAAAAATATCATTTATTTCTCTAGCCCTCTTTCTTGAATCTCCTCATATGAAGCACACTTTAAACCTTCTTTAGCTCTTGAGTTTAAGCTCCATTAAATTCCTGTCAACACATTCTTATTTTCATGAAAATAGAAAGACAATTACACCTTTTGAACTCTACTACCAAAAAAGAAAATACCTAAGGTGGAAAACTCATACTACTATTTAACAAATAGCACGCAGCATCTCTAAAAGCTGTTTCCCTCCAGTGCACAGAAGCATGAGCAGGCGCATTTCAGCACAGAGGAAGCGCGGAGGATCCCAGGGAAAGTGGTTATTTGAGGCAGTAATACATCTTTGAGTTTCTGGAACCACTGACTCAGAACCACCAGCTTCATTTTAATTTATAGCATGTTCTTCACGTCTGGCTGCCTGGTTAGCCCAAGGACTCCTTCCTGGGACAGACTGTGTCTGACTCCTGGAGGAGCCCAAGAAGGAGCAGAGAAGGGACGCTGGGACCTGAATTTCAAGCAAAACAGAACAGAATCCAAAACATTTGCTCATCCTGACATGCAAAATACTTAGATATAATTAATCTTCAACACTCCTTTAACACTTAATTTTGTTATCTCTGTTTTAACTTCAACACACTACCTCTTGGGGAATGGGAAAACTTTAAAAGAGAAGTATATAAGCTAAACTTATAAACTTAAAGTGCAAAGTAACGGATGCTTAAGGGAAGTACAAAGGCCTCGGGGAAATCTAGAAATAGACTATAACTTAGTAGAGCTGGTTATTAAATATTTACTTTTTCCCATTGGTTTAGAAAAAGACAGAATTTCCCTCTGGCAAGCTGGGTCTCACTCCCAACAAGAGACCCTTACTGTGCCTCTTATTCCTGTCCAAGGAGCTGTTCGCACGCAAGGCCGGTGGGTGGGTGGGAAGGAGGCAGCAATGACTTTGGCTCTCTCCTCTCTCCACAAGGCCACGCAGGTGCTTTGGGCAGTGGCCCACGGATGACCCCGTGCCCTGCCCCAGCTGTGTTTCCCTGTCTGATCCAGGTACTTCTTTCTTTCTGTGTATCTAGGTTCTTTACTCCCATTCATTAGCTCAATTTTTTTTTTTTTTTTTTTTTTTTTTTTTTTTTTTTTTTTTTTTTTTGCGGTGCTGGGGATCGAACCCAGGGCTTTGGGCTTGCAAGGCAAGCACTCTACCGACTGAACTATCTCCCCAGCCCCGATTAGCTCAAATTTTAACAATCCACACTTGCTTGCCTGGGAACAGCAAAACAATAGCTTCTGGGAGATACTGTTAAAGAATTCTCCCTTCCTAACTTAAAAAAAAAAGTGTCCTTTATTTAGAAGCATTTGGAAATGAGATATATAGAACCGAAATCTCTAGCTGTGGCATTTTTCTCTTCAGGCTTAATTTTGAACCACCTTGGGAGTGAAGACTCCTTCAAAGGCATGATATGAATTCCTGCCTGCCTTGCACAGGGTACAGACCAAGTGCCCCAGGACCAACCTCTCTGAGTTCTCTGGTAGTCACTGGGACCATCTTCTCCGTCCCTCTGGGCGGTGAAATGGTGAGGTTCTCAGGGCTAGGAGCAGGGGCCACGCTGCTGGGACTGAGTTCAATGTTTCTGGCTTGTGATACTTGACTTTCTGAATTGCTTTTTGTAATTTTTTTCTGTGTCCTTTCCAAAATTATTTGTTGACTTGTCTCTAATCCCCTCCCCCACCCCCCAAAAAAACCCTGAATTCATTACTTTTTGGTCTACTGAGGAATACAAAAGTGCAGGAGATAGACCTGTTTTCTTCCCTATGTAAGGTGATGTAGCATAATTAAAAATATTACATATTTCAAAATAGCTGGATCTTGAGTGTTCTCACCACAAAGAAATGAGAAATATTTCAGATGACAGATAAGCTAAATATCCTGAATCGATTATTACACTAGGTATATATATATATTAAAACCTCACACTGTACCCCACAAATACGTATAAGTACTATGCATTCATTAAAAATTAAAAAATCACAACCCCTTAGAGAAGGAGAAAAGACAATTTGGGGTAAGACTCTTTGAGTGTGGATGTGCTCAGTCCCAAAGTGTGGATCCTGGTGTATACTTAGGGGATGACACAGTGGTCCTTTCTGTTTTTGTGTCTTCATTGATTCTCTTGTTTTAGATGTGTTTTGGCTACTGAGGCTGCTGGGCTAGTGCTCTCTACGTCTGAGATGCCTCTTGTTATGGCCACATATTGAGTCTTTGGGCCCAGGACCTGTGTGAAGCTCTTGAGCCAAGAAGGTGAAGCAAACCTTACCTTTTTGTACAGACTCCTCAGATCTCGGTACTGCCACATGCTGTTTAGGACCTGAGATGCAGCCTTGACCACTTTTGGAGAGTGTCTGATAAAGAAAAGACAGGAAATACCATCAGAATGGCAGCTGGGTTTTCATGCCACTGACACGTCAGGAAAGGTCAACATGTACTTCCTCCCAGGTCTCTGGCTCTTTTCCTCGAGGCCCGGGGAGGGCCAAGGATTGTTCTACCAGTCCCCATTCACATTCTCATCAACACGTCCGTGAGGGTGAAGGGTAGGCAGATATTATGATTTGGCAAGGAGTTTTTAAAAAATGAAGCATAAGAACAGTGGCATGTAGTCAGAATGTAGACTTAGCGTTTGTCTACAAAATGGAATAGAAAGAAAAGAAATAGTCATCAGAAAGGACCAGCTTCAGGAGTTTTGAAGGCAGTGTTGTGTGACACCTGGGTAATAAGAGAACAGATATGCATAGTCCCACAGAGGCATGAGAGCGGACACAGTGCTGACTCTATACACCTGCTGAGGCCAAGCAAGAAAGATGGGCAGTGAACGCTGGTGTGTGCACACGCTCACATGGACGCAGAGGAATGCATTTGTGTAAGAATCTATAAAGCCTTACATGCACTAAAAGTTCTGACATCTGAACCATAGTGCATAGGGAGAAACCAAGGTCACAGAAACATCTGGACTAGAACTTCTTAACTGCTATTCAAGCCATGCCTTTGAAATACCTGTGACAATATAACTAGATATTTTGTCTTTAGGTTTAGTGCCAATTTGCACCTCAAAATACAGACTAGATTAATAAATTCCTGTCAATTTAATTCAACTGAATTCTTGGAAGTCACTTGGACCTGTGGTCATGGAAGCTATTGACGACTCAGGAATTCTTTACACTAACAGGTTGGTTTCACAACCAGAGCACCATTCTAGTGACTGCCATTGGCATTATGATCTACCTTAGGGGTCAGATCACTTTTTCTGCAGAGGGTCAGATAGTAAATATTCTATGATCTTGGTCACAGTTACTTAACTGTCACTGGAACATGAAGAGTCATATTTAAACAAATGAGTATGGCTGTGTTCCAATAAAATGTGATTTATCATAAACAAGCAGTTGGTAGGATTTGGTCCATGGGCTATAATCTGTGAACCCCTAGCCCATGTAGATGGGGACTCCTGGTGTTGGGCAGGATATTACCATTCACGAAGACTCCAGTGTGATAACCAGTCCTGAAACTGACTGATGTGCAGTGGCTACTGATAATATCTGAATCAGAACCAAAGAGGCCTTTGAAATAAAATGGCATTTGAAACAAAGTGGGAAGATGGTAGATGGGCCAGGTTGAGGTTGCAGTTGAGAGTCGAAATAAATAGATATTCTGAGGATATACATTTTGCAATGAAATTATGGGATGCCAAGACACAGAGGAGAAAGTGGCTGCTATTTCCCTAGGTCTTCACGTTTGTAATTTAGACCAACCCAGTTTGAAGTTTCTTCATCCATTCACTGAGGGATGAGAGTAATAGTCATTGTTATGATTACTGAGGTAAAATTCAACTTTGGCCACAGTTATATGGAGGAATTAAAGAGAACAAATACAGAGTTATTATAAATTTAAATTTTTTTCTATGTGAAAGAAAGATTAGCTACATTAAAATAACATTTCTTTTACTGAAATAAATGGTTGCTGAAATTATTTCAAAATTCATGATAGTGTCATGCTCCAAATGTAATTTTAAATTCCTTTGACTTAAAGACAATTTTAGAACATTTTGTGGACACAGATAATATAATCAATGCTGAACAAATATTAGATGCTATATTGTATTGCATTTTATTACTGTTGGCTAGATATTTGTCTGTGACAATACTCAAGCAACCCAAGAGGAAAATATATTAAAATTCAGGTAGTAATAGTATAGTTGAAACAGTTAGTATACAAAATTTCTCTGACAGTGTAATTTTTATTTCTACTTCTTTCCTAGTTATAAAATAGAAAGAGACTGTAAATGCATAATGAATAGCAGTCTTTAACTTCTTAATTAAAATGCCAATACATCATGGTGTTATAAAAACATGTGAAGGTCAAAGAAAGATTGCTTTCTTTTTTGACTTTAATTTTGATTCATTCACTAGACTGGTATCACATAAACAACTACTTGACAAACTATGAGTATTGATTGAAGGGCTTGAACATTGAGTGTTTCTAATGTGACAAGTGATTATAACCAAAGCCACAATACACAGTTCTTTAGTGACAAGTAAGAGTTGAGACTGTTAATAGCTTTTCTGTCTTATGACAAAAGACAGTGACACATTCAACACTATTTCCTATATAACTGTTAAAATCAGGAAAAAATGTATTTTTGAAATAGACATGATAGAATGTCCATAATGGGTGTTTAAAATGATGTGAAAAGAATGTTATCAAGACTTCAAAATGGTGAGTATAAGACTCCTACAAGAGTCAATAATGATTACACAAGTCTGGACTTCACCAGAGCTGTCAAATCATGGGTGGCTGAAGATGCCAACTGGAACAGCTCCTTGGGGCTGCTCAGAACAGTCGTGCCAGCAGCAGGATCCCAGCACCCTAGTCCCATTGATTGTGCTCCCAAGATGCAGTTGAGTGTTGTGGTTCCAACACACTGTGATTGTCAATTCAACAGCCTGCTTAATACTGCTGCATATTTAGGCTTGCATCTATTTAGAAATAAAACAGATGAGCACATTAAATAAAGAATCATAGCTAGGCATGCTTTTAATGTTATGTCTTCTCATGTTATTTCAAAGAAAAATCAGATATGCACTAAACTTATTTCCAGAAGTATTTTTTTAAATTTTTAAAATTTGTTCTAATTACTTGTACATGACAGTAGAATACATTTATTCATTCTGATAAATCATACATAAATGGAGTGTAATTTCTCAATAATTTAAGGTGGACATATTTGCTAGCATTTTACAAATTACCTAGTGTGAATTGATACTATTATAATTTCCAGTTATTAAATCATCACCAATTCCAAAAAATCTATTTTCTTTTTTTAAAATTTTTAAATTTTATTTTTCTAATTAGTTGTTCACGGCAGTAGAATGCATTTATATATTTTGCTAGATCTTTGAGCGAAACAGACATTATTATCTCATGTACATGTATGACTGCATGACCAATGTGATTCTGCAATATGTATACTCAGAAAAATGAGAGATTACACTCCATTTATGTATCAGCTATCAAAAAATCTATTTTCAGTGAAGAGTTTTTCTTTTATTAAAATATGGCTAGGAGGTGATGGGGATGTCAATGCCTCCTCTAATGATAGAGCTGAGTGACAACTGGTGAGTTTCATGCTGCAATATGGAGCAATTCTCTTGAATTCACTCGGTTTTAAGGGCAGTGAAAAGAATAACCAAACTAAAGGGTAGTTAAGGAAATAAGGAATCCTTGTTTTAATTTCCCCCAATTAATCAATATATGTATTTTAAAAGGTTAGCTACATTGAAAAATGGATGAGCTTGCCTAAGCTGGAGAAATACAACTGAAAACATGTGGGATTCAATCCAGTTCAACACCTCTTATGAAACTCACAAACCCAGGTTGTTGACACTGAAGAGAAGATCAAGGACAATGAGATGAAACAAGTGCCACAAAGAAAATTTTAGTCAAATTAAAGGACATATGTAAGACATATCAAGTGAAAATATCTCCCTCTTAATAATAATCAAGTTAGGACCAGATATAACAGGTCCTTTTTTTTGTATTGGCAACAAGGATGCATACTGTTTGATAGATGTTTTCCTCAAATGAGTTTAGTAATTTTGATTAATAGTTTTCTCTGAACTTAGAACTGAGTTAAGCATCCTGTCTTTGTAAGGTCCCTTCAGGGATGCCCACCGCCACAGGGAGGCTCACTGGAAGGGAAGGAGTACCACTCCCCAGCTCTCTAGTCTTAAAATTCGGAGAAAGTACTCCAATCTTTGAATGCCTCAGGGATGCAGCTAAAATGTTGTTAGAGTGTTTCTGTGGACTGAAGTTAGATTGTGTGTCTATGTGTATATGCTTAAGAAGCAGTAACATACTAAACTCTCAGTGCCCCAAACCGGTGGGCACTCCAACTAGAGATCCCAAAGGTCTACTGAAGCTATGTAAAGAAAGCACTTAGCTGCCTTCAGAGCTTGGCATTTTGCAACATCACGAGATCTGATTACCTATCTACCTACCTACCTACCTACCTACCTATCAGATTACCTTGTTGTCCCTGCATGGTTGCAAGTCCAGGTATTGCTGGATCCATGTCCTTTGACTCTGTGCCCCTTCATTGCTGCACAAGTCTTCATGCAGCATAGATGGAGCAAAGATAGAGTGTGGTACAGCATCTCTGTCTGTCTGTCTGTCTGTCTGTCTGTCTATCCACCTATAGTTATAATTCAAGCCAACAATCTGCACAATTATTGCACAAGTCCAAAGGGCCTTCTCTATCTGATATAGGAAAATATTCAAATTCTAATGCTGAATTGTTGATTGAGCCTATTTGGAATTCTCAAGGTGCTTACAACGGAAACACTGAAAGCTCTGTAACACATTAGTAATATCCTGAATTAAGTTAAATAATGAGCTAGAATTTCCAGAAAGTCTCCAAGTGCATTTCTCACAGTTTCTAATAATGAAAGAAAAATTGTTTAGCATTTAGATGTAAAGGAATGGGGTGGGGGTGGGACTGAAAAGTCAAGAAGCAGACAGACCCTTAATAACAAAAGGTTTACTCTTTTAATCTTCTTTGATTACATTGAGGGACTTCCAGGAGGCAAAATTTAATTAAGGTTGGCACAGGTTTCTGTAAAAATTGACAGCTCACGGATATACCAGCACCCTGGCTGGTGGAGATATTTTTTAGTTGCGTACACTAAGATACCCTTGGCTCTTCAATCACACCGGGAAACATTCCCATTTGTGGTGGTGCAGCTGCTTGACACCACATCTTATCTCTTTTTATTCCATTTACCTGAAAGCCCTCCCTTCTCCCACCATTTCCTCAGGCTAGGAAATTTCTACTCATCCTTTTGGGCTTATTTATCAGAATTTTCTGAAAGAATATCATATAGCTCCCCCCTCAGTTTTAGATTGCACATATGGACATAATGACTTATTAAATTATGTGGTTTGTCCCAAACCACAGCCTGTAAGGAGGGGTGGGGGACTGGAACTGAGTTCACTCTGACTGTGTCATGCTGTCTTCTTCCCTGTCTGTCCTGCATTATGAGTTGCTATGCGGAGCTGAAGGGGCACAGAGTCAAAGGCTGTGCATCTGTCAATACCTGGACTTGCAACCACACAAGGACAATAACAAGAAGATACCTGCCCCAATCCAGGTTAAGCTGGTGTCTCTTGCAACACACTAGTATGAAGGTTGAATGTCAAGTCTACCTTACCAATATCATGGCCATCACCAAGTCACAAGTTATTTATCAAATCCAAAGTACCAGTGAGATCAGCTTTCATGAGGACAGAAAACTGGAAACCATTTGCCATTTTCCTTTTGACTATCAGAGAAAAATGCTTTTGAGTGACAATCAATAGTGCTATTCATTACCAGGTGACGATGGGCACACTTAGAACCAATTCTACCACCACGGAGGTGGGAAGTCACCAGTCAACGTACTTGTCTCCTTTGCTCTTGGAGATGCCAACCAGCTTCTCGATGCCTCCCGCGTCCCGTAAGGCCTTGGCATTCTCCATGTTCTTGGTGATCACTTCGTGCAGGGTGCAGCAGACGGCCGTCACCGTGTCGTCCGACATGGCCTTGCTCGCTGCGTTGTTGCTGTTGTTCCCTCCTGGCAGCCTGTGGACCAGGTCTCGCATGGCGTATTTGCCTTTGGAAAAGGAAACACAGGGAAGAGTTGAGGAGAGGCTAAGCAGAGGAAGAAGGTAAAGGGAGAGACGGGTCCCGGGAGGAGAAAACAAAGAGGCAGGTAGATGCGGTCTTGTGTTTCCCACCTTCGAGGGTCCTTTATCGAGTGAGTTCAAACACAGACAGAGAAAACAGTGGTCCTCCTCAGAGTCCAGGAGGCATTGGTCCCCAGAGCCCTCTGCTCCACCCCCATGGCTACCAAACTGGATGTTCAAATATCTTCTATAAAATGGCACATGCACATTTTTCTTTATATTGTCAGTCATCTTTAGATATTTTTAATACTTAATAAAATATAAATGCTATGTAAATAGTTGCTATACTGTATTGTTTAGGGAATAGTGGCAAGAAAAATGTCTGTAAATGTGCAGTGAGATGCAATATTTTTAAGTAGCTCGATCTGCACTGGTTGAACCCAAGCATGAGGAAGGCATGGGTATGGAAGGCTGACTGTCTCCTCATGGCCAGAGCCTGGAGTTTGGTGCTAGCTACATCTAGGAATGAATCGCTGCATGCTTCATTTTATGCCTCTAAGCTTTGGTTTACTGTTTCCATCTATAAAGGAGAACGATAATGATACCTAATTTACAAGATATTTTAAAAATTAAAAGAGTGAATGTATGGAGTGCACTTGACCCAGTGATTAACAAGGATGCAGGACTCACTAGATGTTAGCCATCACTAGGTTCCTATCTGACATATTCACAAAAGTCAAGAAAATGTATGCAATTCTAACAACCCCCCAAAATACCATCACAGGAGCTATGTTGGGACCTGTACAATTGAACAGGAGTCAAACCATAAATATGTAGAGAACATGATCAAGTATATGAGTTCTGACCCCTGTAAAGCAAAAAAAAAAAAAAAAAAAAAAAAGTTGATAAACACTACCTAACTATGTACCCAGTGCATCAGGGTAACCTTGCCTCTCTGATGGGATTTTATCGTATGGGTTCCCCCAATGTTTACTAATGTAGCATGTTTTTGTTTGCACAAAAATAAAATCTAATTCCGCTTCCTTCATCCACTTTGTCTTTATTAATCTGGTTACTCCTGATGATAAGGGTACTTACAATGACATATTTATAGAGCAGTTTTAGTTTACATAGCAGTTTAGGCAAGACAATTAATTTATCCCACCTGCAGCTTCCAATTCTGTTCCCTTAATTTATTTATGGAAGTAAATGAGTGCCTGTAGCAAAGTTAGAAGTTCTTAAATTTGGGGGGTGGAATTGGCAAGTGTCCAAAGTTAGATTCCTGACTTGTCTCCTATTCCCCAACAGACATGTGTGGTTAGCTCCTCGAACCTATCTAGACTCTTTACCTCTAGCATATTCTCTAAATGATGTCTTCCTTTGCTGCTAAATTTTTTAGTGCACAGAGCCCGAGGTCAGAAAATAGAACCCCTTGGTAATATGCAGTATCTTAATTCCAGGTAGTAATAAATAAAACATAGGTCCTTGTAATTTTGGTATCTGCTCTTATCCTCTGTTTAGTTGGCTTATTTTAGCTTGGACAGAAAATGCTGATGTTTATTGAAATAGAAAAGTGTCTTCATCCACTTAATGATGGCAGAGGAACTGGCTGACAAAAATGATTTGCCCGGAAACCCCCAAATGTGGCATATTTCTTCTCTAATGACAGCACTTGAAGTAGTAGGGAGAAGGTAACTGTACACGGATAGTTCTCTGAGCAACTCGCGTTGTGTCATGGGACCAGACTCAACCCTAAGAGTTTACTTGGTAGCACTCAGCATGCTGGGGCTTCTATCAGCTCATCCAGCCTATGAGCCATGAGAAGACACGTTTGAGATCCACAAAAGTGAGAAGATGGATGTGTTCTCTTTTTCCTTCTTTTTTTTTTCTAAAGGAAAGTGATGTAGAAAGGGCATCCGAATTGCAAAATATTTCAATCCTTGTGCGTATGGCGACATTCACACCCAAGACTGCATGAAGACTGGCTTTGTAACCTTGGACATTGTCTATGTTGAAAGCAGAGAAAGGATCTGGCTGCGGTGTTTCTAAGTTTGGATTGCTATTGTCCCCATTAGAATGAGCTCAGGTACAGCTGAATGTGCAGTTTTAACAGGGCTTCCCAGTTCAGGAGTCCAGAAGGAGACACAGGTGTCCCTGTCACATTCAGGTGGCAGGGAAAGCCAATCCCCTACCGAGCAGCCTCTTCCCTCACCTAGATGTGCAGTGCAAACGCTGTCATTGTCCATGTGCCCCACCATGTGACAAAGATCAGGAGCCACTCACCTAAGGCACCACAACTTGACAATTGGGGAAACATACAGGGATTGTTTGATTTCTAACATTCCCGATAAAGTTCACTGATGTTTTACTAGACAATGGGGATTTTTCATTGAGTCTGCTTGTCCAGAGAGATACATTCTAGTTGACACTTTTTTACCATCTGAGAGAAAAATGATTCCCTGAGGAAGAAGAACTTTTTAAATTATATTAAGGGCACACCTTATTTATTTATTTACTTGTTTATTTTTTGACCTTTGTGTATGTGCTCAAAAATGCTCTCTTCTCACATTAGAATCAAATCCTACCTTTACATGGAACTTGGGTAGCCAGGAAAGTTTTTTTTTTTTTTTTTTTCTAATAGCTCTTTTTACTGTTTAGAAACTCTGAGGCTAATTGGAAGAAAAAAGAAAATATGAAATGCAGAATGCTTATAGCTGTAAGTGACCTTGTGCAGCGAGCTCACGACATCAGGTCAAGGAAGAGAGAATTAGATTGCACTGGGGTTGTCAGGGCTGGCTGGACCAGGAGATGGACATTTAGGACTGTGCAGTAGGTCAGGGGGCAACAAGTTGCTATTGTACAAAAAGAATCTGGGGCATTAGGAAGGAAGGTCTCACAGAGTCCTGTGGAAGGTGGGAGAAGGGTATTGCCTTTTCCTTGACGATAAAGCTCTCTGGTCTGAGCTTCTGCAGAAATGATCAGCCCTACAACTCAAGGGAGCTGGTCCCAGGCTCCCTCATTTCTTTTTTCCAAAACCCTGGTAAAAACTAAAAAGCTGTTCTTGCTGTCAAATAAGAATCAAGGTCCCCTTTCCTCCAACCCTCAGTTAGACTTTTGGGTCCTTGAGGTCTGAGATGTCTTCAGAGGTGAAAGGGGTTAACTCCCTTTCATGTCAATAAAGAGAATGGACCAGACCTTAATTTACACAGCTTATCATCATCAAGTTGTTGACTTTCTCTCCTCTCCTCTCCTCTTCTGTCCTCTTCTCTCCTCTCCTTTCCCTTTCTTTCTTTCTTTTCTTTTCTTTTCTTTTCTTTTCTTTTCTTTCTCTCTCTCTCTCTCTCTCTCTCTCTCTCTCTCTCTCTCTCTCTCTCTCTCTCTCTCTCTCTTTTTCTTTTTTTTTGTACTGGGGATTGAGTCCAGGGGTGCTTATCCACTGAGCCAAATACCCATCCCTTTTAAAAATATTTTATTTAGAGACAGGGTCTTGTTGAGCTGCTAAGTGCTGAGGCTGGCTGTGAACTCCCCATCCTCCTGCCTCAACTTCCGGAGTTGCTGGGATTACAGGCATGTGCCACCTCACCTGGTGATTTTTTTCTTTTTAGAGAGAGAAATGAGAGTCAGGGTTCTGCTAGGGCTAAGGAAGGAGTGTCTGGGCCAATGGGTGGTGACTCTCTCTAGGGATCTGGAGAGGGAACAGGTTGGAGGTTCTGCAGGGGCCCAGGGACATAAGAGGCATGTGCAGCTCAGCAGTGGCCCCATGGGACACTGGGACGCTACAGATGAAGACCAGGACCTGGGAGCACAGGGCTCGCCCTGGGGTAGAGCTGGCATGAGGCACAGGAAGTGTCTTAGAATGAATGGCTCAGGCACCAGCCCCTCTTCTTCTGGATTTTGTCTAATTTAAAAATAAGAAAATGATACAGACTGAAGTCTCAGAATGGTTCACGCTGATGCAACTACAAGACTTCAGGATCCAGACAGTTCAGGTGTGTGACTGTGGAGAGGTGGCTACAGCAGGCTGGAAGAGAAGGGCGTCCATGATGGAGAGCCGACTGGCTTGGAGTCCTGTGCTGAGTGGAGGTAGTGGAGGGAAGGACGACTCAGAGGTTTCTAGCTGGACAGTGAAGTGGGAAGTGAAGACCAAAGTGAGTTTTAAAGCTCAACAATAATGGACAAATTGGATTTACTTTGAGTTTTCACACAAAGGAAAATGTGTGAAATTAGATGTGCTAATTTTGGTTTGTCCCCAGCAGAATCCATGCTGAGGCTTAGTTTCTACTCTCACAGTCTTGAGAGGTGATGAGACCCAAGAGTGGCACTGGGGGCAGGAGAAATCCATTCTCATGAAGGATTATTGCCATTTCCTGGGACTGAAGGAGTTCTCACTCTTGAAGAGTTGGATTAGTTTCTGTAAGAGTGTGTCGTTACACAGGGAGGCCGTTCCTCGAGGTTCGCCTCTCCAGGAGCCGGCTTGCCCTTCCCTCCCTCACCACCGTCATTTGATGTAGCCCAAGGCCCTCACCAGACATAGATGCCCAGCACTGGACTTTCCAGGTTCCAGAACTGTGAGCCAAGTACACCCCCATCCTCGTAAATGACTCAGTCTCAGGTGTTCTGCCATTGATACAAAACGAACCAGACACATTATGCAGGTTACATGAGAGAACTGCTCAGCAAAATCCCACCAGAGAGACGGGTTCAAAGGACACAGAGTTTTGAGGAAGCATGGTGCACACGCTGCCCTGCCTCTGGAGTGAACATGCTTCCCACGATCCACTACCACAGAGTCACACCATAGGAGAGGAAAGCTCTTTACCTTCTTGGAGCCAAACAAAACAAAACAGAACCAACTCCACCAGACAAGTCACTCCGTCTTGCCACAGTTACCAATGCAAGTGAATCCTCAGGTTGTTTCTTCTGCGGGACTCAGCTCTATGGAGAGGACCCACCCTGACGGGTACACAGATGTGAGATGCCTGCCGGAGGAACTGTGTGGAAAGCCCTGAGAATCCATCAGCGATGGACCAAGTGCGGCCCTGTAATTACACAGGGAGGCTGTCTCTCGAGCTCCTTCCCACACAGATTTTGTGTTTCTTTTGATCATTGATACAGTTCTCTCTTAGCTGATCTTCCTTGTTCACTGCAATAAACTTAAATGTTTCAAACTGATTAGAAAAAACGCATTTTCTTAAAGATCAGGTAGAACAGACAGAAACCCAGGATCAGGAACACCACAACTCCTTTGCCTCTGAGTTCTCGGTGCTTCTTTGGCCTTTCTGTTTCTGGAGCTGCTAAGAGTTTTGGCTAAAATACTCTGAAATTGTTTTTTTATTTTTTTATTTAACTTTTTTTTTTTTTTTTACTGTGATAAAAACACCTACCATAAAATGTACTATAGCACCCATTTCTAATTGATGTTAATTAAGTACATTCGTATCATTGTCCAACCACCACCTTCATATCCAGAATTCTTTTTCTCTCACAGAACTGAAACTCCATACATTAAACACCAATTTTCCTCCTGCCCTCTTTTCAGCATCTGGAAACTGCCATTCTACTTTCTTGTCTATGAAGTTGACTACTCTAGCTGCCTTGTGGAGTGGAATCATAGAACGTTTGTCTTTTGTGAGTGGATTATTTCATTGAGCATGAAGTCCTAAGGCTTATCCATGATGTAGTTTGTCAGAACTTGCTTTCTTCCTCATGCATTTTGCTTATCTGTTCATCTATTGATGGACAGTTTCTATTGATTGACAAGTTTCTATTGTCAACCACGTTGCTCTATTATGGTACACAAATACCCTATTGTCAATCTCTCTGCCTTTGGATCTAAAGTTAGTCTCTTACAGACAATATGTATTAGGATCATGGTTTTGGGTCCACATGATTGATTTCTGTCTTTGGAAAGCCTAATCCAGTTGCATTTAAAGTCATTGCCAATTAGGAAGGACTTATCTTCTGTCATCTTGCTGTTCTCTAAATCCCTTATTTCCTGCATTATTGTCTCTTTTGTAGGTAGTTGATTTTTTTGTAGTGAAAATTTTAATTCCCTCTTCTTTTCCTCTGTGCATGTTCTTTGTTTTCTTTGTGGTTATCATGGGAATTACATCCAACATCCTAAAGCTATAATAATGCTCTAATTGGAATTTATCAAGTTAACTTCAATAACATACAAAAAACTGTCTGTTTATAGTGACATGCTATTCCCTTTCAGTTACTGATGTCACAAAATCAAACCTTTGATCATTACATGTCAAAAACATAGTGATCGTTGCTTTTTTAATGCATTAGCCTCTAACATATGTAGAAAACAAAATGTGTAGCTACAAACCAAAGTTGCCATAAAATTAGCTTGTAGACTAATAATTGGTTTTTTCTTAAGTTTATTAGTCTCTTTAATTATATAGAAAATAAAAAGTAAAGTTATAAACCATAAACTATTGTTAAAATAATACTGGCTTTCACAATTGCCTGTCTTTACCTTTACTGAGGTCTTGAACTCCTTTTGGGATCTGAATTACTGTCTATTGTTCTTTCATTTCAACCTGCAGGACTCCCTTTGGGGTTTCTCACAGATTGGGTCTAGTGCTAATGATCTTCCTCAGTTTTGCTTATCTGAGAATGTCTTAATTTCCCCTCACTTCTGAGGAACATTTTTGCTGGATATAGGATTCTGGGTTGATAAGGTATTTTTCTTTTCTTTTAACAGGCAAATATATCAGCCTGCTGCCTTCTGACCTCCTGAGCTATCAAGGTAGATGTGCTGTTCATCTTCCTGGAGAGCTCTTCTATGAGATGAGGTGCTTCTATTGCTGCTTTCAAGATTCTCTGTCTTCCTACAATTAGATTATGATGTGTTTTGGCAAAATACCATATCTTATAAGGATTTCATTGAGCTTCTTAGATGTTTACATTTATGCCTCTCATCAAATTTGGTACGTTCTCATTTCCTCTAACAGTCTCTCTACCCTTTTCTCTCCTTTCTGACATTCTCAGTGTGAATGGCAGTCCTCTTGATGGGTCCTACAGATCCCTTAGAATGGGTTCCTTTCACTGGACAGACTCTATACAGAAGAAGATATACAGGCAATTAATAAACATATGAAAAAGTGCTCAACATCTCTAGTAATTAGAGAAATGCAAATCAAAACCACCCTAAGATTCCATCTCTCTCCAATTAGAATGGCTATTATCCACAATCCAAGCGTGGATGTGAGGGAAAAGGTACACTCATACATGGCTAGTGGAGTGGCAAATTGGTGCAGCCACTCTGGAAAGCAGTGTGGAGAATCCTCAGAAAACTTGGAATGGACCCACCTTTTGACCCAACTGGGTCCCACTCCTCAGTTTATACTCAAAGGACTTAAAATTAGCATACTACAGTGATACAGCCTCATCAATGTTTATAGCAGTTCAATTCACAATAGCTAGATTGTGGAACCAACTTAGAGGCCCTTCAATAGATGAATGGATAAAGAAACTGTGGTATATATACATAATGGAATATTATTCAGCCATAAAGAAGAATAATATTATGACATTTGCAGATAGATGGATGGAATTAAAGAATATCATGCTAAGTGAAAAAAGCCAATCCCAAAAAACTATAGGCTGAATGTTTTCCCTGCTAAGTAGATGATGATATATAAAGGGGGTAGGTGGGTGGGGGATTGAGAGAAGAATGGAGGAACTTTAGGTTACATAGAGGGAAATGAAAGGGAGGAGGGGGTGGGGGTATGAAAAATGGTGGAATGAGACAGATATCATTACCCTATGTACATTTATGATTGCACAAATAGTATGAATCTACATTGTGCACAACCATAGAAGTGAAATGATGTACCCCATTTGTGTACAATGAGTCAAAATGCAGTCTGTAAAAATAAAAAAAGATAATAAAAAAATCTAGATATGTTATAAAACAATTAATTAACTAACATGTACAGCAATCTGTGAGGGATATAAAGACTGTAACCATCTTCCTCTGGCTGTGGTTGGTTGTTTTCCAGAATAAAGTTTGAAAATTCAAAAAAAATAAATGGGTTCCTTTCCACAATCTTCTTCCTTTCTGTTCTTCAGACTCAATCATTTCAATGGTCTGATCTTCATAATTGTTAATACTCTTCTGTCTGCTCAAAAGTTTCTTTGAATTCCTTTAGTTTTCCTTTTTTTCATTTTAGTTATTGTACTTCTCGTTTTTGTTTCTTTTTCAGTTTTCTATCTTTTCATTGCTATTTCCATTTTGTTTACATATAATTTTCTTTGACTCTTTTTGGGTCTTGTTTCAATTTTCTGAGTATCTTTGAGACATCTGTTTTAAGTCTCTACCTAGTAGATTAACCACCCAGCTTGTCTCAGGGACAGTTTCCGTTGGTTAAGTTTTTTTCCTATAAATTGTCCATGTTTCCCTATTTCTTTGTAGCCCTTGATGATGATGATGATGACGATGATGTTGATTTTGTTGCTGAAAAGTATAAATTTGAATCTAATAATGTTCTAACTCTGGAAATCAGATCCTTACCCTTTACCAGGGTTTACTACATTTTTGTTTTGGTTTTGGTTTTGATTGTTGTAGGCTGTCTCTGTACTATGGAGTAACTTAAGGTATAAACTTAAGTTTTCACAGACATTTTCTGAGCCTGCATTTTTCCTTCAGCATGCACACTGACTTTCTAATTTCTGTAGCCGCTTTTGAACGTTCTAGTCTTTAATGACTGGCTCCTAAGGGGAAAAGAAATGTTGTGGGGGACGGGTATGTGTGAGCCCTTCAAATCCCTTGAACATCATTTCAGCTACAGAGGGGCTTGCACCATGGGGGGGGGTGTGTGCGTGTGCACACAATAGTGCTGACCCCTCTGCCTACATCTCTGTGATCGGAAGCAGATATCAGCAGAAAGCACAGATCTCCAATATTTGGAGGACAGGGTCCCTTGTGCTAATCCTGGCTTCTGGAAGTACCAT
The DNA here is from genome assembly GCF_902686445.1 of Sciurus carolinensis. NCBI lineage: Eukaryota > Metazoa > Chordata > Mammalia > Rodentia > Sciuridae > Sciurus > Sciurus carolinensis. The sequence continues at coordinate 9,043,751 of NC_062218.1, forward strand.
GTCAGTTGTTCCAGCTGCCTGTCATGGGACCGGGGGCCAAGGGATGAGACGTGTAGCTCCTGCTGAGGTAAGAACTGATATTGACTAAAATCAATCACAACTTACTGACAAGCCTTTCCCTGGAAGTTGCAAGCCACCAATACACTCCAGAGTTTCAGAATAGTTATATCAGACAGATTCTTCTGATATAACTGTCAGTGTCACTGTTGCCTAGGTGAGAGATGGTGCTTCCCCCACCCCATCATCCCCAAATCCTCTCTGTACTCTGAGTTTACTTTTTCCCAGTGAATGAAGAGATAAAAGTGAAGGGTTGATAATTATGTGATTGGGTATATGTAGGTAAGTGTGAAAAGAGTTTCTTTCCCCTTTGTAGTAGAAGGCTATTGTCTTTTGCAATGCTCCATGGATAACTGAGCTCAATTTGTGATAAAAATCAATCAGTTATGCAGTATAAGAATATCTAATTTATCCAGATAGTCTGTTGTCAAAGAGGGGACAGCATAAGCAAAATATGTGTTTTAAAGCTGATTTATGTGGCTATAGACCAAGTTAGGAAAGTACTCAAGATAGTATTGCTTAGATATTGGAAAAAAAAAAAAAAAAACTGAATGCTCGCTAACATCTGAAAGATATATTAGGACCAGTCTGGAGATTTCTGACCTCTGGAACTATCTAGAAGGAGCTGCATGCAGGACTTTTTCCTTTTCAACCAAAAATAGATGAAATATTACTGAGTGATAAAAAAGAACAATACATGCTGTTTACTATAGTGATGTAGCCATATTAATTCAAAATAGCTAAGCTATGGAACCGACGTAGGTGCCCATCAACAGATGAATGGATAAAGAAAATGTGGTAGGTATATACAGTGGAATATTACTCAGCAATAAAGAAGAATGAAATTATGGTATTTGCTGGTAAATGGATGGAACTGGAGACTATCATGCAAAGTGAAATAAGTCAATCCCCAAACACCAAAGACCAAATGTCCTCTCTGGTATGCAGATGCTAACACACAACAGGGTGGGGAAGGGAAGAACAGAACTATTTTAGATTAGACAAAGGGGAATGAAGGGAAGGAAGTGGTGATGGAAATCAGATAGACTTTAGAGTGAATTTGACATGACTTTCCTGTGTTCATATATGGATACACGACCAGCGTAAATCCACATCCTGTACAACCTCAGGAATGGAAAGTTGTACTCCATGTATGTCTAAGGTGTCAAATACATTCTGCAGTCATGTATAACTAAAAGGAACAAATAACAAAATTTATAAAAGAACAGTACATGCTGCCATCTAGACAGACTGCAACAGCATTGCGCTGGGAGAAAAGGACCAGTCTTGAAGGGTTTGTACTGTAAGACTGCACTTCACGGCATTCTTGAACTAACAGAATTACAGAGACGGAGAGCACATTAGCAGTCGCCTGCAGTTTGGAATAGTGGGGAAGGAAGAGTGTGTCCATGCGGAGTCCCACCTCGACTATGAGTGGCGTGTTGGAATAGGTGTGTACTGTGGTAACCGGGATCGACACTCAAGTCTACACACGAGAGGATGACACTGGACAACGCCAGCATGTCGAAGGGCTAATGTCCTGGTTTTAATACTGTGTCATACCTGTGTAGGACGTAACCATTGAGGAAATGCGTGAGGGACACAGGGGACATTTCTGCATTGTCTCTACAATTTCCTTGAATCTATGATTATTTCACAATAAGAAAAATTAGAATAGTCCCACAGAAATGCAGGCGAATGTATGGGAAGTGAAAGGCTGTGTGTGCTAACAATAGGGTGTTAGTAAGTCTGAGAGGCGACCTCCTGGGCCCAGACTGGACTGGACAAGCATGACAAAAAATGCACTTATTTAATAGGGAGAAACACAGTTGTAAGTCCCCCGAATTCTCCAGCTTGCCAAGATTCCTGAGGGATTCTATTTTCTATGTGTATGTAAACATTTTATGTGTCAGAGATTGGCATGGCTTTTATATTTTCTGGGTGAAACTGTGAAATGGAAATCCTCATTTCATTGGATTAGGTAAACAATTAATTGTTTATAAGTAAAATTATAACAGAGAACTAAAAACGTTCCAGTGAAGACATCAACTCAGAATGATTTCAGCTGTTGGTCCTTTAAGAAAAACAATTGTCTCACAAAAGCGTTTGGCAAAGGGAAATGCAAAGCAGTTCAGCGATGAATGAAACTAATGGCCTTGGTTGCTAGGTTAAAAAGCTGCAGCAAGGAAATACCAGTGGACGTCAGATTGGCAAAGGAAGGAAACAATCGTACCAAGGCCCTGCAGGAAGCTGAAGTACGTCTAAAAAGGTTTCAATATCCCAGCACCCAAAAAAAAAAAAACAACAACAACAACAAAAAAGAAAAAACAAAAAAAAAAAGGTTTCAATAATTGGCACCTATGGTAGAAAGAGTTTATGCTATGTTTTTAGCTAAGGCAAATCCTTGTAAAAATTAGACAAGTTTGGTAATTTGGCGGTAAAACAGAAATGTGTCCCCTTCCTGATTTTATCATGTAATAAATCTTTCTTTTTTGGGTCTTTATTTTTTTCCCCACATTTTTTTGGTGCATTTATGTCATAAATCTTCTGTTAGCATGATCTATTTATACAAGATTAGGTTTATTTTCTCATTTGTGAATTAATGTGAGTCAATTAAATTTCTGGTTTTATTTCAGACAAGCCAACATTATTTCTTAAAATGATAAAGGTTAACAGGTGTTCAACTACACTGAATTTTATAACTGATGTTTTATAAAGGGTTTGTTCTTCTTACCCTTATATAATTCCAAAAATTCTACTAACTGAGTGATTGCATTTAACCTTCTGGGTAAAAATTCTAACATCCTCTTTTTGCTAAAATGCTGGTCACTCAACGCAGGTGCGTGTGCACATGAAAACGTGCTTTGAAGCCTTGCCCGTGCTGCTGGGCTTGACCTGGTTGGTGTGTGTGTCCGTGCTGGTGCTCAGGGCGGACAGCCGGGCACCGTGGCAGGAAGTGTGGGCAATGAGTCTCGGATCTTGGCTAGGGTTCTCGCACACCTGCCTCCGCATCTCCTCTAAGTCTGAAGAAACAACTCAGTCGCGTTAGTTAAAAGTTACAAGTACATGGACAGCCTATGCTGCGCGCGTTAGTTTCTATGGCTGCTATAACAAATCACCATGTGCTTAGTTGTTACAACACAGATTTACTATTTTACAGTTACAACGGCTAAAAGCACAATATGGGCTTTGCTGGGCTAAGATGGCGGAGTGGGCAGGGCAGGTGCTGGCACAGCAGGGAGGGTGTTCTCGACATTTCCCAGGCTCCGGGGGGTCCTACATTTCCTGCAGGTAGCCCTCTGCTCCGTCTTTGAAACTAGCTGCACTGTGGGTTGGATCCCCCTCACATCTCTGACCCTCTTGTTTGCTTCCTTCACCTCCTTCCACTTTTAAGAACCCCTGGGTTCATGTTGAGTCCACTGGATGATCCAGGGTCTCTTCTCCACCTTAAGATTAGCCGATTAGCACCTTTAGTGTCCTCTGTGGCACAAGGTCACCTGTTTCCAGGTGTGGGGGATCAGGGGTTAGAGATCCTGGGGCTGCAGCTGGCCTACCTCACTATACTAGGTACTGTGAACGTGTCCGTGAGTAATGGAAAGTGTTTTTATTTTCAAGGGAGAAAGACTAAGGTAAAAATGTCTAGCTGCATTTTAATGTGAAAGAAAAAATACAAGATATATTTGGGGTGTCAGTAAGTTATCAAAAGCATGAGAAGTGGGCCTTATTTCCCTGGTTTCTAATGCCCACACCTAATGCATTTGAAGAAAACAATTGGACATGTTAAAATCTCCATCAAGTTTGCCTAATGTTGACGAGTTTACTTGTAAGGTGAAGACAAGACTAGTGAATACTTTATTGCAAATGTTACAAAATGTGATGTACATAAATAATAAAGTCAGAACTGAGTTGTGTCTCTGGTGACATGACAAACTAATCTTTGAGTATCCACTCTGCTTTCAACATGGAACTGGGGATGATCTGTTCCCAGAGTTCAGGGTTCTCCTATCACCAAAATACTTCTACTTGAGGTCATGTCAGCTTGGAGCTGTTTTTGTCAATCTCTCTAATCACTTAATTTTAAAAAATAAATACTTAACAAAAGATCCTTACTTCTACAAATGTGAGAGTTCCTCATAACTGATGGGTTTGTTGTATCTTTATTTTATATATTATCACTGTGAACCCTTTGAACCAAACCCAAGTTATGAATTGTCTTTAACCACTCAGGACTCACATTCATATCTTGGGTCTCCTGATAACTCTTTTAGAAATTTCCTTCCAGAAATGCATACTTCATAGTGAAAATGATAAAAGCTTAAAAAAAAAAAATCTGTACGCCATCTTTGGGGTTTGCCAGATCCCAAAGATTTTTCTTCTTCGCCTAAGGAAATGGATGGCATTCTGCAGATTTTTCTGTAGCTGATTACTGTGGGGAGAGCTGCACTGTTTACCAAGAATCCAGGAGAAAGATCTGACCAGTGAGAAAAGGAGAAACTAAATGTCCACTTCATTACAACACATGAAACACTGTCATTATGATCAAGCATCAACAGCCAGGGAACTTTGATTTCATAGGGAAGCAAGCTCCCTTTCATGTTAGCGAATGGCATGAGAGTGGTCAATGCCTTATAATTTTATTTATTTATTTTTTGTCAATGGTTTATTTTAAAGGAAAGCTTCCATTAATAAGAGAGCCACTTTAGTGGTGGCAACCCCACCATGCACTCAATCGTGAATTAAGAGGACCTGGATATCTCTCGGAGTTCCTACTGACATTTCTATATGCTGACGGTTGTCACCAAGTCCTTATACGAAAATTGTCTCAGCTTTGCTATTATTGCTTATGATGAGCATCTAACCAGACTATTCAGTCATATCGCTAATAGGCAGTTTCTGATTTTTCTCCCATGTTTACCTAAAACTAACAAACCAATAACCTGCTAGAGCCATGGATCAGTTATTTTATCTGCTGAAGAAACATCAAAATGGCCTGAGGAGCAGATGCTCCTGGAAACTCTTGCCTGGACGCTGGTTCCAGGCAGTCATCAACAGCTGATGCTGTCACCACCAGTGAACATCTCTCAGACAGGGGCGGGACTGGGGCAGGATTTCCAGAACTCATTTACATCAGAATCAGACAACCTGGAGAAGTTGGACTGGTGATTAATCCAAGATCAATAAAACAAGGATTTGTTACCTAGACTACATGAAATACTTTTAATTGCAGCTAACATTACATTTTGGATTGGGCATGTTACAAAAAGCCTTCTTTCTACTTTTTCAGTCTCTAATGCTTGATCTAACAGGTTAAGCTTGTAAAAATTAGAACGGAACATTCTTTAAGTGAGATCTTGTTCTAATTAATCCTTTCGAATTCATTAAAAAGACCCTTTAAGAAGTCCTAAAACGGATGATAAGTCAATGAACTGTTGGGCAAAGCTCATCATCATGACGCTGTAAATGTAACAACATGCATTGATCAGTCTGGGTTTCTGCTACAACTTGATTCCAGAGTTGACAAATGAATAAAGTACCTTCACTAATCTGTGCACAACTTTCCTTAAGCATAGGTTTTCATGGTATATAATGAACTAGAATCTGTACTTCTTCCAACCAGAAGATAATTGAGTAAGTCAAATATGTAACCGTGACCATGCCAGAGATGTTATGTTTAAAGGCAAATAATAATTTGACAAGACATGACAAATCCATTAAGAACAAGTGCATCTCATATGTGGAACTGGTATGCCCAGCACCCTCCTGGGACCCCGGCTTGGTTCATGTTCTGTGGTTCAGGGAGTCCCGGCCCTACAGGAAGTATGGCCAGAAGCTCTGACAGCAGAGAATCTCTGTGTCATAGGTAATGCACGCAGGTGGAGCCTGTAAGATTGAATCTTGCACCAGAGATTTCTGGGTTATTGATCTCAGCAGTTGAACTGAAAGGGAATAGAATATTTCTGCCACATTCAATGGCCACAAAACAAAAGTTAACTCTTAGGACTTAATGTCACATGATTTTCATTTTGATAACCATGCAAACTGGTCTTTGTGAACTACATCAACACTGCTTGCCATACCTAAGTCTATACAACTGGTCAGATAAGACAAACCATAAATCAATAGTCACAAATAAGAACACTGCTAAACAAAGTTGGTGGCTCAATCTGCAATTAAAGGGCAGACCCCAAGCTCTGCCCTATCATGACGGTGTTCACACTGTGAGCTCATTCTGAAGACAGAACCAAGTGGCACAGAAGATAAACTCAGGGAAACTAAGCAAAAAAATCGAAAGAAACACACTCTTGTTTTTCTAGCTCTAGTCCCAAACTTTGTTTATTTGAGGCATTTTCTTTGAGTTATTGACTCCTAATGGACTTGATCTCTGACACTGGCACTACCAGTTCATAACTATTACATTTTTAGATATGAAGTGTCCCCTAAGCTCAAGTGTGACACAATGAGAGAAAGGTGAAATCACTGGGTTATGAGAGTCGTAACCTAATCAGTGGATTAATCCACTGATCGGGATTAATTGGGTAGGTAGGATGTGACTGGAGGGGGTGGGTCCCTGGGGTCGTGTCTTTGGGGTTTACATTTTATCCCTGGAGAGCAGAGCTCCTCTCTGCTTCCTGGTTGCCATGTTCTGAGCTGTGCTCCTCCTCCATGCCCTTCTACTATGATGTTCTGCCTCACTTGGGCCCAGAGCCAAGGAGTCAGTTGATCATGAACTGAACCTCTGAAACCATGAGCCCAAATAAACTTTTTCTCCTCTGTGCTGCTCTCATCAGGTTTTTTGGTCACAGAAATGAAAAGGCTGACTACAACAGTGGTTAGGGATGAGCCTGAGAAAGAAGGGCGGTTTGCTCACCAGGACCCAACTCGATGTCATTGAGTAAATGCAGTGTGTGCTTGTGCATTCTGAACGTGGAGTCCAGTTCTTAAATCTGGCTCCTGTGAAATAACTTGTCAGTTAAACCCCTTTCCCTTCTCCATGCTTTGTCTTCCTGTCTCCTTTTCAAGGACTGAATAGGGCAGTGGCCACACCAACCCTCTGGTCTAATCATGTCAGTCCCTTTCCCCAGAATTGGAACCTGCTCATCTCCACATCTGTCCCTTTGTTCCTGCTGGATTAGAATAAATATTTCATAAGATGCATTGTTTTTTAAATGAACCTTCTTTTATGTATCTGCCCATTGTTTTAATTGATTAGAGATTTATTCAGAGAGAGAGAGGCATAGCAGAAAGGGATCAGTGGGAACCAGGAAGCCAACGGGTGCTGTGGGCAGAGGTTGACACACATTCTAGAAGATATGCTAAAGTTCCTTATGCTTTTTTTCTAATAACTATGATTTTAAAGGACAAGTACAGACTTATAACACATATAAGAAGCTAATTCACATGCCCAAATTGGTAAGTAGTTGGCCTGAGAAAATGATTCAAAGAGTAATTCCAGCCTCTGAAGAGAGATAATATTGAGCAAGGCAGGATCTTATAGGTTTATGGTATACGGGATGCAGTTCTTTCGAGAGTTATTACCCTCAAATAAATAACCTATTCCACTTTGTTGCAGACAAAAGGAATTGTATTTTGGGGCACCTTGCAGTCTCATCCAGAGGAAATCACTGAATTAGATTCTGAGAAGCTCTCACACTGTTCAAGTGTCAAGAGTCATAAGGAATACAAGAAGGCAGGCAAGATATGCATATTTAACTCACATAAAAATGATTCTAAAAATAAAAATGGCAGTTAATTAACACGAAGTTCACTGAAGCACCTTTCTGAACTAAAAATAAATTGATTTTTGGGAAATACTGAAAATGAGGCAAGCAACTAGGATGACACATTTTAACAGGATTTAAATAATTTGATTAAATATTAAGCATGGATAGCAAAAAATTATCTTAATTTATTGCTTAAGTTTAGCAGAAAGGAAGTAAAGATGAAAAGTTAAACTTAACTGATTCTAGCTTCAGGGGAGAAACCTAGGAAGGGCTTTTATTTTTAGGTCAAGATTGCTATCTATCAAAGACCAAGTACTCTTCTAGGATAAAAATTTCAGAAGACAACAGTCTAACAGTCTGCCTGAGACAGGATGAGATTAGCATTTCTGTAAGAAAAGTTTGTTTTCAGGAACAGAAGCTGAAACCCATCCCCTGACCTGAGCATGCTGGGATACCAGGATGATGTGCATGAGCTGGTGGTGAGTTTTAAAACCACACCCCCTCATTCTTGATTTCTCCAATGATTTCCACCTCTGCCAAAATAAAAAGCAGCCTCAATTAAGGATTCCACGAGAAGGAATACCTTCTCCTTTCAGTGTTCTTCCTATGTGACTTCTTACAGGTTACCTTATATGGAGGCTTAACTTTTGTTAAGAAGAGTCACATCTATTCTTGTTTTTGCTTTACATCTTCCTGGGGTATAAAAAGGACAGGTGCAATTTCCAATCTATAACAAATACAGTTGCAGAGCTTGAACGAGGTATGCTGGCTTGCAGTTTTCCTCTGAGCTTTGGTACCTGTAGGCCCAAAGCTCCCAAGCTCCCCGTTCTAACGTGCTCCCTCGCTCTTCTCTGAGGTCTTTCATGGGCATAGTCTTTCCTAGCTGTGTGACACTTCTGTCACTCCTTTATTCAGCCAGTCCTTCTACATTCACTGTAAGTTGCGCGTGTTAGCTGGTGTATCTGATGTACCGTTCCAACAATATCATAAATTGAGGACAGGGTGATATCTCATAACCTCACATTACTGATGAATTATGAAAGGATTGAGCAGGGCCCTCAGGCCGCATACCTAAGGTGCAATAGTGCTTTGACTTTTGTGAATCGTGTTCACATTTACCCTGCTGTCCTCGTCACGTGCCTCTGTGACAGCTCTGGGGAACAGAAGTCCTATAAGATGCTTTGTGCTAAAAAGGGGTTTATTGCTAACATAAGTATTGGAAATGCTGCACTCCATATTCAAGTCACTGACTTAAAATGCAAATATATTTCCAATTAGTGAAGTAAAGGCTCCATTCAGTTTAAGAGAAAAAATGTAGCCACCTGATTAATGCTTAACCCGGTTTTCCCCGAACTTATCTGGAGAGAGAACTTTTCAAGCACAGCACCCATTGCCTTTCCAGAGAACTGGGATTCTGAGATGCACTCTGGGTGGTTCTGCTGGAGCCTGCTATCTCCTCACTACACCTCCTACTATACTTACCTGTTAACCTCTAAGTACCCGCACATCTTTACCACCAAAGAAATCAGAATCTCAGAGCAACTTGAGTTAATGTTGATAAAAATCAGAACTGAGTGAGTCATTTGATTATGAAAAAGGGATGGTCAGAGAAAACACAGGGCCACTTATCTGAGCACTCCTGATGGAAGCCGCTCACCCTGTGTGCACACGGTCCCTAGACGCATGGGTCTGGTTCTGAACTCACATATGCAACCTTCGTTTGGTTTCACAAGTGAGGCCACTCACAGAGTACTTCATAAACTAAATTAAATGGCATATAAGAAAGTTATCACATTGGCTTAAAATTTCATCTTCCTCATTAGCCAGTGAGATGTTCATGGGAGAATTCTCAGGACAGCTTCTTAAATGAAGGAAGTTCACTGTTTGAAATTCACTTAATTTTGTTACCCAAGCTTATTTTGGTCCTGGTACCTAATAGTAAGTCAAGAACTGGTTTCCAGTAAGCAACCCTCATTCTGCTTTTAATTACTGAACTGAGCTTCAAGTAGCAGTGAGTCTTATGTGGCTCTCCCAGGGTGTGATTTTGCTTATATAAACCCTCCTGTGGAGCTAGGTAAATCCCAGGAGGCAGGGAGTCCAGGGCAGCCTTGGCTGAACTGTTCTCAGTTTCTACTTCAAAAACACATAATGTGGCCTCACAGTACAGGCCAGGAACCTGAGATTGCACCAAATCTTGCAACATTGCTGTCCCCCTTATTCTTCAGAGATCATCTCCTGTCCTGGGTACAAGAGGATTTATAGCCATCCTTCACAACAAAATTCATTATTCACTTTGAGATTGATTTTAAATAGTATTAGTTTATAAAACTTGATGCCTTGGTCAAAACCTATGGTTCAGTTTCTGTTCATGGGCATATTAATTTTTTTTCAGGATAAAGAGATGTGGTACTTGTAACTTTTAAACCTTTTGTGTTTTTATAGTTCAAGAGAAAGAACATAAGAACTCAAAGATATTGAGAAATTATTCTAATAAAAGTTGGCTTGTGTTTTGGATATTTCCCCAAATTCCCCAGCTACTGAAAACACTGCTCCTATGAACTGTAAAAATACCCTGGGCTCTGTAATATTGCTTGCTTCTTTGTTAATTAAGCACAGCAGACATTCTGAATGGAAGGAACTGTTAGCATTATTAGTCTACCCAGATCTCCAGCAAGAATATTGCAGGTTTCCATTGTGTGTATAAAACTAAAATTTATGGGATTTATATTTGATTACTTTAAAACTTTGTTGAGTGTGTGCTATGCCACAAAAGTCAATATTACAACTATATGAACCATTCGGAAAAAGGTAGGTAGAAAAAAATTAGATATAAAGATAAAGAATAAAAAGGCGCTGAGTAGATATAAAAGCAGAATTTAAAAATTAGCATACGAGCCCAAAAGTGAACGAGTTTATTTCCCCTAATCCCTCCCAATCAAAATGGCTAGAAATCAGATCTGAGCCCAGCTGATCACCCACTGATTACAAGAATATTTAATCCTGAAAAATATTAGGAAGAGAAAAGAAATTGGACAGTCCTTTGACAATTTCTTTATTGTGATGGGATTTTGCAAAGGAGAAAGATACTCTGAATGGAAAAGAGTGTGAGGGAGATTCTAAACAGCAGAAAACATTGGACATAGAGTTTTGTAGATCTGTTACCCCAAAGCCAGCAAAGTGATTGGCATTTGAGTTTTCCTACCTAAACAGACCCAGTTTTTGAAGGTTTTAAGTATCCATCTGCCCTGCTCACTAGGGAGCCCATGCAGTGGGGAGAGGCAGTCATTCACATTTGCCTCCTTGGATCTGCTAGCAGGTTGTGCAGAGGGGTGGCAGCCTCCTAGATGTCTGCTCTCACTGCTGCAAAGTCCTGGGTAGGAATGACTTCTAGCAGTGTCCCCTTCTACAGTGTAGGTGCCCAGCATATGCTGCACACTCTCCCTGACACTTCACAAGCCCCGTTCAGCATTCTTGGGTTGATAGCAGTGAGGTACTTGGTTATCTTCAAGGATCACAGGAGAGTCTACACTTGGGTCCATAAATAGTGTGGTTATTACTAAGCCATGAGTGTGCTAGGCACTACCAAACCAAAAGCAAACCAAGCAAGCCCAAACCGCTCAACGAGCCACAGCAAGTAGCAGTCTTCATGTTAGGGACAATTCTTCAACACACTCTCCCTAACCCAGTGTGAGCCGCCCTGGCCATTTCACTCTCAAAGCCAATGGAAGCTTCCAGGGGTGAGCATGAGCGCATCGGCTGCTCAGTCACTTGAGAGTCTGCAGTTTCAATGATAGTTGTTTGACTTGTTATAATTCCATTAGTTAAATGGAGTTCACCCAGCAACTGCTTTCCTTCTAGAGATAAACGGCTAAGAGCAAGTACAGGTTAGAGTGCCTGAATGCGGGGGTAGGAGCCGAGGTGAGTGGGTAGGAGACAAATACTGGCACTCAGGAACCTCACTCGGGACAGGCGGCGGGACCGGCAGGGGATACAGCTCTCTCTATAACCTGGTCAGAGCACAGCTGGAGGGGAATGTGGGGTTTAGTGCTTCCTGCAAATGTCACTTCCTTCGTTCCTTCTGCACTGGTGTTCTGTGAGTCCTCTAACAAACGACCATGAAAGGGGTAACTTAAAAAAAATCAGCAACGTATTTTCTCACAGTTCAGAGGCCAGAAGTGTGAAATCTAGGCTTGGCTGGGTCTTGCTCCCACTGAAGGCTCTAAAGGAGAACCCTTCCTTGTCTTCAGCTAGATTCTGGCATTCTTGGCTTGGAGCTACGTGATTTTGTTCTCTGTCTCTTACTGTGGACTTCTCCTTTGTGTCTATGTTGTCTCTTCTTCTGTCTCTTATCAGGTCTTAGGATTTAGGGCCCACCTGGGTAATCCAGGATGATCTCATCTCAAGACTTTTAATTGCACATGCAAAGTCTCCTTTCCAAAGAAGGTCATGTTCACAGATACTGGGAATTTGGATGTGGACATCTCTTATGGATGCCACCACTCAGCTTACTATACATTTCTTCCCTAATCTGCACCCCTCATTTTTCTTAGAGTGTCCCTACCCTTCTTCTCCACTTTTCCTCCTTTATTTGGTTGGAGGTTTCAAACCTCCATCCTTGCTGGTTCAAACCAGAAATATGAAGTGGCTGACCTCATCCTGGGGCAGGGTGGGGAGTCTGCTTGCTCAGCAGTTGGTGGGGCCCGTTGGTGAGAGAGGGTGTGAGAATAGGAACGCTGCCAGCAACGAGGTGATTTGTGTCCCTGTCATATTTTGACATTTTAACCCCGAGTTCCTTAAAATATGACCTTATCTAGCAATAGGAGAATTGCAACTAGAATTACTACCGGCGAGGTCATCCTGGAGTGGGGAGGACTCCAGTCCTATATGACTGGTGTCCTTATAAAAGGGGAAATTTAGATTGTGATAGATGCACACAGGGAGAAACCCATGATGGTTCCAGAAGCCAAGCAGAGCCAAGGACTGGCAGCAAACCCTGAGAGCTGGGAGCAAGGTGGGAATGCAGAAGGAACCAACCTGGCTGATGCGGCCATCTTGGATTTCTAGCCTCCAAAACTGCGGGACAATAAATACCTATTTTCATCCCACATGATTAGGCGTACTTTTCTATGGCAACTCTAGCAAACCAATTCACTGCTCAACATTGGGGTTTAGGCACATGTTTGAAACAGTTGCTGTGAAGAGGAAACTACAAATAACAGTTGCCTATACTTTGTTCTATTTGACAAATATTCACATATCCTTAGCTGTGTGCAGGTCCATGTAACACATCATTCCATGTTTAGCATTCTGAAATATCCTTGGATGACATCCCACCCGCTAGGTCTCAAATAATGAAGATTGGCATAGAAGACAAAGCAAGCAAAAGCAAGGGGACACAGCACTGCAGTACCACTGGTGTCGCTATAGCCTATTCTACAGGCTGCTCTCTTCACTGCAACTGGATCCTACTCTGTCCCAGTTTATTGCAAAAAAAGAAAAGAAAAGAAAAGAAATCAGGACCGATTTCTCAACTGCAACATAAAGCCCACATGTTTTCATGAGGATAATCGCCAACGTTATTGGGAATGGAAAAATAGTTTAAAATTCTGTCATTCTGTCATAAGGGACTCCTCTCAACTCAGTCCCCCATGAATTTCAGAAGGGTTAATTAGATGGATTTCATTATTGCAAATACCTCTGTAAAGCTGAGAGTTCTCAGGGAACGGCATGTGTGCACAGGGTCTTTATCTTGGAAATGAAAGATTACTCACAGCAGTGAGGGAGAACTGCCAGTGCCCACCTCCACCTGTCCGGGAAGATGTCATAGGAGGGGGCTGGGCCTTCAGTTTTAAAGGAATACAGAGATAAAATCATGTCACCCACAGTCCCACCAATAGCAATGACAAAAATGCTGGGCTGTGGGTTTATAACAGAGGCAGAGAATTATCCACCAATGGGTTTGTTATCTATGAAGGGAAAGAACACATGTTCTCTATGAAGGGACAGAACACATGTGTGTTTAGCATATGGAGAATATGGCGTGTGCACACACATACATGCATGATATACACCCACTAGTTCATTGAAAGGTGAATAAACATAGAGCAAGATGCTTGATCACCTGACATTGCGGAATAGGTCCAGAGATGCCTGAATAAATACGAATCCCTTATGTATTAATTCTAGCAGAATAAAACAGGGAGCACAAGGCCGTGTGCATTTCTCTGCTGACCATATCAGTGGCTCCTTGCTTTCTGGATAAACCCCAGCAAGACCCCTGTGTTGGGGCTTCTCTTCTTCTTCCAGGTGACCCTACTTTTAATTGTGTGAGCTGGTGTGCTCGGGTTTAACTCCTGTTGTTCTTGCTTCCTGCATGGTTCACTCCTTCGCCTGGTTCACCCTGACCTCTCCAGACTCAGTTCAGGGATCCTACCATTTAGGAAGGTTTTCCTGAGTCCCCTCTTGTAAGGCTGCTTTATCAGTCCTCCCCTACCCCAGATCCCAGCATGCCTCTAGCCTGGCACGAGGGACTCTTCAGCTTCATGACCCAAAGCAATGAACACAGGCATCGCCTAAGCCCTGGCACTGGAACTGACCTGCACAGGGTCCCCCAGACATTGCCCCAAAGGATGCACCATCTAGCCTCTGCATCTACTTGCCCACGAAGTAAGCAAGCAACCCACCAGAACCCACCCAAACCAAACCACAGCAAACACCAGTCAGGCCTCCTAGAGGAGTTTCCAAGTGTGAAACATAAGCTACTCTCAGCGTGATGGGAGCTGCCTCAGAGATTTAAATGATCGTGAATATTTGTCGAACCTAAATTTAATATTATGTTGTTTTATTTTTCCATAAAAATCTTGTATGCATATATTTGTGCTAATACATTTAGTTGCCTGGGAAACCAGAAGGATCTGTGCGGCGAGAGAAACATTTCGGAGAGAGTCAGCCCCAGAAATGTTTCTGGAACATTCTCTCATGGTGCAATCTTCCACCCCATGGGTATACGATATACACACCTGAGCCTCTGGAACATCCTACTCCACACTGCTCTCATGTACTGCGTGACAGGTGCTGACAGGTGGAATATCTGCAACCTGAGGATCAACTTGCAGGGGGTCACACCAGTGCTGCTTCCAGCCAATGTCATCTGGCGGGACTGCACTGTGGATTTTAATGGATTTCCTAGTTGTGATTTTAAGAGGACATGATTATGTCTGCTTAAAAAGATGGGAAAGGGCACTCCTGTTGGGAAGACATGGAATTTTCCAGGTTTCTGAGGTTTCCTAGGAGATCTGGAGCAGGGTCTTCAACCTTGGCACTACTGCTGTTTGGGGCTGGATCATACTACCCTCCCTGGTGGGTGCTCTGCTGGTGGTTAGCAGCCTCCTTGGCCTCCACCCACTAGATGGCAGTAGCAACCCTTCCATCTATAACAGCTGTGCCAACAAAAAATGTTTCTAGACATTACCAAATATCTCCTGGGGGACAAAACTACCCCCCCGTAAAGAGAGATCTTCAGAGATTCAGCGGTGAGCCCAGGTAACTGCTGGGAATGCAGGAAACAAGTCACCTTCTGAAAGTCACGGCTGGATGTTTCAGGGAGCCACAGGGAGGATCCTCAGCGCTAAAGTCTCCTGATGTCTATTCTACACTCCTCACGTTGCCTCAATAACCTCATAAGCTCTGGGAACTTCATGCCTCATGGGCTTTTGGAGGCTTCTGTGTGATTAGAAGGGCAGACGGGAGATGTGATTTGGTGTAACTGACATAATACAAATTGCTTGTCAAATTCCTCTCTCACTTGTCTGCAGAGAGCAATGGTGGGAACACGTACTCAGAAAAAAATAAATGTCTAAACATGCACAGACGGTGTGCTGACTCTGAACCTGAGGAACGGAAATGTAAGACTCATCAAGTGTGTTGTGACAACTCCCCCGGGGGCAAGGAAATAGCATCCTTCCCACGGGGGCAGGAGGAGTCTGGAGTTGTCCACTCCTGAACCATATCTACCACCTCTCCCACACTATAGATCTGCAAGTCCACCCTGTCTACAAAGTCTCCTGAATTCTGAAATCTGGAATCCTGCCCATTTTCCACGCACCCAACCATGTCCCTCCTTGCACGGTATGCCTTCCATAAAACTGGGTTCCATACCACTTATGCAAAAGGAACAGAAGTGCACCATTTATGCCTCTTAGTAGCCATTTCATTTAGATAAGAAATCTGTAAGGCTCAAGCAATCCAACTGTCCAAGGGTACATTCTCTTGTCCCCATGTTGTTGTGGACTACTCATGACATATCATAGACTATTTCCAGTGCCAGGCTCCTAGTAGGGTGTAAGTGTTCAGTGAGGGTCCAGCAAGTTGAGAACAGCATCATTTCTTTCATATATTCTTTGCAGGTTGCTTTTAAAATGATATAGACTATAGAATTCTATATGTATTTTTTAGACTATGGAATTTCAACTGGATGCTCTTTCTTCTTCTTTCCTTACCAGTCCATGATATCTTTCCTTCCTCTTTTTCTGGGGGGTGGGTACTGGGGATTGAACTCAGGGGCACTCAGCCACTGAGCCACATTCCCAGCCCAGTTTTGTATTTTATGTAGAGACAGGGTCTCACTGAGTTGCTTAGCACCTCGCCATTGCTGAGGCTGGCTTTGAACTCATGAACCTCCTGCCATAGCCTCCTGAGCCGCTGGGATTACATGCATGTGCTACTGTGCACTTCCTCTTTTTTTAAAAAAAAATAAAATTTTTTGTATTTTATTTGTTCAAATTAGTTGTACACAACAGTAGAATGCATTTATACATTTTGATAGATCATACATGAATAGTTTAATCTCATTTTTCTGACTGTACATGTTGTAGGATCACATCGGTCATGCGGTCGTACATGCACATGAGGTAATAATGTCTGTTTCACTCTACTACCCTTCCTACTCCCATACCCTTCCCCTTCCTTCACTCCCCTCTACCTAATCTAAAGGGACTCTATTCTTCCCTATCCTTACCACCCCCTTATTGTGAATTAGCTTCCACATACCAGAGAAAACATTCAGTCTTTGGTTTTTGGGGTTTGTCCTTCCTCTTTTAAGCCACGTTCTATCTCTACCCAGGTCTCCTGGTCTACAGACCGGGAACTAGGAGACCATGAACACTTACACGCAAAAAACATACTCAGAAGTTTCCACCAAGTCAAGTCTCAATAGAAAACAGATACCAGGACACACCGAGTGCGCCTGCTGTTTCCGCTGGATAACTCTGCTTCTTATATCCTCCCCCAGGCTTTCCTTTGTGATTCAGGCCTACTCCTACAGATTGGGCCCCTGCATGTAACTCCAGAGGGGGAAAAACTTACAGGACAGAATTTATTCCTGATTACCTGGCTATGTTTAGGTTGATTATGTGACTAAAAACCAATATGAAATAAAATGTATTTTAGAATCAGAGCTCTGTTGCACAAATCTCCACCAAGACTGAATATACAAATAGACAACAGCCAGACTTTACAGGAAAATAGAACTTTAACTCACAACCTACAACACCGAGGAAGCCTGCTGAAGGTCACTCTTGCAGGAAGCTGGAATGCTGTCCCTAGTGACAACTCAGAACCCTTAATAACTGGCTTGAAATGGCCAAGACTCAATAACTGCCAGCTTCCCTAATTTTTGTCCCTGATTCCCATACAGGACTGACCAGAGAAAGAAACCTATACACAGGACACCTGCTTGTGGTGTGTCTCTGTCCAGCTTCTCTCAGTCATCAGACTCCAATAGGTCACAACTGAAACTTCCCTTTTTGGCCCTATAATGTTTATTACTCCTCTGCTTCAGAGTCTGGTAGAATATGTGATAGGTGCTGACTCCCTTGCTATGCACGATCAGAATAGCTCACCTTTGCTGGTCTCCTTTGGTTGTTGTTTATTTCCAAAGCCCCCACCCTACAATCATGAGAATATGCACATTCTTAAGTCAAATGCCCTACTCCACTGGTGGCTTTCCTTCTCCAGCAGCTTAAAGAGGCTCTTTATTTTTAAAAATATTGCCATCTTCAAGATGGACCACCTTTGCTCCATGGCCAGGCTGCCAGTGGGCACCCGTGAAGAGTAGAACATGCAGAGAAAGACAAGGGCTACTGGAAATCGCTGAGAACTTTGGACGGCAGACAGGTAATTAGCCATAGGGAATTCAGCCATGGCAGGAAGCGTGTGAAAAAGGGAGACAGGACATGACTCCCTACTTTATTTTCCTAATCTTGTTAGGAATTTGAGATGAACCGACAAGAAGTTGGTCTTCACTGGCAAGAACTTCACACTGAACCACTGTTTGGGCTCATGCATTTGAACTTTTCTAGATCATATCTACAGTTAACAGAGGATAATAGAAATATATAGACATCGGGTACTAACAAATAAGTTTGTATTGTCAGGTAGTAGTTAGTAATGAGCAGCAGAATGCACTGCAAGGTCGTGGGTCCACTTTAAGTTAGAGTTTTCTTTGAGTTACTGCCAAGGCAGAGGAGCAAATAACCTGTAGCAGAGAACCTGTAGAAAAACACCAGAGGGCAGAACTTGAAGATAAAGAAACTAAAGTAAAAGAAGTGAAATGGGGAGTATGTCTAGAAGGAAGGGTTAATGGGACTAACTCTTGACTGGGCCCATAAAGGTCAAGATGAAACTAGCAGTTACGGTCTCCGTCTTCTTCTTGGTCTCCTTCTATCTTAGAAGGGGGATTCTTCAGTCAGGTGAACCTGCTGGCAGTCGCCGACCTCAGTGCCCGCATTAACATAGGACTGACTTGTAGATGAAGCCCTCTTGCCGACCTCAGTGCCCGCATTAACATAGGACTGACTTGTAGATGAAGCCCTCTTGAGTAGGATGGCCACCATGACAGTTCCGGAGAGGGCCAGTAGTGTTGGAAACGATACCAGCCCGAGTATAGGAGGGTGTTGAACACCTGATTGGTGCAGACTGCAGATGGTGGACCCCAGTCCTCAAGGCAACAGCAAACAGTGAATTTGGAAAGGCACTGCTTCCTTTGTGGCTCTCTGTGCAGAGATGGCCCATATGCTCCCTTGATGCTAATCATGCTTCACTGCTTCAGCCTTACCCCGCGTTCACCCTATTCTCACTTCACTTCCATTTTATCTTCACTTAAAATAAAATTCTCTTGCACGACTTTTGGTGTCTGACTTTAAATTTTCTTTTGCCAGAACATGAGACCTGAGGTTTGGAGCTTCAGCACCCTTCTCTCCTGGGACAGTATGATATATGGCAATGTTCTAATAATTGGGAAATCAGAATTGCAAAGGATTTTTTTTAAAAGAATAGGGTCATTTCCCCCTACTTTTTCAGAATTAAATTTTTTTTCAGTGATAGATTCTATGATGCTTGTTTTTTATGAACTTAAAGTATGAATATCAACTGCTTATTCACTTAGCACAACACATACATATTGGCACCCTAACATTTTGTTGGCTTTGGATTTATTCAAAAGTTAAATATGAGTGATGTGATCAGACCTGGGTCCCAAAGCAGCTAAGCCTAAGTGTCAAAAGAGTGTGATTTAGAAATCCTTAACTGTTGTGTTTCTTCGTGACTTGGAGCTGTGCATTGAGTAAGCATTGTGCTTGCCGTCTATGACTGCCCACCACGATCCCAGCCTCTGTGAACACCTAGTGTGGTTTCAAATGGGCCAGAGCTCAGCCTCCAGCTGAATGACTCACTCTCTGAGAGATCTCATCTTCTCTCACACCATGTTGGGAAGGAATAATTAAGTGAGGGTCCAGAGGTAGGGACACTGGGATGCAAAAGATTGTTAAAGTTATGTGAAAATGAACTATAGATGACTGATAGCTTTGAGTTACTGTGCTTTTATATCCTTCCTGGCTACCTGTCCTTTATGACGTGAAGGATTTTCGAGTTGCATGTATCCTTTCGGTCTGTGAAGAACGCAGACTGTGAGCCCCTGACTTGTGTCCTCACTGCCCTCTACACACAGCCTCAACAATGAATGTACGTGCACATCTGACTCTTCAGGAGCATCACCTGATCATCATGATTAGCATCATTTTCTCTTTCAAGGGGATCTTGACCAGACAAGGAACTTGATAATTCAATACAGAAACTTGTGGAAAGACCTACCAAGTCTTTAATGGAAACTATCAACAGATGTGTCTGCAACTGGAGACTCTGAACTCCTGCTTCCACCAACCCTGAGCGTGAAAGCCCCACACTGAACCAAGCTTCAGATTCCCTGAGGGACCTCCCCCAACCTTCATGAGGCAGGGCCCCAGCTCCCTTGAGTGTGCCTTCCTTCAACATGGTATGCAATAAACTCAGTTTTGTTTCAGCAACAACTTGTGTTGATGATGTTTAGGAAGCCAGTCTTGGACATCCCTGAAGATTTTTTTTTCACTAGAATTCAAGCAGATGCAAGCATGTGAGGCAGCTAGACTTTGCACTGACCCTTCATTATGTTATAACATTATTGGATAATATGCAAACTCTGGACATTTTCATGAGCAAGACATTAGTTTTCTCATAATGCTTGATTTTGAGTTGATTTCTGTGTCCCTATTAGAATACAAAAAACTCAGACAGGGCAGTGGCTGGTTCAACTTTAGAGTTCATCAGAGTCCCTTGCAGAGATGACCTGATGTCAGCAATTTAAGTTTCAAAGAGGAACGAGAATAGACAAAGGACCACAGCCGTGGCTTGCTGTACACTTACTCACAGACCACGTTAACCTCAAGACGACTAATCAATTCAGTCTTATTCGAAGCTTAAACTAAAGGTGTTTTCTCTTTTCTTTTCTACTATTATTTTTCCCACCAGGCTTTGATGTGTTTGTAAATGGAGGCAAGCTTACCAGGGACGTTTCAGAGGAAATAAAAAAGGCTTAAATGATACCGGGTGCGGTGGCACACGCCTGTAATCCCAGTGGCTCGGGAGGATCATGAGTTCAAAGCCAGCCTCAGCAAAAGTGAGGTGCTAAGCAACTCAGTGAGACCCTGTCTCTAAATAAAATACAAAATAGGGCTGGGGATGTGGCTCAGTGGCTGAGTGCCCCTGAGTTCAATCCCCAGTACCAAAAAAAGGAAAAAAAAAAAAAAAAGGTTTAAATGGTTCATGAGTGAAACAGATGAATTTCAGTGTCTGAAGGAAGAGGTTGAGCTCTATGGTATAAGGCCAAAGTAATTCCATACCAAGGAAGGAACTCAACTTCATCGGATAATGCACTCTGAGTCCTCCTTGAGAATCCTCGTCTCCACGGATGTGCCTTGGAATATGCTTTCACCTGAGTCTCTGCCTGGTTCCCTGGAGACTCCCAGAGACAGTGCTCTTCTGGTGGCCACATCTGGACAGCATAGTGCTGTTCATGGCATATCAAAGACAGGCCACAACCCGGTGGAGTGCATGTGTGGTCTGGTCACAAGATGTGTCTGATCTTCTCCTTCGTGTTCATGTGTTTGACTTTGTTTAAGGCAAGCTAATTTGGGTAATTAAAGCCCAGAGTTCTTGATGGCTTTTTCCTTTTAAAATTAAGGCATCACAAGCCAGCTCTCTCTTTGTGTCCAACTCTGCAGATTGTAGGAGACCGTAATTGCAGGTACTTGAGATCGCAGCTCCTGTCACTGCAGAGTGCTCTCTACTGCCAACGCTTGGCTTCAGAGATCCATTGTGTACCGCTGGGCTACTTGGAAGAACAGAGATGTGAAGCCCAAATCCCCAACCTTGGTGGAAGGAGTATGTTTCTTTTTGGGAAACATTAAGTATCTGCATAAAAAAGATTTGTGCCTACAATAAAATGAAAACAAAAATGTGCTTTGGAAAAAAAAGAAAAACCTTTGTCATAATAGCTAGAGATCACTAAATACACTGGACATTTTAATCTCTGCTCACAGAGCAGAGGTGCGGAGGAGCCTTTGCCTGGAAGCCCCCTGCACCTACGGAAGTCCAAGGACAGGCGTAAGGGCAGTGAGGGCAGGAGGGGACCCACGGCACCCCCCCCAAGCACTGTTCTAAGAACCCTGTGTCCCTGTGTCTCCACCTACTTCTCACCACAGTCCTAGGGGGTCAAAGGCACTCTCTCCATTTTAAAAACAAACAAACAAAGGCACAGAGAAGATGAGTCACTTGCCTAAGGGAGTCGAGCTAGGGCGTGTGCAGTGTCCCATGCGCGGCCAGAAAGACAGATAAGCAAAGCAGAAGAGTCAGGAAAGGAGCAGGGCTGCCTCCACGGGGCGTTGAGAAGACATGGCTGTGACCTTTGTTGGGGTTCCCTGCAAACCCCAGCTTGCATTTGGGCCCCCAGGACCCCCGTCCCACCCCCACCATAGAGCGGGTCCTAGAGCTTGCCTCCCATCTCCATGCACCCCAGTGTCTCCTGGAAGAGAGGCCGTGTTTATGGCCTAGCACAGCTGGACATTGTAGACTGCTTTCTATGTGAAAGTGGGAGACTTGGGAGAGGGTCAGGTTAGCATTTTCTAGAGGCTCGGCATCTTTCTGGGAGCAAGATTTACTTTTCTACATTATAGTAACATTGTCCCAGAGAGCTCTGGTCCCACACTAAGCACCCTTGATGGCTCTAGGCTCACATTTGTATGGAGCCCTTACATTTCTGCCCTCTCATACAATTGAGCACTTCTGCTTTGTTACTTGCAATGGAGGCTTCGAATGTTCAGCCTTATGCGGGGACCTCGGCCGGCCTTCTCAGAGCAACATGTGGCTTCAAGAAGCCATGTGCCTTGGCCACAGCTTACCAGGCTCGAGGTGTTGATTTCCACCTTGAAGCCTGCAAGGCCTAGTTCATTTCGTTATACCACAGACTTGACTGAGAAATGGAAACGGCAAAAGGTGTGAGAAGACAGGGCTAACCATAGAGGAACTGAAGGGCAAGGCGACCTAAACAGAGCCGCCAAGATCTTGAATGGACACACCTGAATAGCATAAAGACGAAACCTAGTAGAAGCCTTTTCTGAGCTTCCCTTATGGGTTTGAGGCAGAGCTCTTTGAGAATAAAGCTGCCACAATCCCCTCTGGGGAACTTCCAGCCAAAAAGGAGACTGACCCTTAGCACTGGGGTCACTGGGGTGAGAACCTGCATAAGCAACCTTTAGCAGAAACTTCTGTACCTCCTTCCAGTTTCCCTAGAAGCCTATCTATGCCTCATCCCAATTAAGCTGGCATATAAACCATTACCCCAGCTGTTTAGTGAGTTCCTCCTTAACAAGTTTTTCCATGTGTATGTGACTAAACTTGTCTTTTCTCCTGATAATCTGTCCATAGATCTGGGTTGGTAGAGGAAAAGTTTTACTCCCACCATTCTGAAGTCAGGAGGTGGTGTTCCAAGGCACAGCTGTTCCAGGTAGCTATTGCTGGGTGGCCACAGATGGAGGCTGTGCCTAGCAGTACTGCGCTAAGTGGTCCTTGGCTTTGGGAGAGAAAACACAGGTGGGGAGGAGGCAGAGATAGAGACAAGGACCAGCCTCCACTTGGGATCGCCATGATGCAATGAAAGCACAGCAGGAACCCACATGCAGACATCCTGCCAGGAGCTGGCCCCGTGTGGAGCCTGCTGAGAGAAGGGGAGGTCCACCGGAACACCAAGTTGGGCTTGAGCTGGCTTCCTGCCTGCAAAAGAAGTCAGCTCCCATGATCACAGCTTAGTGTGGGATCTCAGACACCCTTGCTCATGAACAGAGGTTCCAGTTAGTTCTTAGATATAATTGCAACATGCTGGGGCTCTGGACCATGGAGATGGGGTGGGGGTGTCATCCATCATCAAGCCTTTGCTAAGTACGTACTTGAGTCAAAACCAGACATTCAAACAATGGCTTTCACTTTTGAGAGTAAACCCTTTGCACTTCGATACTATTCATCAATCTCCTTTTAACGAGAATCAAAATAAATGCCCGGCATTGAATCAGCACCTAGCATGATGTCTTGAATATAGTAATCACTCAGTTAATGCTCATGACTGAATCAACTTAGATTACTACCAAAGAAATGCTGGAAAATGAGATGTAGAATAAATTTAAATGAATCTGGGAATTTTTTCCCTGTGTTTTCTGTGTAATGAAACTTGACACTACTCATCTGATTTATTTAAAGACAATGATGTAGTTGCCCCTCTAAATTGCTTATGTATTTTAAATTCATGGGCTCATTGCACAATCTGGATGACACTTGATTTGAGCTTTATTTTTTTAGGTCCTAAAAAATCTTTGTAAGTGAAAATTGAAAGCTCAGAAAGCAAAAGCGCTATGAGAGTGAAAATGGCAATATCACAGGAGAGGAGGGGTGGCCTGGAGAGGGCTAATGCTCTACAGTGCAGTACCTGATGCTCAGCCCGAACCACACACCAGAATCGCCTGGGAAGCATCTGCAGGCAGATGCTCAGGGCTCTTGCCCAACAGCAAGATTCAGGAGGCCTGGGGTCAGGTGGGCAGGTATCATTCTAAATATTTCTGAAGCTGATTACTGGTGGAGTAGTTTCCATTGAATCACTGTGGGCCGAGTCCTGCCTGGTGCTTTACCACTGGGACATCCGTTTGTCTGTAACTATGACTGACCTTGATCTGCATTATGGAAAGTCACATGCCTCTGCCAACACGCCTCCTCCGGCGCACATCTCTAAGGATAGGATGTTGCCCCACGACTGACATCTGGGCTGTCAAAATCAGAAAACAGCCTCGCAGGTACAGTAACTAGGAAACGAGTGGAAACAGGAAGTTCGAAGGGGGTATATTGATTTGTTTAATGGTATAGGCACAGATCATCAATACCATAGAACTGGATCTCAGCTATGAGTAACAAATAGAAAAAATGATGGGAATTTGAAGGCAGAACATCCATGGTTTTCCATTCTGTGTGAATCACATAAATCTGAAGAAAAATATTATGGCATTTGCAGATAAATAGATGGAATTAGAGAATATCATGCTAAGTGAAAAAAGTCAATCCCAAAAAACCAAAGGCCAAATGTTTTTCCTGATAAGTGGATGATGATATATAATGGGGGTGGAGGAGTGGGATGAGAGAGGAATGGAGGAACTTTAGATTAGGTAGAGGGAAATGAGAGGGAGGGGGTACAAAAGATGGTGGAAAGAGATAGACATCATTACCCTATGTACATGTATGATTGCATGAATGGTATGAATCTACATCGTGCACAACCATAGAAACAAAATGATGTACCCCATTTGTGTATGATGAATCAAATTCAGTCCATAGAAAAAAATAATAAAAATACTTTGGGACAAAAATCAGTTGCTTGAAAAACTCTTGCAGCATACAAAGAATGAACAGAATAGAAGAGTAAGAAAATCATTCACCCACAGCCAAGTAAAATCCAAATGAATGGGGGTAAAAGTGTTCAATTTAAAAGACAAAGTATTACCGAGCCCACTCCCCCATCTCATAGTAATCTGTTGAGCCTTATATAGGATTGGAAAAAAAAAAAGAAGAAATTGAAATACTTTTTATCCCTGGAAAATATGGTGAGCTTGGCTATGAGGTGTCTCCAATGGTCCTCCATCAATTAGATTTTGGTGTCCCACCACAGGCTGTTTTCACTTCTAAATGTTTGACAAAGTCTCCTGCCAGGACCTGCACACAGCTGAAAACTGGGAGACGAGATCCCAACTGGAGCATTCGTACGGCAGGTGTGGAAGGGAGGCGACCGCTCTGCTGCACGTATAAAGGTCTGGGTGAAGCAGCAGTTCCATCCGTTGTCATTTTAACACACTGCACAGATAAACAACTTGGCACTTCACATATGGGACCCTAACATAATTTCTGCCACACAGAAAACCGAACGAGACTGAACGAGTAGGTATGCTGTGTTGTTCACAGGGATTCATCAAGTCCCTGAAGCAGCAGAATGAGGGATGACTACACACACACTGAAATTACTTGACAGATGAGAATCTCGGTAGTAAAATGTGAGCATCCAGAATAATAAGCCTAAGGAAATAAAAAGTAATACCTAAGGAAGTCTAGACCAGGGGAAGGAAATGCAGACTCCTCATCAGTTTGAACTGGCTGACCCTCCTCCACCTGGCTATATTTTTCCTGGGGTGGATGAGAAGCTGTGATGCTCAGTTGTTCTACATGCACAGGATCAGGCTTAAGGGTTGTACTTAGGCAGGTAGGGAGACCATCAAAGCACTTCACAATACGATGGGTCACCCAAAACTATGTGAACATATGTGGTCTCAGATTTTCCGGAAAGAAACAGCATTATCTCTTGTTTCTTTATTCAAAAGTAAAAATGAAGAAAATTATGTAAAAATCCTGTCTTTGGTTAATGAGTCACAAAAGGTAGGTCTACCAGCAGCTAGGGTTTTTATTTAAAGATTAGGCTTCTTGTACACGTTTGTGTGTTTAGAGAATGAACATAATTGGACCGTGACTTTTACTATCTCTTTTCCCCTTTATCTCCAATGACACATACCTGAGTATCTCAGTCCTGAGCTACAAAATAGTATTTCTGGCTTCCTACTTGGCATCTGCCTTTTCCAGTCTAACACACATTCCACACTTTCATTCCCAAATCACACTCTAGTTCCTACCAGCCCCTCCCTGCCTCTGTCCTCTTTCTATTTACAGCATTTTGTTCCCCAAGTCCTGCTGCTGGTTCCACATTCAAAATCCTTTCCCACCACCCCAGCTGCAGCCAGGGTTCAGGACGGTACACTCTCCTTCCAGACTCCTGAAATCAAGCCCCCTCAGGTCTCTCTCCTTCCCTACAGGCTAGTGTGCAAAAGTCGACCAGAAAAGACTGTAATGTAAATCCAGTTATACTCTTTCCAGACAAAACCCTTAGAGGAAAATCCAAATTTCTGCCTGTTCTTACAGGCGCCCCTCCACCATTAGCATCTTCAACCTGCCCCTGATCAGTTACTGACTGTGACAATATTGACCCTGTCCCTGTTTCTGCCACAGGACAAGCTCTCAGTTATGCCAGGGTTTTCACTCTTGCTACTCCTTGTACCCAGAAAATGGTCTCTGATGGCTTACTGACAGCTCCTGTCCACCACTCAGGACCCACCTGTTCACAGAATCCTTCTCTGATTGCTACATTCAAAATTCCCCTTCCCTTGTCACTTTCTAATCCCCTACCATATTTTATTCATATGCAAAGCAGAAAGTAAATATTATTTGCCTGCTTCTGTGACTGTTTTCACCAGCAGACCATAATCTCCATGAAGCAGAAGAAACTTCCATGCTGTATTGTGGTTGGCACATAGTAGGCACTCAATAATACTGAATGAATGGGGAAAGTGAATGAATAAAGGAGGATATAAATTAATTTCTCATCTTGAAAGTCAACAGACAAGGAGAAAACAATGATAAACCCTTGCAATACCCAACTATTTCTTATTCTAGTATCTTGGTAACTAAATTAAATAATCACAGTAAACTTTTGCGGTATAAGAACTGAATTGTGGCACTTGTAGTCTGAAAGCAGGACTTCTTTATATTTAATTGATCCCTAGAAAGTTTTAAATACTGCACTTATTGTCCCAATAATGATCCTCTATATGCAGATAAGAAATTATTATCTAGCATAAAATTCGTCCTGTAGTCTTAATTAGCTTCAAATGTGACCCTTAAATCTCGCCGGTGTTTTGCACCACGCAGCTGGCTGCTTTTCTTTGTGGGAAGCTCCCTCTGGAGAGCTGCGGCTCAGTGCTGGCACATGCAGAAATAGCTTGTGAAAACCAAAGTTCATTCAAGAGAGAAGCACATCTTCCCACCATTAACCTTTGATTCTGTATGAACAACCTCAAAGTCATGGCTCTAGGGCTGTCAAGGTCAGGCTATCCTAGGGCTCGGGTCTCCAAAAGGAGCCTGTGTGCCCTGGGGCCACGTGAAGCTTGCCGAGGAGATGTGAGTCTTGGGGTTCAGAGAAGCCCCTTTAGATCCTCCTCTTCCCAGTGCACCATGGCAGCAAGACCCATCTGCTTGAGGACACGCAGCTACTCTTTACCACCTACCTCCTCCCGTTGCACAGAGCCGGCTCAGATCCCTCCCTGCTCCAGGAGGGTGCACATTCTGTGAGACAAAACCCAGGTACTGCAAATACCTGTGACTGGGTCACAAGGAGACGGAGGCGGCTTCCATGATGGACCATCCATTGCTTCTTTCAGCAGGGGAGTTTCTAAGGCGTTCCCTCCAACAGATTTGAAGGGGGGCTAAATCAAGTTGTCAGTTAAGAGAGAATTAAAACTAACGGTTGAGGATGGATCCCGATGAGATGTTTGAAACCACAGGCATAAGAAGTTCAAAGAATCAGATGGCAATGCTATAAGGAAAGACCTTTGCTTAGGTGTGTAGATATGTTTCTTAGTATTTCAGTCTATAAAACCAAAGCAAAGCAAAAATAGGAAAAGAATGATACTGAACCCTGCTTTTTTCAAATAAGTAGTATTCAGTTGAACATATAAATCGGGGTGGGAGAAGCTCATTCATCTAAGAAACATGTTTCCAATCAAATTTTACTCTAATGATTTCAACAAGATTTATGACATGTATGCAATTTTGATCAATTGCATTCTGCTAACACCTATAGTAATAACTTAATCCATAAAATTTTAATTTAAAACCTGATACCATTAGAAGTATTAAAAGTTAAAATTAAACTTGTGTATGTTTTGCTTAGAGAGACAATGATCCATAAGAGACTTTAAAGCATTAGAGACATTAATCAGGGTAAAATTTGGGCAACTGTGGAAGAATCATATTCAAGGAGCAAAAACAACGTAGAACTTCTAACATTAATGAAGCATTAGCTCACATATTATCAAAGAGAATGATAGTGGATGTTAAACCACTATAATATTCAGATTTCTTAGATATTATTTTTTAAAGGGTACATGTCAGATTTATTTTAGAATACAACACAGGGATTACATCTGTGGCACATTTAACAATTTTTAAATGTGATGTTGTAAGGGAGTAGTAAATAGCTAACAACAATCTTTTAGAAAGTTAACAAGCAAAAATAAATTGTGGATCCCACCCTTTAATCATTCTGTCAGTGATCTGTAATTGATGAGTCTATCAATAAGTGGATATAGACCCCTTTCAACCTGGATGGTCAGGCCACCTGTGGTTATCACGGAGGATCCTGTGTAAGACCACAGGACCTTTCAAGGAGAATATTGGAAACAGGCAGCCCACCCCGGAGAGGCCAGCAACAGAAAAAAATGACTTTAGAACTTCAGGAAACTTGGTGGGCAGAATCTTGGGTTTGAACATTAATGAGTCCTCCCTCTGGCATTGATAGGAGGCCTTGGGAGAAGGTAGGGTCTGTTCTCTTCCATTCCTTTATTCAGGATCCCAGCCCCTTTCAGCCCTGTTACCGGCCTATTCTTAGGTACTTGTTGAACCTAGTCTTTGCTGTATTTAAAACAAGGAGTCTCACATGCCTTTGAATTTAGAAAGAAACCCAGCAGAGAGGAAAATCTAGTCACTGAATAACTGAGCAGAGACAAGGTAACAAATGTAGATGGAAAAGCCCTGGACCTGGGGACTTCAGAACAAAACCGAGACTGGTTCTCAGCTGCTGCAGGTGAGAAGTGAGCCTGAGGGCAGGTGGCAAGGGGAGAAGAGGCAAAGTCACCAGAGAAGTGCCTCCCTCAAGGTAGGTACACCCACACCCCATCCCCTTCCTGATCCTGGGCCTTCCCCCTCTAGCATTCCATAAGTCAGTCCTGGAATGGGTCCTCTCTTCTCCTTGCTGACCCAGCCAGAGCTGACTTATGGCTGTCTGATCCCTTCTCCAAGCCTGGGCCTCCCCAGCTCTATCAGCTCCATGATCTAAAAGTCGCCCCTCTCTGTCTTACCAAAGCAAAACAGGAATGCAGCTTTCATTCCCGAAAGTTCTACTGAATTCCTAAAGAAAAGTAATGAACCTAGGAAATAGTAAAATCTGGACTCACTCATTGAACTTAGACTGACGAGCTAGTCTAGGTAGTGGTGTGTGTTTCCTGCGTTCCTTTCAAGCAGGTCCCTGAGCTGGCTGCTTGGTTTTCCAGCAGCTGGAGTATAGTTGTGGCTGTTGCTGTCTCGTCTGCATAGTGTCCTTCCACTCCAACACCTCCGAATCCTCCACTGTGTCCCATTCCCACCTGGAGCTCACTGGGCCTAGAGTGGTCTTTGAAACCACCTGGGAAACTAAAGAGCTGTGCACTGCCTTAAACCAAAGTGGGAAGAAGACAGAGCCTGGCTCACTCTGTCCCTTCCAATTTGTGCCTAATTACCACGAATGAAATCATGTTTTCACATCTGAGGTCACCTACCCATTTAAGATGGGCTTTGTTGCAAATTGTACTTAATTACTGAACGTTCAGTATTCATTGTTGCTCAGAGATTGTTACTATCCAATCCATAGTAACACTGTCACATGCTTCAAGTTTAAAACATGGATCCCAGAGGAGCTTCTCTAATTTGTGATTCAAATGTGTTTAGCTAATTCTAGTCCCTGACCTAATGGAAAGTAACTGAGTAATTCCTCAATTTTCCCTTCTGAAGTCTTAGAAACAATTCTTCTTCACTTCACAACATCCTTGCCAAGAGCCACCACTGACTCTCTCTTTCCTCTTCTACCTCTCCCCATCCCCCTCCCCGCTTAGGCCAATAGTGGGAATCAGCAGGAAGGAACTCGATTTCAGCATTGCTCTTAGGGTAAGTGAGTTGTCACAGAAGGTGACACTTGTTGTGTAGTATTAGGTTCACTGGAAAGCTCACTGCACAACGGACTCACTCCTTGGGTCTCCTCGTTGTCTGCCATTCCTTCATTTGGTAGAAAAAGAGCAAAGATTTGACCTTCAAGGGTACCCATTAGCTTCTCCAGTATTGTATCCCAAAGCTACAGTGCATGCCACCTGTGTTAAAGGATGGGAAGGGGACTAGATACTAGATACTAGATGGAAACACTTCTAAAAAATCCTGCCTCAAAGACTCAAAAGCAACTCAAAACACATACTGCCTTAACATCCCCTCTGTAAACCAAGAGCTTGATTCAAAATCATCCAGGCATAAGGCACAATGTAGCAGCAAAAGAAGAAAGAAAAAAGAAAAGAAAAGAAAAAGAAGAAGAAGAATAGTTGGCCATATTTTCAGGTTCCACATCTATGGATTCAATAACTAAGGATTAAAAATATTTCTAAAAATTGCATCTGTACTGAATATATGAGGCTTTCTTTTTCTTGCCATTATTCCCAAAACAATACAGTAGAATAACTATTTACATCGCATGTTAGGTATCAGAAGTAATCTAAAGAGGGTTAAAGCATAGGAGAGGATGTGAATAGGTTACTATGTTGTTTTATGCAAGAGACTTGGATAACCAGGGGATTTGGTTTTTGAGTGGGGAGGTCCTGGAACTAGTTTCCTGCATATATTGGGGACAATTGCTTTGCTGAAGTGATAGGAAGATTTAATTCATGAAAAAATAGCTTAAGGAAACATAATGCTAATACCACATCACTTTTGGAGAAGGGTTGAGGCAAGGTTGTATCTTCAAGTATCAATATTCATGTTTTCTGTCTATTTTTCTTGCTTTTTTCTTTTTTCTTCTCTTCTCTTTTCTCTTTTCCTTTCTGGTACTGGAGATTGAACCACTGACACATCCCCAGCCCTTTTTATGTTTTACTTTGGGGTAGAGTCTCACTAAGTTGCTCAGGGTCTTGCTAAATTGCTGAGGCTGGCATTGAATTCACCATCCTCCTGCTTCAGCCTCCCGAGCTATGGGGATTACAGGCCTGTGCTAGTGCACCTAGCTCTTTTCTTGTCCTTTGCTTGCTCACTGGAATATGAAGGGCATTCTTTCCTATTCAACCACACCTAAGCAGAGATACTCAAAGAAGCCAAGGGACAAAGTATGAGGAGGAATATCTGGGTACAGAGTAAAAATGAGGGTTTCTGGTTCTAGATGTGAGCTAAGATTGGAGCTGAGGGAAGGACGCTTGCTGGCTAACCATGCTGGTCACCTGTATGATTCCTGGACTGGGCAGCAACTTGGACACCTCATGTCTTCACCCACTGGGGGCTTTAAGCCTGTGCTCTTGGTTAAATTGGTCTTTCAACATAGGGGTCTTTAATAAGTGGAAAGGTAAAGAATCCTTCCTAAAGTGAAGAGGATCATGATATCTTCATCCAAGTGTGTGTTATGAAAGCTTATACTAAAACAAGGGAGTAGTTGTCTTGAAATTCCTATTACACACACACACACACACACACACACACACACACAGCAATTTAAACTTTGACTGTAGGTATTAATAACATTAGTGGTAATCCTGCCGGAAATTGGCTAGTCAATTAGAAGTAATTATTCATTACACACAGTAAGATAAGGAGGAAATTTGGATCAGAATATTTCTGGAGAAAAAATTTAACTTATTTTTTTGATCAAAGAAATGGAATGTGTCAGAAAAATATGTGTTTAAATATTCATCATTAAAAACATTTCAAAATTGGCAGAAGACAATTTTTCAGAAGATGAGTAGGCTTGTATCCATTTTGGGTCTTACAGACCCTCAATCAGTAGTTATCAACCTGGAATATTTCAGAATTCCCGAATGGGCCTTAAGATATCTTAAGATATCTGAGCGTCCCTGGAGATGGGCTCGGGCAATTCCAATGAATATCAAGGTTAAGAACTGTGTTCTTCAAAATGACTTCAAAGTATTTTTTGCAAACCAAAAGTTATTTTGGTTTGCAAAATAAAAAGTTAAGGACCAAATTCTATCTTTAGGGATGTAGTGGTAGTGTGTTCAAAGTAAGGAAGGAAGGTGAAGGTAGGTACATCTCAATTGTAAAAGAAGCTGTGCTAGAGGTTATAGCTGCCAATGGATTTAAAATAATTAGAAAATCTACGTATGACGAGTCTTGGTGTGTGAGGCCATAACGTCAAGACTCCAACTGACTATGCACTGGAATGGTACTTCACAAGTCTCTCCCGGACCCTGGACAGCCCTGTGCTGGGGCCTGAAGCAGCAGCTGAGGAGAACACTGTGCACGCTCCCAGGGCCTTCACAGCCAGCGCAGAAGCCATGCCACCTGGGAGACCATTTCACACCAACACACTGTGAGGCAGGGTCAGGACTTGCAAAAGAGGCAGACAAAGTGAAGCGAGAGAAAGACACTCTTGCTCCTGAACGGTACTAGCCTGGCTGAGTCGCTGACTCCACTACACCTGAACCACGTGGACTTTCATGAACGTGCACACAGCACAAAAGAGTTTACATAGGTTGGCGAAAGGTGGGACCTGAGTTGGTCTTGGAAGATGGAAGAGGAGAGGACAAGAGAGGAGGGGAAGCGGCGGTTGGGATGGGGACACTGCTGAAGTGACGGGTTGCAGTGTCTCAGGATCAGCAGAGAGAGGGCCCTCTGGAGGAAAGCTGTGAGCTTAGGAATGTGAGAACCCAGGATGCACAGTCAGCGGAAGCAAAACCACTGAAGGCCTGAAAAATTAAGGTGATGTATTGATCCCAAAAGCTGGCAGTTGATCATTGCAGTAGAGAAGGGAAGAGAGGGAGGGAGAAGAAGAGAGAGAGAAAGAGAGGGAGATGGCCTGTGGCTCAGATAACCGGTGACTGGGCTGGACTGTGATGCATGGGGAAAGTTCCAGAATCTGTAGGTGCTCAGCTTCCAAGTCTCACTGTAGGTTAGATACTGAGCATAATCTGTAAACACTTGAACTCAGTGGAAAACTGAGTTTAACTGAAGATACAACTAGGCTGAACTTACATAAAGACTGGATGGAGCTAAAATATGCATTAATTAGTTCAACCCTACCACCTCAGTCACCCACTAGAAGAAATAGTCTGTTCCCTTTTGGGGAGAAATAAATTATTTAATTTAGTCTATTATACCAATTTAGCCCAAAATGGCTGGCATATAAGAAGGAAGGGGGAGGGGGATATGAAAGACAGCAGAATGAATTGAATATAACTTTCCTATGTTCATATATGAAGACACAACCAGTGAAACTCCACAACCATAAGAATGGGATCCTGATTAGAATAAATTATACTCCATGTATAATATGTCAAAATACACTCTACCGTCACATATAGCTAAAAAGAACAAATAAAATAAAGGAAAATAACAAGACATGCAAAGACACAAGAAAATGTGACCACGAATTAAGAGGAAAGAGTTATTATAAGCAAATTCATAGCCATCCAGGTGTAAGAATGCACAGAAAGGACTTTATCTGTTATTTAGTGGAAAAATGGACAACATGGGTGAAAAAATGGACAAATTCAGCAGAGAAGTGAAAACTATAGAAATTCTAGAATTAGAAAATACAATATCAGAAATGAAGGATTTATGTTGACCTTTGTACATTAAGACAGCACTTGAAAGAAGCACTGACTTTGAAGACAGACTTCTAGAAATTGTCAAAGCTAAAGCACAAAGTGGAAAAGAAGAATGCAAAACCTGGAACCAAGTAACCCAGACCTACAGGACAGCATCAGGATCAGGAAGTGAAACACACTTGTAACTGGAGCCACAGAAAGAGAGGAAAGTGAAGGGAGTTGGAGAAACACCAGAGTGCACCAAGAACCAGCAGCTTAAAAGCAGGGAGCATAAAAACACAGGCACTGGGGGGAACCACAGCAGAGTGACTGTTCTCATCAGAAGCAATGGAGAACCCAGGACCATGGTAGGATGATTGTAAAGTGCTGAAAGGAAACAAACGAACAAACAAACAAAAACCCCATCTCAGAATCCTATAGAGCAGAACTATCCTGCATGCCTGATGGCAAAATAAAGGTATTTTCAGACAAAACCTCAAAAGCTGAGGGAGCTCAGCTTTCAGAAGACCTGTGCTATATGAAAGAACAGAAGGACGTTCTCTGGCAGAAGAGAAATTACGCAAGGTTTACATGAATTACCCTCGCTGGGCAGGAAGACACGAAGGACACTCCAGAAAGAAAGCAGGTGAGTCCTGAGCCACAGTGTGCAGATGAAGAAGAGAGGAGACGCGGGAGGAGCCCCGAGGTCAAGCGGAGGGAAAAAACCAGGGAGCCGGGAGGAAAGGGGCAGCAGGTAACCAGGGATGCCATGCTCAGAAGCCAAGACTGACAAATCCGTTAGTGGGTGAGAAGGTTAAAGCGGGGCGAGGAGAAGGGCATCGCACGCCCATCGTGCTACGAAGCACTGAGGCTCGTACAGAGAAAAACCGTTTTGTTGAAATAAAAATCAGGCACCAAGTTCATTCTGTGTCATTCACATCCCGGAACATGAGTAGCCCCTAACTGGAGCCCTTTATGAAGGTCAGGGGGCCACAGCGAGGTAGGAGACCAGGTGTGCCCTGCACCTGACC
Source organism: Sciurus carolinensis (assembly GCF_902686445.1). Taxonomy (NCBI): domain Eukaryota; kingdom Metazoa; phylum Chordata; class Mammalia; order Rodentia; family Sciuridae; genus Sciurus; species Sciurus carolinensis. Next base: position 9,078,884 of record NC_062218.1, read on the forward strand.
TTCCCTGGGCTGGAGCTGAAAAGGGAAAGAAAGCACAGGAGTGGTAAGAAACACAAGAAACACCCCAAGGAAGACTGGCACGACACCAGGAGGGACTTACTGCATGGGGATAAAGAAGAGGAAGGACATAAGTCGATGTTTCCATTCATCGGTCACTGGGGAAATGGAGGAAAGCAGGAAACCAGGGCGTGGGTTAGGATTTGACAAAGTCCACGATGGCTTGAAAGTTAGAACTATTGGGTTTGGAATATTTTTGGAGAATTAAGGTCACTCTTAAAATGGACCTGACTCATACAGACACTGGAGGTATTAGCCTGAACTTAATATTCAATTAAAAATTTAATACATCCACTTTCCATTTCATGGCTATAACTTTCCTTTCTGACAAGTAAATTAAACTGTTCAAGCCTCAAGGTGAGGGCCACGGGGATTTTTATCTTTCGTTCTGTCTTGAACACTGAATAACCTCCATGTTGATGTTGCAATATTACTGATTCTTAATTAAAAGCAGCACACTGCACATTAATGTCTGTCTGCAAGAGCCCGGTCTGTCCTCTCCCAAGTGCAGTTGCCTGTATCAAATGACCAGGGTGATACAATCTGGAACTCAAAGGACATTATGTATGAAACAAGCCACTTGTTTTTTTTTTTTTCTTTTTTTCTTTTTTAAATTGCTCTATTCTTCAAAGTCATTCATTTTTCCTGACATTGCTTAAAGATGTAATACACAAAATTGAATAGAACTTTTTATTTTATATTTAAAAAGTACCAGGCTAATTCTGATAGGCAATAAATTTTCATGAACTTTCTAGGGAATAAGAAAAAAATCTGTGAATTTCAAATAAGTTTCCAAAAGAAACTTTAGGACATTTTGAGGAGGGGCTGTTGGAAATTGCTAGATTCTTTGCCTCTCCTCTCTTGTAACTAAACGTTCCTTTGGCTCCTGTCTCAAGATGAACCAAATCAGGTTTTTCTTCTTGATACTCTGGGTTTGGGGCAGAGACTGCTGCTGCAGTCTGAGCATTTCACAGGTGAGCACCCTGGTTGAACCTCAGGCTACCCAGAGCTGCAGGGACTGCATGCCAAGCTCTTAGCTCCTCCCTGGCTGAAGGTCCTCCTGCCTCCTGCTCAGGCTGCTCAGGCTGCGTGTCTCTCTAAGGTGTCCACTTCTCTTAGTGTGCACCTTCTGGGCAGAACCACCGGATGGTCTGATTTGTACACCTTTCTTATTTCTTTTTACATTTGTTCTTCTGAGTTACGCATGACAGTAGAATGCATTTTGACATGTCATACGTACATGGAGTATAGCTTCCCATTCTTGCAGTTGTACCTGATGTGGAGTTACACTGGTTGAACACAGGAAAGTCATGTCCAATTCATTCTACGCCTTTCTTTTTTAGCTAAATGCCCAGTTATTGCAGCATGATAAACACAACCAAAATGTTAAGTCAGAATGATTTAAAGAATATTGTCTTTAAACTTTTAAACTCTTTCCTAATCCATTATTTTTCCTATAAGAGAGTAAATCTTGCAATTTCTTGCCACATGATTAAGACTTTTCTTCCTTCTTTCCTTACTTTCTTTCTTTCACAAGGAGGAGAATCCACACTTCAAAAGGAATACAATTCAAAAACATTGTCCTGTTTAAATCCTCTTTTCTATTTTTAGATTCTCAAGACCTGGTTGGGGTAGTTGAGGAGAACACTTTCATTTCTCCTCTTTCACTTCTCTAAACCTTTTCCTCTGAAATTGTTTGCCAGGCATAAAATGAATACCTAAATAGTCAAAATAAAGTTAAATGGATCACTTTCTATCTGACTCTGCCTGTCTCTCTTGTGTCTGTCTTTGTCTCTGTCTTGAAGGATTTTGAGCTGAGGTCCTGAATTTGAATCAACTGGAAGTTTCCCAATTTGCCTTTCTCCTTATGGAGTATTTCCAAGGGATGAATCATTAAAGTCTTGTTTAATAAAATAATTATTGGCTCTTTGATTTATTTACAACTCCCCTTCCAAGGCATTCTTATCTGCCAGACCCAGCAGCCAAAATTCCCCAATAGGTGTCTAAAGTTAATTAGCAAAGAACCCCTGGTTTTGCAGAAAAGGGAGGGAGCATTCGTAAGATCAGGTTCTGGGGTCAGGAGAAGAGCACTCCAGCACAGACACCTCATCAGAAGACGGGAAGTTTCTGCCAAAGTATAGCACTTCCCTTCTGTTGGAATGTGGCTTGTGAAAATCAAGTTATTAAGGAGAGCCAGCAGAGTGCTCTGATAAATCACCTTGTCTAGGAAATCAGGTTTCTTCTTAAAATACTAATTGAAATTGCATATGTTTTAATTAAAACAACATCTGCCCTGGGCTCAAGAGCATGTTTTGAGAAGCAGAGAAGGTATGTTTCTAAAAATGTTCTCATATCTACTTAATAAAGTGAAGCTTACATATTCTCAGGAATAAAAATAGCATCCTGCCTCCCTGGGTTGCATGGAGGTTTCCAGAGCCTCAAGTCTTCCCTGGGCACAAATTCACCAGGGTCAAAAGCACAGGTAGAGATGGTATTAAGGTACCTTGAGATGTGTGACCCACAAGGGGACTGCTCCCCAATGGGTGCCCATTCCCCAGGGGATTTTGCCACACCAAGCCCCTGGCACAAGATGGGAACATAATAAAGCACATGGTATCGGTTTTAACTGATAGGAGGCCCTCTGCTTTCCAGTTCTGCCAGGAGACGCTGTGCAGGCCACATGGTAACCCACACACAGACAGATGAGACCTGGAACTTATTTCACTCCTGGGCTGCAGAAGCTAGGCAGACCTGGAGGAATTATTTCCTGAGAAGCATTTGTAGGTATCTGTTGGTTCCCCAGAGAACATGCACTCGTGCACAATTAAGGATTTGGGCAAAGAATATATTTCAGAGTTTGAATAAAGATAAGTCTTTTCCTGGTCTAGAATTGTATAATATACCTCTTAAAAATTCAGCTGTGAGATCTCAAAATGAAAGGCAATGTGTGCAAAGCTGGCAACTTTTAGGACAGTACTGATATGATGACGATTCCCCCCTCATCTCCCCACCTCCAACCTAGTTCTCCAAAGGAAAACCCGTTTCTCACCAAGCACAGATCTGTCTGGGGAAGGGGTGGTTGTCATTGCTGGACAGCATTTCCACTTTCTTCATTCAATCTGTACCTTCAGTTAAGGCAGAACATTTTATGTTGTCCTCTGAATATCACCAGCAATCTTCATCTTGGAGCAGTCTTTTGAGTAGTCTTTTGAGTATATTTATAACAGATTGGGGCAAGAAAGCAAGCTAGAAAAACCTCCTGCTCTTGCTCCACTCCCTGAACCCCCAGAAAGGATGAAAGAGGTGATCTGCAAGCTTGTAGAGGGAGAGGAAGGGCAACGGAGCGCAACTCCAACAGAGAGGAGAGCATTGCCTGGACACACTGACAAAGTGGAAAGATGGTCAGCCCAATGGGACGCATGGCTCAGAGATTATGAACGTGTTCGGATGTCAGAGAACTCCTCACAGAGGTCATCACACTGGAGAGAACCAAGCATCCACATGGTGATGCAGGGAGGGAGGGAGGGAGGGTCCTGCAAGCCCAGAAGGATGAGGCAAAAGCACCACAGCAACTGGGTCTGACCTCTCTCGGGCCTAGGGAGAGGCACCCAGGCAGCTGGAGGGATGCTCCCCGCATCCCAGTCACGGTCCACCTGTCACAAAGTGTGGCAAGTGGCCACCTCCCAGGGAAGTCAAGGAAGGGTGCTATGTAGCTCTGGCAATGTCATCACAGGGGTGCAGCAGCACGGCCAGCACGGAGCTCTGGCATGACCAGGTCACGTGCAGAAAGCTCTACTCTTCTCCCTCCGCCCCTGTCTTGAACCTCTTCCAAGCAGCAGCAGGATGAGTTTCTTAGAGACCTGGGTTAGAGAGCATCTGAGCTCCTTTGCCGAAACAGCTGGCTCATTCAGCAAGTGTGCACTGAGTGCCTGTTATGGACACAGCAAAGCGCCAGGCATTATGGAATATCAGTTAAATGCAGCCCAAATCCTAACTCTAACCTGAACCTGACCCTCCCTGCTGATTATTTCAGTGGGGAGGATGCAATTCATGGGTAGAAAAAAAAGAGGCAATGAGATGATAGAATTACACAACAGAAATCTGAGATAAACAGAAAGGTTTGATGGTGCTACGCACCCATGCTGAGTTCAGAAAGGGTCGCCATGAGCTGAGCTTTCAGGGACAAGTAGGAGGTCAGCAAGTGCAAGTTCATGTGTGCCACAGGCTTTAGTTTTGTGGGGTTTTCTTTGTTTGTTGGTAGAGGGTGGGAATTTGGCTAAAACAAACGCCTTCAGTCTTGATAAAAAATTGTCCAAGCGCTGAAACAGGTGGCATGTTGCTAGACTTGTTGAAGTGACAATATTGTAGGGCCTTTCCACCTTTTCACAGAAGCTAATTACTGCCATTCTTTTTAAAAGTCTTCCCCACTCAGAAGGATAATTAACATTTTTGAAGTTGGCAAAGAAATGTATGGATGTGCATTAACCTCAGCTACTGTGCCAGCATTAGGAGCACAAAGGTCTATCTCTAGCATACTTACCACTTACCACAGAGACATACACAAAACCATGGAAACAGCCCCGGGGGAAGAAAGGGAGAGGCAGAGTGTGTAATATTCCAGTTGGTGCTGCTGTATGCTTCTCCTTAGACCTGACAGGGAGCGTGACCATGGTTCACAAGCTTCTTAGGAGCTTTTCCAATAACAGGGTCCAAGGGGGATGTTCTGTAACCACAGTGGGTGTCTAGCCTACCCAACCCCTTACTCAGAGAATAATTGAGGGAGAGTTGTAATTTAAACTGAAACCCAGAAACAAGGATGGAAAAACTGAATTCCTTCTGAAATTCTGAGTGTCTGCATGAATCTCATACTTTAAGAAGGAAATCAACTGATGTTTTTATTTTTATTAACATAAAACCCTTTACCCTAGTTAATCTTTTACTTGATTTATTATTGTTTGGCTGACTTGGTTTGTTAGAAGATGAAGGGTAGAGAAGAAAAACCTAGTTCCATCTTTCATTAGGCAAATATTTATTAAGTCCCTACACGGACCCACACTGTTCCAGGTACATGGAACCCATCAGCAAACAAATAAGACAGTGCTCCTGGCCCTCAATGGGTTCACATTCTAGTGAGAGAAGAAGGATGAGAAATGTTACAGTGTTCCTTGACTTACAATGGGATTATTCCCCAATAAACTATGGTAAGTTGAAAATACCGTAAGTCTGTAAGTCAAAGATACACTTAATGCACCTAATCTACTGAACGTCACAGCTCAGCAACACAGCATTTCTGTAGAATATGGACTGCACCTGCTGTGGTCACGTGGCTAAACTACAGCTTGCTGCTACTGTATCAAGAAAAAGGATACGACTTCAAATCTCACTAGCCTGGGAAAAGATTGAGATTCAAATCACTAAGTGCAGTTTCTACTGAACGCGTATTGCTTTCACACCATGTTAAAGTCAAAAATTGTTAAGTGGAAGCATCTTAAGTTGCAACCATCTATTAGAAGGTGATCAGTGCTGTGCTGTGGAGAAAGCTTAAGTGGGAAAGGAGGCAGGTGGGATGCTACTTATGGTGGCCAACAAGATTTCTCTTGGGAATGTAACATTTGGGTTAGGGTTAGGGTTAGGGAGGTAAGAGAGGGAAGAGGACTGCTGGCAGAGGGAGCAGCAGGTTGAGAGGTCCCAAGGGAGGGTCTTGGCTCCTGTGATAAAGGAAATGCAGTGATCCAATGTCCACAGCAAGGCACTGCTGTGGAGAGGCACAGAAGGGGAGGCTGTGTAGGTAGTAGGGAGCTGGATTTGACAGAGTTGCATCTGTCTTGTGAAGACCTAGTTGGACAGTGATGAGGAGGATTTGGGATGAAGAAATGACACGTTCTGATTCAGGTTTAAATAGGACCACTCTGCTGCTGCACAAGTAACTGTACAGGTAGAAGGTGGCTGTACAGGGACTTGGTAGGAGGCCACTGTAAGAACCTGAGAGAGATGATGGGAGATCTGGACCAGGGAGAAAGCCATGAAGATGCTGACAAGTGTCGGATTCTGGGGGAACCTGGAAGGATGACTTGATTTGTTGATGGATTGGATATGAAAGTGGGGTGGATGTGAATTGAAGACGACTCCAGGGTGTCCTTCCTGGGCATAAGGACAACTGGCCATTTGCTGTTATGGGAAGATTGTGGAAAGGTCGTCTGTGGATAATTCACAGTGGACACGTGGGCAGAATGCTGGCCATGAGACTGGGATCATGCCAGAGAGAATGAACTGGGAGTCATCGGCATATAGATGACCTTTAAAGACATGAAATCAACTGATGTCACCAAAACTTTCAATGAGAGTTGGTAGGAGAACAACTTCACATTCACTTTCTTTTCTTCTTGTTCTAGGTTCAAAGTAACTGCAGTTTTATTTTGAATGTATAAAGTTATTCATATCATTTTTCTACAAAAATCACTACTATAATACAATATTTAAAGAGTTAGTAAAAGTCACATTTCCTTTCTTCTAAGAGAATCTAATGTTTTTTAAAATTCAGCTCTTCTCATTCAAGAAAAACAGTTATTGATTCTATAAAGCCCATGATTTAGATATTTTCACTTGTGCTTCTAAATGACTGGATCCATTTCCTGTCTGGTGACATTTGATAGTAAAAGCTTAATTTAACATGAGCAATATGGGGCTCCAAATGTTCCTGCCTCACAGAGAGAACTAGATAACTGGCTTTTGAGAAAGAAGAGATGCCTAGGAGCTAGAAAACCAATCAATAGTTCACTATTTTGTTATATTTTAATCCACCAAAAGAAATAAAACACACAAGCTCACAATAGCCAGTAGTTAGCACCCAGGCAGTAGACTGATTAGCTATTGATTTTTCCTCCATGTTACAGAGAAGAGAGGATTTTATCGGAAACCCCAGTGCTATCCTGTCCAAGGGAAAGAAAAGTGTATACGGAGAGGGTACTTTGAGCTTTTGAGCTAATAACCTAGTTTAAATATACAGAATATACTTAATTCACAAAATTTTAAATTAAACTCAAACTAACTATACATATCAAATTGCAAGTTTATTTCCTGCCTTTTTTTCCCCCTTTTGTACCAGGATTGAACCCAGGGGTACTTAATCACTGAGACACATCCCCAGCCCATTTTTACTTTTTATTTTGAGACAGGGTCTTGCTAAGTTGCTGAGGCTGTCTTTGAACTTGGGATCCTCTGGCCTCAGCCTCCTGAGCCACTGGGATTACAGGCATGTGCCAATGCACCTGGCTATTTCCTGTCTTTTAACACATTGCAAGCGCAATGAATAAAATTTATTAGATACAGATTTGAAGTCTTGTTTCACTGTGAATAAATGGCTAAAAATTTGCAAATACTTTGATTTTCACTGGAGGATCTGTTGAGTATTATGGATGGGCAGGAAAAGTGTCTGGTTCCCAGATAAAGGGTTTAGAGTATATCATGCCTGGTCATCCAGCAGCTCAGGAAAGGAGTATTGCTCCTTGGTACACTCATATCCCATTTCTCCCAGTTCCCCAGAGGCTACAAGTAAGCTGTATGTTGGCCACAGTAGTTGGCCCGACCTCCAGATGCTGTCCACTGGCACCTGGTACCTGCTCAGTCTGCCAGACTGTGCTCTCTAAACTGACTGACCAGCAACCCTACAGGAATCATCTTAATACCAGATGCTTATCCATCAGGGCAATGGTCCATGGGGACTAGGGTGGTTTCCCACCAAGTTTCTGTGAGGTCATCCTTCCCCACATATCAATCAGCTTGATCTCATCTTCAAAGAGAGAGGCACTAGGAGTCTTTCTGACCTGGGCTCCTACCACTCACTCTACCAGACACATCAGATCCCTTGAAGACCTTTCACCCACTGTCTCCTTCCCAGCTCCAATCTAGGCAGCTGTCTGCAGAAACTGCCCCTTCACATTGGAGTTTCTTCCCCCTAAGTATCTACCTGGCTATCTGCTTCCCTTCAGTCTCTGCTCAAGGGTTTCCTTCCAACCATGCTACATTGACCTCTCATATAGAATTACAACATTAAACTGGATATCCACAAACAGAAGAATGAAACTGGACCCTTACCTCACACCATATACAAAAAAATGAACTAAAAATGAATTAAATATCTAAACAAGAGACTTGAAACTATAGAACTCATGGAAGAAAATGGGAAAATCTATACAATATCAGTCCAGGCAATGGTTTTCTCTATTTGACCCCAAAAGCTCAGGCAATGACACAAAAATAGACAAATGGGATTATAACAAATTGAGCAAAGGAAAGGAAATAATTTTACATGGTTTCATGTACCTGAAAGGTCCAGAGCAGGGCACCCCATAGACAGGAAGCAACTTGGCTTGGTGGCTGGGAGGCTGGGAGAAGGGGAGGTAGGGGGACTGTTTAAGGGACATGGCTGGTCCTTTGGGTGCTGAACATGCTCTGGAACTTGACGGAGGTGCTGGTTATACAACACTGGGAATGTACCAAATGGCACCGGAACTGTAGAAAGGTTAACTTTGTGTTATGTGAATTAAAAAAGGACCTGCCACCTTTCCAATCCCAGCCTCCTTTACCCTGCCCCATCCTCCCTGTAAACCTTCCTAAGACACTGTGTGCTTCATTTCTTGATTTGATATCTCCCCTCTCTTGAATGCAAACACCACAAGAGCAAGACTTTTGTTAGTCTGACTTATTGATATAAATCTCTGGGCCTAGAACTGGCCTGGAGTGAAGCAGGTTATAAATACATGTTTGTTAAATAAATATGTGAGTGTAATACCTCTTTAAAGAATCTACAATAAAAGATCCTCAGTATCTCATGGGGAGGTGATTTAGAAAAAAAATAGGATTAAAGATTCAGTATGGGCTCACCCAAAAGAAATCAAAAATAGAAATGGGGAGCAAAGGGATGTGTCCCCCATCAGGATTCCTCAGCTCACAGGTGGGAGTAAACACAGTCTTCTGAGAGAGACTCAGAAGTCCCTCTTCTGAGAGACTCAGAAGACTGGGACAGGATGAAGTACTCAGCATGTGGCCCGTTTTTAATTTGCAAGGATGAAAAATGGCAACAAGACCACCTTTCCCTCTAAGTTGTAAAAGATTAATTAGTTCTTTGGAATTGAAGCAGAAGACCCAGAAAACACGAGGCTGCTAATAAATGCACCGCTTCGGCTCACATATGTGGCACCATATGTGGATTTCACCATGCACACCCCACAAAAAAAGCATTTTCATTGAGAAGCTGGGGCTCTGTGAGTCAGAGGACATACCGATGAGTTCCTTGTTTCTGACGTCCAAGGCCATGTTCCGGAGTGCTGTGGCCACCGCACACACCACACGGTCATTGTCTATCCGGAGCAGCTCCACAAGAATGGGCAGGCCTTTTTCTTTTCGGACAGCAGCTCGGATATATACTGACCACTGCCAAAAGAGGGAAGGCAAAGGACGTTAGGAACAGAGGTGGAAAACCCCGTGAGCAAATATCATGGGTGGGATTCAGACGGCTGTTTACAGGAGCCAAAAAGGATGAATTACCAAGACCTAGTTGCAGAATAGGTTGAACAAGTTAGACATGCATTTAAATGATTGAACTTTTTTTTCCCTTCAACATAAGATAAAGGTTTCAGGGTTAATCCATGAACCACACTTCGCTTCTATTATGACAGTATTTCCGGCACTTGAGTTTGAAAGCCATCGGTGGGGTGTGCTTAATGCTTTAAGATGTGGAGAGTTGGGACAGGCAGGACTGGCCATTCTCAATAAGAGGATTCAAAGAAGAACCACCAAAAAGTAGAAAGTGGGATGAGTTGAACATGGTGACTTTGCAAAGGAGTTCTGAATTTGGAGGTGGGGCAGAGAGATCAGCTGCCAAACACAAAAAGGAGTAAGTCCTTTGCCAAGCAGTAAAAAGAAAAGGTAGGGGGGAGGGGGTAAGCACAACATTTACAGTGAAAACTGTACATTTTTTAAAAAAAGATAAACATCAAAATGCATTATGTTCAGGGTCATAATTCAATGTCGTACTTATAAAGTAAGACATAAAAAATTTGGGGGGGGGATTGGCAGTCACAGGCCTTAATGGAACACAGTTAATGCTTCAAATTGAAATGTACAGGCAGTATCAGAAAAATAAAGCATTCAGATTCAGATTCATTTAACAAAAAGCTTTTCATACATGTGCGTACATGCTTTACATTCTTCTGTAGTGTCCCAATAAATAACTGACATATGTAAGGGTTGGATCGGTTGCAATTTCATTTGTGATCTGAGAAAACTGCATTCACGGAATGAGGTTTTGGATTCTGAGGGAGTCCTCCTGGGACCAGTCCTCCCAACCCCTCCCCCGCGGGCCCTCTCCACCCTCCTTCCCCCATAAGGGCAGGCACCCCAGAGCTGGCTCTCACCTGTGGCAGGCAGGGAGCCCCCTCTGGCAGTGAACGTAGGGCATACGCCATGCCTGCCACATCCTCAGCCCAGCCCTGCATGAAATATGAGATTAAAAAAACAAACAACTTCATCCTGTCCTACGTTAGAAGTCACATTCACATAGTTTCTTATCACCATCATCCAATAATGCACGGTTTTCTCCTGCCCCTGTGTTTCCTCGAGCTCAGGAAGCCTGAGGGGTAGGCAAGTAGACAGAACCCACTGAGACATCTCTTGGTTGCAGAGAACTATTTTATAGCCCCATCCTCAGAGAGCAGAGAGATGGCTGTCCAGGAGTCTGAGGCGTGGAAAAGCACCAAGGATTGAAGCTGCGTGTTAGGATTTGGTCTGACATCCTTCCCAGGAGGAAGCACCGTCCCCTGGTACCAAGGCCCACTGCACCGTGCATTCAACCCACATGCTGCAAATGACTTCCCTGCCTGCAGCACCCAGCCCAGAACAGACTTCAAGCCTGCGCTCAGGCAGCCCACTTATGGTTGGTTCATGCTTAAAACCGTGGAGGGAAGCTGGAAAAAGGAAGGAACAGAATGGAAGTCAGAGCGTAGTGTCAACCTGGACATATTCAAAGTGAACATCAACCGTAAATCATAACACTGGGGAGATATTCTTGACCTGGGGCACCGCAGGGGTGCTCCTGGCGACTTAGGCAGGCTGAAGCAGGACCCCTAGCCGGCCGTCTTCTCTGGTACCACTTCTTTCCAGGCCCGTGCCACCTGCTTATGCGTTTGACTTCTCCAAACCTCAGGGAGGTCAGCATTAACATTTTGTAGATGAGGAAATTTATACACAAAGATGTTAACTAATGTAGCCACAGGAGTCACCCGTGAAGCTGACCCTGGGTCCTGCTTCTCCACATCTGCTGACATTATTCCCCTTTGCCATCACCTCCTCCTTCCTTTTTGCCTAAGCCGCTATGCTCGGCCCCTCAGACACTGCCCACTCCCTCTCCATCCCCCCACAGACTCAGGAGAACTGAAATGAGCCAAGAAGGAACAGTCATGGCTTTGTCCTTTTTGGAACTCTCCCCCCCATGTTGGATGGAAAGATGATTTGGTGCTTGGAAAGTAATGAGAGTTGTTCAGTTTTGATAAGAAGTGATTTGAGAATAACAAAAATGAAAGAATGGTCATGGAGTACCCTCAGTATGTCTGAGTCCTGGAAACACATTTTTGATATGAGAAAATGGTCCACAGTAATATGTTCTCCCTAAATGAAAAGGATAACCAGACAATGGGTCTGGCACTTAACTTATCGATGCATGGAAATGACTTTTACTTAGCGCCTTTGAGTTGTATGTGGGTATTTGTGTTTGTATGGAAGATTTCTAGTATCACCACAGCATATGGCAACTCAGAATAAATTACTTAAATTACATCAGTAAATGGATGGAGTTGGAGAATATCATGCTAAGTGAAATAAGCCAAGAGACCAAAGGCCAAATGTTTTCTCTGGTATGCTAATGCTAATTCACAATAAGAGGGGGCATACGGAAGAACAGAGTTACTTTAGGTAGAAGGCAGTGAAGGGAAGGGAAGGATAGTAGATGAAACAGACATTATTACCCCAGGTACATATATGACTGCATGACCGATGCGGTCCTAGAATATGTACAATCAGAAAAATGAGAAATTACACTCTATTTATGTATGATCTATTAAAATGTATAAATGCATTCTACTGTCATGTATAACTAATTAGAACAAAAAAACAAAAAATAAAAAATTTAAAAGAAATTTTAAAAAGATGTTGCAAATTTGTAAAACATTCATACAGCTTGTGTGCACAATGTCAAGGTTCATTCCCAAGGTCTCTATCTTAACTGCTATGAGTCATGTGCCCTTTTCTCTATGTCTTCACCCTTATGACAGTGTTACTCCTATTGTGGTTTTGATTTAAACTCTTGGCAACCGGTACACTCTTCTAGCTGCTACAGGGTCTGCTCTGGGGACCACAGAGTAGGGGTGGTGGCGTGACTTGCTCATTTGGAGAATGTGCCTGTGGTCCCAGTGTGGCAAGGGATAGCCCCTGAGGGTTTCTGTGGGCTTACATTGGTAGGGTGTATAAGTCAACAGAGGAAGGGCTACAGGCAAGAGCTATAAAGGGGTCGCTTGGCCAGGAAGCAGGCCACACATAAGAATGTGGGCTTGGAGGGGATGCAGTCATATCAGGGGAGCTGAGCATCGAGGGAAGCAGGTGCCAGCCAGCTGAACACAATGGTCCAGAGCTGGCTCAGTCACCAATCAGCACATCTGTGTGTGTCCTGGACAAGGGGCAGCACATGGCAGAGTGATTCCAGACTGAGAAATGGAACCAATTCATGATCCGGTCCCCATTTCCTCTGCAGAATGTTCCTCTAAGACCCCCAAATTCAGCTTCCACTGCTGAGGATAAGGATAGGATGAGGGCTGACAGCAGAAATGGAGCCATGCTTTACACCTGAAGGGACTACGAAGCAGCTGTTGGTTGATTGTACCTAGAAATGTCTGTTTTTTCTTTCCCTTCTCCACCCCACACCCCCAACCTTTTTTTTTTTTTTTTAAACCGGTTAAAACAAGGGCTCAGAGGTTAACCTACAGTGAACTGTGTAAAACCAAGTTTACTTGCACATGCAACTGTGTTGGATACATTTCCTCACTGTATGTATTGAGGGTTTGGTGACGACATCAGGTCAATGTTTTTAACCCCGTAAGTCCAGGCTGCTTCTCTCTCATGTGGATTTTGAGGGGCTTGATTTTGAAAAATTGCAGCCTGGCTATAAACACAACTGATGGCTATAATTTTTCTAAAAATCTCTCCCCTGCTTATGATGAGGCAATTCGGTTTAAGCTGATTTATGTCCCTAAAAGGAGATTAACATTGTAATTTAGCTTTTCCCTCTTTAAATCCCAACAATTTACTAAGTAACTAAAGATAATGCGCTCCTTTAAGTACAAAATAGCCTGTTCTGAGGCTGAACCCATTATACTGCTAAAATTCTGAATTTGTTGATTAATTTTCTATTCTTTATGAATACTCTTGCTTTAGAAGTATCTGAAATTAAATGCTTTCCCGTTAAATGAGCATTTTCCCACTGATTTTATTAAATTAGCCATTTCCCCACTTTTCCTTCTTCCCTCCCTCATTCCTCTTTCTCCTTCCCTCTCTCTCTCTCCTTTCCTTTCCCCCTTCCTTCCTTTCTTTTTTGTGGTAATGGGTTTGTTCTTAGGAACTCACACTTGCCAAGTAAACCCTCAATACTGAGCTACATCCCAATCCCTACTTTACAAACATATTTTACTTTTGAGACAGGATTTTGCTAAGTAGCCCAGGCTGGTCTTCAACTTGTGTGTGATCCTCCTGCCTCAGCCTCCCGCATGGTTGGGGTTGTAGGTGTGCACACTGTGCCTAGTTCCCCACTTTTTCTTCTGACATGGAAAAGAAAGGTCACATTTCAAAACTTAACTCTTCCAAATATAGTTTAATCTTTCAGAAGAATTTTAGCATCTTGTGGTGTCATGAGTCACAATGTGTTCAAAGTCCCATGCTATATAATGAGAAATGCATACAGTGAGTTAGGTATGGATGGCTGGGGATTCTAATATGTGCTGCTGCATTGATTTACAATACCATGTTATTTACCATGGCACCTTGTTCCCATGATAAGAGGGCAGAAATCATCCCCTCAAAATTATTTATTCTGCCTTATCTCTCTGGAATTTACTACAAAGCAATGTACTAAATATTCAGAAACCACGGGTTTTTTTGCTGCACACTTCACATTGTCTTGTTTTATTATTAGAACCTGAATTGCCAAGGTTTTGAGTTTGAAAGAGAACTCTGTTTGGTGGCTGCTATAGGATTTATGAAGCAACTTGTATCAGCACAAGGCCCTTCCTATGACAGGTTTCTCTGCAGTGAACATGTGATTCAGGTGTCAGCTCTTTAAATTCAGTGTAATCTTTTAGGATCGTGCAGCTTTCTTTTCAAAATTCCAAAAATCTGTTTTATAAAGTGGTATCTCTAATCAGGAGGACTAGTGAAAAATCTCCTTACGTTCACAAAGCAATAAATCAATTTAATACATACAAATCTTTGTTATGTTAATGGTAGTTACAGTATGTTTAAAGTGTCTTTTGTTTGTCTGACTATATATTTAAATGTGAATCAGGTTAGTGCCAATACTGACTTTTATTGCATGTATGCATGTAATGTTGAAAATATGAGTTTCTAGTCAATAGGGTTTCTTGGGGGAAATAGCATTTTGATGTGCTTTCATGGGAAGAACAGATAAAGAAGGTCAAGCTAGAGCAAGAGAGCCCAGAGGAAGCATTTGCTAAACAAATAAGAACAATTGCACATGTTTTCCCAGCTTTCTGGCTATCTCAAGAATCAGTGATATTCAATTAAAAAAAAACAAACTAGTCTTTAAAAATGAACCTTTCTGAACACAGGAAGTTTTTATTTATTTTTTATTGTGAATGCTATCAAATATTGGAGGTGTCATCATTGTGTGCGACTGGCATCTAGAAATGCCTTTTGGTGAACTAAGAGAGGCTCCGAACACGGTTGAGGTGATTGACAGGACGGAGGTTCAGCTGACGCTGCTGACGTCCCGCCCTTTAAGCTCTGGAGATGCTGATGGACAGGGGCAGGCTCCCAGCCACGGCATTCCCAGACATGGCGGATTCAGCTCTATTTTTTATTCAATACCTGATAAAAATAATTCAGTTGTTTCTTCTTCTTGCTTATTAGAAACCAGGTTGGAAAACTTTTCCTTTAATATATCTACTTTTTTTTTCTTTTGTCTTATTAAACATAGTACCTCATGGGTAGATGGGGTGGACTTCATATTTTTCTTTTAAATCCAGAAAACATTCTACTTTGGAGATAGTAAACTATTTCTTCCTTTTGGTGGGGAGTGGGAAATCTGAAACTTGACCTTAAGGCACAGTCTGCAGGGATCATGTGGATGAGGCCACCTGGTCTTGCATGTACAAAGCAGAGTTTTTGTAGAAGCCCAGGCAGTCAGCTGACTCAAGTGCAACTCTTTTACTAAGATAGCAAGTGCTTAATTTTGTAACATGAATATATTAGCAAATCCTTGTCCCATTAGAAGAGAGACCTTTATTTTTCTTGAATCTGGATTTAGATCACCTTTCTGCAAATTTTTGTTTGTTGTTGGTGGAGTAGGACTTAGAGAAGCATCTGTCTTCTGGTGGCCAGGAGTGGAGCCCAGATTACAAGTAAAGCCACACATATAGGTGTGACCTGGCTTTGACAACAGGACGTTTCCTGTGACCGATTTGAGTCTCTCAGGTTATTTCTCTCTTCCTGCTGATGGATGGTGGTGACGTGGGCAGTTCTGTGAGCCTCATGTTGAAGATGACAGAGCAGCTCTCAGTGTAGGTGAATTAGTTCCCGGAGGGGGGCTTCCTGCCTCCAACCCCTGCCCTTCCTCTGACGCCAGTAGAGAAAGGGACATCTGTGTTCCATCTTGCTTGGGCCCTTGCATGTTTGGAAGTCCTTTTGTTATGGCAGCTGGTATTTCCCTAAAGAATGAGCTATACTAGAGTACTAAAAGGAATTTAAATCACTGAATCCTAGTCCTGAGGTTTTAACCAGTGATGCTGGGAGTGAGCCTCCTCCTGCCTTACCACTTCCTTGTCAAGGTGACTTCAGAGTCACCCTGGACCTGCACACACTCTGCGCACAGTGAATATAATGGCTATCTGAACTCTTTATTCACATGTTTACTATATTATAAGGGAAGAGACCAAGTCATATTGGTCTCTTTTTCTCAACTGTCGTCCAGTTTCTGGCCCATAGTAGGAGATTTTTACATGTTTAATTGGGTTTAATTGGTGAGAGAAGATGTCAGGTTGATTTACAGCATCAAGTGCTTTCTTATTGAACACAGCATTCTCCTCTGAAAGGATCTATGCAAAAAGGATGAGAGCCACTGTAGCTAAAGGGGCCAGCGGGTTCTGACCACTGCCACAAAGGAACTGCTAAGGTTCCAAGTGGGAGGAACATGCACCCTTCACCTGCGGCCCCTGTGTGGGGCTGGAGCCTTCGACTCAGGGCTTCTGCACGCTTGCTGTTCTCCAGGCTGAGGCAAACAGAGTGCTGGGTGGCACATGGCGGGATACCGATTCTCTGAGTGTGTTGCACAATTCAGGTGACATTTTATGTTAGAATGTCTCTGGTGCCACTCTTCAGGTGAGGAACAATGCCTGTGGCCAGCTGAGGTCAGGTTCTCATCAGGCTTGGAAGGAGTTCATTTATAGCTAGCTCTATAACTGCTCTAGGTAATTGGTGACCTGGACGTTTCCTTCAGGGACACGGTGCCTCTGCTAGGTACCAAACCAAGACCAGCTTACTACGGGAGGAGTGCAGCAGGTTCCCTGTTTCTTCAGTGTTTGGGATGTTTCCCTCTCTCTTCCCCCTGCCTTGCGCTCATGGGAAATGTGCTGCTTCATCTTTGCAGGTCTGCAGGAACACAGGTTCCCCCGCCCTCTGGCTACTTCCCTTTCTTACTGATTTTGAAAAATTTGATGATGATGCACCTCATTATGATTTCTTCATGTTCCTGGAGTTTGGGATTCTTTGAACTGCTTGGATCTGGGAGTTTACAGTTTTTTCATTAAACTTGGAAAATTTCTAATCTTTATTCCTTCGATTGTTTTTGGTCCTCTTGCTGCTCTCTCTGTCCTCTCATTTGGCGACTCCAAATATCAATTGATGTTCAATAACAATCTGTATGTTTTTTTTTTTCTTTTTTCTCTCAGTTTTTCATTTGAGATAATTTCTATTGCCATTTTCCAGATCACTAATCTTTTCTTCCATAGTGTCTAATCTGTAGATGTCTAATGTGCTTTTTTTTTTTTTTCATTTTAGGCATTGTACTTTTAACTCTAGTTTTATTTCATTCCTTTATATACGTTCTGTTTCTATTTAATGTTATGAACCCATATAATGTAGTTATAAAAAAATTGTTTGTATATACATTTTCTTTATTCATTCATCTGTTGAAGGGCCCTACAACATGTATTATCAGAAAAATGAGAAATCATACCCCATTTATGTATGATTTATCAAAGTGCATAAATGCATCTACTGTCATGTATAACTAATTAGAACAAATAAAAGAAATTTAAAAAACATTCCTGTTTGCCAGTTTCAACTCCATCACTTCTAAGCTGGTTTCTCATTATGAATTGTAACAGGGTAATTTTCAACTGGACATTCTTAAATTCAATTTATTGGATTCTGGATGCTCTTATATTCCCATAGATATTTTAAAGCTTTGTTCAAGAATGGAATTAATTTACTTGGAAAATATTGATGCATTTGGATCTTACTTTTAAGATTCAATAGTTCTGCACTAATTATTCCTCATATGGAGGCAAGACCCTCTGAGCACTCTACCTGATTGCCCATGCTGTATGAGGTTTTTCCTGTCTGTCTCTTAGAAACACACATTACACCCAATCTATGTAAGTGCCAAATTTTACTGTCTTGTAATTTTAGATGACTTTCTCCAGACTTAGGTGTTTCCCTCATAATCATGTGCTGATGGTTCTCTGCTTGGTAGCAGAGGGGGATCCTCTGTGTATCTCCAGGTCTATGACCCCCAGTCACCTTGATCTCCCCAGATTCCCGGTCCCATTGTGTCCATGCACAGTGTTTGCAGGCTTTCCCAGGATCTCAGTCGTTATGCATGGCTTAGAGAGCTGAGGCCTTCAAGGGCTCATCTTGTTTGTTTCCTGTCTCTGGAGATCACTATCCTTCCTTGACTAATGCTTAGTGTCTTACCAAAAATCCACTGTTTCATCTGTTTCTGTTTTATAGTCATTATTGATCTTTGAAGGAGGGTAAATCAGAGCTTTGTCACTCCATCTTGGTATCTCAGCTGGAAGTGGAAGTTCCTTTGGTTTAGTGGTTTCTATAACTTCAGGATGGAGTTCTGCAACTTAGGATTTCAGAAACCAGATGAAATCAATGACCAACAACAACAAAAAAAATGGGTTCCCTGGCGAGGTGATGAGGATGTGGACGGGTGCAGCCCTTGGGTGGGTACCTCCACAGTACTTCTTTTAGGGAGGAAATTGCTGAGTTAGGTGTGGTTGTGGGCCTGCTCCTCCCATAGTCTGCTCCTTGGGTTGGGCCTCTTGTCCTGCTTTGGGCTGAACATCGTCTCTGCTCCGAGTACTGTCTCCAGGAGGCTTCTGATGGGACAGAGTCCCCAGATACCCTGGTGCTTACTCTGGCCCAGTTCTAGTTGATGAGGCATTATGCTTTGTGCCCCACGTTCCTCACAATCTTTCAAAACTCTTTTTCTTTGCATTTAAACCTCTTGCCTTTACTCATGCTGTTAACTGGGACAAAGGCAATTCACTGTGTCTTAAGTCAAACCATGGTCTTAACTTCTCTTTGTTGCACTTCACTAATCTTCCCTGGTTCACTTCTGCACAATACACTGAGCACTAAGCTATGCTAAGTTCAGTGTCCTTCCTTAGGTTATTGTCCCTGTTTCTAAGGACAAGTCTCAAATTTCCCAGTTCCCTTATATTTTTTTATTCAATTGGACCACATGGTCACAGATTCTCTTTCCTTCTTCACTAAGTCTATGTTGCTATCATGTTAGCTCATTAAATACTGACATATCTTTTACAAATATCCTTTTTCTCCTATCTTATTTTTAAAAGCAATGGGAGAATATTCACATTTTAGGGGGGAAATTGAAATTACAAAGATACCTAAAGTGTTTGACTTCATAGCCAGTACAGATGTGTTTCTGTAATTCAATCCCTGGGTTTTCATAAAACTCAATTACAATAGAAATATTCACAAATGGAGTGAAAGAGCATTCATTCACATTCTGGAAATCTTCAAGCTACCTCTATCCAATTGTTTTAATATTCTGCAACAAACAAAATCATTGTACTGTAAATGAGAAAAAGGTAACTGATGTCTATGTCGGCTATGAAAAACATTTATCACTTTGCTTCTGAATAATGCCATTATCTTCTTCTGATGCTCATAAACCAAGTAATGAGTGTTTTAAACTTTAAAAAGTGTTTAGGGCCATTATGAAGAGCTAGTTTGCTAGTCAATTTGTCACAGAAAAAAAGAGTGTGCATGCTCTTCTCATAAAGGAAAGTTATTGTTTCAGACAATGAGGTCCATAAAAAGCTGTCTCCATGCAAAATTCTGGTGTTTTACTTTCACATTTCTGTTTTTGTTGGGCCATAAAAAGTTAAGGACACTAAAGAAATACCACTAAATTTTGACAATTGCTATAAAAACGCATTCTTAATACTCTAGATTTCAGATGGCACTACAATCCCTATGAAGGTTGATGCTATTGTGTATTCTAAGTCAATATTTTAATTATTCAAGAACTGGTGTTTGAACTAGACTTTTTAAAATAATGGTCTTCCTGCTTGGTTTCTGTATATGTCATTTTCAATTTTCTTAAAGTAATAATAAGATTTTTTTTAGTGTTTGGTTTAATGAATCTTTCCCAATCTTGCTCACGAATTTTCTATCTACCATCCCACTTTGTATAGCAAATTAATAAATTACACAAGAGATGTCAATAATATGATTGAATTCTATGTGTGCCTGTGTATTTGTATTTCAATAAAAAGCTCCTACACAAGTGTGTATTTATTTACAACTTCACAGAATGTTCCTGAGCAGTAACTCATGCTGCTTGAGGACTAACCCATTTGTCTAGAATTATTCAGGAAGCAGAGCTTAGAATAAGACCAGCATTCTAAAATTCTTTCCATCTTCTAGAATTTACTAGTGGCGATTTAACATGTTCTTGCTGACAGAGGTCAGTGCTATGACTACCAGTTCTTAGAACAACTTTTGGGAGTTGTTCTTTCTTGTGTCTGTATGTTTTCTTTTCCTCACTCCTCTTTCTTCTCTCTTTGCCATCAGGGTATCTCCTGTGACTTCTTACTGTGCATCTGGGTGTCTACTTGTAAAAGGTACTCCTTGAATTTTCTAGTTCCATGCCTACAATGTAGACTGGGAATTCCAGTGGTATAGCTGTTAAACTTCGTTCAAAATACAGAACAACTTCTGTGATCTTGACTTCAGTTTTCCCCTTCTTAATTGTTCCTACATAGAAAACATTTACCAAATAAATGTTCCCGGATGTGTGTGGATAGTGGTCACAGTGGGACAACTGGACTACGCTAATATATAGGTTTATATTCTGGAAACAGCAAGATGCTATTTCTAGAAAACATTGAGAATGATAGCTACACATCTTTCATAACTGGAATTGTATAATCCAAAGTAGGAGATAATTTGAAAATATAGAAATACAAACATTCTTCAAACCTGCCATTTTCTTACTCCCACCACCTAAATATGACATCTGTCAGCAGTTCTCACGCTGGCCTGGTTGCCCCTGAGACAGGAGCCTGGTGTCGTGCACAGAAGCTTCCACAAGGCAGGAACAGCAGAACTGGGCAGCACTTCTGAACCTACAGCCTGCTAGCATGGCTGAGCCCGGACACTGCACAACAGCTCTTTCTGTCAACTTTGTACTGCATAAAAAGCCTATTCCTATCTGAATCAGAGGACCAAGTAAATGGTCATAAATGTGATTATCTGAGGAAGGTCACAATATGCTACTAAATTCTTACTGACAGATAGACGTTTATAAGTAGATGTCATCTACAAGAAAGATGTGTGGAGGTACTGCCGGGGTTAAACGCTGAGAATAACTGTCACACATCTCTCATAATTGGCATTATATCATCTAAAGCAGGAGACTGCTACCGTTGGAGCATGGTTGCTCCACCAAGCAGTGGAGTATAGAACAAGTGGACGCTGGGGTCGACTTTAGGGGCTCACAGACCCCGTTCCCTTCTAGAGACAGTCGCAGCTCAGCAAGGACTCGTGGTATGAAGGAATGATGTTGACGATGCTACTCTTGGACGTCGCTGGTTAGATGTGCTGTGGCTCCTTGTACAGTACATGCCTTTTTCCTTAGGCTGCTTCTAAGATTTTCCTTTTATTACCAGTTCTGAGCAACTGGATTATAATGTACTTTGGTATAGTTTCTTCATGTTCCTTGTTTTTTGTGTTCCTTGAGCTGCTTGGATCTGCAAATTTGTGGTTTTCATTAAATGTGAACAGATTTTACCATTATTTCCTTAAATATTTTCTTTTCTGTTCTCTTCCTCCTCTCTCCCTTTTCTTGTGTGAGGCTCCACTACATTTCTCAGACTACTTGACTCTGACGAGTTCTGCATTCTTCTTTTATTTAGAGTTCCCCTTAATGTCTTCAAGTTCACTATTTTTTTTTTCTTTTACAATAATCTGCTGTTAATTCCACTTAAATAGAGTCAATTCCATAGATGAAGACATTTTGTTTTCAAC
Organism: Sciurus carolinensis; assembly: GCF_902686445.1. NCBI lineage: Eukaryota > Metazoa > Chordata > Mammalia > Rodentia > Sciuridae > Sciurus > Sciurus carolinensis. The sequence goes on from NC_062218.1 coordinate 9,100,784, forward strand.
CCTATAAGTTCGGTTTGGGTCTTTTACATATTTTTGCCATATCCTCTTAGTTTTGAACATGAAGAATACAGAGTTTAAAAGTCAAAGTCTTATATTCCAAACCTTCAAGTGCCCCAAGACATTTCATCATTTTAAAATTATCCTGATAGGGACCTACCTATTTTTCAGGGGACATGATAGTTGGTTAGGAACAGAGCTCAGATAGCAGACTAGCTTTGCCAGCATCTGGATATTCAGGTCTTTGTACCTCAGTCAGACCCACTCTTCCCCTTCCTCTCCAGGTCTGTCTATATAGGGCCATGGGGCAGGGGTGCTGGTCTTGGTTGCAAAGGTGACAATCCTTGGGCTATGCCATCTCGCTCCCATCTTTGCATCCTGGTGGCGATGGCTGCGCAGGTGGAGAGTTCGGCAGCCACGATCTTCTCTGTTTGAGATGACCCGCGTAAGACACACAAGGGGTGTAGCCTGCCAGGATCACCACACTCTGACAAGCCAGATCCTGAGTCTGAACTGTGGTTTGAGTCAAAACCGACTGGACCATGTTAAGCTGACAGGGACATGAAATGTGAGAACCTCTTCAGAGAAGTGATTTCTACTAATGACCTTCCTAGTCATAGAAGGTCACACTCTGGCCTTCTGCCTATTGTGACTCTGCTTTTGAAACTTTTCTGCACCCACCTTTGGTTGAAAGCAGGAGACATCTTTCAGTCTAGCCTAACCTGAATTCTTTAGGTAGAAACACTAGGGATGCTTTACAGGCAGGAAGGGAAAGGGACAATTATGTTCATTCCTCAGGTTCTCAATAGAGGGATGAGCCCATCACACAAGCAGCAAGCAGCTCCGCGGGAAGACTCAAGACTGGGCCCACGAGCTGTGAGGGTCACAGCTGAGAAGGAAGGGCTGGGGCTGGGGCTAGAGCAATGGAAGTGAGGATGAACGAGAGAGAGAGAGAGAGAGAGAGAGAGAGAGAGAGAGAGGTGGGGGGAAGTGACAAGGAGGCTGACATTGGACGGTATGAGCACAAGGGAGTGTGCAGTTGCATGGTGATCTGAGGCCAGGACGTGTGCCATCTCTGGCTCTGAGCTTCTGAAAGTGCTGTAGCTATGTGTCAATGCTAATGTCATTTTGAAGAGAATGAATGTCAAAGAAAGAGTGATTTATGAACATCCCGAATCCTGACTTTGATATTAAATGGATGGAACATGATGGCAAAAAAATCAAAACATTTTTGATGTTTTATTTTTCTCTTGGCATTTCCCCCATATGTTCTACCCTCATTTCTCTAAGAGTGGTCACACCTTTTTTATTTTAATGCAACAAGGCAAATTGGTGCATGTAACTACAAGTGCCCATGGTCAAGAATTATTTGCCCTGGTGAGTCCTTTTCTACCAAAAATGAGAATTTTCTGTGAAATTAAATCAGGGACAGCATCAGTTTATAAGGACTTGGAGAAAAAGACCCTCTCATCTTCTCAAAATCATACATTCATTTAAATAATTTTCCCAAGGGAATTAACAATATTATTCTCCTCTGTAAGTCCATGATTCAAAAATGTAAGGGGTCTTCTTTGGGGCCTGGGACCCAGTACAACATCTTAAACATTCATATGGGTGTCTGGAGATTAACAGTTGATGATGGAGTTTTGAAAACTTCCACATGCCACAACTGTCCCTGAAATGAAGCAGCTCAGCTGCACCCATAGAAAGGCGAGCATTTCGCAGCGTTTCCAACGACCGTTCTATTCATCCCTGTGCACGGTGGTCCTCAAAGAACTCTGAAACCTTAAGAAGAACTTTTTTTTTAAGGAATAACTTTCTAAGTCCAACAACTCAACATAATCAGTTTTTCTCCTAACATCCGTGTTAGAATTGCACTTGCATTGTTTTCTAAAGACCTGCTGCAACTCCAGATTCTTTTGTATTGTAACGAACTAGCCATACCTTCCAGCTCCCTGCGGCCAAGTTCTGCAGGGCGCCTGCCGCCCCTTCCAGCGTGTCTGGGTTTGAGCACTCAGAGAGCAGTGTGAGGTAGGGTTTGACTATGGAGGGGTGCCACAGCATCTGGATCCCTTTTGGTGGTTCTGCACAGTCTGGAAGAGGTCCTACTCCATCCCACTGGTGGAAGAAAAACGAGAGAGTGAACATCTTTAACAACTTCCTGACATTTCTTTCTGCAAACATCACAGACAAAAACAAAAGCAGGCATGATAAAACCCAGTGACTATTGAGGACAGGGAGGGTTAAGAATCCAGGGACCACCGAAATTAGGATAGCCACTCCTGCCAGGAGAGCTTATGATGGAGTGTGTGTGGGGGGGTTGGGGCATGTACAGAAGAGACTGAAACTGGCAGCAACCCGGGGTTAGCTCTCTGAGAACTATCCAGACACAACCTGTTCAGGAAGAAACAAGCAGAGATGGGGAAATTTTGATTGGCAGGGTGGAAAAAGGTTGAAGATTAAAGTAGTACATATTATATTTAGCATATAACAGCTGTTGCATAGTAAGTTACCAGCAATGAAAAGCCTTCCTGGAATGCAAAATGATAATAATTTATGCATAACTGTGATAAATTCTGATATAATTTGTAAATACATATGTGCTTGATTTGGGGTACTACATTGCATCTAACAAACAAATGACAGAATGGATGAAAGACAGAAAATTGCTACGGTTTATTAGATGCACTGACATGAGCTATAGGCAAATCTGGATCTTATAGTTAAATTTGCTTTGAATTAAATATAAGGAATAATGGGAGAGCGGGTAATTAAAAATTAATTACACATAATTTTTAAATTATGGCTTATATACATTTCTTTATACAAAGAAATACCAGCACACCACTAAAAATGAGAGTTATGAAGATTATAGCAACTTGGACAAATGACAACAATAAAAGTTAAATGAACAAATAAGATTCAAAGCGCTATGGGAGATGGTGCTTCTCCCTAAGTAACGTGCATCATAAAAACCTGCAGTGATTAGAAAAAACACTTTGATAAAATGTCTGTCTTTCATTTCTGTCTCCACTCAAAGTCTTTATCATCACTCTGATTTTTAAAAAATTAAAAATTGAAATAATGATTGTGGCCTTTGATTATAAAATGATTTAACTTTTGTGGAAAACAAAGGCAATGAGTATAATGAGGACAGAAATGAAATAAGCATCTGTCTGGGAAAATATTCTCCTACTTCTGGGAAAAACAGTAAAACAAAGCTCTTCCTTTATAATTTTAGGGTGAGGTGCCAAGCTAACTAACCCACTTGTATCCACTAATGTATTTAAAATCAATAGAGTGTAAATGATACATGCTAAGCTTCTTCACAGGTATTTTACCTATGTACATCTGTGTATAGATGTGTATGTTTGTAAATAAATGTGAAAAAAAACTATTTCAGAATCTGAGTCATGTTTCTTAGTCTTGAAATTTTGACTGGAAGAAAATAGAGGTTTGCCTCATATCCTTCCAACATAAAAAATGGAAATGTTGTTAGAGATACTAGAAAATTATTTAAGTCATAAATAAGTTCCAGAATTTTATTACTTATTTTTCAAGAGACAAATTCAAAATTCATGCCTTTTTTCTTTCCATTACCATACATCTTAACTTAAGTCAAAGCTAAATTTCAAAGATGGATTATGTCCCTTGATGGATGTTGGATACCCCACTAAAGGTCATCTTCAATGAGCTTGTCACTCAATTTCAACTTTATAACAAGGAGACTCAAGCACATGGAGTGTCTTGTTGTTAACCAAAACCATTCAGAGATGATTTGCACCTGTGAACAGCCAGCCACGATGCCAGCACACCTCTTCCAAATATTAACAAAAACACTGAAAGTGAATTGTCCTTGTCCTATGGCTCCTGGCTCATTAATTGAGACCTGCTCTTTGTACTGAACAGAAAGGACACTTGGGAAAGACACCAGTCATTCTGTAGCTTTGTCAACTTGGATGATGAAGCAGTAATAATACTGGTTTCTCAAAGGAAGCCAGTTAGGGCAGTGAGTCTACTGCTGGTGTAACAAGAAATAGAAAAAGAGTTCATTGGATGTTTTGTTAGTTTTATTTTCTACTCTATCATCTCCTTAAACATTTTAAATAAGCATATGAAATCTCAACTCAACAAGGATGGGATTTTCCTCTTCCAGAAGAGCTGACATGAGAGTAGGGCGTGTAGTGAAGTAGTGTTGGCAGGCTCCTCACTAATGTGACACCTGAAGTAGAAAAAGGGAAAAAGAAGCTGCACTATCTCTCGTTGGGTTTTCTCGTGTTCTACCTTTCCAACTTCTGCACAGTAGATAAAGCTGGATAAATGGCTGTAGCAGTAGACAATTTTCCTCTGCTCTGACATGCCATCTATGAAGCTCTTAAATACCTTTTATTACAATCATCTCTTAATGGCTGCAGAGACACTCTGAAGGAAATAAAAGCACAACTGATGTGAATATAGATAATCTTTGATGGTAAGTAGAGAGAGAGTTCAAAGGGGATTCTTTGCTATTTCAGAACACTGATGGCCCCCTGGCAGGTTAACACCGAAGAAAAAGAAGTATTTCAAAGCCAGTTGGTGTATCTGACCTGTATCTGGATACTTGATTCAAACTTTTATTGAGTTAATAGGGGCAAATGATCGGTTATTCATTAAAGAAGAGGTTTTCATTAATGAAAATGATTGGACTTTTCTAAAGGGTTAACACATTTGACATTATTTTGTCCAGCTAACCAACATCAACCAGGCAATAGGGAATGGGCACAGTTAGGATCACACCCTGAGGTAGATAAAACTGTTCTGCATGTTAAAACTTTTTAAAGTTAATTTTTAAATTTGTTTTAATTAGTTATACATGGCACTAGAATGAATTTTATGCATTTTGATAAATTGTACATAAATGGAGTATAATCTCTCATGTTTCTGATTGTACATGTTGTAGGATCACATGGATCATGCAGTCATACATGTACATGAGGCAATAGTGTCTGTTCAACTCTACTATCCTTTCTACCCCATACCCCTTCCCCTCCCTTCGCTCCCCTCTACCTAATCTAAAGTAACTCTATTGTGCACAAGAAAACTTTTAATGTGAATCTTTCTCTTGATGAAGACCTGTGAGAAATGGGATATGCAACTCTTACCAAAATGGAAATACATCATTTATAAGTTTAAATATATGATGCTTCTTTCCTAACATTTGTACAAACCTCTACACTGAGTGAAGCAAATGGAGATTAAATCTTTAACATGGTCAAAAGGCTAACCAAATTAACAGCTACTTGGTCCAAGAGAACACAGGACTAAATTTGAAAATCTTGTGCAAATTGTATTTGATCTCTACTATATTTGAGGACATATAAATGAAAATTCTTGGACTATTACTCAGCCTTAAAGACGAATGAAATTATGGCATTTGCCAGTAAATGGATGGAACTGGGAAATATCATGCTAAGTGAAATAAGTCAATCTCAAAAAACCAAAGGCTGAAAGTTTTCTCTGATAATCAGATGCTAATTCACAATAAGCCAGTGGCAGCGGTGGGTGGTGGTAGTGGTTGCTAGGGAAGAATAGTCACTTTGGATTAGGTAGAGGGGAGTGAAGGGAGAGAAGGGATGTGGGGATTGAAAGGACAGTAGAATGAATCAGACATTATTACCCCATGTACATATAGGATTATATGACCAATGTGATTCTATAACATGTACAACCAGAAGAATGAGAAATTATGCTCCATTTATGTATGCTGTGTCAAAGTGCATTCTACTGTCATGTATAACTCATTAGAACAAATAATAAAAATAAAAGTTTGACATGTGAAAGAAAGTGCATACAGAAGCAAAACGTTAACAGGAGAGAGAACTTTCTGATACAAAGAATGGGAAACAATGTATCTGCAGGAAATCAACAGGGCAACAGCCGTATGATTATAATACCAATTTGTTCAATGGGCATAGACACACCATGGGCATTACATTTATATATCTCCATCTGCAGACTGCAATTTAGAAATGCAGGGCTGGTAAAGGAAAGCAAAGGAATGAGGTGCTTCAGTTTGCAGCACAGGTTTTGCTGGGTTTCACCTCATCCCAGCTTGTAGGGAGGGGATTCTCAGTGAAGACACACCTTCCTTGCATGGTTTTGCTCCCAGGATTAATCATTAGATAAGTGTTCTGCGATTTTGTGCAATATGTCTATTGGTTACATTTTAACAAATAAAATGAACGAATGTTGCAGCCACTCTTGATTTTTCCATGTATCACTTCATAAGAATGGTGTGAATCTACATCGTGCACAACCATAGAAAAAAAAAGTTGCACCCCATTTGTGTACGATGAATCAAAATGCAGTCTGTAAAAATAAAATTAAAAAATATATTCGAATTATACTTTGCCATTCACATGTGGTTAAACAGGAAAAATACTAGTATGTTTCTAGGGTTAAAGATCCTCTAATTAATTGTCTTGTTTATGGGAATGTAGGATTTTACACATGTATTTAGAATTCGTCAAGCTAAGGATCAGGTAGGTTATAATCAGTCTGTGACATTTTCTCATGTTAACACAGCAAGCACTAAGAAAAGTCATGTAGGGGAGTCCTGCAGCTACTTCACGACCTTTCTGCCATGAAGGACTATTGGGGACAGGCAGGCAGCTTAGAGGATGATGTGGAAAACAGATCATGGAACAAACCACAAGATCGGTTTTTTGTCACCCCAACTAGTGCCTCACTCCAAAACATACCAGCAGATTCTATACTGGCTTCGAAAGTACAACTCTGCTAATAAAATCAATTAAAAAGTCAGTACATGGCTTATTATCCGATTTCAAAAGTTGCATAGAATTAAACACATGCATTTGCCCTCCAGAAGGTAATGCTTAAACTCTTGTTGGAAAGGAAGAGAACAACAAGCTTCAGGAGTAACCAGCTTAGACATGATGCTTCTTGATATGGCGGTGGTCAGGGCACAGGATGCAGGATGGCGTCACTAGCCTGAGAGGGAACGTGACGTGTGGGGTGTGCAGGTGGAAGGGAGCAGCAGCTTCTAGGGCTCGAGAGCCTGGTGGGTAACCCAGGGCACCTGGCCGACACTGCTGAGGGCATATTTCAACACAGCCAGCAGAGAGGATTCTGAATGCTCTGTTTGAGATGGTGGATGTACCAATTCTGCTGATCTGATCATTATATGCTGTATACACGCACTGAATTATCACACTGTACCTCTGAAGTACATATGATTTTTATGTGCCAATTAAAATTTAAAAATACTTTTGGTTTCCTGGTAGAGCCTAAGTTCTATTTGAAAGATTTCTATCTGGTTGGTTTGAGGATGGACTAGTAGAAGCCATTGACTCTTTACGTGAAGGGAATGATAAAACCTAGGGATGAAAATTACAAAGTAAAAACAATAAAATTAAAAATTAAAAAAAATCCCAAACCAACCAACCAAATGAACAAACAAAAAGGTCAAGATGTTAATACACTTTACAGGGACTCTACTACATGCAGGGTTCTTTAAGGTATAGAGACTCACAGGATAACTCTTATTATGAATTACATTCATAAAATTCCCTATTGAATGAGGAGAATTAAAAGACAGATTCTCTTCCCTTCGAACTAGCTTACAAGGTGCCCAGTCTCTGGTGTCCAGCACCCTGTGCTGGGTACTGAGGAGATACAAACAGGAAGCATTCACTAAACGGGGACAAGGATTTCAAGCAGAAGTGCATATCCTCCCAATGGGCCTCGCTTCAGTCTCAGCCAGCAAGTCTCCCTCCCCAAAGAACCCTTCCCGCTGAGCTGTATCTTGGGATGTAAACAGCAAATGTGGCCTCACCAGCAGAGCGCACCTCTATTACCGAGATTTCTCTACCAGCCAGGGAACATGAACGCTCTTAGGATGCAGCATAGCTTTTTAAAATGGGATTTCAGGGAAATAAACAGACCAGAGATGCTGCAGAACAAAGGGAAAGAATCTGCATCAACAGAGGAACACTCTGATTTTAAGATCCCATTCTTCCTTCCCAGGGGAAGTCACACATTGCCAAATACAGGAAAAGAACATGGCTCAATGTAGGTAAACTGTCAGGGGCTTTGGTTTCCTCGGGCTGCAGTCAGCACCAAGTCCTTTAGAAAACACTTAGGACCCAACCCCAAGTCCACCCATGGTCTGCCAGGGCTGCTCGGCTCTGCTGAACACCAGAGTTAGGAGCTGATTATGCCTTCACGGTATTTCATGGCCACTACAGCCTTTTGGGGGTGAGAATAGAGGTGACAGGTGAGGACTGGTGACACCAGTTCATCTGCAAAAAGCCACAGGATACACAATTCTTTGTGCCGAATCCTGGGAGTTTCAGAGGCCAGGGGAGCCCCAGCACTGTGGGGAGGCTGCTGGCTGAGGCTGAGGCTGAGGCTGAGGCTGAGATTGAGGCTGTGTGGAGAAGAAACAGGGCTGGTGGCCAGTTAGCTGTGTCTGGGTGGCACTGCAATGTCCCAGGCTTTTCCCTGCACAAGATAGGAGGGCTCTTGCACTTGAGAAATCAGAAACCTCTGCCAAGAAGAGGCCTGGGATGCTTTCTGAACAAAGGCTCAGAACAAAGGACATTCCAGACTACCTGCTGATTCACCTCCAGCATGTGCAGGGCCAGGAGTGGCATGCATCCCCGGGAGAGGGAGGGAGGCTGGAAAAATGAGGCTGGCTGGCTGCCCTTGGAGGACGCTACCACCACGGCTGCTCACATCACTGGACTGACCTGTCCCTCTCAAGTCACTGCTGAAGCCACCTGGAACAGCAGTACTCTCATCTTCCATCCCTCTGCTCCTAACTTCTCATCCCAATCTAGGGAAACCTGAGACAAGGCCCTCCCTGTGATCTGCTTTCTAAAAGGGACTCTGTCCCCTGCAGGTCAACATCCCTCAGATGACCACGTAGTCTTGGTTGTTCGGTGATTCATCCCTCAAAAGAGAGTTTAGGGCTGGGGATGTGGCTCAGTGGTAGAGCGTTTGCCTAGCATGCATGAGGTCCTGGGTTTAATTCCTACCACACCCCCCCACACAAACACACAAACAGAAACAAAAACAAAACAAAACAAAACAAGGCAACCTTAGCATCCTGGACTCAACAACCAGGGCAGTGTTGCCTCTCAAAGGACAGCTGGCAGTATCTGCAGAAGAGATGTTTGGGTATGACAACAGGGGCGGGGTGGGTTGGGTTGGTGGTGCTAGTGCTATCTGGTAGGACCCAGGGATGCTGATAAACATCCCACAATGCACAGGACAGACCCACAATAGATCATTACTCAGCTGCAAATGTCTCCAGCACCAAAGTTGAGAAACTCTGGTCCCGTAGTCCAAGACAGAGTATTGGTGGCATGGAGTACCGAGTGGCAGAATGTAACTAAGAAAACTTAATGAGCTAGTTGAAACAGCTTTAAGTCTGCAAATCATGGAAAATAAGTAAGCAGCATTTTCAGATGCTTTTGGAGGTGGGGAAAGGGAGATGAAAAATCTCATTCATGGATACAGGAGCATCGCTGTATGGAAAGGTGCAGCTGATCTTTGCAGGAGCAAGTGGTTCACTGCTTCCAAGACATGGAATATCATGCCTTGAATCAACAAGCTCCCAGCATATGGAGGGGTTTTCACAGAGCGAGACTAGACTGGAAGCAGCCAAGAGGAGTGAGTGGCAGCTGAACGAAGCAGATGGTGGAGAGGAAATGGTATTAAATAGCAAAAGAAAAATCATGGTTACTAATGAGAAAAAGAAAATGACTGGAGAGAAGAAAAACAACTCGTGATGCTAGGAAATGAAAAGCTGAGAGTTTTAGCAATGTCATGAAGGGCAGATCCATAAAGCGATTACAACGAAATCTACTCCACATACCTCAACTGCCATTGGCAGAGAGATAGACAAATTTTTGTTCTTGTATCAAAAGCCTTTGAAGACATTCATTTGGTCTAGACATTTCACTTTGAAGATGTTTCTTTAAGATGCAATTAAGGAGGTCAGTGAGATTTAGCTACATGGATGTTTATTGCAGTTTACACTAGTGAAAAATTAGAAGCAACTTCATTTTCTAAAGAGGCACTGGCTCTCTGCATCACGGTATGCCTGACAGTGGGATCTCTAGCTCCTCAGCACTGCATAAAGAACAACTTGTTGGAAGGAGAAAGGCCGTGCTGTCCAGGGACAAACTGCCACAGCTAGCCCACTTTCCTCAACCTGTTTCTCCCCTGCAGAAGAATCACAGGGGCAGGGGAGCAGCCCCAAGTACAGGTGAGAAGGGGCCTCGATGTTTCCAGAGAATGTACCAACGATAGAACGCATAAACGCCATTACTGTTATTATTACTATGTGCAAAAAATGCTGAATGAGGTCAGTGACTCAGAGGGACAGGGAGCTCCTACTAAACTCCCTTCATTATGCCACTACACCTTGTTTTTCTGTACTAACAAAATGCCCAAGGGTCATTTACAACAGGTCCCGAGACTAAATCCCCAGCCTCCCTTGCAGCTCAGGTGTTCCTGTGGACTGCTCAGGGCACCTGGGTACCAGTAACAGTGATGTATGCAATGTCCGGTGGGGCAGGGCTCTCCCCATCTACCCCTGGACCGTGGCTGTCAAGAGCCACCTTGGGTCAGAATGGAGAGCAGCATCCTAAAGACAGAGTCGTGTAAGCTCTAAGGCGCCTGCCTCGGATGACTGTGGAGCAGAGGTCTGCCCTGGTGGGACGTGCACCTGTTCATTTTGTATTTGCCTCTGACCCAGGGAGTATATTTATATTTTGAAGGGTTAAACAAAGCTCTGAATAAATGTGAGTTAAAAAGAACCAAAAGGGCATATGCCCAGGTACAAATTGTAATTGTGAGTTCCTACAGAAGGAGGATAGTGGAAGTATGTACATTATTTTTTTCTTGTGCTTAATACTATTTTACTTCCATGTCATGTGTGTATATAGTCAATCCTTGGTATCTGGTTCCAGGACCCCCAGAGGATACCAAGATCCACATATGCTCAAGTCTCTTATTAAAAATGGCATAATATGTGCATATAAGCTATACACAACTCCCATTGTGCTCCAAATCACTCTAGATTACTTATAATATCTAATGCAATGTATGTGCTATGTCAATAATTGTACCATATTGATCAGGGAATAATGACAAGAAAATATATGTGCATGTTCAATACAGATACAATTCTCTTTCCAAATATTTTCTATCCGCAGTTGGTTGAATCTATGAATGCAGAATCCTTGACCACTGAGGGCCAACTGTATTTGTACTCATAATTAACATCTGTTTCATCTGAAATAAAGAGAAACTGTCATTTAAAGTTTAAATCTCCGGCGTGGTGACCTGAACTAGTAATAGACCTCACGTTTGTGCCTTGAGACATTGCATGCTCACACGGCCTCAGAGTCTCATATTTGACCAATAGCATCCATATGACCTAGTGGGCTCCCAACGTGATACCCAAAGTCCTAAAAAATTCAAGGAAACCTTGCAGGTGATGGGATTCCATGTCTAATACCATGTATGTATGACTCATGCCAACACCCAGGAGCGAAGCTTTTGTTTAGTCTGGCATGATCAAATGTACTGCTTCTCGGTGATGCTTCCAGAGACTTCTAAGCTCTTGCATGATCATAATTATGGATGGATGGAGATTCACAATACTGACTAAGAAAGTGATGCAACTCAACACTGTCTTGAGCAACTGGAGGAGTGTGACCACTCTGAAGGACAGGACCATGGGACACACTTAGCCTACAGAGACCCTTGGAGGCAAAGTCTTCACAGAAAAGAAACAGAAGAGTGGGGGTCAAGTCCTGAAATAAACCCACAGCAAGAGTCAGAGGGCACCAGGGACCAGGGTTGAGCACCATTCCACACATCTGGTGCCAGGTGCTGGGAGGTTAGAAGTCACAGAAAAAGAAAACCTACACAGTCCTCCCCCCTGGACATTCCCTCTCGGTGGGGGCCACCTGCTGCACCCACCTCATGGCACGATATGGACCAGGAGAGGAGTTTCACAAATGACACAAAGGTAGACAGATTAGGGAGGGGCGGATTTTTCTCTTCAGAGTAGGGGAAGGCCACGTCTGGTCATGAAGAATCATTCTCCCAGTGGTGGAAGAAAGGGAAGGACACCAGGTAGAGGAACAGCATGAGTGAGCGCTTGGGACCTCAGGACAGGGAAGTGTTAGGGGAGGGCTTGCAGGGTCTATCAGTGTGTCCCCCCTCACAGGATAACTAAGAGGACTCCAGACATTTTACACAGAAGCCCATTCCTATCCCTTTCACGTATAAACCATCGTGCTAAGTACCCCAAGTGAAGCTTCCACTAACCTACGTGCTTGGCATCCATAATTTAAGAGAGTTTTAAAAAAGAGCAACAAATTATCTCTTAACTAGAAAGTACTGACTGTGAAACAAAGATCTATCACATAAAAATACTGGATCAGAATCATGTTTGGATTCTGATCATTTGTATCCTCACCCATGAGAACACATATTTTTTAACCCACTTGGACTTAAACATTTTCAGTGACTGATAAGTAAAACTCAGAGGTTGTGAGGTTGAGGGGGTCTACTTGCTTTGCTTGTTCTTTCTCAGCAGGTCTCTCTGCTTATTTTATAGTCAGGGTTACACTGAGTGGATCTTGAAGACCCAGGTCTGCTCTGCCCAGCAGCCTGCAGGACAGGGTCCTGTTACCTGTCAACCCTGTGGGAGCAGTACCTCAGACACCTGCATAGCATCCTTGACCATACCCCAAATTGCCAAATTGGGGGGTGAGGCGGGAGATGAAGAGAGAGAGAGAGAGAGAGAGAGAGAGAGAGAGAGAGAGAGAGAGAGAGAGAAAGAGAGAGGAGAGAGTGAAGAGGAAGAAGAAGGGGGGGGAGGAGGAGGAGTTGAAGACAGAGAAGGAGAAGAAGAAGAGAGACTACCGACACAAAGCCACCCCCTGTCAGGGAGGGTCCTCCCAGGTGAGGCTGCCTCTTTGGCATAAGATATGCAGCATGCTTTAGGGGAGGTTTTGCCTAAAAAAGGACTGAAGAAACTAGGAACTTCCTAAAATTCAGCAACAGTCAGACATAAAGGTGTTTGCAAAGTCTTAGGTCAGATGTGATGCACACAGGTGTCTGTTCGGGTATAGAATATTTCAATAGCAACCAGGTGATACTGGACCAATGTTAAAGCTATAAACTTAGAACTCTGGAAGCTTTTTGCAAGTGAAGTTCGTTTCTAGGTCCTGAAGGGAACCCGCTGCCCAGGTGCTTTGCCCTGGAGAGGGCTCGAGATGCTTCTACAGCTCACCTGCTGCAACGTTTTGGCAGTGGTGCTAACAGAGAAGCCCTGGTGCCTTCTCTCCTTGGGAGCACACAGCCCTAGTTCCTGCGGACTCCTGGACTGCTGTGTCCAGGCACAGCCCTGGAGGGAACCGCAGGGAAAGGCTGCTAATTCCCAGCAGAGATGCCAGGCTGGCCCAATGCCAATGCTCTCCAGAGGGTGGTGTCATCCACACTCAGTTCTCTCCCGAGGCGTCTAGTCCAGTCCAGAGGCCCTGGCCACCAGCCAGTGCCTGCTGGATTTGATGGCACCCTCCTATTCCTCGCCCTCATTTAATCTTATAATCCATCTTCACTCCCCTCCCCATCTCCAAGATTTTTGGCTTTGCCTCCTTTCTCTGAGTCTTTACATGCAAGACTGTTTTTAGTTTGGACTGTTTTAAAATGTATTGAACTTGACCAAACACACTAAATGGTTATTCAAACAAGCATGGTCGTTGTCTGTTTACATTCTCATTAAGCTCGATGTTTAATTTTCTAGCACTTCAAAATAGTTTTGTATTAATTTAGAGCACATTAAAAACCTTAAAAAAACTATCATTTGGCTGAAATCATAACTTCAATCTTCTTTATAAACAACAGTGTTCCATTGCTTTTTGGTTTATGGCAGTTTCTACAAAACTTTTTTAATTGGTATGAATCTACATCATGTACAACCATAGAAACGAAATGATGCACCCCATTTGTGCATAATGAATCAAAATGCAGTCTGTAAAAATTTTAAAGATAAATAAAAAATTATAAAAAAAAAATCTGCCTCCAAAAAAAAAGGCTTTTAAATCACATCCAAATCAACACCAGAGAACAATAAGGATTCTTCCACACTTAAAAAAAAAAAAAAAAAGGATATCGTAAGAAAAAATGGGACAAATGAACCACGTAAAATTTCATTTAAGCCTTTAGGCAAAAATCAAATTCTACTACCGACTTTGTTATACTCAGCGTAGAAAACAGCTCATCAATGTCATAAGAAATTGTTCCAAGTGCATCATTACAAGCCTAGAAAGTAGCGCACCCTGCAATTTCAAGGCAGGGTCACCCCTGGAAAGAGGGGCATGTAGGGGTGAGGCCCACCCATGTTCTTCCCTAGCAACTGTTCATTTCTTGGGGCCCAACCAACTCCCAACGCCTTCCATCACCTGGAAGATTTAAATTCATGGAAGGACATGTTGGCAGAGTTGGGAAAGGGTGGGTGTTAGGGTCAGAATCTTCCTAAATGAAACCCTTTGTCACTCACAAGGAAGCGACAGGGATACCACGCAAGTTCAAAATCAGGAGACAAGATCCTGGAATGGGACTGAATTCAGTCTCAATGGAAAGTCTCCTTGACCATTGCTGAGTTACAATTTCCCAAATTTGCCTTCCAGAGTTGCCAGGAGCCCTTTTAGAAGATGAGTCCTTCCGGCTGGGGTGAGACTGGGGCTTGTTCCCCTGGTTAAGTCGGGAAGCTCCACGTGCCTGCAGAGTTGCCTTCCTCCTGTGAAACTTTACTAGGTGGCTCACATTTCCAGAAGAAAGTGGGGGTGGGGGGCACCAGTCCCAAGGAAACCCCAGCATCTGCCTTTGCGAGCCCATGTTCCCGCTGAAGGGAAGGGAATGTTCAGAACTACAGTGGTCTGACTTCTATCTCTACAGGTGCAAAACCCGAGGGCAAGGCAGCACCTCGCGGTCTGGCATTGGGACGGCCCAGGGAACACCTGCCAGGCGCCCTGCACCCCACTGCAGAGCTTGAGGAGGTGAAGAATCAGGGCTGGATCCTTCCTGACAGTCTCCTTCCACTCAGGGGAAGATGAGAGACACAGCCTGACTCATGACAGGGGAAAAAGTGGGACTGGGCTTAGTTCTCAGAGGGAGAAGGCTGCAGTCAGAGTCAGTGAGCATGGATCCCCACAGCACAGGCGTGTGTAAGCTGATCGCGTAAATCCAGACGCTGTCGGAAGGACCTGGAGATGCAAACCACTAGAGAACTGCAACCTAAAACGAATACTAACGCGGGTGTGTGCGAGGAGAATTCAGGAACTGGATTTAAGAACCGCAAAAAAAAAAAAAAAAAAAAGAAAGAAAGAAAGAAAGAAAAAGAATGCATTCTTACTGGTTCTTACCCAGGACAAGAGCTCTTCTTAAACCTGACCTTTACTGGAGGCAAAATCACTTTTTAAATAGTTTAGGAATTCTGCACTGTGATCTGCATATTGAGCTTGAATTCAAAAACTGGCGATGGAGGGTGTTGTGAATTCCAACCCATTTCCCAGGTTGGGCATGTTCTGAGTTGGCATGACCCTCAGCAGCTGGACCTGTGACCTCAGTGTCCAGGAAGGACATGGATGTGAGACCGCAGTGTTGGGAGAAACAGGGATAACCTCGGTGGCAGGCTTTGGACCAGCGGCAGAATGGACGGCTCCTTCCCACTCCTCCCTTTCCTGGGGCGTGGGCTTCACCTCCTGGAGGCCTGGGGAAGTGGTGGAGGCTGTTCTGATGCACTGGGGGAGAGGAGGGGAGGCTGCCTGCTGGCCTTTACTTGACTGCAGGGCACCCACGTTCAGCTGCACAAGGTGAAGGTCATTCTGTTTGAAGAGGTCTCCCTAACTGCAAAGGAGTTTGAATTGTCCCCTAAAGCCAAACTTCTCATCCAGCCTGTTGAAAGGCCTGTGAGTTCTGACTTGCGACACCAAATGCAAGGCTGCAAAACCAAACGCTCTCCACACCTGCGATCAAGTACTGGTTGGTGCTTCCCTGCACACACCACTTCTGTTCCAGGCATCTCTGCCCCATGGATGGCAGCCAGCCTGGTCCCACGGGGACCTCAATGTATGCCGGAAGCCACACACAGAAGGCTCGGCCCCAGGGTCCCTCCACCCTAGGAGTCTCACAGCTTGCCTGGCTCTTTTTCTTATTCTGAAATTTCCCATCTTGGCTCAGCTGCGGGGGGGCGGGGGGGTTACTTAACTTCCACCACCTCAGCGGTGAAATTCCCACAGGAAAACTGTGCAGGCGCTTCAGCCATTTCACTGCACAGTGGAAATGCAAGCCAGTGTCCACACACAGGGAAAGGGACTTAAGGCTGCGAGGAGGGCGGGAGGAGGGCATGCAGCCGCGAGCGCCCAGCATCACCTGATCCTGGGATTTCTTTTTCTTCTTCTTCTTGCCCCAGCACCCGGAGCTCTCCGCGTCCTTGCCATTGGCCTCCCCGCAGAGCAGCCCGTCCAGCTCATCCGTGCCCATGTGCTGTCCCTGAGACGTTTCCGCCGCCAGCCGGTAGGAGAGGTTCCTTAAGATGCACACACAGTTTTCAACGGTCTGGGAAAACAGGAAAGGAAGAGAGAAAAACAGGAGTGAACGAGAACTAACCAGCACTCCGCCCTCCGCCCGCCGCCCACCGCCCTGGAAAGGACAGGCACCCGCTTCTGCCAGGAGGCCTTCATCTCCTGCCCCTCAGGGCTCCCCTGACAGCGTTGGTGGAAAGACTGCAGAGGAGCTTGGAAAGGTCATAGACCGCTTCTCCCCACGAACGAGCTATGTATCAACAGCGGTTACTTCTAAACACCTGCTGCTGCTGATTGACGTCACTGGAGGGAGGAAAGGAATTTATAACACAAGCCATCCCAGGTGTCTGTACTCACAGACAAGTCCTGCTTGGGATTTGGGGTTCCACATCATGAAGAGCATAGACCCTGGACTGTGCTTGGCCCTGGTGGGTGACACTGAACTGTACCATCTACACTTCTGGGTGTAAAACAAGTGATACAACCCAGGGCTGCCCTAGGCATGGGAGGGGCTATGGCCACTGGGAGGTGTAACTGTTTTCCTTCTACTGATTTTTTCAAGATGACCAACATTCCTATTTTCTAGCAAAGGGGTTTAACAGTTAAGGGCACATGCAGAGCTGGACAGCTGGAGAGCTCTAGGTCTCTGCTATTAGACTTGGGATGATATATTCGTGGTCTCAGAGTCCTCCTCTGTACAGTGATCAAGGTAGGACCCCATTGGTAGATTGCTGTGTGGGTCATGGGAGTTAATGTATGTGTGTGCCACAGACAGAATAATGCCCCCAAGTGTCCACTTCCTAATTGCTGGGACCTGTGACTGTGTTAGGCTCCATGGAGGGTGATTAAGGTTGCAGGTGGAATGAAGGTTGCTGATTGGCTGGCTGACAGATGGGGCGTTTAACTGGATTTTCCAGGTTGCCCTTTAATCACAAGGTTCTGTAAGTGAAAGAGGGAGGCAGAAGAGTCAGGGCCAGAGGGTGTGATGTCAGAGGGATATGAAAGGCCATCGGGGGCTCTGCGTGTGGAGGAAGAGGCCACAAGCTAGGGGATGTGGAAGGAAGCAGATTCTCCCCTAGAGACCCAGGAGAAACCAGCCCTCATGGCCTCATGGCACTTTGAAGTTAGCTGGGTGACACCCATTTTGGACTCCTGTAACTCCAGGACTGAAATACAATAAATATGTGGGGTTTTTTTCCAGCCACCAGGTGTGTGGCCATTTGTGACACGAGCAACAGGAAAGAGATGCAGCGTGGAGGCACCGAGGACACCTGGGGCACGGTTAGTGCTGTGGGTGGATCAACCATGACTGACGCTGGGAGAAGGCCTGGCTTGGACAGCCCGGCACGGGACCCAGAGGGAGTCAGTGTGGCTTGGGTTCCAGTCTCGGCTCTGCCATTTTGTGAGTTGTGTGGCCTTGGGTAAGGTGCTTAAACTCTCTGTGCTTCACAGGGCTAAAGTAAGAATTAAAGGACATTCCAGACACAGGTCTCAGAAGAGGGACTGATGACGATGCATTTGCTGTTATTATCAGAGGCAAAATGTGGGATTCAAGAAATACGGTTCTAATAACCTCCAGTTGTTGCAAGGAGGGTTGGTTGGTGAACCAGAGCCTGTGGGCCAAAGCCAGTCTGGAGCCTGTACATAATACATCAGTGGAATCCAACACATCCAGAGTTTATTATTACCTGTGGTTTCTGTCCTGCTACAATGGCTGACTGAATAGCTGGGACAGAGACTGTGGGGCTCACAGAGCCCAAAACATTTATGCTCTTACTCTTTGCAGAAAGTCTGCCGGTTGAGACAGAACTGACCATTTGACCTTTGTCCTGGACTTGAGGAACCAGGGGAGAGGAAAATATACTCCAATTTTTAAAAGATCACAATAAAGGTGGGGGGGGGCGGATTAATCTGAGCTAAGTTTTGCTTGAAAAATCACAAGACCTTGGTTTCCACTTCCCAGACATCCACTGTGTGGCCATCACTATGAACAGAGGTACCAAGATTCCATTCTACAGAGGCTGGAAAGGAGCAGCCAAGCTGTAGGTGACCAGGGCAGATGCTGCAGTCCAGGCTCAGGGCTGGAGGCAGGATCCCGGTCCTGCCTGCTTTCCTCTATTGGCTGAAATCTGGTGAAACGTGTCCCTGCCCTTTGCCGGATCACGGGCATGTGAAAGTCAACCAGGAAAACCAGTTCTCAGGACACATCTCTGGAGCCTTTGCCATTCTAGACCTTTCTTGTCGGATTTTCAAGGTTTCTCGGCCGCTAATCCCACAGGCTTTGAGTCAACTTGATTTTCTATTTCAAACCTCCTCTCAGCATCAAAAAAGGAACCCGGCATGAAAGCAGGTAAGCACAGGACGATGCATGAAAGACAGAAAAGTCTCTCATTGAAAGGAAAATGTTATGGCATAAGTCAGAACGATTTTCAAATCAGCTCAAACTGATTTTTCTTACATCAAAGACTTGGGAGAATAAACTTCTTTCTCATCCTGCTGTTCATCTTCCCCAGGGGCTTCGCCATTCCTGTTTAACAGAAGACTACTGGGGACTAAATCTGCTGTTTTGAGAAGTGCTTTATAATCTACCTGCTGTGGGGAGATGATTCGGGGAGAAGCTGAGGGAGAGAGGGAAAGAGGCGGGGCTGGGGCGGCGAGAGGGGCCCAGGGACTGAACTCCCTCTCTCTTAAGCTCCCCGGAGTGTGGCAGTCTGGCTGGTTTAGACAGGCACCAATTCAAGAGCTTTTCTCTAAGAGGATGGGGGAAAGAAAAGAAAAAGGACCGAACCCCAGCAAAAGGCGTGTGGCAGCTGGTGGCTTTGCTTGTGACATCCATTGCTGTCCACAGCACTTTCAGCAGTTCCTCCTGGTCACCAGGATCATTTTGACTCCTCATTTTCTATTAGAAAGGGCTAATTTGGAAGTCGTCTGTAGAGTGCTCTACCATATGCTACCCACTCAACAAACTGTCCCAATTACAGGAACTGAGCTAAGAGCTTCCGTGGAATCCAGGCTCTTTATTCATTAGCTTCTCTGGCCTTAAAGGGAACGTGTGCTCATTTTCCCCCTCGAACTTGTCATTGTGAAAGCTCAGGGTGGCCAAGCAGAGTGCTGAGTGGAAAATTGTGGTACAATAGTAATATATTAAAACTCCATCCCATCATGCAGCCAGCGAGGCACTGTTGAGTGATTTAGCACATCTGATCCTTTCAACAGCCTTGGCATTCAGCTACAATCATCCTCCCTGTCACAAAGCTGAGGTCACTCAGGCGTGGTCCTCAGCCGGCTGGTGCTGGAGATGGCGCTGTCCACTGGCGCTGCCCAGAAGGACCCTCAGTGATCTTCCTACACCTCAGGGATAGCTGGGTCTTCCGATTTTTCAACACTCTCCTCTGGAGAAATGTGGATTAAATAGATGGCCTCCAAGTCTGCTAAGAGTATCAAAAGTTTGATATCTGAGTCATCAGATGGAATATACCTGTGCCTTGGAGCACACCGGCTCTCAAGCATGCAGCCTAGACGGCCTGAGCTCAGAGACGGTGCCCGGGGAACGTGGCTGAGGCACAAGGCCACTGACTTCTACTTCACCTGCAGGTCCGATGGCATTTCAGCTCACTTATGAGCCTCCTGGTAAGAGGCTCCGTCTCCCCACGCCTCCATCTTTCCCAATGGCAAATACTAAGCTGCTCAGCATCATTGCTGCAGAGAATCCCCTCCAGTAGCTCTTTTAAAAATCATGAGTCTATTATGCTAACAGGCCTCATAAATACTCAGGGCATCTCGACTGGTCACTTGTCCAGGGATTTAATTTTCCTGTCAATGGTGCTAAAAGGTCTAAATTGGTCATTAATGGTGTTTACGAAAGAGGAATGCTTAAACCTCTATTACGTTATGCTCTGTCTTTGGAATTAATCGTGCATGATAAATGAGTGGATGCAGGCCTAGTGGGTGGCAAGGACGCGACGGCAAGCAGCATCTGTGACTCAAAGAGTTGGAGTCCCAGGAGACAGCAGGGCCCCACTCTTTGAGGAGCCAGGCTGAACCATCAGTGCTTTTCTAAACTTCCTGGTGACTGTAAGGTGTGGTCAAGGCTGAGAAGTTCTGTGGGAACTACTCTCAAAGCTTATTAAAAACTAAGGGAGTTGGGCTGGGGAGATAGCTCAGTTGGTAGAGTGCTTGCCTTATAAGCACAAGGCCCTGGGTTTGATCCCTAGCACCGGAAAAAAAAAAAAAAAAAAAAAAACAAAAAAAAAACCTAAGTGAGTAGAATCACTCCTCTTTGTTTTTGTTTTTTTTTCTTCTTCTGATTTTACAATTATATTATCAAATCAGATTACAATTGTCCAATTCAAAACTCCACCTCCTAAGCAGGCTCTTTAAAAATTTTTTTTAAATTTGTTCTAATTAGTTATTCATGACAGTAGAATGCATTTATGCATTTTGTGTGATAAATCATATTTAAATTGAGTATGATTTCTCATGTTTCTGATTGTACATGTTGTAGGATTCCATAGGTCATGAAATCATATAAGTACATGAAGTCATAATGTTTGTTTCACTCTACTCTCCTTCCTACCCCATACCCCTTCCCCTTCCTTCACTCCCCTCTACCTAATCTAAAGTAACTCTAGGCTTCCCTACGCCCCCACTGTGAATTAGCACCTGCATATCAGAGAAAACATTTGACCTTTGGTTTTGGGGGGTTTGACTTATTTCATTTGGCATGATATTCTCCAACTCCATCCACTTACCAGGCTCTTAATGCAAGACACACATTGTATCCTCTGATTCATTTTTAAAAGTACCAACACTTGCAACAGGAGCCAGGCAGTCAGGTTAGGGACAACAATGGGGTCTGGGCAGACATATTCATTAGTGCCCCAAAGACAACTCTGATGAAGAGTCGGGGTTGGAGATCATGGGGTCAGGTAGGAGTTTGCAACCAGGGTGGATTTGGTTCCACAAAGGAGGTGAGGCCACCTGTGGGGATATGTTTGTTTGTTACTACTAGGGTGGGAGGGTGGGGGATGCTACTGGCATCCAGTGGGTGGAGGCAGGAAAGGCGTCCAAAATCCTGGGCACAGTTCCTCACAATGAGAAGTCACAATGCCCCAAATGTTAACAGGAGTGACTCCTCGGAGTCCTCATTAAGGTATCACATTTATACATGCACTACCTTAAAGTAGAGGTAGAGGCTGTGTTTTTATGAAGATATTATGAAATTACTTTGCACACTTCTATTAGTGTGAACTGAAACTCATTTAGTTAAGACAAAACAAAATAACTCAAATACAGGAAAAACTCACCCAGGTCTATCTTGGTTTTTAAGCTATAGCCGTGAGTACATATTAATAACTTAAAGCACTGGAAACTTCACTGATTTGGCTTTTTGACATTCTTTCAGATTTTGAAGTTATTTTAAAATGTCACTTAATACAATTAACAGTTATGGAAAAGATAATCTAAGAATATAGGATTATTCCAATCCCAGGTAGTTTTAATGTTAACCTAATCTGGATTGTTGTTCATTGCTAATTTAAAGTTAGAATGCTAGTTCTAAGGCCATAAGGAGAGGTCTGCCTGAGTCACATGAGAAGCCGAGAGAGCTCAGGATGTGAATGTGAAATACTGTGACAGCTCTCTGTGTGGTCGGGCAAGGCATATCTGCGTGACATCTGTGTTCTCGAAGATGCTCGGTCTGTGCAGACCCTACAAACCTTGCTATCGATCTCGCTGCTCCCCAGCGCAGACTGGACCACGTAAAGCAAGGCATCTGTGAGCCCGTCACACTCCCGCATCCTCCGGCGGGCCTCCTCTCCGGCTGAACTTACATTCCTGCAAAGCAGAGGGACACGTCAGTCATCAGTGACCCTCACCGTGGTCACTGAGACAGCATCCTTCCATGCCCGCCCCACCGCCCCAAGTTGTAAAGAAAACTTTTTTCTCTATGTAGACTGTTAATCAAGAACACAGCTTTAATGAGTAGGGTTGGCTTCAACAACACTTTCTGGAAAGGAGTAAAAGAAAGATCCCTTCCCACAACTCAGAAAACAGAGCATGCGGACTTCCTAGCGTGATTGATCTGCCAGTCTGTGAGCACTGAGAATGGGGGACATTCAGAAAGTCCCAGGGGTCACATCATTTATAATCGACAAGGGAATCAGAAGTCTTTTGATTCAAAGGATTCTTTTTCTTTGAGAAGATGGAAGCATTTTCAAAGACAGAGCTTCTGACTTATTGAAATGTTTTAGAAATCTAAATTGGCCTGCCTCAAAAATATACCTTAGCCCAGCCAGAAGTAGACTTCTAGGAATTTACTCTACGGACATAGAGTTTCTGTGACAATGCAGTCATTGGGATGTCCACAACAGTCCTGAGGGGAAGGAGTTTCTCCAAGTGTTTTCCTGTCCTGCAGGGCCTGAGCTAGTCAACAGCAGGGGCCTGTTGTGCAGGAACACACACCTAGGAAGCCCACAGACCTTCCAGCTCTACAGTCACCGAGAGCCTCGTTGACAGTGGGTGTCTGGAGTGTGCTGGTCTCTCCACACTTGAGAGCATACTCCTCCTCTCCTATCCACTGTTAGGATTTGGCTCCAGCGGAAAATTCCTGCAGGACTCTGGGCCACACAGAGGGGATGCTGGGAGAGCTGGGTTAATGGAGGGCACTCAGGGATTGGAAGAATTTAGGGAGCACGGTGTGGGGTGGAGGAGGACAGAGAATCATCTAGGTTGGGGAATGGTTCTTAAACTTTGGGAACCTCAGCAACCTGGAGGGCAGATAAAATACAGGGTGCTAGAATCGACCTGGGTCTGGGTCCTGGTCAGATAGTGGCATCTCCATGGTGATTCAGAAGCTGAGAGCTAGACTCCAGCCCTGTGTGGAGAGTTTGCTTGGAGGAAGGGGTTCCTCTTTGCTGCCTGCTGAGAGGCCAGGGGAGGAGTCCCAGAACCTCTGAGCTGGAGGAGTAGAATAGTTTGACTCTCCAAACCACCACTGTAACCAACACCCAACACAGACACTCTCTCATTTTGTTTTCAAAATACGTTTTGTGGTTGCACCTGATTCTACTTGGCAGGTGAGGGAGCTGAGCCTTAGAGAGGCTGTCCAAGGCCACACAGCTACTGCACAGAGACACTCAAATGAAACACGAGGAAAGGCGGCAGCAATGAGTTCAGGTTTGATGGAGAATATGGACAGGCTGGATTTTGTTTGGTTTTGTTTCTTTAGGGATGAAAATAAAATAAAGTAGGCCTAGTGCTAGAAGGCTAGTGAATATAATGCTTTCTTTGATATCTAAAAAGTTTCAAAGGAGGTGTTAAATAGGGTCTCATCAGCATTTTAGTGTAACCCTAGAAAATGTTATTTAATTTGAATTAGGACTTTTGGCATTTGTCAAAGATCTGGAAATATAAACAAAAATTTCAGTGTCTTAGATAATACAACTAGTCGAATACTGACAGCATTTTTATGTAAAATTTTAAAAATTGCACCTTGTGTTAGCCAACCTGTTTCTGATAATGTCCCTAGTGGGGGAGGCAGGGTGGAGGCTAACTTTCTGCTAGGGGAAAAGCGGCAGGAGACACAATAGTATTATTCTAAACTAGAAGGACGTCCCTTATAAAAGAACAGTTTAGACCATTCATCCTTGAAATGATTTTCTCCAGGTTGAGCTCTGAAGCTGTTAGAATAAGTTTGTCAAAAATCCCTATCAGACCTCCTTGGCAATGAGAGACTGTGTGTGACTCCTTGGAGTGGGGAGGGTAGTTTTTCCAAATGAATAATTGTGGAATTCAGACCTAAAAGCACGATAACTCCTGTACACCCTAGTCTGAACTATCCTAAATACACTTCCTTGAGTGGTGAGCTGTCTTTCCTTTGAACATTCTCAAGCTGGGGAAGGCAGACTCCTGATCCACAAGTAGACTTCGTCATGATCAGCCCTAATTTCATTGGTAATCCAACAATGTGCAGAACTAACCCACAGGAAGTAACAGGAATGAACAGCTTTATAAACATTAGATACGGTCAATATTAATTCCAGCATAGTCTAGTTTCTATTTGATTTTAGTCATCTGCTCCAAAATTTAGAATGTTTTTAATTAAAATGTGCAAGATGTTGAGAAACAAGAAAGATTAATATGGTCTTAATAGAGAAGGGGAAAGAGCGCACACACACACACACACACACACACACACACACACACATGCCTCTTGACTGTAGGTGTGAGGAGACAGCATATATTATTAAATGGACACAAGTTTGTATTTGTCTCTGTTATGAGTAATGGTTTCCTACAAACCTTTGGGCACAAGTTTCTACTTTTATTCAAGTATTCCAGAATGAGTGAAAGACATCTTAAGGGAAACTTTGGGCTTTGCTTTGAAGGCAGTGAGGGTTTCCTTTTTCTCCCTCTTCCTAAACACAGATCTATTCTTTCAACTATGGCAGAAGGATGATGTGCTTTCTACCCTCCATAAGGTACCAGCACAGAAATAAGGTCACAGCCTCAATAATTCCAATACAAAACCAATGATGGAGATTTAAAGAGATGAGGGAGTATGAAGGGAACCAAATAGACTGGGACCCCCAAATCCCACCCTTTGGTTTTCTCTCTGGTTTGATCTCCTGCATGCTGGCCATCTACAGCAGAAGCACCATTTATGGGAAATGGTATGGTCATTCAGTTGAATGTGTGCTGTAAGCGCCATGTCAGAGTCTAAGAGAGTACTGTATGTTCCATCTGATTTAAATAGTACAGCGAGAGACAGAGGCTCAGAGACACAAGGTGTCCAGCAGCACTGGACACTGGTGGGCCTGCAGCAGGTGCACCTTCCACAGGAAATGGTGTGGTCACTCAGTAGAATGTGTGCTGTAAGTGTCCTTGCAGAGCTCTGAGAGCGCTGTCCTTGAGCTCCTCCAGGAAATCACTGTGACCATTGGTGTTTATCATCCAAGATTATTTTCTACTCCTAATAAATGATCTGGGAAGGTATGGTTTTATTTTTACCATCCTGGTTCCTCAGGCAACTTGCATTTAGCCTTAGAAAGTGCAGATGTATCACTGTCTCTTTTTATGATGGCACTTGCAGATCTACCTTAGTCATCGAATGACTTCTCGGGTTTCATGTATAAACAAATCATAATTCATAATTTTTAGAATTCTTGCACCTTAATGGGCATCCAGGTTACATCTAACCTTTTTTCTCTACTTAGTAATGTTGAGCCAAAATTCAGAGTTATGGATTTTGTTAGATGGATGCTGTGGACCTATTCTAGGAAGAAAGAATTAGCAGAAATAAATCAATTCAAATTAACAAAAGTGGGCACCTTTTTATATACCCAATGCTGTCTTGTGATGATGATAAAGATGATAATACCTGGTATTCGACCTTTAGAAGGTCATGGTCTAGTCAGGTAAATATATATATATATATATATATATATATATATATATATATTTATATATATATTTATTATATATATATAATAAATATATATATATATTTATATATATATAACTAAATATTATGCCAGCAGCAATCAGTAATATGTAGAATTTGGGAACCAAACTTCTTTAAACATGACTCTTAGATGTTCAACAGAAAATGAATACAGGCTGAAATGGATGGATATGTTATCATTCACCTGTTCAGCGAATCTTTCCTTAAGTTGCAATTTTGTAAATTTTGACATTGGTTATTTTCCCTAACATTTATAACAACAAATAGTGGGATTGTTACTTAAGAAATAAAGACGCAAAGGGCATTAAATGTGTTTCCAGCAAGGAAGCATCTCATGTGGAAGTTATTTTTAAATGGAGATGTGAAGAGTGGGCTTCAACCATAGACACCAGCTCAGGAGCAGTCCAGGTAAACCGTTGGTGCACACCAATCAGCACACCTGCTTAGAGGTGGGTCTGCAGACCACTACAGGCTCTGACAGAGGAGAGGACCTGGCAGGGAAAGGTAGAATTCTGTGTTTAATTCCAGTTCTGCACAAGACTTCTCTATTTTTACTAGGCCTGGTGTCCATAACACTGTGCCTGGCTCCTGGGTCACCCAGCCCTGTGCCCTGTGCTGCATCCCTCCTGACATCCCCAGGTACTAGTTGGCCCAGGTAGGCTGCCATGAGTTCTGGGTAGTACATCACTAGAGGTTCTGATCCTGCCCCACGTGGCTCCCCAGCAACAGGCAAGTGAAGGTTTATGATGCTAGGACAACACGCAAGAGAAGCCAGGAGCAAGTCTCCCCCATCTGCTTGGTGAGTCCAGTTCATTCAAACAGCATTTCCAAGGCCACCTTTCTCTGACATCTTATGCAGAGGGCAGATCTGAGAATGACCAAGGGCAAGTTCTTGACCTTGAAACCTAGTGGTTTGCTGGGCTGGATTTCCAGACTCCACTTTTCTTTCCATTTCCTCCCTTCTTGACCTCAAATGTCTCTAACTGTTGTCCCATGTCTGTCCCATCTGACACATGTTGGAAACAGACAAGCTGCTCCTTCATTTTTACAGGTCCTCACAGGGATGAGGATTGTTCCCACCTGGGAGCTTTGCCTACTGGGTTACTCAGCCACACCTGATTTAGATGAATCAGATTTGGAGTTTGGATGTGAAGAGATTTAGGACTTTGGATCAATGCTGTAATGGGATAAAGTTTTTAGAGAGCTTGGGATGAGGTTGAAGTGTGTGGGATGAATGTAACTTTGAGGGCCAGAGGGGTAGTCAAATACTGACCCCTCAAAGATGTCTAAGCCCTGATCTTTGAAATCTGTGACTAGGTGGTCCTACATGGAAAAAGGGACTTCACAGATGGAATTAAGGCTATGGACCTTAAAACAGGGAGATTGTCCTGGATTGTGCCCCAGACTCTAATCACAAGAACCTTAAAGGCAGAGAGCATCCTCTGCTTTCTCTGTCTGTAACTGCATGGACCCCAGACATGAGGATTCAATCCATATTCTGGTTCTGGCATAGAGGGGCTGCATGCAAGGAAGAGAGAGAAGCTGGTTGGAGCTAAGCCCAGTGGAGTGCACTCAGCCAGGAAACAGAGACCTCAGTACCACAGCCATGAGGCATTGGATTCTGTCACCATTGGAAGTAACCAGCCACCAAAAGCAGATTTTTCTCCAGCATCACTGGCAGGAAACTCAACCCTATCAACACCTTGATTTCAACTGGGGAAGCTAGCTAGTGTCTGGACTCCTGACCCACAGACAACTGTGAGATAAATGCAAGTTAAGAAGGTATTTCTAGAAGGTCAAAGAGTTGCACTGTTTTTATCAATACCAAAATGGCACACATGTACCAATCAAAATCCTTCTAGGGGCATGTGTGTGAGGGGGAAGGCAATGGCATAAGACATCTACCAGGCCAGGATACTGCTCTGCGTAACCCAGAGCATGAGAAGACTCTCTGCATAAGACACGCTGATGTGATGTGAAAATGTACTCCTTGAGTTCAAAGTACACCACTTTATTTATTTATTTTATTTTTTGGGGATTGAACTCAGGGCACTCAACCACTGAGCCACAACTCCAGCCCTATTTTATATTTTATTTAGAGAGAGGGTCTCACTGAGTTGCTTAGTGCCTTGCTAAGTTGCTGAGGCTGGCTCCTGCCTCTGCTTCCTGAGCCGCTGGGATTATAGGCATGTGTCCACGCCTGGCACCCCTTTATTTTTTGCCCCATACTTGATCTCATTACCCCAAAGAATACCACCAAATTTGGGGGAATCAGCCTGGTCCAGATTGCCCTTCTCTTTGCTTGGTATCTTCTACTTCTGCCAGAAGACACTCCTGAAAACCTGTCTTCACAGCTTCCATGAACAGGAAAAGCAGTCTGCTACTGTGTCTGTGCAGAAAAGAGGACTCTGAGGGAGGGAAATGGCAGCTCGCTAGCCCTGCTCCAGTGGTGTTGGTAGTGTGGCCTCATTATTTTCAGCGAATCACCAGAACACTGTGGATACCAACCTCGAGAGCCAGGCACTGTTAACCATACTAGGATCAGCCACACCTCTGCATACTTTTGCTGGAAAGCTGAATGTACTTGAATAGCACTTGATGGCTCTTTCCACATCTGAGTACAAAGCTGATACCTCATCACAGCCAAGTCAGAACAATTTCTAGGGAAATAAGTTCCCTAACTTTTTTTTTTAAAGATTAGCATAGTCTTGCTGTTTGGATTACGATGCACCTTACTGTCTTCTCCTAAGGAAGGCAATTTCTTTATAAATCAGAATGATGATGACTTGGTAATTACTCTGTTGAGCTGCAGGGACAGAATGCTTCAGTGGCCAAAGCCCAGCTACCTACTGGGGCTGGTGGTGAACCCCACTGCCATTCTGCACTCAGAGCGGTAGTTGCTGGATTCACCCCACACCCCCCAAGTCCCTTCACAAACGTAAACCATCAGAAAGAGACGGACGAGCTCCTCTTGCATTGACTATTAAATACCGCCCTCTTTAAAGACTGCCTGGGTCCATGCCTTCTGGAGTTAGCCATGCATGAGGGAACAGTGTTCCAGAGAAGCCCAGAGCAGAACCAGCAATACCTGACTTAACAGACACCCTTTCACTGTAAAGCACTACCTAGGGTTTAGCTACATGATTCCAATTAAAATTGATGGTCACCACAGAGTGAACTGCTCTATGAAACGTCTGCTAGAAGTTTCCCGTTGGGCTAAATTACAAGGAAATCAGAGGGGGAATAAAAAGAGCAAGTCTGTGTGGCTAAAACCATTAACTGCGAGCCTAATTGTGCATGTGGTCCTTTGTGCTCCACAAACAACGCACACGCTGGTCACAGTTGTTGTTTTCTAACTTGGAGGGTAAGTTGTACTCATTAGGCTTTGCTTATTTTAGTGACCACTTCTGAAGTTGGAGGTGGTACCATGTAGTCCAACGCCTGGGTGGATGCCTACCTATCCTGTACTCCACTAATGCCCCCAAAGTTTTCCTCTTCCATATTTGTGGTGGGCTCAGAACCTCAGGATCCAACCCATGTTGGAAGCCCCTCGCCTTCATCCTTGGATCTAGCACCCCATCTTCCCATCAAGACCAGCCACCATTGCCACCATTGCAACCAGTTGCTCGGTGATTCGTCTGGCATGGCTCAATCACAAATGCAGCAACAGCAAAAACAAATGTCCTGAGCCAGAAGCAAATTAAACTAAAAAAATGAATAAAAACCAGTGTTTTCTTCCTTTTCTGCTTATCCAAATTATTCCTCATCAACCAAAGTATACATATATTCACTGGGTACATAACATATTCATATGCCATGAAACATTACAAAAGAGAAATGCAATATTCACTTCACCAAGTAGATGGTTTCCAGGAAAACTAGCATTGCACGGCTCAATAAGTGATGAGCAATAACAATGCGGTCCAATTCCTTCCATTTCAAGTCCTCCATTTTCTAAGAAGTGGAAAAACACAACTGACGAATAAGGGGTTATGGGTAATTGGCGACCTGCCTTTTAAATGTCAGATTGTGAGTTTGAAGACTTTCAAGATTTGGCATTATGTTCTGGATTATTCATAGCGAGTGTTAAAACAACCTTTCTAACTTGTGATTCCTCACCTAATTCCCATATGCAGTCATGTAATCTTTTAATTTATTTACTTGTAGGAAATTTTAACAAAGCGTACTTCAAAGACTTATTAAAGCTGAAAATACGTGCGATTCTTAAGGCTCACTTGTCTGGCTGGCAAGCCTTCCTCAGGCCTGGTTCTTGTTTTCGTGATGGCTCTGATCACTCGCTGATAGGTTGGGGAGCACCAATAGCCACCACCATAGGGATGAAGGTGGACTCAGAGGCACAGTCGCGCGTGTGGTGCGTGTCTCCTCTTCCATGCCGCTCCCCAGCCCGCCCAGGGATCACTGTACTCGGAATTCCAGGCTGAACTGCTGCCCTCGGCAGCTCCCTAAACTGGCTAGTGCCTTGGCCAGCCTGCGTGGTGAAGTGACCGGCAACGCAGCACGTGATGGGGAAAAGGGAAGGGAAGGCCCAGCTGCTCTGCTCCTCCAGGACAGTGGCTGCTGTGACCATCCCTCTCTGCACCCCTCTCTTGGTCTTGGGGATGGACTGAATGTTTGTGTCCCTTCTAACAAATTCCCAGGCTGGAATCCTCTCAAAGTGATAGCATTAGGAGAAGGAGGAGCCTTTGGGAGTTGATTAGGTCACAAGAGTGCGGCCTTCATACTCATTAAAAGAAAACTATAAGTAAATAACAGAAAGATCAGTAGAGGGAAGGGAATAGGAAAAAAGAGGAAAGTAGGGAAAGGGGAAGTACTAGGGATGGAATCAGAGCAACTTACATTCCACGCTTTTATAATTATGTCAAAAGTAACAATAAGGGGGGTGCTAGGGAAGAATAGAGTCCCTTTAGATTAGGTAGAGAGGAGAGAAGGGAGGGGAAGGGTATGGGGTAGGAAGGGTAGTGGAGTGAAACAGACATTACTACCTCATGTGCATGTATGACTGCATGACCCATGTGATCCTGCAACATGTACAATCAGAAACATGAGAAAGATACTCCGTTTATGTGTGATTTATCAAAATGCATAAATGCATTCCATGGTCATGTACAACTAATTAGAACAAATAAAATAAATTTAAAAAAAAAGAGAGAGCAGAGCTGGTGCAACAACACTACACTTTGAAATAAACCAAAGTGATTTGTCTTCAAAAAGAAGGAATCCTATAGTTATGTATAACTAAAAAGAACCAATCAAAAAAAGAATTAATTAAGAAAAATGGGGCCTTCATGATCAGTATTAGTGCCCTAAAGAAAGAAACCCCAGGTGCATGCCTGTAATTTCAGTGACTCGGGACACTGAGGCAGGAGGATTGCAATTTTGAGATCAGCCCAAGCAACTTGGCAAGGCCCTAAGCAACTTTGATACCCTGTCTCAAAATAAAAAATAAAAAGGGCTGGGGATATACTCCCTGGGTTCAATCCTCAGTACCAAGAAAAGAAAAAGAGAGGGATCCCAGGGGAAGTCAACTGTCTGCAACCTGGAAAAGAACTCTCATAAAATACAACCACACTGCCGCTCTGATCTCAGACTGCAGAGAAGCAAGCTCCTGTGTTTCATAAACCACCACCTCATCCATCACACTGAAATGGCAGACCAAACTGACTAAGATGATCTTCCTCTATCTGTTCCCTAGCGGGGAAACACTTCTTAAAATGCTAATAAAAGCAGTCCTTGGATCAAAACAGCTTAAGCCCTGTGTCCAAATTGGAAGGAAGTGATTAAAAATAAAGCCAGTTTTCCTTTAATCTCTAAGAAAATTGCCCATCTCTGTGACTTGCTACCTCATGAACTCAGAAGTTTTGAAAATTAACTTGGTGGTCTTCGACTTGGTCTATAGAACATGCAATGCTAGAAAATGCTGACTTCAATAAGTTGGTCAGAGATGATGGAGTGGTTTTAGCTAGGTCAATATGATACTCTAGAAACAAATGGAAGTTTGGGCTAGTGATGAGTTAAAACATGGCTAATGTCTGTGGTCCACTCTTTGAGAATAAAAATATCTAGTGTGGAGAGGGTGGGGGATGAAGAAAGGAAGAAAAACTGTAATTACATCTCTACTTCAGGCAAGAGAAAAATATAAAGAAAACTAAATAAAACTAAGATTACTTGGTCTGTTTTCAGAAAGGGAGAATAATATATATTTAATCTTAATTATTGAGATATATTTTTAAATTTTAGAAAGAAATTTCTGGAAGTCTTATTAAAAGAAAGCAGAAGCTGTCCTCTTTTAAAAAAAAGTGACAATAAGGACTTTTAAGTTTATGTACCGAGTTGCTACTTAGGGATAATGTTGGAAAGGAAACTCATTAAGAGCAGCTCAGAGTTTTTCACTGAACAGTCAAGGCTGCTACGACACCTACACAGTTTGTGCTTTTTGTTCTTCATTGTAGTATGGAGAATTCTAAAGCTGTCCCCCCCAAATTCTGCCACCTTGTTGAATCAAATATGAACCTAGGAACTGCTGTGAAGGGGATTTGCAGATGGAAATGATCTTAAGACAGGGAAATAATCTTGGATTATCCTGCTAGTCCTAATGTAATCACCTAAATTCTTATAAGAAAAGGAGGAAGGCAGAATATTCAGACTGAGAGATGAGGAACAATGAAGGGGAAAAGTGGCATTGTGACTTTGCAGATGAAGGAAGGGGCCATGACCAGGGAACATGGTGGCCAATGGAATCTAAGAACAACTCCCTCCAACAGCCCCCAAGGAAATGGGGCCCTAAGTCTACAATTGCATGACACTGGATTTGGTCAAAAACCTGAAAGAGACTAGAAGCGGGATCTTCCCAGAGTTTCCCAACAAGAACTCGATGGCCAATGCCTTGATTCCAGACTTGAGTGACTCCAAGCAGAAAAACCAACCAAGCCCCCTTGGACATCTGGTGAGCAGAACTCTGAGCTGATAAACTTGTGTTGTTCTAAGTCATTAAGACTGTAGTAATTCATCATAGGAGCAATGGACAACTACTACATTCACATAAGACCAAAAAAAACCCCACCAAATATTTACTGTAATCGTTCATTTTAACATTTCTGCTAAAGTATTCCAAAAATTTTAGATGAACCTCGTGTCTTCATATGAGGGCATTTGAGATGCTCTGTGTAACCAGATGAGATGCAGTCATCATGATTCTCAGAAGCCTCCTGGTGCAGGAATGGTAATCTAGACAAGCTCCCCACCAACCCTAGGTTACACCCCAGGATGACTCTTCTTGGTTTACTGCCACCAGATGGCTTGCACTCAGAACGAGGACAGGATAATGGCACCACTGGGTGTACAATTTCCTTTTACTGCTTCAGAAGCACAGGGAGAAATGCTTCAGAAACCCAAGAAGTATAAAGCTGCATAGAAAAAGGTCAAACTGGAAAGACACCCAGGAGCCACAGAGTACCATTAACAACAGGTCACAGGTGGCCATGGCAAGTCAAGTTCCACAGTCTATCCTCAGCATAAATATGGGCTGCAGTCCAAGGGCTTTTAACCGCTATCTTACTAGTCACTCTCTTTTGTTTCAAGCAAGTGTTCAGATCCTGTTTAAAAGCTGTACCCTTAAGAGCCACCCTGAGAAAGACCGAAAAACAAAGGGGAAGGTTCTGCCCTCCGCCATCTGCCCAGGGCACACTCGTCATTCAGGTTTCCTGCTCTCCGTAAATGACAACGATTCTTAGGATTTCAGCACAAGGGATGTAGAATGACTCCACGGGAAAACAACAAGCTACCCATGCCCCAGAGAAAGAATCTAGAAAACAAACGCTAGAAAATCAAAGATTTTTCTAATGCTCATTTTATTCCTCCTATGACCAATCTGTTACATGTACAGAATGGAAAGGTCTCAGGGATGAGTTGAAAAACAAACAAACAAACAAAAAAACAGTTGCTGAAAAGACAGAGTAGATTTAATTTTTTTTAATTTTTGTATAAGAAGGATGCAGGGGGAGGATTCTTATGTATCATGCAAATGTATTAGCTATTAGACTAGTAGACCTAGTGATGAAATGACTTCACTTAATCCAGTAATTTGCTAAAATTCTCCAAGAAATACCTGCACTATTTCAATTTTAATTATGAATACTCATCATGAAATATTCATTCGGAATGCTAAAAATAAAATATATAGTGCCAGGTTACTCCAGTGGAGGAAATTTAGTATTGCTG
The DNA here is from genome assembly GCF_902686445.1 of Sciurus carolinensis. NCBI lineage: Eukaryota > Metazoa > Chordata > Mammalia > Rodentia > Sciuridae > Sciurus > Sciurus carolinensis. The sequence goes on from NC_062218.1 coordinate 9,135,095, forward strand.
CAGTCCTAGAACATTGGTTCTGCACCCTTTAACCTTTTCCACATGGACACATCTCAGAGACTGTGTGGCCATGAGTAACACTCCCCATCTGCACTGGTCACTTACTCTGTGGCAAGATTAAGCCACAACTGTAACCCATTGCCCATCTGATATGTACACGGGGGGAGTCAGCATGGGTCAGGGCTAAGGTCTGAATGCTGTGCCTCCCACAATACATGTGTTGAAAATTAGCCATCAAGGTCATGGTATTAAGAGATGAGAACCTTTGGGAGGTGACCAGGTCCAGGGGGGAGCCCTCATGAATGCGATTGATTAGGGCCCTTGTAAAAGAGTCTGAAGGAGTTTGCTTGCCCCTTCTACCATGAGAGGGTACATAGAGGTCCCATTTTTGAAGCAAGAAGTGAGACCTGCCAGCACCTTGACCTTGGACTTCCCAGTCTCTAGAAGTGAGCAAAAATTACTCTTGCTTATAGATCACCCAGACTAACAGTCTGTTACAGCACTCTGCACCAAGACAGTCAGCCTTTTTGTTGGTTCTTATAAATTCTGAGTTTCCTTTACCATGGAGACCCACAGTTAAATTGGTGATGACGAGGAAAAGACAATAAGAGTAAAACTGACCATTGCAAAGTGTATTCATGGCCACAGTGATCAAGAGGTGCCCACGAGGAGAAAATGAAACGTCGAGGAGGGCAAGACAGGTCAAAGTGGGATGGGGACACAAGGGGCGGTGCCACCTGGAGGCTGATTTGGGGTTTCCTTAGTGGTTAGGTCGTCATGGTCATGCACCAAAACCCTGCTTAGCTCACCAGGTAGCCCGGGGTGTGGCACACCCCCCATCCGCTCTTTCCCTACGTTCTCATCCAGGCAGCCAGTGGATCAAGTCAGCTCCAACTCCAAAGCTCTTCCAGAGTCCCCCTGGCCACTGCCTTCCCCGTGCATCACCACCTCCTGTCTGTTGTCCTCCTGCTTCTTCCCTCCCTCCCCAGCCTCCAGGAGGCTCCCGCAGCGGCTCTCGTGATGCTCTGAAAACGGTCACTGAGCTGGAGCCTCCCGAGGTGTTCCAGTCACACTCAGTCCTCACAAGGCCCCCCTTTCACAGTCCCTGCCCCACTCACTGCTTCCTTCCTGCAGACCCATGAAAGCAGAGAGTGTGCCTTTCTTCTCAACCAGGTCGTCTGCGTCTAGCACGGTACCTGGAGTGGCACTCAGTCAATACTTGTTGAACTGCAAAGCCTGCATCCCCAACCAAATCTCAGAAATACTAACCTTGCCCTATATTTGTCTGGAAGGGATGACTGACAGAGGAGCTGAGAGGGAGAAATCCATCCATTGTTTTATTTCTACTTACCGACTAACAGGCATTGTCTCAATTTTATTGATGAGATACTGCTTTAAGGTTAGAGACTTTGTAAACTTTGGGATAAAAAAATGCACGGATCTGTTTTTCTTTTCTTCATACCAGCTTAGTCAAGCAGTGGTATCATAGCTAAAGGAAGCTATTGTTTCAAAAAGATGATAAATAGTATACAGGCCCCAAATGGTTCAGGAATTGCCTTGCTTTTCCTTGCTTGATGTCTTTCCACGTGCAAGAACAACATTAATCCTGGTAAACTCAATAGGGGAACTCCACAAGCCTTGGCTTACTATCTCCATGTAGCTGTAGGCAAACACTTGAGAAATAAATTAGGAAAAGACAAGTCCTCAGGGAGCCTGCATGCCCTCTTACTTTGGAGTGGGAGAAAGGAAGGTTTTGAGAGGGAAAGCAGGCGATCGATGATGAGTTGGGCATGTTTAAGACATACCCCACTAGCAAACAAGGACATTTGCTAGAATGTGAGTCATTATCCATGTATGGAATGCTTTATTGGGAATATTCCTAATGTCCAGGATTGTCTATAGAAAAATCACCAAAGTTAGGAGCTATTTCATGACCTAAAGAGCTATCTATTGCCACCATAATCAATTACTTCTAATATTGTAACTTAAAATAACACAAATTCATAATGTTACATATTTTGGTTTAGATGTGATGTGTCCCCCCAAAACTCATGTAGGAGACAATGCAAGAAAGTTCAGAAGATAAATGATTGGTTTGTAAGAGTCTTAGCCCAGTCAGTGAATTAATCCCTTGCTGGGATTAACTGAGTGGTCATGGAAGGTGGGCGGGTGTGGCTGGAGAAGATAGACATTGGGGGCAAGCCCATGGGGTATATATTTTGTATCCAGCAAGTCTCTCTCTCTCTGCTTCCTGATTGAGCTGCTTCCCTCCACCACACTCTTCCACCATGGTATTCCGCTTTACCTTGAGCCCCGAGGAACAGAGCCAGCTGTCTACGGCCTGAGACCTCGAAAACTGTGAGTCCCCAAATAAACTTTTCTTCCTCTACAGTTGTCATGGTTGGGTCTTTTAGTCACAGTAACAAAACACTGACTAAAACATTATAGTGCTCTCTTCTTACAGGCAAGAAGACCCATCACGGGTCTCTAGGGATAATGTCAGTTGGACTGAGACCCTTTCCCGACTCCAGGTGATAATGTAGGCAGCATATCGAGAGAATTCAGTTCTTTGTGGTCACAGGACGGAAATCCCTGATTCCTTTCTGGCTGTCAGTTGAGGACTTTCCCAGCTTCTCTGGGCTGCCTGTATTCCTTGGTTTGTGGCTGGCTCTCTTTGTCTTCAAAGCCAGCAATGGTACATCAAATCTTTAATCCTTAAGATTTCTCTGACTCCAACCAGAGAAAATTCTCTGCTTTTGGGGATCCATGCCAAAACTTTTAACAGTCTCCCATCTCAAGGTCCCTTATTCTTACATCTTCAAAATTGCTTTAGTCAGGCAAGACGACATATTTGCAGGCTGCTGGGATTAGGCATAAGGTCTCTGGTGGGGTGGTTTCCTGCCCCCACAGGCTCCCATTGTGAGTGATGCAAAGGCCCACCATTCTTCAAGGTCACCTGTTAAACCAGGTCAGTGCAAGTCCTGACACAATGGGGGGACCTGGGAGCTGCAATGGCGGAACAAACCTCTGGCTGCCTCCCACGCCTCGTGCTGATGTTCTGAGTGAAGCCTGAGACCATGGAGGTTGGTGTGAGTCTACACATTCTAAACCGTTATTCTAATAATTGTTTGCAGACCTCACTCTGAAGTTGTTTTCTATCATTATATGTGTTAATAAAAAAGTTCGAGCTTGCTTGTGAATCTACTAATGATTCCCAGGAATGAAGCATTAAGGGGACACCTGTATCTATATTTGCTAGCACTTCCAGTTCCCAGCATGATGCCAAATCACCTGGGAAAGGAGAGGAGGAGAGCCCATCACTCCCAGCTACAAAAAGTCACTGATGCTCCTTGGGATAAGCAATGGGAAGACTCAGGCAATGTGTAGGATAATTTACCTTTATCTAGTGCTGGGGAGCGTATTTACATAGATCTAAGTTGATGCATATTGGATTTATTAGAAATAAACAAACAAACAAAAACCCCCCAAAATCCCAAGCTACAAACACATACATTTTCTGGAATGTACATGGAAAATAGTTAACTGGTTTACTTCTGGGGTGGGAAGATGAGGGAAGGAAGGAAGGCTTATTTAGTTTCTTTTATATTGTCTGGTTGCTTTAAAAGCACATGCATGTGAAGTGTTGGTGGGTACAACAGTAGAAAAGGCCAGAGTAATTAATGATAATTGCATTTACTGTGATTAACTTTACCTTGTTCCTAAGTGCTCAGAGTTCCCTATTGAGAGTGTTTGGTGAATAAAAGGGATAAAGCTAGAAGTTAGGGGCTCCAATCTTTGGAAGTCAGTTTCAGTAAAAATATCCTCTCGGGAAGCTTGATTATCCCAAGAGCAGATGCAGATCTAGTAAAGATCGGCTTGAAGGGCTTGTGTTTGAATATGCAAGAACACAGGCTGAAGGAAGAACGGGCAGCCATGAAAGATGCCGGAAAAGTCTCTGAGTATGGTCAAGAGAAATCAACCCGGTGCCCTGGGCCCGCTGTGCCTGCACTCCGAAGCCAGATGGCAGCAGACAGTCCTCCACGGCGCCTGTCTTCTCCAGCCAGTTGGGGTGGCTGCTTGAGACTGACTTCTTTGCCTATCAAATAGATGGTAACTTGATAAAATGAAAAGGAGAAAGAAGAACTCAAAGATGCCAGAATAATGTGCCTGAACTACAGAAGGGAGAGGAAAAGGAAAGCCAGCAACAGAACATTCTCCTGGTGGCCGCGCCTTCTTCACCTCCATCCCACAGGGAAACTAGAAGCAGACCCGGATAATATTCCTATCCCAAGCGTGTTAAAGGAGTTTCAAGCGAGAACACCTGGAGTGAGTGAAGTGGGATTCTGGGAGAGAGAGGAGCACATCAGGAACGCGTCCAAGCCCCACGTTGGCAGGTCCTGCTCTTCTCTATGATGCTTGTGCATCTCATCATTGGTTTATAAGTGATGCAGATATTTTCTACTTCCTAAAGCAATTGGGGCAGTAGAGAACTTTGGTGGGAAGTTTTGACTCTTTTTATCTGTCTGGCTTTGACAATATGCTTAGACTCTCTGATCCTCAGTTTCTGGATCTGTTAAGTGGGCTGTTTCCTAGGGCTGGGAGGAAATCTGAACTAGCAGGCCTGTGTTCTGCCTCCCGCCTCTCTCCCCTTTTCTGCTGGTGCCAGCACATGTTATTATCACTCGTGCTCAGTTATTTACATAGGACCCAGCAACTCTGCTCCTCATTAACTTGCCGGAAGAACTGAAATCACGTACCTGAACGTGTGTTAATAATGCACTATTCACAGCAGCCAAAGAGAGGACACAGGCCGAGGTCTATCAACGAATGAGCAGATGCATAAAATGTGGTATAGCCAAATAATGGCATATTATTCAGCCACCAAAAAGAGTGAAGTACTGAAACATGCTAGAATATGGAAGATTCTTGAAAACATTATGCTAAATGAAAATGGCCAGTCAAAGGCCCTATATGTTGTGATTCCATTCATATGAAATATGCAGAAGAGGTCATTCCATAGAGATGGCGCATACACTGGTAATTGCAAGGGTCTAGGGGAAAGGATATGGGGGGTCACCACTTAGTGGCTATGGGGTTTCTTTGGGGTGCTGAATATCTTTTGGAACCAGATAAAGGTGGCCTGCACTACCTTTAATATGCTAAATTCCTTTGCTTTGTTCACTCTAAAATGGTTCGCTTTATCTTATGTGAATTTCATCTAATAAAAGAAAAATAAAGTGAAGGGGAGAAGTTTGTGCCAGAACCAAACAGGGTCCCTTGGGCAGAGGTTCTCATTGTTGCTGTTAGATAACCTGATCTCCATGGTTCTCTGTGCTCCTTGGCCTTTGACTTCTCCGGCATCAAAGTCTTCAAAGCTCAGTAAGTTTCTAAGGAAAGAGGAGAAACCTTGAGAGGTGAGAAGGAAGGGGACCCTTTTCTCCAACAGCATCCCTGTCCCCAGTGGCCATCTGGACACTAGCACTGTCACTATTTTTGCATCTTTGGGGGGTCCCCTTGGGAGGGTCTCCGGTCAGCCTGCACAGCATCCTGCCTGGGTGCTTGAGAGGAAACAAGAGGATAATCTGTCTCAATAATCTCCCCTCACACAGGAATAAGCCCTGGACAGTCCTAATAAACTCCAGCATTGGTTCCTTTGTAAGCCTATTACTGCAGGTCCAGCTGAGGACATTCTGCTCCATCTGATTTAGAAAGTGCTAGCCTCTTAATCTATTTCAGCTGCTTAGGAGTGACAGGGGTCAAGGACAAATGACATTTAATCATGTCTGCTAGCCGGGATGACAGTGCTGCCTGCGGAGGAGAAATAAGTAAAGTTCCTTCTGTTCTAGGAAGAAGCTTATCAGCACCGCTTTCATATCATTGAGGAGGAAGACTGCCCTTCAGGCCCGGCCAGATTCTGAGCAAAGGACTGAAGTCAGTCTCCTCCAGAAAGTGTGAACACTCACTGGACACGACAGGCCACACACCACACCTCCTGCAAGGCCGTAGGAGGACACGATTTTTTTTTTCTGATTTGAAATAATTACGTTTTGCAGTAAGCTCCAACCACCTGACCCAATCTTGTGCAGAACAGAGAGTTACAAGAGCATTCAATCCCAGACCTGGTGACAACACTCATTTGGCAGAATCCTTGTTTGTTTATATAAATTAGCCTGCAATTAGCAATTACACTGTAGGTTCAAAGTAAGGTCAGGTTAAATGCAGCCCCAGGAAGAACAAAGCTCTGAACATGAATGCCCAGGTAGGACTATTATGGAGAATTATGGGGGATGATTAATCAGCTTGCCTCTTCCTGGGTATGGCCATTCCCACATAAAAATCTTTGAGCTAACACAGCTACTTTCTGGTAACAAGTTACCTTAAGACAAAAGTAATTAGTTGTAGGGATTCATTAACTCCCATCAGTGCGTCCACAGCACATCTCCCTTGCTGGTATACAGCCTGTTAATGGGGAATAATGATGTATTTTTACCTCTATGGAACAATAATGCAGGACGTGGGGTTAATCTGAAGTCCTGGCATATCTGTCCTTTCACTTAGCAGACCGAACAACTGAAAAATGAATTCGTGGCGCAGAGAGACGCAGTGTCCTGACCCTCCAGTGTTGAGCACACATTATCACTAAATGCTTCTTCTTGGCTTAAAGCTTCCCCAGGCAAGAACATGCAGACCGAGCAGGAAGCCTGGGCAGGGCTGTCCTCCCTTTGGCTCTTCTATTTCAGGAAGACTTTGTAATTGGTACTTCCAGAAACTCCTGTCAGTTCAGAACAAGAACTTTAGATAAGAAGGGAGGAATAAGGGTCCTGATGTTCAGGAGCTTCCTGTTTCCAGAATGAGCAGCTGGGTATGAGATGATGATGCATCCATCACAGAAATGCATCCAGGGTTCTATCATGCCAGGCAGGAACCCAGGGCTGGTGCCCATGGCTCACCCCAGGGCACCTCTGCTTCCTGTGAATCCCCACCTACCATCAGCAGTCATGTTCGGAGACCCTGCATCTTTCCTCCATATCACAGCTACAAAGGCTGATCAAGAGAAACCCAGAACCTGAGGAACCCAGGGAACCAGCCTTGCTGGTCAGCTGTCACCCTGCAGCTACCCATCAAAGCCCCCACGTAACGCCTGTGGACTTCTGTAAGCCCACACGAGGAAGTCATTAACCCAGAAAGGAGACGCATGGGGAGAATAGCAACTGGAGACTTTCTACTTTTATTCCAAATATTCTGTTCAATGAAGGAACACTGAAAATTTAATGCAAAATCGTTTTGGTTAATTAAGGGTCCACTAGGCTCAAAAACAAGACCACACAGGGGCAACCAGGTTAAGAGATGTATGCAGCGTGAACTTGAGCATCGGTCCTTCACTCTGTATTTACCGGATGGCAGGTAGAGGGCAGGAACCTCTGAACTGGTGCACGCTGAATGATTTCTGTGGCTCTCTTGGCTTATAGTTCTTTTCCTCCAGGAGGACTCGCACCTGCAAGCTGAGGACTTCATCAGAGTCTGATGGCGGGTGCCTGGGGGGCTGTCTACCTGCACTCTGCTGTCTATTAGCTGCAATCACCTCATTAATTGTTTTGTCCCAACTCTGGTAAATGACTTCAGCTATTTTATTTATTTATTTTAATTGGTGCATTAATATTAGACATTATAATAGTGGATTTATTCCATCATATTTGTACGTGAACATAACATAAGTTGATCAATCTCATTCCCCAATACCTTCCCTTTCTGACTTTCTTTTAAAATAATACCACTCTGACCAGGGAAAGGAGAAATGGCATGAAAATAGATGGGTTAAAAGCCTGCTGAAGCTTGGTATGTATGCTATAGGTGGAACCGTTTGGCAAGCTCTTTCTTCTTTAATTTATGGTTAATATGCTTATTTCTTTGCTTCTCCTCCAGGGAAGCTACTCTTTATGCAATGTAATATGATTTGGGGGACAGCAGGGAGAAAAATTATATTTTTAATATCAAGAAGTTATGAAGAATTTTAGGCATGAATCAGCTTTTTTATTTATCAGGGATCTAACAGCTTGTAAACCAATGTTTTATAGAAATAAATATTAAACATCAGGGTATACCAATTGGGAATTAACTGAACTTTCCATTGAAATTATTTTTAAAGGAAGTCATTTGTACTAACAGAAAGATCTGAATATTCATATTCTATTAGGAAAAATGAGAATTCATAGCAAAAAGATAAAATATTCTTCATTTCTTTTCTAAAAAGCCCATATTTACAAATTACAGAATAAATAATATAAAACAAATTTTAGTTAGAACCTGTAAATTTTCATAATTAAGTACAGTAAATTTGCAGAAATAAGTTGTAGCAACTTTAAGATGGACTATCTTGATGGATGCTTTATATTCATCATTTATATTTAAGGTAAAATCATTATATTAAGTTTTCTAACTTAGAGAAAAAACATAACATTTGGAAAGAAATGACCCCTATTACTGGTCCATAAAGTGTAAATACCAGAAAGAACTTTGCACAATTATAGTAGTCCTTTCAGGGGATAGGAAGATCTTCTGCAGACTTGGAAAAAAACCCAAAATACCTTTCACACTTTTCCTAACGGAAAAGATAAGGAGATGCAAAATCCTGAAGATGGACAGCTCAGGAGCTGTAAGATATAAATTATAAACTTTTTTATGTATAAAGAAAAAAATGTGTCAGTAAGAAGAAGTTGATAAGCCATGGAAATTAAAAGTATATTATCATCTCCTGAGGCACTTATTAGGGAAAACACCCCAATTGTCCACTCCAGTGCAGCCAGATGTGGACCTATGCATCTGGCTGTCCTATTTTGATGACATGGTTCAGGGCTTCCAACAGCAAACTCCATGCACTCTATCTACTCTCCGTCACAGCTGGAGCACTTACTGCAGAGCCTAGCCTAGGGCAGGGGTCTGAAGAAATCTACCCCAAGAGAACAAAACTTTTGACTGATACAACTCTTGTTTACGTTTTATCAAGTAGCTTCCTGATTACAAAGTAGTATTTTATAAGCTTGGTGTATAGAGAAGGGAAGTGCTAGCATAAGGGTCGCTGATGTGTCACCCAGGAAAACACACTGCTCAGATGACCGATGGCAGGAGTACCCCTGACTAATGGGCTCTGGCTGCTGTACCCTCAAGCTGTTGCTGTGACTTCCTTCATGCTAAGGCTTCCTTTGCCATGCATGCTCCGGGCCAGGGATGAGATCAACAGCAGGGACAGGTGGACTTGTTCCTGGGCTCATTTGAAGGGTGACTGGGCTCAAGAACTCTCCAGTGGTCTTGCTGAATTCTGCTTAAGTCTAAGACATTCCACTGCCTGCTCATCTGCCCTTCTTTCCTTCCTTCCTTAAGTCATGGTTGGGATATGAGTGTTGCCCCAAAGTCCCTGTGTTCATGAAGGAATGTTCAGAGGTGAAATGCTTAGATTATGCAAGCTGTAACCCAGAGGGTGGATCGATTCATTTGATAGGTTAATAATCTAAAAGGACTCACAGGGTGGTAACTGAAGGCAGGTAGGGCATGACTACAGGAAGTGGGTCACCAGGGATGTGCCCTCGGGGGTTATATCTTGTCCCCCAGCTCCTCCTCCTCTTTCTGCTTACTGGCCACCATGAGCTGAGCAGCTTTACTCTGCCATGTCCTTCTGCCATGATCTTCCACCTTACCTCAGGCCCAGAGCAACGAGTTGACCAGACGAGGCGTGAACCTCTGAAACTGTGAGTTCAAAATAAATTTTTCCTCCTCTAAGTTGTTCTTGTCAGTATTTTGGTCTCAGTGATGAAGACCTAACCAACACACCTTCCTTTCCTCCCTCCCTCTCTTCTTTTCCTCCTTTCTTCCTTCCTGTCTCTTTCACTCGGGGTCAGACCTGAGCCATGTTTGATGGCTCTCCTAGCTCCTGTGGTTCCCTCCCTCTTTCCTCTCAGGTGTTTTCCCTAAGTAAATTTCTTGCGTGGATTGCTAAATTCCATCTTGGTGCTTAGACCAAGGATCTGTACTGAGCATCACATTTGCCTTCGCTGCAAATAAGCACGTGTGCATGTCCTTGGGCATGATGTGTCTCTGTCCTGTGAAACATGGCAGAATGGAAGAAACCTAACAGTGTCATCACACAATCGGGGCTTTATGTGCATCCTTCTTTCATTTCCTAGCTGTATGTCTTGGGAAGTTCTGCTTATTCTATGAGCATGAGCTTCTGGATCTATAAAATGGGATCAGAATTCCTGCCTTACTGCATTATTGGGACAGCTGCATTAGTAGCTTGCATATTACAGAAACATAATATCAGAATGGGCTTCTAGAAGGGGGTCAGTCAAAAACCAATTTCCTCCTGATGGTCTGGCAGTTTCAAAGTCCAGTATTACACCAGTGAGACCCCAACTGGGCCCCAGAGCCATAGCACTGTATGCGGAGACCCACTTGGGGACACTGAGTATCAATGGGGAAGCCCACTTGGGAATATCTCTCTTGGATCCTCACCTAGGGAATGTCTGGAACCAGCCAGCAAATACCCCAGCTGTGCTTGCATTTTCTATTTCATCTTATGAAGGACTCCAGGCCAAACTTTTCCTTCACTGGCATGAAACTGAGGCCAAGATAAAGCTGCCAGGTTTCCTCAGGAAGCCAGACAAGATGGTGTAATGTTGGGGTGCAAATGCAGATCACCTGATTCTTAATTGAAGGTCATTTCATTTCATAGACAATTCAAAAATTAGAACTGAAGATAAGTATGTATAGAGATTTTCTAAAAGTCATCTTTTATCACTAAATCAAACTATTGATTTCATCAAAATTAACTATTCAAAAACAAACAAACAAAAGAATTCAAAACTCATTAATTGGCCTTTATAGTCTTATATACAGGGACTTTTCTGGCAGTCTCTTATAAAGGGACTTTCCTGAAGTTCTGTGAATTTTCAAAGTGTTAGCTTATGTGTGGAACGTTTTCTGTAGATTACTTTTGATATCACTTCCACTTGCAAATAGAGACTAAAAGGTAACATTGGTTTTTCTTACAGTTAGAGAATAAGAGTGATTTTTATTTATATTGAACAATGAATCAAATATGCTTCATATTGGCCTATGTGACCTTGCCATAAGAATGTTTTAATTTACTAAAAATTATTTCCCAGAGTGGGAAGAAACAGGGAAACCCACCATGAGAGTATTGCTGCAGGCTGGATTGGATCTCCCTAAAATTCATACACTGAGCTCCTAACTGAGGTCCTTCAAAAGGTGACTGCATTTGAAGACTAGATCTTTAAAGAAGGAACAGTTTATACTGAAGTCTTTAGCAATGGTCTTAATTCAACCTGACTGGAATCCGTATGAGAAGAGAAAATGTGGACACATGCTCAGAAAGAAAGCCGTGTGAAGACACAGGGAGAAGATAGCAATCTACACGTCAGGACAAGGACCTCAGAGAACCAACCCTGCTGAATGTGACTCAGACTCCTAGCCTCCACGTCCCTGCAGACATCTCTGTTGTTAAGCCACACAGTGCTTGGTACTCTGTTATGGCAGCTGAGCAAACCAATACAAGTATAGACCACCACCTCCGACTGGCTGGGCGTGGGGTCAGTGGGCTAGACGTGCTGGGGAGGTCTAAGCCTTGTCCCCACTGGGGCTGCTCTGGTGGGTGCCAACCAGTCTGATGAGCTCTCAAGACCCCTGCTCATGTCCCCAGTGAATTCTGTTCCCTCCAAAGTAGAGGGCCTTCACTGTTGAGTCAGGACTCAAGAAAACAATGTCATCCCCCATTAGACACACTGATCGGCCCTGGAGAATGCCCAGCAAGGAGCTTCTTTTGCTTTGGAGAGGGCGTGGGAGATGGGGAGGGATGGGGCAAGTGGTGACCAACTCTGTTCTTCACCACAGAACCCAAGCCCTTTGCCTTCCACAAACCCAGGACAAGAGGGCTGCAGGCAGTGAACATGCCCTTGGCTGGTGGAGCCTAGGGAAGCTAGTCCACAGCTTATCACACAACACTTTAAAAAGCACATTTAAGACTCTTTTGAACAGATGAAAAATACTGGCAGTCATCTGACCTTAACACAAAAATAGTACTATTTCCCCTTCTTAGTCATGGCTAATGCAAGAGTAAACCAGATAAAATAAATGTCCTTGGAGCATTCCAGCCGGAGTGTGATTATCATTAGCATTACTTTATGATGGGGTTTTCTCAAGGTCACTCTAGAATTAGTGGCACTGTGGGACTAAGCACTCATCCATTATATGGGTTAAAATGACTAATTGAGGGTCTGAGTTTAATTATACTCATAAGCACAGACACAGTGCAGCTCCTTTGACGGGCTTAATAACATTCTTGTGTACACAAAGATAGATGGAAAAAATTAGGGTTGTATATTGTTGTCCTTTAGGACAAGATGCTGAAGTGGGAATAGAATAATAAAAATAAATAAATGACTCAGGGGCCCCGGGAAATGAGCTGGGGAAGCTAGCAAAGCCAGCCTTATGCACAAGCATAGGCCAGAGATAAAGTTTTAAGTGCTCATGACTAAATACAGTGCAGCTATACAGTAATGTAGATCCAAGTTTCTTATTGAACTGCCTCTTAGATTAACAGGAAAAAAAAAAAAGGATGCCTAGCAAGACTTTACCTGCAGCTGAAATGATGATAACGGCCACAACAGGGATCTTTAGGGTATTGATTTGTGATATTTTCAGTGGGAGATGCAGCCATGTTTTACAGTAAGTTCAGAAAGTATTCATTCTGTACACAGCTGCTGGAGTTACTTCCGGAAATGACACTTATATCATGTCATGCTACCTGTGTAAGAACACAGAATGACTTCTGGCTGTCCCTAGTGTTAGATAAATCCAAGCCACCTTGAGAAGCTGGCTCAAAGTCGGGAGAATAACGGAAGGGTGGCTCTTCAGGGATAGCAGAACATGCAGAAGTCGGATACAGTGTGGGGAAACCCTTATTTAATGGCCATTCTGTCAAGAGTCGAATGGAACCATCTTCAGTGAGGTGAATACATCTAAGCTTAAAGAACTCGGTCCTGCTTACATGTAATGCTTTGTCATGTATCTGAGCCCTGGAAGGGAATACCCTGTGTACAAACAAAACAGGTCCCTGCCTGGGTTGTTTGTTCCTGTGTGGGCACCGTTTGCGGACAAGTTGTTTCTCTCCTCTGAGTTATTTACTCATTTTTTCTCCCTGTGTTGTGGCCACTACCTGTCTTTGCAGGTCTCTCCATTTCTTACTGGGGTGATTGTGTTCCTTTCCTGGGGATGCCAATACAAATAAACACAAAATTCATGGCTTAAAACAACAGAAACGTGTCCCCTAGCAGTTCTGGAAGCTACAACTCCAGAATCAAGGTGTTGGTGGGGCCTCATTGCCTCTGAAGTCCATAGGGGAGGATCCCTTCCCACTTCCTAGCTTATGGAAGCTTCCAGCAATCCCTGGCTTCCTTGGCTTGCCACTCTGTCACACCAGTCTCTGCCTCTGTCTTCACCTGGCCTTTCCTCCGGTGCATCTCTCTTGTGGCCATTCTCTCCTTAACAAGGAAATCCCTGGACTTAGGACTCAGTGCAACCTAATATTAACTATGTCTCCAAAGACCCTATTTCCAAATAAGGTCACAAGCTGAGGTTACGGGTGGACATGAATTTCAGTGGCACATTTTCAGGACACCACACTGACCTCAGCTGACCTGAGTTTGTCCAAAGGCAGAGGCCATCTGACCTCACTGATCAGTGCTCAGTCTGGGCTGTCAATCCACGTGGAAGGTGATGATGATGTCGGCCAAAGGTTAACAGATGTATTTGATCACACAGTGCAACAAAACAGTCATGGGTACAAAACTAAATCCCTTTCAAGATCTGAACAGCCTGGCACTGAAATCATTTCACCAGAAGAGTCCTTAACCACAAAATGAAGAAAAGACTAATAATCTTCATATATACATCTTATGCCTAACAATTGGCTACATTTACTTTGAAGCATATTTTTAAATATCAGAAATTAAAGCTTGAATGAGGCAGAATTAGAACAAAAGACACATGGAGACAGGGGAGAGGGATGAGGACGAGCCAGGGTGAAGCTTCCTGATCCGGGTCCTGATCTCAGAGCGCTACTGCCCATCCCGTCCCCCAAGATGGCCACCATCACCCTATCAACCCGCTCCTCCTACAAAATGTAAGAGATTATTTTGTTCATTTCTACCCTCTTTCCTCAGTGACAGATAATACTTTAGTAACAAATAGATAGATCTGCTTGAGAAAAACTCTATTTCTTACTCCAAAATGAATTTTAAATGGGAGGAGTAAGGGCACCGCTTCTCATTTCATATCTCGGCTGTGCTCAGGTTTTCACCCTGTCACTATGCCAGGGCTTTTCCATGAAGATGTTCCCTGCCTCTTTAGGGCAGGGGGAGGCAAGCGGCTCCTCTCTAGAAGGTGCCCTTGAGCTGGCTACTTCCCCAGGAACGGTGGGGAGCCACTGCCGTGGAGGCTGGACCATGCCTACTGCCCAAGGGACAGCACCAGACAGTGGACACAGTCCACTGAGATTGGGGCTGGGTAAAGGCAGGACAGCATCAGCTTCTCGGCTCCAGAGGACGGAAGCACAGACTGATCTCCCTCACAGAACCTCCCCTCTGCTCAGCATTTGGATATTGAAGAGCAGTGCAATTTGCATTCATAAAACTGTTTTTATTCTGAAAAATAAAAAAGAATGTGATCTCTTTTAGACTAGTAACTGCTTAAATCTTTAACCTTGGCTTCTCATCCTGAAATGACATAAACAAGTCTGAATTCTTCAGGAACAAAAGTCAAGAGTAATGATTTCCAATAGTGAACTGATAGATCTACTCTTACCTACCATATGCTCCTTCTACTGGACTGGTATGCTACATGGGCTTAGCAAATACTGTCCTGAGGAAAGAGCTGTATTTTATTTTATTTTATTTTTCATTTTTCTTTATATATTCTTGAAACTGCAGTTACAGAAACAAGCCCAAAATATCAACTCGTCCTAAAGTCATCTAATAATGGAGGAGTCTGAGTACTGGAAAAATCATGTCAATGTCATTATCCTTAAAATACAGGCTTATCTTTAAAATAAAAACAAAAGGTACCCATAACTCTGTTTAAATGAAGATTCAAGGTAAGGCTTAGAGACTAACGCTGTCCAAGCTACTTGCCTATCTGTACTTAAATTCTGTCTTATTCTGTTTTCTGTTATTACAACAAAGACTTGATTCTGGGTACTTCATTTTAAAAACATTTTTAAAAGAGGATATTGAGGTCATTTTTGGAGACTGGAAGTTCAGGACTGGCCAGTCCATCTATTCAGCATCTGGTCAGGGCCTCCCAGCATTGATATCTGCAAAGGCAGGAGTGTGTGTGGACAAGATCAGGTGGCAAAACCTGAAGCCAGAGAGATTCGGGGCCAGGATCACGTTTTTTATAAGTCTGTCTCAAAGGAACTCACTAGAGTCCCTCCAGGAACTGCATCAATCCTTCCCACCAGCCCCTGTCTCTTAAAGGTCCCACCATCTCTCCACCTCAGTGCACTGAGGACCGAGCTTCTAGCAAGGAACACTGGGGGACAAATCAATCCAGACCACAGTAAGGCCTCTGCAGAGGGAAATAGAAAGGAGAGGAAGAAAACCACTGTCATTTTAAGGCAAAAGGGATGTTGGCCAAGTGGGTGCCACCCAGTGGATGGATTGATTATATCTGAACCAAGACTTTCAAGTCCTTGGAAGGTCAAGCTTTTATAAATAATAATTATAATTGAAATTTTATTTGAGTCTAGTTTCTCTGGACAATGCACCTCAAAATTCCTGGACTTCCCCCAGGGCTGTGCCAGAGCATGCCAGCTGCTTTTCTGGCCATGGTGCTTCCCACTACACCACTGGGGAAGTCCCCAGTATGCCTGGCCCAATACCACCTGACCCTTGAGGTCATTTTTGACCACACCTGGCTGGGTTGGGGACTCCCTTGCAGATTTCTTCCTGTGCTACCCTAACCAGCGTCGACCTGAGAGCAGGAAGCTATGTGAGCACTAGCTGCAGGAGTGCCCCTTGCTCTACTAGGCAGGAGTTTCTAAAGGGCAGGAGCTGCTGTGCACACCTCTTGTCTCCTTGGTCCCCACAGCACACACTAAATGTTCGGCAAATGCTTACAAGATTAAACACTTGAGGCAAAATCAGCCTAGGAAGGATTAAAAAAAAAAAAGTGAATAAAGATCTAGGAGTTTCTAGGAAAAACAAGAATGTAAATAAACTCATACTAAAATCTAAAATCTATCATGATGTAGGCATTTGCACCTGTTTGGGTGTATTGTCAACTTTTATTTTTCAATTAATGGGAAAAAAAATTCCTTGAAACTTTACATCCACTCACACTTTGTTAACTTAATTTTGGTCCTCTCCAGGGCTGTTTCTTCCTCTCCAGTCAAACCTGATCATCAGTGTGGAATGATTCAGAAACACATTCAAATAAGAAGAGAGCTGGGCATGGTGGTGCATGCCTATAATCCCAGGGAGACAGGACGACCCAAGTTCAAAGCTAGACTCAGCAACTGAGTGAGACTCTAAGCAGCTCAGCGAGCCCCTATCTCTAAATAAAATATAAAAGTTGGTCTGGGGATGTGGCTCAGTGGGTGAGCACCCTGAGTTCAACCCCTGGGACCAAAATAAACAAACAACAACAAAAACAAAAACAAAGACAAATAAGGGAGGAGAAATCATGTCTCTTTTTGTAGCAGGATGGAAATTTAATGAATTAAAGGAGAAGTTAAAGTTTCACTGATTTTGATGGGATTTGCTCTGTCACTCACCTGATAAACCCAGAAACATGGGAAATCACTAGCCCTGGTTGCATCTAGGCTAAGGAAACCTGCTTTGGCTACATGAACTCTTTCTTGATCAAATGCTCTCTGTTTGGGCTTCCTATGTTGTCATCTCTTCTGGCCAGCAGTAGAAGCAGCAGAAGCTGAGCCTCGGTGTGAACAGAGAAGGACAGAGAGTCTCCTGAGCCTGACAGACCCTTGTTCTGACCTCACCCTCAGCTGAGGACTTACAAGGGGGACCCATGACATGGGCTGGTCTAACTTCTTCATCTACTCTTTCATCAATGGTGTTACACGTGCATGCTCTTATGGGCAGCGCCCCAACCCTTGAGGCAGACATCAGGAAGACATAATTATGCTCCTACAGTACTCAGAATTTCAACTGAGAGAGCTAACTAGCCCTCTACTCCTCCGCCATTCAGTTTGAAACACACAGATTCGTTAGGAACCATGGCAGGCCTTGTAAGTAGGGGGTGGGAGAGAGGAAGGGACGGATTGTAATAGGTGAAAATGACTGATGTAGAAAGAGCAGGTGGGAAAGGCCTGCGGCTTGAGCCTTGGAAGAGTTACAATTCTCCTGGTGAGACAAGAGTTTTCTGAAGAGTAACAGATTTTAAGAAGACATAAAATTGAAGTCACACTGGGGTATTTTGGAAAACTGTAAATTTGGCTTATGTTAGAGACTACCCATGTCAAAAATTCATTAATTTGTGACCTGGAAGAAAAGTAAAAATGTCAGAGGGTTCCCACTGCTGTGCAGGTGTGGAGATATTCATGCAGCCTGTCTCTTTATCTCACATTCTGCATACACATTCACACACAGGCCCCTCTCAAGACTCGGCTGTGAGTGTCAGTATGAATATTCATGACATGACGATTATTAATGTCACTGAGGTGATTTCATTCTTGCTCAGCAGAGACTGGTTTTTATACCTAGAAACCGAACAAGCGTTAGAAAAATGGCAGTTTGTGCCAGCCCAGCTAAAGCAACTCTGTACATTTCAGTCTTGAAATACAGATTATTTGACTAGATGCTTTTAATCGCCCTCTTGGCCCCCATCCGTGATTAACCTCATCCAGTAGAGAGAGTCCCAGCTCTGATACAAAATGCAACATCCTTGGGAGCACAGGTTCCAGAGTTTAAACTGTATCTTGATTATTACTTTCTTTCCTAGGAGTCAAAATTAAACAAGGCATAAAGAGGCTCTAAGAACTCTCCATAGATTTCTGGGGATGATTTTGTAAAAATGCACTGGGAGAGAATTACCACATATTTACCACTTCTATTATTTAAAAAAGCATTTAACACAACAGGCCTTATGAAAGAGCACTTTCTAAGAACCACAGACTTGCACAGTCACACAGAGAATTAAAAAACAAACAAAAACAAAAACAGCGACTGGTGATAGTTAACTAGGTCCCTGCGCATCTGTTGCAGACTCCCCAAGCAACTGGCCTGTCTGGTTATTCTATATGCATGATACGACATCAAATGACCCACAACTATTGTTTTCAATTAAAGTGACTCATTTTTGGTTGAAATGAAAATGTGTGTTTTTGGCCCTAGACCAAAAAAAAAAAAATTATGTTAAATAAGTCAGATACTGGTGTAGATTCAGGGGAGCGGCAGATGCCTTCGCCAGTTCAGTACAGACTTAAACGTGCTTTTGGTTAGCTTCTTATACTCCACTGCCACATCGGCACTCATCTGCAGAAAATCAGAGCCTTAGGAAGGCAGCAGTGAAGGAGCCTGGCGCGGGGCGGACCCCGGGACCCACGGCAGGAGCGGCACTGACCTTAGGCACCCAGTGGCATTGCGCAGCACCTGTGATGAATGCAGCTGTATTTTCCGATCATCCTGAAGAGGTGGGTTTTCCCAGCCCGAGTGGGGGATAATCACCGCATTGGTCAACACTGCCAGGGCGTCCTGGATGATTGGCATTTTAAGCGCATCACACGACGAGAGGTTCCACAGGACTCCTGCAAGAGACACACAAGCAGAGCCGTTGGTGGCTAACACTCCTTCTCATCTCAGCGTTTTCCTTTCTGGAGTTAATGGCACTGGCAGGAAGGAGCGAGGCCGTGGGGGCGAGCATCCTAGAGCCTGATGCTAATTTTAGAGCATCCATTGGAACCCTCTAGAAGCATGCTGTGAAGGTCAGACGAGCGAGCAGAACCGGGGCATGACCATCTCTGCCTCTCACGAAGAACAGTAAGTGCGAGAGAGCCCACTGAACTGAGTCTCTCACCCTGCTTCAGTGAACTTCTAATACGACCGACCCACGCGCCCAACTTCTAGCCAAGACCAAGGAGGTGTGAAAGCTACTCAAAACAGGCTGTAGGACCTGGTTCCACCAGCACCTCGGCATGGCTGTGGGTTGACCTCATCCCTAGCTTCCTCACACTAGCAGCTGTCAGTAAAGGGACAGGTGAGACTCCAGCAGGAGGCCGAGGACAACAGGTGCATGAGGCAATTTGAACAAGTTGTGGCCTGTGGCAACTTGGTCAGTTTTTCTCTAGAAGCGAGCTCGCGAAGGAACTCGAGAATGTTCTTCCTTAAATGGTGACCCAGGGAGCATGGAGGGCCTGCTTGCAGTGGGCAGAGAGGAGCAGTAATTAACGTGGGCAGAGTAAAAGAGAAACTGTGGACACGTGGAATGTTTTAGGTTTTTAGATACGTGTTTTCTAAAACGAGACTAATTGTAGAAACAGTCTGCAGGCATCGCAGGTTAGAGCGTCATTTGAAAATGCTTTGAAAATAATCATTCTCTTCTGAATAGTTTACATAAAGGAAAAAGAAACAGCGCACTATTCTGTCCCCTACTGATGAAAGCCCTTTGGCTTCTTCCATCTAAACAGGCACCATCACTGCAGAGATGGGAATAAAATACTGTAGTTGTCTTTAGAAAAGCGACTTCCCACTTGTTTAAGAAGCTCTCCATCTATCTTAAGCGGATGAGATTTTGTTTCACCTGCCATCTGATGAATAGAATGCATAGAAGAAACATCATTCTGAATTGTTTATTAGCTCCTTGCACATGTGGAACCAACCAAGGGCAATAATAGTACAAATCTGACTGCTAATAATTGAATAAGCTACTATCACAGTGACTATAAAGTTCTCTAAAAACATGACTACAGAGACAAACACTTTCAACTGTCTTAGAAGTAACATTTACTGTGAATTTCATTTAGGCAAATACAACAGAAATAAAAGGTTTTTGGTGCCTGGTGTACAGGAATCAGTCCCATAAGGCAGGGGCTTACCTTGAGGGCAAATCTGGACTGCTTGCTTTTGTAAATAAAGTTGTTTTGGAACACAGCCATGACTGTTAATTTGTGTATCTTCTGTTTGCTTTTGTTCTCAGAGGGAGAGTTCATTATTTGTGACAGAGACTGTATGGTCCACAAAGCCTCGTCAATGTACTGCCTGGCCCTTCACAGAAAAGCTGTCCAACCCTCCTCAGAGCATTCACCACCCTCTGTGGGCTCTGTGAACACGCTGCACTCTCGTCAGTATCCTTCCCAGAGTAGACAAACAAATGCTCGAGGGTACAGAGAAGGTGCCCAAAACACCTTGTGATCTGGACTACTTTGACATACCAGGAATATCAGGAGATGCATTTATCAATTTGAAAAGAGAATATGAAGCTATTTATTTTTTAAAGGAATAAAATATTTTATTTAAAAAATTCATATATGCTTCAAATGAAAACTCCTGTCCATTTATTAAGCACCCACAGAGTACCAGGCACCATACAAAACATTAAGACTTCTTTATGCTCTTTCAGAGCAAAATTGATCTCTGTGGCACTCACTCTAGCATGACACTAACACACCAGTTCCACTGTCATAAGATGACCACATCTTCAGGACTGCTCAAGACACCAGCTTCCAATCCAGAGTAGAAGCAGATGGTGCAGCTAAAGCAGAGTCAACTGATGAAGTGCGTCAGATGCCACACTGATGTCCTTGCCCTCGGAAACCACCATCCCCGCTTCCTCCTCTCAAGCCCCCACCTCCTCCTCCACCTCTAAATCCACCACCTCTACTGCTGCCTCCGCCACCTCTTGGAGGTCCTTTCTCACCCAGAGGTCGAGGTCGAAACCTGTGCAGTGGCAGCAGCTTAAATGGGTCTACATGAAACTTCTGTAGTTTTTTAAAGGAAACTGCCTTCGTGTTTTCTGACAATTTAACTGAAAAATAAAAATCTCTAAGTTGTCCAAATATTTCATCCACTTTTCCAATTTGTTCTTTATTTTCTAAATAAACAGGAGCATTGAAATAAGGCACCTTATTTTTATCTGTGGTACATTTACAAACCATGTCATCTTCGCAGCCATGCAGGAACTCGCCTAGGTCCTGGAGACCTCCGGGGCCACCCCCGTGTCCGCATCCTCCTCTGCCACCACCTCTGAAGTAGCCTCCTCCTCCACCTCAAAAGTGGGTGTTGCTATTGCCAACACAGCTGAAGCCACCACCACAACCACCACCACCATGATCTCTACCCTGAGAGGATGTGGTCTTTCCCACCACCGCCTGGTCACCTGGGCCCTGGCCTTTGCATTTGCACCCACCTGCAAGATCTGAAGCTATTTCTTCACCTACTAAATGTTTTACAAATTTTGATCAGCAAAATAATAAAAATGATTATATTAATTCGTTTTTAGTGTTGAAAAATATTTTAGAGTAAAATAATCGACATTTTTTTTGTGTGAAAAAAAGCACACAGGAGAAATTAGGCGTTACTATGGTGTTTGAAGGTGTCTTTTAGAAATGTCATATTAAAGCATTTGTGTATGTTCCTCTTAAGTATTCAGTGCAGGTACCCAGAAACATAACACGAAATTTTTCACTCTCGAATCCTGAGTTGGAAATACTAATACATGAAAATTGAAGCTTGAAAATAAATGCTTAAAATATGGGTGATATTCTGCCATAAAATACACTTCCTCTAAGAACTAAGTATAAAGGGGAAATTGGCGTCTTAACACGAAATAAGTTTAAACCAGTCCAAAGTAATTCTTTCTTTTTATTTATAGCTTCAAAAAAATTATTACTTTAGAGATGCACATCCAAGTGAAATTCGCTGTGGAATATTCATATGTGTACACAGGCTAGTTTGGTCAATGTCATTCCTCCATGCCTCCCATTTCCAGACCCTTCTCCCTCCTCCTTAAACCCCTTCCTCAACTCCACTGATCTCTCTTTTAAGTTCACAGGATTCCCTCCTTACCCCATGTTATTTTCCACTTTCAAGAGAATTAAAATTAGCATACTGCAGTGATACTGCCACATGAAAGTCTACAGCAGCGAAGTTCACAAGGGACAAGTTATGGAATCAGTCCAGATGCCCATCAGATGAATAGATACAGAAGATGTGCTATATGTAAATGGTGGCGTTTACTCAGCCATTAAGAAGGATGAAATCATGGCATTTTTCTGGTAAATGGATGAAACTAGAGAACATCATGCTACATGAAACAAACCATATGCATAAAATCAAGGATTAAATATTTTCTTTCCAAGTAATTCTATGATAATAATTTTTAGCTTTCTAATGAATGGTAAGAAGAGGGAAAGGAAGAGGAAAAATTAAAGACAAATTTAAAACCCAATTTCACATTTGTCAAGAATAGAATGAAAAGGACAATTAGAGGTGTCTTTATCTCCTTTACATTTTTCATTAATTCATGAACTGGTGCAATATAGTTCAGACTCATACATGGAGAGAAATTTCTCAGTTCACATTCATTCTAGGCTGGACTCATCTGTGAATCATCTTCCAATGAACTTAGTACGTGACCCATGTCTACTTCTACCTTAGTGCATGTCTACAGCCAACCCACAGGTGCCTGCGAGTTTATTAGAACAGCAGTGAGTCTTCATCAGGGAGAAATCTCACTTCACACAAAGAACAGACTAAGTGGATGCAATATGGCCAAATTCCTTTTGGTGGAATTCAGCAAACCATTTGAAATTTCAATATCTAGACACAAAAACAACAGTGGAAAGAGTAGTTTCTGGGGACAATTGAGATATAGGTGGATATGTCATGGGGAACAGGAGGGAAGTCCACATCAATGCTGCAAAACACACACACACACCCCCAGCGGGAGGGAGAGAGATTAGTAGAAGACATTGGACATAACTAGTCATCCTCTCTGAACAAATGGAAAATGGTGTTTTGCTCAAATTCGTATTCACTCCTTCCTCATTTTTTCCACAGTGGTTCAGGGTATGTCCACAGATTTCCTGATATCCCCTTTAAATCATGGAGCCTAATCCTTTTATGAGAGGATTGAATTTAGTGACTGAAAATGGTGGAAATGACTATGAATGACTTGAGATTATTAAAAAAGTCCTGTAGATTCCCCCAAGTTCTTTCTCAGAAACTGCCTATTTTTAGGAGAAGTAGGTGCCTGCCACAGTACACAACTCTGAAGTGGGCCCTCCAGCCCCACTTGAGCCTTCACAAGAATGATGTCAACCTCATGAAACCTGAGTCAGAGCCACCAAAACCAGCTGCCCCTGGACTCCTGCCGTCAGACACTGCGTGAGGTAAGTGTTTCTCGTTCTAATCTGTTAAATTCTGGAGTTACTTTTTTAAATTAATTTTTATTTGTTCTAATCAGTTGTCCATGACAGTGGAATGCATTTATACATTTTGATAGATCGTAATAAACGGAGTATAATCCCACCTCCCTTCTCTTGCTTTTCCATACCGTCTGTTCAGTGGGCTCATTCCACCCCCCTTTGGATTCGTACATCTTTTTCAAGCTCCAGCTCCTCGCTCCTCTTCCTAATTTCCATTGTGAGAGCATAAAACATACAGGAAGGAGGATCCTGCTGGAGTTTATAACTGAATTTAAAATGCATTTTAACTTAAATGATAAACGTTTGGCTTTTTAAAACTGCACCATGCATCACATATAGGACTTATGAAAAGGCTAAACACTTCCTTTAGTTTGGAACGCCCGCCTTAGTTTCCTCTTAGTGCTTAAAGTTGGCTTCAAGAACACAAGCGATTTATTTCCAGACCTGGAGTCTCGCGTGGGCTGGCAGGGTGCCGCCTGGAGGCTCTCGCCTTACCAAGCTGCTGGAGGCTGCCTGCTGCCTTGGCTTGAGGTCCGGCATCCCCCGACCTGGCTTCCATCATCGCATCTCCTTCTCTGACTCTGAGCTCCTACCCCCCTCTCACGAGGACGCTTGGGATGGTATCGAGCCTACCTGGGTAACCCAGGATAATCTCAAGATCCCTAATGGAATCAAATCTGCAAAGAGCTCTGATTCAGTCATACCAACTGAAGTAGCACCTGCAGGGTCTGGAAATTAGGATGTGGACATCTTTGGAGAGCAATTAGTCTAACGTAAGTTCCCTTAAAAATGTTGGTGTATCTAAAATGGAATTGAACTTCTTGTGGTAGCTTTCTCCTAGCCCTCTAAGTCCCTGGTGAGTCAGATTGCTTTGATCATTGGTTTACCTGCTCCATGCAGATCCAGCACCTGCCAGGTGCCAGATTCTCTTAGGCACAGAGTGGTGTGTCAGTGAACCAAATACTACTCCCTGCCCAGGGTGCGGGTGTGGCAGTCACTCTTGTCATTATGCCTGAGTCACAGTGGCCTTCCGCCGTCTCCAGCACACAAGCTCACTTGCACCACAACCCCCCAATCTGCTGCCGCTGCATTCTGCATTCTGGCTAAAAACAGAACTTCTGTGGATTCAAGGTATAGAATTCCACTGAAGTGTATTTTTACACAGACACTTGGTGTCAGCTCTCTGGCTTTGATTTTCAGCAGAGCCCTTGGGTCCTGCTCACATTCTTAGTGACTTGTTGATTTTCTGCAAGTAGTTGCTACTCTTTCCCACAGCAAGGTCCTCACGGTGAGATGACAGCAGACACTGAGTGTAGGTAACATGGAGAATGCTCTTAGTGCACACACATGGCATCTCGGCATACAGAACACACCCTGGCATCGGGGAGGAGTTCCCCGGGTAGGACGGCACAAAACAGCAATTAATAACTGCACAGTGGGACCTTTGCAGGATGTGATGGGCTCCAAGCAAGCTTCATGGTACTAGAAAAATGACATAATGACTTGAGAGAATAAAACAGCATATGTGAGATTTCATTTCACAAATAATAAATCCAAAAAAGAATATAAAAATACACTTATGAGGAAGTATCTACCATGAATCAATAGAAATTCTATTTTTAGCCAGAAGAGAAAACTTTATATCTCTGAAAAACACTCATTGGAAGGCTTATCTCCAGACCTTCATTTGGGTAATTTCCTTATATGAATTCTCTGAGAATTCTAAATTAGGCAAAGTAATACTACCCTTTCAACTCACAGAAAGACTGAAATAGATGGAATTCAGTATTCTTCATTTTCAACAAGTGACTCCCTTCATTTTTATCTGAAGATAACATTAAAATGTAGTATTTTGGTTGATGGTCACCCACAAATTTTAATTTACCTGAAGAAGATATGCTAATTTCTTCTAGATGTAATCTGTAATAATTTGCTTTATAGCATCTCTCTGTTCATTACTTGCACTCGATAGCTTCCCTCTATCCATGTAAAATGATTACTGTTCCAAATATAATTCTGACAGTAGGTTTAGTTAAGAAGACATTTAAATAACTAATTATGTATAATAAATATACCTAAAAGATAGTTTATTTTTATTTCAGGCATAGGATGGCTCTTTTCCTTGAGATTATCCATATTCATGAGCAGTAATTGGTTTATTAAAATTTCTTTAATAAAATCTTAATTACTTTCATTTGATCCTTCATTTTGTCTCAGTAGAGGGTAACTATGGTTTCTTTTTCCTAAAGGAGATGAAGACTATCTTAATAAAAAAAAATTAAGAAAAATACTTTAATAATAGCAAGTCTTAAATTATGGGAAAATCAAATATTGCCTCCTGGCCACGCAAGACTTTATTACGGCCTCCTATATGTTTTCTGTAACTTCTTCTCATTTGTTAGACCTAAAACACAATCCCCAAACCCATGAGGACCACAATCCCCAAACCCAAAGTCCAGAGGAAAGTTGAGCTTAATTCATTTCTAAAATGTTAAGAAAATTTATTTTAAATCAATCAGTTAATGACAAATTAATGTAAGATTTATTTTAAGCAAATTTATAATTATCATATTTTCAGAAAGATTTGTGACCCTGGGAAAGGAGAGAGGAGAAGATATAAATGGGGGCCAAAAACGTCATCACATAAAAGTCAGTTAGGCCTAGTTAGGGTGGTGGAAGGGGCCATGGAGACACCCACCCCTACTGTTACCACTCCCCACCCGTGCAGTGGGCAGAAGGCTGCTGATTAAAAGCGGGGGGCCCTGATCTCATGCTCCCTTGGGGTGCATGGCGCATCCTGTGCACATGAATATGTGGGTGCAGACGATCACACTCTCAGGCCCCCTGAGAAGTAAAGACCCTCAGGGTACGGCTGCGAGTTGAGTTGAGATTGTCTTGAGAGTCCTTCCAATGGACAACAGTCACAGGACACTGTTGGAAGTTTTGTTTTAAATAAAAGCATTTATCTTGAGTATGTTAAAGCTTATTACCAAAATGACGTTCTGATCTCAGGGATTCCTTAGGCCAGTACTCCTAAGGTTTTCTTTCAGGAGTCCCAGGGGTTGGTTAACCAGAAAAAATGTCCTCTCTGTTCTCCTCCTTAATATCCCACACAGGAAACGGTGGTGGCCTCTGCAGTGGGGATCAGGGGAAGGCTAAGCCTCTTGGAATTTCAACTCACTGAGCCATATGGAGGTCTCAAGGACAGCCGGGGGTGGAGAGCACTGTGGGACCCACAGGGGAGGTAACAACTGAGAAGAACCAGCTCATCATCATCCATGACTAATTCCCATAGGCTTCTGGTTCAGATGCAGAATTGATTTTAAATAGCCACATGCACATAAATACTAAGATTTAAGTAATATTATTCTTACTTATTTAAAAAATACACACAGAATGTGGTTAACTGCAGAGTGGATGAGAGTGAACTGTTCTTTACATTTGAAAGCAACTCAGACCTTTGCTGCTTCACAGCAGGCAAAATCTGGTTTAAGCTGATTAAATCTACCTGGTTCCCAAGAGATATTTTAATTGCCAAGGTTCTAAAGCAACTTTGGGGAA
The DNA here is from genome assembly GCF_902686445.1 of Sciurus carolinensis. Classification (NCBI taxonomy): domain Eukaryota; kingdom Metazoa; phylum Chordata; class Mammalia; order Rodentia; family Sciuridae; genus Sciurus; species Sciurus carolinensis. The sequence goes on from NC_062218.1 coordinate 9,162,108, forward strand.
AGATACAGCCATCGATATTGAGGTTGTCTTATTCCAAAGCCAAAAAGGATCTCAGCAACACTTTTAGATTCAAATTTCTGCACCAACAGCAGTTTTTAAAAGTTTATACCAAGTTTGTGTAAGATTAATATAAGCAAGAGGTCCATATTCACCTAAAGTTTTGATTAGTAGTTTTTAAAATTATCTTCAATGTTAAGAGTTTGAATTAATTTAAAATGAAATAATTTTACAGAGGGAAGACTTTAAGCAACTATTTTTCTAAAGAAGTATTTAAAACTCAGTTACATCTATGATCTCTTTCCAGTTTAAATTGGCATAAGCATATCTTAGTTTCTTTAGAATTCTTCCTTTAAACTTTTGTAATAAAGGGGTAACAGACTCATGGAAAACAATGTTTGTCTTCCACTTGGGACCAAGCACTGCAGATGCTGAGAAGGAGAAAACTCTTCCCATGGTAGGTTTTTATTTGCTTGTTTTTGTTTTTAAGTAGATGAACATGAAAACAATTTGGATGCCACTATCTGGCAGTAGCCATCTGTGAAAGTCGCAGGTTCACCTCTGATCAGAGCATTTTATAAATGAACCACAGAATTCTGTATTTCTCAATTCCCAAGAGACAAGTGGTTAGAATATAAAATTAGATTTGCTTAAACTATAGTCTTCCTCAATGACCTTGGGTATGCCAGAACTCAGAAAGAGTGCCACCAGAGCCCCCAGGCTGCTTTGTGGTCTCAGGAAAGCAGCCCTGGCACTGTATAAGTTATATCAGTCAAAGATTACATATGTCCTTTTAACTGGTAACTACTGAATTCATATATGTGCTGATTAAAGTTTTTTTTATATATTTTAAGTGTATTTCTTGGCAGTTTTGTGCTGTAGAATTATATAAATTAAATAAAGTAACTTTAAATGGCAGGATTGAGGGAGAGAGAGGAGGAGAGAGGGAGAGACATATTCAAAAACAAACAGCCCCATTATCTGATGATCTTAAAACTACATGCAGGAGGTGAACTTGCTATCATTTCTGGCCCTGGGCTAGTGACACTGGGGCAGACATACTTTGCCATCCCTAGGTTGAACAAAGCTAAGTCCAATCAAACATAACCTAACCGCTGGCCAGAGGAAATCCCCACCATGGAACAGAAGGAAAGAGCTGGTCTCTCAAAAGCAGGACTTTGCTCCTCAGGAGAGATCCCTGCTCTGTGCCACCAGGCCTACAGTGGCTCCCCAACCTGCACATCCCCCTGTAACCACCCAACCAGGAGCTGTAGTTACCAGGCAGTGATTTGCCCTTTGACACTGGTTCTTTCTGGAGAGAGTAGGCCTTTCTGGCAGTAAGTCTAAAAAGTAAGTTCTGCTGATCAGAAGATTTTTTCTCCTGTTGGCCTTTAGAACAGATGATAAGCCATATAAAGTACTTTATCTTTGGTAAATACAGAGCTTGGCGAATTCCTGATTGTGCAGGGGCTCCATCAACCATAAAATTGGGATCTTATTTGGGTGTGTTCAGCTGTTTGCAGTTTGAGTAAGTGTTGTAACTCAGAGGTTACACAGCCCCACACACCTCCACAAGGTCCCGGCTGCCATACCAGGCTCTCTGGGCCTGCAGTGAGGAGGAAGACGGGAAATGATAAAGTCTCAGTCAAAAATGAACTGGCTGTGGCCTTGGGAGTTTTTTATATCATTTAGAGCACACCCACCTCATTGGTCCTATTGGGTCAAGATAAGAACTTGAACTGAATTCATTAGAGCTTTCTTAGCTACAAGTCCTGAGCTCTGGTTTAGATGTGGTTTGTTTCCCAAAAAGTTCAAGGTGTTGACAAGTTAGTCCTCAGGGTGGGGTGGGACCTTCTTAAGAGAAGTCCTCAAGTAGTGGCAACCCTTGGTCACGGGAGACTTGCCCCTGCCTTTCTTGTTTTCTTTTCCTGTGACATATTGCTCCCACATGCACTTCCACCATGAGCCATTCATGGTGAGGCACTACCCAGAGGCCCAACAATTGGGGCCACCTGATTTTGAATTACTGGCTTCTAGAACTGTGAGCTAAATTAGCCTTTTTTAAAATTTAATTAATTAATTAATTAATTTATTTTTTTACAGACTGCATTTTGATTCATTGTACACAAATGGGGTACATCATTTCATTTCTATGGTTGTACATGATGTGGATTCACACCATTCGTGTGATCACACATGTACACGGGGTCATGATGTTTGTCTCACTCCACCGTTTTTCATACTCCACCTCCCTCTCATTTCCTTCTACATAATCTAAAGTTTCTCCATTCTTCTCTCACTCCCTACCCCCACCCCCATTTTTTCTTTACAAAGTTACTGAGCTTTGTGTTTTGCTATGGTAATGAAAAATGAACTAATATATCCTTGGAAAGAGGATGTTGGGAACACTCTTCGGCACTGGGACAGGTTTTAAGAGTGCTTTGGTTCCTAATGGCTCTTGAAGACAAGCAGTCTTGATGACGGTGTCGGGGCAGAACAAAAAGAGCAACAGCTGGGAATCAAAGACAGGTTTGCATTTCAGTCCTCACATACTCCAGATTAAAAAATGTTTACTTATTAAACATTTCAAGAGGTGCTCATTGAATGGAAGAATAATCAAATGGATGAAGAGTTGTTTGAAATCAAGGCTAAAGTACACGTATCTCAGATTATCACAGAGGACAGTTGAACCAGGTGTCCTAGAGAAGATCACATTGAAATAATGTTTAAAGTCACCCAAAATACCTCACATTTCTGAGTTTGTATTAAGCACTAGGGTCTTTGCTAATCATCTTGCACATATTGACTCGTGCAACCTTTCAACCACCTCCATTTGACAGATGAGGAAACTGAGACACAGAGAAATTGTCACTTGCTGAAAGCCATTCAACTCGTAGGTGAAAATGAAGGTCAGATAAGAGTTTGACTATGATGCATAGAACAGTCAGACAAAAGTCAGGCACATACATTTGCTACTTGAAATTAGAAAGAAGTGGTGTGGTTTGTGATCTTTGAAGCAGAATACATGAACACAAGAGAATGCTCTGCTTTTCATCTTTTGCCAGTTTCTTTTTAGCCGCAGGTCATGTAGCCGGAGAAACTCAAGAAGTCATTTGGGTCCAGAGAATGAAGAACATTCCGTTTTGAAGCTACTTTTACAAATAATTTTTTTTGCAAACATCCAATTCTGCTTACCTTTACTGAAAGAGAAAAAAAAAAAAAAAAAAAAAGAAAGGAAGAAAAAAAGAAAAAAAAACAGCTACAGTCTTCCATGGGAAAAACTGATCAGACACTAGATTGAGATGAGGAATAACTTTAAAGCTAAATCCTCCCTCCATCTACTTCAAAACTAGGTCTCATTTTCCGTTAAATCAAAACTGTCTGATGCTTGCTCTACCAGAATATCAGCGATAATCATAAGGCCTCGTTCACTGAGCCATGACCATGTCACCTGCACCATTTTATGAATCTTGACCCCAACCCTAGGAGAGAGCTATTGCTGGAGGTTTGGTTTGATAGCTTCACAATTAGAGATTGAAGAGTTTACAGAAGTCTCTCAAGGGCAGGTAACAAGCAAACGAGGTGGAGCTGGGACATAAACACATTTCAAACAACACTGCCACTTGGAGACACTCTATTCAGAGGTCATTTCATGGAAAACACATGCCGATGGCTGCTGAGAACACTAAGACTCAGCTAACGTCTCTGCTGATCACCCTCAACTTTGTGTTTCTGAGTTCCCTCCGTAACTCCAAACGTGACCACTTGTGGTTGCCAATTTTCCTCCAAATATATCCTCTCCCCTCTCAGATTCTACAAGAAAGTCCACTGCCCAAATCAAAAAATCTGGGGACACTTCTGTTTCCTCATGCCATTTCTTAAGGTTTTAATTGTTTAGCAGGTGTTTGGTGAATACCTGCCAGAACGAGATATTGCCAGTCCCTCTGAGGAATATATAGTAAATGAAGCAGAACCCACCTGGGAGATGAGGGAATGCACACGTGCCCAGTGAAAAATGAAATTTAGCATATAGGGTTGTGAGTGATAAAATTCATCAACTGTCAGCGATGGTATGCCATGAAAATAAAGAGAATGAAAGAGCTCCCTGGGAGGATATCAAAGAAGATTCTATGGCTTGGTGAAACTTGGGGTGGACCTTGAGGGATGAGCAGAATTAGCCAGGGAATGAGAGACAGAGAGAGAGAGAGAAATACAGATATAAAGAGAGTAGAGGCTTGCAGCTATGAATGGGTAATGGATACTAGTCTCAATGTAGAGTAGATGCCAACAAAAATGCTGATTAAAAAAAAAAAAAAACAGCTTGTTTGGACAATCATGGTGAAGTCAGAATTAAAGGTGATCAGATTGACGTGGGAGACCACCCCTGGGAGACTGGAATGTCAGTGTCTCCAGAGACCTTTGACCACCAAGGTTACTGGCCCCTCCCAAAAGGCTGCAGGCAGGGAGCTGCTAATTAAAGCCCCTGGACCCCTAACTGCCTGAATCACTCCATTTGGCCCTCCCCCTGCCCATCTGCTTCTCAGCTTTTTGCCATCTCACCGGCATCTCCTGGGCCTAGTCGCTTAGGCAGGAAGGACAGAGATAAGGCGGGAGAGCAGGAGAACAAAGGAGACTCTAATCTACAAAAGAGGGCGCTCTCACTTCTTGGGATAGCAGAACACCAGCCATGGACCCCTTGTCCCTACAGGGAGAAGGCTGTGTTACTACCTTTAAATAAAACCTGCTTCATATGCTGTCCTCGGCGTGCTCCTCTGGTGTTCTACTTCAACATCTGAGGAAGCAGAACTGGTCACTGATAACTGGCTGTATCACCAGTCTTACACTAGAATAGCAGCTGTCCTCCTCACCATGGGGATATTAAAGACGACGCCTGACCAGTCTCTGCCTCTAGCCACGTGGCCTGGGAGTGGAGGCTCAGGTGCTGCCATTGCTGTTTAAAGAGTAGCCCATCGTATCGTGCTTAGCCTAGCAGAGTCCAGCGCCCCAGCTCCGACACTGCACCTTTCTCTGTTGAGCACAGCACAACCATAGGTTATGAGTAAAGGAATGTGGCCGGGAGCTTCATAGGTGACATCTTTGGTCTTTAACCTCACCGTGATCCAATGAGTCCATCCATTCATTTATCCTTTCACCCATTTCATTACCAACCCGTTCGGTGAGCAGTATCCCTATGTAACAGAACTCTCGGAAGCCTCGAAGCCTTGCAGCAACCGAGCTGCCCTGGTCAGTGTCACAAACATTCAGCAAGGTGGGTGCGGTCCCTCTGAAGAGCTGCAGAGCGAAGGGCAAAGGACAGAGAGGTCTGGAGCCTCCAGGAGCTTTAGAGGGTGGCGAGACTAGAACACAAGGACAAAGGCACGCCCCGTGCAGTTGGAGACAGGAGAAGAGCTGGAGGGAGAGGCAGAGGGTCGGGTGGCAGAGGCATGAGCAGGGCGATGCCACTTTGGAAACTGGCCTCCGGCTCCACCGAGACCCGGGTGTTTAAAGGGCCTGCAGAAGTCCATCAATGTTTACAGGAACATAATTCACAACGGCTAAGCTGTGGAGTCAGCCCAGGTGCCCTTCACCAGACGAACGCACAAAGAAAATGTGGTACATATACCCAATGGACTGTCACTTGGCCACTAAGAAGAATGACTTTATGACATTTGCCAGTAAATGGATGGCTCTGGAGACAACCATGCTAAGTGAAAGAAGCCATCCCCCCAAAACCAGAGGTTGAATGTTCTTGTTGGTTTGTGGAAGGTAAACCACAATCAGAGGCACGGAAGAAGAGAAGTTCAGTATATTAGACAAAGAGGAATGCAGGGAAGGGAGGGGGATAGGAAGACAGTGGAATGAATCTGACATGATTTTCCCATGTACATACAGGACAACACCTCCGTGAATCCCACCATCGTGTGCATCCACAAGGTTGGGGTCCTAGTTAGAAGAAGACATATTCCACACTTGTGTGATTTTATTAAAATGGGTTCTACTGTCATGTATAACTAAAAAGAACCAATAAAAAGTTTTAAAAAGAAAATCTCTGTTCATAAACTAATTTTCTTGATTTAAAAAAAAAATGCACCAAGCAGAGCGAACATCCTACTTCAAAAATAATAGGAGAGTCTGTAAGTTGTGAGAGTGTCTCAGCGCTGGGAAGCCCGTTCCACTTGCTGCCTCCTCTGTGGCTAGATTTTCATCAAAGACTAGATCATTGAAGTCATGACTCCAAGAAGACAGCAAGGAGTCGGTATTCAGTGTGTCGCATCCAAGGGAAATCCTTACGCTTTTCATTTTTGGTGCCTAGATAGGAAAGCTGATGTTCAGGGACAACACTCAAGGCCCTGGATTTTCAGTTCCCTGCCAAGTCTGATCTTCAGCTTTATGATTGACATCTAACACTACCTACAGTCAGGACTCCCATTATTCTTCTGAAAGCTCCCCACTGTGTCCTCCTGTGGACGCTCCCAGGCTCCAGTGCCTCTCTTGCAGTGGGTTTTAGCCAGCCAGCCCAGGGACCTAGAGAGGTCAGGGGCAGGGATGCAGCAGGCACTCCTTACCTAGGCCCCTGGGCCTCATGATCTTCAGGCTACAGTACCCTTGGGGGGGCTCTTTGTCTCCGGGCTCTGGAGTCATTGAGCACTCTGCCAGTCCTGCCTACACCTTGGAAAAGAGTCCTTCCATTGTGTTCTCCTGAGAATCCCAGTGGGTGTGCTTTTATGTCCTGCTGGGAACCTGATGAGAGCCCAGGAACAGGGGCTTTGGAAGTTTCCCTTTTATCCATAAGCCAAAATAAATCTCCTGGATGGGTTTTTGTTTCGTAATGTTTCAGTCCTGCTCTGAGCAGCAGTTGTGATAAATTAAAAAAACAGGATAAATTCTCAACTGGTCATCTAGCTCTAAGATTCTTTTTCTTTTTAATTTTTACAAAATTCATGTAACATTTAATCAACCGTGTTAAAGTGCACAACTCGGTGGCGTTGAGTTCAGTCACAGTGATGTGCACCCATCACCTCCACCAAGTACAAAGCGTTTTCCCATCATCCCAGAGCTGGTTGTTTTATCACGGAGATGGTCTGAAATGGGGTGAGAAGTGTAAGAAGTGAGCAGACCAGCAGGGAGGCAACTTCGGGATTCCGAGGGAGAGATGCTCGGGTCAGTGGAGCTGGACATGGTCAAGTCCCAGAAAGAAACTAGATGTCACACCGTCTAGCTGGCAGCTGGACTGGATGTGGGGGCCCGAGGGAAATGGAACCATTCTGGCCTTGGGCACAGAAGTGGAGGGGGGGTGTCCCAGGAAAATGTGGGTTCCAGTTTGAGATGTGTTAAATCTGAGATGCTGATTAATGTACAGTGATTCTGCAACAGGCAGCTGAGCTCCCAGTCTGGAGCACATCACTGAACCTAGAAATGTGGAGTCTTCGCCACTTAGGTGGTATTTAAAGCTGCAGCACTGGAAGAAGTCACTGAAGTAAAGTTCCGAGGAGAAGCTGGCAGCCCAGGGCTGGTCCTAAGCATGCCTACGGTTAAGTCTGATGGAGAGGCAGTAAGGCAGAAAGAAGAAAAGCACTATAAAATTTTTAGTTTCACAAACTGTTCACCTTGGGATCCTCTGCACATCCTGAATCTCAGCTGACACCTCCTCTGTTAGTTGCTGAGAATTTCTTTTTTTAGCAGCCCAGGTAATCTGAAGGTATAACTTCTCCCTTTATTTAGTATATCCACAAGCAAGCGAGCTGCAGTTTTCCTCATAAGGCATCTGTTTAGGCCCATCAGTGGGTGAACTGAGGACAAATGAAACCCAGTCAGCCAGCTGATCCTTAGGGCAGGTACTCAGTGAAGATAAGTAGAAGAACTGGTGGTGAGCGGGGAGCAAAATCACTTATGTTAGGTATTTCCCCAATCAAAGCAGTAGCAACAAAACCAGAGCTTGGCAAAGCATGCTTAATGTTGACGGCTCTATTAAGATGGGAATGTGAAGTGTAATAGGTTTTTCAGAAAACAATTTAGAAAAAGTGACAATCTTGCTTATTTGAATGCTGTGTGACATTTAGCATTACTCCTCCAGGTAAAAATCGCAAAATTGATAAAAATGACTTTTGGAGATATTGTTGAATATGCTGAACACATGTAATGCATTTATCTGTTGACTAACCCTTAGGTAAATATAAAAATGGCATCATTTTCTGAGAATTGAAGGCAACTTTTACTGATTATGTCGAAATTTTAGAATTTCTAAGCTTTTTAATTTCAAGTCAAATTTTAGTATGCTACTGCTGCTTCTTTTTTAAACTACTGATTTCTCTGTATGGGTAAAGAGAGTAGAAAATAAATCACACTTTACATTATAATTAATTTTTATCAAACTGTAAGTTCAAGAAAAGTACATGGTTTTGGTACATTAAGTTTTCTCACATTCTAACAGTGTTATCTTTTCTCTGGTAACTTTAAAATCTCTGGTCTGACAAAAATGGATAAAGAAAAAAGCACAAATCCCCCCACGGATAATCAGATTTGGGGGGACATGTTCCTGTACACCTCTCTGCTTATCATACACCTACACGTGACTTCACAGAAAGACAATCACTGCACACAGGGTATTTAACGTACCTTTTGCATCAAACATAGGAATGTATTTTGATATCAACAAATATCTAAGCCACATTTCCATTTTTAATGCCTGTAATGGTCTATTTGATGGACCATTTGTATCCAGTTGTGTACTGACTGCCATATAGTCTAATTTCTTTTCCTGACATTGGCTCTTTACTACATAGCAGAGAGTGTTAAACATATTTTTCATAGTTAAACTCATATGCTTTGAAAGTTGTTCTTAATAGCTCCTTGATATAGTTTTATAAAATGTGAATCAGTGGGCAAAGAGTATGAACATTGAAAATATTGAGGTGTACTGCTAAAATGCTCTCCAAGAAGATTCTATCATGTCCATCTCACCCAATGGTGCACACCGCTGCCCCCCCAACACTGGGGGCCAACAACCATTTTCAGGTTTGGACATCTAATGGCAAAGGTGGCATTTCCTTCCCACTGGTATTGCTTTTAAATACACTTCTTGATATGAGCATTTTACCTGTTTGCCCATTGTTTCCTGAAATGGCAGTTCATATCTTTTGTTATTTTATTTCCCAATTGGATATTGTATTGGAACAGAACAGAATTGGAACTTCAATAAAAGTAGTAGAGTTGTGGGGCACCCAGAGAATTTAGCAAGTATCAGAACTACTATCTATGTCCACAATTATTATTGTTCCTTTTCCTAACCTTCATACTCTCTAGGCCCACAGTTATTATTGGTCCTTTCCTGATCTTCAATTCTTGGGACTTTTAGTCCATTAACATCTACACTTTATTTTTCACTGTATCTTTTAATTCTTTTGTTTTTCTACCAATAACCCCACTTTTAGAAATCTGGGGACATTTGACTTTACGTCTTCTACAGGCATGATTCTTCCATCTTGTGTCTTAGTAAGAGGATGTTTAAACAATTATAAACACCATGTTGCAAGAGGCTCTGGAAATGGGAAGCGGCTGGATATATCCGCATGCTGTTGATGATGGACATTAACACGTATACATTGCTGCAAGGGCGGACTCCTTTCTCTGTTGCCAGAGCGTAAGGGAACGAAGCTCTAAGCCATTCATTTCTAGGTGTGTTTATTTGACTGTTTGTCGGCTGAGGATGGCAGCCGTGATGTCGTCTAAAGTAGGGTGAGTCCTTCATGGAATGAGTTTTTATTGATCTGTCTAGTTATTTCCATTTCTTCCTCCAACTAGTCTACTCTGTGGAGATTGATTTCCTTAACCCAGGTTGCCATAATGGGAACCCAATCCGGCATGACCCTAATTGGACTCTACCATCAAGTTTCCGATTCATTATTTCTAGCTTAACGTATCACGATAACCTACCTGTTCGCTGCCTCTGTTTGTCTCAGGCAGGCTATTTATCCCAACCCATCATGCCCCTGCTGTCAGGCTGATGTTCCTCTCTAGCAAGGGGGATGCCTGTCACTGCCCTACCCAACAACCATCTGTTATCCCTCATCCACAGATTTAAACACAAATGACATAAGACCGTCTAAAGACCCAGTTTGTAAGATTTGCTGATATGCTTTTCATATAAATTCTTATGCAAAATTCTAAGAGTAAGGATAATGACATTGAATATGATCTGTCGGGGGCGGGGGCGCTCAGTTAAAGGGATCCAGGTACACAATCCTGTGATTAAAAATGGTGTAAAGAGATGGTGCATATAAACTTGCAAAGAAAGAGGGTCTCACTCCCTTTGCTGAAGTCCTTTGGCTTTCTTCAGGGACTATATATGTTAAAATTTCATCTCCAAGGAGACGGTGGGCAAAGATTCTCTGTGATTCACGCTCAAGGCCAGTTCAGGTGCCTTGGTTTCCAGGTGTAGACAGGACACTGAGGTTCAGTGATGAAACTAAGGGATTTGGTTTTCAGTTAACTGCCAACTCTATACTTACCACACAGCAATGTCTAACACTGACCAAAATATAGCCATTGTTCTTAAAAATGGTAAAAATAATAGACAGAACTTGAAATACTCTAGGATCTAAGGCACTACTTATTTGCGACTCTAGAGTTTTTAACAGAGAAAAATTAACTGAAATATATGTGTAAAATAGAGGTACTACTACAAAATATTTAATGGAAGTGAGATTTGGAAAGGCATCAAGTTTTGGTCTTTCTTAGATCTGCGATATATCGTCATTAAACTGCATAGAGTCAATATCAGATGAAAAAGGTCATATCTTTCATTTAAATTCTGAAAAACATCTTGTAGAAATAACCACTGTGATCCAGGATGCTGAGTGATTCTTTATGGAAACATCTAGACAATGATGACAATTCTTCCTTCAGGAGAAGTATGGTTTGTGATGATAAAAATCACACTATCAGATGAAAAACGTTCTCCTTCAATTAGAGGAAAACAGGGAGGTAGCAACTCCTTCCAACACTGTCAAGCATTCCCAGGAGCAAATGTATGCCAGCTGACACTTGCTGATGCCCAGTGGTGACTGGCCCCGTGGAGGTACAGCTGGTGCTGAAGGTCAAGAAGCAGAGGTAGAGAAGGAAGAGCTGGAGGAGAGAGGGAGCCCGCGAGGGTTCAAGCCAGGGTTGCACTGTCTGAGACCAAGATGGGGTCTCCTGACTCCCACTGCAGTTCCCACAATGGAGTCCGGCCTTTCTCCGTAGAAGAGCTAACATGGTGTCACCCTTCGCATCTCAGAGAGCAAGCAGAGACCTGCTGTGAAGTCAAGGAGGAGGAACAATCAGCGAACAGGACAAGTCAGCCCTGGGGCAGCCTTTTCTCAGGAAGCTAAAAGGAGAAGATCACAGGGGCTCTGAGCTGAGGACTCCTTTGAGACCCAGGTAGGCAGGTGGGTAAGGGGAACAGGTCCAAGAGTGATCTGTGGAGCTCCTACAATATGCTGAGCTGGACATCAAGGTCACTGACATGGCACAAAACCGCCTGGCCCTCGAGGAGCGGTGGAACACCAGGAGCTGGTATCAGGGATCGGTCTGCTGCACGAACCAGGCAGGAGGAGCAAGACTTAATGATGCCTCATAAGGAAGACAGTGTAGCAAGGAGAGGGCAAGGGAAGGAGACGGAGCCCGAAATATTATAGAGAGAAGAGTCCACAGAGCCCCACAGAACTTCACTCTTTTTAAGTGTCTATAAATTTGAAATTGATAGTACATAAATTTTTATTGTTAAAATTAATTAGACCAAGAGGGATCACAACATTTAATCATTTCAAGCTGGAAAAGAATGTAAGGATTGGTATCTATTTATTGTACAAGGAAGACAGATACGATATATTCTTGACCTTATATTTAAATTTAGCTGTTAGAAAGACATATGTCTTACTATTTGAGATAGAGAACTACAATAGCTCATAGCTGGAAAAGTCCTATTTAAAATTACCCCACTAAGATGACAGCTCATGTACTTTACAACCATTAATTATGAAGATGGTATGGGCAAAAATAAGCAGATAATTTTTCATAGCTTGATTAAAATTTTTCAATTTTAGATTGCTACTTTCTTCCGAATGGACATGCTTTATCATAAACTGTGTGGACATTCAATTTTAAAGATAAAGCAAAGCATTTTATTATATTTTCTAAAACAAGGCTATCATTTAAAATATGGGTTATGCCTTTAAGTATGCATATTTAACACTATAATCTCTAATGTATCCAGTTTTTAATTCTTTTCACAAGAAGATGTTTTCTTATGGAAAATGTGGCTTTACAAAACATTCTGCCCTCCACTCCTAAAGGTTAGCAAAGAGGTCTGAGGGCACATCTAATTTATACCTTTCTTTAAAGGCTTAAATTATGCCCAGAATTGGTAACCCTGGATAATACCTAACAAAAAATATGTAACTGGTTTGGAGGAAGTATGGTTTTGTGTTCTAAAATGATGTATAAATAAGTAAGAACTTTTAGTTCGGGATAGATGGCATTAACCTATTAGTGTCTCCTTATTAAAAAAAAAAAAAAAAGGGATCAAAAACAATGACATACTCCCTTTGCTGGGAATGATGAATTGAGGGCTCTGCTCCTAGAGGAAATTACAGCATTGGCCTTCAGTGAGGGAAAACTGAGTCCAGGGCACTAATTCTGTAACTAGCAAAGAAAGTAGGGTCATGTCGCCTTAGAATGCAATACATTTGTTTATTTTTTGGTGGTGCTGGGGATTTCATGCTCATGCTAGGCAAGCACTCTGCCAACTGAGCCATTATTACCAGTCCCTGCAATACATTTATTTTGGAAGTAGAATTCTGGGTCAATACTTACATCATTAAAACAAGCGGACAAATAAAAAAAACACATACTTGTGAGTGGCTTTAAATTCTACACACTGGAAGTACGTAAGGACTGCATGCCTCGCCCACTCTAGAATCTTATCTGTTGCAGAAGCACATAGGAGCCTGAAAGGAAATGGGCTGATCTGCTAATGCCCCTGATCCCCACAGCGGGTTGCAGGGAGGGAGCTCAGCTGGCCTGTGGGATGGGGTGGTACCTCTGGGCTCTTGTCCACCTCTGCCCAAGGGCACAGCTGGGCAACACACTTAGTCCTGCCATCTCCTAACACTGAAAGTGTGAGTGGTTTCTTAGAGAAGCAAGCCAATACACACACACTCGAAACGACATAAATGGGCAACGACCATAAACTTTTCACATGCAGCATGGATGCGGACTCCATCTGAGCTGTTGCCTGGGTCTGCTACTGAGCTGAGACAGGACAGAGCACCCTGGCAGCCTGACAACACACGGTAGAGTCTATTGCAAGATGAACATTTCTAATCTGAGACTCCAAAATCCAAAACGTTCCAAAATCTGAACCTTTATGGGCACCAATAAGATGCCACCAGTGGAAAATTCCACACCTGATCTCATGTGATGGGTCCAGGTTAAAAAAATATGTGACTCACCAACAATGTTTATAGCAGCTCAACTCACAATAGCTGAGTGATGGAACCAACCCAAGTGCCCTTCAACAGATGAAAGGATAAAGAAAATGTGGTATATATACACAATGGAATATTACTCAGTCATAAAGAAGAATGAAATTATGACATTTGCTGGTAAATGGGTGGAACTTGAGACTATCAAGCTAAACAAAATAAGCCAATCCCCCCAAACCAAAAGCTGAGTGTTTTCTTTGGTATGTTGCTACTAACACACAATAAGGGGAATGGGGAGGGGAAGAATAGAAGTTCATTGGATTAGACCAAGGAGAATGAAGGGAAGGGAGGGGGGATGAGAATGGGAAAGACAGTAGAACGGATTAGACAATTTTCCTATGTTCATATATGAATACACAACCAGTATAACTCCACATCATGTGCAACCACAAGAATGGGACGTTTTACTCTGTGTATATATGTCAAAATACATTCTATTGTCATGTATAGCTAAAAAGAACAAATAAAAAAATGTGTGACTCACAAAATTCAGCATTCCCAAGGGGCAAAACCCTCCCGCCCACTTCAGGTATGATACATACTCTTTGTTTCATGCAAAAAATTATTAAAAATATTGTATAAGAGTACCTTTGGTTTATGTAATTATGTATATGAAAAATGAAATAATTTCATGTTTAGATTTGGGTCCCATCTCTAAGATGTCTTATTATATATATGCAAACATTCCCAAATCTTAAAATATCTGAAATCGGAGATGCTTTTGATCTCAAGCTTTCAGAGAAGGGATACTGAATCTGTAGTATGTGGTGCAGGAAGTTCTGGGTAAGAACACAGCGGCGGGGACCAGGACCCAGCTGAGCAGGTCCGGCGGGCGGGCCGTGGCCTGACTGATGGGCAGGAAGGGAGAGAGCTGACAGAAGTAAACAGCAGTCATCAGGTACCAGGAGCAGGCTGCAGTGATGGGCGGGTGGACGCAGGACTGCGGTGGGCGCCGTCACTTGGCTCTGTCCCAGTCCAGCAACTGAAACACACTTCCATCTCAGGGGAAGAGGCACAGTGGAGAAGGCTATTCTGGACTGTCTGGGGCCTGAGACACAGTCTTCAGGTATTCCTGGACAAACTGCGAGGCAAAGGGCCATGCCCTTCTTCCTCTGAGTCACATGCTGCTCCCAGGTCCTGGGGGCTCGGCACCTGAGGGAGTGCTCTGCCTCTGGGGCAGCATATGGGACTGTGCCCACTGGCAGAGCAGCACCTGCCCTGCACTGGGGGGAGGAGGCAGCAGCCAGCAGGAAGACCTGGAGTTCTGCAAAGGTTCCCACCAGACTCAGTCCCACCAGACCCAGTGCCCCAAACAGGCAAACAAAACAATCTATGGACGGTAGTGTTTTCAGTACAGAACCTCATCTATGGAGCAAAGCAGCTGGAACGGCTGCGTGAGGGATGCAAATGGAGATGTGTGTGCGCACAAGTTGGTGTGTGCACACCCATGCACACACGCTGTGCACATGCAACTGGCTGTGTGTGTGTGTGCATGCTGGCACATGCACATCTGTGTGTGCATGCCTATACTGTGCAAGCAGGCTTGTATGTGTGTTTGCTCTCCTGCCTGTGCACACCTGTGTGTACCTTCCTTTGTGTGTGCATGTCTGTGTGTGCAAGCTCATAATTTTTATCTTTTGGAGGAGAAGTTGGATGGGAGGTAGTTGCTGTTGTAAATAGATTTCTTTTATCTTCAACCTCTCTCCCCATTTCTGGGTGGCTTTGTTCTTCCAAAACAAACCCAAAGACGCCTTCCAAATTCCTACTGTAAGTGATTGCGCTCAACTTTCTGTCCTCAACTCTCCTGCTGGTGGCCTCCCCCAGGGATTCGGTAGTGCTTCCTTTGCATTAAACAGACAGCAGAAGTAACCAGGGACAGTTAAAGAGGAGAAACAATGCCAAGGGTAGTCGTGGGTTGGAGTGTTTGTAAATTTCATGTCAGACAGACTTTTGGTGGCCTAATGATTTTTTAAAGAGTAATTTGCATAGATATAGCTGTTTCCATGGCAACTCAGAATGTTGCATTTCATTGCCGCCCTAATGGAAGCATTAGCAAAGCTACCTAGAGATGGTGGGGAGGCTCCCTGGAGGTAAGGGACTTTTAATAAGACCCTGGTATTTGGAGTCTGATCACTCAACTTCAGAGAGGTATTCCTCTCCATTCACTGACTGTTTACTTAATCACTTGGTGCTTGCTTACAGGAGAATTCTTATTCTGAGATCACATGATCCTTTCTTTTCAATCACATTTTCATTAGATTCGAATTATAAATACCTAGCCATGCTCAATGTGAAGTTTTTCTATGACAATAAAATTTCACATCTGTGTTTACACACTCCAATAACTAAGTTAATAGCAAGGGCAGTTTTGCAGAAAGTTATTAAATTGATAAACTGCTTGAAAAGCCTAAATGATCCATGCTCATCTTAGAAGCATAACTATGTGTTAAATACAAATTTCTACTGTCTGTGAATGTCACAAAGCATTAGGAATTTCCCTGAAGATGGCAAGGAAGGTAAAACACAAGAACACCATCTGCACATAAATGTCTTTAGCAAGGACAGACACGATCAGTGTATAGTAATAAGCATCTCGAAAACACCCAGGGTTAAGAGTAGGGAGACTGGCGTCTTTGGGCACCAGCTAGCTGGGAGAGTCCCCCTGCAGACAGGGACTCACTGCCACAAGGAGCAGACTCAGCTTCGTGTTCTCTCCCTCTCGTTTTAAACTCTTTTCCTTAGTCCCCCTGAGCATGCTTGGAGCCAACACAAAATTAAACACCTGCTACATCAAGACTATAAAATCACTTAAAAAGCAAACAAAAAAACTGAAGCAAAACAAAAAGTGCCAGACTTAGTGGCCAAGACCTCTTTTTATTAATGAAAATGTTTTCCAGTCTGTATTTCTCAACCGATAGTTCCAAGCATATTCGTGCCTCTGGCTAACCGAACAGAAGAAAAATTCTGAATGAAACATAAAGGATGGAGGGTCATTCTTTTTAATCTAGAAAAGATTCTTGACATAGAATGAGAGGAATGGAAGTAGCCGTTTTTAACTACCGACACTTGTGAATGCAAAATGTGGCTGACTGTGAAATATATCTGGAAAACAGATTAGAGTGCATGTTCACGTTTGCTTTTAATTAAGTAACTGCACAGATAGGCTCTGGAAGCCATGTTTGTGAAGAGAGCAGGTATGTCACTTGAAAATAAAACTGAGCTTATGAATTAAGATTCATTTCTCAAAAAAAAAAATTATTCCCACAAAAGTCAAGCAAACCGTAGGGCAAGTGGTTTATGATTTATTTTTTGGCTGAGATGCTTCCTTACTATAAGTACCAAGTGGGTCTGATACAGAATGCTGTGCTCGTGGCCTTGGTGTTTCAAGGCCACATGTTTTTCAATTACACAGAAACACTTCCAAGCTTTTCAGCTGGTCAACTGTCAATGCTTTTTAACTAATTAATCCTCTTTAATTAATTTTAATTCAATGCTCTTTTGAGACAATTGCACACGCAAACTTTCTTTTTCCTTATCAAAGAGGACGCCACTGTCTCTGGAAGTCTCCCTAGAAATATGTGTGTGAAGTCGCAGAATTTTGTGGAGATGTGTACAGCATCCTATTTGTTATTCCTTCCACCCAAAGGCACACAAGAAGTACAGGATTAAAGGCAAATATGGATGGGAGAGAGCATCAGACTGTTGAAGGCAGGAAGCGTGAGGGTTTAATGAAAGGACACAGGTGACAGTCGATGGGCCAGGGGCCCTACTCTGACCTGGAGTGCATGTGCAAGAACCCCCGTGCTCACCCGGGCAGCCAGAGGAACGACTCAGTGTAAATCTGTTCTCCCTAAAGGACTGTGTTTGAGGGAGATCAACCACGACTTTCTGAACTCATCTTTTCTTTTCCTGCTACTATTACCTGAAAGTCAAACTGAATGCCCGTCTTTAAAACCCTTTTGAAATATGGCTTTGCTCATGAGATCTTTCTTAATCTCTCAGTGAAGTTTGCTCTCCTCTAAGTGCCTCTTGCCCTTGTTTACCTTGTAGAATAGCTACCTGTCCACTCTTTCATCCTAAATTGACCACTTCTGGAGACCAGAGTTCTTGTCTGCATCATTTTTAAATCATCATTATCCCTGGACTATAGATGTATCTTGGAATGCAGGAAAGAAAGAAGGAAGATGAGAAGACCACAGCGAATCACCATTCCCCGGATTACAGGTCTCCTGGAACACAGGTACCTGTGGTGAGAAATTGTTCACAGAGATTCCTCTTTGGGGCAGTCCCTCAGGAGGGCATGTGGTGACAGTTCCTGGCTACTATGGTGGCCAATATACCCTCAGTGAAGACAGCTGCCCACCGTCTGCAAAGCCACAGCTTCTCTGCCAGGCCGGCTTCATCTTCTAGGGCACATCCAAGAAGGAAGTTTATTCTGGATCCGTTATTGGGAATAACAAATAAAAACATCTGTTGGAGAGGAAACCAGGTGTTGGGCCAGGGATGTAGACATTGTGTAATTTGTTTCTCTCCTCCAGTGGATATTCTATGCTATGTTCGTTAACGCTAGTTAATGTAATTTTTGTGATAATTGTAGAGCAAATAGAGAAAACTCTCAAATATAATTAGGGAAAAGTGTTTCTAATTAACTTGTAACTGTGAGTCACAAAGTAGAGCCACAAATCAGTTAGCATTGTCAGACCTAACAAGCAAAAATGCACCACACATTTCAATTCTGGCAAATAAACAAAGGACCGAACACTCCTATCAATACTTTCATTAGAATGTGCATAAAATTTTTGGCATGCTCTGAAACATGAGGGTAGATAAGAACAGGGACCTCTCAGGACACCAGCACTAGTGATCATGGACTTGAATAATGAAGGCATCCTCAGATGGTTTGTGAATATCCAGCATTTTACCTCAGTGGGATGTAAAACCAGAGATGATCACACAACATGGGAGCACAGGGGGTTCTGATGAAAGGCCAAGAAGCTCTGCACAGAAGTCTAGGACATAATAACCACAAGTCCCATTCCAGATAACCATACCATCAACAGCAGCTGCTCATTACTGTGACAGACAATTTCTGCCATCTTCATTACAAGTTATTTCACTGTTTTCTCTTTAACTGAAGCGTGTTTGAATGTAAGGTAACCTCACAATCATTCTAATGGGAAGAAATGACACACGGGCTAATCATTTTCACTGGTGATTTAGTTACTATTAGCACCGATTTGTTTCATCATCTCTCAAAACACACATCTGTGTGCCCCCAGTCCCCGCCAGTCTCCTCCCACCATAACTGAGAGCGTATGAGAGTAGAAAGTGGTGCTTCTCAAGCATTCATGATCACAACCACCACCACAAAGTCTTGTTATAGGTGTGGCATTCCAGAATATTTCACAGGGATCTGGGATTCAAATCTGCTCCCTGCCTACTCATCAAGTGTCCCAAGGATCTATTTTGACTGGGAATATTGGGAAACTATGGACATAACACAGACAGGTTTTATAAGGAGAGGATTTCAAATGTTCCACACACCAGCTGTGTCTTTGGGCAAGCCCCTGAAATCTGATCTCAGGGACCATCAGGAATATTCAGAGCATGAAAGCATGAAAGACAGAGAAGGCAATGATTGTAAGCACCGGCATTCAGGAATGTTTGTTTACTCCTTCTTATACAAGAGATCAGTAGGCACACTGAGAAGCAATGAGTGCTACCACAGGAAATGATGGGACACGTAGGCTCTAGAAACATCTCCATGTCTACCCCATGACTCAGTTAGTAAAGAAGGGGTATAAAATTGACATATCTGGACATAAATGTCAGCAGGTTCATCTTACCATAGCATAAACTTGCTTAACTTATAAAAGCACTTTCTACCAAATTCTTGCTCACTGGGAGTAGGTGCCACCATCTTGGTCTTCCCTTAGTAAGTCATTCCTTAATGGAGGGTAAGCTAGTGGCTGGAAGGGGCCTTAATGGTGTTGAGCTGCATTATGTCCCTGAAGTGTTCACCTCCAGACTTCAGGTGTGGAGACAGGAACTCCCCATTAGTCCAACAGGGCATTAGATGTGTTTTTATTTCTTTAAGCAGTGCTTCATTCCATGTAACAAGTCCCTACCCTTTTAATCCCTTAGCCTGCTTGATTTTTTACTCAGAGTCCTTGCACTCCCCAAAACTACAGATTTATTTGTCTGGATTTATTGTCTGTCTCATCCACCACAACACAAATGGCAGCATCTGAGTAATAAGATTGAAATCTTCCCAAATGGATCTGTTAATGGGTTATGAAATTCCACTTAGAGTCTTGATAGAGTTCATACATATGAAGCAACTGAAACGCCTCTCAGCTGTGATCATTTTTTTCTCTCTTCCTCTATCTGGCGTCCTGAAAAGCAGACACCATGATCTTGACCATTAAGAAGGAAGTCATAACCTAGGGAAGGCTGGCCTGTGGGTAGGAGGTGCTGACTCTTCACTCCTTGTATCCCAAGCATCTTACACTCACTTTTGTATAGCAAGCGCTCAACCATTTGTTTAATGAACGAAGGAATGAGATTCACAGCCTACAGAGCTGCTTCTACCTCTTGCACTGGGGTGGGGGTGAACAGGAAGTTGCTGATGCAGATTTTCTAATTTGATTAGACTTCATCTGGTTGGGGAGAGCATCAGGAGTCAGAATAATGTCAAGAATTTTAAGTGTTTGTCCTTCCTGTGCAGGAGTAATTGGGCCAGCTCCAGTACAGAAATAAATTTAAAATTGCCAAAAGGATGATGGATAAGAGCAGAACACATCCCTACAAAGAACATGTGTGATACTAAGCTGGTTAGGAGATGACCTGCAGTCAAGAGGCAGACCGAGGGCCCTTACCCCTCTACCACTCTATCATCCCTGGAATGAACAGTAACATGCTAGTGGGAACGAATCTTCCCCAGGTCAGATGTTTCCTTCCTGTGAACGGAGCACAAATAATGTAACACCAGCTACTCCCAATCCTTCTCCTGCTTCTGGGAGGTGGAAGGACTTTTCCAAGTCATCTGTGGGCTTGCCTGCCTTGAACCAGTTCTGCCCTTCTCCCTTCCTGTGAATGAGTGGTCACAGGGAAGTTTGGATCCCCTGGTCTCCTTATGATGTGCCCTGGGAGCTGGCAGAGCAGGAGGGAGGCCGTCACAGCCCAACTGCTGCTGTTGTGATGGAGAAGTCTGCCCAATTCTAGGAACTGTATGAAAAAACCCGCTTGTTCACCAGTCCTACACTCTTCAGCAGCGATGAGTTGACTGTGTGGCCTCCTCTTCATTGTATCAGAACTTTCTTGTGGGAGGAAAGGTTCTTTACACTGTGGCCTGAAGGCCAGTCATCTGCTTCTATAGATCAAGTTTTATTGACACATAGCCAGGGCCACTCACTGGTGTATTCTCTGTGCCTGCTTCCACTCAGGGTAGGTAGAGTTGAGTAGTTATAATAGACCCTACAACTTACAAACTAAAATAATTTCTGTCTTTATGGAAAAACTAGCTTCCAGTTCTGCCCCAGAACCTGGAGCAATGTTAGAAAAGCACAAAACATTTAGCACAATGCTTTTGGGAAAAGTAAAAGGCAGGCAGAACTCCACCCCAGCAAACACTGCTGTCCCTGTGCACTCTGGGAAGCAAAGCGTCCAACTTAATGAGCAGGTTCAACAGTTAGGAACTCCACTAAGTCTTCCCAAGAGATGCAGGAGAGGAGCAGAGAGAAGTGAATCACAGAAGGAAGCCCCAGTACATGAATAAAAAGAGGTTCTAGAGAGGCGTGGGTCTCAGAGCCTGGAACAGAAGGAAGCCAAGTGGGGCTGAGGAGTGGGGAACAGAGGTGGTGCCATTTGGGCAGTATCAAAAACAGTGTCCACCCCAGAGTCTGTGGAAGTTGATTTTGCAGCCTTTGTAAGGATAGGAATCCAACCCATTCCACAGAGGCAGGGGCAGCAGGTGCTGCTCTGCTCTCTGACTCCTGGGTGGGTAGCAGGCAGTGCCCACCCACCAAACTGCATCTCACCTCCTCTTCCAGCTTCCCAGGTCCAGGCTCATGCAGAGCCCTCAGGCAAAGGGCCATAGCATTGTGCATCACTCATGTGGCAAACTGCAGCCCATGACAGGCACTGGAGAGGTGCTGCCTTCCCCAGGGCGCCAGAGGGTCCTTCCTGCCCAGGTTTACCCGTTCCTGCCTGCTGATCTCTGTCAACCTCAGACTCATCTCCAGCCACACAGGCAGGCCTTCCACAGTCTAGACAATACATCTCCTTTGCATATCTTTCACAGTACTTCTGCCTTCATGGTCAACCGTGGCTGGTGACCTGGGGACAAGGGATGGAGGTGTCACCACTGCCATTGTATAACTGCTGCAAGATGGCGGCGACATCTACACTTTTCAATCTCCCATCATGTTTCTAAAGAGATGACGTGCATAGATGATTCTCTGTTCAACTGGTGAATGCCTAATACCAAAATCAACCATTGCCTGGAAGTTTTCTCTTGATTCAATTTAAATTCATGGACTATGACCCCTTGGAGTTAGGCCACTACCCAGTTGGCATCGCTTAACTGACTAAATCGAAGGAATGTCTGTTTACTCATCTTCCTCCAGACCTATGGTCAGCGGAACCCTAGTTCCTCAGAGAGGTCCACACCCTAACCCTCAGAACCTGTGGCTATGTTCCCTTCAGGACAACAGGCGTGTTGCAGGTGACATCAAGTTATAGATTTGAGATGGGGAGGTGACCCTGAAGAGTGTCCTGGCCTAACCAGATGGGCCCAGTTCATCACCCCACAGTGGTCAGAAGAAAATGGACCACAAAAGGACCATCAGAGTTGCAGTGTTGCTGGCTTTAAGAGAATAGGAAGGGTTCCTAAGAAAGGGAGTGTGGACAGTTTCTAGAAGCTAGAAAAGACAAGGCAACTGACTGTCCCCAGGAGCCTCCAAGCTATTTGGATCTAGAATGTTCCCTAAGGGCTCATGTGCTGAAGGCCTGGTTCCACCCCACGGGGCTATTAAGACATGCTGGGCCACTTCAGGAGATAGAGCCTCATGAAAGGTCACTGTGGGCATGTCCTTAAAGGAACACTGGGACTCTGCCCCTTTCTTTTCTTTTGCTTCTGACCACCATGAGCTCAGCACTTTCCCTCTGCCATCCCTCCCTACCATGATTTTCTTCCTTGCCATAAGCCCAAAAGCAATGGAATCCATTGTCCAGGGACCGTAATCTCTCAAACCCTGAGCCAAAATAAACCTCTCTTCATTATAAGTTGTTTATCTCAGGTATTTTGTCACAGTGATAAAAATCTAAGAATCTAGAAAGGAATACAACCCTGGTGATACCTTGATCTTAGCCTAGCAAGACCTGTGTCAGACTTCTAACCTCCAGAACTGCAAGTTAAAGATGTGTATTGTTTTAGGCTGCTGCGTTTGTGGTGATTTGTTATAGCAGCTATGGGGACTCAGGGCAGCTTCACGGGGTCGCGGCCACAACTGTGGCAAGGGCTGGCTTTTAGTATATAGCTGTGCCTGGGATAACTTATCTCAGAGCTTGCAAAGGCTTCAATTTATTGATCAGGGGACAGTGCTCACACCCTTGAACAATATGATTGGTCACAGTTGGAATGAAGCATTTCATCTTCCTCTGCCACGAAAGGGTGTAGCCAGTTTCAGTTTGAAGCAGTCCAGGCCTGGACCCCTGAAGGAACCCACCCAACAGAGGCATGAGAAACCTATTGGTTGAGACTGTGCAGAAAAAAAAGTTGGGGAGGATGGCTTTTTACATTTAGTTAACTTTAGAATCGTGGACTTTGAATTCGAACACACAATGGCAAGTGGCATTGATTTTTCAACTTTAATTCCTTTGAACTTTAATGTTTTTTGACTTCAACATGAAAGGGGATTTAAACTTTGATTTTTAATTTCTCCTTGGGAATTTGATATTTGGTAGGGTTCATATTAAAATTCAGGGCATCTCTACAGTGCTGCCATTTTGTTCCTGGAATGTCTCTCTTCATTTTCATCTTCGTGAGGTGTAAGATTAAGCAACTCCTCACTGCAGCACCACTAGTACGCTCTGTTGGATCACACGGCTGGATATGATCTGGGATACAAAGTTAAACTGGGATTTAATTTTAAATCCTGGGAAAACAGTGGCCTTGCAACTGACTTACATAATTTGCTCTTCTGACCCGATTCAGTGATTCTTGTGAATTCCAGGTGACTCCCCTCCCTGCTTCGAGACCCCCAGAAGATGGAAGACGAATGGTTTTGATAAAATACTGAGCTCCTGCTTGGGGGCTAACAGTCATGCCTCTGCATGATTGCAGAAGAGAGGGTGAGAAGACAGTCCAGGTCAAGTTCATGGGGAAAGGCTTTTCCTCCCTGTTCCGCAGCCCTTCCACAGAATTAGCAAGCTCCCTTGCTGCATGCTTAAAGTAATGTCTCAACCTGGTTTCCATCAGCAAGAGAGAGAATATTGAGTAGTACTTATTCTTTGTTTTATATGTCACTCTGTTCAGAACATATTCAGAGCAGGAGATATTATTTATTAGGGATACAGTGGAATAAGTAAAAGAAAGGAAGGACATAATTCGGCGGGTAGGAAATTTCACCCCATTTCTGTAAGAGGCAAGTTGAGAGGTGGAGATGACAGGGAAGCCAGTCTAGCCCGAAATACGCACAGCAGGGACTGCACCCCAACAAGATGGCTGACCATTCAGTGAGACCCCGGGGAAGAGTCATAGTCAGAGAAGACAGGGACACGGGGTACAGAAATAGGAAGGGAGACATGAAGGATCTAAAGAGAAACAGCCATCTACCCGCTCGTTCTCCTCTTCTGCTTATGTGCAAGGAAGAACGTGCGGTGGCCAGAAAGTCCCAACCCCTCCTTTCAGGTCAGACAAATAAACAAGACTAACAACATGGAAGAGTCTCAAAAGAAGCTGATCCCACTGGGGAGAAGTAAAAAGCTACCATGGATATCGGAGTCTTAGACAAAAGTCCTACCGATTAAGATATTTAAAAGACTGCACCCCAGACCTTGCTACTGCCTGCACGCCCTGAGGTGAAGCCTCACTTCACAGTTAATGAGCTTTACCAAGGTACACAGAGCTCAGACGAGTCCTGTATTCTCCTGCCTTAAAATTAAGTAGAAATTCCAAGAATCACCATGCATCAATGAGAAAGGCCCTCATAAGAAATAGAAATACTGAACAGTGAGTGCATTCCTGTTACTGAGAAGAACAAACACAAGCCATAGTTCTCAAAAATATCTTTAGAGAGTGCATTGGTGATTTCTGTTCATAAAACAGAAAGAGGCTATTGAAAAAACACAAGAGGTTCTTCCTTGGAATTAAAAAAGAAAGGGGGTCTTCTCCTGTGCTCCTACCCCCACCAAAAAGTCTCACTGATTGGGGAAACAAAGTCTCGAAATAAATGTCAGATATTGGATAAATCACTCAGAAATGATGTGACAAAAAGATAAAGGGCTCCACATTACACAAGAAAATACAAGAAGGAGGAATAACCCAAGAGATTTACAATGTATCTTCTCATTCCAGAAAGAGAAGAAAAGAAAAGGGGGCCATGGAAATGCTCATTTTTTAAAGGACAGTTTTCTGAAACTACAGGAGGTGGAGGGAGAGGAAGGTCCTCCTTGGAGTTACTCCCTAGATATTTATAACAAGGATGTGCTTTAGACAAATACAAAATTAAAGAAGAATGGTTTTAGTGATTTTATGCCAGTGAATTTTTAAAAACACACATGCCTAAGACGTATCATCAGATGTCAGTAGAGAATTTTAGAATATTGAGGATGAAATTAAAATACAGAAAATGTTTCTGGGAAGAATAAATTTTTCTATCTAAAAATCCATATCTGGCATGCATCAATCATGTGTGAGTTTGAGTGACATCTTCTGATTTCATCTCCTGAGATTCCCTTTTCAGGAACTTGGAGAGTTGAGCAAGAGAGAAGGGGCACTGGATCCAGGAGATGGATATTCCCCAGGAACAGAGGTTCTGAGAGGAGATCTGTGGAGAGGACCGGAAAGCAATGACAAGCTGGTTGGTGGCTAGGCGCCTTCATTAAGTGGGTGTGGGAAGCAGAAGACGCAGCACACTCTACTCTTGAGAAGTAGAGATCTCAAGGACACTTACTTTCAAACAAGATAAAACTTATTTATCAAGTTTTATGGTTTAATAAAAACTGTTTTATTATGACTTGTAAAGCATTCTGAAATCATTAGTTGGTCATTTTGAAATTTAATTCGGTTATTTCCTTATTTAGAGAGAGAAAAATTATATTAGTCAAGCCCAAAGACAAGCAGCATTTCTAATCAAAGTTTATTGCTTAGTAGCTTTTCAAGTAATGGTAGCACAAAATAGCTCCAACTGAATTTCAATAAAATGCTGATCATCATCTCATAGTAATTATTGCATAGGAAGAAAATTATTTATTTCATGGCCTAACAGGTAGAGACAAAATATCTTCTGCTGTGATAGACACTGCAGTGCAAACAGGCAGCTGTTTTTTTCAGCATGTATGTTTATGTGTTGAATGTAAATGCATATAAACACCTCAATTTAGCATTTTGTTATTGTTCAGTTTTCCAAAACATATCCAATAAATAATTTAAAGCTTTATAACATCATTTCTTTCTTTTATTCTTCTATTATTTATAATCTGGCATTCTCGATACCTTAAGTCCTTCCAGATATATAGCTGGGCCTCATTTAAAATTTAGTTTCTAAAACAGATTGTCTAAAAAAAAAATGATCACCAAAACCATCCTTTTTAAATTTTGTGTTCATGTGAAACACATCTTTGCTCGCAAATATCCAGAGAATACTTCAAAGGAAGATCTCGCTCTCCATCCCCCTATAATATTTTTCCTATTAGGTCTGATGAAGAATTGCAAAGGAAACAAGAGGTATAGTTGTTACACTTAAGTCGCTGCTTTATTTAATTCATGCTTGGATCTTATTATGGTTTGAATATAATGTTTAAGTTCAGAAGATAATATAGGAATGATCAGAAGTAAAATATTACATTATGAGAGCTGTAACCTAATGAGTGGATTAATCCATTAGTGGATTAATAATTTGAAAGGACTACTATACTTGGTAGCAACTGTAGGGTGTGGCTGGAAGAAGCAGGTCACTTAAGAATGTCTCTGGGGTTTATGTTTTGTCCCTGGCATTTCGCTTGCTTGTTCCATGCTTCCTAGCTGCCATGCACTCCGCAGTTTTTCCCCACTGCACCCTTCTGCCATGATGTTCTGTCTCATCTCTGTTCTGGAATAGGCAAATCTGATGGCCACGGACTGAACCTCTGAAACCATGCACCAAAATAAACTTTCGTCCTTTAAGTTGTTATATCAGGAACATTTTAGTCACAACTAACTGTGAAAAGCTAACACAGGAATCGGTGTTGAGATGTGGGGTCCTTGCTGTGACAACACCTGACTAGATGGTTCAAAAGCAATTGAAACTTGTTTGTGGGAAAAGTTTAGAACAGTTTGGGGATGAAGTCTGGATAAACCTTACAAAGTTGTAAGCAGAATTTAATGGGTGATTCTTGTGGGAGCTCAGATGACCAGAATGTGATAGGAATGTAAACAGACTGTGCTCATGTTTCAGAGGGTAACAAGGATTCACTCGGGAACTGGATTGGAGACCATTCATTCATGTTACATTCTTGAAAAGAACTTGTCTATGTTTTATCCATGTCCTGAAACTTTCTGTAAAGCTGAAATTAAAGGTGATGAACTAATGAATTGAGTGGAAGAAATTTCAAGGCAGCACACTATTTAGGCAGTGGCTTTGGTATTGCTGCAAGCTTTTAGCCATGTTTATTGCAGAATCAGGAGCAAAAAGCCAAGAGGAATGGTTTGAAAACCTAGCAGTTTGGCCAGAGAAGAAGTGCATGTAAAATTGAGGCCAAGGAAAGTGTGGTTATTGAAGAGATTTACACCACTAAAGAGAAGCTAAGTACTTTGCAGAGAAACAATAGAAAAAATGCCTTCAAGGCATTTCAGGAATCAACAAGATGACACCTACTGAAGACTCAAGGGTGTAGAAGTAAAAATTTGTTCAAGAGAACATGAGGGGACCCTTTACACAGGGATTTCTAGGGAGTTGTTTCCCCAGGTTCCATTTCATTGTACTCAGGTGCCCAGTCTATTCAGAGGACATTGCAGCTGTGGTCCTTGGGGGTCCAGATATTACTTGAGCTGGTAGCAGATGTTGGCATCATTCATGTGGTGCTGGTTCTGCAGGAATGTAGAATGTTAGAGTTAGGGGTCATAGAGGCCTCCACTGAGATTTCAAAGGAGGGCTTGGTAAGACAGGCAAAGTGTGGCCAGTTCAGAATCCCTGCAAGAAAGGATCACTGAGGGTAATGTGTGAAGCTGTGAAGGTGAAACTGAAGTTGGAATGAAGATCTGCCAGATTAAGAGATGCCAATAACAAGGAACGTCTGTTGGGAAAAGTTGCTGGCTGCTGACAGAACAGGCATAAGGGAAAGATAATGTGGGCTGCAACCGGAAAGGCTAACAAATGGAGCTGCTCAAGTCCTCTGGAGATCACATCTTGACACCATATGCCTCAGATGCCAATGTGGACATACAGGACTTGTTTGCCTGACTAGATTTCAGTCTTGCTTTGGTCCCAACCTTTCTTTCTTTCTCCCTATTTCTCCCTTTTGAATGGAAATGTTTACTCTGTGCCATTATATATGGTATCTATGGTAAGTTTCTTAGGCTCTTTATAGGGACTCTTAGTCTCCTCTTGAGTCTTAGAGGAGACCGAGTTTAGACTTTGGGAAGAGTATGGGGATTCGTGTAAGTGGACTGAATGTATTCTGTACTGTGAGAGGGGCATGAACTTTTGGGGGCCAGAAGCAGAATGTTCTGTTTAGATAGGAGGTGTCACCCCAAAGCTCAGGAGACACTGTGTCAATGCTGAGAGGGAAATGAGTAGATTCTGAGAGTTGTAACCTAATCTCTAGAATGATTTATCTGATGGATTAATAATCTGAAAGGACTACTGTACTAGGTAGCAACTAAAGGCAGGTAGGGTGTGGTTGAAGAGTAGGTCAGTGGTGGTTGGGCCTTGGGGTTTTAATTTTGTCCCTGGTGCCTCACTAATTCACTCTCTGTTTCTTTCCTGGCATGAAAGAAGCAACCTTCCTCTGCCACATCCTTCTGCCAAAAGGTTTTGTCCAATCTGAGGCCAGAACAATAGAGATGGCTAACCATGGACTGAACTTCTGAAACTGAGCCAACCTCTCCTAAATCATTCTTTTCAGTTATTTTGGTCACAGTGGTAAAAAGCTGACCAACACAGATATCTAATCTAATTCCCAAAAGAACATGTGGCAGCCCCTTGAGATGAACGAAGATCGGTGAGTCATTTTCCTTTTACACTGTACTCCACCCTTCAGAGCCATGGACTCCTTTCTTGCTCATCTGGTAAGTCTAAAATGTAGACAGCCTTGTCAGGAACGTCTCTTTACATGTTAGCAGCCAGTAGGGCACAGGTGCTGACCACTCAGAGCAGAGCCTGGTCACCACAGGGCGCTGACCTAAGCATCAGAGCCACTTCAATAGCACCTGACACCTGCAGCTCTTCAAAATCATTTGAGAAATGAATAACTGAGGAATGAGTGAAGCATCTGCACTCACACAGGGAGGTTTACCATGCTGAAGAGTCAAGCACACTTGGCAGAGACAGAAGAGGAGGAGTGGAAAGAGGATGAAGGGGAAGAGAGATGAAGGCTTTGAAGACCTGGATGTTAAATCAAGTTATCTGGAGTAACATAACGGGTGTTCAAAGCTCTGCAGGAAACAAGAGAATCCCAGCTTCATAGCTCACTTTGCAGATGACCATGAGTTGCAGTTGAAGAGGAGGTTCTCTGTGTTGAAGCCATTTTGCCTTGCTTTCCGTTTTCTCCAGGCAGTGGGTTCAGAGTGGCTGGACTTGCACACTGATGTGTGTGGATGTCAGCTGGCTCCTGCAGGTTTCTAGGCAGGCGTCCTTGGAATTCTGCCTTGGTGGATGTGCAGAAGACTCAAAGCAGCGTGGTTCCTTCTGCACTGGAATGTCCTCATGGGTCCTCTTCCTGTTTCCTGCTGTGAGGGCATAGTCAGGCCAAGGTACTTGCCATTGTCAACAGCATCCATGATGGAAACTCCAGATGCAATGAACTGGAGCTTGTCAAAATGTGGCAACAACATGTTTGTCTTTGAGAAACAAATTCCTGCCTGAAGTTCAGCTGAGCACAGTGAGAACCTGCCTGTGGAGGGGCAGAGCACACCGACTACAGTAGCAACCACTGTCACTCTTCATCAGTCTGGCTGTCACCATAGGCAGCGTTTCTTCTAGGAGGGGAGCTGAAGGGAGCCTTGGTCACCAGCACATGCTGATGAAATAACAATGGGTCATGGCACGACCATGGGGACAAACCTTTGTTCTTCTCAGAAGAAGGAGAGTGAGAGGTGAAAGTCTCCTCTCTGAATATCAAGTGCCAGCATGCTTCCTATGGCCCACGTGACCAGGAGAGGGGACTTCCTGACATTTTGAAGAGTTTTGTTTGCTTTTGAGGTGATCTTCCTTTGATGTTTTCAAATGGGGCTCACATGGAATTTTTGATGTGGCCCTGGTCTAAAGTGGGTGGCCTCTAGGATCTGTCAGGACTGCAGTTCTGAGGGCAGTGGTGCAGCTGTCCTCTGTTCCTTTACAGCCACCTCAAGTGACAGCAGTGGTACAGGGCTTTCTGTCCTGGAGGGTGTCATGTGACAAGGGAGCATGCTTTCTTCTTTTAAGTCACCAATCCATCAATCATGTCAAGCTTTCGCACGTGACTGAGTTCCTTTGGTAATGTGATGAGCTATGGTGGTGGGGGGCAGTCTGGACAATGGTTTTATATTGGAGCAATCCCAAATTTTGTTAAGTACAGTTGTTTTGGAAGCATGAAACATGCCCTGGGGGTGGCCACACCGAAGGCGTTCTTGTGGCCTTGAGCACTCTTGGCTTCTTGTGTCCAGCAGAAGGGCTTAGCACATGGAGACACACGCTGAGTCCTTTCTTCCACAGGCATCTCCAGCATTCACAGCCATCAAGACGGGGAGCGCTTCAGTCTACAGCACACTCAAACCTGCCCTGGGCAATAGGATGTGTGGAGCAGGGTGATTCTGTATCTCCTGACCCAGGGTACTTTAGTGGGAAACACTGCATTAATAGCATTGCAACCTTTAACAATGATTTTCCCCCCACAAAGATGGTTTTCTATTTATGGAAAGAAAATAAATAAAACCAGTTTGGTTCTAGTTCAGCTAAAAGTCAGAAAGAGAAGTGACAATCATCCTACAGAAGGAAAATTCAAGAAAGTATATTGAAGTTGTTAGTCCTGACCCAGGACTGAATAAATATTTATGACTCTCCAGCTTGAGTACTACAGTTTCTTAAATAAACACATCTGCATATGCTTCATCAGCACAGATATGAAGAAATTTTAAGAGTGGAGACAGAAGGTTAGTGGGGGATTACAGATGATTACAAGATCATTTTGGAACATTAACTCTAAAGTTCATTTGCCAAATACTTGTTGATATGGATATGCTGATGAAACAGAAACCAAACATCACCTAGAACAGTAGTGAGCATGTCAAGAAGGAGCATTAGACAATGTGGATGGCACACAGGGCCACCTATATCATCGGCATTCCAGCAGGTAAATCTGCACCTTAGAAAGTACGGAGGACGGCTCACAGCCAGGTTTGCTCCGTTCACACATAATCTAAGAAAAGTGCATGCTGCATATCTGTGTATTCTCATGAAGCCCCAGTAACACTAAAAGGTGTGATAGTGACCTGGTTTATAAAACTCACAATTCCATGATCATGGGAGGCTTTCTTTCATGTTAACATTTGAAAAACTCCTTAATGTGTGGTCATATAACCTTGGGACTTTGAGTAGGCACAAATACTTTACTCAGTAAATAAAGCACTAATAAGGTAAGTTCTCTCTTGTTCACCACACTATAAACCAGACTACATACTTATTACCAATAACTCAGGTGCCCTGTCCTTTTATCAGTTATTCTTGATGTAATTCTAATAACGGCCTGCAGGTATGGTAAGATGCTCAACTGCCTATAAAGCAACTGACAAGGACTGAAATACATTTTCTGGATTCTACCAATTTAATATGATTAATCCAGGCATGTGATATTTGATACTACATTATTCACGTGTTTACTCATTTGAAAACACAAATTGAAACGGCCTAAGATATAAGCACTCTGAGAGGCCCGGAACCATAACAGCACATAACCATAACAGATATGAGGAAATTTTAGAGGCAGAAGGTTAGTGGGGGATTACAGATGATTAAAAGATCTTTTTGGAGCATTCACTGGCTGGATAATGGAGACTTTGCCTTGAGATCAAATGCAATAATTTAGTAACGATTCTAACCTGTGACCAGCTCCCGGATCTCCAGGTCGGTCGTCTTGCGGAGTAACCTCACCAGGGCGGGGATGCCTCCGCAGTTCTTCAGGGCGATTTTGTTATCATCGTTGGCCTTTCCATACACCAAGTTCCTCAGCGCCCCACAGGCACTGCGGTGGACTTCAGTCATCCGGTGATCCAGCAGGTCCACCAAGAGCTGTATGCCGCCCTGTCTCCTTATCTGAAAGAGCAGAGGACACGAATTTCACCTCAGTTGGCAAGGTTTCACTACCTAAATCAAAACATGTTTTTTGTTTTATATGAAGAATCTGCTACAATTAATTGCACTGAACTGAATTAAGACATGCAAAGGGAAAAGAAAGCCATTAAGTGTTCCCCGATTTTACTGCCTGTACTTGCTTTAATATCCTACCCATAAAAATTTAAATGTATTTCTTTCAAGCTATAGAATTTTGCAAAGGTGATTTTCACTTCAGAATGGGTGTCTCCGACATTTCTCTCTAAAAATATGCCACACTTTCACGGCATGAAGCAGATGGAGGTGCGAAAGGCAGTAGAATCATCCCCATTCCTCAGGCTTATCAAATTTAACCACCATCTTAAAGGCTTCAGGATTGACGGAGGAAATGCTGAAATTATGCTATTTAATAGGGGAACACTCCAAACATTTCAAAGGAGCCAGGAGCTAAACAAGAAACTGAAATCCTTGACACAAGGGATTTTATCTCAGAAGATCTGGGAAAATGAGACTGTCACTCACAATGAGAGACAGAACATCTTGAGCTAAGTATGTTGCACTTAAATTGGGTATTTGATTAACAACAACAACAAAAACTGCATTCAATTTTCTTGTTCTTTTCACCCAAAGAAAATTTTAACCTTTTCTAAGTAAACGCCAAACAACTTTTGCAATGTGTTTCAAAATGTGTGCTCTCTATAGCGCACTTTGATGTTGGGACCCTTTTAAAATTGAAACTGGAAGCAAATCAAAGTGGCTAGTTAACACGCAGACTATTTCAGTTGCCACCCGTAAAGCTGTGTCTGAACACTTCTGCCTCTAACATGGAAAGACCCAACAGTTCATTTTGTAATGTCCTCTGTTGCTTTCTTTAAACTCCAGTGTTTCCCAGGAATAGAAGGATTGGTACCTTCTGTACTTAATTTTCTTATTACAGAAAACCCATTCATCTCACAGACGTGCCAGGACACTTGGCCAAATCCTCCCCCGACTCCAGTACGCAGGTGCCACCTCTTTATGAAGTGCCTCTAACCACACTGCAATTGGAACCACGCCCTCCCCCTGCCACAGCATTCTTGTTTAACTTTCATCTGGGACAGTGTTCAG
Organism: Sciurus carolinensis; assembly: GCF_902686445.1. Lineage (NCBI taxonomy): Eukaryota > Metazoa > Chordata > Mammalia > Rodentia > Sciuridae > Sciurus > Sciurus carolinensis. Next base: position 9,195,463 of record NC_062218.1, read on the forward strand.
AGCCCTTGACAGGCTCAACTGATTTGTTACATTCACCGTTATCATCTGTCTTCTGGGAGGGTGGGTCTCCTTTTGGATCACTGATATAACATAGCAGATGCTACTTAGTATCTGCTGAGCCAATGAATGAGGCTCGTCAGTTACTATGTTACTTACTACTTCAATGTTTCTCATTTTTACTTAAATAGTGCTTTTCAAAATTAAGCAATTACTTTCTTCAAAGGGGTGAAAAAATACTCTTTTGTGAACAGTCAAGAATGCATCCAGGAGGCCCCCAGCAGCAATTGCTACCTGCTTACAAACAAAACGAGGGCATGCCTCACACATGCCAGGCGGACCAGCCAGGAGCCTCTGCGTTCCCATAGGAATGATTTTCATTCAGCAACAAGTGAGAGCGGGAAAGAAGACACCCTCACAGAACTTGTGGGCCATAAAGTGGTTAGTTTGGAAAACACAAGCACTGTTGCTTAATGTATTCCACCCGCCATGGGAGAAGCACCAGGGATGGAGGAGGAAGGACTCAGGACCAGTGCTGAGCAGGGTATTCCATGCCATCTGCTTGGCACCTGCAGATGAGGGCTTCAGGGATTACTGTCTAGCTGAGAAAAAGGAGCTGGAAACAACTGTCCCCAACTGAGAGTTACGCCCAGTGTAACTTGCTTAGTGCCCACCCAAGAAAGATGAATTTTGTGTTTCTACTTGCGTGATGCAAACTGGATGTGTGTCCTGAGAACACACCTGGATCATATCCACCTCTGCTTCATTATAGCACCTCAGAAGGGAAATTGCACCTGTATGGCAAGGTTAAACTGTGAATATCAATTTTTTCTATGTGTGCATATTGAACATGTGTGCTTTACTTTAAAATTCTCTTAGTTTAATATTTGAATAATGATAAAGCCATTAAAAAGATAATAAATCTATTTTTACAGTCAACCTGTCAGTTCTATATTAAAGAAACAGATGGTATAATAAATCAAAAAATAAAACAACTTTATCCATACCTACAAATTTTAGTTATACTGAATATCATTATTAATATTCTTAATTTATGGCATTTCCCATTCATGTGACTCAATAAATTAACTACCAAAATATTATCCCAACTCATTAAGAGGGTAAATGAATTCAGAATGAATAAAAGATTAATTCTTAATAATATAATGAGATCACAGTATTTTCAGTATGACCCTAGTTAATTCTACATACTCAAATTTAAAATGAGATCCTAAGTTCTATTTTAATCTATTTAGAGAAACACACATAGGTCAGTAACACTTTTCTTTTGCTCCTGTTTGGTGTCACCAGGTCATCTACATAAAAACTTCTGTTTTCATGAGTCAGAATTTTGTCTTAGAATTTGAGACTCCCACTTCAGTTTTCTAGAAGTTAGTTAGTCAGAATTAATATTTAAATATTCCCATATGTTGAGTGGGGCGTCAGGTCCTCGTGCCCCTCCCCCCTCTTCCAGTGGGAGCAAAAGGCAGGCCCTGACCCGGACTCCTCTCCTGGCCTGCGAGGGAGGACCCGGCTGTCCCCTTCACTGCCCCTCTGCTCTGCTTTCTCCTAGACCTTGTCTTCCTCCAACTTCTCCAGTTTCTCCTGGTATCTAACCAGAAACCCTCTGAAGCCTCCAGACAAAGCTATTTTAAACATTAATAAAGTCTGACTTTTTGAAAAGCTGCCAGGGGATACTCTTCTTTTGAAGTGGGACCTTCCTTCCTCTGACTCCACGTCCAGGAGTCTTTTCCGGACTTACCTCCCCCATGAGGGCTCCGAGTCCAGCAGGCTAAGCCCAGGCTTCATTCACACGGTCACTGCTGGTCAGTTTACCCTCCCACCTCACTTCCTGAACCCTCTTCCTACAAGAATCTAGGTTTAATATAATTAAAATAAAGTCAATCAAACGTTGGCTAACATGAAACATTTACCTTTAACGACAGAAAAAGATACACTATTTGAAAGTCTCTCACAGAGTCATAAGTGAATAAGTACCAAATAAGTAGTTAGTTGTCATGTATTAGTGTCTTCTCCTCCTCCTTTTTCTTTTACATTTTAAAACTATTTTCCAATGGGCTTCTGATGTTTTAGAGCAGTTTTGGGTTCCCAGAAGAATTGAGCTGAAAGCTCAGCATTCTGTGCTCCCTGCACAGACACAGGTCTGATCTCCCCCATTGATGTTCTGTACCCGAGTGGTTCTTTTGTTAAGGGGATTCATTTAATTGACACACTGCTATCTCTCAACCTCTACCTGGTTCATAGTCCAAAGTTACAATAGGGCTGGTGTTATGCCAACACCGTTTTTGGTGGTGTACTTTCCAAAGGTCTCAATGGTTGTAAAATGACACATACCCACAGAATGGTTTCACTGCCCCCAAGTCCTGTGTTCTGTCTGTTCTCCTACTTCTCATCCAAACCCTGGCAATCACTGATCTTTCTAACCATCTCCATAGGCTCCATCTTTCCTAGGATGTTAAGCAGTTGGAATTACACAGCATACAGCCTTCTGGACTGGTTTCTTTTTCTTAGTAGTATGCATTTAAGGTTCCTTCATGTCTTTTCATAGCTTTGGAGCTCATTTCTTTCTAGCACTGAATAGTATTCCATTTTATGGATATCCATGAACTCATCCATTCATTTCCTAAAGACCATCTTGGTTGCTTCTGAGTTAGGGCAATTATGTACAAAGCTGCTATAAACCTGGGTGAGGGTTCTAAGCTTTTACTCCTATGGGTAAATGTCAGAGCATAATTGCTGTATTATATGCTGAGAGTATATTTAGTTCTGGAAGAACACCAAACTGTCTTCCAAAGTGCCTATGCCATCTTGCATTCCCACCTCAGTGAGAGTTCCTGTTGCTCCACATCCTTACCAGCATCCCGTGATGTCAGTGTTTAGATTCTGGCCATTTTGATAAGTGTGTAGTGGTATATTGTTGTGTTCCTTCTAAGATTGCCTGCCATGATTTGAATTTATTTATACTAATACATATATATATATATATATATATATATATATATATGTTATTGGATTAAAACAATGTTGAAATTCTTAAGGGAAATGAACACTTTTAGATCTGAATTGCACAAATCCCATATCTGCTACTTTCCTGAACCTTATAAGCTGAAGAATGGCTGGAAAGGGCTTTTCATAGACCTGTATAGATGGACTTAGATTTTTTTATTAAGTAATTATTTGATAAGTGGCCAGATTTTGTCAGTTGTAGCTATGTCAATAGTTTACATTTATTTTTCTGCTTAGGTGACAATTTCAGAGGTCTAGATGGTGAGACTAGTCCACAAGGAATGAGAAAGTGGAAGCTGATGGGTTCCATCTCCAGGGGTGAAAAAGTGAACTGACCACCCAAGAAGAAGAAACTGCCCTGCCACCTCTTCTGTCAGTCTGTTTATAGGAGGGCATTTAAAAACCTGATGTAGACAGTGTCTTAGAAATGAAAGCAAGAATGTGTGTGTTCAGGGTCTGTGACGCCGCTCATTTTGCACCAGGGGAGGACGGAAACAGCTTCCCATCGCTCCCATCAATCCACTGTTTACAAGAGTTTTATGATTCAAACTCCAGAGCTGAGAATACCTGAAAACCGTTCAAGAATAGGATGCTCTGGGTTTCTTCCCTGCCTTTTCCTTAAAAGGCAGAATATATCTAAGTCTTTAACCAGAAAACAAATGAATGAGTAATTAAGTTGAACACAAAAAATGCAAACATTATAGTATCACCTCTTAAAAATAGTCTCTCTTCTCTTAGTGAATTTGTTATTGATGTAATCTCTATTTTTGAGAATACAATATACTTATCAGTACTCTAGCTATTATCATTAAATTGATATCAACATCAATGAACAGTTTATAGCATATCCAGTTGCATTTGTGTTGGATGGTCATGACAGCCTTCAGATGATATGTACAGTGGGGATTTCGTAGATAGTGGGTTAAAAAATCGCTTCAACAGTTTGCGACAGAATTTATTTGGGGAAGTACTTTTCCTTATTTAGAAAAATACCATGAAAAGTTTCTTTGAGGATGGTGAGCACCTGAGGGCATGATCTTTTAGGCATTTCAGTGTGACAAAAGAGATTGCTTACCTGCTCTGCACTGTAAAGCAGGGGAAATGTGGAGCTGAGGGTGGGGACAAGAGCAGAAGATCTAGTGGCCCTTTGTCAATCCACTGGTTGGTGAAATAAGGACCTCAGAACAGGTGAGGACTTTGGTATCACTTCTACAACCCTCAGGGATCTATCTCATTTTAAGCAAAATGGGTGTATCTTTGGGCTTCTGGGTTAGTGTTAAAGGAAACTAGGCTGGATCTGAAACTCAAAGTAAATTTAAATGATAGTGTGCAAGACAACTGCAATATTGTCACATATTTATGACACTGCACACTTTATTCACATGCACACACACCCCACAGATACCAGCACGGCACTATTTCTTGCTTTGGATATTTATGAAAACTCACGTCACCATCTTTGAGAACTGGTTTATAGAACAAGCTGAATAAAAAGGAGCACATTGGCTCAATGATTTCACTAAACATCCTGTTTTCTGGTACATTTCAATGGGGTTGGTCTAAAAATAATGAAAGATAAAAGTTATAACATTTTTTATTAATACTAAAATTTAAATAATTTTCTCTACTAAAAGTCACTTGTTTTGTAATCAAAAAGCAGAAGCTAACCAAATCTCACTTTTACACTTTAATGTAGAAATCACAAAGTTATTAGTTTGTAAAATGTATATTCAGCTCACTGAGTTCAATCCCTTAACCATACTGTAAAGTCAGTGAAACAATTGATGTTTATTTACAGAAGACCCCAATTGATGTGCATTCATGTTGTTACCTCTGAGTAATTTTCACTTCATGAAAATGCTTTTAGTTCAAAGGTAGAAATTATTTTTGAGAATTTTGATGGAGAATCTCGCTCCCTCTCTCTGTTTTCTCTTCCTCCAGTTGTATAAAATGACCTGCTGTCTCCATTCAATGGGAGAATCCTGATGAGTTAGGTTTCCTTTTAAATTGGGTAGTAAAGAGGGGGCATAGTGCAGCGAGGAGGTGCCGGCTTCTGAACGGGAGTTATACAATCCTGTCTTCTCCTCTTAAACCCCATAGGCCTCCAGCAAGTTACTTAACTCTCTGCAAACTCCAACACCATCTGAACCTATCGCACTGGGTTGTTCTCAGGATTAAACGAGATTCCATATAAATTGCTTAACAACAGCTCAATAAATAATATCTGTCTGGAACTATACCCTGTATCAACTTGTTAAAGGATATTCTTAATTGACTTACTACCTGGTCAATATATGAAATTAATTTAATAATGTGATGATATAATATATGGTAATCAGAAAAGGAACACAGTTCAGTTATAAATTCATGAATTGGTTTAATGTGTACACTATATATTATTTACATATTTCATAATGCATCCTGAATCCTATCTGGTCTATGACCAATGAGGTTAAATAGGGAGTATATTGGTTCTAGAATAAACCATATGGATAGCTCATTTAAGAAATTATTTCAAAGCATCTACATTAATACTGCGCCAAGGAGATATTTTGCTAGATATATTTCCAAGGTAAGGGCAATGTTCCAACTACTTAATTTATGTTTTAAAAAGAAGTATAATATTTTCATGTTATGGTAATTGACAAAAACACATTTAAAAACATAATTTCAAGGAAATACAGAGAGTATTATGAGGCAAAAAGAGAAAAGGACCTCTTTTCCTTTTTTTTTTTTTACTTTGTTAACAATGCAGCTTCTAATAAACAAATGAAAAGGAAGCCACTGGCAATCAATGCAACCAGTAATAAATGAGCTGACTTGGACATGTCTACTGTCATGTAGTTCTTCCCAGGTGCTGCACGTGTACCCCGGTGTGAGATACATAGGGGCATGGATTCATTACCACCTGTGTCTAGCTGAGAGCTGTTTGGTTTCTCTTCTTAAAACTTTTAAAAATATTTTTTTTTAGTTGTACGCGGACACAATACCTTTATTTATTTATTTTTTATGTGGTGCTGAGGATTGTACCCAGTGTCTTATACATGTTAGGTGAGCACTCCATCACTGAGCCACAAACCCAGCTGCTATTTGGTTTCAAAAGTCTTTCCCTAAGGAAAGAAACTGAAGACCTTAGAGGATGGAAACTCTCCCATGTTCTTGGATATGCAGAATTAATTGTCAAAATGGCTATAGTGCCAATGTGTATACAGATTTAATGCAATTTCTATTAAGATTCCAATGATGTTCTTCATGGAAATAGAAAAAGCAGTCATGAAATTCATTTGGAAAAATAAGACTCAGAATAGCCAAAGAAATCCTTAGAAAGAAAAGTGAAGCAGAAGGTATCACAATACCAGACCTCAAACTATACTACAGAGTTGTAGTAACAAAAACAGGATGGTATTGGCACCAAAACAAACATGAAGACCAATGGAACAGAATAGAAGACACGGAGACAAGCCCACATAAATACAGTTATCTCATACTAGACAAGGCACCATGAATATACATTGGAGGAAAGATTGCTTCTTCAACAAGTGGTGCTGGGAAAACTGGAAACCCATATGTAGTAGAATGAGATTGAACTCCTATCTCTCATCCTGCTCAAAACTCAACTCAAAGTGAATCAAGGACCTAGGCATTAGACCAGAGCCCCTGTGTCTACTAGAAGAAAAAGTAGGCCCAACTCTCCATTGTGTAGGCTTAGGAACTGACGTCTTCAACAAGACTTCTAAAGTGCAAGAAACAAAATCAAGAATCAATAAATGAGATGGTATCAAACTAAAACCTTCTTCACAGCAAAGGAAACAATCAAGAACTTGAAGAGAGAGCCTACAGAATGGGAGAAAATCTTTATCACACACACCTCAGATAGAACATTAATCTCCAGGATATATAAAGAACACAAAAAACTTAACACCAAAAGAACAAATAACCCAATCAATAAATGAGAAAAGGAACTGAACAGACACTTCACAGAAGACGAAATACAAATGGTCAAAAAATACATAAAAAGTGCTGAACATCTCTAGCAATTAGAGAAATGAAAATCAAAATTACACTGAGATTCCATCTCACCCTGATCAATTATCAAGAATACAAGCAACAATAAATATTGATGAGGATGTGAGGGAAAAGGTTCATTTATACATTGCTGGTGGGATTGAAAATTGGTATAACCAGTATAGAAAGCAGTATGGATATTCCTTAGAAAATTGGGAAAGGAACCACCATTTGACCCAGCTATCCCACTCCTTGGTTTATACCCAAAGGACTTAAAACCAGGATCCTCCAGTGACCCAACCACATCAATATTTATAGCAGCTCATTCACAATAGCTAAACTATGGAACCAACCTAGGTGCCCTTCAACAGATGAATGGATTAAGAAAATGTGGTATAGATACACAATAGAATGTTACTCAACCTTAAAGAAGAATTAAATGATGGCATTTGCTGGTAAGTGGAGAATATCATGCTACGTGAAATAAGACAATCCATAAAAACCAAAGGCACAGTGTTCTCTCTGATATGTGGATGCTAATCCTCAACAAGGGAGGGAAGATAAGTTTATTGGACTACACAAAGGGGTATGAAGGGAAGGAAGAAGGCATGGGAATAGGAAAGAGGGTAGAACGAATCAGACGTATCTTTCCTATCCTTATATATAAATACACCACCAACGTAACTCCACATCTTGTACAACCGCAATGATGGGATTCTAACTGGAACAAGTTACACTTATTCTATGTATGTATAAAACGTCAAAACATACTCTACTGTCATGTAAAAAAAAAACCAAATGCACAGATAGTATGTTAAGTTTCTTTGGAGTCAAAAAACTCCAAAGACAGCAAGAAGAAACAAAGAGAATGTAGAATTTATATAAACACAAAGTATGCATTGAAGACCTATTTCTATCAATAAATATTAAAACAAAGGGAAAAGAAGCCTACATTTCTATCCTGCCTACCTCCGAGAATCATTAGGAAGGCAAAGGAACCAACACGTTGAGTTGCATATGGAAAGAAAAATAAGTCTACAAAGATGCTATTACTATTAATTCATTGATTAATTATCCAATCAAAAAGCCCCACAATTCCCAGAACCTTTGTCACCTAGAGCAGACGTTCAAATCCCACTCTGGACTTCAAATCCACCCCACTGGAGGACTGACCACATGACCCTCAGCTGGCACTGGGGTCAGATAAGACCATCACAGCTAAATAAGTGCATCAATGAATAACCAAAGCCCATCCAGAGGCGAGAATCCGATGCTCTCGATCCTTTAATTCTTTGTGCTACTTAAGGGCAGTAGCTGCTACTGCAGAAGTGTTTGCCAAGGTTTTCTCCACGACTCCGGTTAATGAAAACCATGTCTCATGAACGTCTCTGTGATGACCTATTTTGCTGCAGTCCGAACCTTCAAGTTCTCTTCTCTGTCATGAGATAAAGGAAATAGGGAAAAACCTTCATTTTGGACTGACCGGGAATGATCATTTTCTGCACAGTCTATTGGTCACTTAAAAGGAACTGGGCACCTGCAGCACCACGGCCAAGTCACACACACCCCAGTCCTGCACCTTCCATTCCCCTGTGCTGACCACGATCAGGCAGGGAAGTTCCCCAGACGGTCACTTGTCTGAGAATGAGATTTCATCATGTGTGAGTCAAAGAACAGCGGCCAGCGGGCTCTGCTGAAGCCCCTGCAGCCCACCACGGAGGCAGGCCTGGGGGCCAAGTGCCCCACAGAGCAGTCCTCCCGGGGCTGGAGGCGACACCTGCACAAACACACGCACAGCTGCTGAACCCAAACGCCAGCTTCGACTCACTCTTTAAGTGCACTGAGCAAGCATCAGTCTCCCACCCGGCAAATAAGAATTTCAAGTGGTTCCACGGGTAGCCTTCCTGAGGACACCACGCATGAAACCTGGGCCAGGTAAGCCCGGTGGTTCCTGCTACTGACATTTTTACCTGTCCTTGTGACAATACAAAATCACGAAGCAGTGGCAATGATGAAGAATGCCTCCGGTGAGTCTATTACTGTGTTCCAAACTGAACTCAAATATCTACTTTCTGTTTCCACATTTAGATATTACCTGATATTAAAATGCCCTGGTTTTCACTAGTGTTGGTGAATCAGTTGTTTCAGTCAGCTTTTTCGCTGCCGTGACTAAATGATCGGACCAGCACAATTATAGAGGAGGAAAGGTCTATCTGAGGGTCTCACGGTTTCAGAGGTCGTAATCCATAGAAGGGTGGCTCCATTCCTCAGGGCTCAAGGTGAGGCTGAACATCATGGCAGGAGAGGGTGGCAGAGGGAAGCAGCTCACATCAGGAAGCAAAGAGAGAGACTCCACTCTCTAGATACAAAATATATACCCCATAGCCACGCCCCAATTCCCACCTCCTCCAGTCACAACTACCACTTCAGTTAATCCCATCAGGGATTAATTCATTGGTTGGGTTAAGACTCTCAAAACCCAATCGTTTCTCCTCTGAACCTTCCTGCACTGTCTCACAGGTGAGCTTTTGAGGGACACCTCACATCCAAACCATAACATCAGTCATCCCAGAATGTGGATAACTACTCCCCTGAAAGTCTGTCCCCTCGTCATTCAGAGGCAAACACTGCTTGGGAGTGGGACTTTTAAAAAGGTACCTGACCTCTGCAGATCTGCTCTACTCGGCAGACATGCGCTCCCCCATGGCAGGAAACTTAACCTCTTGGACATTTCATAACACCACACACAAGGCCTGGTGTTATCTGAGTGACATACAGTTAGGACCACAGCCTAACACACAGGTTCACCATCTGTAAAGATGGACATGGTTTACAGTATTCACAGGGCTCTCTGGATAGTCAGGGTTGAGGAGGTTCCTCTCACACTTCTTTGAACTTTGTTCCTTTTGGTTTCCTTTGTGTGTTGCTAGAAAGTTCTCATCCTGCCCAACTTGTCAAACAGAGGGCTCCCTTCGAGGCACTGATGAGATCCCTTTTCTGGACTCCAAGTTCAACACAAGCCTCTGATTTTGGCTTACTCAGCCTTTGAGAATGATTGCTTTAGAGCCGAGCAGACTTGTTTGCTGGACTCGACTCACAGCAAACCTAAGACTCTTAAGCAACTTAACCTAAGGATGATCCCCCCTTTACAGTCAGAATAGAGTGAGGACACCAGGCACCAACCATATGATTCAATTTTGCTAGGATAAGATGATCTATAGAGTTAGACCAAAAAACTGGAATAAGGAGGTAATGGTACTGGTAAAAAGAATGACAATTATTGAAATCAGTAGAAAAATCTTTTGGGATTAATAAGAAAATTTAATAAAGTATAAGCTTAAAATTTAAAAAAATAGTTTCCTTATCTATCTAAAGCCATAGATTTCCTATATACCCAAAATAATCAGTCAGAATTTTAATACAAAAACATCATCTGAGAAAGTAACATTATATATAAAATACTAGGGAAATTAAGAAAGAATCAAGGACTTTCTATCTGGAGAAACTTGTATACATTTACTGAAGTACAGAAAAGCAGATGTGAATAAATGTGAATGGAATAGCACATCCCTGCTATTGCAAAGATATCCCCTGGGCCCCATACTCAGTTAAAATTGAAGCCATTCTAATCCAAAACCTAGAATGACTTAGAGTTGTTTTGCACATAATGATACTAAGCTTACCTAGAAGAATGAACACAGGGGAAAAATCACAGGAAAAAAATAAAGAATGTTGGAGGGATAAACACATCCTAAAGCATCAAGGAGTAGACTAACATGACAAAGGACCAAGAACCAACGGGCAGCAGTGAAGAGAAGAAAAACAGCAATCCTGAAACGATCCACATGCTTATGAGGCTTTGGACTTGAGAAACACATTCAGGATTTAATGCCTGGATTAGGGAAAGCAGGCTCGGCACGTGATGGAGATGGCATTTGATTTCTTCAGCGACACAAAGGAAGTTCCAGATAGGATAGAAATTCAAATGTGAAACAAAATACAGAAAAGCGCTAGGAGAAGGTACGAATGGGTATTTACCTATTGCTGGGAAGACTTTAGGATATGGAACCAGAGCCACGGAAGAAGAGACTCTCAGTATGAATGAATGCACACAGCGAGGGTCAAACGGGGGAATATCGGCTGTGAACATGATAGACAAGAAGTTCATAACCGTGCTCTAGAGGGCAGGAAACCAGGCACACGGAAAGATGGCATGATTGCTAACATCACACCCAGCGACAGCTGAGCTAGACCCAAATCCGGGCTGTGCCCTAAAGCCCTTGCTGCCTTACTCTGGGGCTGCCCTGACCAAGTGTCTACAAAATGGCTTTATTTCTTAAAACTCGGTGTCAATAGTCTCCTGCTGCACTCAATTCTCTTTACTGAGTTTCGACATCTATCATGATGTGGGTGATATTTATCCAAACCAATACATAAATGACATTTATCCCGAGTCAAGGAGATTTGTTCACTCATATTTACTGCTGGGAAGGATTCTTTGGTAGGAGAAAGCTGCAATTATTTTAAATCTAGTCTCATAATAGATACCTACTTGTTTCCAATTTTCCTTATCCCAGCCACAGTGCTGTGTATACTTTCATGCACAGTGGAAAAGTTTCTCTAGGATAAGTGCTCAGGTTTGGTGGACTATAATGATGCGGTCAGAAAGGTTGCATTAATTTACATTTCACCAGCAGTGAAGAGAGGTCAACCTGCACATATTTTACATTAAGTTCTTCTTTTAATTTACCCAATCTCTTGGATGCAAAATGATCTCCTTTTAGTATTAATTGGCATTTTCCTGATGACTCCTGAGTTTGTCATTGAATAAACTTTTCACCAAAGAGGTGCATAATCTATAGGAATGAAATTAGATGGCTTTACTGAGCAATATAAACACACACATTAAATAAAATAAAATACTGTGTTCATGAATAGAAAGAGTAGATACTGAAAAGGCTGCAAAATTTACCTATAGTTTCAACACAATTTCAATCCAAAGGGATATATTTTTGCATCATGACAAAGTTTGCCAACTTTTACTATGATCTTGAGTCCTCAATAAAAACTAAGAATTTTTCAATACAGAAGAACACATGGAGGATTATTTTATCTTACATAAAAATATTATGGAAAGCTTAATACTTAAACCATCAAGGTGCTGATGCAGAGTCTAGATGGAATAGTGGAAGAGAACAGACGACCAGGAAAAAGAACCTATGCATTTAGGATCGAAAGTGTGATTAAAAGCAGAACTGCAAGCTAATATTGAAGGTTTGAGTTACATGAAAAGTTCATCAAGAAGTTGACTATGCATTATATGCATTGCAAGAATTTAAGAAGAAAATATAAAAAATAAAGGCAAAGTTAATTTAAGGGAATAGCAATATGATTTCCAGGATGAACAAAGAGTCCAAAACACAAACAAGAATGGAAACAAGTTATTTCCAAAAATAACTGTCTACAGATAAATTCTATTGTTCCAGCTTTGGTGTGCTAGTTTTCCTGATTGGAAAATTTGAACAAGATTCCAGGGCTGATGTGCTGAAGTCAGGGTGCATCTGAATTCCAACACAGAGTGCAGATGCCCACTTCTGACCAAAACAAATACTCTTCCTATTAGAGTCTTATTTTTAAAAAAATCATCAGTCTTCTATTTTTTTAGATTAGCAGTTAGGAAGCTAAGATTTTTATCTCTTCATTTGGAAAAGATATGATCTAACATATTTAGGGGTGGCAAAGCTAAATCCACATGTTCCTCAACACCCAAAAGAGAATTTGGAATGAACTCACATAAATTTTGACAGCACAAACTCTGTATAAGGTGGATATATAACCTAATTACTTGAAAAACCTTAAGTAATCTCAGAATGTGAGTATAAGAAGCCCAAACAGTCCCCAGAGCCTTCATTTTAGCAAGAACTGGGCAGAGGCTTGTTTGACAGATCCTTCTCGTGCACCTTTGCAGACAGGTGAGAGACTTAGCCCTCCTTTAAGGAGCCTCTGTACCACAGAGGAGTCCGAAATTCAGTAAAGAAACCAGCAAAGAAGCAAACATGGCCGTTTTAATAGTGAAAACCAGAGAAAGCTTTATCTAGAAGAGGACTGGCAATTTTCTACTGTCACTTTACATTTTTTTTTTTTTTTCCTTAAAGAAGATCAGCCAAATCATAATACAAAGTTTCAGGTCGCTCAACACCTGTGTTGTCTGGATGACGACAACACAAAGAAAGAGCAGGAAGGAGGCTGAGAGCAGGGGAAGGGGTGGCGGGGCTGGGCCAGGGGACATTTCAGCAGAAACCCAAGGAGATGGGAGGCTGATAGAGGCTGTCAGGCAGCTGGTCACTGGGAGGAGCCAGGAGCAGGGGAGGGGAGGCTGCAGAGAGGCACAGAGGGGCAGCCTGCAGAGCTGGATGGAGGTTCTCTGTCACTGGAGGGTTGCTCTAAGGAAGACAGGAATCGGGGTCACCCTAACTCACTGGTTCAAAGACGGCTGCCTTGTGGAGGACAGAGTGGGCCCCAGGTAGGGCCACTGAGAGTGTCCAGGTGAGAGAAGCACAGCAGCTTTCCAATGGACTGATGGGGACACAAGCAGCAAAATACGGTCAAACTCCATATCTGTCCCACAGATAGGGCCGTACCTATGGGGTCTGACCGAAGAAAGGAATCATGAACGACTGGTGTCGGCCCTTCATTTTTAACGAACATGTGCACCGAGGATCATCACAACAGTAGTTTTGATTACAGACAGATGGCAAAGCTCTACGAAAGACACAGCCCTTCATCTAAATTTATATTTTATTGGCATTACAAAAGCACACAGTTAAAAGACTGCTATTCTTTTGTTCATGTAAAATGGAAAAATACCATCTTTTAAAAATATAAAATTATGCTAAGTATAGACATAGAAATAATGGAGAAATTGGTTTTTGTCTTAGCCCATAGTTACAAAACATGAGTACTAAGGTAAAGTAATATATTTCACCAAGAGGGTTATGATAGATATGTAGAGAAAAATTTTATATACATTTATTTTACTTTAAAATTACATATCTTTTTAAAAACATCCAAGTCACTTCAAGTTAGACTTTTATTAAACCTGTAAGAGTCATATAGAATCTAAAATTTCCTTCGTTAAATGAATGACATGATGGAAAGTATCTCCTTATTCATACATCTTTTTTTCTTTCTATTTTAGATCATGAGGTATCTTATATGTCATGAAGATATATTTCCTTTGGTTTTAGTAATAACCATTATTTAGAGGACTAAACTTTGGTTGAGAAAAAAAATATCTAATTTTAATAATATTCAGTAACATCAGTGCATGGATATGAGGAACACATGGCTTAGTGAAGGAAGAAATAGGTACCTGAAGTCCATAGGAAAATCACCAAATTGGCCTCTGTAGGAACGGGGGCGGGGGGTTCATTACTTTTGGGAGAAATAAGGGCTGAACGAATTACTTAAAAATCTGAAAACAGGCTATGAAATGTAACATACCATTAAAACCCCAAAATGCTTGGGGTGAAATAGGTCCACACTTTAAATGGGCTGCCCATATGATAGGGTTGGAAGAAATGGTGGGTATCACTGCTAGGCACAGGTATATCTTCTTGGCCCCTAAATTTACTCAAGACTGGGGAGGACATCTGTTTTTAATAATCAGATTTGGACAATATATGAGGTAGAATACAAAGAAAAGGCCCGGAACTCACAAGTGTGACGTGCCTGCAGAGAACGTCTTTGGCCAGTAGCCCCTGGTTCTTGCAGCAGATGCAGGAAAGCTTGGAGGAGAGGCGCAGTGGAAGGCTGGGGAGGAGGGAGGCCAGGGGAAGAAGAAGCCCGCTGCCCTGCACACAGCGCCTCCCAGAGGCAAAGCCGGGAACGTCAGGGACGCTAGGAAGAGGGCAGGTGGGAAACAGTACTGAAGAACAAACTAGCTCGAAAATATCAGAGGTGACAGGATGGCCAGCCAGCCACAAGGGGTTTCTGAGCAGAGGAATGACATGGGACGTTGGGGCAACAGAAGCAATAGAATGAATGTGAGAGATGGTCCAAAATAAGGAACGGAACAGACTCTTCACAGAAGATACACAATCGATCAACAAATAGATGATAAAAAGGTTCAACATCTCTAGCAATTAGAGAAAGGCTAATCTAAACTACTCTCAGATACCATCTCACTCCAGTCAGAATGGCAATTACTAAGAATACAAGCAACAATAAATGTTGGCGAGGATGTGGGGACAAAGGAACACTCATATATTGCTGCTGGGAATGCAAATTGGTACAACAATTACGGAAAGCAGTGTGGAGATTCCTCAGAAAACTTGGAATGGAGCCACCATTTGACCCAGCTATCCCACTTCTCAGTTTATACTCAAAGGACTTAAAATCAGCATACTACAGTGATGCAGCCACATCAATGTTTACAGCAGCTCAATTTGCAATAGTTAAACTATGGAACAAACCTATGTGTTCTTCAACAGATGAATGGATAAAGAAAATGTGGCATATATATATATGTATATATATATATATATGTATGTATTTATGTATATATGTACATATATGTATGTATGATGTAATATTACTTAGCTTTAAATAATGGAATTATGGCATTTGCTAGTAAATGGATGAGGTTGGAGAATATCATGCTAAGTAAAATAAGCCAAACCTAAAAAAAACAAAGGCCAGATGTTTTCTCTGATAGGTGGATGTTAATTCACAATAAGGCAGGAGGCACTAGGGAAGAATAGAGTTACTTTATAATAGGTAGAGGGGAGTGAAGGGAGGGGAAGGGGTATTGGGGTAGAGAGGATAGTAGAATAAAACAGACATTATTATCTCATGTACATATATGACTGCATGACCAATGTGATCCTACAATTTTTACAATAAAAAAATGAAAAATTATACTCATTTATGTATGATTTACTCATTTATGTATGATTTGTTAAAATGCATAAATACATTCTACTGGCATGTATAATTAATTAAAAAATTAAAAAATATAAACAATAAGGCACTGTGGATTGTTATATCAGATATTAAATATTTTGACTTTCTTCTTGAGATGTAGGATTTTATTAATATTATAAAATGAACGTGGGGATTTTTACCTCTCTTAATCCTTTGTTTACATGAACTTTGGCTTCTATTTATTCTGAGAGCCCTGTGCTCCAAGGTAACATTGGAGCCCATCTGTGATTCCCCAGGAAGCTCTGGCCCCAGACTGAGGGTGGAGGCTGGAGGGAATCCCAGAGACCCGGCAAGAGGGAAAACATGAGTTCCACCACCTGGGGACCCCTGGAGCTCCCCCAGAAGTCTGCCAGACTCAACCACTGTGGCCAGCTCTTTTAAGGATCTACGAACTGGAACATGTCAACCTCATTTTCACCCCGTTTCTATTGAACACAGAGAGAGTGGTTACCAGGGAAATCCATCTGCAACACAGCATCTTGAAATATGAGTTTTTCAATGGTGTTGCTCAGCTGATTAATAAGCATTCGCTCTTCATTTTGTCCATCAGCCCAAGCAGAACATTTATACGACACTTGGATCGTGGTTTAATAAGAAAATACACTTGTTTGGTGCATCTGTGACCTTTGAAATTTTAAAAATTATGTACTAAGAAATTCCATCAAGTGCCCTGCAATGCATCCCCAACCTGTGTGTCATCCCTTAATGAAGAAGGAGGTTTTATTCCAGGCATCACATGGAAGGTTTCCGTGGCAATTCTGATGCATAACAACCCTGCCAGGATTTTTAAAGCCAGCAGTACTAAATGACACACTGTAACTCAGTACACACACACACAAGCACAGTGATATGTCTGTATTATACATACAGATGCATTTAAGAGAGAACAAGAAAGATCTCTGTCTCTCCTTACTAAAATGGAGTTAATTCCATTTTTCTTTTATTCTAATTTAAAATTTGTTATGGCTTAGATGAGGTGTCCCCGAAAGCTCACATGTGAAACAATGAAAGAATGTTCAGAGGTGAAATGACCGAGTTATGAGAGCCTTAACCTAATCAGTGCATTCATCCCCCATGCGGATTCACTGGGGGCAGGCAGGTAGGGTGTGGCCGGAGGAGGTGACACGGAGGCGTGCCGTGAGGTGTGTTCTGTCCTTGGTGAACAGAGTCGCTCGCTCTCTGCTACCTGGTGCCATGTCCTGAGTTGCCTTCCCCTGCCACGCACTTCTGCATGATGCTCTGCCTCACCTCTTGCCCAGAGCAATGCAGTCAGCTGGCCAAGAACCAAACCTCTGAAACCATGAACCAAAATACACGTTTCCCCCTTGTAAGTTGTTCTCGTCAGGTCTTTTAGTCACAGAGACAAAAACTAACTAAATAAAAAATTGGTAGCATTTTTTTCTTTGTTTCTAAAACCCATTACTGGTGTGTCAGAGGTCCTGCCTACAGGAGTTGCTACCTTCTAGTAAGTAAAAAGTCACAGAAATGGAGAAGGCTGCTATTTCTTTAAATTGGTAATCTCAGCTCAAAGATCTTAGGTTCAGGAGTTTACCCGATTAAATGACTGCAACTCACATTTCAAATAATTAATGTTGGGATTTTACTCTATTTTCAGACTTTATTCATTGGTATAGCTTATCAATGAATTCTTAAAAAACCTTTAACGTGTGAAATTCCAAGTTTTTTAAGTAGGTTTTTTTTCTTTACTGATTTTTTAATTATGCATTTAAAGGAATATTGTCTACATAAATGACTTGGTTTGCATTTTTAATTCAAGAGTCTTAGCTAAATAAGCCAAACCAAAAAACCAAAGGCCAAATATTTTCTCTGACATGTGGATGCTAATTCACAATAAGTGGGGCAGCACTAGGGAAGAATAGAGTTACTTTAGATTAGGTAGAGGGGAGTGAAGGGAGGGAAAGGGGTATGGGGTAGGAAGGAGAGTAGAGTGAAACAGACATTATTACCTCATGTACATGTATGACTGCATGACCCATGTGATCCTGCAACATGTACAATCAGAAAAACGAGAAATTATACTTCATTTATGTATGATCTATTAAAATGTATAAATGCATTCTACTGTCACGTACAACTAATTAGAATAAATTAAAAAAATAAACAAAACGAGTTCTCAAATATGTATCCAACTGTATATTAGTTATATGCTCAATCATTAACAGGCAGGTAGATGCTGAGGATCCATAATGAACCAGAGATGTAGGGAAGAATTTTTGTTTTAAATTCTGCTCACATAGTAGTCACTCATTTTTAAAAAAGCATATGTAATCAGACCCTGTCAATTCCTATTCAGAATCTGCGGATGATTCCAATCACATCCAGAGGATCATTAGCCTTGGCCTTTGGTCCTGCATGACCTGCCCCCTCTTCTCTACCTCCATCTCTCTTCTCTCATCTTTCTCTCTGACTCACATTTGGCCTCCCTTCTCTGGTGGTCTGGGTCTGTTGCATGGCTTCCTTTCTATCCTACAGTCTCCACTTAGGCTGAACGGCTATTCTGAAGATTATGCCACCTCACACATCCTCCCTCTGTTCCGGGCCCCTCTTCTCTAGATTCTGCTGAACCTCCATTTATCACCTGATGTACGTCATGTACTTATCCACTGACTCTCCTCTTCCATACCATCCCCCCTAGAGGGTTGCAACTGCTGGAGGGCAGAGGTCTTGCCTGATTTATTCCACACTGAATTCCCTGTAGTTGGGGCCAAGAGGAGTGCCTGGCACCCAGCAGGCATTCAATGCTGTCTTTAGATGAATATAGTTTTGACTTTGGACTCTGAATTTTTATAATAAGGCAGTTTTCACAGTCTACCCTTTAGGAGAAATGTTACCTAAGCAGATATCTTAGAACTTTAGAATATTATGCAGCCATGAATATAATGGCACTAGTCCAGGCAAACATTATATACACTTAGAAAATGTTTTTCTTAGAACTATCTTTTCATTTCATGAAGAGAGAGTAATTTTTTCCCACAAGTAAAAGCCAACAGTCTGTATAAAATGCTTCTGCACTATGTACACCTGCATCTTGTTGATAGAAACCCAGCCTGAATATATTAGCTAATTATAGATATGCAGATGCCTTGTTTTCCTTAATGCAAAAATATATAAAAGCATGTGAAATAGTGTAGCACTTAGGCCTATAGCTGAATATCCAATTTCCATTAGATGTACTTGGGTTAAAAGGTAAAGAGACAGATAAAAGTCAGAACAATAAAGGATATTATTCATAATTCAAAATCTTCACATTTTGCTGTCACTCTTCTGGATGGAAGACATTAAAATAGAAAAATTTGAATTGCAAAGCAAATTATCATCTATTGATTCATTTCTTCATGCATTCCTTGCCAAAAAATTAAATCTAAAGCCTGAAAAATTTGGAAAAAAGGGAAAAACATTAGTTTTGGATTCTCTGAAAGATAATATGAAAAACTGTGAGGTATTTGTGGATATAGATATGCTCATTGGGTGGGAAAATAGCAAGTCTGAATGACAAAATTAAGGAAATTCTGATTTAAGTTGAAACTTCTGAAAGGAGATTTCCATAACAAGAGTCGGAAGCTGCTCAGTGTATGGTCAGCACGTGTGCGGTCAGGCTGTGTGGTCACAGAGGTGGACAGGATCCACACAGCAGAGTCAAGCAACTAGTCAGGGAGTAATCCTGTTAGCAGCAAAGAATCCAGAACCTCGCCTGCGGGAGACAGCCCCACAGGACAGGGTATGGTTGCACCCTGCAATCAGAGGTGCGCTTCCCGGCTTCCCGATCCTGTAACATGCCTGTGTCCTAATTCCATGTGCGCCACATGGCAATGGGGACAGGAGCTGCAGAGGGAATGAAGGCTGCTTACCAGGTGACCTTAAAATGAAGACTTTATCCCAGATGATCTCAAGGGGCCAGTGGAACTGCAAAGTTCCTTTTGATGTCCTACAGGGAGACCCAGGTATTAGAGTCTAATGTGCAACAGCACCAGGAAGATGTGGTCAGCCATTGCTTGCCTGGAAGATTAAGGGGCCATGAATCCAGGAGTAAGGAAACCTCTAGAAGCTGGAAAAGACAAGTTAACAGATTCTACCTGGAACCTCCATAAATGAACACGGTCCTGCTAATGGTCAGACTTCAGCCCAAAGAGATTAATTCTGGACTTCTGAGCTCCAGAGTTATCAAATAATAAGTTCACACTGTAATTAAGCTACTGGGTTTGTGGTAACCTGTTGCAGTAGAAATAGGAAAGTGACATATAGGTAGTGACGGATTCTGGACTGACAGGTTGTGTGCTCCAGAGAAAAAGGCAGCTACTTTTACCAGCCCAAGTGCCATCAGCAGATGGCTATAGTGTCCACCCATTCTGATGCCCAAGTATCTGTGTCCGTGGTCAGGACCTATTATCCTGTCTTGTTCTGATCGGTAGGAGTTACTTGCATCTAAAATGACATGGGCAAATCTAAGTGTGGCAGGACCAAGGCAACCTTAGTATCTGCTCTGCATAAAGAAGTACCAAGGATGATATTCTCCAACTCCATCCAGTTACCAGCAAATGCCATAATTTCATTCTTCTTTAAAGTTGAGTAACGTTCCATATATGTTTACCACATTTTCTTTATCCATTCATTTGTTGAAGGACACATGGCTCCATAGTTTAGCTATTGTGAGTTAAACTGCTATAAACATTGATGTGGCTGCATCACTATAGTATGCTGATTTTAAGTCCTTTGGTATAAACCAAGAAGCAGGATAACTGGGTCAAATGTGGTTCCATTCCAAGTTTTCTAAGGAATCTCCATACTGCTTTCCAGAGTGGTTGCACCAGTTTGCACTCCCACCAGCAATGCATGAGTGAATCTTTTCCCTAACATCCTCACCAACACTTATTGTTGCCCATATTCTTGATAATTGCCATCCTGACTGAAGTGAGATGAAATTCTAGAGTAGTTTTGATTTACATGTCTCTAATTGCTAGAGATGCTGAACATTTTTTCAAGCATTTTTTTTATCAACTGTGTATCTTCTTTGTGAAGTATCTGTTCAGTTCCTTAGACCATTTATTGATATTATGCCAAGTAAAATAGGTCAAACCCAAAAAACCAAAGGCTGAATGTTTTCTCTGATATGTGGAAGCTAATTCACAATGAGGGGGCCGGGTAGGGAAGAATAGAGTTACCTTAGATTAGGTAGAGGGGAGTGAGGGGAGGATAAGGTGTATGGGGTAGAAAGGATAGTAAACAGACATTATTACCTCATGCACATGTATGACTGCATGACCGATGTGACCCTACAACATGTGCAATCAGAAAAATGAGAAATCATACTCTATTTATCTATTGTTTATCAAAATGCATATATGCATTCTACTATCATGTATAACTAACTAGAACAAATAAAAAATTTTCAAACAATGCAGTGAAAAAAATAAAAATAAAAATAAAAAACTTGAAAAAATAAAAGTAGTACCAAGGACAGGGCACTCATGGCTCTTTGTCCATGTTCTTGACTTGATGGCCCAACCACTGGCCACTGACCATGGGTCAAGGTTAAATGATTCCCTTTTCAGATAATTTCAATGCAGAAAAATCAGAAAAGTCTTCCCAAAGTCTGAGGTCACTGGATGGTGACCCTGTCTACAGAGGTAATAACTGGTCACTATAACTGGCACCACTTCAGACAGTTCATGCAAAGGAATGCAACCTGGCCACCTGGGAAGAGGCTCTGGGTGTTCTGGCTTTGCTTTTTATCCTGCTGTCATTAACTTTTCCATACAAGAAGATAGAAGGAGGTAGTTTTCCAAAAGGATCGCTCAAAAACCCCTCCAGAAGCATCCATCATGTTCTGCTTTGCCTGCGAGTCCTGTCACTGCTCTGGTAAGAAGTATAGGGTGGGGCTCTGCTTTCACGGTAGAAGAGGGTGAAGCATCAGAAAGGGCGCTGGGGCATGTGGGTGCACAGCCTTCCTCTACAGGCACTTACTGGACCCCTCTGCATAGCCAACTTTGAGTTCGTGAGCAAATACCTGCGTTTACGATGAGAGTCTCAGGGAAGATCCTTTTTTATGTCAGTGTTTCCTGATACTTGTCAAGGTCCACCAAGAGGTTCAGGCCTCCAGGGTCCCCTAAGAATACGAGCACTCTCTGCCCAATAGCAAGTCACTGATGGCCTTTTGGTGAAGCAAGGTAAGGTGAGCTGCTCGAAACCTCAAGGCTGTTGTCTCTCTGCCGCCTCTGTGGGCTTGGCCGTGGACTCCAATCTCTGTGGAAATGTGTCACTATCTAGCTGAGGGCGCTTCAGGATCATGGGCATTCACGTGTGTGCCCAGTGTTCTTACCCACCGAAGACCTTGAGACCTTCTTGTGTTAGGGGACCATCTTCAACAATCGTTCATTCTTCCCTCCCTCCTTTCCTTTCTCCCTCCCGTCATCTTTGGCTTTTCTTTCATGCTTTTTCTTTATTTTTCTTTTTAATTCCTCTTTTCCCAACAGGACTTAACAATATTCCTAAATGTAAGATATGATTTCTTTAGAATCCAGGGATTATACCAACGGTCATGTCTCTTGTTCATTTCAGGGAGGCATCAGGGAATCCTTTTCCTTCAGTTGAGCACAATTTCCGATTCCTCAAGCTTGCCTTGTGGGGTCAGCCTCAGAGTTCTGCAGGATTGACCAGCCCAGACCAGCTTGACACATGAGTCGGGCTAGTCCAGTTCTGTCAGGCTTCTGTCTTTTTTATTTTAATTTTTTTTAGTTGTCGATGGATCTTTATTTTATTTATCTATATGCGGTACTGAGGATTGAACCCAGTGCCTCACATATGCCAGGCAAGCGCTCTACCACTGAGCACAACCCCAGCCCTCTCCTTCTCATTTATAAGCCCAGTAACTATCAGGTCATCAAAGCCATAGATCATATTTTAGTACGTTTGGGTCTCTTTGCAGAAGTTTTTGTCACAGCTAACGGAGTTAACATAGCCTGTGTGAAAACTGTTAAAATAGATCAGATGGTCTTTAGGGTAAAGACAAATTGAGATTGACTTTTTCTCAGAAAGTGGAATTGGAAAAAAAAAGAAAGAAATTTTCCAGATTGATGATAGCCCTATAAACTCCTGGCGCCTATCGGGCTTCCTTATTAGCTTGAACTATATTGGATACTGTCAGCGCCGTTGGGAGTCCCAGTCTATTTAGACCCTAATGATCTATAAAGTGAAGCCAGAATAGCTGATTGGTCTGATCAAATAGGTCATCTGTGCAGAGAAGGGCTGTGAACCAGGGACCTGTCTCCACCACCTCCTTTGTCTATAGAGATATGGCCGGCATCTGCTCAGCAAGTGTGTCTTGTTCTTGTTTCAAGACTGCCGGGTCCTGGCTGATGAGGGGCTTTGCTTAGTGTGCACAACCACAACTGGCTTCTGCCACCACTGTCCCCCCGACTCCTGTGCAAATTCACCGCAGACTGTACAGGTGATGCCCATGGAGAACCTCTTTCCATCCTCACTCCGAGTAACCTCCAGCTGTCCAGTACAAGGGCCAGGTAGAGTCACGCCAACAAAGCCAGGAAATGGAGCTTCTCCACCAATTGCCATGAAACTGACCTCAGCACACTGTTGGGAGAAATCCTAGTTCTTGGTTAGTAGCAGTGAACATCTCAAGTGTGTAAGGAAAACTTGCAGGGAGGAGCGTTCTGCTTCTCCTACCTAGGAAAGTACACAACTGTCCCAAGTTGACAAGGTGTTACCAAGGGAACTCGTATAGGAACCTGGTGGTCTGATCCCCGTGGCGCATTGTGATTGGGCAAGAAGCCTATAAAATGTATAGCTGTTCCCGCAATAAACGAGTTTGCAGGCTGCTCGCCACAAGCCTGCTTCCACCCAACTCCCGGAGTCTGGGTCTTGACTTTGCGCCCTTACCCCACATGTGAGCTAGACTGGCACAAGAGAAACTGCAGCACATGGCCTCAGATCTGCTGCGGAGAGCACCCCCGCTGCTCCTCCAGCCCCTCCTGCACTCTACCCCCACCTCTATCTGCTCCTTACTCACTACATGAATCAAACTAAAATCCTCTTCTATGATCACCATTTCATCTCCTTCTGAGCCTCCATCTAGGTATTTTAAAATCAGCAAAGTTAAACATACATACTTCAAATTTTCTAGAACTTTGCAGGGGAGAGAAGAATGCAAATTATAAATTCTTTTTACTCCCAAAGGATCTTAAGTTTTTCTCCTCAGTGGGCAGGGCTTACATGGTAGGTTGAGCGATTCTCCTTCCCCAAAGATGCCCACATCCTAATTCCTCCAAACCTGTGAACATGTTACCTTACGTAGCTAAAGGGACTTTGCTTCCATAATTATGTTAAGAAATTCTGAGATGGGAAGATTATTCTGGGTTATCTTGGTGGTCCTAATATAGACACAAGAGTCCTTACAAGAAGGAAGCTGGAGGGTCAGAGTTGGAGAGAGGAGATGTGATAGAGAAGGTGGTCTGGGGCAAAGATGGGGGAGTGCAGCAACGTGGGTGGAGAAGATTCTGTGATGCCTTTATCATGGCCAGACCATTCTGGGTCTGGAATACACAACTTTACATGGATGAGACAGGAACTTTTCTCAGTGGGATGTGCCTTTGTTCCCTTGATTCTGGGTGATTCACAACTTTATATTGAATAGAAATTATAATTCAAAGAGAGTGCCTTCCACTGGCTGTTACTAAAAAGCAGAGATAACTGAGGCTCTGAACGAGAAAATAAAAACTGGCATAAAAACAAAATATGAAAGCATTCTGAATGTGCAGTACCAAGATGTTGCAGACAGATGATATAGAGAGGTGATGGGTGAACTTGCCTCTTGATAGAATGTTCTCTTCAAGGAGAAATCTGTCCTCTGTTAATCTTATCCAAATGGGCCATGGGCAAGTCACCCTAGTCTGGGGGCTGGAAAACTGGGTCATTCTTCAGTAACTGCCTGCAGAGATCCAACCCACCCTGGACATCAACCTGCACAACTGACACCATAGCAGCTGTGTGACCCTGAGGCTCTGGGCTCTACAGCCTCCAGAGGGAAGGACTCCTTGGAAAAGGAAAGAGGACCCTGTGAGAAAGCCTAAGGGAAACCTGCCCAATTGTATAGCCAACATTTTGACCCTTATGGGCAATATTATTTGTCTTTATAAGAGAAAAACAGGGTAATATCTAGGAAGGAAGCACCATATTCCTGCTCTATTTCCCATCAACTGTTAAGATGGTAAAGATCTACATAACATCAAACTTGAGAGTGTTTGCATCACATGGAAGAGAAGAGGGAAGAGCTGGCAGGTGGCATTCTCTTCCCCAGGGCAGAGGATGGAGGCAACCGGCCTCCAAGCTGTGGATGATAGTGATAACAAGGACAGCAGGGAACCCGGGCAGAAGCAAAGGAAAGGCTTCCAGCAACCAGTGGGGTCTGAGAAGTTCCCTTGGGATTTAAGGACAATGCCCATGGGAGCTGACGCTCATCCCTCCCGCTCCTCCATTCAGCTCACACAGTCGAGGGCTTACCCAGCCCACCTGATGAGGACAATGCCATTGTGCCCTAGCTCCTCTTCATTTGCCTTCATTGCCCTCCTGCCCCGCCCCACCCACAAGACTGCAGCACCTGTGGATGGTGGCAAGGATGGCCTCCATTTCCACTCCGAAGCTCATAAGGAAGTCGTGTGGGGCTGGTACCCTTCCATGCAGTGGAGTGCTGGGGAGGGGTCCTAGATTCCTACTGGAACTCTCCTTTCTGGTCCCCAGACATGCATTGATATTGGCTATGACAGTATGGTTCACCTGCTGCTAGAGCCCAGGGGACTTTCTAACAAGGTTTTGGAACTCTTATGGGAAACTTTTCTCCTTAAATATCACTGATAACAGGGAAAATACATTTCATTCATGAGATTCTTTCTTTTAAATAATGTTGGAAGTGCAGAGTCATAGGAAATACCAAAAGCATCCACTACCACTAAATACAAATGATGACAGAGTTAATGTCTACTCAGGGTTTCACTTGTTATGCAAGAGGCAAATTAATTAAGAATGATTGTAAGTGCAGAAGAACAATTTGAATTTTGAAAAGCTTCTAGCAAACTAGACTCCCCCCCACTCACAGTGGGATTTGGTCAGGAAGTGCACAGGGGCTTCAAACCAGGAGAGTCATCAAATAAGCATCACTTATAGAGTTTTCTTTTTTTGAAACATCTGCAAACATTTGTAAAGATGAAGTATACCTAGCAAGGAAGAGAGAAGGACAAAGCATCTGTGGGAAAGTTTGGTATAAAGACACATTTCTTCCACCCAGAGTCTGATTCTGAACAAGTGGAATGAGACTGAGTCATGAGTTTGCCCACACTTAAATCTACTGAGGCTGTCATTCAACTCAGGGTGGCTTTTTCCTTCCATGGTGTCTGGCTTCAGTGATGTTAAACATTTCCAAGATGGGGCAGGCAGGGTCCAGAGGAGAGTCACTGGTCATCTGCAGCTCCGTCAGGTTAAGGAGGTCTGAATCTTTGGGTTTAGAATGAAATGGAGCAACAACCTTGGTGAGGTTGGAAAAGTTGGCAGGGGGTCAAAGCAGCAAGACCAGTTAGGGTAGATGAATGAAGTCAGCAGTTGCAGAAATACAGTTCAGCACAGAACTGGAAACCAAAGACAGGAGAAGTGTCCATGAATAGATACAACATGATATGCAGTTTTCTTGTGTTGTTTCTACCCGTATTTCAACAAGATGTTCTCCCCAGCTCTGTGCACCAGAAAACCCTGGAGAAGGTTTAAAACGAAGGGAAAAATGAAGAACATGACAGATGAATAAGAGTTCTCTCCCTTGGTTCAATGCTTTAGAGATTTTTCACCTGGAA
Source organism: Sciurus carolinensis (assembly GCF_902686445.1). Taxonomy (NCBI): domain Eukaryota; kingdom Metazoa; phylum Chordata; class Mammalia; order Rodentia; family Sciuridae; genus Sciurus; species Sciurus carolinensis. The sequence goes on from NC_062218.1 coordinate 9,222,345, forward strand.
ACAGGCCTGAGGGTGGTGATCTGGCAGCAATAAGTGGCAGAGTGTGACAAGATTTTCCTGTCAACTCTCCTAAAGATGAAGGAAAAGGAATGAACCAAGAGGTAGCTGAAGAAGTTCAGGCTGTTTATATAAAGTTGGACTGTGTCCCTGAAGGAGGGGCTAGTCCTTTAGGTATAGTTCTTCTTTTCTAAAACATGAAATAGGCTATCTCCTTCAAAATTATGCCCAGGAAACAAAGCACTGTGAGAAATCTGGGTCAGAGCCAGGCCCTCCACGGGGAGGTGATTGCAAATGGTCTGACACTTAGTCTTTATCTCTTTTGCTCATTACTGGAAAGACTACAGACCAAGGTGTGGGGGGAGGGTTGTGATAAGAAGATCCATTAAAATAAATGGGAAGAATGGCCCAGAGAAGATGAAGTTAAAATAACCCAAAGTGGAATTAGCAAACCAGCCCAGAAACTTCACAGAGATTAGAAAGATACCTGCTTCTCTGTTCCCACATGGTGACCCAGTTTTGAGATGGTGCTGTGACTCTCATCTGTCTTGCAGAGAGAACCTGGTACACCTGGTGGTTTTAATCAATTGTCTCGTCTCAACGCAGGGCAGCTGAATTTCACCACAACATCAGTTGACTCCTTAACTTCCATCCACTTATTAAAAGTGTCTCATCCCAGTCACATGGAATTCAGCCTGGCTGTCACCCTGGGCCCCTCAGCTCCTCCTGCCTTCTCCTGGAACAGGCAGGATGCCAGCCCCGGCCCTCAGTGTGCTCTTATCTTCCTCCTTTCCTCTCTTGGTTCTTTCTCCAGTTCTGCTGGGGTGGAAGGGAGAAGGAAGAGATGACCCTTGCACAAAGGCAGGTCACCAGGCCACTGTCTTTTCTGTGGGTCATTTCCAAGGATGCATGTGGCTTATGGGCTACAGAGAGGGTCAGCCAGGAGCTGGTGCTCTCTGCCCTCAGCGGAGCCTTGCTCCGTGCCTTCGGATGCCTGCACCTTGCTTCGCCCTGGCTGCCCCACGGGAGCAATCGGAATCCCCAGAACCCTAGCCTCTTCTCTCCCCCGTGACCCCGGCCAGGTCCCTCTTCCTTGAGGGAGTGCAGTTATGGCTCTAGGTCTGACTGTACTGCTGGGCCACCTCTCTCCTGTGCCCCAGCAGCCAAGGCAAGTCACCAGCTCAGAACCTGAGCTGAGTTAGCTGGGAAAGAAGAAGAGACTGTCCCCTGCACCCGGCTCCTGCTGCTCCTGTGAACGACGGGCTCCTCCCATCCCGACGCCCAGTCTTGCCCGGTGCTGTTTCCGTCTTTTCTCCTCTTCCTGTCAGACATCTCAATGGACAAGGCCACCAAACTAGTGAGGTCTCCACTGCTATTACGAGACCATGAAGAGACCATGAGGAGATAGTTCTTCTCTCAAGACCTGGCCTACCTTTGTTTGTTTGTTTTTTAATATTTTTAGTGGTAGATGGACACGATACCTTTATTTTATTTATTTATTTACTTATTTTTCCTGCTGCTGAGAATTGAACCCAGTACTTCACGTGCTAGGCTAGTGCTCGACCGCTGAGCTGCAGCCCCAGCCCCTGGGACCCTTTCTGACCTTGGTCCTGGTGATCACTGACTCATTTTCCACTGGGGCACGGCAGCTGCTGATGTCTCTGTTTGGTGACCACGGGGTCCCATTGGGCACCTCACACACACCTGTCATCCGGGAGGAGGCCCTCTGCCAGCCTGGCCCTGGTCTCCAGCCCCGAGGGAAAACCACTACGGCCGACGAGTGGCGACAAGTGCCGCGACTGGCCCACGTGAAGGAAGCAAACGAGGAGAGAGAAGAGCTGAATGACACAGGGGATGGGGACCAAAGGGCCACGAGGGGCAAGAGCAAAATGAGAACAGGAGACCCATGTGGCAGGGAGGGGCGCCATAGTGCTGCCAGACCAGGCGGCCTTGCCTCTGCGTCCTGTCCACTTACCTTCAAGCAAAATGGTGCCCAGTCACCACCAGCACTGGGCGACTCTCGATGCCTCGTCTCTGCTGCTTTCTCCGTACTTGGAAGGACTGTGCTTGTCACTTCCCCTCACACTGATGCTGCCTCAGTAGGTCTATATCTGTGTTCTTCAGCTGTGACTCTGCCCCAGCCTGTTAGCAACGTTGCACGCCTATTATTTCAGGGCCCTTTCTAGCGTCAAGCGCTGGCCCCATGACTGGTTCTGCCCCTTTCGTCACACTTCACACGTGAGGGACCAAGCCTTCACGAAGATTTTTAACAAGTGTGTTGGGCTGTCTTCTTTCCTAGCTGAGTGCCAGCCCTGGCTATTGGTGCTCACAGTGGACCACATTTGGCTCCCCCGCATGCTCCTGCAGGTTGTCACCTTCAAGAAGCTTCAACCTCCCAGAGAGTCGACACCTCCAAGGAGACCTAGCTCCCCACCCCTACCATGTTCCCGGCCCTCTTCCTCCTCCCAGCCTGACAATGTGGTTTAAGCGTGACAAAGTCACGTGTCTCCCCGGAAACGGGTCTTCCAGCTGTCTGTTCATGTCACCACCTGCCTTTCAGCCTCCCCTAACAGACAACAGCAAATCTCAAAAGGTAAATGGATGATGCATATGAAGCAGAATATGTACAAAGATTTTTGTTCATCAAACTAAAATGTTTTACATTTAACTCTTAAAAAGAGATTTCTCTCATTAATATTTACATCAGATACTAATAATAACTCACATTCCTTAATCACTGGCTCTGTGCTAGCTGTCTACCTGTATTCTCTCTGCAGGCAGATGGAGTCACTATGCCATTTTATAGACTGGGAGACTGAGGTTCAAAGAGGGAAAGCAACTTGCTGAAGGTCACAGAGCCAGAAGGTAGTACAGCAGCCAGGATTCAAACACAGGCAGCCTAGCTCCAGAGGTCTTGCCACAAGCTGAGCATTGTACATCTACTGATACCTAAAAACCAGATGCAGGTTCTCTTTCAAAAACTGTGAAACAATTTATGATGAAGGAAGAGAAGAAATTATTCAAAGGCAATCACCTGAAAAGATGGATAGCAGCTTCTCTTGAACTATATGAGGTAGAAAGAATCAAGAATAAAGCAGAAATTATGAAGCACTTTAAGTGTACTAGACAGGAACAAGTCTCAATTTTTTTTTAACATATGAAACATTGTAAATTGGTCTGAATAAAATCAAAATTATGGAGGAGGGGGAAGTATGCATATTTTATATACAGAAATCGATTTCTATGTTCTAAAGAAAGATAATGCCAATTTGGAAAAGGATTACTATCAATGATATACTGACACCACTAGGATGCACACACACCCTCGAGACACCCACAGGAAGCAAATTTCAAGGGACAGGGATCCTTCAACCTGAGCTGCTCACATGGTCTAAGTGGGTATGCCTTAGGTTATGTTTTTCTGGAAAATTCTGACTTTAAAATTCCAGTGTAGTCATCACTATAAGAAGTGGGCAGCTTTCCCTGATTCCACAAGGCTGGGTTTTAAGCATTTCGTAAATCCTCTCCGGCCGTGGATCTACCTTTCCATATACTTAACGTAGGGTATAAGAATACCCTGTTGACACACTGTCTGTCCATTTAAAAAAAGATTCCACTGAGAGCCTAGTTTGTGTTTTCTTTTTAAAATTCCCACTAGGTAGAAAAAGTTCATTTCTTTAAAAATAAAAATGCTTTGTAGGAACTGGGATGATACAACAATTGTGAAGAAGCTTCTTGGAGGTAGGAAAATACAATCAGGATCGGTTTTGTAGGGCCAAGGTCCCTGTATTGGAACAGTGTAAGGGTACAATGTAAGATCTCATACAATGTAAGTACCTCATACTTCAGCTGCATTTTTTAATACTGATGCTTATTGTTCATATAACGAAAAGTGACCAGGTGAAACCCTAAACGAATTTTTTTTTTAACTGGGGATTAAACCCAAAACATTCTGCCTCTAAGCTACACCCCCGGTCATTTAAAAATTTTATTTGGAGAAAAGTTTTCACTAAGTTGCTGAGGCTGGCCTGGAACTTGGATCCTCTGGCTTCTGCCTACGGAGCAATTGAGATTAGAGGCATGAACCACCACCCTGGGCCCTAATTTAAATCCTCATCACTGGTGATCACTGACCATTTCTGTCACAAAGAAGAGACTACTAGTCAATCCTTCCCAGAGGTAATGTCATCCAATAAGGACTGAGTATTTGAAAAAAGTCACATTGTTTAAGTGAATGAAAACATTTTTAATTATTTAAATATTTAAGATTTTAATCAAATAAAATTATAATTCAATTTGATTGATTTACCAATTTGCAATAAGTAAAATATCTTAAAAATTTTAAAAATTAGAATGATTCTTTTGGTCACTTAAAAGTGTGGAAATGCTTTTCAGTCTCCAGGAGTCATTTTATCTCAAATGCTGCCATTTAGGGAATCATTGGTGTGTATGTGTGTTCTGGCTTGCACATAACTCTCAGGTGTGAATGTGAGTGTCCCTCTACCTGACTAGTCCACTGTTTTCATTAGAAGAAATGGGGGCAATTCAGGAAGAAACAGCATAAATAAGCTGAAATGATCACAACTCACAAAAGGCACTTAGCATTATCTCTAAATCATTGAGATGTTCTTAATATTCTCAACTGAGCAAGAGTTCCCAGAAAAAAATGAAGAAAGGATTTGTGAAAAATATTTGGAAGTTACCTATGTTGAGGCACCTCTGAAAGTCCCCTGCAGTCCATACACATAAGCCAGTTGCCAGGTCTAATAATTTCTCTGAAATCAATTTATTGTGACATTCCCAACAATGTAGGAGACAGTGTGGATGGCGGGCACGGTTCACACACCACTGACATCTATCCACACTAACCTTGCCTCTGCCCATTACGCAGGAGAACCTGCTTACAGATCAGATAGCCATTAACCCATGAAGAAGAGCCGCACGCACTTGGCATGTTTGTGGCAGAACCTAGACCTTCACCTTCAGCTTCCTTCAAACTCCTTGCATTTTTCTTCAGCTGTTCTGCTTCAGATCTCATCTCAATCTCTCTCTGACCCGTTGCTTATGTGACCCCCTCCAACCCCAGTTTTTATACACTGGCTGATCTGTGCTTATCACTGAATGTCCCACCCTGGGTCAGGATGCCCCATGGAATGCAGATTTCACCTAAGTCACTGGAGACTGTCAAACTGGACCCTGCCTGGCCCTCTCTTCTGAGTTCTACCTCACCGCTGGGAAGCTCAGGAGACTCAAACCCCAGTTCACTAGGCCAGAAGGAAAAGTTAGGACCAGGGCTTTCGTCTATGATTTATGGCAGTGAATTCTCTACTTTGTACCTATAAGATCCAGCATCATTTTGAACAAAACTGAATTTCTTGGCTTCATTATATGAAATCTGTACAAAGCACTGTAATAAGGAATGAGCGAGGCATGATTTATGACCCTCCGCATATAGGAGATTTAATTCTGCCTTTTGCTCAATGGCCTATCCATTGTGTGAGCAGAGTCAATACTAATAATGAAATGTAGACTGAAGGGCTAAATCAATCCAATAAAATGCAATAGAAAGACTAGAGGACTGAGTAAATTTGGAAAGGCTAGTGCCTGCAAGATTAGTATTTGGACAACAGGTAATTACAAAAATCAATACCTGTATATGAAAACATGACAGGCAGCCATCCGTCACAAACGGAAAACCCATTACTAACAGTTTGGGCTCGGAGTGGGGATGAGGGAACAAAACAGGTCTGGAGGATTCTTATCAGAGTTTTGCATGCATGTACACACTCCCCACTGACTGAGGGCGGGGAGAAAGGAAAGCGCTGGGCTGCTCCTCCTGGGTTTTAGGCAGGCCTTTTGCACGTCTCTGTCCCTATGGCTGACAGCAACTTTGATCTCGTGCTTTCTGCTCGATATCAAGGCATTCACCACCCTGACACCACCCTTGTTTTCCTCCTCACTCCAGCCTCATAAGTACCAGGCACCATTGGCATGGAGCCGGCAAGCTAGCAGGTGGAGTGGAGGAGGGCTGGGACAATTGGAAGCATTACTCTAGTGCCAGCTGTTGGAGGGCACTCCAAACACTGAGAGGTGATGCAGATGACCTGGAAGGAATCCACAGCAGAGTAAAGATAAGTACACACTGATATACACACACACATGTGCGCACATACATTCATAAGGCTTCAGTGTGCTAACTTTGTTCCTGTGCGGAAAGAACATGGTGAGTGGATGTTCCACCACTAAGTAGTGTGCAGACATGAGGTCCCTTAATCCCCTCAAAGGTGTCAGCATCTCTATTTTAAAGAGGCTCCAGTGGACAACTGGCTTGTTCCAGGTAGCTGCTGGTGAGCAAGGGGTCCAGCATGGAGAGCTGCCTCCGTCTGGTGTTATATATGTGCCCCTTCACTGAACAGCCACTGTGAACCACAGGACATTGAGGCTAAAGAAGTCTACAGCCAGTTGCTAGTGGGCATCACTACTAAGAGGTCTCCATGCCTAGACCATGAACTTGGAGCACATATATAGAGTTAGTTAGCAAGCAAGTTCAAACTACCCTGGGCCATGACACCTGTACCCATGGCCACGACCAGGTGATGGCTTGTGATACAGAGTTTTGCCAGATGCAGTTGCTCATGCATGTAATCTCAATTACTTGGGAAGCCAAAGAGGATCTCAAGTTCAAGACCAGCCTTAGCAATTTAGTAAGAGCCTGTCTTAGAATAAAAAAATGTTAAAAAGGGCTGAAGGGTATAGCTCAGTAGTAAAGCACCCCTGGATTCAATCCCTAGTACTGGGGGGAAGAGAGAATCTGCTCCATTTTCTGAAGTTTGACTTCTGACAGCTCTTAAGCCTCACCCCTCTCTGTCTTCTGCCCTTCATCCGAACAAGCTGAAAAGAAGGCTTAGGTGTTTTCCTCCTTTAGCACCAGGAGAGTTTCTACCCACACAGGGCCCCACATGTGAGAACCCATTTCCTACCCACCAAAGGATCTCAAGCCAGACTCCTTTCCAGAAGTCTCTCAGGTCCATTTTAGATGGATGGCAGCCAAGCTGCTCACTGAGCAAAGCCTCCTCACGTGAGCACCCCACCTTCTCTGTCCTGGTGTGAGACTGGCGCTGCAATCTCTACACTGGAATCACATTTTGAGTGGGCTCTAGCTCACTTGGGGGAAGGCCCCACCATCCTCCTGGGACCACCCCATGCCAACAATGGATGGAATGCTTTCGAGGTCTTTGGAGAAACTCTCAAGGGTGTGTTCTTGAAAACATTATATACCGGCATATGACGCCGTAATCGGAAGTCTGACTTTCAGTTTGCACAGCTGCTTTGTTTTCTATTAAAAATGACTAAGATGAATTCCTTTGGGGATGGTATTCACATAACTGATGTATTTTTAGGTCATTTTAACAGTAGGTATTTTTTTCACATTTTAAATTTACCTTAGGTGGACAATATATTTCTCTGTCTAAATTTGGTGGTATTCACATTGGGGCTGGGTAGTAGTATGTTCTTCCCTGTGTATTATAGGATGTTTTGCAGCATCTCCAACCTCTACCCAGGAGAAACCAGTAGCTCTCCCACATCTTCCTCCAGTTGTGACAACAAAAATATGTCCCCAGATGTCAAATGTAACTCAGGAGAAAAATCACACCTGGTTGCACACCATTGAT